>NC_090451.1:658305574-659505574 GCF_031143425.1 Pleurodeles waltl
TCTGATGCCCAGGCTGCTGCGACCCAAATTATCCAGACGGGACTGGATACCACCGACTCGGTAGCCAGAGCAATGGGCACAACTGTGGTGGAAAGGAGACAGGCCTGGCTCCGTAACTCGGGCTTTTCGGCAGATGTACAGTCCACATTGTTGGATCTCCCGTTTGATGGGGACAAACTGTTTGGGGCTAAGGCTGATTCGGCCTTGGAACGGTTTAAGGAGAGCAGGGCCACGGCTAAGTCGTTGGGACTCCAAGCTCCTTCTTCCACGGCCTCTTCCAGATTCTTCAGGAGGTTTCGTGGATTTGGGCGTGGCTCTTCCTCCTCTTCCTTTCGGGGAAGATATCAGCAACCTGCCTCTTCCCATCCCTATAGATCTTTTAGGGGGAGGGGTAGGGTCCGCACCAGGGGAGCTTCTCAGCAGCACTCTGCCTCTTCCTCATCCTCTGGCGGGGTGCAGCAGGGGAAGCAGCCTTAGGCTTCCACCATTTCCCACTCACTCCTCTCCTGTAGGGGGAAGATTACAGCATTTTCTCACCAAATGGGAGACTGTTACATCGGACACTTGGGTTCTCAGTGTTGTGGGAAAAGGCTACACCCTTCCCTTTCGGGAGTTTCCGCCCCTCATCCCGCCCCGCCCTTCGTATTGTTCACAAGAACACCTCCTGTTGCTAGAACAGGAGGTAGAAGTCCTCCTTTTAAAGGGCGCGGTGGAGTTGGTCCCGGAGCAGGAAAGGGGTCAAGGAGTTTACTCAAGGTATTTCCTGATTCCCAAGAAGGATGGTCGTTTGAGACCAATTCTGGACCTGAGGATCTTGAATTGGTTCCTCAAGCAGGAAAAGTTCAAGATGCTGACCCTAGCACAGGTGCTTTTGGCGTTGAACATGGAAGACTGGATGGTGTCTGTCGACTTGCAGGATGCTTACTTTCATATCCCGATACTCAAGTCACACAGGAAGTATCTCCGGTTTGTGGTGGGATCGCAACACTACCAGTTTGCGGTCCTTCCGTTTGGTCTTGCTTCAGCACCTCGAGTCTTCACGAAGGTGATGTCGGTGGTTGCGGCAGAGCTCAGAAGGAAGGGGATAGCAGTATTCCCTTACTTGGACGATTGGTTGATCAAAGCCAAGTCCCCGGAGCTTGTGTTGCGTCATCTGCAGTCAACAACCCAGTTGTTGTTCGACCTGGGCTTTTCGGTGAACGAGCCCAAATCTCACCTAGAGCCCTCTCAGCGCCTCCTGTTCATGGGGGCAGTACTGGATACAACATTGGGTCGGGCCTTTCCTCCGCCTCAGCGGATTCAAGATATTCAGGATTTGGTTCCAATGTTTCGAAATGGAGCGGTAGTTCCAGTCCTCAAGGTCCTTCGTCTGCTCGGTCTTTTTGCCTCCTGCATTCTGTTGGTCACGCATGCTCGCTGGCACATGAGGGCTCTTCAGTGGTGCCTCCGAAGGCAGTGGTCTCAACACAGAGGGGATCTAGAGGGTACTGTCAAGATCTCCAGAGATGCTGCTGTGGATTTGAAGTGGTGGATTGCAAGCAACAATCTTTCACAAGGAAAGCCGTTCCAGCGGTCGCCACCAGTGGCCACAGTCATAACGGATGCTTCCACTCTAGGGTGGGGAGCTCATCTGGGGGATCTGGAGATCAAAGGTCTTTGGTCTCCAGAGGAACAGATTTTTCACATCAATCTGTTAGAGTTACGGGCTGTACGTCTGGCTCTCAAGGCCTTCCTCCCTTCCCTTCGTGGTCAGTCGGTACAGGTCCTAACGGACAATACTACCACGATGTGGTACATAAACAAGCAGGGAGGAGTGGGGTCGTACCTTCTCTGCAGAGAAGCTCTTCGACTATGGTCCTGGGCAAAGGACCATCGGATTTGCTTGATAGCAAACCATCTGGCCGGAGTTTTGAACGTGCGTGCGGACAGTCTCAGTCGCCACTTCTCGGCAGACCACGAGTGGCGTCTCCATCCAGATCAAGTCAGTTTAATCTTCCAGAAGTGGGGGTTTCCTCGGGTAGATCTGTTCGCCACTCGAGAGAACACGCATTGTCCGTTGTTCTGCAGCCTTCAGTATCCGATGCAGGAAGCGTTGGGGGACGCGTTTCAAATGACCTGGTGCGGCCAGTTGCTTTACGCGTTTCCTCCCATACCCTTGATTCCTCGAGTATTGAGGAAGATTCGCCAAGACCGGGCTCTAGTAATCTTAATAGCTCTGGATTGGCCAAGGAGGGTGTGGTACTCCGACCTTCTCCAACTCTCAACGTGCCCGCCGCTCCGTCTCCCTTTCAGGGCAGACCTCCTCTCACAGTCGCAGGGGCAGGTTCTACACCCCAACCTCCAGAGTCTGCACCTACATGCCTGGAGATTGAACGGGGCAACCTGAGTTCCTTCTCTCTCCCGCCTGAGGTAGTGGATGTTATATTAGCGGCCAGGCGACACTCCACTAAATCTATCTACGCTAATAGGTGGTCTAAATTTGTTGCGTGGTGTGGAGAGAGGCAGATTGATCCTTTACATGCTCATCTATCGGACGTTTTGTCTTTTGCTCTATCTCTGGCGCAGAAAGGTTGTGCAGTGGCTACCATTAAAGGTTATTTATCGGCCTTGTCAGCCTTCATATGTCTTCCAGACCAACCATCTTTATTTAAATCCCCTATTGTTATCAGATTCTTGAAAGGTCTTCTAAATCAATATCCTCCAAAGCCATTCGTTATGCCGCAATGGGATTTGTCCTTAGTCCTGACTTTCCTTATGGGGTCCCCTTTTGAACCTATGCATTCTTGCCCCTTGAGGTATTTGGTTTTAAAAACAGTCTTCCTGATAGCTATAACATCAGCAAGGAGAGTGAGTGAGTTGCAGGCCTTATCAGTAAAACCCCCTTATACAACTTTTTATGGGGATAAGGTGGTGTTGAGGACCAAGGCTGCTTTCCTCCCGAAGGTTGTTTCACCCTTCCATTTGGCTCAGGCAATTACTTTGTCCACGTTCTATCCTCCGCCTCATCCTTCCAAAGAGGAAGAAAGACTGCACCGTCTGGACCCAAAGAGAGCGTTGAGCTTCTTTATCGATAGAACAAAGGATTTCAGGCTGGAGGATCAGCTGTTTATTGGATACGTGGGCAAGAGGAGAGGAAAGGCAGTCCACAAGAGAACACTATCCAGGTGGGTTGTTCTTTGCATTAAAATATGTTACTCTTTGGCAAAGAAGGATCCTCCTGAGGGCATTAGAGCTCATTCCACCAGAGCTAAGTCGGCCACTTCGGCCTTAGCCAGAGGTGTTCCTGTGGTCGACATCTGCAAGGCCGCAACTTGGTCGTCCCTTCACACTTTTGCAAAACATTACTGTTTAGATTCTGAGGTTAGAAGGGACGGCCATTTTGCACGGTCAGTGCTGCAGGATTTCTTGGTTTGACCATTTAGGCACCCACCGCCGGGCGTGGTACTGCTTTGGGACTCTATTCATGAGGTGAGGAATCCACAGGTAGTTGTATCCATCAGAAGAACGAGTTACTTACCTTCGGTAGCGACTTTTCTGGTGGATACATTAGCTACCTGTGGATTCCTCACGGTCCCACCCGCCTCCCCGTTGCCTTTATGGTCTTGCCAAGTAATCCTTGAGTGCGCTCCTCTTGGTCTTTGAGGGTGCAATAGATGTATATATAATATATTTATATATATATATATATATGTATATGTGTATATATCTTTATGTATATACTTGGTGTGTGTATATATTTTAAAAGAGAGAGTTTTATATATACAGGGAGTGCAGAATTATTAGGCAAATGAGTATTTTGACCACATCATCCTCTTTATGCATGTTGTCTTACTCCAAGCTGTATAGGCTCGAAAGCCTACTACCAATTAAGCATATTAGGTGATGTGCATCTCTGTAATGAGAAGGGGTGTGGTCTAATGACATCAACACCCTATATCAGGTGTGCATAATTATTAGGCAACTTCCTTTCCTTTGGCAAAATGGGTCAAAAGAAGGACTTGACAGGCTCAGAAAAGTCAAAAATAGTGAGATATCTTGCAGAGGGATGCAGCACTCTTAAAATTGCAAAGCTTCTGAAGCGTGATCATCGAACAATCAAGCGTTTCATTCAAAATAGTCAACAGGGTCGCAAGAAGCGTGTGGAAAAACCAAGGCGCAAAATAACTGCCCATGAACTGAGAAAAGTCAAGCGTGCAGCTGCCACGATGCCACTTGCCACCAGTTTGGCCATATTTCAGAGCTGCAACATCACTGGAGTGCCCAAAAGCACAAGGTGTGCAATACTCAGAGACATGGCCAAGGTAAGAAAGGCTGAAAGACGACCACCACTGAACAAGACACACAAGCTGAAACGTCAAGACTGGGCCAAGAAATATCTCAAGACTGATTTTTCTAAGGTTTTATGGACTGATGAAATGAGAGTGAGTCTTGATGGGCCAGATGGATGGGCCCGTGGCTGGATTGGTAAAGGGCAGAGAGCTCCAGTCCGACTCAGACGCCAGCAAGGTGGAGGTGGAGTACTGGTTTGGGCTGGTATCATCAAAGATGAGCTTGTGGGGCCTTTTCGGGTTGAGGATGGAGTCAAGCTCAACTCCAGGTCCTACTGCCAGTTCCTGGAAGACACCTTCTTCAAGCAGTGGTACAGGAAGAAGTCTGCATCCTTCAAGAAAAACATGATTTTCATGCAGGACAATGCTCCATCACACGCGTCCAAGTACTCCACAGCGTAGCTGGCAAAAAAGGGTATAAAAGAAGGAAATCTAATGACATGGCCTCCTTGTTCACCTGATCTGAACCCCATTGAGAACCTGTGGTCCATCATCAAATGTGAGATTTACAAGGAGGGAAAACAGTACACCTCTCTGAACAGTGTCTGGGAGGCTGTGGTTGCTGCTGCACGCAATGTTGATGGTGAACAGATCAAAACACTGACAGAATCCATGGATGGCAGGCTTTTGAGTGTCCTTGCAAAGAAAGGTGGCTATATTGGTCACTGATTTGTTTTTGTTTTGTTTTTGAATGTCAGAAATGTATATTTGTGAATGTTGAGATGTTATATTGGTTTCACTGGTAATGAAAAATAATTGAAATGGGTATATATATTTTTTTGTTAAGTTGCCTAATAATTATGCACAGTGATAGTCACCTGCACACACAGATATCCCCCTAACATAGCTAAAACTAAAAACAAACTAAAAACTACTTCCAAAAATATTCAGTTTTGATATTAATGAGTTTTTTGGGTTCATTGAGAACATGGTTGTTGTTCAATAATAAAATTAATCCTCAAAAATACAACTTGCCTAATAATTCTGCACTCCCTGTATATATATATATATGTACATAAAAAGATTTACAGTTATTCATACAATGTGGTGTATTTTTACAATATAATGGATGTTGCCTTGCTCTTTCATTGCATTGCCTGGTTGTTCTCATGCACGTAAAAAATGATTGGTACTGACGTCTGCACGTCGTCGAGGACCTCTTATTGCCTGTATGACGTCAGACGGCGTCGCGTGCGAGACAGTGACGTCCTCGTCGACGTGCAGAGACTAGTAAGAAGATTTCCGTCGAATGCTGGGGCCATGGGAGTATTCATGAGGTGAGGAATCCACAGGTAGCTAATGTATCCACCAGAAAAGTCGCTACCGAAGGTAAGTAACTCGTTCATCTCCGCTTTACTGTAGCCGGTGCCCATCATCAGTTCAAGGTTCTACCATTCGGGCTGAGGTCAGCTCCAAGAATCTTCACAAAATGCCTTGCCCCAGTCGCAGGTTTCCTCCGCAGCAAGGGCTTCCAGGTGTTTCCATACCTGGACGACTGGCTCATAAAAGCTCCGTCTCTGCTACTAGCCTCCAAAGCGACAAATGCTTGCTTGAAATTATTCCACAGTTTGGGGCTAACAGTAAATCTACAGAAGTCGGTCACACTTCCCTCATGCAGAAGAGTCTTCCTGGGTGCAGAATTAGACACCATCCAGAACAAAGCATATCTCACTCCAGCACAGCAGCAGAAGCTAACCAACTTAGCTGTCAGAATTTCCACAAAAGAGTTAGTTTCAGTACGACTGTTCAAGTTGCTTCTGGGCATGATTTCCTCAGCCATCAACCTAGTTCGACTGGCAAGGCTGAGAATGAGACCGTTACAAGAAGAACTACAACTCCAATGGACCCAGTCGCAAGGGTCCTTCGACGACTTAATAACTGTCACACCAAAAATTCAGCAGGCATTGAAGTGGTGGTCTCAGACCAAACACCTCTCCCAAGGTCTTACGTTTCTAACACTAATAACAGACTTTGTCATCACCACAGACGCTTCCTTGGAAGGCTGGGGAGGCCATTTGCAAGACATGCGCATTCAGGGAAGATGGTCCAATCTCCAGAAAGGAATGCACATAAACCTGCTAGAATTGAAGGCGATCCATCTCACGCTCAAGGCTTTTCTTCCATGCATCGCAGGGTCCTCAGTGTTGGTCAGGACGGACAACACAACAAGTATGTTTTACATCAACAAGCAGGTAGGAACAAGATCCCTCTCCCTCTCAAGGGAAGCTCAGTCTCTTTGGGACTGGCTCACACTGCACAATATTTGCCTCAGGGTGGAGCACCTGCCAGGGGTCAACAACACCCTAGCGGACTCTCTCAGCAGGAAGGACGACAACTGCCACGAGTGGGAACTAAATCAGGGCATACTCGATGGCATCTTTCAACGATGGGGTCAGCCGATCCTAGACTTGTTTGCCACCAACCTGAACGCCAAATGACAGTTGTACGCCAGTCGATACCCACTCCCGGGGTCCTGGGGAAATGCTCTTCAGATGAGATGGTCCGGGATCTTTGCCTACGCTTTTCCCCCATCCCGTTGATACCCAGGCTCCTCAGGAAAATGAAGTCCGAATGCTGCAAGATCATTCTCATAGCCCCCAGATGGCCCAGACAGTACTGGTACACAGGGCTCCTACTCCGGTCTGTGGCCAATCCAGTCCGCCTTCCTTGCAACCACGACCTTCTCACGAAGAATCAGGGTCTAATCCTTCATCCCGATCCAACTTCTCTGCAATTGCATGCTTGGCCCCTGAGTACAGAGAGTTTCATGGTATGAACATCGATCGGGAATGCAGACTGATATTATCTAGGGCACGAGCAGAGAGCACAAATAAAACGTACAAACTCAAGTGGAAGAGATTTTGCGTTTGGTGCGCTCAGAACAATTTCCACCCGTTACAAATTAAGCCTGAACAAATTTATCGTACCTTCTCACACTCTCTAAGGCTGGTCTTTGCCATGCATCAGTCAAGATTCACCTAGCAGCTATAGCCTCCTATAGGCGATCAGCTGAGATGCCCTCAATCAGCTCATCCAGAATCATTAAGCAGTTTATGAAAGGACTCTTCCGCACTTTCCCTCCGGTGCGGCTACCTCCGCCAGAGCGGCACCTTAATATAGTCTTGTCTCAGCTCATGAAAGCTCCTTTCGAACCTATTCACAGGGCGGAACTCAAGTACATCACATGGAAAGTGGCAACCCTGCTTGCTCTCACTTCCACCAGGAGAGTCAGTCAGGCTTTTACTACTAAAGAACCTTTTCTGTTTTTTTCTGATGACTTTGTTATGCTCAGGACCAACCCCAGATACATTCCCAAGGTGCCATCTTCATTCCATCTCAATGAGCCTGTGATACTATGAACCTTTTTTCCAAATCCAACTACAATCGCAAAAAAAACCTCTACATTCCTTGGACATCAAATGATGCCTCAAATTTTACCTTCAAAGTACCAAACAAATCAGGAAATCAGATCAACTCTTGGTATCTAATTCTCTTGGACGACAAGGAACAGGGGTCACCAAGGCCACTATAGCCCGGTGGATTTCCTCTACAATTCAGTTCTGTCATACCAAAGCAGGAAAACCGTTGACTAGGCGCCTGAGAGCCCACTCCACGAGAGCAGTCTCCACATCGGCTGCTTTGTTTCAGGGTATTGCCCTGGATAAGATATGTCAAGCTGCGACATGGAAAACTATGCACTCTTTTACGCAGCACTATTGTTTGGAGTCCTCGCAGAGAACTGACACTCTAGTTGGACAAGCTGTTCTACGTCATCTCTTTCATTAAGGTGAGACCTTTCCTTGGTTATATAGAAACGGTTTGATATGCAAATAGCCATGATTTCTATCCAATATACTTGGACATGCTTCTATATAAGTATGTATGTGGTTATATATATATATATATATCTACATATATCTTTCATAAATTCACATGCGACCCACCCTCCTCCCCTTGGACGCTCGCATTTCCTCTCAGGTTATAATCTTTCACTCTCGTGCTGGAAAATCTGAGGGAAGGAGCTTCTCTGGAGAGTGGTCTAGAGGGTGCTGGTGCCTTATTGGTCAGCAGGCAAGTTTGGGTCCTTTTCACAAAAGGACCTGGATAGGCTATATGAGTGACTGGTGTTTCCATTATAGCCTATGGCAAAAAGAAACAATTGTTAATTATTGCTATTTTATGTACCGTGGGACTCCAACTTCGACGACGGGGATGATTCAAGCATGTGAATTTATGAAAGATACCAATACTGGATAACTGTAGTTACAGGTAAGTAACTTGTTTTCTTCCCTACCACCGTCGACATCCAAGATTTCCACACCGTCGACGGCATCGTCGATGACAGGCTTTGCTTCATAGACGACTACAGCGACGGCCATATTTACAGCTCTGTCGTCGCCAATAATTATGACTTCTTCCCCGTTGTCAATGTCTACTATAATGTTGGTGAGTTTAAAATACGGTCCCTCATCTGCTCAGATCATCAAAATTTGTAAGAGACCGTCGACAGGGAAGAAGATGAGGTCTCTATCGTCGACGCACACAACGTCGACATCAGCAAATAAGATGCAAAGCTCTTCATCGATGATTCCACTGACGGCCGCAGTGACGATGGTGCGAATACCTATGCCGTTGACGGCATCGCCGATTACACCAGTTCCGTCGACGACAGCTCCGTCGATGACAACACCATTGACGACAGCTTCGTCGATGCCCGCACCACCGACGACAACACCATCAGCGACCGCACCGTCGATGGCTCAATTTTCTGAGTCTTCAACCAAACAATATGGAGGATCTCCTTTCTTGCCTCAAAGGATTCTGCCAATAAGGAGTAAATCTACTCACCTGTTGCCTTCTCATACATCACCTAGTAAGGTGTCACCAACAACCCCACAACATCTGTTTGCTGATGATGAGGAAGAGGACGATATATATTCAGATGACGGCCTTTTCCCGGTGGCATGTAGTCCTTCAGAGCTGCGCATTAAATGTCAGGAGGAAGATGATGAAGAGGAGAATGATCAACCCTATTTACAACAACAGGTGCAGAGTCACACAGAACCTCAGGAGTTGCAACAGGAACAAACTATCCAGATACCTGTCTCCTTGGTTGCCAACCTTCAGCAGATGATGCAAGATTATTACACTAGATTTCCTCCACCTGGCTCCCCTATTCCGGTCCAACCTCCACCCACACCGCTGACCACTCCCATTCAGCCATCGGATTTCAGGGGACCTATCCCAGTCCCATCATCTTGCCAGGATATTGATCCACCTTCATCAGTTGATGAACAGGAGGAAGGTGAGATACAGGACTCTGACTCGCTAATTCAGGAATGGGATGACTATCAGATTCAGACGGCATCTTCTACTACACCACCGCCAGTCGACTCTCCACCGCAAAACATTGGTGGTTTCCACAGTGTAATGGAGAGAGCAGCAAAAAGATTTCAGCTGCCCATAACATAAAAGCAATCAGACTGTTTCCTCTATGATTTCAAGGAAAACACTAGAAAGTCGGTAAGAGCAATACCTATTGTCAACTTTATTTGGGAAGAAGGGCTTAAGGTCATGCAGACCCCGTCTTCAATACCAGCGGTGCTACCAAGGCTCGAAAAGAAGTACAAGGCACCAGCTAATTCACCAGCTTGCTTGGTTAGTCACCCTACGCCGGACCCCGTGATATCCCAGGCAGCTCAGTAAAGGTCCAGGAATCCATCTTCTCTTGTAAGGGATTTCCATGTATAGTCATAAGCACTGAATAGTTCTGCGCGCCTGCGGGGACCCCGGAGCACTGATCTGAAATATATTAAGTGCAAATAGCTGCCCTTTTAAAAAGGCCTGTCAAAATCACTTAAGAATAACACTGTGCAGCCTATGTGAAGAGCTACACAGACCAAATTGTTGGAAAGAACGACAGCTGTAGTGTAAATACATCTTCAAAAATACATTTATTCTAGAAATGTATTAAAAAATACATTCTAAAACTTCATTTACACTTCCAAAAGAGAGTAAAAACAATGCAGGGCAGTGTAGCCCATAGGCTGCCATTATACAGGATGTAAATAGAGCTGTGCCTTTAAGAAAGTAAAGTCTTCCTGTATCCCATCATGCACAGCAAAAGGCAGTTGCCTCAGTTCTTTTTTCCGGCTCCTTCTGACAGGACCCTGAAGCATTGAGCTCTACCTCACAAAGCTTTTTTGACAGAAAATTCAATTAAAACCTCTTGAATTTCAATTTCACTCGACGTCTTTCATTGTGAGTGAACATTTGCTAGCCTTTCCTGCCAAATTCTGACAGAAATTTAAGGTTTTTCTATCTTTAGAATGCCTTCCCTTTTTGACAAATGTCCTTCTTGTGGCAGAAAAAAGGCTAAAACAGACCCACACCAGGTCTGTATTATTTGCCTACCATCCAGTCACAAACCTGACTCCTTTGACATCTGTAGAACTTTCTCCAGAAGAACTCTTCGCGACAGGGAGAAAATTCGACTACAGGCAAGAGATGACAGGAGAAGAAGTGGTCAATCTGCTACAGAGCGAGGAGAAGGTCAGTCTTCTACCAGGGCTCTCCCTGTTTCCTCTGGAGCATCTGCCAGACCTGCTCAAAAACGACATAGGTCTCCGACGACGTCGAGGGCATCAACGTCGAGACCGGGAACGGCGCCAACATGTTCGCTGTTGAGGACCGGCTCACCGTCGAGAAAGAGGCATCGCTTGACGTCGACAACCGTTTCGCCGGCGAGACGGCGTAGACGCTCGCCGTCAAGAAGGTCTTGGTCCGGGTCACCGTCTACGCGACGAGGACGATCGACGTCGAGGGAAACTGCTCGCCGTCGAAGACGCTTGCCGTCATCCCACCGACGTCGGCGAAGGTCACCGTCGAGAGGATCTCAGCGCCGAGGAGAATCAACGCCGAGAGGCACCCGCCGTCACCGTACTTCGACGTCGAGGAGTGTGTCGACATCGAGGAGACATTCAAAGAGGCCTAGAAGGGTTTACACCACCTCGGAATCCTCGGCCTCGCTCATTCTTCTTCCAACTTCACCTCAGCCGTCTCCTCAGCAGTCACCTGTGCCGCAGACACCTGTGGTACCTACAGCTCCTCCTCCGGCTCCTCCCTCAGAATCTGTCCCGGTGACTCCAGCGGAATCCGCAAGACATTCCCTGCATTCCTCGAGACGCTCTTCTTCCTCTCGACACCATCGACATGAGTCCGTTCAAAGATCTTCTCATTCATGTCATAGACATTCTTCTTCTTCCACACAGGATTACTCTCCAACCCTGTCGGACTCACCGTCTCCGAGAGTGTCCCCCATAGATGACGTGAACACTTTCCAAGAGCTCTTGGTACGCGGTGCTACCAAACTAAACATCCCGCTGGCGGTACCCACTCCAACGACCTCGGTGATTTTCGAGACTTTACATCAGAGAACATCCTCAAGACCTTTACTTCCACTGGTCCCGGGTCTTCTTGAACCGGCAATGGATATATTTCTGACACCGGCCACAACTAAGGCGGCTCCTTCCAGGCTTATAAAAAAGTATCGCCCACCGGAGCAAGACCCTCTATTCCTAAGGTCGGATCCAGTGCCGGACTCGGTGGTTATAGTAGCGGCAAAGAAGTTACACTCTACTTCTCCGTCTTCCTCCTCGCCTCCGGACAAGGAGAGCAGAAAGATCGATGCCGCAGGTCGTAAAGTATGCTCTACCGCAGCCATCACAATGAAAGCAGCCAGTGCTACTGCTTTATTAGGTAGATATGATCGGGCTCTTTGGGACTCTATACTACAGTTTGCGGAGCATCTACCTAAAGACAAAAGAGAAGATTTCTTGGAGATCGTGAGTGAAGGTGCCATGGTCTCCAACCAGGTGATAAGTGCTGCTGCTGACTCTTCAGTGCTATTGGCACATAACTACGCTCATGGAGTGTCCTTAAGAAGACATGCTTGGCTACGCCTGACATCTCTCAAACCAGAGGCTCAGCAGAGCATTCAAAATTTACCCTTCTCAGGCTCCGCCTTGTTTGGCTCTCATGCCAATGACGAGATGTCAAGAATGAAATCTGAGCTGGACACTTTAAAAGCGGTGGGCATCGAACGACCAAGGGAACAACGAAAAACATTTCGTCCCTACCAATGAAGGCTGTTCACTCACAGGTATCAGACACCGCAGTGGATGGCTTCACGACCCCAGCAGCAACAACAGCATCAAAAAACCTTCTCGACACAACAAAAGGCGACAAGGGGTCGTTCCACACCGCAAACCCAGACAACTCGCCAGGCTCCCAGTCTAAGCCCTGAATCTTCACTTCCCCCTCCTCTGTTATCCACTCCGGTAGGGGGAAGTATCTCAAATCATCTGGACGAGTGGCTACGCATCACATAAGACGCCTGGGTCTTGAATATTGTGCAGAATGGTTACGCTCTCAGATTCATCAGTCCTCCTCCATCTGTTCCACCCAAACCGGTCAGCCACCACCTCGAAGCTCTTCAGTTAGAAGTAGCAACCCTATTACAAAAAAGAGCAATAGAGTCCGTTCCGATCAATCAACATGGAAAGGGGATTTACTTGAGGTATTTTTTGGTACCAAAGAAAGACAAACAAGAGTTTCGTCCCATTCTAGACCTAAGGATAGCAAACAAGTGGATTCGCAGAGAAAAATTCAGGATGCTATCCTTGCACCAAATTTATCCTCAACTTCGGCAGGGCGACTGGCTCTGCGCGATAGACCTCTGCAACAGTTATTTTCACATTCCGGTGAGTGAGAAACATCGAAAATTTCTAAGGTTCATCGTCGGCAAAAGTAATTACCAATTTGCAGTTCTACCCTTTGGCCTCAAATCAGCACCGAGAACTTTTTCCAAATGCATGGCAGTGGTGGCCACCCATTTGAGGAAGCATCAAATATTCATCTACCCCTATCTAGACGATTGGCTCATAAAGGCCTCCACCTATCGAGAGGCTCAACAACATTTCAACTGGTCTCAGCAGCTTCTCCAGAGCCTGGGCCTTCAAGTCAATCTTCTCAAGTCCACAGCAACACCTGTTCAGAGGCTGCATTAATTAGGTGCCATCATAGATACCAAACAAGGAAAGGTGTTTCCTTCGGAGGAACGACGGTTATCGATTCTCCAAAAATGCCAGCAGCTCGAGAGAACACCTCAGACCACTGCAAGGGCAATATCCTCTCTACTCGGCTCGATGGCGTCTTGCATCCACCTCATTCCCAACGCTCGCCTCCATATGAGACCCTTACAGGAATGCCTGGAGGATCAATGGTGCCAACTGATGGACGATTGGGAGAGCAGAGTCCTCCTTTCTCCCCACGCCTTGCAATCCCTCAAGTGGTGGTGTTCACCCAACAATCTCTTGGTGGGGATTCCTTTCCAACAACAGCCTCCAGCTCAAACCATCGTAACAGACGCATCGCTGCTCGGATGGGGAGCGCATATGGATCACCTTCGAGTCCAAGGCAAGTGGTCACAGAGAGAGCGTCTGTATCATATCAACCTGTTGGAGCTTTGCGCAGTCCATCTTGCGCTCAAGGCCTTCCTACCATCTCTGAAGACAGAAACTCTCCTTCTCCAGACGGACAACGTGGCCACCATGTATTACGTAAACAAACAAGGAGGCACCAGGTCCAGGATCTTATCGAAAGAGGCTCAAACAATCTGGCACTGGCTTTTAGCCAGGAACCTGACGCTAGTGGCAACTCACCTTCCGGGCATACAGAATGTTCAAGCGGATGCCCTCAGCCGCGCAATGGACGAGAACCACGAATGGGTATTACACGACGTCCGTTCCATTTTTTCCATGTGGGGTACCCCCTCTATAGACCTTTTCGCAACCCCAGAAAACAAAAAATGCCAAAACTTCGCCTCCAGATATTACCATCCAGGGACACTGGGGAATGCCCTGTGGATAAGCTGGTCAGGAGCATTTCTTTACGCCTTTCCACCGCTTCAACTGATACCGGCAGTCCTCCAGAAGCTATCCAAAGCTCACACCAAGATGATTCTAATTGCCCCAGAATGGCCATGCCAATGGTGGTTTCCAGACCTCCTTCACGATCACTCAAACCAAACATCAGGCTGCCTCATCGCCCGGACCTTCTGACGAAGTTCAGACGGCAGATATCTCATTCCAACCTCTCATCGTTGAGTTTGGCAGCATGGCTCCTGAGTTAGTGCAATATGGACACTTGAACCTACCTCAGGACTGCATGGAAATCCTAAGAGAAGCAAAGCGCTCTTCCACAAGGTCAGCTTATGCATGCAAGTGGAAAAGGTTCTGTGTGTGGTGCTTTGACAACAACGTTGACCCAATATCCTGCGGAGAGGAAACTATCCTGCCATACTTGTTAGGTTAGGCAAAATCTGGATTACAATTGTCATCAATAAAAGTGCACCTGGCGGCTCTAACGGCATATAGAAAGAGCCCCTCTCAACCCTCCTTCTTTAGGATTCCAATCATCAAGGACTTCCTGGAGGGCTTGAAAAAGGTCTTCCCTCCCATTAGGAGACCTTCTCCTCCATGGGAACTGAATATTGTCCTCGCACGTCTGATGCTACCTCCGCTTGAACCGATCCATAAAGCATCTCTACAACACCTTACGTGGAAAACTGCTTTTCTGGTGGCAATCACATCAGCGCGTAGGGTCAGTGAGATCCAGGCCCTTTGCACTCAAAAACCCTACACGGTTTTTCATTCTGCGAAAGTAGTGATGAGGACTCATCCCAAATTTTTACCAAAAGTCGTTTCAGACTTTCATGTGAATCAAACCATTTCATTACCAACTTTCTTTCAAAATCCAACTACCCCTGCCGAGAGATCTCTGCATTCTCTGGACGTAAAGAGGGTTTTAAAGTTTTACTTGGACAGGACAAAATGCTTGCGTAAATCACAGCAGCTCTTTGTGAACTATGGCCCAGTAGAACAGGGTTGGGCACGTCTAAACAATCTTTATCCAGATGGATTGTTTCATGTATGGTGTTGTGTTATCAGTTAGCAAATAAATCTCTTGATGGCAGGCCAAAAGCCCATTCTACTAGAGGAAAGGCAGCTACTGCGGCCTTAATGAGGAATATCCCTTTGGCAGAGATATGCAAGGCGGGCACTTGGAAATTGGTCCATACCTTTACGCAACATTACTGCCTTGATACAGATGCTAGGGCAGATGCGCAGGTTGGACAGGCCTCGCTCAGGAATCTATTTGCATGATTCATGTTTTCAGTATTATTCTGTCTACTCCACCGCGGTTATGGGGATGGGCTTGCTAGTCTATTCAGTGCTTATGACTATACATGGAAATCCCCTACGAGAGAAGGAATGGTTTCTTACCTGTAACTCCAGTTCTCTCGTAGGGGTATTTCCATGATAGTCATAAGCAACCCTCCCTCCTCCCCGGTGGAGCTGATATAGGAAAAGTTGCCATATTAATATTGATGTTGGTACTACAACGAATGGTTTTGTTTCTTCATGTCAGGTTGCAAGCCTCCAAAAAAGAACTGAGGCAACTGCCTTTTGCTGTGCATGATGGGATACAGGAAGACTTTACTTTCTTAAAGGCACAGCTCTATGTACATCCTGTATAATGGCAGCCTATGGGCTACACTGCCCTGCATTGTTTTTACTCTCTTTTGGAAGTGTAAATGAAGTTTGAGAATGTATTTTTTATTACATTTCTAGAATAAATGTATTTTTGAAGATGTATTTACACTACAGCTGTCGTTCTTTCCAACAATTTGGTCTGTGTAGCTCTTCACATAGGCTGCACAGTGTTATTCTTAAGTGATTTTGACAGGCCTTTTTAAAAGGGCTGCTATCTGCACTTAAGAATATATTTCAGATCAGTGCTCCGGGGTCCCGGCAGGCGCGCAGAACTATTCAGTGCTTATGACTATCATGCCCTACGAGAGAACTGGAGTTACAGGTAAGAAACCATTCCTTCTCCTTTAACTGCGCCCCCGGATAGGGAAGGGCAATGGTTAGATTCAATTGGCAAGAAATTCTCGACTATGGCAGCCACCACAGTCAGAGCAGCGAATTCCCTGGCAATCCTGGGAAGATACGACTGTCAAATGTGGTCAGACATATCACAGTTTATAGACCTGCTGCCTGAGGAAAGTACAGCGGAGACGCGCAAGATATTACAGGAGGGTGAGAAGATCTCCGCTGAGATGATAAATTGTGCCATTGATGCCTCGTCTACGGAGTTGCGCCAGTTAGCCGGGGCGGTAGTACTCAGACGTCAGGGGTCTCTGAAGGCCACATTGTTTCGCCCAGAGGTGCAGTTAAAGATCTTAGACATGCCCTATGATGGTGAACTGTTATTCGGTAAGCATATTGAGGATGCTTTGCAATCCATTAAAACAGATACCGAAACAGCCAGATCCCTGGGTACTTTACAGTTCAGGAGACAGCCCTTTCGAGGAGCGAGAGGAAGAGGGCCCTATTCTTACAGAGACGGGTCACACCAGTTCCGCCAACATTCATCCTACCAAAGCCAATTTCGCTCCACCATTGGTCAACAGCAGCCGCATACCTATCGGCAACCACCATCTACACACTTCCGGCAAACCTCAAGAGGAAAATCTGCTTACAAGGCCAAAGAAACAGCAAGAAAACCCTTACCTTCATCAGTTGCCTGCACCCAACCCTTATTCCAACACTGTGATAGGGACCAGAATTTCCGATTTCCTTCACCAGTGGTCTCAGACAAATGGGTCCTCGATATTGTCAGCAAGGGACACACACTAGAATTCAATCAGCCTCCCCCTCACGTACCACCAAGGGGACCCCCACCTACCCATCTAAAGGAACTCCTAGTGCAGATTGCCATCTTGATGGACAAGGGAGCAATAGAGATTGTGCCAAGGAATCAGAGGGGAGCAGGTTTCTACTCTCGCTTCTTCCTTATACGGAAAAAGACAGGAGAATGGAGACCTAATTTAGACCTTCGTTCTCTGAACAAATTCCTCAAGAAGCAATCATTTCGCATGATCTCCCTTCAAGATGTCCGACGCTTACTCAACCAAGGTGATTTAATTACGTCCTTGGACCTTCAGGATGCGTATTTCCACATCCCCATTCATCCCAGTCACAGGAAATTCTTACGGTTCAAGGTTGTAGGCACCCATTATCAGTTCAGAGTGTTACCTTTTGGCCTCAGATCGGCCCCAAGAGTTTTCACCAAAGTCTTGGGACCAGTTGCAACCTACCTCAGGCAGCGAGGGATTCAGGTGTTCCCGTACTTAGATGACTGGCTAATAAAAGCGAGAACGACTCTAAAAGCGGCCGGGGACACAAGAACATGCTTATCTCTCCTCAAGACATTAGGCTTAACAGTCAATTGTCCAAAGTCTCGCCTAGACCCTTCGCAGAGCATCACCTTTCTAGGAGCAGTCTTGGACACGGAGCAAGCGAGAGCTTTTCCTTCGCGCAACAGACAGAAAAGACTTCAAGATCTAGCGACCCATCTCAGCAGAAGAAAGTCCGCTTCTGTTCGGACTTGAAAGTCTTTCTGGGAATGCTTTCTTCATGCATTCCATTGATAGCAAACTGTTGTCTCCACATGAGGACACTTCAGCAACAATTGGACATTCAATGGAGGCAAATAGAAGGATCTTTCGACGATGTAGTTCAAATAACTCCACCAGCGAGGCAAGCCCTAAAGTGGTGGAAGGACACCCCTCTCATCTCGGAGGGTCTCTCCTTCCTAAAAGACAAACCAGTGCACATTATAACAACGGATGCGTCCTTGGAGGGATGGGGCGCACGTTTGCAGGACCTATCAGTGAGAGGAAGATGTTCTACATAGGAATCAGTTCTCCACATAAACAGATTGGAATTAAAAGCAGTTTCCTTGGCACTCAAAGCCTTCCTCACCATGATCAAAGGTTCCTCAGTGTTGATCAAGACCGAGAACACCACAGTCATGCATTACCTCAACAAGCAGGGGGGTACAAGGTCACAGGCGCTGTCTCTGCAGACACAGGAACTATGGCATTGGGTGCTTCGGCATCAGATATCAATCAGTTGGGAACATCTTTCGGGCATTTCCAATACTTGGGCGGATGCCTTAAGCAGAACTCGAACCCCTTGTCACGAATGGGAACTCAATCAGACGATTCTCGACCGTCTCTTTCGTCGTTGGGGCAAACCCAGTCTGGATCTGTTTGCGACAAGAGAGAACAAAAAATGTCAACACTTCGCAAGCTGGCAACTGCAGAGAGGGTCAAAGGGGAATGCGTTTTTGATCAAATGGTCAGGGATTTATGCCTACGCTTTTCCCCCGCTCCCGCTTATTCAGAGACTTCTGCAGAAGATGAAGAGGGAACCATGCCGGCTTCTATTGATCGCTCCCAAATGGGTGCACCAGTTTTGGTTCACGGAGCTTCTACTACTCTCGGAACAGCCTCACATGCGGCTGAGACCAACACTAGACTTGCTAACGATGAATCAGGGTTAGGTCCGTCATCCCAACCCGACTTCTCTTCGATTATCGGCCTGGCTCCTGAATTCTATGAGTTTGACGGCTTAGATATCCATGCAGACTGTTGAGAAGTGCTTGCCTGTGCCAGAGCCCAGTCTACAAATAAGACGTACAAACTAAAGTGGAAAAGGTTCTCCATATGGTGCAAAACTTCTAATGTTCATCCTCAGAAGTCTTCTCCAGAACAGATCCTTCCATACCTGTTACACTTAGCGAACTCAGGTCTCTCTTATTCGTCTATCAAGGTCCACCTAGCTGCCATATCTCGTTTCCGCCAGACGGCAGTACTACCATATTTATGGTCATCCAGAATAATAAAACAATTTCTAAAAGGCTTGTTCAGGATGTTCCCTCTGATTCAGCGTCCTCCACCTTCCTGGCATTTGAATATTGTGCTGTCCCAATTGATGAAGCATCCATTTGAGCCTATTCACAAAGCAGACCTGAAATACATCTCTTGGAAAACGGCTCTCCTTCTGGCCCTCACGTCCGCGAAGAGGGTTAGCCACATCCAGGCATTCACAATCTCACCACCCTTCCTGCAATTTAAATCAGATATGGTCATTCTGAGAACTAACCCAAAATTCATTCCCAAGGTTCCTTCGAACTTTCATTTGAATGAACCAGTGATTTTGAAGACATTTTTTCCGGCTCCTCGAACTCCAGCAGAGCGAGCATTACATTCCCTAGACATTAAATGATGTCTGAAATTCTACATACAAAGGGCTAGCAGCTTTCGTAAAGCTGAACAGCTGTTTATTAGCTATGGCCAAGTCACTAGCGGCAATGCTGTTTCCAAACAAACCATAGCACGCTGGATCTCTTCTGCCATACAATTCTGCCACCAGCTAGCGGGAAGACTGCTATCATCCAATTCAAGACAGGACAAGCAGTGTTACGCAGTTTATTTGCATAAAGTGAGCCAATAATCTTCTTTACCCACCATCCTCGAATGTTATTTCCACACTGATATTTATCTTATATATTTAGATAAAGTAGATGTACGTGTATGTCTTTAGATATTGTTAAGGATATCTAACTACCTATATAACTTAATATATAAAGAAATGTAAAGAAATATGTTTTCTGATAATTACAGAACTCAAACATCTTCTTGTACTGCTGACTACTCTGATTTAAGAATGTGAATCTATGAAAGATACCCCAATACTGGAGAAGAAAATAAGTTACTTACCTGTAACTGTGTTTCTCCAGTATTGGTATCTTTCATAGATTCACATGCGACCCACCCTCCTCCCCATTGGGGCTCACCTGTTTGTCTCTTGAAGTCACTAGTGCGGGAAAAATCTGAGAGACTGAGCCTCTGCACTGAGGGTTCTAAAGGGGTGGTCTCGCCTGATTGTCTGAACTTTGGGCCTTTCCTAATGAAGCTAATAAGCTAGGAAAGTGGATGTATTTTTGCCATTGACTACCAAAAAAAAAAAAAAAAGAGAGAAAAAATACTATTTCTTTTTTACTGCTTTCTATGTACCATGGGACTCCCACTTCGACGACGGGGAATGATTCAAATATGTGAATCTATGAAAGATACCAATACTGGAGAACCACAGTTACAGGTAAGTAACTTATTTTCTTCCACATTGTAGGAAAGGTCCCCTTTTGTCATGGTTAGCCCCCCACCCCTACTTTTTGCCTGATGTCTGATGCTAACTTGACTTTTTTGCTGGGATCCTGCTAACCAGGCCCCAGCACCTGTGTTCTTTCCCTAAACTGTACCATTGCTTCCACAATTGGCACACACCTGGCACACAGCTAAGTCCCGTGTAAAAATACCAGTGGTACCAAGGGCCCTGTAGCCAGAGAGGGTTCCTAAGGGCTACAGCATGTATTGTGTCTCCGTAAGGGACCCCTCACCAAACACTTGCACACCTCCATTGCAGCTTGTGTGTGCTGGTGGGGAGAAAAAGGTAGAGTCAACATGGCATCCCTCTCTGGGTGCCATGCCCACAAACCACTGCTTGGGGCATAGGTAAGTCACCCCTCCTTACAGCCCTAAGGCAGGGTGACTATACCACAGGTGAGGGCATAGCTGCATCAGCATTATGCCCCTACATAGTTTAAGTGCATTCTTAGACATTGTACGTGCAGAGTGGCAATATTGAGTACAAGGGCTGGGAGTTTGTCATTATGAACTCCACAGTTCTATGATGGCTTCACTGAAGACTGGGAAGTTTGGTATCAAACTTCTCAGCTCAATAAAACTACACTGATGCAAGTGTTGGATTCATTGAAAAATGCACACAGAAGGCATCTCAGATATGCCTCCTGTATTTCATCCAATCCTCTAGTGTAAGGCTGACTTGTCTGTGCCTGCCTGCCACTAACAAAAAGTTTCTGAACCCATGTGGTGGGAGCCTTTGTGCTTTTTGGGGTCATCATCAAAGCCTCCTCTGGGTAGGGGTGCTTGAACCCCCCCACACTCTTGCAGGAACTGCAACACTTGGCGGTGAGCCTCGAAGGCTCAGGCCTCCTGTTACACTGCCCCAGGGCACTCCAGCTAGTGGAGCTGCCCACCCCCCCGGACCAGGACCCACTTTTGGCGGCAGGTCCGGTGGGAAAATTAGTAAACACCAGGAGGAGTGTCCACCTCAGCTGAGACCACCCCTAGGGTGCCCAGAGCTGAAGTAAACCCCACCTGGCAAAATCCTCCATGTTGCTTTAGAGGGTGTTAGCCAATAGGGTTAGGAATGTACTCCCCTCCATAAAGGGAGTGGGCACAAGAAGGGTTTTGCCACCCTCAGGGACAGTAGCCATTGACTACTGCCCTCTAACCCCTGTAGCTCCTCTAAATCTAGTATTTAGTGGCACACCTGAATCTTGCTCTTCATATTCCTGGCAACCTAACAAGAAGAAGAAGGACTGAAGAGCCGCACCAGCAGAGAAGTCTCCAGACGACAGCTGACTTGGTCCCAGCCGTACCGGCCTGTCTGCTGCCTCAAGAACCCTGCTACAAGAAGACAACTCGTCTTGCAGGACCAGCGACCTCCAAAAAAAACCAGAAGACTGCCTGTCTATCCAAAGAAAGGATCTCCGTAGGACAAATGCCCTATCCACAAAGAAACCTCCAAGAAGAACTCCAGAGCCACCCTGGATTTGCGAGTCCTGCCCACTCTGCACTGACGCCCTTGGCCGGTGTCCAGGCTGCCCACCGGTATAGAGAAGGTACCCAGGTGATTCTAGCCTCGAGTCCACCCTGGGTTCACCCCTCCTGACCAACATGACGATGCCTGCAGCCTAAATCCCACGGACCCCATTGACTGAGACCGGCTCCGGTGAAGATTTCCCAACACCTGAAAGTACCCCTGCAGCCCCCTGGCCTTGTGGAACCCAACTGACAGTTCAGCAACGTCCAGTGGGCTCTCTACTTACTTGTCCAGGAGCTGGTTTTCTTCAGTCGACTCCCTTGACAACGCCTGCAGCATCTTTGTGACCCCGGGGTTCCCTCATTGAAGAGCATTGGGCGCCCAATGCAGTGTTTGCACCCTGCATTTGGCTGCCCCTATGCCACTGAGGGTGTGTGTTTGGCACTGACCTGTGCCCATACACCTGCCCCGTGCTAATCTAAACCCCCAAGGTCTGTGCCCTGAAGTCGCAGGTACTTTCCTGCAAGCAGTTTCTCTCTGCGTGGCCCTGTCTCTATAGGATTCCATTGAGTGCCCAACACCAATTTTGACCTCTCCACCCGGCTGGCCCTGTGTTGCTGGTTTTGCACCTTTGGTGTCTTCCCAAACTTTCCTCTGTGGACACCTTAACATCTTAACCCCCAAAGACTGGGATCATCAGTCAAGTACTTACCTGTGAATTGTGTCGTTACTTTTCCTTCCCTAGGACTGCATTGATTTCTGTGAGAAATTGCACTGTGTCCACTTTTGAAATTGAAAAGTGTTCTATCCGTGAATTCTAAACAAGGTGCATTTGATACTTAAAAGTGATACATTCTTCAAACTGTACTTACCTGCAACAAAGATCCTTTTGGTACTAGAACTAAAATAACAAAGTATATTTTTATACCTAAAAACATTACAGTGGAGTTAGTCATTGAGTGTGTGTGCCTCATTTATTGTGTGTTTACAACAAATGCTTAGCAGTGCCGTCTAATGAGCCTAACTGCTCGACCACACTACCACAAAAGAGAGCATTAGCATTATCTACTTTAGCCTCTGTAAAGCCTCAGGGGATTCAATGGACTCTGTACACACTATACCTTACTTTGGTAAAGCATATACAGTGCCAGCTTCCTACACAAGTGATTAAATCTGATTGTTAGGGCCTGGGAATCATCTTGCCTCATGCTGTTAAAAAGGGAATATGTTATGACGCTACCCTGATATGTTTTTTCTTGTGATTTATGATTCAGCCCTAAGTGATTCAGTGGGGTTTGGTGGCGATGTAGAGAAGCCTGCACAATGGAGCAGTGTTCTCTGTAACAGCGAGGGCAGCCAACCTTCATCCTTTTGAGGGTGGTGATTTCAGCACCATTGAATTGGGTGATAATGAACCTGTTGTTTACTTTACACCTTTATGTATGTTGTATATTTTGGCTTTTGTGGTGGGAAAGGTCTGTCCTATTAAGTTTCCATGAGGGATTCAATGCACCTCCAATGTTTTTGATGGGGCTCGTGAGAACAAATCCACGACCGTTTGGGCAGGGACCATGTCCTATGAATTTTGGTGCCATGGGACATTCCCGCACCTCAGATTCTGTCACAATGTGGTTTGTGCACGGAGTTGTGACCCCTCTCACTGAGAGTATGTCCCCTTGTGCTCACTATCCATAGGACTCCAGTTTCACCCTACTAAAGAGACCCCCTTAGACTGAAAGTGGTTTTGGGTTGCTTGTGTTCCTGTTAAGAGGGAGCTTTGCCGAGCAGTTTAGACTGGACTGTTCGTATTGGAGACAGATAAAGACTGTTTTCATGTGGCTGTTTCCTGTATGAGGTGGCTTGGTCGGCAAAAGAACAATGGGCAGGAATACAGCCCAGAATTATTACCTGTGGCCGAGATTAATTCAAGCACTACACCCATCACTTTTTTGTGGACCCTTGTAGATGTAGGCCCGTCAAGTGCAGGTGGACCTCTTTGGGCTCACAAACCTCCCTATATTCTCTTCCTCAGCAAGGGCAGCCCTTATTTGCAGTGCAAGTCAATTGCTCCTGCTGAGAGTTGTGATGAAATGGCATCTGCTGAGCCTTCAGCAGCTATTTACAGAGTTGGCATAGGTAATTCCTAATCCTCCCTCAGCACTTGGAGGCCTTGACAAGGAAGACCGGTGACATTATGGGAACTGAGGCCGAACGATAAGGTTAGAGCATATTCAAACAGTACATGGTGTTTGTGCAGTATCAAAGTAAAATAATATGTTTCCTTTGGTCTGAATGAATATAGCAATGACTCACAAACACTTTTTTAAGTATACTTTTTTAAATTAAAGTGATATTTTTATTCTAAACTATTTTGTGGATTTGTAATGTTTTTCTGTCTAACAAGTAAAGTCAATCCACTTACTGTTAGTGAGTGTTATTCAAAAGAAATGTATTTCAAAACAGACGACAATTACCTATATCAACTTGGTTGCCACCTTAGTACAGAAAATCCCCAGAAATATAAACCATTCCGTACCAGCCCGCTTGTTCTGGCCCATAACGCATAGCAAACTAATTTATTTAACAATAACTGGCACTTCGTTTTAGTGAATGTGGGTGATTTCTTCCAGACCAATGAGCAACAAGTATTTTAAAACAGTAATACCTCCATTGTAGTACATTAACAATGCAAAGTCCATGCACCTGAAACTAATACAACTACTGGCAAATGAAGGCAGAGAAGATTAACAAGGGTGGAGTCCCAAAACGTCTCCTCATTCAACTTTTTTTTACATTTATTGTGATTACACGACCTCAGGCTACTGCTTAGCTGTTAAGCCAAGCTTAAAAAGACTCTCACTCGAGTCCACTCTTGGAATTCTTAAAGGCTTGTAAAACTTTATTCAGGCCTTTATTCGTGGTGTGTCGGAGTGAATCTGAAATCGGGTATTTGATCTAATGCAATGAACGGTTTTAACTGGGTTAGCTTGGCCATCTTAGAAAACGTCTTCCAGTTTTTTGGGCTCGACTCCATGAAGCATTTGGCAGTTTTCAGTGGATGGCGCTGCCCTGTTCTAGATCATCACACACATTCCCTAAAGTCTTTCGAGAGCTCGAGGCCAGAGTCCAGTTCAGAGAACCCTGCATTTCATTAAAGGTAATAGGCGGCGAAGAGGCAAACCAAATGGAAGAAATGTAAAACTATTGTGAGGCAGCGTGGGGGTGACGTAGGATTCAGGGGCTTAACACCAGGCATGGAGAGATGCCCATACTCAAGAAACAGGACCCGCTGCCCAGCACTCAAAATGCCGAAGACTCCAAGCGGATTAAAAGGCTAATAACTCAAACCATCTGCTGTTGGATGTATGCGTTCAGCTAAAAGAGGATGAATGCCAAACTCTCACTCAGGTTATTAGCCTTTCAACGCACTTATGTATTTAATCTCATGCTTTTGGTTTTCCATTGCCGTGGAATTAGTGGCTGGAACGTAAACACAATTAAACATTACATTTTAATGCCTTGAATGCATGCTCTGTGCCTTCTGATGTGTGCTGAAACCCAGTGATGGTGAATCTGTTTGTATATTCGCATAGCACAGAATGGGCAGATTGAAGTTTCTACCCTGTGGTACATTGTGCTTAAGCAAAAGTCCTTTGTATGTTCCTGCACTCTGTGATCTAAAATGACAGGTAGTTAAAAAAGATATATATCACAAACAACTGGGTAGAAGTGAGCCACAGATACACATTTTTATTAAGGTCTTTAGCTCCAGCCACATCTTTTAGAAAATTGTGGATCTGGTGCTGTTTGTTATAAGATCACTTGTTAGAGTCAGACATTATATTTAACGTCTCTAGAAGGCCTTTTGTTTTACTTTTTCTGTCATAGATTGTAACCCTACTGACTTATTAGGAGTCGTATGTAGTGATTGACCTAAGTGATTAGGTATGCAAAGACCCCAGTTTACTTTCAATCGGTTTAATTACTATTATTTTTTTTGCTCAAGGAAACAGAATTACAAGTCTAGCGAAAGCTACTTGGGTTACATTGCAGTGCCGCCTATCGGCAAAGCGGCAAACTCCGTTCTCCCTCCCTAGTCCGGCCTGACATGTACTCGCTTCCAGGGTCCAAAACCTCAGCATAGGTTTGCATATGTGGTATCTCTAGTGAAGAGAGGCCCCTGGTGTTTTAAGACCAGCAAATGGGTAGAGCACAGAAAGGATCTGAAACTTGTGTTTGTGGCGCATGAGAGGCACAGAATCCAGAACAATGTCTATTTTGTGCTAGGATTTCTCAAGCAAAGATAAGAACAGGCCTTTCAGCACAAAAATTGCTACTGCTGACCTGAAATTAAAATTTCCTTATGACGGGCAACTACACTGGATGACTGTTGAGAATGGATGACGATAGTCAGCTTTACTATCAACTTTACCATAGAAACTCTGAATATTATATCAGAAGAACAAAAGGCTTTGTACAGTTGGGTTTTGACGTGTAGCTTTCTGTCGTTCTGAGTCAGCGAAGTCTCCTAGACAGACATTAACTGACGAGTAGCTGTATGGCTTCTACCAAACTTCCTGTGATTTCAGAAGTTAAAACTGTAGGCAGATAAAAATGGTTCTATCGGACTCTTTTAGTCTATAGCCAATACTACTTTGCATCTTTTTATCATTAATCAAAATGTACTCTCCAACAATAGGCATCCATCAACAAATACAGTAAGTCAAAAGGGTGCAGGCGGCGCAGTGCTTAAGTGTGTGGTATTGTGCAGTATGCACAGATAAATACACAAGCATGATATCTATAAATTCTAGAACAGTCCTTTCATTTGTCACAGATGCCTGTTTCCAATTTCCTTATACAACAGACAATCCACTGTACAATTGTTGGCGTTTCGACCCTGATGAAAATTTTGCAAGGGACTCTTCAGAACACAGTGCTGTCTGACACTGTACCTTCAAGGAGTCCACCTTGTTCGAATGCTAGGGTATCTGGATCCAAGCTTTATTGTACAAAGGTTAGCCAGTGCCTCAATCTCTTCTGTCAACAACAGCTCTATTTCATTGATATGCCTTATTTTCGCGGCCCTCCTAATTGGCAGCTCCTATGTGCTGAGCCACATCTTGTGGTCTCCACACATGTAACAGTGCATCTGTCAGCTGTGTTACAAGCACAGAGATGCAAGGAGACCACAAGATGTGGCTTAGCACATAGGAGCAGCCCCGTAGGAGGTCCTTGGCCTGAAAATGTGGCATATATCAAAATAGAGTTGTTGGTGGCAGAAGAGATTGAGGCACTCTCTAACCATGGTACATTTAAGCGTGGATGCAGATACCCCAGAACAGAGGCTGGGGTTAAACAGTAATATTTATGTGACCCTTTCCATCTCAATTATTTCAATAGTTTAATTCCCTGATCTTCTCTCTCGTGTTTGTTCCTGCTTTTTGTTGCTAAACCCAAAACTTTGAATTGGATATCTGTCTGATGAGGTTCTGCTGCATGGTGTGGGTGGCCTTCACCTCTCTTTCACCGCACATAATTCTGCAGAATCATGAAAATAACAAGTACCACACATTCTGACAGATAAAAATGGGCTTGGCTATGTTTTGAGGGGCATTCCAGCCCTAAAGATATGCTTGTGTGCCAGCAGCATTGCTTTTGGACTTTGGAGACACCTACAGAGGACCTAACTGCCATTTGGCTCAACTGCAAATGAACATGACAAGAAGCCTGAAGTGAGCTTTGCTGTGTGAAGTAGATCTATTGGCAGATGGGTGTTGACTTTGCATACTGTTCCATTAACCAGCTAAGGTAGTGATGCACAGCCTTCAACTAATTGAGCTTCCAGTTGCAGCCAGGATCAAAGTCTCCACCTCTGGTGGGAAGCTGACTCCATCTTCTTTTCCTGAACTTCAAACCTCCATCCTATCTTCTGTTGAATTCTAGTGAAGAGCATGGAGTGCCTGATAAGGAAAGGAGGTGTAGTGTTGACGGCCAGATTTGGTAAATGCATCCAGCGTCCAACCTGGTTGACACCAGGGAATCTGTCCTTCTCCTTGGTAAGTTGGGATGGAGACATCCTACAGGATTGGACCAAGTGGATGTGAATACCTTCAAGGCCACACATTTACACTGGCTTCCATCAAGCAAGGAGAAAGAACATTCATGCACATATAGACAGGCTGCAATGAATGTAAGTGGGCAGTGATTTGCAGTGTTATATGGACTCCTTTTCTACAGTGTAATTAAGGGATAGCAGTAATCTAGTCCAGAAACGGCACTGACATAGAGGCCAAGATACACCAGTAAAAACTTTTGAAGCAATTAAGTTTGCAGCAGATTTGTTCAGTTTGATCGGAAGAATATATCTCCTTTTGAACCGTGTGAAGGATCAAGCCTTGATGCTGATGGAGGTGTACTAGTGAATGTGAGTAGTGACACAGACATTCAGGCGCAGTTGAACACTATTCCTCTTTTCACCTCATCTGTGGCTGTATTTTGGATCTGCTGTTGACACACCTGTTCTTATCAGGTCGCAAGATATGCTACTTGATAGAAGAAATGCACTGCTGGGATCCCCATAGTTCTCCAGTATTGGATCTTTCATAGATTCACATGCTTGAATCATCCCCGTCGTCGAGGTGGGAGCCTCACGGTAAACTTAAATATATAAAAAGCAGTAAGTCAGTAAAAGTAAAACCAGTAGGCCCTAGTAGGCCTCATAGGGTATTTTACAGTCTATCCACTTTGTTTTGTGAAAAGACCCAAACTTGAGTATCAACCAATCAGGATTCAGCCCCTCCCAAACACTCCCAACAGAGGCTGAATTCCCTCAGATTTTCTACCGCACCTCGTGTGAAGGGAGTCTCCCTGAGCTCTGCTCAGTTTTTTTCCTATTTTCTGACTGAAGATTGTTTTTTCTCTCAGGAAACTAGTTACAACTTTACTATGTCTGAAAAGGCAAAGAAGGGTCTGTTCAGAGACTGTGACAACTGTGGGAAGAAGAGACTACATATTGATGACCCCCACAAGAAGTGTATTTACTGCCTTCATCCAGACCATAAGGTGAGAGACTGCAAAATCTGTCGCACCTTTAGTCAAAAAACCCTCAAAGACCGAGAGGGTAGACTTCTCTTATGGCTGCAAAAACAGAAAGCCTTAGAGCATCCTTCATCAGACAGCGAAGAGTCACCACAAACTTCTCGCCCTCAGAAAAGAACAGGTGAGAGAGATAGAGGTGCGGATGAACCACCAAGAAAAATGCACAAAAAGACAAAACAAGTCTTAACTGAAGAGGCAGTTAAACATGGACCAAAAAAGGTTCATTCAGAACCTACTACGCCGTTACACCGGAAAAGCACCTCAAAGAAACCATCCCTGTCTCTGTCACCACAAAAAGAGACAGAAAAACTCTTTTTGGTGAAAAAACAACCGTCGACGACCGCCCCGTCGACGACAGTGTCGACGGTAACAGCGACCACGGTATCGTCGACGTTCACAACACCATCCTCACCGATGATTATGACGTCGTCGCCGTTGTCATCGACGACGATTATTACTGCAAAAATCTTCAAAAGAGCTTCGTCGGCAACCACAGCGTCGACAGCGGAGGCCTCCTGGGTTCACAAATCATCCAGGGCACTCCCATCTACGCAAGATACGTCGGCGAAGCGACCGTCGTCGGTAAAATACCCGTCGACGAAGGGACCGTCGACTAAGGACCCATTGACAAAGACGCAGTCATGGACGGAAGCGTCGACGAGAGACCCGTCGACGACAGTACCGTTGACGACAGTACCGTCGACGAGGGAATCGTCGACGAGGGAACCGTCGACGATGGAACCGTCGACGATGGAACCGACGATCACCACAGCATTAACAGTTTACAAACCTTTGGACATTTCACCAGATCATTCCTCATACCATCATGAGGACTCCACCAGATTCTTACCCCTTTCCCTTATTAATATAGGGGACAAGCCATCTGACATTTTGCCGATGCATACATCACCAAGTAAAGTGCTGCCATACCCACCGCAACATCTTTTAGACGATGATGATGATGAGGATCAAGGAATGTTTGGGGCAGCTAGTAGCCCGTCCCAACTAAATGTCAAATGTCAAGAGTTTGATGAAGAAGAGGATCAACATTACCAGCATAGTTATGCTTCAACATCTTATCCACAGGCAAACCAACCATCGCCACTAGCTATGCCTAGCACATTAGTGACAGATTTACAACATATGTTGAATGACTACTATAAAAGGTTCCCACCGTCAACTCAGTCCACGCCACCTAGACCTCAGAGTTACCAGCAAGCTCAAACTACTAATGTTTCCGAAATGCCACAGGCTAGTAGACCTGTAACTAGCCAAGCTCCGGAAGCTTACCTCTCGTCGGACGACGAAAGGGAAGAGGGCGAGCTAGCAGATTCAGCGGCTAGTGAATGGGACGATTATCTCGTTCCCACACCATCTCCACCTCCAGCAGCTCCAGTGGATTCTCCTCCAGAAGACATAGGAGGTTTCCATAATATCATAGAGAGAGCGGCGAAACGTTTTGGCCTGGCAATTGTTTCCCATGAAACTGAGTGTTTTTTGTATGACTTTAAAGAGCCATCAAAGAGATCTGTAAGAGCCATACCGATTGTGGATTTCTTATGGCAGGAGGGTTTGAAGGCAATGAAAAACCCAGCAACAGTGCCTTCACAAATGCCAAGGCTAGAGAAAAAATACAAGGCCCCAGATGATTCTCCGGCCTGTTTAGTCTCACAGCCGAAACCTGACTCGGTTATATCACAGGCGGCTCAACGACGATCCAAAAACCCCTCTACGCCTATTGCGTCTCCCCCAGACAAAGAGGGAAGGAGACTAGACAATATCGGTAAGAAATTCTCCTCGGTTGCTGCAGTAACGGTCAAGGCCGCCAATTCCCTCGCCATCCTGGGAAGGTACGATCGCCAGATGTGGGCAGACATGTCCGCTTTTGTAGATTCACTGCCAGAAGATCTCAAGGTGGAAGCTAAAAAGGTCTTGCAGGAGGGAGAAAGGGTCTCCGCAGAGATAATAGACAGTGCAATAGATATTTCCCTCACTGGCTTTCGACAATTAGCTGGAGCAGCAGTCCTGCGCAGACAAGGGTGGCTTAAAGCTACTTCATTCAGACCAGAAGTCCAGACTCGTGTTCTCGACATGCCCTTCGATGGAGAGAGTATGTTTGGCAAACATGTCGACGACATGCTGCAAGCTATCAAGACGGATACCGATACAGCAAAATCCCTAGGTACCCTGCAGTATAAAAAACTACCTTTTCATGGAGCAAGGGGTAGAGGTAATTACTCCTTTCGAGGTGGATACCAACAATACAGGTCACAATATCCATCTTCCTCCACAGGACCAGGACATCAGCACCATCAACAACAGCAGCATTATCGATTACCACCAGCCGCAGCTTACAAACATCCGGCTAGAGGAAGAGGAGCTGCCCGAGGAAGAGATACAGGCAGAAAGCAATGACCAGCGGATAATCTCAACACCTCCCCAATCAATATTGAAGGTCAGAGGTCGCATCAATTCTTATTTCCCCAAGTGGAAGGCTATAACATCGGACAGATGGGTACTAGATGTAGTGACCAGAGGTCATACTCTGGAATTCATGCAAACACCACCGAGTGTCCCTCCATCGGGTACACCGCCTCCGAGGTTGAACCAACTTCTCAGGGAAGTAAGAATAATGCTAACAAAAGGAGCAATAGAACCAGTCCCTTTATCTCAAAAGAACAAAGGATTCTACTCCCGGTTTTTCATTCTAAAGAAACCCTCAGGAGACTGGCGCCCCATCCTGGACTTGAGAGCACTAAACAAGTTTCTAAAGAAACAATCGTTCAGGATGGTAACGTTGCAGGATGTCCTGCGTCTCTTAAACACGGGAGATTGGATGGCATCCCTGGACCTCCAGGATGCTTATTTTCATATCCCCATATATCGCAAACATCGCAAATTTTTAAGGTTCAGGGTAGGAAGTATGCACCTCCAATTCCGGGTTCTACCATTCGGTCTCAAATCAGCCCCCAGAATCTTCACAAAAATGTTAGCTCCAGTAGCAGCACATCTTCGCCAGTCAGGTATCCAGGTCTTCCCTTACCTGGACGACTGGCTTATAAAGGCACCCTCAAAATTCCAAGTAACAAATCATATTTCCTATTGCCTTCAATTGTTACACAGCCTGGGGTTTGTAGTCAACTACCAGAAATCTCAGATATACCCCAAACAAGAATTGAGTTTCTTGGGAGCAATTTTGGACACAGTACGCAGCAAAGCGTACCCATCACACGAGAGGAAACAAAAGTTAACCTCTTTGGCAGACAACCTATCCAGAAAAAAGTTCGTTTCAGTCCGCATCTACAAATCATTGCTCGGAATGATATCATCGTGCATTCCGCTAGTCCCAGATTGCAGGCTCCATATGCGACCCCTGCAACAGCAATTGGACATACAATGGACACAGGTCCACGGCTCCTTCGAAGACAAGATTCGCATAACGCCTCTAATGAAGAACACTATGAGGTGGTGGGCGACTCCAACCAATTTCTCAAAAGGGCTGTCTTTTCTTCTTCAAACACCAAGTTACATAGTAACAACGGATGCCTCTCTCGAAGGATGGGGTGCACACTGCCAGGACCTGCAAATCAGCGGAATCTGGAATCGGCAAGAGAGCCAGCTCCACATCAATTATCTAGAACTCAAAGCAATACACTTAGCTCTAAAAGCTTTCTTGCCAAAGATACAATGTTCAAGCGTCTTAATCCGGACGGACAACATGACCAGCATGTTTTATCTAAACAAGCAAGGAAGCACAAGATCCCTACAACTCTCGCAGCTAGCCCAACAAATTTGGACATGGGCCATCAAACACAATATTTCACTAAAAGCGGAGCATGTGCCAGGACAGATCAATGTTCTAGCAGACACCCTGAGCAGGACAGTGATTCCTTATCACGAGTGGGAGCTAGACCAGAAAACTCTCAATGGCCTGTTTCTATTATGGGGCAAACCAAACTTAGACCTATTTGCCACTCTCGAGAACAAGAAATGCCAGTTCTACGCAAGTTGGCTTCCCCAAAAAGATTCGTGGGGGAATGCGTTTTCGATGAGATGGTCAGGAGTTTATGCTACGCTTTTCCTCCGATCCCGCTCATTCCGAGAGTCATCAGAAAAATGAAGACGGAGGGGTGTCGACTTCTACTCATAGCTCCCAGATGGCCCAGACAAATATGGTATACGGAGCTCCTCATGCTCTCCGAACGACCACATCTACCACTCAGACAGAGTCCGACTCTTTTAACGATGCACCTGGGACAAGTCACACACCCACATCCGTCGTCTCTTCATTTGTCGGCTTGGCTCCTGAACACAATGAATACTTAAATCTCAAAATTTCCCCAGAGTGTAGAGACATCTTAGCAAAAGCTAGAGCTGACACTACCAACAAAACCTATAGACTTAAATGGAAACGGTTTTGTGTTTGGTGTGCAGCGGAAAATATACATCCTTTATCTTCTACTCCGGAACAGATACTTCCATATCTCCTGCTCCTGGCAAAATCAGGACTTGCATATTCTTCCATACGGGTACATCTGGCAGCAATTTCCAGATACCGCAGATCACCAGACAGACTCTCTTTGTGTTCCACAAGAATTGTCAAACAATTTATGAAGGGCCTTTTTCGGGTCTTCCCGCCAATTAGGAAACCTCCGCCTCTATGGTCATTGAATGTTGTGTTGATGCAGCTCATGAAAGCTCCTTTTGAGCCGATCCACAAAGCTGACCTAAAATTCCTCGCATGGAAAACAGCGTTACTGTTAGCTCTTACTTCGGCAAAAAGAGTCAGTGACATTCAGGCGTTCACCATCAAACAGCCGTTCCTCCAGTTTACAAACTCAGGTGTCATCCTGCGGACAAATCCTAAATTCATTCCGAAAGTTCCCTCAACATTTCATTTAAATGAACCAGTCATCTTAAAAACCTTTTTTCCAAATCCGCAAACAGTGGCGGAAAAAACATTACATTCTCTCGATATTAAAAGATGTTTAAAGTTTTATCTACAGAAAACTCAGGCCATCCGCCAGTCGGATCAATTATTTGTAGCATTCGGCGGAACAAAGAAGGGACACGCGGTGTCCAAACAGACTTTAGCAAGATGGATTGGCCTGGCGATTCAATTCTGCCATTCAAAAGCAGGAAAGCCGCTCCACACCAGGGTGAGAGCCCACTCTACAAGATCGGTAGCCACTTCAGCTGCACTCTTTGCAGGTGTACCACTACATAGCATCTGTAGAGCAGCGACATGGTCCAGCCAACACACATTTACAAGACATTACTGTCTAGAGGAGACTAACCAGGTCGATACAGCAGTGGGACAAGCAGTGCTGAGGCATCTATTTCGTTAAGGTGAGCCTCTTACACATCCCACCACCACACTCGAGGTATGGTCATTAATGGTTCATTTTCTTATACTGTTTAACGTGTCGTATTCTCCATAATAATAGCATAAATTGTGTCAGGATTTCTTGCCACACACCTTTTATTGCTCTTATATTCGGATGTTTATGAATATAAATATAATTATATGTAAGTGCATATTTAAAACTGAACTAATGTGAATCACATCACGTATAGAATTACGATGGAATTACAGTCAATGTAATTCAGTAAGTAAGAAAACATTACTGCTCGTTACTCTGATTCAAGCATGTGAATCTATGAAAGATCCAATACTGGAGAAGAAAATTAGTTACTTACCTGTAACTGCAGTTCTCCAGTATTGGTATCTTTCATAGATTCACATGCGACCCACCCTCCTCCCCTCAGAGGCTCCCCTATTATACAGATATTAAACTTCACACTCCTACTAGAAAATCTGAGGGAATTCAGCCTCTGTTGGGAGTGTTTGGGAGGGGTTGAATCCTGATTGGTTGATACTCAAGTTTGGGTCTTTTCACAAAACAAAGTGGATAGACTGTAAAATACCCTATGAGGCCTACTAGGGCCTACTGGTTTTACTTTTACTGACTTACTGCTTTTTATATATTTAAGTTTACCGTGAGGCTCCCACCTCGACGACGGGGATGATTCAAGCATGTGAATCTATGAAAGATACCAATACTGGAGAACTGCAGTTACAGGTAAGTAACTAATTTTCTTACTCCTTGAACAATGTATTACGACAGTGTGTTTCCAGTGATCTTTAAAACGTTTTTCTTTTTTGATGTATGCATTCACTGGCCCCAAATCATTCCCTCGTTCTGATGCTCCCCCTCGTGCGATTTTAAGTCGTCTGTTCAACTATATTGGCCTAGACATATCACCGGGACAGCAAGTATGATCGTCCGCATACAGCGTAAGAACAATTTAGTGCTGGATTTTGGTGAACTCGGAGATAACAACAACAATGTCATCTATCTGACAGAACAGAAAATAAGTCACACTCCATGGGCTTTAAATACAAAGTGTTTTTTTATGTGGAAACCAGGTTGCATCTTGGGGCGAAAGACGTTGTTTTTCACTTATCTGATGGTTGTCATAGATTGGGCCATTGGCTGGGGAGAGTGTTAGGGCAGCCTATGGCACAATTCAGACAGAAACGATCATGCAGAAGTGGGGAATCGCCGTTCACAATCATTCTCGCTAAATATGGCCAAACGATGATGAAGCACACGCAACGTCTCCCCACTTTATAGTAAACTCTTGTACACGTCTGACATTCCAGCCTAATCAGGTTATAAATAGAGTTACCCTCCTGTTTGGAGCTGGGGCAAAGGCTGTCAAGCGTCCATTTGTCTTGTGTTTGCCACAGATCTACCTTAAGAGTGGGAAAGGAGGATGCTAGGAACAGAACTTCATGCCAGCAAGATTGCCCTTTTTCAACTTCTCTTACCTCCTCTCACGTGAAAAACATGTTTGCCAGAAATATTTAGTTCAACTAATTTCAGACTGATTCCAGGTTCAGTTAATTGCTGGATACCTGGCTGCAGCATTAGAGATCTAGGACCCCCTGTGTATTCCATGTTGATAAAAGTTTACTTTTCTCCTGGTGAATGATCCTACATTTTTAGATGTAATTGAAATAAGCTTGGACCTGTACTTAATTTCAAATACATTAATGAAACTTTCGTCTTTCATTCTGTTTTATATTGTGCTCCAGGCAACTTGTAGAAATACCCTGTAATTAAAAAATCCCTTTATGGCATTAAAAATTAATTAACCTTCAACTGAGATTTGGCAAGCCCTGCTTTTCCCTTTCTGTAGTGGGTGTTGATTTAATGAATTAATCAGAGCAGGCTTGCTGTTGTTTATAGGATGAGAATAGACGAGAGTTATTTGCAGTGCACAGCTCTTCGTTTTTTTAGTACTGCAATTGTTGCTGACAGCTGCTTAGTGAACAGGGTGTATGCTCAGGCGTCATAATGTGTAGTCCACATTAGTACTGCTTCTGATCAGCTGCATTGCAGGAGTTCGCCATTTCTGTTTGTGTGCTAACTTTGCCCTTGAAAGAACATGACTTTTATGCCATTCGTTGCAATCTGGCGTCTTCTGACGCCCTTTGGTTGTGGTACTGTAAAGCAACTTCTACACAGGACTTATTGGAACATCTGCTGTGTTTCTGATCTACATCTGTGCCCATTCGATCCATCCTCAGTAACGTTTCCTTACGTACATTTCAGGTTAAGCCACCTAGGGAAATCATGCACAGAAGCGTCCGGCCGTATTTGATCACCATGAAAAATTGAATCCCCAGACATTTTCCAGATGAACCAAAACTAACATCCCATTATAAAAACATTTGTTCATTGATAACTGTGTTTACAAGGTTGATGAAACTACATTACTTTTTTCACAAAAGAGATTTTTGTTATTACTTTAACCTCTTCACTCTTTCCAGTTATCAAATGTTCATCACATTTTACCTACTGGTGAAATGGAAACTGTTGATATAGTTTTTAATATAGAGCATGTGTGTTGTACATGCATGGGTTATATTAGTGATATGATCATTTGTCTGAAACTCTGTGACCTCACCAATAACCTTTTGTCTGCCAATCAGTGTGGATAGGGGCATACTTCTCTTAAGTTGATTAAATTTTTAGTATTGAGCCTTGCCTTTACTATCCTTTTTAGGGTTGAGCGCAAAGCGCTCTGTCCCTGGTGTAATCTCTCTGTAAGCTTTTAACTACGCCCATGTCAAGTCCATCAGTTTGGTTGGTTTGTGGGCTTGCCTTTTAAAATTAGCTTGATTTAATTAGTTAAAGGCATGCTTACGTCATGCCCTTTCCGGTGTTTAGCCCACCTTGAGCAACCCTGCCAACTACTGAAAACATACAAGGCTCCATGTTTTCCGTATGGTTTCTGCACTATTTTTTCTCTTTATTTCATAGGCAGCACGATCTCTCTGGGCAGTAGTAGAGTGCTATGCATGACATTGACACTCTTACACGGATATTTGCACTTTTGCCGGTTACATGGATAATTGCACTTTAGCCGGGTACACGGATAATTGCACTTTTGCTGATACGTTTCACTTCCAGCAAACTTCTGTTTCCTTCTGTGTGTTTGGTTTGGGCTCATGAGGGCTGTCGGCTCACTTATGTAAAATTGTATTACTTTTCAGTTTTTGTGGCAAGAAAAATCCGTTTAGGGGTTTACAATGCTAATAGCTTTAACTTGCGTAAACACGAGACCCATGGCATTGCAAATGCTTGTTATTTTCCAGTAATTGGATTTTTCTTAGATTCACATGCTTGAATCATTCCCCCTCATTGAAGTGTGAGTCCCACAGTACAATAGAAAGCAGTATTGAAAAGCTACATAGAAGTCAATGTTAAAAGACATTCACTTTAACAGCTTATTCACAAAATTTGAAAAGACTCACAGTCCAGCCAATCAGGCACCCTTTAGAACTTTCAAAACAGAGGCTCCAGCCCCTAAAAGTTTCTACCAAATGTTGTGTGACGGGAGTCTCCCTGAGCTCTGCTCCGTTATCTTTCAACTGGTATTGTAAAACTTATATACTACTGCTACTATGTCTGAAACATCTAAAAAATGAGCTTTTTAGACCCTGTATTACATGTGGGAGGAAAAGACTTCACTCGGAAGACCCCACAAGGAATGTATTTAGGTGAAAGTCTGTAAAGTCTGATGCACCTTTTCTTCTAAAACCTTAAAAGATAGGGAGGTGAAGTTTCTTCTGTGGCTTCAAAAATCCAAATCATCTACTAGTTCTGAGAAGGACAGTGACACGTCAACATCTCACAAAAGGTCACGTAAAAGACAAAGGTGGTGGGACCAGGAAACTTTAGAAGAATCCAGAAAGGCCTTAAGAAGACTCATCATGAATCTGTTAAGGACAATTTTAAAAAGGAGAAAAAACACAAAATCTCCTCAGAAGCTAGCAGGTTGGAACCTACTACTCCATCTATGAAGTCTGAAGTTTACCCTTCAAAGTCTGCCTTTGAATAATCGACAGCAAAGCCTAAAACAATGTTAAAAATCTCAGTGACGAGCTCATTGCTGTTGAAAACCCTACCGTCGACAACAAAGACATACACCACAGTGACTTTGACGATGATTTTGACGACATCATCAACAACTTCTTCTATATTAGCATTGGCATCTATTCCGTTGACTAAACTATCGTCTGTGAAAGCACTAATGAAGACGCAAGTACAACCATAGACGCCGGGCCTGTCGAGGACAGTGCTCTCTCTATGATGGCCCTGTCGATGACTGCCTTGTCGACACAAACAACGTTGCCACCATTTAAGTCAACTAAGGGCTCGGTGATAAAAGTTACAAAAACTTTCCTCCTCCCTCACACTTTTTGGACCTGGAAGAGACTTTGGATGATAGCCATCTGGACAGCTCACAATCCCTCAGAACTCAATGTGAAGTGTCAGGATTATAATGAGGAGGAAGAGCAATATTACCCGGAATATTATCAGCCACAAGCTAGATATTCCAATAGACCCCCACATCATGGAGAGCATTTACAGCACCACAGCTAATCTCCTTTACAAGAAGGTATAGTACAAATGCCTCTATCATTATTGCTAGACCTGCAAGGGATGTTGCAGGATTATCAAAGGAGGTTTCCGGAACCAGCAAGATCGTTATCACCAAGACAGTTCACTGCTCCACCTCCATCACCAAGAATGACAAGGCCTATCCCACCCAGGTTGACTCCTGCATCTAACATTGCAGCGCCTCCTGGGGGGGATCTTTCATCATCCTAGGATGATCAGGAGGAGGGAGAGATTCCTGATGATTGCTCCCGCCAGAAATTGAATGATTATCAAGTTACTATCCCATCTTCATCAGCCCCCAACAAGTGGATTCTCCTCCGGATGATATAGGAGGATTTCTCAGCCTGATGGTGAGAGCACCAAAGAAGTTCCAGCTTCCAATGTCTGTAAAGCAGTCAGACTGCTTTTTATATGATTTGAAAGGGCCTGCAAGGAAGTAAGTGTGTGCCATTCCCATGTTGGACTATATATGGGAAGATGGCACAAAGATTATGCAAAACCCAGCTACTGTGGTGGCTGCCTTGCCATGACTTGACAAAAAATACAAAGCATCAGAAGATTCACCTGCCTGCTGAGAGGGACACCCAAAGCCTTACTCAGTTATTTCTTAGGTGGCTCAGTGCTGTTCAAAAAATAATTCCACGCCTGTCTTAGCACCACCAGATTGAGACAGCAGCTCCCTAGATAATATAGATAAAAGGTTTTCATCAATGTCTGCATCACAGTCCGTGCTGCTAATTACCTTGCCATATTGGACCAGCCCGACCGGCAAATGTGGTCTGATATCAGTGCACTAATAGATCTTGTGCCAGAAGATAGACGATCTGAGGCTAAGAAAATCTTTTAGGAGGGAGAGAGAGCATCCTCCAGTGTAATTGATTGTATGATGAACATAGCCTCTACTGGTTAAGCATGTCATTGATGCTTTACAGGTCATCAAGGCAAAGTTGTTGGGAACCCTGCAGTTTGAAAGGTGCCCTTTCAAGGTGCATGTGGAAGAGGTTTCTCTTCGTATAGAGGTAGTTATCACCGTTTTCAACAGACTATCAATAATAATACAGGCCATCTTACCAACAGCAGTTCTGTCGTCCTCCACCTACCGCAGCCCACAAGAAGCAAGGGCTTAGGCAAAAACATACCCCTCAGGGGAAAGAAGCTATTACAAAACAGTGACCTCTTTCAGGTGTTTGCTGCACCCAACTCCATATCACCTGGGGGTGCAAATATTTCCAACTTCTCCCAGCACTGGTGGCAGATAACAGCAGACAGATGGGTACCAGCCCTTATCACCTACGGTCATACCCTGGCATTAATCAAGAGACTGCCAACAACTCCACCAAAAGGAAGGCACCCATGTTGTTTTTACTTACTTCAGAAGGAAGCCCCCACCATGTTAAACAAAGGAGCAATTGAAAAAGTTCCCCATCCCCAAAAGGGAATGGGTTTCTATTCATGTTTTTTCCCCATGAAAAATAAACCAGGGAAATGACGACCCATCCTAGGTCTCCAAAAGTTAAACAAATTTCTATGAAAACTGTCCTTTCGCGTGAACATCCTTCCAGACATCTTGCGACTCCTCAATCATGGATACTGTATGACAACCTACGATTTACAGGATGTATACTTTCACATCCCCATACATCTCAAGCATTGCAAATTACTGTGGCCGGTACTCACTACCAATTTAAGGTCTTCCCATTCAACCTCAAGTCAGCTCCCCATATTTTTACAAAATGCCTGGCCCTTATGGTGGCTTCCCTGAGTAAAGGTGGTTATCAGGTATTCCCATACCTCGACGATTGGCTGATAAAAGCACAAATGGTCAGCCAAGCCTCGGAAGTCACCACAGCTTGCCTAACATTATCTAACAAACTGGGTCTCACTGTAAACCATCACAAATCATTAATTCTTACATCAACAAGGATAGTGTCCTAGAAGCAGCTTTGGATACCATCCAAGACAAAATGTGTCTATCTAAATACAGAAAGCAGAGAGTTTCAGTGCGTTTGTTCAGATTGCACCTAGGAGTAATATCCTCAGCTATAAATCTGGTCCTTTTTGCCAACCTGAAAATTAGGCCTTTGGAAGAGGAACTAGACAAGCAGTGGATACAAACAGATCGTTCAGCGATCTAATGAAGATCATGCCAAACATGAAAAGAGCCCTGCGTTGGTGGTCGCAACCAAACTATCTTTCGAAAGGCCTCACTTTCCTGCTCGCGGGGAATGCCTTTTTGATTAGATGGCCTGGGATCTATGCATATGCTTTTCCCACAATACCTCTCATACCAAAGGTTCTCAGTTAGGTGAAATAAGAGCGGTGTCGCATCATCCTGATAGCCCCCAGATGGCCCAGGCATCATTGGTTCACGGAGCTGATTCTACTATTGGAAGCCAACCACAATCTTCTGCAACCATCCTGAACACTTTTGGTGATGAGCCAAGTGTTTCATCTAGACCCGACTTCTCTCCACTTATGCACATGGCATCTGAATTCCAGGATTTTAATATTCCTCATGACTGCAAGGACATTCTCTCAAGGCTAGCGCAGATGCCACTGTAAAAATATATAGTCTGAGGTGGAACGTTTCTGCCTATTGTGCCCGAAATCAAACATACATCCTATGCAAGCATCACCTGAGCAAATACTACCCTATCTTCTCTCATTAGCAGTCAGGATAGGTGCATGCATCCATTAAGATGCATCTTGCAGCAATATCGAGATATAAACGCTTATGAAATTCCCTCTCTGTGAGGTCAAACAGAATGATCAAACAATTTATGAAAGGATTGTTCAGAGTTTTCCCTCCAGCGAGGGCTCTGCCCCTGGACTGACATCTGAACATAGTTCTGTCCTATCTCATGGAGAGTCCATTGAAACCCATACAAAGAGCAGATCTCAAGTTTCTTTCATGGAAGGTTGCACTGCTACTAGCGTTAACATCAGCCAAGAGGGTGAGGGAGATACATACTTTTACAACCAAGGAGCGTTTCTTACGCTTTACAAATAAATCCATAATTCTCAGGACCTATCCAAAATTCATACTCAAGGTCCCTTCAGATTTTCACCATAATGAGCCTGTAATAATACGAACATTCTTTCCAACACAAATGGAAAGATCCTCACATACACTAGTTATCAAAAGATGCCAGAAATTCTACTTGCATCTCACCTAGCAAATCAGGAAAACTGAACAACTGTTTGTAACATATGGACACACTTGGAAAGGTACACCAGTCACAAAAACAACCATTGCTTGCTGGATCTCAGCTGCAATCCAGTTCTGTCACTCCAAAGCTGGCACCCCACTGACAACAAAAATCAAGGCGCACTCAACTAGGGTGGTGTCCACCTCAACTGCTTTGTTTGCTGGAGTGTCTCTAAAGAAGGTATGTTGTTCTGCGACATGGAAGAGTGTACACACATTCACTCATCATTATTGCATGGAATCGACATAGCGCAGTGATTCAGCTGTTGGACAGGCGGTCCTACGCTATTTATTTCAATAAGGTGAGCCAAAGTTTATTTTTCTTTTTAGTGACATGTATTAGTGTTTCTATCTATAAAACTAATGATATACGCTTATCAGTTTAATCATCTTCATATGTATTTATTTATAAATATATATATATATCACTGAAAAAAAGACAAAGGTTACAATGGAAGTTATAGTTAGGAAATAGAATTTAAAAAAACATAGAAATTCACTTGAAAAACCAAAGGTTACAGGGATGTTATAGTTAGGCTCACATTTTAGACGTACCAAACCATAGAAATTCACCTGTTATAGTTAGTTATATCAAGTAACTATAACTCGTGCCCTAAAGTAACTATAACTTGCACCTCCGCCATGCATGTTTTTTTGTCAAACATTTTGCTGCAAACATTACACTGAGATTATCAATGGTGTTATCAAAGATGTCATGAGTGCCGTAATTTGTTTGGGTAATTAGCAGTGCATTGGGAGGGCACAAGTTATAGTTACCTTAGGGCACAGTGTTAACTGGCATCAATAGTTCCCTTTGTGTCCACCAACTTCTGTATGTGTCTATAGTTTTAGACACAGAGAAGAAGACTGTGTTGGGGTTCCTGCAGCTCAACATATTCCAGGTGGTAGAAGATTGGCCTATGGATTGTCCGTGCAAGACTTGTTGTGATGACTAACTTGCGTCTCCCGCTGCATATCTTACCATACATGCATGCATGCAGTATGTAGTAAATCTTTGCAATAGGCCTATGTATGCCTATATTTTTAAGAGAACAAAACAGGTGTGGAGAATCCATGTTTGTGTAGTAGTTCCCTTCGCTAGAGATCCCTAAAGACATGGTTTGACTGCATAGCTGTAGAGGACAGTGTCAAACACAAATTTAGGGGGTGATGTTCTTTCTTTGAGGAACTATCCAGTCAAGCACACATTAATGCAGTTGAAAGCACATATGAACTATCTGTTTTATGGAGACCGAACCAGGCCACAGCTGGTGTTCTTTGAGCACCGAAAGTGCCAAGTGTCTGTAGCAACTCCAGAAAGCAAGGCCAATGAAGTTTAGAAAGTCTTACACCTTTGGGTAAGTTTAGAATAGGAGAGGTTCACTGAGCGGCGAGGAAGGTCATGACAGGCCCTGGACTGTAAGACTTTTAGAACATATTACTTAGAGAGATTACGTCTTTTTTTACACTGAATTTATGATCTTTCACAAAGAGAATAAATAGAATTCTTAATGGATATTTCTTTTTTCACCTGGCTAAAGCTTATGCTTGTCATTTAGGCTGCTGGCAGTGCTCATTCCTTGGAGCGAAGTGCCTTTCCCATCAGCTCTTGAGCTCAAGGTACATTTGCTGTGTGCTTTTACACAATTTATCTTCTTGTGTGTGCCAGGTGGATGTCAAGTCAGAAATCTATCAGGAACAGTTTTGTTGTTATGTTCTCAAATGTAAATCTGGTGGTACACTTTGAGGTGCCAAGAATTGACTTCTGAGTGAGCGCTGCACGGCTAATGAGACCATTTGACCTCATTACTAGTAGTCTTTAATTAAGGGGTGGTATACCTGTTGTTGACAGTGGTGGCATCGATAATTATGGTTCCTCTAATACCATACTCTCACAGATTGATCTCTTCTAAACCTCAATGCAATAGGGAATAGCATTAGGAAACTGATTCTTGCATGACAAATTGCTATCCCATTGCATTTACCCTGGAACAAAGTCTTCCAGGTGTGACCAGGAGAACTTGCCCCAATAAATTATGCAGTATTACCGCATCTGAAGTATTGGTTCCTTAATACCTCACTGCATTTGATTCCAGATAGGGCAGATAAGTAGATTTATTGACCACATTGGATATTACACTCTTTTCATAATGAGTGCATTCAGCTTGAATTAATTGCTTACTTTCAGTGGAAATATCAGTTCTTAGACCTCCCTAAGATTTAAATGTTACTGGACAGCTCATTATGAGTGGACGCTATGGATTAACTATTTGTATTAAACCTTGTTCTTACCACCAAACCGTCTAGATTGTAATCCTCCGAGGCTTTTTTTCTAAAAAAATAAAAAATAAAATGCAGCTTCACTTTGATGCCATTGAGCCCTTCAAACTGTGCTTCAAAAGGCTTTGCCATTATTCCGTTAGTTAATTGATTTATACGAGACAGCAAGCACTTAACATTTTGAGCAAATGTCTCCATTTTGTAACACAAAAGTTGAATTCTTAATGCAAAGCAACAAAAACACTAGCTTTCTTCAGAAGTGAATGTTTTAGCTCAATGGTTCCTGAATGTTTGACTTCTGTGCACCCCCACGTTATCATTACTGGAACCCAAGGACCCCCTGTTGAATCTTCATTGAAATCTGGGGACCCCCCTACTGAGTCAGTACTGGAAGCTGGGGACCCCGGCCTAAACGTTGTTGGTGATTTGAACAACAAAACAATACACAAAAAGTACAGAATCAAGCATTCATCAAACACATACACAAATGTTAACACGTTTTATTTAATATACAAACAAATATGAATAAATGCAAAATGTAATTTTAATAGGAAGCGTCTCTAAATTCAGTTGAAACCACACATTGTCCATACGATATTCTGTTTGATGCACCTGCACTGCTCCCATGAATCAATCTGAGGATACTAATTTAATGTTTAGCCTCCAATTTCAAATTCCTTGACAGTTACAGTATGTTTTAAAATGTTCAATTGCACATTTAGATAAATATATATGTATATATCTATCTATCTATCTATCTATATAGCTGAGCTAGAGGCCAAAATCTACAGGTAGGCACTTCGCAAAAAACACCTCTGTTTTTTTCCAAAATTTAGGATGTGTCCACGTTGCGCTTTGGGGTGTTTCCTGTCGCCGGCGCTAGGCCTACCCACGCAAGTGAGGTGTCATTTTTATCGGGAGACTTGGGGGAACGCTGGGTGGAAGGAAATTTGTAGCTCCTCTCAGATTCCAGAACTTTCTGCCACAGAAATGTGAGGGACATGTGTTTTTTTAGCCAAATTTTGAGGTTTGCAAAGGATTCTGGGTAACAGAACCTGGTCCGAGCCCCGCAAGTCACCCCTCCTTAGATTCCCCTAGGTCTCTAGTTTTCAGCTTCATTTGCTCCCACGTACGCCAACCTTTACATGGGCTGGTGGGAAAAGGAGATAGCTTGGTCTGACTCTAATGGTAAATACATGGAACAAGTGATACTATGGGTCAGATATATTGATGATCTCTTTCTTATCTGGGATGGTGACGAGATTTCTCTCAAACAATATGTTGATATCTTGAACAACAATGAGCTGAACATTCACTTAGACTTGAAATATAGTGCACAAACTATAGAATTTCTTGATGTCCAGATCTCTATTGAAAAAGATGTCTTACAGACAACCATTTTTCGTAAACCAACAGCCTGTAATTCAATCTTGCATGGCAATAGTGGTCATCCAAAAGCTTTGAAATGGAGTATTCCATATAGTCAATTTTTACGGGCTCGTAGAATCTGTTCTAATGATGATTGCTTCAAGACTGAAATCATGACGATGACACAGAGATTTTTAGAGAGAGGATATCCTTTGAAGATCCTTAAAGATGCACACTTGAGGGTCTTGAACATGTCTCGAGAAAAATTGCTTTTCAAGCCTGATAATATTCATAATCAAGATCACAATAAGGTATCATCACCTAGACTGTTCTTAGAGTTTAATTCTCAACATTCGCATTTAAATAATATCATACAGAAAAATTGGCATGTTTTGAGACATGATTCTGCCATCAAGGACAGTATAGGTCCACATCCATGTATCACATATCGCAAAACTCAATCTTTGGGTAACCATCTTACCAGAAGCCTATTTCAGAGTCCCAAAACTAATATGTCATGGTTAGCTAAAAAAAGCTTGGGCTTTTGGAAATGTGGACATTGTAAATCATGTTTGTATGCACAGAATACTCAGACATACACCACGTTCGAAGGAAAAATTTGTGACATAACTGAACGTATCACATGCGAAACTGAATACGTTGTATATGTCATTGAATGTGGGTGTCGCAAAAAATATGTGGGCAGTACCATTCATAAACTGAAAGTCAGGTTCCTGCAACATCTCAGAGCCATTAAGAATCATGATCCATCTTATCCTTTAGCTAAACACTTTTGGGATGTACATGAAGGTAACTGTAGATCCCTAGCATTTTATGGTGTTAAAACCATTGCGGCCCATCCCCGAGGAGGCAATAGAATTGCACATTTGAGACAAATGGAGTCCAAAACTATTTTACTTTTAGGTACAGAACACCCTTGGGGTCACAACTTGGACGCAGAGCTTCATGTACATCTGTAAGTTTTTAGATTTTCCCATACAGAGATATACACATTTTTTTACATTTTCTCACACATAGATTTTGTCCAATAGAAAACATGAAATGAAATTGATGACTTTTTTAGAATATTGTGTTTTGTTAGGATCCTTACTGATTGATTTTATCATTATTGTTATTATTATTATTATTAGCATGTTGCCGGATTGAAACTTAGTGTATTTTGGTAATAATTTTTTATTAATAATTTATTCACTTTTAGGGTGTTATACTCATCTATTTTATTCCTATACTGGTGCATAGGTCCTTGGGGAGGATAGCGGCGCACATATACATTCTCCTGTTGCTGAATTTGTGGGGTTTATTTACAATTTCCTAATCGATAACAATTTGACCTATGATATGGATCTATTAATTAATCTCTTCAGATTCCTTTTAGAATATATTAATTTATAGGACTATGACTAATTTAATGAATTATGATGATGAATATCCATTGATTTATTTATTCCACGTTGAAATCGCTTTTACCTGTATTTTATTTTGTATTTTCAGAATTGACTGAATTTACTCTATTTATTTGTCATCATTTGTCATCTATTTATAGCCTGTATATGAAGTGGATGTATTGTAATCAATTGGCAGTACATATATTTATATATTTATATATTTATATTATTAATTAATTACATTTATATATCAGGCTTTTAAAATTAAAACTAAAATCAAAATCAAAATTAAAATTATTAGGTATAAGTGGGCAATATGTGGACATCAAGAGTAAAAGGAAAAATGAAAATTGAGAAAGAGAGAAAAAAATAGCATACATGGGATTTGTTTTGTATTCAAGAATTGTAGACTGTGATTACAATTAATTAATTTTTTAGTGTTCACAGGTGACCAGACTATATTTGTGATAATGTATTATAATATGAGAGAAATATATAATGTCACATTTTTAGTTCATAGTTTATTTCAAAACATGCACAGGATTAGGAGTTTCTCATTTTTAAGTTAAAATTGTGACGTTTTAAAATGGCCGCTCCATTTGCACTTCTCTTGAGCTATGCAATGAACATCAAAGAAGGACTATATGGTTTAAATAGTTGAGTGTAAAATGTCTGCCAATGTCCTGTTGAAGGCTTCGGCCGAAACGCGAGACATTTGGTTGGGACAGCGTGTGTGTCTTTTGAATGGTGGGCACATTGTCGATCTTTTTTTGTGCTTTTTGTACCAACTTTTGCTGGTGTGATTTACCTGCAATCTAATCTTTTTTCAATAAATAGCAGCCGATGAATTTATCGAGAATAAGTGGTTTTTCGAGTATTTTACCAGCTGGTATTGAATGATGTGCAGCCCTTGGTGTGCGATTTAAATACACCATTTTTCTGGATATATATATATATATATATATATATATATATATATATATATATATATGTATACTTTATTAATCTGTTCACATTCTCTAATTTTCTGTGCAGCCATGGACCCTCGGGGTCTCCAGATCATAGGTTGAGAACCACCGTTTTAGCTCTTTGCATAGGAATTGTCAGCATATCCTAACATCATGCCTCTTGCATCCTCTTCTAAACCACTTTTCTGTAGTACATTGAATGAATGTGTTTCCTTACTCAAACGGTGCTACTGTGCGTTAGGATATTCCAGTGTACTTGCTGGTCTGCTAGTCAGTATGCATTGTAGAAAAGATGAGTTTTCATGACTTGTTATTTCTGAAGTCTGCCGAAAAGCAGTAGCTCAATGGGAGGCAGTTCCGTAGACTAGAGCCTTGAAATTCAAATGACCTTTCATCCAAACATTTCCATCTCAACATGCTTAGTGGTAGTATGTTTGGATCAGTGACCTTTGGCATCTGGTCGTGTAGTGGGAACATTAGCTGAGCTCGACAGTTGAGAACACAGCTGTGTACTAAACAGAGTTTTCAATTAAATGCTGTGTATGACAGGCAGCTATTAGAGTGATAATTAGGTTTTCAATTTGACGTGGTTTGTATGGTGAGTTAGATGTGACTTTCGGGACAGACGCAACACCAGGAACTATCATCTAGTCATCAGTGAGATCCAGCAGACAACACACGAACCAAATAAGGAAGCAGCTGCACTGAGGAACAGTCTAGATCTCAGCAGGAAACAAAAAAATGATCCACGAAATCCAGGAATAAATCAAGTGGCAAACCTGAAGCCTCATAGAAAAGGTAGAAGTCAAGATGAACGTTAGGATTTCAGGTGACTGTTTGCAAGCCATTGATCGTTTACAAGCAATTGATTCTAACGAAAATAGATACTTGGAAGGTATTTTACTTCTAGGTTTTCAAACCGTAACAAAGAATCCAAGAACAGCGCTTGGAGACAGAGTACCTGTTTACCATCAAACTGCCGCTGAAAAGCAAGAACTCAAGGAACAAGACCCCCAAAAGCCGAATATGTTGTTCCACATTTAGAGGTGAACGGTTCTGGAAATTCTCTCCACTATACCGAATGTATGATGGGGAAATTACACAAGTGCCTGCTTCTCTGTATTTAGCATCATTTATATTACCACCGGCTTGAAGTCATGCTCTTGGTCTATTTTCAGCTGATGAAAACCACAAACAAATTTCCTTTCGGAAAGGAAGTGAAGGAAGATGATATGAATGAGTTAGAGGACCATAAATTATCTTTTTAGTCTACCAAAACTAGAACAAGACCCTGTGCAGTAAAATAACTGGTATGAAAACTCATTCTTACACAAGCCTTTTCCGGTCATGCCCTTTAAATCAAACCGCTACAGCATTCACTCGATCTTGTTCTTCCTTTATTTTACCTGGTGCATGGCACTTCCATTGATGGTGTTCTGCTCGTATTTAACATTCATTCCACATCCGCCCCTGGCGTCAAGCCACCCCATACACAGCAATTAGGGAATTGCTACGATTACCCTTTGTCCGCATCAACAGTGCTAGGGACTTCATAAAATCGCTGTTTTTGCTTTAACTAGAGCTCCAGTCGTCAGATAACTCTTATTGACTTTAACGGCTCTGGCTGAACGTCACCGCTTCTTTATAAATGTTGCAATTAGAATATGCCGCATAAATAGACGATAGGAAAGAATTACTGTTCGGAAATGGTCTCACGTGACCCGTTGTCTTGATATTCTAGGAGCAACAAATGCACGTTCCAGATCACATTTCTTTTGCCATTAACCTTCATTTCAATATTACCTAACATTATTCTTTGCTACTGATGAGTTTAATTACAGACTGAGCTTGTTCTGAGTGCCCCATTGTCAATGTCTGTCTCTCTCGCACCCCCCTCCCCTCCTCCCCCTTCCTGATCCCTTAATGGCGAGCTTACTCTCTGGTGTAAAACGCCTCAGCCTGGTCGCCTCTGGTCAAAAACTGTGTGGGCAATTGGCAAACCGTTTGTTAAAAATCGCAAGTTTACACCTTGTAGGCAGCTGTAGTTTCCTGGAGTTGTAGCATCCATTTTCTGTGTGTGGTGGTGGTTTGCGCAGATTAGTTTACCTGCTGACTGTCTTCAGTGAGTCAGCCAACACCACTCAAACAAGCTGTGCAACGGACTCCAACAGTGCTTCTGATGCAGCGGTTTTGAACGTTTGACACTAACCACAATCTATCCTGAGCATCAGCTGAGTGGACCATTATACTTCATGGACATGACTTCAACCGATATTGGACTTCTTTGCACTAGCATTCGTGTCCTGACTCACTGAGGTTGAATTATGAATGCAATTGAAGATGTCCAGCTGCAGCCACGTTCATCAGTCTGGTGCAACGGGAAATCGCTGCTACCTTTGACTTCACAATGTTGATCTATATGTGACCATATTGGCATTTTTCAATGTGATTTAACAAAACTAAATTGTGGCGTGGTGTACCTAAAAGTCTACATTGAGGTGCATTGACTTTAGTGTAGTAGGGAAATGTGTGATATAACCATATTAACTGAAATGTAACCATTGATTAGGATTTTATATTAATCCTGATAATATTAGAGAGTGTTTACCTTGGAAACGATAATGATTTTCATAACCGATGTGCACTAAATGTTATAGGCTAATGTTGAAGAAATGTAGCCCCCCATCAACCTACTCATATGAGTTAACAGTACATGGAGAAACAGAAAATGTGTTGACTAGCCCTATTCATATTGTTGCAGCATTTTACAGGACACCAAGGACAGATGCTGTCTCAGTATCTGCTGTCTCTGATCCTACGTCAGAGCTGTCCTCTATAACCTGAGTGAGGGGAGGAGCAGCAGTCATCCAACGAGATGCCATCTCTGAAAACACTAGCCTACATAGACAGTCACAAAATTGCTGGTGTGTGTGTGTGTGTGTGATATGTGCAACGGTCACCTTATCTTCGCTTCTCCCTCAATCAGCAAGTTCTTTCAAGATACTCAAAAAAAGTCACACTATTACTTCACCTTGTCACATACCAAAAGTCACAGTCTTTAGCACCTCTAGCACCCAGTCCAACAATCATTATTGGTGCTCCCACTCCCATGACCTCCTTCTCTGATTCCCTCAATACCACCCAGCAAAAGTACCCTTCATCTCTCTTTAGCCCCCCGCACATACATTTCAGGTAAGGGCTGACTTTACTAATGTACCCAGCTATTTATATAAAAAATAGATTTGATCTATGCAGCAGGCATATAAACCTTCTGTGCTACTTTATGGCATCAAAACTGCCTCTAGACAAAAGTCTGATCCTTTTGTAGCAGAAACATAATCACAAGCCTTACTTGACTTGATATATATATATCACTTTTATATGTGGGTGTGGTTTTCGTGGGGGACGATCGCAGCCCCCAGGGAAACCACACACGCTTTGACAAAAGTGACTGCTATATATATATATAGAGAGAGAGAGATCTATATACATATAGATCTATGTATCTTTTTAATTGCTGTATGGTATTTTGGGGCCATAGTGGCCCCCAGAGAAACCATACAACAATTAAAAAAAGTTATTGCCCACACAAGGGGCTGCCCTGCTCATGGGCGACCACCTGTCAATTATTATATATATTTTCTTTTTTTATTGTTTAAAAAAAAAGTTTAACCCCTGAGGGGCGCGTTCGGGCACGATCGGGCCCCCCATAGGTAAACCTACCTTTTTAATAAAAACAAATATGCCCCCGGGAGGGGGGCCGGCCCGTTTGACAAGAGGGCTGACCCCCCCCCAACAAGTGAAATCCCTGGTGTCTAGTGGGGGTTTCCTGGCCCTTGATCGCAGCTGCCAGGAAACCGGTTCTGGAAGGCCTCGTTTGAAAGTGGAGAGACTCCCCTTTCAAACAAGGCCTTCCCGAACATCGGGAAGGCCATTTGGGGCTGTTTTCCCCACTGGAGCAGGAAGCGGCCGCAACAAACAGTGACGTCAGCGTGACGTCACGAAGGGGCAGGTGGAGGGGTGGGGGGAGACACAGGGTATTTTTAAATACAAAAAAAAAATCCTTGGGTGCAACACCCCAATGATTTTTTAACCCCCTCCCTGGTGTCAGCTACTGGATGTGACCCGCACTAGGCAAGAGGTTAACAGAGGCTTAAGTAGATGATACTAATGCTCTCTTTTGTGGTAGTGTGATTGAGCAGTTAGGCCTATCAGAGGGTAGTGCAAAGCATTTGTTGTATACACACAGACAGTAGAAGAAGCACATACTCCATGACTTAACTCCAGACCAATGGTTTTTATATAGCAAAAATATATTTTCTTAATTTATTTCTAGAACCACAAGAGGCAAGTTGCAGGTAAGTACTTCAATAGATTCGTATTTTACACATATATTAATAGTACTTTGTTTAAAATCAATAAGTTATACAGTCTTTAAAATATTGGCGATTATCTGTTTTAAAAGTTGACACTGCAATTTTCAGAAACAGTTCCTGGGAGAAGAAAAATGAGTACAATTTACAGGTAAGTACTTGACTTACAGTTCCAGTCTCCGGAGTATAGGAAGTCCACAGGTTGGGGTTCAACTTAACCCCAAACACCCACAACCAGCAACATGGCGCCGGCCGGGTGCAGAGGTCAAAGTTGAGGCAGAATTAACATGGGCTCCTATGGAGACTGGGTACACTCAGAATCAGGCCCGTCTGCTGATAGGTACCCACGACTTCGGAGGGCAGACCTGGGGAGTTTAGAGGAGCATTAAGGGGGGCACACGTAGGCACCAAACATACACCCTCAGCAGCACTGGGGCGGCCGGGTGCAGGGTGCAAACAAGGCATTGGGTATTCAATGATTCTCTGTGAGGGGACCCCAGGGGTCACTAAGATGCTGCAGGCGAGGTCCAGGGGGGCATCTTGGGCAAACCACAGGATGGACAGGGAGGAGGGCCGACTGCTGAACGTAGCTGCACAGAGGTCGGGTTCTCCAAGGCCTGGATGCTGCGGGTGCAGTGGTCTTTTATGCTTTGGGCATCTGCTCGCAATCGTCTGGGGACCCTCTCTAGTTGGTTGGACCACCTGGACACGGGCCGTGGGAGTCAGGTGCAGAATGGTTAGGACTCATGCATTCGGAGTTGGTGCTGGATTCCCTGGGTGTTGTTTCCTCTTAGACAAGGTGGCTGTCAACAGGAGTTCTTGGTCCTTTTGGGTGCAGGGCAGCCCTCTGGAGCTCGGCAGAGGTCGCTGGTCCCGCTGGATGCGTCGCTGTTCTTGTGCAGGTTCTTTGAAGCAGGAGACAGGCTGGTAGGGTTGGGACCAAGTCAGTTGTTGTCAACCTTCTTCTCTACTGGGGTTCAGCTAAGCAGTCCTTCTTTCTTGTTGGGTCGCAAGGAATCTGGTGAGCTGGGTTCAGGGAAACCCTTGAATCCTGGATTTAGGGGCGTTTAAGGGGTCAGAGGGCAGTAGCCAATGGCTACTGTCCCTGAGGATGGCTACACCCTTCTTGTGTCTACGCCCTTTGGGGAGGGGGACACAAACCTAACCCTATTGGTTCTAGTCCTCCAAACCAAGATGTAGGATTCTGCAGGGAGCGCGTCACTTCAGCTCCGGACACCTTAGGGGTGGTCCTAGCTGGGGTGGTCACTCCACCCTGTTTTCCCTAATTTTCCTGCCAGACTTGCGGCCAAAAATGGGGCATTGTCCGGGGAGTGGGCAACTCCACTAGCTGGAGTGCCCTGGCGCACTGTTACCCGACGCTTGAGCCATTGTTTCTGTAAGGGGAAAGTTTGAAGCTCCTCCACCCAGGACAGACTTTGTTTCTGACTACAGAGAGCACAAAGGCTCTCACCCCATGTGGTCAGAAGCTTGTCTGAAAGTGGCAGGCTGGCACAGACCATTCAGTCCTGCACTGGCAGTTTGGTTACAATACAGGGGGCATTTCTAAGATGCCCTCTGAGTGCATTTTTCAATAAATCCCACACTGACATCAGTGTGGGTTTATTGTGCTGAGACGTTTGATACCAAACTTTCCAGTATTCAGTGAAGCCATTATGGAGCTGGAGAGTTCGTCATGACAGACTCCTAGACCATATACTCAATATGGCTACAGTGCACTTACAATGTCTAAGAATAGACTTAGACACTGTAGGGGCATATTGCTCATGCAGCTATGCCCTCACCTGTGGTATAGTGCACCCTGCCGTAGGGCTGTAAGGCCTGCTAAAGGGGTGACTTACCTATGCCACAGGCAGTTGTTTGTGGGCATGGCACCAGGGGGGGGTGTCATATCGACTTTACTTTTTTCTCCCCACCAGCACACACAAGCTGCAAAGGCAGTGTACATGTGCTTGGCGAGTGGTCCCCCAGGGTTGCATAATACATGCTGCAGCCAATGGAGTCCTTTCCTGGCCACAGGGCACTTGGTACCATGGATACCCTTTTACAAGAGACTTAACTGTGTGCCATGGGTGTGCGAATTGTAGAAACACAGGTACAGATTTTGGGAAAGAACACTGGTGCTGGGGCCTGGTTTGCAGGATCCCAGCATACTTTCAATGAAAGTTGGCACCAACATCAGGCAAAAAGTGTGGGGGGGTAATCATACCAACAGTGGCACTTTCTTACAATGGCCACAAAAGTCAGCCACTAAAAAGTAACCATATGAACTCTGCATAAGACCTGCCTCTCTGCAAAATATGCCAGACTCACAGAATTGCATTGTTTTGGTGGCCCATCCTCTTCCTGATTGTTCAAAATTGTTATTATTGTTATTGCATTAGTTGTTTGATGGGGTTATGAAGAGGAATACGTCTTTATGACTGCACTATGTATACATGATGCAGTCTAGGTTTCTGACCTAGGAGTTAATATTTTCTGTAAAGTAATACATGATTCCTATTTATGACTTGTGAGGCACTGAGAATTTGTGGCTGACGCAGCATCCATTTATGCTTCACAGACTTGGACACATCCACTCTCAGCAACACCACAACATTGATCTGTTTCAGAGGAGCGGTTTACGGCATCTTCAATACACACAAATATTTCTGTCACATGACCAGACTATTTCCGGACATCTTCTTTGACTTTAAGATAGGCCAGAGCTGAGTCACTAACCAAGAGGTACATGATTGTCTTACCTTATTCTCAATGCGTGTTCTATGACTACACCCCAGAAGTACAGTAATGGTGTATGCTTTATATTAGTTGCATTTGGGGATGTACAAGTTCCCCTTCAGAGGGTATATGGTCTAACTAAGCTGTGTGGTGTAAGGAAGGTGTCTTATGGAGTCATCTAGTGGTTAGGTGAAATATTTGCCAATTTACCCTAAAAACTTATATGGGGACTGCAACATTGACAGTTCTATTTTGCCTGAGGAGCTGAAAATTGTACAGCTCCCTGGCCCTGCTGTTCCAACAGAACGTCCATTGAATGGCTGAGCCAAATTAATTCTCACGTGGTTTGTCCCAGCCTGTAATGGTACAGAATAGCTAAAAACAATGGAGTGGAATGTGCCTCACCACGTCTCAGGGTATTTTATTAGATATTACATATTACAATTCACTCAGACCTGCTTGCCAGCTGGAAAAGGTCTACGTGATTTCTCATGTACGGCTGTGCCACACGACCAAACTGTGTCAGAACCGGAAAGTGGACCAAGCATCAGCGTGATACAACACAAGGCACCACCACTGTGGTATCTAGTGCCACGACAGTGGTGTGGACAGTGGTCACCCTTGGCTGAATCAATGTCCACACCCTAGTCTGCAGGTATATTTCGAATGCAAACCTTTTCCCAGCACTTAATTGGGCCCCATGAGATTGTCATATGATTTCCAGAGAAGCAGGAATCTGGGCTTATGTGCCGCATAGCACTCATTGTCCGATTCACTGTCATTTGCATGTATAGGTTCAGCTTCTCCAGTATTGGGGTATCTTTCATAGATTCACATACTTGAATCATTCCCCGTCGTCGAAGTGGGAGTCCCACGGTACATAGAAAGCAGTAAATAGAGAAAAAACTTTTTTTTTTAACTGAAATGCATAGGAAAAAACACATTCAATTATAGAGCTATCAGCCTCTTTATAAAGAGCCCAAACTTCAACCAATCAGGTGTGACCACCTCCTTAGAACCCTCAGCACAGAGGCTCAGTCTGTCAGATTTTCTACCGCACGTCGTGTGTAAGGGAGTCTCCCTGAGCTTTGCTCAGTTTTCTTTCTCTTCAAGAGAAATCCTTAGAAATTTTCACTTGACTTTTTTCTACAAGACTTTTTCCATCATGTCTACAAGAAAAGGTCTTTTTAGGCCTTGTGGGGCCTGTGGCAAATTGAGACTTCACTGTGAGGACCCTCACAAAGAATGTATCTATTGCTTACATCCAGAGCATAAGGTCAAGGACTGTAAGATCTGCAGGACCTTTCCTAACAAGACTCTGAGGGACAGAGAAGCCAGGCTCCTACTTTGGCTCCAGAAAAAGAAGGCAAGAGAAGCTCTTTCTGAATAGGAGAGTGACACTTCAGTGGCCTCAAAGAAAAGAAAGAGGTCTGTGGAGAGCCTATCCCCTATCAAGCAGTAAGTCAGCCAAGAAGCTGCATGCTTTTAAGGACACCGGGGATCTACCTTCAACATCCAAGGTAGCATGTGGCAGGGTTCACTCAGAGCCATCAACACCTGCTTCTTCTTCAAAGAAGCCTAAAAAGCCTTCAAGTTCACTGCCTCCGTCGACGTCCAAAAAATCGACACCGTCGACGACACCGTCGACGAGCGCTCCGTCGACGACAGGTCTACCTGTGACGACGACTACAGTGACGGCTACGTTTACAGCTCCTCCATCACCGATGATAGTGACTTCGTCTCCGCTGTCGTCTACGACGATAACATCGGTGAGTCTAAAGTATGGTCCGTCGTCGTCTCACACTTTGAAGATCACTAAGAAGCCGTCGACGGGTAAGAAGCTAAAATCTTTGCCGTCGACGCATTCATCGACGAAGAAATTCAGGAGGTCGCCGTCGGTTTCGCCGACGAAGATTCCATCGTCGCGCCTGATAGCGAAAACTCCGTCGACGACAACCCCGTAGACGGGTGGCGTAGTGACATTAACTTCGTCGACGGGACCTTCGTCGACACTGGTACCACCGACACCAACTACACCGACGGCCCCGTCGACGCCTGCTCCGTCGACGCCTGCTCCGTCGACGCCTGCACCGTCGACGAGGACACCATCGACGAGTGCTCCGTCGACGACAGTTCCGTCGACGGTTCATTATCCTGGAACATCTCCTTACCTACCGCAAAGGATTTTACCTGTGCAGAGCAGGTCGTCTTTATTGCTGCCATCGCATACATCGCCCAGCAAGGTTGCACCTGTTCCTCCGCATCATCTTTTTGCTGATGATGATGATGATGGCGATGGTTACTCTGATGACGGATTTTTTCCGGTAGCGGGAGTCCGTCCGAACTACGTATAAAATGCCAAGAGGAAGATGAAGAGGAGGATCTTCAGCCTTTTCCGCACCAACAGGATCAGGGGCATTTCGAGCAACAAGAACAGACAAATGCCGGTATCATTGATTAACAACCTTCAACAAATGATGCAGGACTACTATGCGAGGTTTTCCCCGCCTGGTTCTTCTACACCGGTACAGCCTCCACAGACACCAGTGCCCACTCCAGCTAGGCCTTCCGGATTCCCAGACCCTACCACAGCACCTCCATCGGTTCAGGGTATTGCGTCACCGTCATCCGAAGAGGAACAGGAGGAAGGGGAGATACAGGACTCAGACTCTCTGATACCAGAGTGGGATGAGTATCAGATCCAGACTCCATCTCCGTCTACACCACCGCCAGTAGACTCTCCACCGCAGGACATTGGGGGTTTCCATAGTGTCATGGAAAGAGCTGCAGAAAGATTCCAGCTACCGATTCCGTCAAAACAATCAGATTGCTTTCTTTATGATTTTAAAGAAGACACTAGAAAATCGGTAAGGGCCATTCCCATTGTCGATTTCATCTGGGAAGAAGGCCTAAAAGTCATGCAGACTCCGTCCTCATTCCTGCAGTCTTGCCCAGACTAGAAAAGAAATATAAGGCACCTGACAACTCCCCAGCATGTCTAATCAGCCATCCTAAACCGGATTCGGTTATTTCACAAGCAGCTCAGAGAAGATCCAGGAATCCGTCGGCTTCTCTGACTGCCCCTCCAGACAAGGAAGGACGGCGGTTGGACTCCATAGGTAAAAAAATTTCAACTATGGCTGCCACCACTGTTAAAGCGGCTAACTCTCTAGCAATACTTGGGAGATACGATCGTCAGATGTGGTCTGACATGTCACAATTTATTGATATGATACCTGAGGCCAGTAGAGCAGAGGCACGCAGAATTCTGCAAGAAAGAGAAAAGATTTTGGCTGAAATCATAGACTCTGCCATTGATGTTTCCTCCACAGGATTTCGACAATTGGCCGGGGCGGCGGTATTCAGACGGCAAGGGTGGCTAAAGGCTACCTCTTTTAGGCCGTAAGTTCGTTGAAGGTTCTGGACATGCCATATGATGGCGAGCTTTTGTTTGGCAAACATGTCGACGATGCATTGCAGTCTATTAAGGCGGACACTGAAACAGCCAGGTCCCTTGCAACACTTCAGTACAAAAGGCAACCCTTTCGGGGAGCGAGAGGGAGAGGAACCTTTTCACATAGAGGAGGTTTTCAACAATATCGACCTTACTCCTTATCAAGGGCAATTTCGCTCAACCTATGGCCAGCAACAGCCGCATTCCTTTCGTCAACAATCATCAGCTCGCTTCAGACAACAAACAAGAGGAAAGTCTGCTTTCAGAACCAAAGAAACAGCTAGAAAGCAGTGACCCTCATCAAGTGTCTGCACCCAGCCCCTATATCAACACTCGTATAGGGGGCACAATTTCAGAATTTCTACACCAATGGTCCAGCATAACAACAGACAGATGGGTTTTGGATATTATCAATCGGGGGCATACACTAGAATTCAACCAACCTCCTCCTCAGGTACCACCAAGAGGCCCCCCGCCAGCCCATCTCAACGAGCTTATGGAACAGATTGCTATCTTAATGAGCAAGGGAGCAATAGAGATTGTGCCAAGAAACCAGAGGGGAACAGGTTTTTACTCCCGTTTTTTCCTTATCAGGAACAAGACCGGAGACTGGAGGCCTATTCTCGATCTTCGTTCGCTCAACAGATACCTCAAGAAGCAATCTTTTCGCATGATCTCTCTTCAAGACGTTCTGAGCCTGCTCAACCGAGGGGACTTTATGACCTCGTTAGATCTTCAGGACGCATATTTCCACATTCCAATTCACCCCAATCATCGGAAATACTTGCGGTTCAGGGTCGCAGGCATTCACTACCAGTTCAGAGCGCTTCCGTTTGGCCTCAAGTCGGCTCCAAGAGTGTTCACCAAGGTTTTGGCGCCAGTGGCAGCCCACCTCAGGCAATTAGGGGTACAGGTGTTCCCGTACCTAGACGACTGGCTAATAAAGGCACGTACAGCGTTGAAGGCTGCCAGAGACACGGAAAGATGTCTCTCCCTTTTCGGAGCTTTGGGTTTGACAGTCAATTACCCCAAGTCTCACATAGAGCCCACTCAGAACATCACGTTTCTAGGAGCCATCTTAGACACTTTACAAGCGAAAGCCTTTGCTTCGCAGGACAGAAGACAGAAACTTCGAAACTTAGCAACACGGCTCAGCAGAAAAAGGTCTGTTTCAGTGCGGACTTACAAGTCTTTTCTAGGGATACTATTGTCTTGCATTCCGTTGATAAGGAACTGTCGTCTGCACATGAGGACTCTTCAGCAACAACTAGACAACCAATGGAAACAGACAGAAGGCTCTTTCGACGAGCTAGTACAAACCACCCCTGCAGCGAAACAGGCTTTCAGGTGGTGGAGGGAAACTCCCCTCGTCTCAGACGGACTGTCATTTCTGAAGTACAGGACCATGCACATAGTAACAACAGACGCATCCCTGGAGGGATGGGGTGCTCATTTACAGGATCTTTCCGTGAGGGGAAAATGGTCCACTCAAGAATCAACTCTCCACATAAATGTATTAGAGTTAAGAGCGGTGGCTTTGGCACTCAAATCCTTCCTCACGAATATCAGAGACTCTTCAGTTTTGATAAGGACGGACAACACCACGGTCATGCATTACATCAACAAGCAGGGAGGGACAAGATCTCGGGCATTATCTCTGGAGGCGCAGAAGCTGTGGCATTGGGTGATTCAGCATCGAATCTCCATCCGAGCAGAACATCTCCCAGGGATCACCAACACCTGGGCAGATGCCTTGAGCAGGAATCGAACCAGCTGCCACGAGTGGGAACTCAATCAATCGGTTCTCGACAGTCTCTTTCGTCTTTGGGGCAAACCCACTCTAGATCTGTTCGCGACCAAAGACAACAAGAAATGCCGACACTTCGCAAGCTGGCGTCCGCAGAGGGGTTCGAAGGGGAATGCGTTTTTGATCAGATGGTCAGGGATTTATGCATACGCTTTTCCCCCGCTTCCTCTCATCCCGAGACTTCTGCTAAAGATGAAGAGGGAACAATGCAGGCTTCTTCTAATCGCTCCCAGGTGGCCACGCCAGTTCTGGTTCACAGAACTTCTATTGCTATCGGAACAACCTCACATTCGGCTGAAGGCAATACCGGATCTGTTGACAATGAGCCAGGGTCAGGTTCGTCATCCCAACCCGACATCTCTTCGTTTATCAGCCTGGCTCCTGAATTCTATGAATTCGATGGATTAAATATCCCTCCGGATTGCAGAGAGGTGCTTGCCTGCGCCAGAGCTCAGTCTACAAATCGCACATACAAGTTCAAGTGGAAGAGGTTTTGTTTGTGGTGCGCAGCTTCCAGCATCCATCCTCTAACATCATCTCCTGAACAAATTTTGCCATATTTATTGCATTTGGCTAAATCCGGTCTTTCGCATTCATCGATTAAGGTGCATTTGGCTGCCATATCACGTTACCGACAAACGTCTCAGTCACCTTCACTATGGTCCTCCAGAATAATAAAACAGTTTCTTAAAGGTTTGTTCAGAAAGTTTCCACCAATTCATCGTCCTGCACCACAATGGCATTTGAACATTGTTCTCGCCCAATTAATGAAACATCCGTTCGAGCCTATTCATAGAATGGATCTAAAGTTCGTTTCTTTTAAAACGGCCCTTCCTTTAGCCTTGACATCGGCAAGGAGAGTCAGCGATATTCAGGCCTTTACAATTTCTCCACCTTTCCTTCAATTCAAGCCAGAGGTGGTCATTTTGAGAACAAATCCAAGGTTTATTCCTAAAGTTCCATCATCTTTTCACTTAAACGAACCAGTAGTTTTACGAACATTTTTTCCAAATGCTCAAACGGCAGCGGAACGAGCTCTGCATTCGTTAGACATTAAACGCTGTTTAAAGTTCTATATAGAAAGAACAAGTGGTTTCCGTAAATCTGAACAATTATTTATCAGCTATGGAAAGATCAATCACGGTAACGCAGTTACTAAACAAACTATAGCGCGCTAGATCTCTTCTGCCATTCAGTTGACCCACCAGTTAGCGGGGAAGCCATTATCATCCAATGTCCGGGCGCATTCCACTAGAGCGGTATCCACTTCCACAGCTCTGTTCGCTGGAATCCCTCTGGACCAGATCTGCAGGGTGGCGACATGGACACGGGCTCATACTTTCACCCAGCATTACTGCCTGGAAGCTTCTGACAAGGTGGATGCTGCGGTAGGACAAGCAGTTTTGCGCAATTTGTTCACATGAGGTGAGCCTATAATCTTTACCCTCCGTCCTCTGTGTATTGTTTAAGGTATAATTTAAAGTATATGCTTGCATATGTGCAGTTATGGATAAATATGTTTTTTATTAGGTAGATGTGTATGTATATATATATATATATATATATATATATATAATAGATGAACTCTATATGTACTTAATATGGTTAGCACTTAATTTACAGATGTTAATTGCTTATATACATTCAGACAACATGCATTATGTTTATGCATTCTATTGGTACTACAAAAAACTAATAATTTGTTCTTACTGCTGGCTATTCTGATTCAAGCATGTGAATCTATGAAAGATACCCCAATACTGGAGAAGAAAATGAGTTACTTACCTGTAACTGTGGTTCTCCAGTATTGGTATCTTTCATAGATTCACATGCGACCCACCCTCCTCCCCAGAGAGGCTCACCTTCTGGGATTTTTTCCTGGGTACTCTAGTGCGGAGAAATCTGACAGACTGAGCCTCTGTGCTGAGGGTTCTAAGGAGGTGGTCACACCTGATTGGTTGAAGTTTGGGCTCTTTATAAAGAGGCTGATAGCTCTATAATTGAATGTGTTTTTTCCTATGCATTTCAGTAAAAAAAAAAAAAAAAAAAAAAGTTTTTTCTCTATTTACTGCTTTCTATGTACCGTGGGACTCCCACTTCGACGATGGGGAATGATTCAAGCATGTGAATCTATGAAAGATACCAATACTGGAGAACCACAGTTACAGGTAAGTAACTAATTTTCTTATGTGGGTAAATGGCTTGATTTACAAAAGTAGAATATGAATTTGAGCTTATAACTCAATTTACACACACACACGCACACATAACATAACACCTGTATTATGTAACATTAGGTTATAGTAAATCTGCTCTTGTGGGTGTGGAGTTTGCATTCCCACGTGGGGATGTCATAGAGAATTTGTTCACACTGACAAATGTATAAATTGGTGACTACTCACAAACATTCTCAGCCTGTAAAAGTTTAGAGACTTAGGCCCTCATTCTGAGTCTGGCGGGCGGCGGAGGCCGCCCGCCAGACTTCCCCCCTCCAAAGTACCGCTCCGCGGTCCAGAGACCGCGGAGGGTATTCCAAGTTTTCCCCTGGACTGGCGGGCGGCCGCCAAAAGGCCGCCCGCCAGCCCAGGGGAAAAGGACCTTCCCACCATGAAGCCGGCTCGTAATCGAGCCGGCGGTGTGGGAAGGTGCGACGGGTGCTACTGCACCCGTCGCGTATTTCACTGTCTGCTATGCAGACAGTGAAATACTAGCGGGGCCCTCTTACGGGGGCCCCTGCAGTGCCCATGCCATTGGCATGGGCACTGCAGGGGCCCCCAGGGGCCCCACGACAATCCTTACCGCCATCCTGTTCCTGGCGGGCGAGCCGCCAGGAACAGGATGGCGGTAAGGATTGTCAGAATCCCCTCGGCGGCGCAGCGAGCTGCGCCGCCTTGGAGGATTCTTAGGGGCAGTGGAAAACCGGCGGGAGACCGCCGGTTTTCCCTTTCTGACCGCGGCCAAAGCGCCGCGGTCAGAATGCCCAAGGGAGCACCGCCGGCCTGTCGGCGGTGCTCCCGCCCCCGTTGGCCCTGGCGGTTCTCTACCGCCAGGGTCATAATGAGGCCCTTACTGTTGTTACAGACAGGAGTAAATCATTTCTCAGTAACAGAATGAGGGGAAACATCCCTAAAAGTTGTGGAGTTGTAGGAGATGTGGCTTCTCCACTGGGAAAAACATTTTTCTGTTGAAAAATGTGGAAAAAGTTTTAAAAAAGGTAAATATCTTAGTAACCATTTTTTTCTCATATGAAATTGTTTTCCATGAGCAGTTATGCATGTGTAGCTGCTTACGATTATGAGTACTTCTGTAAAGTTGTGACTGTTGCAGACTCCCAGGATTACTTCTGGAATTCTTTGAGAATTCCAAAATCAGAGTAAAAAATTGTAGGTTATCTTAGTGAATGTGGCCCCTTGTGTCTGGAAACAAACCCACATACAGGCGTACAATATAACTATAGGAGCTATGACTCCAGGCTGGGTGGCAGGCCAATGCCCCCTCCTCCCTGTGATTATTTATGTTAGTGTTTCGCTTCTGTAATTCTAACTTGCCATTTAAAATGAAGCCGGCGATTTGTGGTCAGACAGTCTTTGTTTGCTTGTGTACACAGAAGTTTGGCCTAATTTGCTAGTTGCATGTCTTTGCATTCTGAAACAGTCCTCTGCGGCTCGAGCTGCAAAGCCATGGCTGCTTCATAGCATCTTCGGGCTGGGTAACTTTTCACTTCATAATTCGTATGGGCCTCAAGTACTTTATTGCATGTCGTTTTAGAATGCGCATAACCATTGAACGAATGGGAAGGCAGGATCCGTGCCTGGCTTGCAACGTAACCACTGTGAAAATAAGTTCCATATAAATTATTTTCATGTAATTTATCTTATGCAGGTATCAAGAAACTCTGTCATGGTTCTGAACCTACCTTGAATTACCAAGAAAAACATGATTCTCTTCCAGGGGATCCTCATCAATAGTCATAAACATTGAATATTCCCGCCCTTGTGCGGGGACCCCGAAGCATATATAAAATACACATATATAAAGTATGAAATATGCACGAAAAATATATATATAGCATTTTTAGTAGAGAAATTTTCATACTAAACTCATATATACATGTGTAAAACAGCAATGCAGACTATAACCATAAACAGGCTAAAATGCTTATTTCTATGGAGTTTTTTTGTTTTTTTTAATTGTTCTCAAAATTACAATAAGAGAAAATATTTACCAAAACCACACCACTGAGCCTAGGGAAATCAGCAGTAGTAATCATCAGAGAAAAAAGATTAAGAAAACTACATTGAAAAACACTAGAGCATTCTTAGCCAATAGGCTGCATGCAGGTTAACACAGGAGAACCATAAAAACTTTGGCACCGTGCCTTTAAGACCCTGAGCACCTCCAGTATCCCACCATGCCTCAGGGGTGAAGGAGAGGTGACAGTTGGTTCACAGTTAGGTCAGTTCTTTTTTCCGGCTTCTTCTGAGAGGATCCTGGAGCATTGAGCTCTCAGTTTTTCTGAGTTTTTCTTAGAAAAATACTTTAAAACAGCGTTTTTTCCTACTTTACTCGACATCTAACATCATTGTCTGAGTCTGGAAGTTTTTTCCTGACTGAAAAATGCCTTCACTTTTTGTGAAATGCCCTTCCTGTGGGAAGAAGAAGGCCCAGTCAGATCCACACACTCTCTGCATTGTGTGCTTGCCTCAGAGTCACTGCCCTGACACTTGCAAACACTGCAAGAACATGTCAAGGAGGACTCTGAAGGACAGAGAAAAGATCAGGCTTCATGGGCTTCACGAGTGGCAGAAAACATCATCCTCTTCGCTTCCCAGGCAGCCAACAAGCCACTCTCAGGAGAGACAGGCTAGATCGATGTCAGCAGGTAGGAAGATACCTGTTTGTTCCCCGTCGACGTCGTCGCTTCCACCATCTCACTGTCAGAGATCGCCGTCGACGGTGACCCGACCGACGTCGAAGGATACGATGTCGAGAGAACATGGCCACCGCAGGGGCATATCTCCGTCGACGGCACCCCACCGATCGACGTCGAGCCATCACCGGTGTGCACATTCGCCGCCGAAGGCCTTGCGCCCCTCGACGTCAAGAAAGGCGACGTCGAAATCGCCCCAACGGCGAGAGCGAATACATCCGCCGTCGACTGCCCACCGCTCGACGTCGCGGCACACGACGGTGAGCAGGTCGCGGTCCAGAGATCGCCGTTCGACGTCAAGACACTCAACGTCGAGGCAGGAACAACCGGCGGCGCTCCCTTCGACGTCATTAAGGCTGTCGACGTCGATGCAGGTTTTACCTGTCTTGCAGGGAGCAGAGCATCGGCTTCCGCCAGCAGAAAAGACCACTCCATCTCCAGTGGTTTCTATAAGAAGTGGTTCATCTCGGTCGAGAGCAGCATCGTCGGGCATGTCTCACCCATCAATTTGTCACCAAGATGGTTGGAGAGCCTTAATAGACCAACGGCCTCCCCGGACTCGCAGTATTCAAGGATGTACTCTCCTACTGCCTCTCTCCCGAGAACAGAATCACCGACAACGCGAGCAGAATGGGCTCATTCTGCTTCTCGCCAGCCGACCACGAGGCCTGGGCGCTCTGCTACAGTATCTCACAGCAGGTCACGTTCCCAGCGATGATCTAGGTCACGATCAAGACACAGAAGGTCGCCTTCTTGGTCATCGTCAGGGTCATCCGTCAGACGTTACTCCCCCACCTTAACAGATTCTCCACCAGCTAGGGTTTCACCGGTGGACAACATCAGTACTTTTAATGAGGTGCTTGTCAGGGGAGCACAGAAGCTAAATTTAGAGGTTCCAGAACCATCAACCTCCTCATCTGTCATTTTTGAGACTCTACAGCATAGAGCGGTTTCGAAAAAGCTACTGCCGCTAGTGCCTGGTCTGTTGCAACCAACCATGGACACCTTTTTAGCGCCAGCCACCCTCAAATCGGCTCCTGCTAGGATTTTGAAAAAATATAAAGCGCCTGAACAAGAACCTTTATCTCTCAGAATGGATCCGCCGCCGGACTCAGTCATATTGGCCGCAGCCCGAAAGACTCATTCAGTAGCATCATCCTCCACGGTCCCACCGGACAAGGAGAGCAGACATCTAGACTCTCTGGGGAGAAAAATGTGCGGCACGGCAGCATCTATGATGAAGGTCTCCAGCGCATCTGCACTCCTAGGCAGATATGACCGTTCACTGTGGGACTCTCTGAACAGGTTCACAGAAAAGTTACCTAGAGAGGACAGGCAGGACTTCCAAGAGATCCTTCAAGAGGGATGTCTGGTTTCCAACCAGGTCATCAGCGCAGCGGCAGATGGGGCAGACTTAGCAGCACATGGATACGCACATGGGGTTTGTGCAAGAAGGTCTTCCTGGTTGAGACTGACTGGATTAAAACAGGAAGCACAACAGCGTATCCTAAATCTTCCGTTCAACGGGAACTCGCTGTTTGGTACCCATACGGACGAAGAAATGGCGCGCATGAAGACGGAAGTGGACACCATGAGGGCAGTAGGCCTGGAGAGGAAGAAGGACTTCAGGCGAAGATATAGGCCTTATGACAGGCGCCCTTTCCAGCAGAGGGTTCAAACCCCTCACTGGTCCCAGAGGCCACAGCAGAGGCAAGGACGCCCGCTTTTTCAGTCCCGTAAGGCCACGAGGGAACGAGGGTCAAGTAGACCACAACAGTCCACACTCAAAGCGCCGGCCAAACATTGAGGACTCGCTTCCCTTAACACTGTGCACCACTCCGGTGGGGGGAAGTATCACAGACTTTATTCACGAGTGGTGTGCTATAACAAAAGACAAATGGGTGCTCAACATTGTCGAGAGTGGCTACTCTCTTCTTTTCAGGCAACCTCCACCGCACTTGCCACCAGCCAAATGCAATCCGTCTCACGTCAGCCTATTGCGCAAAGAGGCTCTCGCCCTTTTACGAAAGAAGGCAATAGAAAAAGTTCCACTCGCGCACAGAGGGAAGGGGGTTTACTCCCATTATTTTCTGGTGGCGAAAAAAGGCAGAGAGGGCGTTTTCAGACCAATTCTGGACTTACGGCTACTGAACAACTACATAAGAAAGCAAAAGTTCAGGATGCTGGCTCTTCACCAGATTTTCCCTCAGCTACATCAGGGAGACTGGATGTGCTCCATCGACCTGCAGGATGCATACTTTCATATCCCGATAGTTCCCAAGCATCGGAAATTCCTGCGCTTCCAGATAGCCTCACAGCACTATCAGTTCAAGGTGCTACCATTCGGCCTGAAATCTGCCCTGCGTTTTCTCGAAATGCGTGGCAGTGGTAGCGGCACATCTACGAAAACAAAAAATCTTCATTTACCCATACCTAGACGACTGGCTACTGAAAGCCTCCTCTCCGGAGCAGGCGAGAACCCATCGGGACATTGTGCTCAAGGTTTTCGAGTCTCTAGGTCTTCAAGTCAACTCCCAAAAGTCCACCTTGATTCCAACGCAGAACCTCCACTACCTGGGAGCAATACTAAACACAGAGCTCCAAAGAGTGTATCCTTCGGAGGAACGACTACTATCAATAAAGAAAAAGTGTCAAGACCTGTTAAAATCCGACGCACCTACGGCCCATCAGGTGACATCTCTGCTGGGCTCCATGGCATCATGCATTTTCATTGTCCCGAATGCCAGGCTACATATGAGGCCCCTCCAAGAGGCGTTGGAAAACAACTAGAGCCAAAGGCCAGGTCTCTGGGAGGACAGAGTGCAGCTGCCAATAGCAGCACGTCAGTCATTGCAATGGTGGATGCACAGACCTCACCTGTCAGTAGAGGCTCCGTTTCACCAGGTAATTCCATCCGACACTCTGGTAACGGATGTGTCTTTTCAGGGATTGGGGGCTCATCTAGGTCCCCTTCAAGCTCAGGGTCTCTGGTCCGACAACGAAAGGAAGTACCACATCAATCTGCTGGAGCTCAGAGCGGTCCATCTGGCTCTCAAGTCTTTTGCTCCATCGATTCAGGGGAAATCTCTTCTAATACAAACAGACAATACAACCACAATGTATTATTTGAACCGACAAGGGGGAACGAGATCCCTACCCCTATCTCGGGAGTCCCAAACAATCTGGCATTGGCTCCTGGCCAGAGGAATGTCGCTTACAGCGGTTCACCTACCAGGTCAACAAAACGTGGAAGCAGATTTCCTGAGCAGACAACTAGAGGACGCCCACGATTGGGTCCTACACCGCGAGGTCGTCGAAGACATCTTCGCTCAATAGGGTCCGCCTCAATTGGATCTCTTCGCAGACGAGGTAAACAAGAAATGCCCAGACTTCGCGTCCAGGTTCTACCGTCCGGGATCTCGAGGGAATGCCCTGTTGATCGACTGGTCAGGGATATTTCTCTATGCTTTTCCACCGATCCCCCTCATACCGGCAGTGATCAACAAACTTTACAGATCCAGCACCAGAATGATTCTCATAGCTCCGCAATGGCCCCATCAGTTCTGGTACACAGATCTCCTCAACCTATCGGAACAACCTCACAGGAGGCTGCCATGCAGACCGGATTTTCTGAGCAGGATGGAGGGCAGGGTCCTGCACCACAACCTACCCTCTCTGAGCTTGACAGCATAGCTCCTGAATTCCTGCAGTATGGGCACCTAGGGCTCTCGCAGGAGTGCACGAACATCTTGAAGGAGTCCAGACGACCTTCCACTCGGCGTTCTTATGCGTTTAAGTGGAAGAGGTTCTACATATGGTGCTGTCAGCAAGGTCAGAATCCCATACGGGCTCAGGAGGAGGTCATACTGTCTTACTTATTCCATCTGGCAAAATCCGGTCTGCAGGTATCATCTATTAAGGTACATTTATCTGCCATTACAGCCTATCGGAAGTCACCTTCTCAGGAATCCTTCTTTACGAAACCAGTAGTCAAGGATTTCTTAGAAGGTTTGAAAAAAGTTTTTCCGCCCATTCGGAAACCCTCCCCTCCATGGGAGCTGAACATAGTGCTGTCAAAACTTATGGGCCCTCCTTTCGAACCTATACACAAAGCCTCTTTGCAACACCTTACGTGGAAGACGGCTGTTTGGGTAGCCATTACTTCCGCAAGGAGGGTCAGTGAAATTCAGGCTTTGTCCTCCAAAGAACCGTACACAGTCTTTCACGACAATAGAGTAGTTCTGCGAACTCACCCATCATTCCTACCGAAGGTGGTGTCAGAATTCCACATCAATCAGACTATTTCTCTACCAACTTTCTTCCCCAATCCGGAGACTCCGGCAGAGAAAGCGTTGCACTCCCTAGATCTAAAAAGAGTGCTAGAATTTTATTTGGATGAAACAAAGTTGATTAGAAATTCCAACCACTTGTTTATAAATTATGGTCATTTGAGAACAGGAGAGGCAACATCTAAACGAACCATATCAAGATGGATAATTTCTTGTATTGTTAATGCATACCAGTTGGCTAACAAACAACTACTTGCTAGACCTAAAGCGCATTCCACAAGAGGAAAAGCGGCTACTGCTGCCCTCCTTAATAATGTTCCAATATCTGAAATTTGTAATCTGGTACATGGAAGTCTGTACATACATTTACTAGACATTACTGTTTGGACTCAGATGCAAGAGCAGACGCCCAAGTTGGGCAAGCCTCTCTGAGAAATTTGTTTGCATGATACATATCTATCCCTGCACTTCTATTGGACAGTCCGCAGAGTCAAGGGATGGGCTTGCTAATCTATTCAATGTTTATGACTATTGATGAGGATCCCCTGGAAGAGAAGGATAAGTTACTTACCTGTAAATCCTAGTTCTCTTCCAGGGGTATCCTCATCAAAGTCATAAACAACCCACCCTCCTCCCCGGACGCACGTCTCCTAGAAGTGCAGGACACACTATCTTTCGAATCGGCTACACAGCTTGTCACCGTAAAAAAGTACTGACCTAACTGTGAACCAACTGTCACCTCTCCTTCACCCTTGAGGCATGGTGGGATACTGGAGGTGCTCAGGGTCTTAAAGGCACGGTGCCAACGTTTTTATGGTTCTCCTGTGTTAACCTGCATGCAGCCTATTGGCTAAGAATGCTCTAGTGTTTTTCAATGTAGTTTTTATCTTTTTTCTCTGATGATTACTACTGCTGATTTCCCTAGGCTCAGTGGTGTGGTTTTGGTAGATATTTTCTCTTATTGTAATTTTGAGAACAATTAAAAAAAAAAAAAAATCCATAGAAATAAAGCAATTTAGCCTGTTTATGGTTATAGTCTGCATTGCTGTTTTACACATGTATATATGAGTTTAGTATGAACATTTCTGTACTAAAAATGCTATATATATATATTTTTCGTGCATATTTCATACTTTATATATGTGTATTTTATATATGGTCCGGGGTCCCCACACAAGGGCGGGAATATTCAATGTTTATGACTTTGATGAGGATACCCCTGGAAGAGAACTAGGATTTACAGGTAAGTAACTTATCCATTTGAATCCTTTCCATAGCCCGAAAAAATGCCAATGAACCAACCCTGTAGAAGCCTCACTGGGCACCACTGGTCTAGGCAAAAAAAACACTCTATCGTCCAAATCCAGGCTTCCCACTCTACTCTGAGTGGTCCAGATGGCAAGGCCAAGCAAGACTTCAAACTTTGAGTAGCAACCTAGGCAGAGACAATTCTTGCTTCAAACCAGTAGCCCGTGCACAAATATATGCACTGAAAAGGCACCATCAAGGCCCAAGAGATTGAGGTACACATATCTGTTCTACAGAGATCAGCCCTAAGCCGAGGGCTGTCATGAGACTACTAACCCAAGGCAGGGCTTTAAATGAATAGAGAGTACCAGCCCTTCTGTATTTCCATTTAAAACACTGACCCAAGGTCACAGATGTCGCACCTCTGGAACCTATCCTGTCGGCCCATCTACCACTGAAGCTCTGTTTCACCAATCTGCAGATATTTGACGCCTCCTGTTCAGTTAAGCTACCTCTTCTGTTATTCCCTTTGTATACAGTCAATGTTTTTTTTTAAAGTTAGACTAGTATTGTCAAAGTAGAGAAATAATTCCTGTAAAAGTTTAACATGCAGAAAGTGAGGGCGCCAAAGCTCAGCAGGAGCATTGTTGCAACAGGAACTTCCCAATTCGCAGTGTCTTTCTGGTTTATTGGGCACCCCGGAGACCCGCGCAGGGAACGTCCCTAAGTCGACCCGAAGGAACAGATCTCCTTTGGAAATGAAGGCGCATCATTCACAGTAATACACTCAATTAAATACAGTGGAGTATCACAAAACAGCGAACATGGCAGGGAAATCAAAAGCAGCCAGAGCCCAAGAGCGGTCCACGCTCGGGATAACACCAGGTGAACAGCAAACAACGCCCAGCCTGTCGTCCCTGGACTCCACGCTGCAAGCCCACTCAACTCAGTTTGAGAAAATCCTACAGGCGATGATGGAAACCAAAGCCTCACTAGAGAACAGAATTGCTACAGTGTCCCAGGATCTCAATCTGTTAAGAGTGGATCATCGTAATCTGACGGATAGAGTGGGTACAGTGGAAGATACACTGAGCGGACTCAACCCACTAGCATTAGAAAATCAAAAACAGATTTGCCGCCTGGAATCCGAGGTGAAGGTCCTGTGGCGTAGGACAGAAGAGGCGGAGAGCAGATCCCGACGTATTAATGTCTACTTTTTGGGGTTTCCCGAAAGATCAGAAGGCCAAAACTCAGAATTATTTTTGGAACAATGGTTAATCAATGAGGTAATGCTGGGTAACCCATCAAAGTTTTTCTCAGTGGAAAGAGCACACAGAGTACCGGGGAGACAGCCGGCACCGGGGATGCAGCCTAGGCCACTAATAGCCAGATTTCTGAATTACAGGGTCAGAGATGCAATACTGCAACACTTTCGTAACAAAGGCCCCATCCAGCATGAGAGCTCATCTATCACTGCTTACCCGGACTTCACTCAAGAAGTACAAAGACAATGTTACTCCTTTCTGAAAATTAAACGACGACTTTGGGTACACAACATAAAGTATGCCCTAATATTCCCTGCTAAATTACGAGTGATATCAGAGGATAAAACACATATTTTTCCCACTCCGGAAGATGCATGGACATGGCTGCACGCCAAGGGACTGGCACAGCCCCAGGAGAACACAGGAGATGGCGAGAAATGGATCACACCACCAGATCGAAAGAAAACCAGGAAACGCTATAAATCACAACTCTCCGTAAAACAAGCGGCGGCTGAGAGGGCAAAGGTACTGCAGGAAACGTCCTTGCACACACAAAACTCCTTCGGCGCACTGCGCACTAATGCAGGTGACCACAGAGATTCGGACTCACTGAGCTCTGACTCGACGATACTGGTGGCGTTAAGAGGGCCGAAGGTAACACCCAGATCAGCAGATACACTGTGATCGTAGTAAAGGGTTGGGTTCAAGAGTTCTTGTTCCTCATTGGTCATAATGGAGCTGCCACCTAATAATGGTGTGAAAGGTCAGGACAGTACAAGTGGGACATGACCTTTGCACATAAGGAACGGTAGGGTGTCTCGCTCAAGGGATAGCTGAGGAAGATATATCACTGCATACGAGGTGCTGTTGGGGCCGGCGAGCTCCGGAGGCGCTGACATCTTTAATCCTTTTTTTTTCTTTTACTTTTATTACTTGCCCAGAGGTGGGGACCCCCTATAAGTGTCACCTCCATTTGCTAATATGCCTCCCCAGAAGGTATCCGCATGGATACAGCTTTTTTCTATTAGAAGTGCGATGTGTATTTTGTTTATGCAAGTTCAGTATTGCGGTGGGGGATTAGTTGGGGGGAGGGGGATCGTAGATGTTTATGTTTTTTTAGGTCTTCTCAAACAACGAAACAGAGTGATACAGCTGGCATTTAATGTTATCAGTACCGAATGGGGGAAATAATGGAGGGTGTATTGGCGGTTCAGGCTGGGGTGCATGTGCAAAGATGGTACAAAAACACATGGGGCAGATCTCAAACCATGTCATGCACAAATACAACATAATTACGTAGAACGTGCGGGGTATGGCGACACAGGGTAAAAGACATCGCGTGCATGCCCGTCTTAAGCGCCAGGGGATACATATTGCTATCCTGCAAGAGACACACCTACTAGAGGCCGATCTGAAAGTATTAAAGGGGCGTTGGGGAGGACAGATTATAGGCACATCATACTCGGCTTACGCCAGGGGGGTACTTGTGTGGATAGCCCAAGGGGTACCGTATGTTCAGCACACACACACAATAGATCAAGGGGGCAGATATGTGATATTGGAGGGGCAGCTACGTTTCTGGTGTGCACTGCCACTATCGCCACTAGGTAGAGTGGCATTAGCGAATATGTTACTACTCCCCTGCCTTTTGTACTTCTTTGCGGCATTGCCGGTCATAGTGCCTAAAAGTTTCTTCTGAGAATTAAACGCAGCCCTTCTGAGACTTATATGTTGGGGGTAGGACCCGAGTGGCTCTTGCCACGTTACAGCGCCCCCTTAGCGAGGGCGAACTGGGAGCCCTAAACTTTGAATTGTACTTTGCCTCTGCACAGCTGCAGTGGATCCTAAATTGGATACATAGACCCAAATCGGCTGAAACGAGATTGATCATGAGGCAGCTACACGGCCAACCACTATTTACATGGCTGTTAAATACTTTAGCAAAAGAGCCAGCCAGTAACCTATTTAATGATAACACCACACGAATGTTGGACAAGGTACGTCCAAAAGAGTCGAAAAGGGATTCCATATTCCCCCCTCATCCCACTGGGACAAATCCCAGGAAGGGGGAACATACCTGGCATGTATTCAGCTGCAACTTGGGCTGAGGCGGGTATACTAACGGTTGGAGACTGCTTCGAGGAAGGAAAGTTAATGTCGTTTGAATCAATGAGAGACCTCACCTTAGTGGGAACAGGTCAATTTATAGCATACTATTCTATTTGTCATTTAGTCAAGAAGGCGTGGACAGTGGACATCGGGAGACCAGGAACCTATTGCTTCCCCAGCGTTGCACCATATGCTGTCATACGACAACCAAAACAAAGTTATATCAAACACGTACAAAGTCTTAAACACATTTCCTTTAAATGGATTAGAAAACGTTAGAATGCATTGGAACACTGTGCTGCCGAACCAATTGACAGCTGAAGAATGGTCCCTGGCTTTAAATCATACTCGTAGTGTGTCAAGAAACCCCAGATTTAGATACACTCAATTTAACTACACGCATTAAACGTACCTTGCACCTGCGCGGCTAAAGCGCATGTTCCCGGGGGCGGACTTCCAGTACCCTCGGTGTAGCTCCCCATCAACCAATTTTTACCATATGGACTGGGAGTACGGACCCCTGGAATAAGAATGGCGGGGGTGGTGGAAGATATTTCAGGTATCACAGACCTTATATTTGCACTAGATCCCGGCTCCTGTTTACTGGGAGTCAGCAAAAGGGATAAAAAGCATAAATACATACATAGGTTTGCAGACCTAGCTTTTATAATGTATAAAAGGTTGATTGCTATGAATTGGAAAGCCCCTAAAGGGCCGGATCTGAAAACGTGGCGTGCCTTAACACTGCGTTGGGCACGTACATAATATCAGGTACTACGTAAGCTATTAGATGAAGGTCAGAAACACACTGGGTATGATGCTTGGGAAACATTTGTCGCCAAATTGGAGGTTAAAAATGATGAGCGCCCACCATGAAACCTGGTATCAACTCGGACAGATAGTCAACAGATCACATATATCCCCGCACGGAATGAGGATTCCCTATGTGGAAGTAACATACATAACAGGAGCACACATACACCAACAGCCGGCACTCCGTTTAGGGCCCCGACACACCTGCAAATAGGATGTAAAATATAGGATGGTTTACGCCAACTGCCAAGTATGATGCTAGATATAACTTGTGATTTAGCTACAAGATGCAAAACATATACACTCGAATGATAATTAGACCTGGGTTGTTATTGTTATTTACGTTTTATGTTATATTGTGTTAACTAAATTCTACTAGGACAAACTGTAAATGCTGTCGTTGGATGTGTAGAAAACAATAAAAATATGTTTTAAAAAAAACATGCAGATATGTGTGGCTGCCCCTTTTCTTTGCTCCTAACTCTTTTGACCCCCATCTCATTCTCCGGGTTAAATGCCATGAAGGTGCCTCTTTGTGGCTTGTTTGGTTCTATAAAAGTTTAGGTAAACACACTAGAAAAGGTTGCATCTCTAGGGTATTACAGCCAGTCTGTAGGAATGAGGCAAAAACGCTCCTAAGATCGTGGCCTTCTTGTGTCCTCTCTCCTGTAGCGACAGACCTGGAACGGTCTCTGTGGCACCTGGGATACATCCACTACACTCCAATCCAAAACACATAGGTAAAAGACATTGTGATTTACAACACCAATAGCAGTAACTCCCACAAATGCAAGACCTATTGCATTGCAAATGCTAGTTATAAATTTGCAATTACAGAATGTAAATCTGCGATACGTTCGCATTTCACCCATCAGAAGTGGAATTTGCCATCAGGAAAAATCTTCATATCAAGATTCTAACATATAATCAATCTTTTACCCGCCTAGGCCTTGATTATGAGTCACACCCAATTTCCCCAGTTAATGGAACTCCAGACTCAAGCCTCATCCCCATCTGCTTTTTCTGTCAGGGAAAAGCATTTAGTGCTTCCACATAGCACACCATATCTGCCCCCTCTTTCCCTCCTCACCCTCCCTCCGCCTTTATCCTGCTAGAGGCCCCCACATATTTTACTTAATGTTCAGACTAGGTGGTAAACTTATTCATTAAATCCCAGGGAGTTGTGAATTTCTTGTGGCTTTAAAACCAGTTCCACATTGTAGTTCTCCAATCCATGGGGTCCACATTTTAATTGCATGGTGCTGGCACAGTGTTATCACACATTAACTTAAATATAGCATACAGATTTACTACCACGCCAGTAAAAGTTATACGCTAATGATTTGAAGGTTCTCCAGTATTGGGGTATCTTTCATAGATTCACATGCTTGAATCATTCCCCGTCATCGAAGTGGGAGTCCCACGGTACATAGAAAGCAGTAAATAGAGAAAAAACTTTTTTTTATTTTATTTTTTTACTGAAATGCATAGGAAAAAACACATTCAATTATAGAGCTATCAGCCTCTTTATAAAGAGCCCAAACTTCAACCAATCAGGTGTGACCACCTCCTTAGAACCCTCAGCACAGAGGCTCAGTCTGTCAGATTTTCTACCGCACGTCGTGTGTAAGGGAGTCTCCCTGAGCTTTGCTCAGTTTTCTTTCTCTTCAAGAGAAATTCTTGGAATTTTTCACTTGACTATTTTCTACAAGACTTTTTCCATCATGTCTACAAGAAAAGGTCTTTTTAGGCCTTGTGGGACCTGTGGCAAATTGAGACTTCACTGTGAGGACCCTCACAAAGAATGTATCTATTGCTTACATCCAGAGCATAAGGTCAAGGACTGTAAGATCTGCAGGACCTTTCCTAACAAGACTCTGAGGGACAGAGAAGCCAGGTTCCTACTTTGGCTCCAGAAAAAGAAGGCAAGAGAAGCTCTTTCTGAATAGGAGAGTGACACTTCAGTGGCCTCGAAGAAAAGAAAGAGGTCTGTGGAGAGCCTATCCCCTTCAAGCAGTAAGTCAGCCAAGAAGCTGCATGCTTTTACGGACACCGAGGATCTACCTTCAACATCCAAGGTAGCATGTGGCAGGGTTCACTCAGAGCCATCAACACCTGCTTCTTCTTCAAAGAAGCCTAAAAAGCCTTCAAGTTCAGTGCCTCCGTCGACGTCCCAAAAATAGACACCGTCGCCGACACCGCCGACGAGCGCTCCGTCGACGACAGGTCTACCTGTGACGACGACTACAGTGACAGCTACATTTACAGCTCCTCCATCACTGATGATAGTGACTTCGTCTCCGCTGTCGTCTACGACGATAACATCGGTGAGTCTAAAGTATGGTCCGTCGTCGTCGCACACTTTGAAGATCACTAAGAAGCCGTCGACGGGTAAGAAGCTAAAATCTTTGCAGTCGACGCATTCATCGAAGAAATTCAGGAGGTCGCTGTCGGTTTCGCCGACGAAGATTCCATCGACGCGCCTGATAGTGAAAACTCCGTCTAAGACAACCCCGTCGACGGGTGGCGTACTGACATTAACTTCGTCGACGGGACCTTCGTCGACACTGGTACCACCGACACCAACTACACCGACGGCCCCGTCGACGCCTGCTCCGTCGACGGTGCAGGCGTCGACGAGGACACCATCGACGAGTGCTCCGTCGACGACAGTTCCGTCGACGGTTCATTATCCTGGAACATCTCCTTACCTACCGCAAAGGATTTTGCCTGTGCAGAGCAGGTCGTCTTTATTGCTGCCATCGCATACATCGCCCAGCAAGGTTGCACCCGTTCCTCCGCAGCATCTTTTTGATGATGATGATGATGGCGATGGTTACTCTGATGACGGATTTTTTCCGGTAGCGCGTTATCCGTCCGAACTACGTATAAAATGCCAAGAGGAAGATGAAGAGGAGGATCTTCAGCCTTTTCCGCACCAACAGGATCAGGGGCATTTCGAGCAACAAGAACAGACAGTACAAATGCCGGTATCATTGATTAACAATCTTCAACAAATGATGCAGGACTACTATGCGAGGTTTCCCCCGCCTGGTTCTTCTACACCGGTACAGCCTCCACAGACACCAGCGTCCACTCCAGCTAGGCCTTCCGGATTCCCTGACCCTACCACAGCACCTCCATCGGTTCAGGGTATTACGTCACCGTCATCCGAAGAGGAACAGGAGGAAGGGGAGATACAGGACTCAGACTCTCTAATACAGGAGTGGGATGAGTATCAGATCCAGACTCCATCTCCGTCTACACCACCGCCAGTAGACTCTCCACCGCAGGACATTGGGGGTTTCCATAGTGTCATGGAAAGAGCTGCAAAGAGATTCCAGCTACCGATTACGTCAAAACAATCAGATTGCTTTCTTTATGATTTTAAAGAAGACACTAGAAAATCGGTGAGGGCCATTCCCATTGTAGATTTCATCTGGAAAGAAGGCCTAAAAGTCATGCAGACTCCGTCTTCCATTCCTGCAGTCTTGCCCAGGCTCGAAAAGAAATATAAGGCACCTGACAACTCCCCAGCATGTCTAATCAGCCATCCTAAACCGGATTCGGTTATTTCGCAAGCAGCTCAGAGAAGATCCAGGAATCCGTCGGCTTCTCTGACTGCCCCTCCAGACAAGGAAGGAAGGCGGTTGGACTCCATAGGTAAAAAAATTTCAACTATGGCTGCCACCACTGTTAGAGTGACTAACTCTCTAGCAATACTTGGGAGATACGATCGTCAGATGTGGTCTGACATGTCACAATTTATTGATATGATACCTGAGGCCAGTAGAGCAGAGGCACGCAGAATTCTGCAAGAAGGAGAAAAGATTTCGGCTGAAATCATAGACTCTGCCATTGATGTTTCTTCCACAGGTTTTCGACAATTGGCCGGGGCGGCGGTACTCAGATGCCAAGGGTGGCTAAAGGCTACCTCTTTTAGGCCGGAAGTTCAGTTGAAGGTTCTGGACATGCCATATGATGGCGAGCTTTTGTTTGGCAAACATGTTGACGATGCATTGCAGTCTATTAAGGCAGACACTGAAACAGCCAGGTCCCTTGCAACGCTTCAGTACAAAAGGCAACCCTTTCGGGGAGCGAGAGGGAGAGGAACCTTTTCACATAGAGGAGGTTTTCAACAATATCGACCTTACTCCGCTTACCAAGGGCAATTTCGCTCAACCTATGGCCAGCAACAGCCGCATTCCTTTCGTCAACAATCATCAGCTCGCTTCAGACAACAACCGAGAGGATAGTCTGCTTTCAGAACCAAAGAAGCAGCAAGAAAGCAGTGACCCTCATCAAGTGTCTGCACCCAGCCCCTATATCAACACTCGTATAGGGGGCACAATTTCCGAATTTCTACACCAATGGTCCAGCATAACAACAGACAGATGGGTTTTGGATATTATCAATCGGGGGCATACACTAGAATTCAACCAACCTCCTCCTCAGGTACCACCAAGAGGCCCCCCGCCAGCCCATCTCAACGAGCTTATGGAACAGATTGCTATCTTAATGAGCAAGGGAGCAATAGAGATTGTGCCAAGAAACCAGAGGGGAACAGGTTTTTACTCCTGTTTTTTCCTTATCAGGAAGAAGACCGGAGACTGGAGGCCTATTCTCGATCTTCGTTCGCTCAACAGATACCTCAAGAAGCAATCTTTTTGCATGATCTCTCTTCAAGACGTTCTGAGCCTGCTCAACCGAGGGGACTTTATGACCTCGTTAGATCTTCAGGACGCATATTTCCACATTCCAATTCACCCCAATCATCGGAAATACTTGCGGTTCAGGGTCGCAGGCATTCACTACCAGTTCAGAGTGCTTCTGTTTGGGCTCAAGTCGGCTCCAAGAGTGTTCACCAAGGTTTTGGCGCCAGTGGCAGCCCACCTCAGGCAATTAGGGGTACAGGTGTTCCCGTACCTAGACGACTGGCTAATAAAGGCACGTACAGCGTCGAAGGCTGCCAGGGACACGGAAAGATGTCTCTCCCTTTTCGGAGCTTTGGGTTTGACAGTCAATTACCCCAAGTCTCACATAGAGCCCACTCAGAATATCACGTTTCTAGGAGCCATCTTAGACACTTTACAAGCGAAAGCCTTTGCTTCGCAGGACAGAAGACAGAAACTTCAAAACTTAGCAACACGGCTCAGCAGAAAAAGGTCAGTTTCAGTGCGGACTTACAAGTCTTTTCTAGGGATACTATCGTCTTGCATTCCGTTGATAAGGAACTGTCGTCTGCACATGAGGACTCTTCAGCAACAACTAGACAACCAATAGAAACAGACAGAAGGCTCTTTCGACGAGCTAGTACAAATCACCCCTGCAGCGAAACAGGCTTTCAGGTGGTGGAGGGAAACTCCCCTCGTCTCAGACGGACTGTCATTTCTGAAGGACAGGACCATGCACATAGTAACAACAGACGCATCCCTGGAGGGATGGGGTGCTCATTTACAGGATCTTTCCGTGAGGGGAAAATGGTCCACTCAAGAATCAACTCTCCACATAAATGTATTAGAGTTAAGAGCGGTGGCTTTGGCACTCAAGTCCTTCCTCACGAACATCAGAGACTCGTCAGTTTTGATAAGGACGGACAACACCACGGTTATGCATTACATCAACAAGCAGGGAGGGACAAGATCTCGGGCATTATCTCTGGAGGCGCAGAAGCTGTGGCATTGGGTGATTCAGCATCGAATCTCCATCCGAGCAGAACATCTCCCAGGGTTCACCAACACCTGGGCAGATGCCTTGAGCAGGAATCGAACCAGCTGCCACGAGTGGGAACTCAATCAATCGGTTCTCGACAGTCTCTTTCGTCTTTGGGTCAAACCCACTCTAGATCTGTTCGCGACCAAAGACAACAAGAAATGCCGACACTTCGCAAGCTGGCGTCCGCAGAGGGGTTCGAAGGGGAATGCGTTTTTGATCAGATGGTCAGGGATTTATGCATACGCTTTTCCCCCGCTTCCTCTCATCCCGAGACTTCTGCTAAAGATGAAGAGGGAACAATGCAGGATTCTTCTAATCGCTCCCAGGTGGCCACGCCAGTTCTGGTTCACAGAACTTCTATTGCTATCGGAACAACCTCACATTCGGCTGAAGGCAATACCGGATCTGTTGACAATGAGCCAGGGTCAGGTTCGTCATCCCAACCCGACATCTCTTCGTTTATCTGCCTGGCTCCTGAATTCTATGAATTCGATGGATTAAATATCCCTCCGGATTGAAGAGAGGTGCTTGCCTGCGCCAGAGCTCAGTCTACAAATCGCACATACAAATTCAAGTGGAAGAGGTTTTGTTTGTGGTGCGCAGCTTTCAGCATCCATCCTCTAACATCATCTCCTGAACAAATTTTGCCATATTTATTGCATTTGGCTAAATCCGGTCTTTCGCATTCATCGATTAAGGTGCATTTGGCTGCCATATCACGTTACCGACGAACGTCTCAGTCACCTTCACTATGGTCCTCCAGAATAATAAAACAGTTTCTTAAAGGTTTGTTCAGAAAGTTTCCACCAATTCATCGTCCTGCACCACAATGGCATTTGAACATTGTTCTCGCCCAATTAATGAAACATCCGTTCGAGCCTATTCATAGAGTGGATCTAAAGTTCGTTTCTTTTAAAACGGCCCTTCTTTTAGCCTTGACATCGGCAAGGAGAGTCAGCGATATTCAGGCCTTTACAATTTCTCCACCTTTCCTTCAATTCAAGCCAGAGGTGGTCATTTTGAGAACAAATCCAAGGTTTATTCCTAAAGTTCCATCATCTTTTCACTTAAACGAACCAGTAGTTTTACGAACATTTTTTCCAAATCCTCAAACGGCAGCGGAACAAGCTCTGCATTCGTTAGACATTAAACGCTGTTTAAAGTTCTATATAGAAAGAACAAGTGGTTTCCGTAAATCTGAACAATTATTTATCAGCTATGGAAAGATCAATCACGGTAACGCAGTTACTAAACAAACTATAGCGCGCTGGATCTCTTCTGCCATTCAGTTGACCCACCAGTTAGCGGGGAAGCCATTATCATCCAATATCCGGGCGCATTCCACTAGAGCGGTATCCACTTCCACAGCTCTGTTCGCTGGAATCCCTCTGGACCAGATCTGCAGGGCGGCGACATGGACATGTGCTCATACTTTCACCCAGCATTACTGCCTAGAAGCTTCTGACAAGATGGATGCTGCGGTAGGACAAGCAGTTTTGCGCAATTTGTTCACATGAGGTGAGCCTATAATCTTTACTCTCCGTCCTCTGTGTATTGTTTAAGGCATAATTTAACGTATATGCTTGCATATGTGCAGTTATGGATACATATGTTTTTTATTAGGTAGAGGTGTATGTATATAGATATATATATATATATATATATAATAGATGAACTCTATATGTACTTAATATGGTTAGCACTTAATTTTACAGATGTTAATTGCTTATATACATTCAGACAACATGCATTATGTTTATGCATTCTATTGGTACTACAAAAAAGTTATAATTTGTTCTTACTGCTGGCTATTCTGATTCAAGCATGTGAATCTATGAAAGATACCCCAATACTGGAGAAGAAAATGAGTTACTTACCTGTAACTGTGGTTCTCCAGTATTGGTATCTTTCATAGATTCACATGCGACCCACCCTCCTCCCCAGAGAGGCTCACCTTCTGGGATTTTTTCCTGGGTACTCTAGTGCGGAGAAATCTGACAGACTGAGCCTCTGTGCTGAGGGTTCTAAGGAGGTGGTCACACCTGATTGGTTGAAGTTTGGGCTCTTTATAAAGAGGCTGATAGCTCTATAATTGAATGTGTTTTTTCCTATGCATTTCAGTAAAAAAAAAAAAAAAAAAAGGTTTTTTCTCTATTTACTGCTTTCTATGTACCGTGGGACTCCCACTTCGACGACGGGGAATGATTCAAGCATGTGAATCTATGAAAGATACCAGTACTGGAGAACCACAGTTACAGGTAAGTAACTCATTTTCTTCTCTAGTATTGGATCTTTCATAGATTCATATGCTTGAATCATCCCCGTCGTTGAGGTGGGAGCCTCACGGTAACCTTAAATACACATAGCAGTAAACTTTACACACTAGGCCCCAATGGCCCACCTAGATTCTTTTATAGCCTATCCATGTCCTTTTGCAAAAAAGACCCAAAGTTGAGCCTCAGCCAATCAGGCGTTCACACCCTCTAGAACACTCCCAACAGAGGCTCTTTCCCTCAGATTTTCTACCGCACGTCGTGTGAAGGGAGTCTCCCTGAGCTCTGCTCAGTTTACCTTTCTGACAGGATTTTTTCTTTCAGAAAATTTCACCTTTGCATTTTCAATATATCTTAGCAGACTAAGAAGGGTCTGTTTAGCGATTGTGGCAGTTGTGGGACGAAGAGACCTTCATGTTGATGACCCCCACAAAAAGTGTATCTACTGCCTGCATCCTGACCACAAGGTGAGAGACTGTAAAATCTGTTGCACCTTTAGTCAGAAAACCCTCAAGGACCGTGACGGTAGGCTTCTGTTGTGGCTGCGGAGACAGAAGACCAAGGAAAACCCATCTTCAGATGAGAGTGAAACATCATCTCGCTCCCTCAAGAGACCTGGGGAGAAAGGAAGGCTACTTGAGGAGCCACCGAAAAAAGTGGCTAAAAAGTCAAGGTATACATCTGTGGAGAAGCAGGGGTGCCAAGAGCCTGCTACCTCCCGATCAGAGACCCAGGCAAAACTCTTCAAAAAGGTTCTTTCAGAGCCTACGAAGTCTGTGGGAAAAAATGCACCCACAAGAAGTGCCTCTCTGCCCCTGTAGCCGGCGAGGATCTGGTAAAACCTTCCTTTGATGCTCCCAAGAAACACCCGTCGACGACGACCCCGTCGGTGTCTCCAATGATAATAACATCATCGCCGCTTTCATCCACGACGATTATCACCGCTAAAATCTTCAAGAAGCCATCGTCAACGATGTCATCTTCGACGGCGGAAGCATTGATAGTCCATCCGTCGACGACGACGACGGTACCGTCGACGAAGCACTTGTCCTTGAGGATCAAGATGGCGCCGTCGATGAGCACACCTCCGCCGTCGGCGAGACAACCATCGACGATATCACTGTCGACAAGAGAACCGTCGACGAGGGGATTGGCGACAACAATGATGGAAATTTCGTTGGCTCAGTCGTCGGCCATGATGCCCTCCTCTGGGGATTTGGGAGTGCATCACGATTCGGCAAGGTTCCTCCCTCTTTCGTTTATCACCACTGGAGAAAAAACATCGCCAATTCTTCCAAGGCATACTTCTCCAAGCAAGGTCTTGCCATATGAGGACATTTATTCCCAGGATGACGGAAATGTTTGGTGCAGCCAGTAGTCCATCTCAGCTGCATGTAAAATGCCAGGACTTGGATGAGGATGAGGAGGAGGAAGGGCGGGAGCAGCCCTATTATTCCTCAACTGAATACCAATGTGACTCTTCATACCCAATGGGGGAACAAGAATCTTCTTTCCCCATGCCTAGGTCATTGGTGACGGATCTCCAGGGCATGCTAAAGGACTACTATCGGCGTTTTTCACCGTCGACGCCTGTAACTCCATCCAGGCCTTACAGTCAGCGAACACCTATGCAAACCCCTATGACCAGTCTCCCGGGAACACCGCACAGAAGCGTCCCATTGGTTTCCCAACCACAGGATGACCATGTCTCGATGGAGGATGAGAGGGAAGAAGGGGAGATAATGGAAGCGGCTCCTAGTGAGTGGGATGACTACCTCATTCCCACACCGTCACTGCCGCCGGCAGGACCGGTTGATTCACCCCCTGAGGACATCAGGGGTTTTCACAATTTAATGGAAGGGGCGGCCAAGAGATTCGACTTGCCTATTATTTCTCAGGAAACAGATTGTTTCTTCAAAGAGCCGTCAAGGAGATCAGTAAGTGCGATCCCGATAGTGGATTTCCTATGGCAGGAGGGGTTGAAGGCAATGAAAAATCCAGCGACAGCACCTTCCCAAATGCCAAGGCTGGAAAAGAAGTACAAGGCACCTGATAACACTCCAGCTTGCTTAGTATCACAATCGAAGCCGGATTCGATAATATCTCAGGCGGCGCAGCGTCGATCTAAAAACCCTTCGGCACCTGTCGCAGTGCCTCCAGACAAGGACGGGAGGAGATTGGACAATATTGGTAAGAGATTTTCCTCAGTGGCGGCGATCACGGTAAAGGCGGCTAACTCCTTGGCCATACTAGGAAGGTATGATCACCAGATGTGGGCAGACATGTCTGCTTATATAGATCTCTTACCAGAGGATGTCAAGGTGGAAGCAAAGAAGGTGCTGCAGGAGGGTGAGCGGATTGCGGCGGAGATCATTGACTGCGCAATAGAGATTTCCTTAACAGGATTCCAACAACTCGCAGGAGCAGCGGTTTTACGTAGGCAGGGGTGGCTCAAGTCTACATCCTTCTGTCCGGAGGTCCAGAGCTGTATTCTAGATATGGCATATGATGCGGAAAGTCAGTTTGGGAAGCATGTGGATGACATGCTACAGTCCATCAAAACGGATACTGATACAGTGAGATCGCTTGGTACCTTGCAGTGCCGGAAGCAGCCCTTTCGTGGGGCAAGGGGTAGAGGAAGTTATTCCTTTCGAGGTGGCTTCCAACAGTACAGACCCCAGTATCAGTCCTCTTCGACAGGACTCAGGCAGCAATACAGCCAGCATCAGCAGCATTATCGATTGCCACCTACCGCTGCATATAGGCACCCAGCGAAGGGAAGGCCGGCGCCACGGGGAAGAGATACCGGCAGAAAACAATGACCAGCTAGCCATACCAACTTCCTACGCTACCAGGGGCTCGAAGATCAGGGTTCGCATCACTTCTCACTTCCTTCGTTGGAAAGCCATAATATCAGACAGGTGGGTGTTGGATGTAGTGGCCAAAGGGCATACTCTGGAGTTCATACAGAAACCACTGGACGTCCCTCTGTCGGGCCCTCCACCTCCACGTTAACCCAACTTCTCAAGGAAGTACAGGTGATGCTACACAAGGGTGCAATAGAGCTGGTCCCTGCTCCTCACAGGAATAAGGGGTTCTATTCACACTTCTTTCTGGTAAAGAAACCTTCAGGAGACTGGCGCCCCATTGTGGACTTAAGGTCACTAAACAGGTTTCTGAAGAAACAATCATTCAGGATTGTAACACTGCAGGACATCTTGCGCCTCCTGAATACCGGAGATCATATGGCATCCCTAGACACCCAGGGTGCGTATTTTCATGTTCCAGTACAGTGCAACCATTGAAAATTCCTGAGGTTCAAGGTGGCTGGTATGCATCTACAGTTTCGGGTCCTTCCTTTCGGTTTGAAATCAGCCCCCAGAATTTTTACAAAGATGGTGGCTCCAGTGGCAGCTCACCTCCGCCAGTCGGGCATGCAGGTGTTTCCCTATCTCGACGACTGGCTCATCAAAGCACCCTCAAAGGCTCAGGTGGTGCGTCACACCTCTTTCTGCCTCCAGTTGTTCGACGACCTAGGGCTTACCATCAATTACCAGAAGTCGCATCTTCCCCCCACACAGACATTGAATTTCTTAGGAGCGGTACTAGACACTGTCCGCAGCAAGGCGTACCCGTCTCAGGAAAGGAAACTAAAGCTGAACAGGTTAGCCCGCGAGCTCTCTGCAAAAAAATGCGTTTCAGTTCACACCTACAAGTCATTACTGGGAACGATCTCGTCATGCATTCCGCTGGTTCCAGACTGCAGACTGTATATGCGACCCCTACAAGAGCAATTGGATGCTCAATGGTGCCAGGTACAGGGCTCTTTCGAGGGCAAAATTCTCATCACATCGGAAATGCGAACCGCCATGGCTTGGTGGGCGACACCAGCAAATTTGTCCAGCGGTCTCATGTTTCTTCATCAGGTGCCCCGCTATATAGTGACGACGGATGCTTCCCTCGAAGGTTGGGGTGCCCACCTCCAAGATCTTCAGATCAGCAGATCCTGGACTCCAAAGGACAGTCAACTCCACATAAATCAGCTGGAGCTCAAGGCAATAGATTTTGCTCTCAAGGCTTTTTTACCATGGCTTCAGGGCTAGAATGTCTTAATCAGGACGGACAATACTACAAGCATGTTTTCTCTACAAGGTCTCTACAGCTCTCGCAGCAGGCTCAGAACATCTGGAAATGGGCCATAGCACACAACATTTCTCTAAAGGCGGAGCACGTGCCAGGACAGACCAACGTGCTGGCAAATACCCTGAGCAGGACAATTATCCCCTACCACGAGTGGGAACTGGACCAGGAAGTCCTTGACCAGTTATGGGGCAGACCAAACATCGATCTGTTTGCCACATCGAGAACAAGAAATGCCCTTACTATGCAAGCTGGCTTCCCCAGAGAGGGTCGTGGGGGAATGCGTTTTCGATGAGAAGGTCCGGCGTCTATGCCTACGCTTTTCCTCTGATCCCACTGATACCGAGAGTCATAAGCAAGATGAAGGCGGAGGGCTGTCGCCTCCTACTGATAGCACTGAGGTGGCCCAGACAGGTGTGGTTCACAGAACTCCTGATGCTCTCGGAACAGCCACATGTGCTACTCAGGCGGAAGCCATCCCTGTTGACAGTGCACCGGGGCCAGGTCAGACATCCCGACCCGTCATCTCTCCACTTATCGACCTGGCTCCTGAGTTCCATGAGTACCCAACCGTAAACATCTCTTCAGAATGTAGGGAGATTCTAGCCAGGGCTAGGGCGGACACTACCAATAGGACCTACAGGTTGAAATGGAAGTGTTTTTGTGTGTGGTGTGCAGCGGAAGGGATCCATTCTATCTCCTCTCTTCCAGAACAGATACTACCGTATTTGTTGCACCTGGCAAAGTCTGGACTCTCGTATTCCTCTATCCGGGTGCACGTGGCGGCAATTTCGATATACCGCAGGTCTCAGAATACGGTCTCCTTATATTTCACCAGGATTGTGAAGCAATTCCTGAGAGGCCTGTTTTGTACTTTTCCACTGGTGCGGAAGCCTCCACCGTTGTGGTCCCTAAATGTGGTCCTGGGGCAGCTCATGAAGCCCCCTTTTGAGCCGATCCACAGAGTGGAACTAAAGTTAATTTCATGGAAAACAGCGTTATTGTTGGCTCTTACTTCGGCTAAGAGAGTTGGGGCCAGATGTACGAAGCCTTTTACATGTCGCAAACTGCAAAAAACGCAGTTTGCGGCATGCAAACGGCAGAACGCGATGGTCATTCCCAAATTGCGAGTCGGTACCGACTCGCAATTTGGGAATGCGACTCGCAAATAGGAAGGGGTGTTCCCTTCCTATTTGCAACTGCATCGCAATTCAGAGTTGCTTTGTGACCGCTAATGCGGTCGCAAACCAACTCGCAGTTACCACCAGTGTCACACTGGTGGTAACTCATTCGCAAAAGGGAAGGGGTCCCCATGGGATCCCTTCCCCTTTGTGAATGCCAAAAAAATATTTTTTCAGAGCAGGCAGTGGTCCTATGGACCACTGCCTACTCTGAAAAAAACGAAACCAAATGGTTTCGGTTTAGTTTTCATTTTGCAGCTCGTTTTCCTTTAAGGAAAACGGGCTGCAAAATGAAAAAAAAAACTGCTTTATTGAAAAAGCAGTCACAGACATGGAGGTCTGCTGACTACAGCAGGCCACCATCCCTGTGAGTGCAGGGACTCGCTATAGGGTCGCAAACTGCGACCCACCTCATGAATATTGATGAGGTGGGTCTTTGCGACCCCATAGCGAGTCGCAGAAGGTGTCTGAGACACCATTCTGCATCCAATTTTGCGACTTGCAAATTACGAGTCGATCAGACTCGCAATTTGCAAGTCGCAAAATTGGGGTTTCCTACATCTGGCCCTAAGTGACATACAGGCATTCACCATCAAGGAGACTTTTCTTCAGTTCACCACTACAAGCGTAATTCTGAGAACGAATCCTAAGTATATTCCGAAGGTGTCCTCAACTTTCCATTTGAATTAACTGGTTATCTTGAAAACCATGTTTTCCTAATCCGCATACAGTGGCAGAAAGGGCATTACATTCGTTAGATATTAAAAGTTGTCTGAAGTTTTCCCTGTAGAAGACTCGGACCATACGCAAATCAGACCAGTTGTTTGTGGCCTTTGGAGACGCAAGGAAGGGACTTCCAGTATCCAAGCAGACCGTAGCCAGGTGGATTGGCCTGGTGATCCAATTCTGTCATATTCAAGCTGGTAAACCGTTCCAAAGCAGGGTAAGAGCTCATTCTACAAGGACGGTAGCCACATCGGCTGCACTCTTCGCAGGGGTGCCCCTGCAGCATATATGTAGAGCGGCCACATGGTCCAGCCAGCATACGTTCACAAAACACTACTGTCTCGAGGAGACGAATAACATGGACACAGCGGTGGGGCAAGCAGTGTTGAGGCATTTATTTTGTTAAGGTGAGCCTCTTGGATCATCCCACCTCCGCAAACAGGGTAGGTGAGCAACGGTTCCTTATTCTAGTCAAGGTTAAACTTTTTTCTATTTTTAATGATTATTGTAGTTGTTGGTTATCGTAGAAAGCTTGATACTTGTTGTAATGTGGCGATCTGTCCTTATTATGCCTGATTGTTATTTTCAGAGGAACATTGCTACGTTGCCATTGAACACTAACTGGAGGTACTGTTACTCTTATTACTATTGTTATTCTTATGCTTCTTATGCTTATAAGGGTACAGTTACATGCCTACTTAATCAATGTTACTGCTCGCTACTCTAATTCAAGCATGTGAATCTATGAAAGATCCAATACTGGAGAAGAAAATTAATTACTTACCTGTAACTGTGGTTCTCTAGTATTGGTATCTTTCATAGATTCACATGCGACCCGCCCTCCTCAGCACAGAGGCTCCCCTTCTACATGAACTCTTAACTTCACACTTGTACTAGAAAATCTGAGGGAAAGAGCCTCTGTTGGGAGTGTTCTAGAGGGTGTGGACGCCTGATTGGCGGTGGCTCAACTTTGGGTCTTTTTTTACCAAAGGACATGGATAGGCTATAAAAGAAGCTAGGTGGGCCATTGGGGCCTAGTGTGTAAACTTTACTGCTATGTGTATTTAACCCCTTCGCTGCCAGGCCTTTTCCCCCTCCTGTGCCAGGCCTTTTTTTGCCTATTTGGGGCAGTTCGCGCTTAGGCCCTCATAACTTTTTGTCCACATAAGCTAACCAAGCCAAATTTGCGTCCTTTTTTTCCAACATCCTAGGGATTCTAGAGGTACCCAGACTTTGTGGGTTCCCCTGAAGGAGGCCAAGAAATTGGCCAAAATACAGTGAAAATTTCGTTTTTTTCAAAAAAATTGGAAAAAGTGGCTGCAGAAGAAGGCTTGTGGTTTTTCCCCTGAAAATGGCATCAACAAAGGCTTTGCGGTGCTAAACTCAGCAGCTTCCCAGCTTTCAGGAACAGGCAGACTTGAATCAGAAAACCCAATTTTTCAACACAATTTTGGCATTTTACTGGGACATACCCCATTTGTGCAATTTTTTGTGCTTTCAGCCTCCTTCCAGTCAGTGACAGGAATGGTCATGAAACCAATGCTGGATCCCAGAAACCTAAACATTTCTGAAAAGTAGACAAAATTCTGAATTCAGCAAGGGGTCATTTGTGTAGATCCTACAAGGGTTTCCTACAGAAAATAACAGCTGAAAAAGAAAAATATTGAAATTGAGGTGAAAAAACCATCAATTTTTCTCTACGTTTTACTCTGTAACTTTTCCCTGCAATGTCAGATTATCGAAAGCAATATACCGTTACGTCTGCTGGACTCCTCTGGTTGCGGGGATATATAGGGTTTGTAGGTTCATCAAGAACCCGAGGAACCCAGAGCCAATAAATGAGCTGCACCCTGCAGTGCGTTTTCATTCTATACCGGGTATACAGCAATTCATTTGCTGAAATATAAGGAGTAAAAAATTGCTATCAAGAAAACCTTTGCATTTCCAAAAAGGGCACAAGATAAGGTGTTGAGGAGCAGTGGTTATTTGCACATCTCTGAATTCCGGGGTGACCATAGTAGCACGTGAATTACAGGGAATTTCTCAAATAGATGTCTTTTTTACACACACTCCTATATTTGGAAGGAAAAAATGTAGAGAAAGACAAGAGGCAATAGTACTTGTTTTGCTAATCTATGTTCCCCCAAGTCTCCCGATAAAAATGGTACCTCACTTGTGTGGGTAGGCCTAGCACCCGCGACAGGATATGCCCCAAAACACAACGTGGACACATCACAGAAAACAGAGCTGTTTTTAGCAAAGTGACTACCTGTAGATTTTGGCCTCTAGCTCAGCCGCCACCTAGGGAAACCTACCAAACCTGTGCATTTCTGAAAACTAGAGACCTAGGGGAATCCAAGGAGGGGTGACTTGTGTGGCTCGGACCAGGTTCTGTTACCCAGAATCCTTTGCAAACCTCAAAATTTGGCTAAAAAAACACATGTTCCTCACATTTCTGTGGCAGAAAGTTCTGGAATCTGAGAGGAGCCACAAATTTCCTTCCACCCAGCGTTCCCCCACGTCTCCCGATAAAAATGATACCTCACTTGTGTGGGTAGGCCTAGCACCCGCGACAGGATATGCCCCAAAACACAACGTGGACACATCACAGAAAACAGAGCTGTTTTTAGCAAAGTGACTACCTGTAGATTTTGGCCTCTAGCTCAGCCGCCACCTAGGGAAACCTACCAAACCTGTGCATTTCTGAAAACTAGAGACCTAGGGGAATCCAAGGAGGGGTGACTTGTGTGGCTCGGACCAGGTTCTGTTACCCAGAATCCTTTGCAAACCTCAAAATTTGGCTAAAAAAACACATGTTCCTCACATTTCTGTGGCAGAAAGTTCTGGAATCTGAGAGGAGCCACAAATTTCCTTCCACCCAGCATTCCCCCACGTCTCCTGATAAAAATGATACCTCACTTGTGTGGGTAGGCCTAGCGCCCGCGACAGGATATGCCCCAAAACACAACGTGGACATATCACAGAAAACAGAGCTGTTTTTAGCAAAGTGACTACCTGTAGATTTTGGCCTCTAGCTCAGCCGCCACCTAGGGAAACCTACCAAACCTGTGCATTTCTGAAAACTAGAGACCTAGGGGAATCCAAGGAGGGGTGACTTGCGGGGCTCGGACCAGGTTCTGTTACCCAGAATCCTTTGCAAACCTCAAAATTTGGCTAAAAAAACACATGTTCCTCACATTTCTGTGGCAGAAAGTTCTGGAATCTGAGAGGAGCCACAAATTTCCTTCCACCCAGCGTTCCCCCATGTCTCCCGATAAAAATGATACCTCACTTGTGTGGGTAGGCCTAGCGCCCGCGACAGGATATGCCCCAAAACACAACGTGGACATATCACAGAAAACAGAGCTGTTTTTAGCAAAGTGACTACCTGTAGATTTGGGCCTCTAGCTCAGCCGCCACCTAGGGAAACCTACCAAACCTGTGCATTTCTGAAAACTAGAGACCTAGGGGAATCCAAGGAGGGGTGACTTGCGGGGCTCGGACCAGGTTCTGTTACCCAGAATCCTTTGCAAACCTCAAAATTTGGCTAAAAAAACACATGTTCCTCACATTTCTGTGGCAGAAAGTTCTGGAATCTGAGAGGAGCCACAAATTTCCTTCCACCCAGCGTTCCCCCACGTCCCCCGATAAAAATGATACCTCACTTGTGTGGGTAGGCCTAGCGCCCGCGACAGGATATGCCCCAAAACACAACGTGGACATATCACAGAAAACAGAGCTGTTTTTAGCAAAGTGACTACCTGTAGATTTTGGCCTCTAGCTCAGCCGCCACCTAGGGAAACGTACCAAACCTGCGCATTTCTGAAAACTAGAGACCTAGGGGAATCCAAGGAGGGGTGACTTGCGGGGCTCGGACCAGGTTCTGTTACCCAGACTCCTTTGCAAATCTCAAAATTTGGCTAAAAAAACACATGTTCCTCACATTTCTGTGGCAGAAAGTTCTGGAATCTGAGAGGAGCCACAAATTTCCTTCCACCCAGCATTCCCCCACGTCTCCTGATAAAAATGATACCTCACTTGTGTGGGTAGGCCTAGCGCCCGCGACAGGATATGCCCCAAAACACAACGTGGACATATCACAGAAAACAGAGCTGTTTTTAGCAAAGTGACTACCTGTAGATTTTGGCCTCTAGCTCAGCCGCCACCTAGGGAAACCTACCAAACCTGTGCATTTCTGAAAACTAGAGACCTAGGGGAATCCAAGGAGGGGTGACTTGCGGGGCTCGGACCAGGTTCTGTTACCCAGAATCCTTTGCAAACCTCAAAATTTGGCTAAAAAAACACATGTTCCTCACATTTCTGTGGCAGAAAGTTCTGGAATCTGAGAGGAGCCACAAATTTCCTTCCACCCAGCGTTCCCCCACGTCTCCCGATAAAAATGATACCTCACTTGTGTGGGTAGGCCTAGCGCCCGCGACAGGATATGCCCCAAAACACAACGTGGACATATCACAGAAAACAGAGCTGTTTTTAGCAAAGTGACTACCTGTAGATTTGGGCCTCTAGCTCAGCCGCCACCTAAGGAAACCTACCAAACCTGTGCATTTCTGAAAACTAGAGACCTAGGGGAATCCAAGGAGGGGTGACTTGCGGGGCTCGGACCAGGTTCTGTTACCCAGAATCCTTTGCAAACCTCAAAATTTGGCTAAAAAAACACATGTTCCTCACATTTCTGTGGCAGAAAGTTCTGGAATCTGAGAGGAGCCACAAATTTCCTTCCACCCAGCGTTCCCCCACGTCCCCCGATAAAAATGATACCTCACTTGTGTGGGTAGGCCTAGCGCCCGCGACAGGATATGCCCCAAAACACAACGTGGACATATCACAGAAAACAGAGCTGTTTTTAGCAAAGTGACTACCTGTAGATTTTGGCCTCTAGCTCAGCCGCCACCTAGGGAAACCTACCAAACCTGCGCATTTCTAAAAACTAGAGACCTAGGGGAATCCAAGGAGGGGTGACTTGCGGGGCTCGGACCAGGTTCTGTTACCCAGAATCCTTTGCAAATCTCAAAATTTGGCTAAAAAAACACATGTTCCTCACATTTCTGTGGCAGAAAGTTCTGGAATCTGAGAGGAGCCACAAATTTCCTTCCACCCAGCGTTCCCCCACGTCTCCCGATAAAAATGATACCTCACTTGTGTGGGTAGGCCTAGCGCCCGCGACAGGATATGCCCCAAAACACAACGTGGACATATCACAGAAAACAGAGCTGTTTTTAGCAAAGTGACTACCTGTAGATTTTGGCCTCTAGCTCAGCCGCCACCTAGGGAAACGTACCAAACCTGCGCATTTCTGAAAACTAGAGACCTAGGGGAATCCAAGGAGGGGTGACTTGCGGGGCTCGGACCAGGTTCTGTTACCCAGAATCCTTTGCAAATCTCAAAATTTGGCTAAAAAAACACATGTTCCTCACATTTCTGTGGCAGAAAGTTCTGGAATCTGAGAGGAGCCACAAATTTCCTTCCACCCAGCATTCCCCCACGTCTCCTGATAAAAATGATACCTCACTTGTGTGGGTAGGCCTAGCGCCCGCGACAGGATATGCCCCAAAACACAACGTGGACATATCACAGAAAACAGAGCTGTTTTTAGCAAAGTGACTACCTGTAGATTTTGGCCTCTAGCTCAGCCGCCACCTAGGGAAACCTACCAAACCTGTGCATTTCTGAAAACTAGAGACCTAGGGGAATCCAAGGAGGGGTGACTTGCGGGGCTCGGACCAGGTTCTGTTACCCAGAATCCTTTGCAAACCTCAAAATTTGGCTAAAAAAACACATGTTCCTCACATTTCTGTGGCAGAAAGTTCTGGAATCTGAGAGGAGCCACAAATTTCCTTCCACCCAGCGTTCCCCCACGTCTCCCGATAAAAATGATACCTCACTTGTGTGGGTAGGCCTAGCGCCCGCGACAGGATATGCCCCAAAACACAACGTGGACATATCACAGAAAACAGAGCTGTTTTTAGCAAAGTGACTACCTGTAGATTTGGGCCTCTAGCTCAGCCGCCACCTAGGGAAACCTACCAAACCTGTGCATTTCTGAAAACTAGAGACCTAGGGGAATCCAAGGAGGGGTGACTTGCGGGGCTCGGACCAGGTTCTGTTACCCAGAATCCTTTGCAAACCTCAAAATTTGGCTAAAAAAACACATGTTCCTCACATTTCTGTGGCAGAAAGTTCTGGAATCTGAGAGGAGCCACAAATTTCCTTCCACCCAGCGTTCCCCCACGTCTCCCGATAAAAATGATACCTCACTTGTGTGGGTAGGCCTAGCGCCCGCGACAGGATATGCCCCAAAACACAACGTGGACATATCACAGAAAACAGAGCTGTTTTTAGCAAAGTGACTACCTGTAGATTTTGGCCTCTAGCTCAGCCGGCACCTAGGGAAACCTACCAAACCTGTGCATTTCTAAAAACTAGAGACCTAGGGGAATCCAAGGAGGGGTGACTTGCGGGGCTCGGACCAGGTTCTGTTACCCAGAATCCTTTGCAAATCTCAAAATTTGGCTAAAAAAACACATGTTCCTCACATTTCTGTGGCAGAAAGTTCTGGAATCTGAGAGGAGCCACAAATTTCCTTCCACCCAGCGTTCCCCCACGTCTCCCGATAAAAATGATACCTCACTTGTGTGGGTAGGCCTAGCGCCCGCGACAGGATATGCCCCAAAACACAACGTGGACATATCACAGAAAACAGAGCTGTTTTTAGCAAAGTGACTACCTGTAGATTTTGGCCTCTAGCTCAGCCGCCACCTAGGGAAACGTACCAAACCTGCGCATTTCTGAAAACTAGAGACCTAGGGGAATCCAAGGAGGGGTGACTTGCGGGGCTCGGACCAGGTTCTGTTACCCAGAATCCTTTGCAAATCTCAAAATTTGGCTAAAAAAACACATGTTCCTCACATTTCTGTGGCAGAAAGTTCTGGAATCTGAGAGGAGCCACAAATTTCCTTCCACCCAGCATTCCCCCACGTCTCCTGATAAAAATGATACCTCACTTGTGTGGGTAGGCCTAGCGCCCGCGACAGGATATGCCCCAAAACACAACGTGGACATATCACAGAAAACAGAGCTGTTTTTAGCAAAGTGACTACCTGTAGATTTTGGCCTCTAGCTCAGCCGCCACCTAGGGAAACCTACCAAACCTGTGCATTTCTGAAAACTAGAGACCTAGGGGAATCCAAGGAGGGGTGACTTGCGGGGCTCGGACCAGGTTCTGTTACCCAGAATCCTTTGCAAACCTCAAAATTTGGCTAAAAAAACACATGTTCCTCACATTTCTGTGGCAGAAAGTTCTGGAATCTGAGAGGAGCCACAAATTTCCTTCCACCCAGCGTTCCCCCACGTCTCCCGATAAAAATGATACCTCACTTGTGTGGGTAGGCCTAGCGCCCGCGACAGGATATGCCCCAAAACACAACGTGGACATATCACAGAAAACAGAGCTGTTTTTAGCAAAGTGACTACCTGTAGATTTGGGCCTCTAGCTCAGCCGCCACCTAGGGAAACCTACCAAACCTGTGCATTTCTGAAAACTAGAGACCTAGGGGAATCCAAGGAGGGGTGACTTGCGGGGCTCGGACCAGGTTCTGTTACCCAGAATCCTTTGCAAACCTCAAAATTTGGCTAAAAAAACACATGTTCCTCACATTTCTGTGGCAGAAAGTTCTGGAATCTGAGAGGAGCCACAAATTTCCTTCCACCCAGCGTTCCCCCACGTCTCCCGATAAAAATGATACCTCACTTGTGTGGGTAGGCCTAGCGCCCGCGACAGGATATGCCCCAAAACACAACGTGGACATATCACAGAAAACAGAGCTGTTTTTAGCAAAGTGACTACCTGTAGATTTTGGCCTCTAGCTCAGCCGGCACCTAGGGAAACCTACCAAACCTGTGCATTTCTGAAAACTAGAGACCTAGGGGAATCCAAGGAGGGGTGACTTGTGTGGCTCGGACCAGGTTCTGTTACCCAGAATCCTTTGCAAACCTCAAAATTTGGCTAAAAAAACACATGTTCCTCACATTTCTGTGGCAGAAAGTTCTGGAATCTGAGAGGAGCCACAAATTTCCTTCCACCCAGCGTTCCCCCACGTCTCCCGATAAAAATGATACCTCACTTGTGTGGGTAGGCCTAGCGCCCGCGACAGGATATGCCCCAAAACACAACGTGGACACATCACAGAAAACAGAGCTGTTTTTAGCAAAGTGACTACCTGGAGATTTTGGCCTCTAGCTCAGCCGCCACCTAGGGAAACCTACCAAACCTGTACATTTCTGAAAACTAGAGACCTAGGGGAATCCAAGGAGGGGTGACTTGTGTGGCTCGGACCAGGTTCTGTTACCCAGAATCCTTTGCAAACCTCAAAATTTGGCTAAAAAAACACATGTCCCTCACATTTCTGTGGCAGAAAGTTCTGGAATCTGAGAGGAGCTACAAATTTCCTTCCTGCCAGCGTTCCCCCAAGTCTCCCGATAAAAATGATACCTCACTTGCGTGGGTAGGCCTAGCGCCGGCGACAGGAAACACCCCAAAGCGCAACGTGGACACATCCTAAATTTTGGAAAAAAACAGAGGTGTTTTTTGCGAAGTGCCTACCTGTAGATTTTGGCCTCTAGCTCAGCCGGCACCTAGGGAAACCTACCAAACCTGTGCATTTCTGAAAACTAGAGACCTAGGGGAATCCAAGGAGGGGTGACTTGCGGGGCTCGGACCAGGTTCTGTTACCCAGAATCCTTTGCAAACCTCAAAATTTGGCTAAAAAAACACATGTTCCTCACATTTCTGTGGCAGAAAGTTCTGGAATCTGAGAGGAGCCACAAATTTCCTTCCACCCAGCGTTCCCCCACGTCCCCCGATAAAAATGATACCTCACTTGTGTGGGTAGGCCTAGCGCCCGCGACAGGATATGCCCCAAAACACAACGTGGACATATCACAGAAAACAGAGCTGTTTTTAGCAAAGTGACTACCTGTAGATTTTGGCCTCTAGCTCAGCCGCCACCTAGGGAAACCTACCAAACCTGCGCATTTCTAAAAACTAGAGACCTAGGGGAATCCAAGGAGGGGTGACTTGCGGGGCTCGGACCAGGTTCTGTTACCCAGAATCCTTTGCAAATCTCAAAATTTGGCTAAAAAAACACATGTTCCTCACATTTCTGTGGCAGAAAGTTCTGGAATCTGAGAGGAGCCACAAATTTCCTTCCACCCAGCGTTCCCCCACGTCTCCCGATAAAAATGATACCTCACTTGTGTGGGTAGGCCTAGCGCCCGCGACAGGATATGCCCCAAAACACAACGTGGACATATCACAGAAAACAGAGCTGTTTTTAGCAAAGTGACTACCTGTAGATTTTGGCCTCTAGCTCAGCCGGCACCTAGGGAAACCTACCAAACCTGTGCATTTCTGAAAACTAGAGACCTAGGGGAATCCAAGGAGGGGTGACTTGTGTGGCTCGGACCAGGTTCTGTTACCCAGAATCCTTTGCAAACCTCAAAATTTGGCTAAAAAAAACACATGTTCCTCACATTTCTGTGGCAGAAAGTTCTGGAATCTGAGAGGAGCCACAAATTTCCTTCCACCCAGCGTTCCCCCACGTCTCCCGATAAAAATGATACCTCACTTGTGTGGGTAGGCCTAGCGCCCGCGACAGGATATGCCCCAAAACACAACGTGGACACATCACAGAAAACAGAGCTGTTTTTAGCAAAGTGACTACCTGGAGATTTTGGCCTCTAGCTCAGCCGCCACCTAGGGAAACCTACCAAACCTGTACATTTCTGAAAACTAGAGACCTAGGGGAATCCAAGGAGGGGTGACTTGTGTGGCTCGGACCAGGTTCTGTTACCCAGAATCCTTTGCAAACCTCAAAATTTGGCTAAAAAAACACATGTCCCTCACATTTCTGTGGCAGAAAGTTCTGGAATCTGAGAGGAGCTACAAATTTCCTTCCTGCCAGCGTTCCCCCAAGTCTCCCGATAAAAATGATACCTCACTTGCGTGGGTAGGCCTAGCGCCGGCGACAGGAAACACCCCAAAGCGCAACGTGGACACATCCTAAATTTTGGAAAAAAACAGAGGTGTTTTTTGCGAAGTGCCTACCTGTAGATTTTGGCCTCTAGCTCAGCCGGCACCTAGGGAAACCTACCAAACCTGTGCATTTCTGAAAACTAGAGACCTAGGGAAATCCAAGGAGGGGTGACTTGCGGGGCTCGGACCAGGTTCTGTTACCCAGAATCCTTTGCAAACCTCAAAATTTGGCTAAAAATGCACATGTTCCTCACATTTCTGTGGCAGAAAGTTCTGGAATCTGAGAGGAGCCACAAATTTCCTTCTACCCAGCATTCCCCCAAGTCTCCCGATAAAAATGATACCTCACTTGTGTGGGTAGGACTAGCGCCCACGAAAGGAAAGGGCCCAAAACACAACGTGGACACATCACATTTTTTTATAAAAAGCAGTGCCTACCTGGGGATTTTGGCCTGTAGCTCAGCCGACACCTGAGGAAACCTAGCAAACCAGTGCATTTTTGAAAACTAGAAACCCAGGGGAATCCAAGATGGGGTGACTTGCGGGGCTCTGACCAGGTTATGTTACCCAGAATCCTTTGCAAACATCAAAATTTGGCCCAAAAAACACTTTTTCCTCTCATTTCGGTGACAGAAAGTTCTGGAATCTGAGAGGAGCCCAAATTTCCTTCCACCCAGCGTTCCCCTAAGTCTCTCGATAAAAATGGTACATCACTTCTGTGGGTAGGCCTAGCGCCCACAAAAGGAAATGGCCCAAAACACAACGTGGACACAACATATTTTTTCACAGAAAACAGAGGTGTTTTTTGCAAGGTGCCTACCTGTGGTGTTTGGCCTGTAGCTCAGCCGGCCCCGGGGGGGGGGGGCAGAAATGCCCTAAAATAAATTTGCCCCCCCCACCCTCCCCCGCCGGGAGCGACCCTTGCCTACGGGGTCGCTCCCCCTGCGTGACATTGGCACCAAAAAACAAATCCCCGGTGCCTAGTGGTTTCTGCCCCCTTGGGGGCAGGTTGACCTAAACTCAGCCAATCTGCCCCCAAGGGGGGCAGAAATGGCCTAAATACAATTTGTCCCCCAGGGGAGCGACTTTTGCCGGATGGGTCGCTCCCCATCTCTAAAAAAAAAAAAAAAAGAAAAAAAAGAAAAATTCCCCTGGCGCCTAGAGGTTTCTGCCCCCCCCGGGGGCAGATCGGCCTAATAATAGGCCAATCTGCCCCCCGGGGGGGCAGAAATGGCCTAAAATAAATTTGCCCCCCCAACACCCACCCCCCCCGGGAGCGACCCTTGCCTACGGGGTCGCTCCCCCTGCGTGACATTGGCGCCAAAAAACAAATCCCCGGTGCCTAGTGGTTTCTGCCCCCTTGGGGGCAGATTGACCTAAAATTGGCCAATCTGCCCCCAGGGGGGCAGAAATGGTCTAAATACAATTTGCCCCCCCAGGGGAGCGACCCTTGCCTGATGGGTCGCTCCCCATCTCTAAAAAAAGAAACAAAAAAAAAAAAAAAACACAAAAAAAAAATTGCCCTGGTGCCTAGAGTGTTCTGCCCCCCCCCCGGGGGCAGTTCGGCCTAATAATAGGCCGATCTGCCCCCCGGGGGGGCAGAAATGGCCTAAAATAAATTTGCCCCCCCAACACCCACCCCCCCCGGGAGCGACCCTTGCCTACGGGGTCGCTCCCCCTGCGTGACATTGGCGCCAAAAAACAAATCCCCGGTGCCTAGTGGTTTCTGCCCCCTTGGGGGCAGATTGACCTAAAATTGGCCAATCTGCCCCCAGGGGGGCAGAAATGGTCTAAATACAATTTGCCACCCCAGGGGAGCGACCCTTGCCTGATGGGTCGCTCCCCATCTCTAAAAAAAGAAACAACAATAAAAAAAAAACACAAAAAAAAAATTGCCCTGGTGCCTAGAGTGTTCTGCCCCCCCCCCCGGGGGCAGTTCGGCCTAATAATAGGCCGATCTGTCCCCCGGGGGGGCAGAAATGGCCTAAAATAAATTTGCCCCCCCAACCCCCCCCCCCCCCCCCCCGGGAGCGACCATTGCTTACGGGGTCGCTCCCCCTGCGTGACATTGGCACCAAAAAACAAATCCCCGGTGCCTAGTGGTTTCTGCCCCCTTGGGGGCAGATTGACCTAAAATTGGCCAATCTGCCCCCAGGGGGGCAGAAATGGTCTAAATACAATTTGCCCCCCCAGGGGAGCGACCCTTGCCTGATGGGTCGCTCCCCATCTCTAAAAAAAGAAACAACAAAAAAAAAAAAAAAAACAAAAAAAAAATTGCCCTGGTGCCTAGAGTGTTCTGCCCCCCCCCCCGGGGGCAGTTCGGCCTAATAATAGGCCGATCTGTCCCCCGGGGGGGCAGAAATGGCCTAAAATAAATTTGCACCCCCATCCCCCCCCCGGGAGCGACCCTTGCCTACGGGGTCGCTCCCCCTGCGTGACATTGGCGCCAAAAAACAAATCCCCGGTGCCTAGTGGTTTCTGCCCCCTTGGGGGCAGATTGACCTAAAATTGGCCAATCTGCCCCCAGGGGGGCAGAAATGGTCTAAATACAATTTGCCCCCCCAGGGGAGCGACCCTTGCCTGATGGGTCGCTCCCCATCTCTAAAAAAAGAAACAACAAAAAAAAAAAACACAAAAAAAAAATTGCCCTGGCGCCTAGAGTGTTCTGCCCCCCCCCCGGGGGCAGTTCGGCCTAATAATAGGCCGATCTGTCCCCCGGGGGGGCAGAAATGGCCTAAAATAAATTTGCCCCCCCCAACCCCCACCCCCCCCGGGAGCGACCCTTGCCTACGGGGTCGCTCCCCCTGCGTGACATTGGCGCCAAAAAACAAATCCCCGGTGCCTAGTGGTTTCTGCCCCCTTGGGGGCAGATTGACCTAAAATTGGCCAATCTGCCCCCAGGGGGGCAGAAATGGTCTAAATACAATTTGCCACCCCAGGGGAGCGACCCTTGCCTGATGGGTCGCTCCCCATCTCTAAAAAAAGAAACAACAAAAAAAAAAACACAAAAAAAAAATTGCCCTGGCGCCTAGAGTGTTCTGCCCCCCCCCGGGGGCAGTTCGGCCTAATAATAGGCCGATCTGTCCCCCGGGGGGGCAGAAATGTCCTAAAATAAATTTGCCCCCCCAACCCTCACCCCCCCGCCCCCCCGGGAGCGACCCTTGCCTACGGGGTCGCTCCCCCTGCGTGACATTGGCGCCAAAAAACAAATCCCCGGTGCCTAGTGGTTTCTGCCCCCTTGGGGGCAGATTGACCTAAAATCGGCCAATCTGCCCCCAGGGGGGCAGAAATGGTCTAAATACAATTTGCCCCCCAGGGGAGCGACCCTTGCCTGATGGGTCGCTCCCCATCTCTAAAAAATAAAAAAAAAAACACCAAAAAAAACACAAAAAAAAAATTTGCCCTGGCGTCTAGAGGTTTCTTCCCCCCCTGGGGGCAGATCGGCCTAATAATAGGCCGATCTGCCCCTAGGGGGGGCAGAAATGGCCTAAAATAAATTCCCCTCCCCCCCAGGGAGCGACCCTTGCCTAAGTGGTCGCTCCCTTTGCGTGAAATTCATGCAAAGAAAAAACTCCCTGGTGTCTAGTGGTTTCTACCCCCCTTGGGGGCAGATTGGCCTCATCAAAATAGGCCAATCTGCCCCCAAGGGGGGCAGAAATGGGCAAAATATAATTTTCCCCCATTGGGAGCGACCCTTGCCTAAGGGGTCGCTCCCCACCAAAAAAACAAAAAATGAAACAAAAAAACAAAAAATGGTCCCTGGTGCCTAGAGGTTTCTGCCCCCCCTGGGGGCAGATCGGCCTAATAGTATGCCGATCTGCCCCCAGGGGGGGCAGAAAAGGCCTTCCCGAAAATATGCCCCCCTGGGAGCGACCCTTGCCCAAGGGGTCGCTCCCTTTTGTCAATAACAATAAAAAAATAAAAAAATCCCTGGTGTCTAGTGGTTTCTACCCCCCTTGGGGGCAGATTGGCCTCATCAAAATAGGCCAATCTGCCCCCAAGGGGGGCAGAAATGGCCAAAATATAATTTTCCCCCAAGGGGAACGACCCTTGCCTAAGGGGTCGCTCCCCACCTCAATAAAAAAAAATGAAACAAAAAAAAAAAAAAGAAAAAAAAAAAATGGTCCCTGGTGCCTAGAGGTTTCTGCCCCCCCTGGGGGCAGATCGGCCTAATAAGGCCGATCTGCCCCCAGGGGGGGCAGAAAAGGCCTTTTCAAAAAAATGCCCCCCCTGGGAGCGACCCTTGCCCAAGGGGTCGCTCCCTTTTGTCAATTTCTAAGAAAAAAAAAAAAAATCCTTGGTGTCTAGTGGGGTTTCAAAAGCCGGATTGCAAGCAATCCGGCTTTTGAAACCCTCGGAGGGACTTCAAACTGAAGGAAATACTTTTCCTTCCCTTTGAAGCCCCTCCGGGCCTCCCAAGTGATTGAAAAAGAAATGCTTTTGCATTTCTTTTTCAATCACGCTGGAAGCAGAGCTTCCAGCGCGACGAGGGAGGCCCCTGTGACACATCAGCGCGCGCGCGCTGACGTCACAGGGGGGGGGTGGGGGGGGTCGGGGGTGGAAGGGCAAGGTCTTCCCCTTCCATCCCCGACTTGGGAGGGAAGGGGGGTGGCCCCCAAGTTCCCCTGTGCCATGGACGAGATGATCTCGTCCAAGGCACAGGGGAACTGTAGCCTTGGACGAGATCATCTCGTCCAAGGCACAGAAGAGGTTAAGGTTACCGTGAGGCTCCCACCTCAACGACGGGGATGATTCAAGTATGTGAATCTATGAAAGATACCAATACTGGAGAACCACAGTTACAGGTAAGTATCTAATTTTCTTTTGTCGCTTGGGGCTCTGCCTTGTTATGGAAGGAAACTTTGTAATTCTGCAAGAGATGTGCTCTGCAAAGAATTTACACGTAAATGAGAAATAGAAAAATTATTGGAAAATTGACTTGATTATTGGGTGTAACCTGGATTCTAGTTACAGTTTCTGTTAGAAATACCATAACTTCCCTGTTCCACAAACTGTACATGTGGTAAAAAAGGACAGTGCCTTGCCAAGTACTGCTCCGATTAGCTCGACCCACAACCCCAAATTTCACCCACGTTTCTATAATCTGCATTCAGCCAATCTAGCCCCTATCTGAAACACACATAATAAAACGTTTTATGCGCATTCCCTCATGTTTGAGATACCCTTGCAACAATAAAAAAAAAACTGCGCCTCTTCTTGGTAGGTGATATATATATATATATATATATATATATATATATATATATATATATATATAAAATAAAAAAGGGAGAAATTCCAATTGGCTTAGATACATTTCCGTATATGAATGACTTTCAGAGACCCTAATGGGTTTACTTGTATTATGGACAGTTTTTTACTTTCAACAACCCCTTTAAAGTCTATTAAAATGTCTATTTAGTCAATGAGGCATGCCTCACTCGTAGAGATAACACAGAGTTTTGATTGAAGAGAACACTGGTAGGCATACCGGGCTAAAACACTGCTTTACAATGTCCTTCATTCAAGACATCGGGTGATTTTTCAGGAGGACTGTAGAATATCTCACTAGGTGGCGAATTCTGCAGTACTCCTCCCTCAAACCTTGATGTACACAGCTAAAGTCGACCAGGTAACCTCTGGATTGTGTTATTCTAGTTTATGTTTGATGTTATTGTATCCAGACATATTGGGCAGATTGGTGTTGATGTCTTATTCCACATATACATCAGAAAGTTTACAAGTTTATCTTCGTTCACTGTTGCATATTTTGGAGAATGTGTGTACATCAGAGCACCAGATCCATTGCAAAGGTTTCCATGCTTCTGCAGCTGTGGTTGTCGGTTGCTCACAGAGAGTCATAGGAGATATGCCTATGACCAGACCAGTCGTGTTTAAGCTTGTGGCATTGGGGACCTCAAACTTTACTGATTTCCGTGTGAGGCACAAAGTGGATGCGCAGACAATCAGTGCCGCTGGGAAGAGATGCAAAACCAGCAACAGATGCAAATCTACAGCAGCAGGAGTACATGGAGGTCTGCAGGAGTCACACTGTCTTGGGTACAAAGAAGGACAGGCCACAGGGAGGGAGAGTACATCAGGCTAACCACAAATATATAAATGTTTACCGAGGAGGTTCTTGATCTCTTACCTCAGTCTGCATCCTTGGAAGACCACTAAGGGGAAAACCTTGATCGCAGGGGGACATGGAAGGTGAATCGAAGATCAAGGGGGTTATTCTAACTTTGGAGGAGTGTTAATCCGTCCCAAAAGTGACGGTAAAGTGACGGATATACCACCAGCCGTATTACGAGTGCCATAGGATATAATGGACTCGTAATACGGCTGGTGGTAAATCCGTCACTTTTCCGTCACTTTTGGGACGGATTAACACCTCCTCCAAAGTTAGAATAACCCCCATGTCTCTTCTTCAATACGAGGCATCTTAGTTGGGCTGAACAACTTCCTCATGACCACTTACCATTTAAGTCAGAGGTCTTCAAATTGGGGGGCCCCAAGTGATCCTAGGGGGGGGGCACCAGACTCTGGCCAAAAGAAGCATTATACAGATAACAAGCCTTTGTTTTAAGCAGGAGCATGTTATAGCATGTTAAAAAAAGGTAACAGTACTTAACTGCAATGTTTAAATAGGCCTAGACATATTTAAACATTGCCATACTTATAATATAATGGTGAAAAATTCTGAGGGGGGGGCCCAAGAATTTTTATTTTCCAACTGGGGAGGGGGAGGGGGGCACGGCATTAAAAAGTTTGGAGACCACTGGTCTAAGGCAATATCTTCTCACTGAGATGAGTTACGGTCAGTTCCTCAAGTCACACCATCAGCGATCAATCTCACCAGCTTACACCTTAGTCCTAATTCTTAGACAGGGCAGAACTAAACACGTCCAGTGGAGTCATTTGCAGAGCTTTGGTTAAGAGAAAGGATGAGCTGATATCCATAGTTAAATGGGCTGCTTATATCTAAACCCTAGGACAGCTGACACCAGGCTAACCATCCTTTCAGGTTTTGTGTCCAACTCAAATAGGTCATTTTTGTTCATAGTTCAGTTCCTTTGTGACAAAATAATCCATGAGAATTGGAGTTGATCAGAATTCATGTTGATCAGATTTAGCTCATGATTCTCACTAGGCATTTGAATAGACTCTACATAAGTGTTGACCAATTAAAGGCTGTAATTTGGGCTTCAACTCCTCTTGCTGAACTGAAGGCATGATGTGCAACATTTTACCATAGTTTTTTGTACTGGTGTTGCGTCTCGCAAGCCACAGACTACCTTGGTGAATCTTGCTAAAACTGGTAGACTAAGCGCATTTGATTTTTCTGCTCTAATTTAGGGGTTGTGGATCCAGCTTGAGTCACACTGGCATGCACATGAAGGGGGGATAGGGATGGGCAATGTAGAGATTTATTTAGGGCAACAAGGAAGGAGTTATCAGCAAGGTCTGCAGCTTTCTTCTATGATAAACTATCATCTTGGAAATGCACATCCATAAGGTGCACTCAGGTTGGGGGTACCCTTTCCTCATATATGCACACACTGACCTTGCGCTCAGTGGAGGGGAGTGACAACCTCAACCTAGGATAGACTGTGTAGAGTTTATCTGGGAGGGCCAATAGGCAGGCTCCAATAGTGTTACAAACAAAAAGTGTGTACCTGAAACCTCAATCTGTAGCTGCCAATTCTTAATCTAAGCCTCAACACTGGGGAAGTTTTGTCTATGTGAAAAGGAAGTGTGAGGAAGATATCCAGGACAGACCATTAACCTACTGTGGAGCAGCATGCCAAATCACAGTTGATCATCTAGTAGGAACTTGTGATAAGAGCCTTCAGAGCAGGAAAATAGTGACTTAAATGATAAAATCAGAAGCATTGTGGCATAGTGTTACTGTGCGAGGTTGATATTTTAATGTTTTCGTAATAAGGGAGTAAAATAAGACTTTCTCTCGAGCCATCTTTATTTCTTTTGGTTTCTGTTATATATCTTCCAAGAGTTTCTCTTAAATAATATAGACTTCCATATTGGTAATGTTTATTTCACCAGAAAACCCAATCCTTACAACTGTGTTAACTCTACTTGACATCTATATGTTGTTTCCTTTTCACTTCTGTGTTTTTTATTTTTTTTATTTGCTGTAGACTATTGTTCTACAAAACAAATGAGGGTATCCCTCTACCTAAACAAAACTAAAGCATACCTAACGGACACACACAGCATTTATGCCCAAAGAAAAAGGAGTATTTTTCTTTTATATATAACCCTCACCCACTCTAGTAGTGGTATGCTTCACATCGGGTTCATCTTGGACCCTAAAAGCCAGGATGGGTTCGACCATATTCCAGGGAATATATTTGTATATTGTGGTGACCGGAAGCTAAGTGTAATAAAAATATATCATCCACACCCAGGTATCCCTTGATTAGTTAGGTGGATGGGTACAATATAAAATCAAACGGTGGTACAATGGACTATGGAGGATATAATGATCCTATGATCCTCGATGCGCCAACATATTTCTGCCCTATGGCAAAAAATGGTCTGGTACATTCGTTAGGACAGGTTTCAGTTGCTGTCACTACCCCAGTGACAACATTTGAATCTCTTATAACTGTTGGATGCAATTATAATTAGCATGAGGGAGAAGTAATGTACTCGCTTGATCAACATGAGATTGACTGACTAGTGATACCTGTACAGGTATATTGTCAGACTCCCCAGTGCCTGAGGTATAGTCTTCATCAAAGGTCCACCAACAAAAGAGGCAAACATCTTGTAGTGTGGTCAGTTTTACGTATTCGTTGCGCTTTAGCTTCAGGCTTTAGGCCTTTATGCACTTTGCCCTGAATACATTTTATTCATTTGCTGACAGCTTAGAGCCTCTGTGCACTTTGCTCTACATGCTTTTTATTAGGCTTCGTACTGTTATTTTTCAAATAGCCAGTTCTACGGTGTTGTTTTGTTATTCATATCACACTGTTTTGCCTACTTCAGCACTGGAGTTCTCCATAACATATTTACTCTGTGCTTCAGTCAAGGATACAGTCTGGTACATTGCCGATAGACGTGGTAGGAGTTTAGACTTGGCATTCCTGCGTAGGGACATTTTGTGATCACGATGACATGTTAGTTATAAAATCACTTCCTTGTCCCAATACACGCAAGAGGGAGATTCCGACCAGGGAACCACAACTAGACGCTGACTGCCTCGTTGCAGATGCTGAACCAAGATCACAGGTCTTTGCTCAGGTATGAGGTCTGATGTCTCCACGGTGATTCTGACAGGCAAGCTAGAAGCTTAACATGCTGTGCTCTAGATAAAACAAGCAGAGGGAGAGTAGAAACTGTTAGACAATATGATAGCTTTGTTCTTATGTTTTACTCTCCTAGTAACTATTTCAATCCTACTGTGTTGTATCGTTCTGGTTATTGCGGCTCACGCCTTAATATCTAAAATACAGTCGTTTTATTAAAACATTATATAAAACTTATACTGTCTTTGTCATTTGTATATGAGATCATATTGGAAATAAGAGAGTTGGTTTGGATCTGAGTAACCACGACTTCCCTGAGAAGTTCCAAAGATGTCATGCGCTCGGCTGCCAAATCATTCCTTCCACATGGGAGAAATGAGGCACTGCTAGTTAGCCGGAGCAAAAACCAGGGTTAGGGTGACAAAGTTCTTTACACGTGGGTCAGACTCAGTCCCCCACACCGTTATAGATCCTGCCGCCTAGAAATCCAGTAGTCTCATTTAGAATAATGAGAACCCACACGACATGGCGCCGCCAACGTTTGGTCAGGCTCTAATGTTTAGGTCCAACTGACTCTCTTGGTCTCAAATATATTTTGACTCCTCGGTTCCGTATACGGAGACGTCTGTGGGGCTGAGGCTTTCCGCCGCCACGGGATAGGTGCTTCCTATTGCTTTGTGGTTGGTTGTTCAAGCTTGAACTTTGAAAGGAAAGCCCCGATATTGGTGTGCCTTCTCTGACCTGGAGCTATTTTTTATAAATGGCGAATCCTAATGTAGTGAATATTGCAATCAATATGCGTCAACCGCTCACAGGACATCTGTTGGCACATGGACTGACGATCCAGGGGGGTCCAGTCACTTTTGTGGTGGACGCCCATGCAGCCTATAGAACTGAACTTTTTTATTCTTGGGTCGGATTTTCAGCAGTGGATGGGGGTACAAATACTTTTCACGAATACACTGTTGCGAATGTCCCTGGACAATACAGGGCTTACGCTTATTTAGAAATACCTCTATCTTATCAAGAACACCATAATTGGCTTGATGGCGCCCTCCCACACACAGTTGCACAAGTTAGGTTAGGTCCACTGAGTAATGATGTTCCTACCTGGCCTTTATTGGCTACATATACACCTCATCCTGCGGTTGCTCAATTGGCAGTGGTTGAAGTTCGTCGTTTATATACAGACTTAACGGCTACATATAGACGATTAGTTCAGTTTGTAATGCAGACACTAAATACAAACGCAGCACGTGCTGCTGCAGCGCACCCACAGGCAGTGGTTCCGGGTATTAATCCGGCCACTGTACACTCTGTTATGGGTAAGGTACCGGCTAAACGAGAGGAGACTCCATTTTGGCTGGCGCAAAAAATGAATACGCTGGAAGCAGTATTTCCCCATACGGGACCTCAGGATAAACATAGAATTTTGACGATGTGTTTGCCGTATGGGATGGTTCCTCCGGTGGACCTTTGTAATACCTGGGGCACGGTGTTTGCCGCGCTCTACACTACAGCACACGGTACACCGACATTATCTAATTTACCGGACATGCTTAAACAAATTCAAGATGAATATGGGGCTGCCCCTGCCTTAGATTTGGGCATGCAGTTGCTGGGCAATTTTGCCACAGTTTCTTCTATTATTTTGAGTAATCTCAAAGGAGAGGCAGTAGCACTAGCGGTGCAAATGCGTCTTCGGGATGTTCCGCTGCTTAATCAGGAGCGGGAACTTCCGAGAATAATAGCGGAAACATATTCTAGTATTGGTCAAGATAGCCTAGGTGCTAGACCACAGAAACCCTAGTTGCAGGGTACAAATAATAAAGATAATGCTAAACAGCAACAACCTGAGGGTTCAAAAAAGCGCTGGGACAAGAAACAGCAAACACCTAAAAAAGATGGTGGGCAGTCTCCGCAACCGGAGATCCCACAAAATAAGTATAATCTCCGGAATAGGGATACTTTGAAGACGCCTGATAGATATCAATATACTGATACACGCCAATCTCGTTCCTTTCAGGACTCCTCGGAAAAAAGAAGTGAGAGAGGTGGGCGGTCAGAGCGGAGGACGGCGTACGTGAAACCGAGACAGGATTCACAACCCTCGGCGGAGGTTTCTATTAAACAAGAAGAGAAACCGCTGCAACAAAAACAGCAATTTAAAAAGAAGAAAGTAGCAGCTGTCTCAGTTAGACATGCCGCTCAAGAAGAGAGTTCTCTTGACGAACAAGACATGGGCGTTAGCACTGTTAGACAGCGCGGCAGAGGTCACAATAGTTCGCCGGAGTCTTCTAGAGCTTCTGGAGGTGAAAGCAACTGATGACTTCATACAAGTCGAGACGGCGGATATGCGAGTCTCTGATCCTGATAGAGTATATGAAGTGACTCTGCGATTGGAAGGGGACATTGACCGTATTATAAACGCCATTTTTTGGGACCATGTGGTAAAATCATATGATGTTCTGCTGGCCGAACAGGATTGGCCACCTGACTTTGTTTGCGACTGTCCGGTTGGGGAGGAGGTTATTACACCTTCCTTCTCACCACTTGTTCCGAGAGAACTAGCGGAGTCCTATAGTAAATCATGGGCTCTAGCACAGGCTCCTGCCTTGTATAGAAATAACGTGGGGTGGGACAGACAATCACCTTATCACGTAATTCCGATAAAGGGCGAACCTCAACCACAACCGCAGTATCCTATTAAATTTGAAGCAAGGGCATCGGTTAGGAAAATTCTTACACAATTGGAGTACCAGGGTGTAATTGAGCCCTGTGTCTCGCCGATAAATAACCCCTTATTTCCGGTTGCTAAACCGGACCATTCATATAGGATAGTGGTGGATTATAGACATTTGAATAGTCATACATGCACATATGCAATACAGAATTCACACAGCGCAGCGCTTATGAATAATATAGTGCGTAAAAAATACAAAACTACATTAGATATCTCGAATGCATTTTTCTGCCAGAATATAGCGCCCGAAAGTCGGGACTATACCAGTTTCAGTGCGTTTGGCTCTCAGAAAAAATTTTGTCGTTTGCCTCAGGGGTATAAGAATAGCCCAGGACTGTTTTTGGCTCGTGTGACTGAAATGCTGCACGAGTTCGACCCTGAAGCGTTATCATATGTTGATGACATATATCTGACAGATGATGAGATTCTGCAACATCTAGGGCGTGTATCGCGCATTGTTGTGGGGTTTGCTGATATTGGCTATAAGTTTAATTTTAAGAAATCAAAGATTGCCTTCCTCAGCGTCATTTTCCTGGGATATGAGTTGTCGAGTGAGGGCAAGAGCTTAGCGCCACATTTTTGGGAGAAATGTGCTTTATTGCAGCCTCCTAATACGGTTCGGAAGCTCCAGTCATTGTTGGGGTTTCTGAATTTTGGCAGAACTTACATTCCTGATTATGCTACGCGTATAAAACCATTATACGAATTGATTCGCCTGAATTTTTCGAGTAGATTTTGGACGATTGAGCATACACACATACTACGAGAGTTACAGACTGATCTCTTAGCAGTTAAACACTTACACACACGGGACAATAAGACACATTTAGTCATCAGGGTGATACCTGGGGCTGTTGGGTTTACGTATGTCACCTTTAATGAGGGTGAGACAGTCCCGATTGCATACAAGTCCCACTTGTATTCTGCTGCAGAACAACGATTTGCACAGACTGAGAAAATACTCACTGCAGTACAGATGGCTGTAATTAAAGAAAGACCGCTTGCCCAGGGCCAGCGCATCATTGTCGTTTCCCCGATTCCGGCCTTAGAGGCTGTTACAAAAGCGAGTGTTCCTAATTCGAAAGCTTTACACCTGCGATGGATACAATGGGCTACGTCTTTGACAGCCACTGATGTAGATCATGTATTTGACCCTAAACTGCAGACTCAAGAATTTCTTCAATATGAGATGGAATACCCTGTTCCTGCTGGTACGTTGCCTATTGACCAATATCAAGTGGTCATGTATACCGATGGCTCTGCGCAACCAGCGGTTGGGACTAAACAACAGTATTCTGCTGCATGTGCGGTGGTGAGCGGCACTATGGAGGGGAAAGTGTTCTGCCCCCGACATACTTATACTAAAACCTTGGGAGATTGCACGGCACAGCTGGCTGAGCTCAAAGCTCTATTGTTAGCGTTGGAGCACGCGGATCCGGCGATTTTAACCTTTCTGGTCTGTGACTCCTACTACTGTGTACAATCTTTCAATGAATATTTGCACTATTGGAAGATGAATGGGTTCAGGGATTCTAAAGGCAACACCATTAAACATAAAGGGGGTCATTCTGGGAGCACCGCCAACAGGCTGGCGGTGCTCCGTCGAGCATTCTGACCGTGGCGGTTCAGCCGCGGTCAGAAACGGAAAGTCGGCGGTCTCCCGCCGACTTTCCGCTGCTCGGGAGAATCCTCCATGGCGGCGGAGCGCGCTCCGCCGCCATGGGGATTCTGACACCCCCTACCGCCATCCTGTTCCTGGCGGTTCGCCCGCCAGGAACAGGATGGCGGTAGGGGGTGCCGCGGGGCCCCTGGGGGCCCCTGCTGTGCCCATGCCAATGGCATGGGCACTGCAGGGGCCCCCGTAAGAGGGCCCCACTGTGTATTTCAGTGTCTGCAATGCAGACACTGAAATACGCGACGGGTGCAAACTGCACCCGTCGCACATACCCACTCCGCCGGCTCCATTCGGAGCCGGCTTCCTCGTGGGGAGGGGTTTCCCGCTGGTCTGGCGGGCGGCCTCCTGGCGGTCGCCCGCCAGCCCAGCGGGAAAGCCTGAATGGCCTCTGCGGTCTTTTGACCGCGGAGCGGCCATATGGCGGTTCCCGCCAGGCGGGCGGCGACCGCCGCCCGCCGGCCTCGGAATCAGGCCCAAAATGTTGTGGGGTAAGGTTGCGGATCTGAAGGAAACGCTTCCTAACGTCCATGTTGTGCATACACTTGGACACCAGCGCGTTGGAATACACGTTGCTGGGACTACTTTGGCTGATGAAGCCGCGAAATCGGCAGTGGCTGTCGCCACTGTGGCCGCAGTGACTCGTTCGAGTTCCAAACCAGACACAGAAATTTCGGCTGCCATAAAGGCTACGGCTGATGGCACGCCCTTTCCTAAAGGATTTCCTTCTAAATATAGTTACTGCTTGAATGGTGCGCTGAATGCTACTGTTACAATTCCAGGCATTGGTGTACGTGAAATTCCCAATAAAATTGAGAGACCTCGATTAATTTCTGCAGCACATGAGGGGGTGGCTTCTGCACATGCTGGGGTGGCTGCCATGATTTCACTTTTACAGGCTCGTTACTGGTGGCCTGGTCTCTATAAAGAGACGAAGCAGTATGTCCTTTGTTGTGACATCTGTCAACAAATTAAAGCATCGTCGGCTAGACGCCCGCAGCAGACGCCCCTTCTGATTTCAAATAAACCTTTACAGTGTGTGTACTTGGATCATTGTGGTCCGCTGACACCAGATAGTGCATACAAATATATATTGGTTGCTGTAGATTCGTGCTCCAGATTTGTGTGGGTATGGCCACAACGCTCGGCTGACGCTCGAACTGTTATTAAAGATTTGCGCATCTTTGTCGATACATTTGCAGTTGCAGCTTTTCATTCGGACCAGGGCCCTGCTTTTGCCTCTAAGGCATTCAGGGACACCATGGCTTCGTTGGGGGTCCAACTCCAATTCTCGTCTCCATTTCATCCAGAGGGAAATTCTGTCGTGGAGCGTTTAAATCGTGATTCAAAGCAATCCTTAACGGCCAGGGTTATAGGTACGGGTCGTGGTTGGCTAGCCCACCTATATGGAGTACAGAGAGCACTTAATAACTTGCCTAGAAGGTCACTGGGGGGTCGTACTTCATATGAGTGCCTGTTTGGAACACAAATGTATGTTCCTGATCTAGATGGTCCTGGTGTGGAGGCGGCAGATACGCCCTTTGACATAAATGATCGTGTCACTGTTTTGCAGGATTTACAACAATTCTGTGAAGATAACTCTTCTGCCTGTGCTGCCTCCTCAGGAATTAAGGATGAGCCAGTAACACCTACTGGTTGGATACCCAGGATTGGGGATCTAGTGCGTGAAAAGGTCGCAGTTAAAAAAGAATTTGGTCCTTCTTATCGAGCACCTGTCCCTGTGTTGGGGGTAAGCGGCACGAGAACTGTGATTTTACCGCCGCTGCGAGGGGCCAAAGGAAATCGCTTTGTTTCCATTGATAATGTCAAGTTACAACATGTGGCCGATTCTGCACAGCAGACCAAGAGGGACACCCAGTAGTTCCGGAATCCCTCTCACTACTGGGGAGGAAGTCCCGCTGCAGGTGATTTTCACCGACACTGTTTCCTCTCCGAGCTTGGGGAGGGTGGATGATGATCTTGCGATTGTTCCACCGACGACGATTAATATTGAATCTTTTGATCAACTTGCTGTACGTTCTACTGATGTTTCTGAACATGTGGTCTATAGCGTGCCAAGGCGAGAGCCTCCATCTGGTTCTTTGTTCACAGTTGCACCTTTTGCTAGAACTGCCTCTGGCTGCTTTAACAACGCTGATACTGATGTGTCCGGCTCCTCGTCCTCGATGTCTTCTGTCCACGGTCCACGTCGGATTGGCTTAAACGCACATATTTTGTTTTTCCTTGGAACTATTTTTGGCTGTTTTTTGCCGTGATGACTCTTTTATTATGGTTGGGATTTGTGGTTACTTTTTTCTGATAATACATGGTCATTTTCTTCCTGATCGATCTGACATTGAGCACGTGGAGACTGTGTTAAAACCGCATTTTTCGTCTCATATAGTTCGAAGAGACTTGTCCACAGTAAACATTTCTGCTATACCAATTCCGGATGGGATTGTATGGGATAAAGTAATGTTTGATATATATGGTCCCACTGAATTGATTCAAATACCGTATGTCCTCAAATTATCAATGAATGATATTGTTATACCTGGCATTGTTTCTGATGATTGGGATGTGAAGACAGTAGATTCTATGCTAACGGATTTGCAATATTATACTGTCTATGACGATGAAGATGCTTACCAATTTAGAGATAATCATGGTGACATGTTTTGCTACAAGTATTATGGACACCACTTTATTCATAAAGCTAGTAGCCCTAAGTCCATATTTAATTATGTGCAATGGGAACATTGCTCAACTCCTCCACAAGGGAGTTCGAAAACGTATTATGATAAATTTGCATATTTTTCTGGGCATGATCAACGAAATGCTAAATCTTACTATTTTAAAGTTGCACCGTATTCCAATAAGCAAATGTTATTGACCGATACTAAATTACTGTATTCAAATTTGTTTGTATCTAAACTTTCGGTCGAGGGGTATGAATACTGGTTTAAAACTGTTGATTTGAAAAGTGTTTGGGGTTCAAAAAATTGGAAAATTCGAGGCAGGGACACGTTATTTAGAGCATGTATTATCCCTGTGCAGATGATTTTCCTCAATGACACAGTACAACAGACTAGCTGTTTGGGCTTAGCAACAATTAGAGAGTTGACTCTGCCTAGTTTATCTGTCCCTTCTAAATTGAGAGATTGGCAGCATTATGTGAATGCTACCTTTAGTGAATTTACACATTGGGTTCTGAATGGTACGCTTAACATTTCATCGTTACATCCAGGCGGGTGGTTATTATGGCCTGTAGACACTAATGTGTGTCATCAACGTTTTGTCACCTCTTCAGGGGGGTTCAGGACTAGTAGGGCAGACCCTCGTTACATTTCACCAGAACATGCTGATATTATAACTACATACAGTGTGGGGAAGCTTTGTCAGCAATGGTTGAAGTCATCCACGCTGGATGCAGTTAAGTCACATCTCACGTTACTGTCTAATGATACTGATTTACAAGATTTTTTGTCGGGTCCCAAAGTACCACGGAAGAAAAGGTTCTTATACGAAGTTTATAATGAGATTTGGAAGCTTTCACAACAAGAGGCTGCAGCCCGGTTGAGGCAGATTGATCAGGAAAACCTGATGCAGACTTTGTCTGTTGTTGATAATGGCATGCATACCCTTTCTGACCGTGTTTACACGATTGACAGCATTGTTTCCTCTGCCATTGACATTATTAAATCGGCCATGTCTTCTTTATATCATGGGCAGAGTCAGACGCGGTCCATCATGCAGCTGGGTTGGACTCTTCAGACCTTGAAGGCGGGTCGCGTTCCATGGCAGCACGTTCGTGCCAGAGAGATCTTTATCTCTTTTAATTTGACTCGTCAGCAACAACTGATGGCTAAAAAGGAAGCGACATATGTTATGTTGAATATTGAGAAATTAGAGAAACTGCCTTTCACGGTAGCTGAGATTCCGTCAGCTGAGTGGTTGATTCATGGGGTTATTAATTTGCCTATCTCCACTTTGCAATTTACTTCGTGTTTGAAGCACATTCCGGTGGGTAGATATGAACTATTGGGAGACAGTTACATACACGAGGTGTGGGAGCTTCCCTTTCAGTACAGATGTGTTAATGGTTTGAGGGAGGTTTTTCTTAGCGGCAGCGAATGCGAAGCTTCTGTCAGCCATTCAATGGTTTGTAAACAGCTGTCTTTGCACGGGGCGTGTAACGCTTCGATTGCTAACTTAGCTTGTTATCTGAAGGGAGTTCCTGTCCCGGTTATTAAAAACACTTTCCAGGTGCTTTCTAACGGCAGTTACGTTGTTCTTAACAGCGAACGTTGCTGTGGCATGCGTGCCGGAATAGTTTACATCGTCGTTGTCAACAAGGCCGTTACGTGCTGTGGGAATGTGTTGTTTCCCCCCACTCAAATTAGGGAGGTAGCAGACATCTGGCCTCATATTGCTACTTCCAAGGTTGATTTCGACAAGTTGAGTCAGCTAAAAGCTTTATTGTTTCAAAAGCATGTGGCCCTTACATCTGCTAGCGAGACCTACGCACTTCAAGTGGCAAGGTCATCGGCGGAGATACAGTCCCTTTTGAATACTAACTTTCCAAGTCACTTCGGTGAACTTGTGGGACGTATATTTAATGCATCCAGCACTGCTGGTATTGCACATTTTTTCAAAGCCGTTGGTGTTGGTTTTACTCACACCTTCTCTTCCATATTCGGTTTGATACCTTCGGCTATACATTCTATTTTCGGAAGCATTTTTGGGGGTTTCCCGATTACTTTAGCTTTATTGGCTGGAGTTTTGCTGTTGTTGCTATTTTTTCGCAGTGGCTGTCCCGTCACGACAAGATCCTGTATTACTGCTCCCGTCAGCGCAGCTGTGTCGTGAACGCATGATGCAGCATTTTGGAGCAACACTCCTGGGACATTTGGAGTGTGACTGGTCTCTGTCATTTAGACCGGTTTTGGATTGTGTGCAACCCGTGTTTCGATGCCTTTGGTGCTCGTTTGAACATGCACTGGCTCTCTGTCTCTCACTGAAGCGCTCTCCAATGGTCGATACTGATCTGTTGATGTTCCCGATTAGGGCTCATTCCCAGACTTGTGCACTACGGATGCGCTTGCTTCGTGAGGCGGTTTATGAGATTCCCTTCCTGGAGGAAGATGGTATTGTCTCTTTCATAGGCTCTGCACAGGGTGCCGCCCTGAATGGTTTTGGGGCTTTGGACCACACCTGCTCCATGGTACTTTGTGGCGTGGATCTTCTGGTATTAACATATATCGAAGTGGAGGAACTCCTGCGTTCTGTTGCTTCTGTTTGACGATTGGATTTTTTTTTTTTCCTTTTTAAATTGACACAATATTGAATTTGGTTTTATGGTCACATGTTGCCTAAATTTATGACTTTGTTGTCTTCTCACCTTGTCGAAATATATGATTTTTATATTGTTTATTTCTGGGGCATCGTTTTATATTATTGGAACCACTTGCTACCGACAAGGGGAGGGTGTAGTGTGGTCAGTTTTACGTATTCGTTGCGCTTCAGCTTCAGGCTTTAGGCCTTTATGCACTTTGCCCTGAATATATTTTATTCATTTGCTGACAGCTTAGAGCCTCTGTGCACTTTGCTCTACATGCTTTTTATTAGGCTTCGTACTGTTATTTTTCGAATAGCCAGTTCTACGGTGTTGTTTTGTTATTCATATCATACTGTTTTGCCTACTTCAGCACTGGAGTTCTCCATAACATATTTACTCTGTGCTTCAGTCAAGGATACAGTCTGGTACATTGCCGATAGACGTGGTAGGAGTTTAGACTTGGCATTCCTGTTAGGGACATTTTGTGATCACGATGACATGTTAGTTATAAAATCACTTCCTTGTCCCAATACACACAAGAGGGAGATTCCGACCAGGGAACCACAACTAGACGCTGACTGCCTCGTTGCAGATGCTGAACCAAGATCACAGGTCTTTGCTCAGGTATGAGGTCTGATGTCTCCACGGTGATTCTGACAGGCAAGCTAGAAGCTTAACATGCTGTGCTCTAGATAAAACAAGCAGAGGGAGAGTAGAAACTGTTAGACAATATGATAGCTTTGTTCTTATGTTTTACTCTCCTAGTAACTATTTCAATCCTACTGTGTTGTATCGTTCTGGTTATTGCGGCTCACGCCTTAATATCTAAAATACAGTCGTTTTATTAAAAATATTATATAAAACTTATACTGTCTTTGTCATTTGTATATGAGATCATATTGGAAATAAGAGAGTTGGTTTGGATCCGAGTGACCACGACTTCCCTGAGAAGTTCCAAAGATGTCATGCGCTCGGCTGCCAAACAATTTCTTCCTCATGGGAAAAATGAGGCACTGCTAGTTAGCCGGAGCAAAAGCCGGATTTAGGGTGACAGAGTTCTTTACACGTGGGTCAGACTCAGTCCCCCACACCGTTATAGATCCTGCCGCCTAGAAATCCAGTAGTCTCATTTAGAATAATGAGAGCCCACGCGACAATCTCAAAGACTGCATGTATCAACTTGTTCAACAAATTGGGCTTGGCGCTAAGCTTTGAAAAGTCTTTCGTCTAGCCAAGTGTGAAGCTCCAGGGAGCCATGGGAGCCATCCTGGACACTCAGATGTGGAAAGCCTCTCTTTCAGCAGAGAGGATGATAAAATTACAGGGTATGGTAAAAGTGTTCTGCTTCTTCAAAACTGTTTCTTAAAAATTTACAAGTCCTTTCTAGGCCTCTTGCCCTCTAGCATAGGACAGGTACATTTGAGGCCCATACAGCAGGAACTGTACCATCAGGAGACAAGAAGGCTCAAACAGGCGTTGCTGTGGTGGATATTCCCATCAAACGTCAACAAGGGACTCCAATGCCTACCTTAAACAAACAGAATATTAACCCCTTCTGTGCCGCGGACGTAGTGGTTACGTCCTGCGGCACAGTGCTGCTGTGCCGAGGACGTAACCACTACGTCCTCGGCACACAGCCCAGAGGGAGCGCTCTCGCTCCCTCTGTGGGGTTCCCCTCCACCCCCCCAAGTCAGGGATGGAAGGGGAAGCCCTTCCCCTCCCACCCCCGACCCCCCCCCAACTCCCCCTGTGACGTCAGCGCACGAGCGCGCGCTGATTAGTCACAGGGTCTCCCCCATCGCGCTGGAAGCAGAGCTTCCAGCGCGATTGAAAAAGAAATGCTTTTGCATTTCTTTTTCAATCCCATGGGGGAGGCCCCGAGAGGCTTCAAAGGGAAGGAAATGTATTTCCTTCCCTTTGAAGTCTCTCACAGGTTTCAAAAGCTGGATTGCTTGCAATCCGGCTTTTGAAACCCCACTAGACACCAGGGATTTTTTTTTTTTCTTGAAATTGGCAAAAGGGAGCGACCCCTTGGGCAAGGGTCGCTCCCAGGGGGGCATTTTTTTAGGAAGGCCTTTTCTGCCCCCCCTGGGGGCAGATTGGCCTATTATTAGGCCGATCTGCCCCCAGGGGGGGCAGAAACCTCTAGGCACCAGGGACCATTTTTTTTTTTTTTGTGATGAATTCTTTTTTTTTAGGTGGGGAGCGATCCCTTAGGCAAGGGTCGCTCCCCTACGGGGCAATATATATTTAGGCCATTTCTGCCCCCCTTGGGGGCAGATTGGCCTATTTTGATAAGGCCAATCTGCCCCCAAGGGGGGCAGAAACCATTAGACACCAGGGAGTTTGTTTTTGCGCGCGAATGTCACGCAACAAAGCGACCCCTTTGGCAAGGGTCGCTCCCAGGGGGGGGCAATTTTTTGGGAAGGCCTTTTCTGCCCCCCCTGGGGGCAGATCGGCCTATTATTAGGCCGATCTTCCCCCAGGGGGGGAAGAAACCTCTAGGCGCCAGGGCAAATTTTTTTTGTGTGTTTTTTATTTTTGTTCTTTTTTTTTTTTAGAGAATGGGGAGCGACCCATCAGGCAAGGGTCGCTCCCCTGGGGGGGAAATTGTATTTAGACCATTTCTGCCCCCCTGGGGGCAGATTGGCCGATTTTAGGTCAATCTGCCCCCAAGGGGGCAGAAACCACTAGGCACCGGGGATTTGTTTTTTGGCGCCAATGTCACGCAGGGGGAGCGACCCCGTAGGCAAGGGTCGCTCCCGGGGGGGCGGTGGGGGGGCAAATTTATTTTAGGCCATTTCTGCCCCCCCGGGGGACAGATCGGCCTATTTTTAGGCCGAACTGCCCCCGGGGGGGGGGCAGAACACTCTAGGCGCCAGGGCAATTTTTTTTTTGTGTTTTTTTTTTTGTTGTTTCTTTTTTTAGAGATGGGGAGCGACCCATCAGGCAAGGGTCGCTCCCCTGGGGGGGCAAATTGTATTTAGACCATTTCTGCCCCCCTGGGGGCAGATTGGCCAATTTTAGGTCAATCTGCCCCCTAGGGGGCAGAAACCACTAGGCACCGGGGATTTGTTTTTTGGCGCCAATGTCACGCAGGGGGAGCGACCCCGTAGGCAAGGGTCGCTCCCGGGGGGGGGTGGAGGTTGGGGGGGCAAATTTATTTTAGGCCATTTCTGCCCCCCCGGGGGACAGATCGGCCTATTATTAGGCCGAACTGCCCCCGGGGGGGGGCAGAACACTCTAGGCGCCAGGGCAATTTTTTTTTTTAGTGTTTTTTTTTTTTGTTGTTTCTTTTTTTAGAGATGGGGAGCGACCCATCAGGCAAGGGTCGCTCCCCTGGGGGGGCAAATTGTATTTAGACCATTTCTGCCCCCCTGGGGGCAGATTGGCCAATTTTAGGTCAATCTGCCCCCAAGGGGGCAGAAACCACTAGGCACCGGGGATTTGTTTTTTGGCGCCAATGTCACGCAGGGGGAGCGACCCCGTAGGCAAGGTTCGCTCCCGGGGGGGCGGTGGGGGTTGGGGGGGCAAATTTATTTTAGGCCATTTCTGCCCCCCCGGGGGACAGATCGGCCTATTATTAGGCCGAACTGCCCCCGGGGGGGGGGCAGAACACTCTAGGCGCCAGGGCAATTTTTTTTTTGTGTTTTTTTTTTTGTTGTTTCTTTTTTTAGAGATGGGGAGCGACCCATCAGGCAAGGGTCGCTCCCCTGGGGGGGCAAATTGTATTTAGACCATTTCTGCCCCCCTGGGGGCAGATTGGCCAATTTTAGGTCAATCTTCCCCCTAGGGGGCAGAAACCACTAGGCACCGGGGATTTGTTTTTTGGCGCCAATGTCACGCAGGGGGAGCGACCCCGTAGGCAAGGGTCGCTCCCGGGGGGGGGGGGGGGGGGGGGTTGGGGGGGCAAATTTATTTTAGGCCATTTCTGCCCCCCCGGGGGACAGATCGGCCTATTATTAGGCCGAACTGCCCCCCGGGGGGGGCAGAACACTCTAGGCACCAGGGCAATTTTTTTTTTGTGTGTTTTTTTTTTTTGTTGTTTCTTTTTTTAGAGATGGGGAGCGACCCATCAGGCAAGGGTCGCTCCCCTGGGGGGGCAAATTGTATTTAGACCATTTCTGCCCCCCTGGGGGCAGATTGGCCAATTTTAGGTCAATCTGCCCCCAAGGGGGCAGAAACCACAAGGCACCGGGGATTTGTTTTTTGGCGCCAATGTCACGCAGGGGGAGCGACCCCGTAGGCAAGGGTCGCTCCCGGGGTGGGGGTGTGGGGGTTGGGGGGGCAAATTTATTTTAGGCCATTTCTGCCCCCCCGGGGGACAGATCGGCCTATTTTTAGGCCGAACTGCCCCCGGGGGGGGGCAGAACACTCTAGGCGCCAGGGCAATTTTTTTTTTGTGTTTTTTTTTTGTTGTTTCTTTTTTTAGAGATGGGGAGCGACCCATCAGGCAAGGGTCGCTCCCCTGGGGGGGGCAAATTGTATTTAGACCATTTCTGCCCCCCTGGGGGCAGATTGGCCAATTTTAGGTCAATCTTCCCCCTAGGGGGCAGAAACCACTAGGCTCCGGGGATTTGTTTTTTGGCGCCAATGTCACGCAGGGGGAGCGACCCCGTAGGCAAGGGTCGCTCCCGGGGGGGGGGTGGAGGTTGGGGGGGCAAATTTATTTTAGGCCATTTCTGCCCCCCCGGGGGACAGATCGGCCTATTATTAGGCCGAACTGCCCCCGGGGGGGGGGGGGCAGAACACTCTAGGCGCCAGGGCAATTTTTTTTTGTGTTTTTTTTTTTTGTTGTTTCTTTTTTTAGAGATGGGGAGCGACCCATCAGGCAAGGGTCGCTCCCCTGGGGGGGGCAAATTGTATTTAGACCATTTCTGCCCCCCTGGGGGCAGATTGGCCAATTTTAAGTCAATCTGCCCCCAAGGGGGCAGAAACCACTAGGCACCGGGGATTTGTTTTTTGGCGCCAATGTCACGCAGGGGGAGCGACCCCGTAGGCAAGGGTCGCTCCCGGGGGGGGGGCAAATTTATTTTAGGCCATTTCTGCCCCCCCGGGGGACAGATCGGCCTATTATTAGGCCGAACTGCCCCCGGGGGGGGGGGCAGAAACCTCTAGGCGCCAGGGGAATTTTTCTTTTTTTTCTTTTTTTTTTTCTTTGTTTTTTTTTTTTAGAGATGGGGAGCGACCCATCAGGCAAAAGTCGCTCCCCTGGGGGACAAATTGTATTTAGGCCATTTCTGCCCCCCTTGGGGGCAGATTGGCTGAGTTTAGGTCAACCTGCCCCCAAGGGGGCAGAAACCACTAGGCACCGGGGATTTGTTTTTTGGTGCCAATGTCACGCAGGGGGAGCGACCCCGTAGGCAAGGGTCGCTCCCGGCGGGGGAGGGTGGGGGTTGGGGGGGCAAATTTATTTTAGGGCATTTCTGCCCCCCCCCCCCTGGGGCCGGCTGAGCTACAGGCCAAACACCACAGGTAGGCACCTTGCAAAAAACACCTCTGTTTTCTGTGAAAAAATATGTTGTGTCCACGTTGTGTTTTGGGCCATTTCCTTTTGTGGGCGCTAGGCCTACCCACAGAAGTGATGTACCATTTTTATCGAGAGACTTAGGGGAACGCTGGGTGGAAGGAAATTTGTGGCTCCTCTCAGATTCCAGAACTTTCTGTCACCGAAATGAGAGGAAAAAGTGTTTTTTGGGCCACATTTTGATGTTTGCAAAGGATTCTGGGTAACATAACCTGGTCAGAGCCCCGCAAGTCACCCCATCTTGGATTCCCCTGGGTTTCTAGTTTTCAAAAATGCACTGGTTTGCTAGGTTTCCTCAGGTGTCGGCTGAGCTACAGGCCAAAATCCACAGGTAGGCACTGCTTTTTATAAAAAAATTTGATGTGTCCACGTTGTGTTTTGGGCCCTTTCCTTTCGTGGGCGCTAGTCCTACCCACACAAGTGAGGTATCATTTTTATCGGGAGACTTGGGGGAACGCTGGGTAGAAGGAAATTTGTGGCTCCTCTCAGATTCCAGAACTTTCTGCCACAGAAATGTGAGTAACATGTGTATTTTTAGCCAAATTTTGAGGTTTGCAAAGGATTCTGGGTAACAGAACCTGGTCCGAGCCCCGCAAGTCACCCCTCCTTGGATTCCCCTAGGTCTCTAGTTTTCAGAAATGCACAGGTTTGGTAGGTTTCCCTAGGTGCCGGCTGAGCTAGAGGCCAAAATCTACAGGTAGGCACTTCGCAAAAAACACCTCTGTTTTTTTCCAAAATTTAGGATGTGTCCACGTTGCGCTTTGGGGTGTTTCCTGTCGCCGGCGCTAGGCCTACCCACGCAAGTGAGGTATCATTTTTATCGGGAGACTTGGGGGAACGCTGGGTAGAAGGAAATTTGTGGCTCCTCTCAGATTCCAGAACTTTCTGCCACAGAAATGTGAGTAACATGTGTATTTTTAGCCAAATTTTGAGGTTTGCAAAGGATTCTGGGTAACAGAACCTGGTCCGAGCCCCGCAAGTCACCCCTCCTTGGATTCCCCTAGGTCTCTAGTTTTCAGAAATGCACAGGTTTGGTAGGTTTCCCTAGGTGCCGGCTGAGCTAGAGGCCAAAATCTACAGGTAGGCACTTCGCAAAAAACACCTCTGTTTTTTTCCAAAATTTAGGATGTGTCCACGTTGCGCTTTGGGGTGTTTCCTGTCGCCGGCGCTAGGCCTACCCACGCAAGTGAGGTATCATTTTTATCGGGAGACTTGGGGGAACGCTGGGTGGAAGGAAATTTGTAGCTCCTCTCCTCTCAGATTCCAGAACTTTCTGCCACAGAAATGTGAGGGACATGTGTTTTTTTAGCCAAATTTTGAGGTTTGCAAAGGATTCTGGGTAACAGAACCTGGTCCGAGCCACACAAGTCACCCCTCCTTGGATTCCCCTAGGTCTCTAGTTTTCAGAAATGTACAGGTTTGGTAGGTTTCCCTAGGTGGCGGCTGAGCTAGAGGCCAAAATCTCCAGGTAGTCACTTTGCTAAAAACAGCTCTGTTTTCTGTGATGTGTCCACGTTGTGTTTTGGGGCATATCCTGTCGCGGGCGCTAGGCCTACCCACACAAGTGAGGTATCATTTTTATCGGGAGATGTGGGGGAACGCTGGGTGGAAGGAAATTTGTGGCTCCTGTCAGATTCCAGAACTTTCTGCCACAGAAATGTGAGGAACATGTGTTTTTTTAGCCAAATTTTGAGGTTTGCAAAGGATTCTGGGTAACAGAACCTGGTCCGAGCCCCACAAGTCACCCCTCCTTGGATTCCCCTAGGTCTCTAGTTTTCAGAAATGCACAGGTTTGGTAGGTTTCCCTAGGTGGCGGCTGAGCTAGAGGCCAAAATCTACAGGTAGTCACTTTGCTAAAAACAGCTCTGTTTTCTGTGATATGTCCACGTTGTGTTTTGGGGCATATCCTGTTGCGGGCGCTAGGCCTACCCACACAAGTGAGGTATCATTTCTATCTGGAGACTTGGGGGAACGCTGGGTAGAAGGAAATTTGTGGCTCCTCTCAGATTCCAGAACTTTCTGCCACAGAAATGTGAGTAACATGTGTATTTTTAGCGAAATTTTGAGGTTTGCAAAGGATTCTGGGTAACAGAACCTGGTCCGAGCCCCGCAAGTCACCCCTCCTTGGATTCCCCTAGGTCTCTAGTTTTCAGAAATGCACAGGTTTGGTAGGTTTCCCTAGGTGCCGGCTGAGCTAGAGGCCAAAATCTACAGGTAGGCACTTTGCAAAAAACACCTCTGTTTTTTTCCAAACTTTAGGATGTGTCCACGTTGCGCTTTGGGGTGTTTCCTGTCGCCGGCGCTAGGCCTACCCACGCAAGTGAGGTATCATTTTTATCGGGAGACTTGGGGGAACGCTGGGTGGAAGGAAATTTGTAGCTCCTCTCAGATTCCAGAACTTTCTGCCACAGAAATGTGAGGGACATGTGTTTTTTTAGCCAAATTTTGAGGTTTGCAAAGGATTCTGGGTAACAGAACCTGGTCCGAGCCACACAAGTCACCCCTCCTTGGATTCCCCTAGGTCTCTAGTTTTCAGAAATGTACAGGTTTGGTAGGTTTCCCTAGGTGGCGGCTGAGCTAGAGGCCAAAATCTCCAGGTAGTCACTTTGCTAAAAACAGCTCTGTTTTCTGTGATGTGTCCACGTTGTGTTTTGGGGCATATCCTGTCGCGGGCGCTAGGCCTACCCACACAAGTGAGGTATCATTTTTATCGGGAGATGTGGGGGAACGCTGGGTGGAAGGAAATTTGTGGCTCCTCTCAGATTCCAGAACTTTCTGCCACAGAAATGTGAGGAACATGTGTTTTTTTAGCCAAATTTTGAGGTTTGCAAAGGATTCTGGGTAACAGAACCTGGTCCGAGCCCCACAAGTCACCCCTCCTTGGATTCCCCTAGGTCTCTAGTTTTCAGAAATGCACAGGTTTGGTAGGTTTCCCTAGGTGGCGGCTGAGCTAGAGGCCAAAATCTACAGGTAGTCACTTTGCTAAAAACAGCTCTGTTTTCTGTGATATGTCCACGTTGTGTTTTGGGGCATATCCTGTTGCGGGCGCTAGGCCTACCCACACAAGTGAGGTATCATTTCTATCTGGAGACTTGGGGGAACGCTGGGTAGAAGGAAATTTGTGGCTCCTCTCAGATTCCAGAACTTTCTGCCACAGAAATGTGAGTAACATGTGTATTTTTAGCGAAATTTTGAGGTTTGCAAAGGATTCTGGGTAACAGAACCTGGTCCGAGCCCCGCAAGTCACCCCTCCTTGGATTCCCCTAGGTCTCTAGTTTTCAGAAATGCACAGGTTTGGTAGGTTTCCCTAGGTGCCGGCTGAGCTAGAGGCCAAAATCTACAGGTAGGCACTTTGCAAAAAACACCTCTGTTTTTTTCCAAAATGTAGGATGTGTCCACGTTGCGCTTTGGGGTGTTTCCTGTCGCCGGCGCTAGGCCTACCCACGCAAGTGAGGTATCATTTTTATCGGGAGACTTGGGGGAACGCTGGGTGGAAGGAAATTTGTAGCTCCTCTCAGATTCCAGAACTTTCTGCCACAGAAATGTGAGGGACATGTGTTTTTTTAGCCAAATTTTGAGGTTTGCAAAGGATTCTGGGTAACAGAACCTGGTCCGAGCCACACAAGTCACCCCTCCTTGGATTCCCCTAGGTCTCTAGTTTTCAGAAATGTACAGGTTTGGTAGGTTTCCCTAGGTGCCGGCTGAGCTAGAGGCCAAAATCTACAGGTAGTCACTTTGCTAAAAACAGCTCTGTTTTCTGTGATATGTCCACGTTGTGTTTTGGGGCATATCCTGTCGCGGGCGCTAGGCCTACCCACACAAGTGAGGTATCATTTTTATCGGGAGACATGGGGGAACGCTGGGTGGAAGGAAATTTGTGGCTCCTCTCAGATTCCAGAACTTTCTGCCACAGAAATGTGTGGAACATGTGTTTTTTTAGCGAAATTTTGAGGTTTGCAAAGGATTCTGGGTAACAGAACCTGGTCCGAGCCCCGCAAGTCACCCCTCCTTGGATTCCCCTAGGTCTCTAGTTTTCAGAAATGCACAGGTTTGGTAGGTTTCCCTAGGTGGCGGCTGAGCTAGAGGCCAAAATCTACAGGTAGTCACTTTGCTAAAAACAGCTCTGTTTTCTGTGATATGTCCACGTTGTGTTTTGGGGTATATCCTGTCGCGGGCGCTAGGCCTACCCACACAAGTGAGGTATCATTTTTATCGGGAGACGTGGGGGAACACTGGGTGGAAGGAAATTTGTGGCTCCTCTCAGATTCCAGAACTTTCTGCCACAGAAATGTGAGGAACATGTGTTTTTTTTGCCAAATTTTGAGGTTTGCAAAGGATTCTGGGTAACAGAACCTGGTCCGAGCCACACAAGTCACCCCTCCTTGGATTCCCCTAGGTCTCTAGTTTTCAGAAATGCACAGGTTTGGTAGGTTTCCCTAGGTGGCGGCTGAGCTAGAGGCCAAAATCTACAGGTAGTCACTTTGCTAAAAACAGCTCTGTTTTCTGTGATGTGTCCACGTTGTGTTTTGGGGCATATCCTGTCGCGGGTGCTAGGCCTACCCACACAAGTGAGGTATCATTTTTATCGGGAGACGTGGGGGAACGCTGGGTGGAAGGAAATTTGTGGCTCCTCTCAGATTCCATAACTTTCTGCCACAGAAATGTGAGGAACATGTGTTTTTTTAGCCAAATTTTGAGGTTTGCAAAGGATTCTGGGTAACAGAACCTGGTCCGAGCCAGACAAGTCACCCCTCCTTGGATTCCCCTAGGTCTCTAGTTTTCAGAAATGCACAGGTTTGGTAGGTTTCCCTAGGTGGCGGCTGAGCTAGAGGCCAAAATCTACAGGTAGTCACTTTGCTAAAAACAGCTCTGTTTTCTGTGATGTGTCCATGTTGTGTTTTGGGGCATATCCTGTCGCGGGTGCTAGGCCTACCCACACAAGTGAGGTACCATTTTTATCGGGAGACTTGGGGGAACATAGATTAGCAAAACAAGTACTATTGCCCCTTGTCTTTCTCTACATTTTTTCCTTCCAAATATAGGAGTGTGTGTAAAAAAGACATCTATTTGAGAAATTCCCTGTAATTCACGTGCTACTATGGTCACCCCGGAATTCAGAGATGTGCAAATAACCACTGCTCCTCAACACCTTATCTTGTGCCCTTTTTGGAAATGCAAAGGTTTTCTTGATAGCAATTTTTTACTCCTTATATTTCAGCAAATGAATTGCTGTATACCCGGTATAGAATGAAAACGCACTGCAGGGTGCAGCTCATTTATTGGCTCTGGGTTCCTCGGGTTCTTGATGAACCTACAAGCCCTATATATCCCCGCAACCAGAGGAGTCCAGCAGACGTAACGGTATATTGCTTTCGATAATCTGACATTGCAGGGAAAAGTTACAGAGTAAAACGTAGAGAAAAATTGATGGTTTTTTCACCTCAATTTCAATATTTTTCTTTTTCAGCTGTTATTTTCTGTAGGAAACCCTTGAAGGATCTACACAAATGACCCCTTGCTGAATTCAGAATTTTGTCTACTTTTCAGAAATGTTTAGGTTTCTGGGATCCAGCATTGGTTTCATGACCATTCCTGTCACTGACTGGAAGGAGGCTGAAAGCACAAAAAATTGCACAAATGGGGTATGCCCCAGTAAAATGCCAAAATTGTGTTGAAAAATTGGGTTTTCTGATTCAAGTCTGCCTGTTCCTGAAAGCTGGGAAGCTGCTGAGTTTAGCACCGCAAACCCTTTGTTGATGCCATTTTCAGGGGAAAAACCACAAGCCTTCTTCTGCAGCCACTTTTTCCAATTTTTTTGAAAAAAACGAAATTTTCACTGTATTTTGGCCAATTTCTTGGCCTCCTTCAAGGGAACCCACAAAGTCTGGGTACCTCTAGAATCCCTAGGATGTTGGAAAAAAAGGACGCAAATTTGGCTTGGTTAGCTTATGTGGACAAAAAGTTATGAGGGCCTAAGCGCGAACTGCCCCAAATAGGCAAAAAAAGGCCCGGCACAGGAGGGGGAAAAGGCCTGGCAGCGAAGGGGTTAATGACCACGGAAGCACCAGTGGATTGCTGGGAAGCCCACATGCATGAACTAACAACCGGAAATCTCCTGATCCTTTTTGCGTAGGTGTGTCTCTCCCTCCTACTCCCACCCCCATATCCCCCCCCCACCCTGTACTGGTACAACGATCTCTGTAGTATGTCGGTGCACCCAACAGTCTGCCTGAAGATACGTCCCATGCTCCTCTCTAGACACAACGGAGAGATCCTTTATCGTGATCTCAAACACTGAGCATTAAAATGTCAGGACTGTGCTCGTTTCTGCAAAAGAGGGGCAGGCGCTAGGCTCAGATGATAATCCACCAGCCTCCCAGTAAAAACTTTCCAAGAGGTGGGATGGTAGAGAAACCTCCTGGCTCAACATGAAACAGGTAAAGAGAGGTGTAGAGATATGGGAAGAGGGGAGAGACACAACTTGCCAGTGAGGATACATCACACAAGAATCCCTCTGCATGCCAAGGCTGGATATTGTTGTAATGAGTGATCTCAGAGTAGGAGCTGAATAACGAATGGCACAATTACAGTATAGATGAGTAATCCTTTTGAAAGCATAAACAGAAAGGAAAGGCAGTTTCTATGCACCATGTACTTCAGAGCAGATGGAAATAACGAGCCTCACCAGAATGGCACCAGAATACATGTGTTGGCCCAGGAGCATCGAGAGGACAATAACGCAAAGCAGCTCTAGCAGTAGAACCATGTCAACTAAGGATCATGGAGCTCATGATTCTAACTAAGGTAAGGAGGTAAGGAAACAAGAGACCAGGGGAAGCATGAACCAGGAAAGGGCAAAACAGCAAATGTGGAGGATACACAATGAGGTGATGATCTAAGCGGGAGCCATACAACAAACCGAAAGTTGCCAGATGCCATCTTGCTAATTCGTACACCTTTTATAGTAACCAGGAGGTGCTGTGCTCCTTCTATTGGCCCTGGCTTGGAACTGTCTGTTTTTGGCCATCTGTGTCTTCATGTGAGCCAGCTGCCAAGAGACAGTCCTTCACAGTCTCCAATCCTTCCCTATCTTTCATTTAACTCTTAAATGGTCTTGCACTAGCTCTTTGTCACAAGTTTGGCAAGGGACATATAGGGAAAGACAGCCTAGCCTCTGAGAACCTAGGGTTTGGTGATTCAGACAATCAAGTAACTGCAGAAACAATATGGCACAAGCAAATGCACCAGTAACTAAAAACACCTACAATGCGAAATGGAAGTATTTCTGCACATGGTTCAAAGACTCAACCAAACTCAATCTCAGCGCAACCCCATCAAGGGCTCCCTACTTGCTGGAACAGGCCCACAGAGGTCTGAAATAATCTTAAGTGAGAGTCTGTCTCACACTAATTGCAATGTACATAAGTCCCTACCTCATATTTGTTTTCACAAAGAATTATAAAACAGTTCATAAAAGGCCGTTTTATGCCCCCCCCCTCGCACACATCCCTCTAGTGTCTTAGAAGTTGAACACGGTACTGAAGCTACTCATGCTGCCTCCCTTCAAACAGATCCACAAGGCACACCTGAATTTTATTTGATGGAATACAGTGTTATTTTTTGCCTTTCATCAGAGAGGAGAGGAGTGGAGCTTCATGCATTTACAATAGAAGAACCATGTCTATGATTTACCAAACTCATCTTATGGATGAACCCAAAGTTCAACCTAAGATTCCTATAGGATTTCATATGCCTTACCCTGTAATCCTTTGCTCATTTTTCCTTGCCTAAGGACATGAGCAAAGAAATGTTTGCACTCACTGAATATTAGCAGTTGCACCAGATTTTACATGAAAACAAGATTTATGCACAAAGCACTAGTTCACCCAATGTGGGGCCTTGGGTGAACAGTACTTTGTTCAACTAAACTCGTAATAAGTGAACCCTAAAAAAAAGCAATCCAAGTGCTAAGTTCTTGGGAAATACAGTAGGAAGTACTTCATTCCATTATGAAATGCAGAACAATATGTTCATTTGTGGTTATTTTGTGTCCTTTGGCATTCAGGCTGACCCCTTTCCAAACAGGATATTGCACATTGCTCACCAGCCTGCATTACCTTCTGCCACAACAAAGAGAAGTGACCAACTCCAGGCTAAAGTGAGGGTGAATTCCACCAGAACCATGGCTAAGACGCCTGCACACTACGCTAGAGTGCCTTGGCAAGGCATCTGCCATGCAGCCCTGTTGAATAGCAGGTATGTGTTTACCAAGCAATGTTGCCTGGATCTGAACGTAATAGCCGACTTAGCAATAAGGCAGGCAGTCCTCCTTAACAGTGGCGGCCGGCAGCTTTGGGAGGGAGGGGGGCGGGCAGGGCACACACACACACACACACACACAAACACACACACAGACTCATTCTTTCACACACAGACACGCACGCACGCACGCTCATCCATTAACAACACTCATTCCATTCAAACGTACGCACGCACCAAACATTCATTTTACAAGATCACACACATTCATTCTTTCACACAAGCACGCACGCACATCCATTAACAACACTCATTCCATTCAAACATACGCACGCACCAAACATTCATTTTACAAGATCACACACATTCATTCTTTCACACACACACGCACGCACATCCATTAACAACACTCATAACACTCAAACATGCACGCGCGCACCAAACATTCAATGTAAAACATAACACAGATACATACACACACACACACTTACCTTTAGCCTCCAGATCCCAGGAGGGTTGGGACTGCTGCCCTCCCTCATTGGCTGACCTGAGGTCAGCCAATGAGGGAAGGCAGCAGTCCCAGCCTCGTCACAGAGTGGGATGGGGTCAGTGAGACTGCTGACCCCACCCCACTCTGTGACGAAGTGTCACTGACTGACACTCTCCCTGGGCGCTTCAGGGCTTAAACTGAAGCGCCCAGGGAGAGTGTCAATTGGTGACGCTTTCCTCGTCACCCAGGGGAGGGCCTCGAGGCACCTTTGCTGGGCCGAGGAGGTCACGCCCATAGGAGCTGTGATCTCCTCAGCCCAGCAAAGTTCAGCTCAGGCAGCCAGGAGGCTGCGCAAATCGCGCATGTCTGCTCCTGGCTGCCTGACCTGAGCATGAAGAGTGTCTGTCAGGCTGAACAAAGGTCAGCCTGACAGACACTCTTCATGGGGTGGGGGGCGTGGCCCCTCCGCCCTAAAGGACGGGCCGCCACTGCTCCTTAACCAGTTTCCAAAAAGGTGAATCAGCTTCCCTCTTTATTATAATATTATGTACTGCTTGCTATTCTGATTACATATGTGACTATATGTAATATCCTAAGCTGAGGAAGAAATTCATTCTTTACCCGTAACTCCAGTTATCCTACTTTGGTGTTTTTCATATATTTAAATGCCACCCTTCCCAGTCAGAAGCTCACTTTTATCATGTGTGCTCCTCTCACTTGTGCTACCTCCTCTATGGTGGCCACTAGGAGGAGTAGGAGCGCTCAGCACTTCAGCCTCATTGACTAAGGTTTGTGTGGTTTCAAATTAGATGGATTTCTTCTAACTAAATGCTGTTGGTAACGCCTATGGCCAATTTAACCCTGTTTTACTGCTATTTAATTTACCAGGGGTCTCAGTATAATGATGGGATTCAAGCATATGAATGTATAAAAGATAACAATGCTGGAAAACTGGGGTACAGATAAGTAACTAATTTCTTAGCAACATATGGTAACCTATGTAACATGTTCTGTGGCAGCCTCTGCATGATGACAAATGTGCATTCCTGCGTCAAATTGGTGTCAGCCTTTTTTTTAATTTACTGATCCACGGTGTAAAGTACATTTAGAGAAAATGTGCACAAAGGCACATTCAAGGAAAGGAGAGCAGATTGCATCAGTTGGGCATACCTAATGTAACAAAATATATAAATTGGGTAAAAGGGGACACGAGAAGCAAGGGGCAAGGAGGTGTGGGGTCTTATTAGACAGTAAATGCTGCCGTCAAGCAACAGGGAGGTATATAGGAGCAATGGAGGAACCCATGGAGCTATTGAGAGGGAATTATTTTTAAAAAATCAAGCAGTAAGCTGGAAGAAACAACAAATGAGCCAGGGATGAGAGAACAACACAAATAAATGGGATTCAGCACATAATGGAGAGAGCAAGAAAACACATGCACTTTCATGGAGTATTGAAAGCAAAAGAAAAAAGTAGTTCCCTGAACGCAGGCAATGGAAGGCTATAAGTCATCCAATCAAAAGGATGGTGAAACAGCTATACTTATTGGGAGGGCCAATCACAAGAAGAGCAATTAGTCCTTCAATAAGAAGTAAGTAATGAGTGACCAGAAAGCCAACCAATGATAAGCAGTGGACTGAAACAAAGTCCAGTGCAAGAATTGGAACTTGTTCCCTTGTTGGGCATTGGGTGAACAGTAGTTTGTTCAACTAAACTCGTGGTAAGTGAGCCCTAAAAAAAAGCAACCCAAGTGTTAAGTTCTTGGGAAATACAGTGATAAGTACTTCTTTTCATTATGAAATGCAGAGGAATATGTGCATTTGTGGTTATTTTGTGTATATATATATATATATATATATATATATATATATCACAAGTGGGCACTTCTGGATTCAAGAACATCGACTTCAAAAATAATCTAACTACCTGGGCATCAACTAAACTCTCAGTGCCATATTTAGAGTGTAGTGGAGCAAGATATCTTCCAAATAGTGGTAAATGTCTTCCTTCAGGTGGTAATCATTATATAATGTGTGGATGATGCACTCAGGAAGTCATTATGGGCACTGACGTGGGCGAGACAAAAACTCTCATTTTGAAACTGAATGAAACTCCTGCATTTACCATTATATTGAGGATGACATGGATGTGTTTCCATGTTAATTGAGTCAATTAAATTAATACGCCATTTCCTTCCCATCTGAATTTTTTATCGATCATTGTTTTCCTCAACCTAGTCTCCGGAACACAAAGCCTTTATGGTGTTGGGCTGTGTTTAGCAAGATTTTGAGAGTCTAATACCCAGCCCTACAAATCCTTCACTGATGTATTGAGTAAAACATCAGACCATACACCAACTCTACATTGGACCTATGTGCAATTGAAATAATCTATAGAACCAAGATTCCTCATAGCAAGAAGTACATCCCTCACGGTAAAGTAAGGTCGAGTATTGAAAGTTTTTTTGGGGAAGAAAACGTAAAAAGTAATTCATAAGACATTCGACTTCTCCAACATTTGGTCCGCTCAACATGCCATATGGACATTTTGAGTCTTGGGCATATGGTTTGGCTTCAGCAGTGCTGTAACTGTTTTTTTGTTTTTTTTTGTTTTTTTTTTACATATTTTTATTGATTTTTCAAATTAATCATACATTGTTCTACATACGAATATTAACCGTATCAGGATAATCATGGTTCCATTAGGTCATTAGATTCTCACATGTTTAGATTAACAAACAACTAAAGAAAAGAAAAACAAGAAAGACATTCGTACACTACTGGGTCTTAACAGTCTGATCAACATGACTTAGTTCGCCTATACAGATAGTTGACGCGCTTTGTCGCTACGGGGGGTACCGTCATCTCCACGCATGGGGTCTCTATCTCTCCGCCCGGGAGGAGGGGGGGGAGCGAAACATTGATGTATTAGTATCGGTTAATTGGGCGTATTGGCCCGCTGGTCTTGTCTGGCGTGTGTGTACCTGGAGTTTGGTGTATGATCAGTGAGGTTGAGATATTGTCGACATGCGTGTGTACATCCTCTGGCAGAGTGCTGTGTTGTGGTCGGGTGATAGCCCACGACCACCTAGACAAAACACGGCTATTCATAGTTCAAGGAGGTTTTTCATCGTTTTTGGCCTCTAACCTTGAGAGTAATGTGCTCCAGGTCTCACAGCCCGCATGTCGCAATCCCCCCGTGCCAGGTTAACCAGTACTTGATGCTCAGCCCGGGTCCATCGCAGTGTGAGGGTGAGCCAGTCTTTCAGGTTGGGTGCTTTAGGGGCTTTCCAGTTCATAGCTATCAGTCTTTTGTACATTGTGCAGGCTAGGTCCACAAATTTGTGTAAGTGTTTGTGTTTTTTCGTCCTTGTCCGAAGGCCTAATAGGCAGGATTTAGGGTTCGCGTCCAGTTCTAGTCCCGTCACTTCTGTTAGTACTTTGACCACCCCGGCCCATCCCCCTTGTAGCCGTGGGCACTCCCAGACCATGTGGTAGAACTGTGCTACTGGTGTTTTGCATCTGGGGCAGATCGGGTCAGTCCCGGGGAACATGCGTTTGATCCTAGCTGGTGTTAGATATGTCTGGTGTATGTAGTTAAATTGTGTGTATCGGAATCTGGGGTTTCTTGAGACCTCACGTGTATGGCTCAGGGCTTTTGGCCATTCTGCCCCTGTGATTGGAGTAGGCAGTACAGCGTTCCATCTTTCACAGACTTTTGGCAAAGTAGGTTCCGGGGGTTTATTCAGGAGTTTATATGAGTTTGAGACTGCTTTGGCCTGGGTATCGCAACTCAGCATATGATGTAGCGTAGCTGAGATATCTGGTTCTAGGTCTCCAGATGCCCATGTCTTTCTGATTGCATGACATATAGCATAATAGGCCAGGAATTGTCCCGAGCTCACTGCTTTGAGGGTTTGCATGGATTCGAAAGACATTAATTTTCCTTCTTCGAAGCAGTCTCCCACTGTGTATATGCCCCATCTGTCCAGATTGTGGGCGAGTGCGATCCCGTCTCAGTCCACCCAGGAAGCCGCTCTAGCGGAAGAAGCGGAGAATAAGGGAGTTCTTTTGCATTTTTTTGGATATACCTCTTCCAGCATGCGTGTGCCGCTGCCATCAGTAGGTTTTCACGTGAGTTCTTGGCTTGTTTGCTCGTGAGCCACACGAGCAGCGGGACTCCCTGAAGTCGGGAGTTCAGCCAGACGGACTCAGTTGATTCGGGCCTGTGAATTCAGTTCAGTATCCACTGTAATTGTGCGGCCGCGAAGTAGAGTTCAAAGTTTGGAGCACCCAGTCCTCCCGCTGCCACTGGGTAATGTAGAGTGGTTAGCGGGACTTGCCTTCTACCTTCTCCCCACACAAGTTGTAATAGGAGAGCGTTTAGGCTGGTGAAAAAACTTTTGGGAATTATGAGTGGCAGAGCAGCGAAGTGATACAGTAATCTAGGTAGTATCAGCATATTTGCTAAAGCCACCTTGCCCAATGGTGAAAGTGGTAGCCTGTTCCAGAATTGCATTGAGCCCTTCATGGAGGCCACCGCTCTCCCCAGGTTGCCATCCCTGAGGTCTTCTGCTTTGTGGTAAATATTGACCCCTAGGTATCTAAATGTATCAAAGCACCATTTCAAGTGAGTCACCGGGGCGTTGTCTTATTTCGCTGGGGGCCAGGTGGCAAGCGGGAATATGCAAGATTTCCCCCAATTGACTATTAGGCCGGAGATCCCTCCAAACTCTACAACAGCGACATCACCGAAGGCAACACTCCCTCCCCATTACGCATGTATATCAGGGCATCATCCGCGCATAACGATATAGCGTGGAGGATCCCACTCCTTTCTACCCCCCATTCTTCATTTTTGGCACGAACGCGCGCAGCCAGAGGCTCCATCGCAAGGGCGAATAAGAGAGGAGACAGGGGACATCTCTGTCTTGTGCCCCTGCTGATCGAGAAGCTCCCTGATATGACTCCGCTTGTCTTCACCCAGGCCTGTGGGTCAGTGTACAATATGCGTACCCAGCGTGTGAATTTTGGGCCAATACCCATTTGCTGCATGGTGGCGAATAGAAAATCCCACTCTAGGGTATCAAACGCTTTTTCGATGTCAAGTGAAATCACCGCCTCCTCGGATGCGTTTGGGGCAGTGTCACTCATCACGCTCAGCAGCCTTCGGATATTTAGTAAAGTGTTGCGCGTTGGGATGAATCCATTCTGATCCTCGTGCACCAGAGTGTGCATGTAGAGGACTAACCTATTGGCCAGAATTTTTCCGAGTATGTTGCAGTCTAGATTTAGCAGTGATAGGGGTCTGTAGGATTTAACGTCAGTGGGCTCGCGCCCTTGTTTCGGGAGGACCACTATCATTGCCTCCCTCATTGTAGGGGGTAGCATCCCATTGGCCCATGCCTCTTCAAATACTTTCAGGAGATGTGCGTTAAGGTGTGTCGCAAAGGTGGAGTAATATTCTGAAGGGAGGCCGTCTGCACCTGGAGCTTTATTCCTTGTAGTTGGTCAAGGGCCTTATTAAGTTCTCCTAGCGTCAGGGGGGCTTCTAGTGTCTCCCTGTCTGCTCGTGCGAGTTGGGGCAGGGGGGAGTCAGCTAGGAAGGACCTGAGTTGCCGGGAGTTGCAGGATGTGCGTTTGGTGTATAATTTTGTGTAGTATTCCCTGAACGCATCATTTATTCCTTCCTGTGTAGTTACCAGTGCACCTGGGCCTCTCTCTATTGCCCCTGTCGGGGGGCGTTGTCGGTCCTCGCGTAGAAGCCATGCGAGTAGTCTACCCGATTTATCACCCTCCATATGTAGTCGGGCCAGATGATATTTGTGGTCATGAAGGCGTAGTGTAGCGTCAGCGGTGGCATATTCTGCGCGCGCTTCTTTCAGTGTCGTGTATAATGCTTCGTTGCGGGATACCGCATTTTCTAGTGTTCTTAGTTTTATCTCTAATTTACCAACCTCTGCTTGAAGTGTACGTCTCACCCCCCATGTAGTGGATATACATTGGCCCCGAATCACTACTTTATGCGCGTCCCACTCCACTGCTCTTAAATTTGCGGTGTCAGTGTTTAGTTCCCAATACTGCTTTAGCGCTGTACTCAATGTGTTTGTGAATGCTATTCCCTGTGTGATGGATGCTTCACGCGCCATATATCGTGGAGGCCCATCTCACTGGCTCATGCTAACAGCGGACGTCTGATGCGTCTATTGGCCATCACCCGTGTGGTGGGGTTAGATCTGTCCAGCACCGGATCTGGGGTGCAATTGAAGTCCCCGCCCCATATAGCGGGTGTTTCCGGATTTTCTAACAGCGCTGAGGTGAGCGTACTCAGGAACTCGGGCAGTGCGTTATTGGGAGCGTAAATTCCTATGATTGCTAGTTGTTTACCGTCTAATCTGCCCTCGACTATCACATACCTTCCTCCCTGATCTATCCTGTGTGATGTTTGGAGAAAGGGGACATTCCCCGCTATCCATTTGAGAACCCCCCTCGCAAAAGTTGAATAAGATGTACCTACTATCTGGCCTCCCCATTTACTTGGCAATTCTTGCAGGTCCGGGTCTTGCATGTGGGTCTCTTGTAGGATTGCAATGTGTGCGCCCTGGCGTTTAAGTTGTGCGTGCACCCTGGATCTTTTACTCGGGGTCCCAAGTCCCCTAACATTCCAGGTGACTATACCATATTTGTGTGCGCCGTAGACTGTGGGGTGGGCCATTTTTATTTTGTGAGGGTATGTCTGGGATCCCACTCACCACTAGGACCCGGCCGGATCCTCCCATCCCCCCCCCCCAGGGACCAGGTTCCCCCATCCCGGCAGCGATACCTGAGTTACGGACAGACCCGCAGTGTACGAACTAATGATTACCCCGTGTCCCTCCCCAACTGGATCCCCTCCCCTACTGTGAACTCGTAACAAACTATACACCCCATCGGGGTGCTTACAAAACTGTGTCCATGTGGATATCTGTGGGGGAGCGATGCTACTATCTAGATGCGGCTCGTTGTGGGGCTCGCATCCTTCTGCAGACCCAGTCTGCGGTTATTTTAGGGGGCGCTCCCGGGTCAGCCAGTTCCTCCCATTTCCACCACGCACCCCCGCCGCCAGCCGCTCGCAGTGCGGGAACGGCGATTATTTCCAGTAATAGAATTAAAGAGAAAGGATAACAAAAAAGAAGGATACATGAGTTCGGGTGTGATAACCACCCACTTCCCGTGGGGGTCATTGAGTTCAGTTCCATCCCGCAGTCGCGGCGGCCGGCCCCCGCCGGGGGGGGGCGGGTCGGTGATGTTCGATCAAAGTGTGTCTGCGGTTCTTGGGGTGAGCTCCGGGCCCTTCAGTGCCTCTGTTAGTGTGGAGTCCGAGATGATCGAGTCCGATTCCGAGCCTTCCTCCAGCTGTGTCCTGAGAGCCTCGAAGGAGTTCTGTGTCAGTAGGGGGGTTTCCTTGAGGACCCTTGCTCTCTCTTCTGCGGCTTGTTGCTCCGTGGGTTGTCCCCTGGGGCGCCTCGGCGCGTTTCCGAGACGAGGCAGTTGACCAGTTCACATCAGTGTCGGCTGTACCACGGGGGGTGGGCGAGCCCCTTGGCGTGCATCCATGTCCAAGCGTCCTCCGGTGAAGTAAACACATGGGTGCGATCATCTGCTGAAACTCTCAATTTGGCTGGGAATAATAGTGCATACTTTATGTCATGCTCACGGAGACGTTGCTTTATTTGGGCAAAAGAGTTGCGTTGCTTTTGCACTTCCTGAGTGAAGTCTGGGTAAGCGTGCACGGTTGAGTCTTCATATTTGAATGGGCCTTTGTTACGGAACTGTTGCAGTATGGCATCACGATCTCTGAAGTTCAGGAACCTGGCTATCAATGGTCTTGGGGGTTGGCCCGGTGCCGGGGGTCTACCCGGGATCCTGTGCGCTCTTTCTACCGAAAAGAATTTCGATGGGGTTCTATTTAGTACTTCCTTAATTAGCCAGTGTTCCAACGAGAGTTCTAGGTTTTGGTCCAATGATTTTTCGGGGAATCCAAGGAACCGTATATTATTACAGCGGGATCTACCCTCTGCCTCCTCTGTTCTTCTCAGCAGTGTCTTAACTTCTGCGTCTAATCGGAGAATTTGTTTTTGGTTGTCAGTTACTGTGGGAGCTAGTTCACCTAGCCCTTCTTCCGTTAGCTTCACCTTTTCGGAGAGTTTGCGATGGTCTACCCTGAGGATATTCAGGTCTTGCGACACCGTGTCTATCTTACTCTACAATGAGGATTTAGTATCCATGATTGCCTGTAGCACTTTCTTAAATTGTGACGAGTGTGCCTGGAGTGTGGTTTCAAGCGACTGCAGGGTAGGTATAAATTGTTGGTCGCCAGGTGCTTGTCCATGCGTACTCCGGTCCTGGCATCTCGCAAACTTGGACTTCCCGGCCATTTTGTTTTGTTCGTGGTTACCCCTTGTTTGGATATATTGCTCGACCAGATGTAGCCCAACGGCCAAACTCATCGATAGCGCACCTGCGCGCTCTTCACGTGCGTCCTCTCTTCACTTGTGTCTACCCAGTCCCTTAGGATCCCCAATCGTCCGGGCAGGGGGGGTTGCACGACCTCCCGATTCAGTGTCAGTGTGTTCTTCAGATTTTCCGGGGGATTTTAGTCCTTATGTTGGTCTCAGAAAGAAGTCCCGGCTCAGGCGGGTAGAGGGGGGGCTGGGCACCAGTCCCCCACCTAGTGCCAGTCCTGAGTCCTGGGTCCTTCAACAGGATAGGGTTGGGGAAGGACCTTCCCGTGAATTTGTGCACGCAGTGCTATAACTGTTAACTGCAAAACCAGGAGAGACGTTTACTATTTACAGATCCATGGTAACTTCAGTTGCTGATATTATGATTCCTATGAAGGAGGTGAAAGAGGTCTTCAAAGCAAAGATTTTCCAGTTTGGCATTTAATAAGTGGTTCCTAATCCTTTTCAGAACCTCGCTCACATTGTTGGTGTTCTTATAGGAAACTGAAAAAAAATGAAGAGGGTGCCTAAATATATACAGAATAGGTATCTATTATATCACTCACAATGTTAGAATATAGCTGGTGCGCTGCTGAACCAGTAGAGGGGCCCCACAACCAAACTGTCCTCTTTTAATATGACCTAGTGACTCAGGCAAAGAAATCTAAAATATCTTGTCTTAACCCAGCATATGGAGTGAAGGAGAATTTCCAAAGCGAGAGTACTGTAAGGATTCAGACTTGGTCATGTCAGAACCCCAGACCCCTGATTACAAGTGCAGGGAGTGGATTGCCATCAAGGTACAGTAATTGGTAGGTAAGGACAACAGATGGATATTGGAAGCACAGGTGAACAGATCATGGGAGGTTGGGCAGTAGCTAAGGGTAGACTTACGAGATGCAGGCCGAGGAGTTGGTTGTGCTGGAATTGTTCCTGGGCTATAAATCAGCCAAAAACAACTTGCCTAGTAATTTTTGTATTTTGTAAGGTTTCTGCTTATGTCATTAGTTTCTATTCTGCTTTTTTCCCTCACATTTGTTTTGTTTCCCCAGTGGTTCCCTTGTGTTCGTTGTTCGAGATTTGTGCTTGTTATTGTTCTTTTCCGTTTTTTTTTAAACTGTAATACTCCTTCTTGCCTCTCACATGTTTTAAGATTGTATCTTGGTCACCCAGCGCTCAACATCACCTTCTGTTTTGGAGAAAGAGGTAAGAACCGAAACAACTGGTCTTATGGTGTGAAGTGGTTCACTGCATAAATAATCATAAGGTCAGGTATATTTTGCACTATACAGCCTACAGTGGTTACACCATTCCGTTCTGTGAGGCCAGCTACCATACCTTTGTGAATCTGACGTCAATACTCAGGTTCCAGTTTTGTCCAGTCTGAATCTTCTGTTCCCCACCACACACCCGGTCTCCTCTGTAGAAGTATATTCATAGAGATGGATTTGACTTAGCTTTCTGAGCTATAGTTTGGGAGACGTTTGTGATTGGCATGGGAGACCTGCTGTGCAAAATACCAGTCGTGACTGAGACCGCTTTATTCCAATGGGACAAGTAACTGCAGATACTAGCCCAGCAAAATTATATGTTTACTTTCAGAGTCCAACTTGCAGTGTGGTGGATTTCCCCTCCTCTAGAGTTTCCAGCACTCAAGGGGTGGCGAAATAATGACTAATGTCTCAGGCCATTTGCAATGAAGACTATGATATTTCTCACAATGGAAAATGAAGAGTGGGGTACCCTGGAACAGCGTGTGGATGAAAGCTCGTTGAATTTGTTCTTTGCACCATACCTTTTGTAGATTTTTGACCACCATCAGTCAAAGCTATGAAAAGATTCACGTTCTGAGCAATACCTACTGCCTCGTGGTCAGCTTAAATCATCCTTGCTGCAAACCCCGTCAAAATAGGTGTGGGAATTGTGTTTGTAAAAGTGTTAGCGCACACGCTCTAAAAGCGAAGGCTATAGATTTCGTTAAGAAGCGATAGCTCAGGAGGTGTGAGATCTGTCAATTACCCACGTCTGGGTGCTTCCTGCTTTGTTTACGTCCATTGATCTCCTGCGTTAATGAACAAGTGCATCCCTCAGTGACACTGGGGCCTATTCAGCTGTCTTCTTCGTTTGCCCTGGAACTGAACTCTAGGGATCTTTTTCAGCAATAAACTGTATCCAGCGCCCACCGTAGCAAAAGTGTTAGCGGGGGGACTTAAAAGGAGATCGATAGACAGAGAAAGAGAGGACGAGAGAGAGAGGAGAAAGAGGCCCTGGACACAGTCATCCAGTGTGATTTCGTTTTGTAAATTAGCTGTCGTCTAACTGCCCGCCATCTGTTATATTAGAGGTTTAAAACAGATACAAGTGCCTTCATAAACAAGGTGAGGTTGCCCTTAAATTCCGTTCTTCCTACCTAATTTATTTTGCAAGATTTAAAGAACTTTACTTTTCTTTCCATAAAATTCTACCTCTGTGAGTGGTTCCACACCCCATGGATTTTGAAATAATAATGGTAGCTAACAAAGACCCCTCGTTCAATATCCAGGACTGAAAGCATTTCAGAAGGTAAAAGGGCCTGCTGTTTCCCAGCCTGCTTTGCATTTGGGTAAACTGCTTTTAAAATGCACGATTCACAGCAGAAATGCACTTAGGTATTCAATGGCTCAAGTATGTGCCTGGTAGGAGGTAAATAGTGTCAAATGTGGGTAACTCAAACAAAGATCATATCTTTTTATAAATAAGGCCGGGAAAAACATCTTATGAAATGTTTAGGTACTTTTAAATTCAGCTCTCTTAATACACGCCAGGAACAAGAAAACACAGCATGCATCTGACCAAGCAGTTTGTCTCACAGTAGTTAAGTGAAAACAGAGAAAAGCAAGAAACTTACACTAGTGCCTCTGTGAGCAGCCAGCCCAAACTCCTTTTGAGGTACTTTACAGACCCCACTTGTTACCTGAATTCCACCGACCAATGCAGAATGAAACCTTCATGAAGTTTCCCATTTTTAGGTCAAAGCCTACCAGACAGCACAGCTGTTTGGTTGTGAAAGACTTCCTGGAGACATTTTGAAAGCTTCCCTAGTAATACATTCCACCTGTTGCATACCATTGGCTTTCTGTTTTTTAACTCACAGTTACCTGCTTTCTACTAGTTGGCTTTATTTGGTTTAGTGTGTCCTGCTTATCTTTGTTCCTCCCATGGAACATAACCTGTATACCCCCTTTCTGTATGGCTGCTTGTGTCCTTCCACTAGTGCACGCTTTCTGTGAGCTCTTTTTTCCTTTTGCATGAGGCACTCCAAAAGAGAAAATGGGTTTTCATTTGACTCCCTTGTGTGCTAGTCCATGAAGCAGTAAACCTGCTGTATTTCTTTGAAAAAGTTTCCTGCCTCCTATCTTTCTGCTTGACTGATTCTACTTATCTTTTCCACTTTGAGCATCAGTCTTGCATGCCTATGAGGAACAATGTTCTGTCTACGAGCTTGTTTATTTTGGTCAATGCTCTTTTCTACCACTATAACTTGATTCTTTCCTCAGTTTCACACTCATGCCATTGGCACTGGAAGTAGGGGACGGAGGGGATTGCACAGTGCAGTTCTATTATCTACATAGAGCATATCTAACACCTGTCAGGCTCGGCCGGGCCGGGTTGCATCCCAATGGCCAATGTCCAAGATGTGCGGGGGATTCTGCAGATTTTTTCCATATGGTATGGTCCTGTCTAATACTGCAGATATACTGGGGTAAGGTGTTAAACGACTTAAATATGATATTGGAGACTGAGCTACAGCTCTCTGCTGGATTAGTTTTACTAGGGGTGATGGAGGATGTGATAAGATCCTGAGCGAGCCGCACTCTTGTTGGCACGGACCTGCTGATCGCCAAGAGAGACATGGCCGCCTGGAGCTTGCCCTCAGGTCCATCCTTACAAAAATGGAGAAGAGGAATGGACTGGTTCGCAAACCCAGGAGAAGTGGGTGTATGAGTCGAGGGGATGTCCCTGGAAACACGAGAAAATATGGGGTGGATGGTTGGGGTCGTTGTCATAGGTTAAAGTGGGTGGCAATTCCCTCATTATTGAATTTAGCTAAGGAAATGTGCATGCCTCCTGAAATGCCATATGGTCAAAAGTCAATGATACTTGGAGTTGAAACCTGCCATGCTGTCCGTACCAAATGTTTGATGATTTTCATTTTGAAAACAATAAAATTTGTTTATAAACTGTGTTTTTATCTTATCGCATTTGCTGTGCATTTAAAGACAGAGGTCAAATGTTAGGCTGTTTCTACCAGGGACCTTGGAGTTTTCTTTTTTAACTTCAAAGTGAGATGATTTATGTTATAGTCTTGCTGGGTGCAGGAATGTGAAAAGTGCTGTAGGATGTTATTTTGTTCTAGCACACAACAACATGTAAATGCACTGGACATATATTTCAGAATATATCAGAATTAGGAAAGCACAAATTAAACACATTTTCTGTGATTCTGAAGTGTTGTGGAAGCACATATTTTAATAGAATTAAAAAACCAATACACTAGATGCTGATTTCTAAACATTATTGTTTGTGTGTTGTATAGTTTTGTCTGTAAAAATGTCTGTGCAAATGTAATGGTCATTTCAATTGAAAATGTGTTCACTGTAACAACAGTCAGCTGCCACACTGTGTCTATTCCCTCTACGGTTACACTCCACTCCACTGTGCCATACTACTCCACTCTGTACAACTCCACTCTACAACACTCAACTCGACTCTGTGTGCCACCCGTCTCTAAAGCACTTTACTCCAGTTTATGCCAATCTATGTCCCTGCACTCTGACACTCTACTCTACTATACTCTACTCTGTGACACTCCATGACCCTCTACAAGACTCTACTCTATGGCACTTACCCCAGTTCTACTTCACAGCACTCTACTCTTGTATGCCACTCCAGGCATTTCTACTCTGCGATACTCCACCCTATGCCACTCCACTCTGACACTCCACTCCACAATACTTTACTCCACTATGTGCCACTATGCTCCACTCCACTCTGACACTCCACTCTATGGCTCTCTGTTCCACTCTGACACACCACTCTGTTCCACTTCACTCTATCTCACTCCACTCTATGCCACTCCACAACACTTTACTGCAATGTACTTCACCCCACTCTTTTCCACTTCACAACACTTTATGCCACTACATTCTACTCCACTCCACGCCACTCTGTTGTATGGCACTCTACGTCACTCAACTACATTTTACCCTCTGCCACTTAACTCCACTTTACACCACTCTACAACACTCTACTCGACTCTATGCCATACCAGGCCATGCTACAATATTTTATGCAACTCCACACCACACCACTCCACTCTGACATTCTACGCCACTCCAGGCCAATTCATTCAATGCCACTCCACGACACTCCACTGTTTGCTACTCCATGCCACTTTACTCCACTGTGTGCCACTCCACTCCACTCCACAACACTCTACCACTCCACTCTGTTACTCCACTCTATGCTACTCTACTGCAACCTATGCCACTCCACTTTACTGAATGCCACTCCACTCTGCGCCACACCACTCTATGCCACTCCATTGTACAACATTCCATGCCACTCACTCTACCCCACTATATTCTGGGAAACTTTACGCCACATCACAACACTCCAATCTATGACACTTTATGCCAATTCATGCCACTTTATTCCATTCTATGCCACTGCACTCTACCACTCTCCGCTCTACTTCTCTCTACACCACTCCACGCCACTTCACCCCACTCTGCTACACTGTACTCTGTGTCACTCCACACCACTCTACAATCTTCCACCCTATGTACGCCATGTCACTCTACACCACTCCTCTCTACTCCACTTTATGCCACACCACTTTATGACACTTTATGCCAGTCTACTCTACCCCACTCTGACGCACCATTCTCCTCCACTCTACACCACTCCACTCTATTCCAGTCTACAACACTCTACTCGATCCCAGTCTACGACACACTGCTCCACTCCATAGTACGCCACTCAACCCCATTCTAAGCCACTCTACGCCACTCCACTTTACAACATTCCAATCCACAGCACTCTTGTCTACGCCACTAACTTTAAGCCATGCTGAACATCAGCCACTCTGGTGTACAACATGGCTAAAACAAATTGACAAAACCAATAGACTTTGCAAATGCTTGTTTGACCAGTTGCTTGTCCTGGATACCACTGAAGGATGGCAGACTCAGGAAAACATGCATGATCACGTCTGTTCTGGGATTGGTCACACATGACACAAATTCTCAGGGACGATGGGCCAAATCCCTTCACTGTAGTCCTAGTAGCCCCAGTATTGAGTTTTCCACTCGTCAGACTCCTGGTCTTGTGCATCAGTGACATGTGCTCCTGCAGTCAAGGAAATGAAAATTGATCTCTGAAAAAAATTATTTTATACAGAGCAAGTGCATTATCTGTCGAAAAGAAAGTGACTGCCATTTTTTTGCAGATTTTTTCCAGATTATTTCCTGCTACCAAAAGGAAGAATAAAACAGAGCCAGTGCTTTAAGTGCATCACAGACATTGATTGCAGACCACCTTTTTTGTAGTTCATCATGCACTTATTGACGAGCCTGTTACTGTCCCCATGTGTCTGGCTCTCTCCACCCCATTCCCAGCTTCATAGCCACTGAAGTAGTATTAAGAAGGATTATAGTTGGGCAGATCGTCCTTGTCTTGAAGAAGCCCCCCTAGATAATATGTAGGACGACCATTTCTTAATACGTTAATAGGAATTAAGAGCTAATACCAATAAACAATTTAATGGTTTGAAATCCACAGGTCCCTCATCCCCTGGACTCTCCAATCAGTTAGAAGTTGTGACAGGGAATAAAATAGTCTAGGCTTGATATATACGCATATAGGAACCATAAGGATTGGTGCGAATCCACACAGTAGGAAAGCAGGGCCGAGAGCAAGGGCAATGGCACATTCTGATATTTGTAAACATTCCACTATGCAGGACATGATCCAAAAATCTATCTCTGTATAGGACTTGTAAGCAGGTTTGATAGACTTAAGTTTCAATGTAGGTCTGACCTTTCTTATCCAATTGCCAACGGATATTACCATCTTTTCAGCTAAATATTTTCCTGAGAACATACAGTCTTAACAATGTGGCATGCAGTTTGTTAATACATTCCATTTCTCCTGTGGCAGGTAGTGCGGTGATTTTAAACTTAGCGTGACAGAACTAATCATTAAGCAGAAACATCTGCCAGTGGCAGGCTGTCACAGCTCATGCCCATCACATCTCGGTTTCTACTCTCACTTACTTTTGGGTCACGACTGTCCATTCCAAGCCATGTTTCACTATGTCAGCAGCCACACTGCAAAACCCGTTTTTCGATTAATAACATAAAAATAGTTTTTTTGTGAAAATGCTGAAAAGACCAATTAAGTAATACTACTGAAACCATCCTTTCATCAAAATTGTAAACTTAGTACATAAAGAAAACACCAGAAATTGCATAATTCTCTGCTTCCTCTGTCTCTTGATCGAGGCATCTGTGCCCTGGTGATAAAATTAGATAGTTTAACTTTCCAGATCATCAGTTCTTAACCCTGGTCTGGGGACCACTTGGTGTCCGTGCAGTACATAAGTTGTTAAAAAAGAAAAGAAAAGTGCCACTGCTTTTGTCAGGAGGACACTGCAGCTTGTACCACAAATTGCACCTGCCATGCTGCCAGTGATAGTAACAACAAAACTACTAACCATCACGCTCCTAGTGTGACAATTCAGACTATTCCAGGCCCCCAAAGCTGTAGGAGTTGCTTGGGCGGCAGACAAATGTAATTTTAAATGTAAATTGAATTAATAATTAACTGTAGTTGTGATCATCTCTAAATTAGGGAGACAGCACCACCTTCTGGCAGACTGTTACACGCAGGAGTGTTGACAATTAAGTGCTGATGATGATCACCAAAACCACCGGCTCAAATTAAGCACTGTGTCTGTGACACCTTCTCAGAGTGTCCGCGACTGTTTCGAAAATAAATTAAATTAACAGATTGATACAGTGTATATAAATAAAGCAGCAAAATGTAAAATTTTAAATTTTATAATGGTCTAAAATGTGAAGGAGTTTGAAATTGGAGACTAAAAATTAAGTTAATGTCCTCAGAATATTTCGTTAGAGCAGCACAAATGTTTCAGATATCATATAATATGGACGATTGGTGGCCTCACCTATTAAAATAAATGTTTTTATTTTTGTGTATTTGTCAGTTAAATAAATACTTCATCATTTGTGCATTTGTTCAATGAATGCTTGTTTCTTTGCTTTTTGTATTGTTTTGAGGTTCAGGTCGTCAGAATTGCTTAAGCTGAGTTTCCCAGCTTCCTTTAATGATTCAGTGGGGGTCCTCAGATTCCAATATTGATTCAGGGGGATCCACAGATATCAAAAAATTAAGAACCAATGTTCTAGATGATAGTCACAATGAAATATGTGCTCAGTATTGCATTGTTATCTAGAAGAGCAAGAACCCTTACTTTTGGCCTCATTACGAGTTTGGTGGTCATGAGACCACCAAACTTGCGTTGGTGGTCGGACGGTCGTGAGTTAGGTTTGTCCGACCACCAAACTAGGACTTTGGCGGTCGAACTGCCAAAGGACCACTGCCCTCACCAGGAACATGGTTTCCGACGGCATGACGGCGGTTGGTTTTGCAACCAGCCATGGCGGCGTTAAACTCTGCGCCGCCTGGCTGATTACAGCCCTGCGTTCTGCTAGTCTTTTCATGGCAGGGAGCCTACCATGAAAAGGCTGGTGGAAAGGAAGTGCTGGGAGCCATTACACTGCCCAGGACAATGTTGTGGGCAGGGCTGGGGTCCCACTGCCCAGCACCGTCGGAATGTGCACTGTCTGCTTTGCAAACAGTGCGCATTCCGAGGGTGCTGGAGTGTTAAGGGAGCTGAGGTTAATACCCTATCAGAGTTCCCGCTGATCAGTCTGGCAGCAACACGTATTACAATGTTCCAGCTGGTCAGTCCAGTGGGAACATTGTAATACGCTCTGGGGGAACGACATCGCTATGGCTGTGGCGTCCACCCTGTGAGTTTTCCAGCTCCGTGGTCTGGCCGCCAAACTCGTAAAGAGGCAGTTTATGTTTACAATTTTGAGAAAGACAGAACCCTAAACAATTTTGTTTGTGGCTCATGTACTGAAAAGTCTTACAGAATATTGACCAGACTACAGGGGTATCAGCATGTTGTATTATAATGCAGATGTAGAGATACAAGAATAATAGGGGAGAAAACTCAAGGAGATAGGAGGACAAGACAAACACAAGCATAATTAAAGATTCACACATTTTAAGCAAGATATTTTATTATTCTTGAAACATCAGAGGAGTATTTATTTTATTGAGCCAAGGCTAGTACATCCCACAATACAGTGGTGAAACCAAGAAAACCCTCCTAATACAAGATTTCTTACTAAATGTTGTCAATTGACTTTTACCTATGCATCTATCCTTTGCAACCCAATTGGTACCAGCTTTTCGACTGTTGATCCTCATGCAAATTCAATCTTAAAAAAAATATATCAGTTTTTAATTGTGTCCAAGCGTTCAGTGTCAGTCATTGAAGAAATGTTAACAGTGGAATGGCACTGTCAATATGGTAGACATGTAAAGTTAGTTGTGCTGAATGGTGAATCATAGGTCTCAGAGGGACCTGTGGTGCATAGGCTGATGTACTGTACAATTAATTGTTCCATTCTACCATGTTTGCTCTATCTGAATTCTGGAACTTTGTGGAAATTGGTGGATACGGAGTGGCATGGGTGGGGGGAAGGCAGTGGAACATTTGAAAATCATTTGCTTGTTTCTCATAGGTCATTTTGCCGTTCTAAACAAGGAATATGAACCATCTAATTTGTATATTTGCACGAAAGCAACAAGGATTAGTTAGAATCTGCCTCTAAAGACGTAGTTAGAGTGGAGCAAGAGGCACCCTCTCTTCGAAACTCTGATGAACAGGGTTTAAAAGACCATTCAGATTCAAGCCAAAAAGTTATTACGTTGGAACGTGGTCACATGTTGATCAATTTGAGTGGATGCTGTCAAGTTAATATGTCAAGATGATTAAGATAGATGTGGACTATGTTCCCTCTGCTCAAATTTGGGATTGTGATATTCCGATGAGCCCAAGATTGCGCTGTTGAATCCAAGGAGATAATCATTTTTGTCATAGAACTATAAATACCAGTGACTTGTGCCTTTGTTGAACATACACTCCTCCTCCCCACCTGACACTTCCCCAACTCTCGGCCTGTCTTCCCAAAATGCCTGGTGCCTGCCACATAACTTCTTCTTGCAGAGGGAGCTCATCCATTCCCAGAGCGGTTTTCTGTTCCTCAGTAGATTATTCAGGCTGGTGGGTAACCAGCATAAAGTCGAAGATATTGGTGGAACATGTGCAGAAACAGGTGTAGCAGAACATACGTTTGTGAGCGTTAGAAATACCAGCATATTTTCGTCACATGCACACACACACAAAAATTCTGTTTGTGATTCTCCAGTGTTGCCCTCCTGATATGGATTCAGGGATGTAGGTAATGTGCTGAACTCAATTAATTTTGTGAAACATAAAAGCAAATGTCAAGGTAAAGTTTTAGCTATAGAAGGGCTCAGGCATAAAAGCCATGTCAGAAAAAACGTTTTCATTGGAGAATTTTTTCACAAAATAATTTAGCAAGATAATGATCACAAGAACCATTTTGTGCAGCAAGTGTGTCGTGCTTTGAAAATTCTGTGAAGTTAGGAAACTTTTAAAACTTTTCGAAATAAACGGAGTCTGTCTACCTAGTCGAACTTTGAAATAAAAGTTTAAAACACTTCCCATCCCTAGTTTGATCACATGTTTGTTGTGTGCCCTAGAGGAATGCAGATATAATTTAATTCAATTTAAATGAACTCAGTAGCTTTTGAGAAGGATGGTTGTCTACTAGTGAACTGTTTAACGAGATCAAGATAATGCCACGCTATAATGCCATACCGTTTTGCTGGTATCTTGTTTTGATCACATATCTCATATTGGTTTTTGTTCTACTCAGTGATATTCAGCTTCGTTTTAGGTCAATGCCTATCAGAGAGCACAGCTCTCTGGTTGCAAATATATATTTGGAACATGCTTGGAAAATGCATTTCCATTGTTTACCATTTGCTTTGCCTTTTGTCACTCACATTTGCATGCTTCTGTTGCTGGCTCTATTTGTTTCAGGCTGTCCAGCTCGAGTTAGTCCCTTCCATGGAACATATATTCGCTCCTTCTATTCTTCCATGACTGCTCACTTTTTGGGAAGTCTTTTTTTCATTTTTTGTGGAGTACTTCGTGAGAATGCATGCTTTAAAGCTGGCTGTCCTTGCATGCTTCTGTCTACATTCACCACTCTCTCTTTGAATTCTCTGAAGCCTTTTGTGGATTCTGCAGTCACTTTTACCAGAAGCTGTTTTGTTTTTTTCCTCTATTTGTAAGGTACATTTTTATGCAGGAGAGTGTATGTTTTGTTTTGAGGTTGCTTTTCACAAGGTGTGCTTCACTATCTGCCACAGCATGCTTTCCACTGGGATGCCAGAGGTTTTCATTTTGTTTTTACAACTGCCAGGATTTGTAGGCCAATTAGCCCGTAAAGAGAGCATGGCATGATGTTATTTTTATAATAAATAATGGCCCCAAAATAAGTTATTGGAGTTCTTGGCATATATTTCAGAGGATGAGCTCAACTTGAAGTTTATATATAAAAAAATAATCAATTTTTGGATGTTTTTGTGAGGGTTGAGGGATACACAATACAAACCAGTCTTTTTAGAAAAAAAAAGACCACTGGAAATAGCATTTTGCATGCTCAGAGTCACCATTCGAATAATCTTAAGTGGAGTATTTCGTTTGGAGAGATGGTGTGGGCTAAACGTAACGGCAGTACCCCACAGGCATTTGTGGAAGAACAAAATAGGATGATCATCATATTCAAGGTCAGGGACTATCCCAGTTAGATTTTGAAGACTGCCCGTGAGAAGGCAAAAAACAAATCCAGGGAAAGCTTACTACAGAAAAGAAAACAAGCTAAAGAATCCAGTGAAGTGAGGCACATCACCACTTTTAACACTGAGTCAACTAGAATCAAACGAGTGCTAGCGAAACATTACCACTTTGTTAAATTAGATCAGGTGAAAAGCAATCTTGTGTCTGCACATCCTGTGGCTACTTCCAGGAAGAGTAAGTCAAAAAAACTCTTGTTTAGTTATTTTGGTGTACAAGATAAGATAGAGTCCTGGTAGAAAGAACAGCGCTTCTACAAGCGTGGAAGATGTACAGCTCGTAAAAATAGCACAGCAAAAAACATATTTTACCAACTGCCAAAACTGTTAAAATAAAGACGTTCATCACATACAGCAATGATAACTGTGCATATGATGTACAATGTCCCTTTGGTCTCCAATTTGTGGGTAGTACCATCTTCCCTGTAAAGAAAAGAATAGAATTCTGAAGCACTTATGTGCTATTAAGAACTGTGATCAGAATTATCCTTCAGCACGACATTGGCATCAGATACACAAGCAGAGTTATGATAATCTTTCGTTTTTCGGCATTGAAAGGATTCCAGTGAGCACAAGAGGTGGGGACAGAGAGAAGAGTTTGAATTGGAATAAAAATATATCCTTACTCTCAACAGCAAACTTCCCGGAGGCTTCAAAATAGATGAGGAGCTTTTTGTGCAAATTGTTTAAACCTCTTACTGTGTGTATGGTTACTCGTGGTATTTTATACACGCCTTCATGAATGTTATTGTGTGAATTTTCAGTAAAAATAAAAAATTTGTTATTATTCTAAAATGGTTTACTAACAGTATCATAAAGAGGTAAATGTTTGTGCGCATATTATTATAATTGATATTTATTTTGGTCAAATGTTGTATTGAAATGAATATTTGATTTAGCTTTTTGCTGTGTTTGAAGAACACACAAATATTAAGATTTGGTCACTTGGCGGTAGAATTAATTATTTGAAGGACATCTTATATTGTATTGAATTCTGGCAGATTTGCAGGCAACCATGGGCCCATTGGCAAATTGTTTGTATCTGGCATATGAAGGAATATGATGGTAAGCAAATTAATTTATTTTGTAAAGTGCACAAGCACAATACTTAATTTGTATTATTTACTTTTTCTTTAACATTTTCAAATTGTTTTAAATTTTCATTGCCTTATTACAACCAAGCAACATTGTATTGAGAAAAGCAAACGTAACTAGTATGTTTACTTTGTGTATGCTCCGGTGAAGTTTTTTCAAAGGTGATGTGTAAAGAAATGGCTCCCTGTTGCAGTTACCCCCCACTTTTTGCCTGATACTGATGCTGATTTGACTGAGAAGTGTGCTGGGACCCTGCTAACCAGGCCCCAGCACCAGTGTTCTTTCACCTAAAATGTACCATTGTCTCCACAATTGGCACAACCCTGGCACCCAGGTAAGTCCCTTGTAACTGGTACCCCTGGTACCAAGGGCCCTGATGCCAGCGAAGGTCTCTAAGGGCTGCAGCATGTCTTATGCCACCCTAGGGACCCCTCACTCAGCACAGACACACTGCTTGCCAGCTTGTGTGTGCTGATGGGGAGAAAATGACTAAGTCGACATGGCACTCCCCTCAGGGTGCCATGCCAACCTCACACTGCCTGTGGCATAGGTAAGTCACCCCTCTAGCAGGCCTTACAGCCCTAAGGCAGGGTGCACTATACCACAGGTGAGGGCATAGGTGCATGAGCACTATGCCCCTACAGTGTCTAAGCAAAACCTTAGACATTGTAAGTGCAGGGTAGCCATAAGAGTATATGGTCTGGGAGTCTGTCAAAAACGAACTCCACAGCTCCATAATGGCTACACTGAATACTGGAAAGTTTGGTATTAAACTTCTCAGAATAATAAACCCGCACTGATGCCAGTGTTGGATTTATTAAAAAATGCACCCAGAGGGCATCTCAGAGATGCCCCCTGTATTTTACCCAATCCTTCAGTGCAGTACTGACTGGTCTGTGCCAGCCTGCTGCTGAGAGACGAGTTTCTGACCCCATGTGGTGAGGGCCTTTGTGCTCTCTGAGGACAGAAACAAAACCCTGCTCTGGGTGGAGGTGCTTCACACCTCCCCCTGCAGGAACTGTAACACCTAGCAGTGAGCCTCAAAGGCTCAGGCTTCGTGTTACAATGCCCCAGGGCACTCCAGCTAGTGGAGATGCCCGCCCCCTGGACACAGCCCCCACTTTTGGCGGCAAGTCCAGGAGAGATAATGAGAAAAACAAAGAGGAGTCACTGGCCAGTCAGGACAGCCCCTAAGGTGTCCTGAGCTGAGGTGACTGACTTTTAGAAATCCTCCATCTTGCAGATGGAGGATTCCCCCAATAGGAGTAGGGATGTGCCCCCCTCCCCTCAGGGAGGAGGCACAAAGAGGGTGTAGCCACCCTCAAGGACAGTAGCCATTGGCTACTAACCCCCCAGACCTAAACACACCCCTAAATTCAGTATTTAGGGGCTCCCCAGAACCTAGGAACTCAGATTCCTGCAACCTAAGAAGAAGAGGACTGCTAAGCTGAAAAACCCTGCAGAGAAGACGGAGACACCAACTGCTTTGGCCCCAGCTCTACCGGCCTGTCTCCCCACTTCTAAAGACACTGCTCCAGCGACGCTTTCCACAGGGACCAGCGACCTCTGAAGCCTCAGAGGACTGCCCTGCATCTAGAAGGACCAAGAACTCCTGAGGACAGCGGCTCTGTTCAAAGACTGCAACTTTGCAACAAAGAAGCAACTTTGAAACAACACGCGTTTCCCGCCGGAAGCGTGAGACTTGGCACTCTGCACCTGACGCCTCCGGCTCGACTTGTGTAGAACAATCACTTCAGGGAGGACTCCCCGGCGACTGCGAGACCGTGAGTAGCCAGAGTTGACCCCCCTGAGCCCCCACAGCGACGCCTGCAGAGGGAATCCCGAGGATCCCCCTGACCGCGACTGCCTGCTTCAAAGACCCGACACCTGGTAAAGGCACAGCATCCGCAGCCCCCAGGACCTGAAGGATCCGACCTCCAGTGCAGGAGCGACCCCCAGGTGGCCCTCTCCCTTGCCCAGGTGGTGGCTACCCCGAGGACCCCCCCCCTTGCCTGCATCGCTGAAGAGACCCCTTGGTCTCCCATTGCTTTCTATTACAAACCAGACGCTTGTTTGCACACTGCACCCGGCCGCCCCCGTGCCGCTGAGGGTGTACTTTCTGTGTGGACTTGTGTCCCCCCCGGTGCCCTACAAAACCTCCCTGCTCTGCCCTCTGAAGACGCGGGTACTTACCTGCGGGCAGACTGGAAACGGGGCACCCCCTTCTCCTTTGAAGCCTATGCGTTTTGGGCACCACTTTGACCTCTGCACCTGACCGGCCCTGAGCTGCTGGTGTGGTAACTTTGGGGTTGCTCTGAACCCCCAACAGTGGGCTACCTTGGACCCAAACTTGAACCCCGTAGGTGGTTTACTTACCTGCAAAAACTAACTAACACTTACCTCCCCCAGGAACTGTTGAAAATTGCACTGTCTAGTTTTAAAATAGCTATATGTCATTTATGTGAAAACTGTATATGCTATTTTGCTAATTCAAAGTTCCTAAAGTACCTATCTGAAATACCTTTCATTTGAAGTATTACTTGTAAATCTTGAACCTGTGGTTCTTAAAATAAACTAAGAAAATATATTGTTCTATACAAAAACCTATTGGCCTGGAATTGTCTCTGAGTGTGTGTTCCTCATTTATTGCCTGTGTGTGTACAACAAATGCTTAACACTACCCTCTGATAAGCCTACTGCTCAACCACACTACCACAAAATAGAGCATTAGAATTATCTCTTTTTGCCACTATCTTACCTCTAAGGGGAACCCTTGGACTCTGTGCATACTATTCCTTACTTTGAAATAGTGCATACAGAGCCAACTTCCTACATTGGTGGCAGCAGTGGGATACAATACTTTGCATTTGCTGGACTACTCAGCCAATACCTGATCAGACGTCTAAATTCCCAAAATTGTCATTAGAAACTGATTTTTGCAATTTGAACTATTTCTCTACATTTTTAAAAGTCCTGCTAGGGCTTTGTGTTAGTCCCTGTTAGCATTTCTTTTAGAGTTTAAAAGTTTTGTGAAAGTTTGAATTAAGTTCTAGAGATAGTTTTAGATTCTTAAAAAGTATTTCAACTTTTAGAAACATAGGGGGTTATTACAACTTTGGAGGAGGTGTTAATCCGTCCAAAAAGTGACGGTAAAGTGACAGATATACCACCAGCCGTATTACGAGTCCATTATATCCTATGGAACTCGTAATACAGCTGGTGGTATATCCGTCACTTTTGGGATGGATTAATACCTCCCCTAAAGTTGTAATAACCCCCATAATGTCTAGTGCAGAAGAGAGAGTGATGGAACTCGACCTCACACCTTACCTCCATCTTAGGATGAGGGAGCTAAGGTCTCTCTGCAAATTAAAAAATATTAAAGCTGTCATAAACCCTTCCAAAGTACGGCTCCAGGAGCTGCTGGCAGAGTTTGCCAAAGCCAACCCCTCTGAGGATGACCTCCCAGAGGATGAAGCTAGTGACTTGGAGGAGAATTCCCCCCCTCCAGTCCTAATTAGGGAGATCAGGGCCCCTCAAACCCTGTCTCCAACTGTGATAGTCAGAGATACTGTTTCCCTCACAGGAGGGTCCAGCACCTCTGTAATCACTGAGGATAGCCTCAGTGAAGATGACCTCCTGCTAGCCATGATGGTCAACAGATTGGCTTTAGAGAGACAGCTCCTAGCCATAGAAAGGGAAAGATAAGAGATGGGTTTTGGTCCCATCCATGGTGGCAGCAACTTAAATAGGGTCAGAGATTCTCCTGACATGTTGAAAATCCCTAAAGGGATTGTAACTAAATATGAAGATGGTGATGACATCACCAAATGGTTCACAGCTTTTGAGAGGACTTGTGCAACCAGAAAAGTAAACAGATCTCACTGGGGTGCTCTCCTTTGGGAAATGTTCACTGGAAAGTGTAGGGATAGACTCCTCACACTCTCTGGAAAAGATGCAGAATCCTCTGACCTCATGAAGCCTACCCTGATTGAGGGCTTTGGATTCTCCACTGAGGAGTACAGGATTAGGTTCAGGGGGGCTCAAAAATCCTCGAGCCAGACCTGGGTTGATTTTGTAGACTACTCAGTGAAAACACTGGATGGTTGGGTAACTGGAAATGAAGTGTATGACTATGTTGGGCTTTATAATTTTTTTATGAAAGAACACATTTTAAGTAACTGCTTCAATGAAAAGTTGCATCAGTATCTGGTAGACCTAGGTCCAATTTCTCCCCAAGAATTGGGAAAGAAGGCAGACCACTGGGTCAAGACTAGGGTAACCAAAACTTCCACTGGGGGTGACCAAAAGAAAGGGGTTACAAAACCTCCTCAGGGGAAAGTGGGTGACACTAGCAATAAAGAAAAAGAGTCCTCTGTAGGCCCCCAAAAACCAGACCAGGTGGGTGGGTCCCAAGACACAACCCAAAACAAAGGTGGGTACCAGGGTAAGAAGTGGGATGCCACTAAGGCATGGTGCCATAACTGTAGACAGACAGGGCACCACACCAAGGACACTTCTTGTCCCAAAAACAAACCCCCTAGCAAAATCCCAAGTGTAACCAGTGTAGCCATTGGGGATGACTCCTCAGATGAGGAGGTCTTAATAGCCTTCAACTGGAAGAAGGGCCCAACAGGTGAGTTGGAGATTCCAGAGGGAAGTAGACACTTCCACCACCTACTGGTGAATGGAATCCCAGCCACTGCCCTGAGAGACACTTGTGCCAGTCACACTATTGTGCATGACAGGCTGGTGTTCTCAAACCAGTACATCCCAGGTGAGACTGCCAGAGTAAGAGTTAGCCCAGACAGGGTCACTGATAGGCCTGTGGCTTTTGTGCCCATAGAAGTGGGTGGGACTTTTAGCTGGAGAAGGGTGGTAGTCAGTACAGACCTCCCCCTTGATTGTCTCCTTGGAAATGACTACCCAGAGGTTAGTCAGAGCCCAAGAGAGGAACTGGTCCAGTGCCAGTCCTCTCCCAAGGACTCTGGAGGTGCTACCCCTGCAGTAACTGCAAGTAGGCCCCAGAAGAAAAAGAAAGGAAAACAGAGTAGGAAAGATGGACAACGTTTAGCCAAGGTTCCAGCAAGCCAAGGAGATTCTGCTCCAGTAGGGGAGAACTCCAAAAATGGCACTGGTAAAGTACAACCTGACCCACAAGAAGTCCTGGCTAGTCAGGCAACTGTTAAACCTGAGTGGGTGGCTCCTCAGCTAACAGAAGAAAGAGTGGAAGAAGGGTGTTTACTACAAGATGTGGTAACCCCCCACTCTAATACAGCAGACAGGCACCCTGAACCCAAAGAAGCCTGTAACTTAGCCCCTTCCCTTGTAGGTGAAGAGCTAAAAGTGTGGTTCTGGGCACTGACAGCTGTCAGTGGCCTCTGCCGGGTGTTAGCCTTTATGGCTGCACTATCCTTGGCATGGTGGTCTGACCCCATGCCAAATAGCAAGTTAGGCCCCCTGACCCTGTTGGTCATGGTGGGGTTACTCCAGCTCTGGGTAATCTCTTTGGGTAAGCTAGGGGTGACCCTGGCTAAGAAAAGATTAACAGAGGTGGATACCTCTAACCCCAAAATAGAGAGTGGGTGGAGACATTAAAGACACCGACAAGAGGCAATTCAGACTAGGTCCTATCACTGTGGAAGTGGGTCAGTTCCCCAGAGGGAATTACCTGAACAGGAGGATGTAAGGCAGAGTAGGCCCTGCAAGAAACCAGCCTATTTCTTCTACTCTTCCTCGCCTGACAGACTAGGAAGACTCTCCCAGCTTTGGCTGAGTCTCCTGGCCTGTGGGATGGTGGGGGGGGGGCTTGTGTAAAGAAATGGCTCCCTGTTGCAGTTACCCCCCACTTTTTGCCTGATACTGACTTGACTGAGAAGTGTGCTGGGACCCTGCTAACCAGGCCCCAGCACCAGTGTTCTTCCACCTAAAATGTACCATTGTCTCCACAATTTGCACAACCCTGGCACCCAGGTATGTCCCTTGTAACTGGTACCCCTGGTACCAAGGGCCCTGATGCCAGGGAAGGTCTCTAAGGGCTGCAGCATGTCTTATGCCACCCTAGGGACCCCTCACTCAGCACAGACACACTGCTTGCCAGCTTGTGTGTGCTGATGGGGAGAAAATGACTAAGTCGACATGGCACTCCCCTCAGGGTGCCATGCCAACCTCACACTGCCTGTGGCATAGGTAAGTCACCCCTCTAGCAGGCCTTACAGCCCTAAGGCAGGGTGCACTATACCACAGGTGAGGGCATAGGTGCATGAGCACTATGCCCCTACAGTGTCTAAGCAAAACCTTAGACATTGTAAGTGCAGGGTAGCCATAAGAGTATATGGTCTGGGAGTCTGTCAAAAACGAACTCCACAGCTCCATAATGGCTACACTGAATACTGGAAAGTTTGGTATCAAACTTCTCAGAATAATAAACCCACACTGATGCCAGTGTTGGATTTATTAAAAAATGCACCCAGAGGGCACCTTAGAGATGACCCCTGTATTTTACCCAATCCTCCAGTGCAGGACTGACTGGTCTGTGCCAGCCTGCTGCTGAGAGACGAGTTTCTGACCCCATGTGGTGAGGGCCTTTGTGCTCTCTGAGGACAGAAACAAAACCCTGCTCTGGGTGGAGGTGCTTCACACCTCCCCCCTGCAGGAACTGTAACACCTAGCAGTGAGCCTCAAAGGCTCAGGCTTCGTGTTACAATGCCCCAGGGCACTCCAGCTAGTGGAGATGCCCGCCCACTGGACACAGCCCCCACTTTTGGCGGCAAGTCCAGGAGAGATAATGAGAAAAACAAGGAGGAGTCATTGGCCAGTCAGGACAGCCCCTAAGGTGTCCTGAGCTGAGGTGACTCTGACTTTTAGAAATCCTCCATCTTGCAGTTGGAGGATTCCCCCAATAGGAATAGGGATGTGCCACCCTCCCCTCAGGGAGGAGGCACAAAGAGGGTGTAGCCACTCTCAAGGACAGTAGCCATTGGCTACTAACCCCCCAGACCTAAACACACCCCTAAATTCAGTATTTAGGGGCTCCCCAGAACCTAGGAACTCAGATTCCTGCAACCTAAGAAGAATAGGACTGCTAAGCTGAAAAACCCTGCAGAGAAGACGGAGACACTAACTGCTTTGGCCCCAGCTCTACCGGCCTGTCTCCCCACTTCTAAAGACACTGCTCCAGCAACGCTTTCCACAGGGACCAGCGACCTCTGAAGCCTCAGAGGACTGCACTGCATCTAGAAGGACCAAGAACTCCAGAGGACAGCAGCTCTGTTCAAAGACTGCAACTTTGCGACAAAGAAGCAACTTTGAAACAACACGCGTTTCCCGCCGGAAGCGTGAGACTTGGCACTCTGCATCCGACGCCCCCGGCTCGACTTGTGTAGAACAATCACTTCAGGGAGGACTCCCCGGCGACTGCGAGACCGTGAGTTGCCAGAGTTGACCCCCCTGAGCCCCCACAGCGACGCCTACAGAGGGAATCCTGAGGCTCCCCCTGACCGCGACTGCCTGCTTCAAAGACCCGACACCTGGTAAAGGCACTGCATCCGCAGCCCCCAGGACCTGAAGGATCCGACCTCCAGTGCAGGAGCGACCCCCAGGTGGCCCTCTCCCTTGCCCAGGTGGTGGCTACCCCGAGGAGCCCCCCCCCCCTTGCCTGCATCGCTGAAGAGACCCCTTGGTCTCCCATTGCTTTCTATTTCAAACCCGACACTTGTTTGCACACTGCACCCGGCCGCCCCCGTGCCGCTGAGGGTGTACTTTCTGTGTGGACTTGTGTCCCCCCCGGTGCCCTACAAAACCCCCTTGGTCTGCCCTCCGAAGACGCGGGTACTTACCTGCTGGCAGACTGAAACCGGGGCACCCCCTTCTCCATTGAAGCCTATGCGTTTTGGGCACCACTTTGACCTCTGCACCTGACCGGCCCTGAGCTGCTGGTGTGGTAACTTTGGGGTTGCTCTGAACCCCCAACGGTGGGCTACCTTGGACCCAAACTTGAACCCCGTAGGTGGTTTACTTACCTGCAAAAACTAACTAACACTTACCTCCCCCAGGAACTGTTGAAAATTGCACTGTCTAGTTTTAAAATAGCTATACTGTATGTCATTTATGTGAAAACTGTATATGCTATTTTGATAATTCAAAGTTCCTAAAGTACCTATCTGAAATACCTTTCATTTGAAGTATTACTTGTAAATCTTGAACCTGTGGTTCTTAAAATAAACTAAGAAAATATATTTTTCTATACAAAAACCTATTGGCCTGGAATTGTCTCTGAGTGTGTGTTCCTCATTTATTGCCTGTGTGTGTACAACAAATGCTTAACACTACCCTCTGATAAGCCTACTGCTAGACCACACTACCACAAAATAGAGCATTAGAATTATCTCTTTTTGCCACTATCTTAACTCTAAGGGGAACCCTTGGACTCTGTGCATACTATTCCTTACTTTGAAATAGTGCATACAGAGCCAACTTCCTACATTTGTGATGGCACACTGTGCTTGTTTTGGGCTGTGATAAAGACCGGTTAGGTCGCAACTCATTGCCAAATAAAAGTATTGTTTTGATACACATCCTGGAGAGTGAGCTTCTGTGTTGCGGAGGGCACAACACAGCTTTTGTTTGGTGGGGTCTGCAACCGCTGCTCTGCACCAACCCTGTTTGGTGGACGACACTTACGTTTTTCAGATACAAACACACACAAACATACCTACACTCACCCACCCCCTCAACCAAAGATGTATTTAATTGGTACCTATTGTACACCGGCGTATAAATACAAAATAGAAAAATGACGAGTAACATAAAATAATCTGCCATTGAAGCAATAAACTGGTTTAACCTATGATGTGAATTTGGCCAGTAGAGCTTCTGTAGATTTACCTTATGGGAAATTAAGATACTACACTACCATCATCTGCAAGACCCATTAAGGGAACAGCCATATCACATATAAAGCAGTACATTTTTATTAAAAAAAAGTGAGTGACTGTTTTATGCTGGTCGTCATGACTACTAACTTGTCCTGGGATGCGTTTCGGTTTCTACTTTTAACTAACCCTAGCTTCTAAACCCATGTGAAAAGGTTATTTTTAAGTAAGGTCTTCCAGAAAGCACATAGCCTGGTTGCAATATACATATTGTGGGCTTAAAAAGAGCATACAGGGGCTTGGAGCCCGCCATTGCTTACCAGTCGTTTCTTTCCTGTCACTCTCATTTGCCTGGTTCTTATTGCATTTTTTGTCAGTATAGCCCTTGTCCTTGCCCTAAAGCACAGCCTCGTTAGTCATGTCTTTTTCTGTTTTCTTTATGTTTAAGAACTCCATGAGAGCGCATATGATATCCTTCTGTCCCACTCGTGTGCTTTTATCAACCATTTTAAAGTACCACAAGTAAAAATGCCATAGTCTAGTGGTAGGGTACATATGTTTGCCAAAAAGGTAAAAATTGACCAATTCCAAAAGTGAATGAAAATAATGTAGGTGTTGTCCTACCAACCCTGCCAATGAATTGGATTACTTTTTTATGCAGAAATGTAGAGCTAAGCATGCAAAATGTTGACACTCACAGTGGAGAGAACTAATGCTGAAGTGAGTGCATGCTGTGTTTTTCAGAAGAAAACTGACTGAAACTCCAAAACCAATGAATGAGGATGACTGACACAAAGTGCCTGTACGTGTGAAACTTGGAAAACATTTTATGTCTCCCTTTGAAATATAGTTTTCATCATTATAATCCCAGTCAACAAACTTTGGCACCCCCGCCATGCCCACTTTTTTCTTCAATAATTTGACTTCTAATGTTTCATTGATATTTTTATTGACATTATAAAAGTTGTCATGAGGGCTTTAATATCTGGGCTAGTTAGCAGTGAATGGTAAGAGTACGAGTTATAGTTACCTTGGGCCGCGAGTTATAGTTACTTGAAATAACTGTAACTATAACTCCTGAATTTCTCTGGTTTTGAGCAAGTAACGTCAGGACCTAACTATAACCTCCCTGTAACCTTTGGTTTGTTAAATGAATTTCTAATGTTTTTCTAATTCTATTTCTTAACTATAATGTCCCCGTGACCTTTGTTTTTCTCAGTGAATTTCCATGTTTTTTTAATGTAAAGTAATTTTCATTACTATACATTAATCCAACAACTGCCTAGCATCACCAAAGGCCATGCGCAGCGGGATTTGGCTGCAAGGCATGGCCTCCACCCAGGCACTGCGCCCAACCCCCCTAACCACTAAACCCCTCGCTGCGCATGGCATTTGGCCATGTTGCGGCGGGAGTTGGTTGCTGCGCCTGTCTGTCTGAGAATAGGTGTGAGAGGGTGCCTCTGGGTGTGACAAAGGCAGTGAGAGTGTCAGGATGTGAGAGGGTCTATGTGGGTGTAAGAGGGAGCACTTTCTACTGGGGAGCTAGTAAGTGCTACCTTGTTGGGTGAATGACCAGTGTGGGGGAAGTGGACCTGCGCCCCCCATCCGATTTCGGCCCCTGGGGCCTGGACGTCATTAAATGGAGGAGGGAGCCACACGGCCTTATACATTATTTGGGTGGTTGGTGGGGGGGACGTGTATGCGTATGGCAGAAATATGAAAACAAAGGGGACTGATACTGTTTTTGCCTTGTGGCCTGGTGTAATTCGAGGGCAAAGTGTAGTAAGAAAAGGAACTGCTAACAAGTCTGTAAAAACAGAAAACATATAGTGAGCCAAAAGTCTGCATTAGGAAGATGTGTATTGTTGAAAATAGAAATGCCCCTTTAGTAGTGCAAGAGTTTAAAGGAATGGTTTGATAATAGCAAGAATGAATGAAGTTTGGGTGCTATAGTAGTAAGAGGAGGTTCCATCTTCACAGTGACAGATCATCTTGAAAGATCTATTTAGGAGGCAGAGAACCAGGATTCTTGGGAAAACATCAGAAATGTGGCCTATCCTCTAGTTCTTATTTGGGATTCAGGAGAGGAAGAGGAAAATCCATACAATTGGATTTTGCGAAATGGAAGTATAGACCAAGGACAGAGTACACTGGGAAAATAAGTAACCACATTGGCCTACCAGCCCCAGAGAGCTTTCAGAACAATGATCAATTAATCCTTCAGAGGTTGACTAGATTTTACAAACAAGCAAGTAATGGAGCGTTTCCTTATGAGAATTCGTAAGGCTACCTTCAGTACAGCAACCTCTTCTGTCCTTTCTAGGTATGTACTCTACTTGTTCTAGCCTTCGGGGTACAAAATGGGCTGGGCAGCCCCTCTGAAGTGATCCTGTGTCATAGGCTGAATCATGCTCAGTTTCAGGAATGTTGCCTGTTGTGTTATGTTATTGTAGATTACAGGAGATTGGAATTCACAGGACACCACTAAACTGGCTTTGTGATTTTCTTTCTGACGTAACTCAAACTATTGTGTTGGGTTCTTTTAAGTCTTATAGCAGGGTGCTGCTAGGGGAGTATCCCAGGGCTCCTGTCTCAGCCCATTGCTGTTCAACGTTTATGTTGTACTGCTTGCCAAGATTGTAAGAGACGTTGGCTTTCATATAATATCGTATGCGGATGACATGCAGCTTATAGTCTCTTTTGACAAAGACATGGCTAAAGCGAAAGAAAGCTTTTCAGCTGGGATGTCAACAATTGCTGCCTGGATGACCGAGAACTGTCCCCAGCTGAACGCAGGAAAAACAGAGATAGTGCTGTTTGGCAGGGCCCAACATCTGTGGGCGTCAGACTGATGGCTGACTGGACTTGATACCGCTCCCACGCCCAAAATAGTGGTTAAGAACTTGGGAGTCCATTTTTATCAATCCCTCACCATAAAAGAGCAGGTGATGTCTGCCTCAGGAACCTGCTTTCAAACCATGTGCCTATTGTGAAGAGCCCTCCCATTCCTCCCAATTACAGCTAGGAAAACCGTGGTTCAGGCACTTGTGATTAGCCGGCAGGATTACGGTAATGTACTATTTGCTTTGGCAAATGGGACCCTTCTATCAAAGTTACAAGTAATTGGTGTATAACACCGCAGCCCATCTCATCTGCAATCTTCCATCCGGGGCTGCATCCGCTCCCATCCTATGCATATTACATTGGTTACCAATTTGAAAAAGAATCATTTTTCAAATGTGTTGTCTTACACAAAAAAAGCCCTGGCTAGTAAAGGCCTGGCTACCTACCTTCAAATCTTAAGCATTGCTGTCCTCCCATACTTCTCAGATCTAGGGACAAAGCATTGTTAATGGTCCCTCGCGTAAAAAAGGCCAGTTCGGGCGGCAGGTCTTTTTTTTTCCCTTGCACCGTTCTATTGGTATAAACTGCAGCTCCACGTTCGAACCTGTTCTGATAGTTCTGTCTCCAGGAAAGCTCTTCAAACAACTTTATTCTTATTTCGTTCTTGCTGTTGCCTTGATCTTACGGTTGCGCTGAGATTCCTCTCTCGGGGTAAATTAAACTAACATAACATAATAGTTTTGTAACATATAAGGTGTTGCACAGAGATAGGTATACATTATAAATTAAATGCACGCTATTTTAGTTCACCAGGAGAGGCAGAAGCATACCAGATTCATGACAAGATTTTCGCGATAACCACAATGAAAATAAATTACGTTTAGAATCACTTTATGTAAATATTTCTTCTACAGTGTTGTAGATATCAGGCATCGATCAGCGCCCCCTGTCATTTGCTTGACACACCTTTAGACTATGTATCACGTCCATCCAGATTTTTTATGTCTATAACAAATATAAAGTAAGTGTCTTCTGTCTCTGGTGACAAGATAATGTTCTCGGCAATTGCAAAAATCTTCACATTGGTGATAGGGGCAGTAGTGAAGCCTTGAAGGGAAGAGGTGTGTGCACACGGCTTCACACCTTGTGCTTGGAATTAAGAACCTCCAATAAACTCTGCACAGGCAAACAGATGTGGTAAAGAGCACTACAGGGATCGCGCAGCCTGGAAGATTTATGCTTCTGGTCGGAAGTATTATTGCCCCAGGGCTCTTGTCCGACATTGATGAAACTCATCATTTGAAGGCGACACCTGTGTTTTCTAATTTAGAGCACTCTCAAGATCTAAGGAGGCTGGTACAGCAGGCCACTTGGGATGCCTGCCTTCGTATTCTTCATTGTGTTTTTTAAATCGAGTTCACTGCTGAGCCTACCTTTGGGCGCCTTTTTCTGCATATATTACTACTTGAGCAAGAGACCAAATCCCAGTGTCCCTAAGCTAGCTAGCCTAAGCTTTTTACACTGAGCTCCTAATGTGAAAGTACACTACGTGGGGACACCGCCCTCCTAATTTAATGTGCATACACATTTTCAGGTTTGAGATTCTAATTTTCAGAATTTAGAATACAAAAGTGGTAAGCCCTAAACTGTTGAATGTGAAAATGTCCTTAGCAGAAATATCATCTGACATAAATATGTCCTAGACTTAGTTTACATCCCATTGTATGTAGATGTTCTGTTATTAATTCCAACAATATTTCTCTCAGACAACATTTGTAATAACATTCTAGTAGCTCACCAAGTTAGGAGATGACTGTGATGGGAAAGAAAATGAATTCTTCAAGCAGTTGTATCTGATAGAGACTTCTAGCTGCAGATTCCTCACCTTTGAATTTCCCAGGCATCAGACTGGATCCAGAAACTTTTGTGTGAGCAGTATCCCTGTGCGCTGTCGGGTGGCTTGGTTCAGTTCTGTGTGTCATCGTTGGCGCTGGAAGTGACGTTGCAGTCACCTATATAGGACCCACCCTGGCACGCAGACTTCAGTTAATTTCTTGCCGCACCAGTTAGCGCTGATCCGGAGAAGAGCTACACCTCTGTCTCTTTTGACAGGTTTTTTTTACTTCTTGCTAGCTATTTTCTAAGTGCATTGAAGGATGTCTTCTAGGAAAGAAGGTTTAAAGCTGTGTGGCGCCTGTCATTGCACCATGTCTGTAACAGAACCACACTTAGGTGGTCATTCTGACCCTGGCGGTCTTTGACCGCCAGGGCGGAGGACCGCGGGAGCACCGCCGACAGGCCGGCGGTGCTCCAATGGGGATTCCGACCGCGGCGGTAAAGCCGCGGTCGGACCGGCACCACTGGCGGGGTCCCGCCAGTGTACCGCGGCCCCATTGAATCCTCCGCGGCGGCGCAGCTTGCTGCACCGCCGCGGGGATTCCGACCCCCCCTACCGCCATCCAGATCCCGGCGGTCGGACCGCCGAGATCCGGATGGCGGTAGGGGGGGTCGCGGGGCCCCTGGGGGCCCCTGCAGTGCCCATGCCACTGGCATGGGCATTGCAGGGGCCCCCGTAAGAGGGCCCCTACATGTATTTCACTGTCTGCTGCGCAGACAGTGAAATACGCGACGGGTGCAACTGCACCCGTCGCACAGCTTCCACTCCGCCGGCTCGATTCCGAGCCGGCTTCATCGTGGAAGCCTCTTTCCCGCTGGGCTGGCTGGCGGTCTGAAGGCGACCGCCCGCCAGCCCAGCGGGAAAGTCAGAATTACCGCCGCGGTCTTTCGACCGCGGAACGGTAACCTGACGGCGGGACTTTGGCGGGCGGCCTCCGCCGCCCGCCAAGGTCAGAATGAGGGCCATAGTGTGCTTTAGTGTCACAGGTGCGACCACAACTTGAAGTTGTGCTTGGACTGCCAGGCCATGGGGCAGAAAGCTTTGAGGGGGCGGTCCCTAAAGCTGCTTGCGGCCCGTCGGTTGACACCAGTTAGTGCAACTCCTAGGAGGTCTCGATCGAGAAGAAGGTCTTAGGACCGCTCCAGGAGCCCCAAGTCCTCTTCCTCGCACTCAAGGTCCTCGGGACACTCAGGGAAAAGGCACGAAGAAGAAGTTGTCTAAATGGACTTCGACTTCACCTCGTCCTTCGGCCGATAGAACAAGTGAGGAACATTAGTGTTTCAGACACGGTTTGCGGACCCGTTGCCAGGTCCAACTCTGTGCCTCCCCCTGTTTCCGGGAGCTGGTGCGTCACTCGCTCGAACAAAAGACTTCTGTGGAGCCATGCGTCACATATTCGAGAGGGCTGATGCCTCTGGAGCGCCTTTGGGCCCTGTGGGGTCGGAGAAGGCCTCATCAGTTTCTGCAGTGATGGCTCTGGCCTCAGCTCAGATGGGATGTCATGGATCGGGAAACATCGTTTTTTACGACTTTTTTATTACGAAAGTCGTGGTTAACGAAAGCGTAACAACGCTTTTTTTAACCACGACTTCGTATTTTTGTGCCTTAACTACGTATGTTCTGAACAACGAACATGCGTGGTTAAGGTACAAAGAAGGGAGTTGGCGAAGGTAAGTGGTGGGTTTAGGTTTTGGGGTGGGGGTGGGGGGGTCAGGGGGTTTTAGGGTGGGGTTGGGGTCAGCGGATTTTAGGTTTTGGGGTGGGGTTGGGGGGGTGGGGTGAGGGATGTAGGGTGAATGGTGCCTATTGCTAATGATTTTATCAGGAATGCCTTTACAACGAAATATCATTGTTAAGGCATTCGTGGTAAAATCATTAGTAGTAAGGACGAGGTCGGTGTTCCGACCTCGTTGTTAAGGTTAGTAGTTGTTTTTAATTCGGTGTTCTGTCATATAATCTCATGGATCCAATCTCAGATCCGGATTGCTGCCGGTCGTGCCAACACAACCTTCTCTGGCTCCAGTGCTGATGCTCCTGGCGCCGCCAGCACCCACCCCATTCTCATTCCAGGTGACTTGGAGTCAGAACGGTATCGATCAACGCCAATGCCGACGAGGCCCATTGATCCAAGGTCGTTGCCTGAGCATTTTCTGGAGCAGCCAGGTATGAGAGAAGAGTGGGAGGGGTCAGTGGGCCCTTTAAAATATCAGTTAGAGACCCAACTTCATTGGACTGGAATGAGGATCTAGGAGATGCCAGTGCACTGGACACCTCTCCAGATACTGGCTTGCTCTCTCCACCTACCTTGGCTATGTATGAGGGAGCATATTATGCAATGGTGGTGAGTGGGCAGCAGAGGTCCTTGACCTCAAACTGACCTCTGTGGCGGTAAAGACTAACGTCTTGACGGAAGTGCTTCAGCCTGGGGCTTCCTCATCCAAACCCGTCTTGCCCCTTAATGAAGCACTGACTGATGTCCTGCCGGGAACTTGGTCCCAGTCCACCACAGGGGCTCCTGTAAACAGGACAATTACCTGCTGCCATCGCTCTGCCCTGGGCGATCCTAGTTTCCTCATCCAACAGCCCACCCCTGAGAGCTTGGTAGTTCAAGCCTCAACTTTCATGGCGTGCTGTCTGCCGCCATCCTCTGCCCCAGACGGGGAATCGAAGACCCTGAATAGCTTAGGCAAGAAAATACCTAACCAGCCTAGCATTCAATCGGTGAACACCGCATGGCTGTTATTCCCATACCTTGTGGGATACGGTTGCTCAAGTACTGACACAGATCCCAGAGGAGGCCCAGGCTGTCCTCTCTCAAGCAGTGAAAGATGAGAGAGATGCATTGAAGTTCATTAGGTGTGGTTTGAACATGACTGATTCACTGGGCAGAGCAGTTTCCTCGACAGTGGCCTTGAGGCACCACGCCTGGCTGGGAACATCTGGCTTCTCGAGTGATGTCCAAGCCAACCTCATGGACATGCCCTTCGACTGGGCTCATCTCTTCAGAGAGAAGGCAGATTCGGTGCTAGAGCGCTTCAAGGGCTCCTGTGCTAATGCCAAGCCCTTGGGCCTCTCAGTAACACCTCACCCCCACTCTTCCTTTCATTGCTACAGAAGGGGCGTGCCGCTGCGCCAACCCTATGCCAGCCACTGTCCTGGGAAAACATTGTTTTGATTTCAGTCAGCCAAGTAATTTCTTTTAGTAGATCTACTCGATGACAAAGTTGGCTGGCTCAGTGTCATCTTTGCTAAAATATGTTTGGATAAAGGGGAGTAGATTATTTTACCAAATATATTTCTTGTTCATTTTATTTGAGATTCAATGCTGAAATTAGACTCTGGGGTAAGGAACCAGGCAGCCTTTTATTTGACTTTGCAGAAATATTCTGCCTGTTTCCAGGTATGGTGAGCACAGAAAGTGAGGCGAGTATCCCTTTCATAACTTCTATTGCTAGTCTGTGGAGCTTGTAATAGCAACTAGAATTGAAACTGCACATAGCTTGCTGAGGTCTGTTTTCCCTGGCTGTACGCACTAGACACTGTCATGTTTCTCTCCTCTTGATGCACTCATGAGTGGAGTTGCTCAGTACCTCGTTCCTGACCGCCCAACTTTAATTCCTATTTTGCACTCACTGGATTAGGGTAATAATCTATGCTTGATATGTAAAGAATAATTGCTGTGGCCCAAAATGTTTCTCAGAAACCCACCTGTGCAGCAGTTTCATCTTGGGGTCGCCTAACACAAAGGCTGTCTAGTGTAAATTTCACCTCATGCCTCTTTCATGTACACCAACATACTCTGTGCCCTTTCATCTCACTCTTATAGTATTTTTTTAATCTCTGCTTTCTCCTATTGTCACTGTTTTTTTAAATTTGACTTCGTCTTTCCTTCTACATTGTCTGCCTTTCTCACTCTTGCTCTGGGTCAAAGTCTGTTGATAAAAGACATAACTCCAGCTCCCAAAAAAAGAGAGTGTTGCTCTCCGCTGCCAACTAGGGCTTCCACCCACACATGTCCTCGAGTTGCCTGACAACCATTTTTCCCCTCTGTTGTAGGCCTTCTCAGCTTGTTTGTGGTGAACTATTGGATTCTTGGCTTTCTCCTTTCTCTCTTTGCCACTCCCACCTTTTCACAGCTTTTCTTCCCGCCTGTGACTCCTGCTGCACGCAAGCCCTTCCCACCTCCAAGGACTACTTATGGAGGCCTCATTGCGGACCCCATTAGCAGCCCTTGTTCCAGAGTCAGTGTGCCGCTCCCTGCTGCCAACTAGCGTTTCCACCAGCACAGGTACTCAAGTTGCCTGGCAACAATTTTTCCCCTCTTGTGCACCTTCCCAGTTTGTTTGTGTTTGTTTGTGGACACTGCTTGGATTCTTGGTTTTCTCATTTGTTACCTCGTTTTTCCTCTTTGCTGCTCCTGCCTTTTCCCGCATGCACCTCACGCCACATGCTAGCCCCTCCCAGGACTACTTATAGAGGCCACAGTGTGGACCCAATGAGCAGCCCTTGATTCCTGAGTCAGTGTGCGGCTCCGTGTTGCTGACGAGCGCTTCCACCAGCACAGGTCCTCAAGTTGCCTGGCAACCATTTTTCCCCCTGTGGTGCAGGCCTTCTCAGCTTAATGTGTTTGTGGTGACTGAATGGATTCTTGGCTTTCTCCTTTGTTAACCTGTTTGCCTCTTTACGGCTACCACCTTTTCCCACCTTTTGTTCTCACCTTCCCCTCCCACCGCACTCTAGCTCCTCCCAACTCCCAGAACTACTTATGGAGGCTGCAGCGTGGACACTCCGTCAGGGTGCTAAAGGCAAGCCCGTCTGTGCCCATCTTTGCTCAGACCGCGCCCATCTCCAGGACTCCTGGACCAACCACCCCCCTGACTATGCACCGACACTGAGCTCAAAGACCTCTACTGCTTCCTGCTACATATACGTTAGCTATGCAAACATGCCACCAACATCTGAGATGCCATCACCTCCCTCACACCTGATGTCATTTTTCTCACGGAAACTTGTCTCAACCCCACCTCTGCACCCGACATAGCTACTGCCACACCAGCCGGCTACAAGATCATTCACCGAGACCACATCAACCAGCACAGAGGTAGAATTTCCGTCTTCCATGAGGAGAACTTCCGCTGTACTGCAGATGACGCCACCCCGTTAATGGAACAACTCAGCTTCCAACTCCAAACAGAAAATAAGACTATCATCAGAGGTATCCTTACCTACAGACCCCAGGACCTCACCTGAACGTCTGCAACACTATCCCTGGCTTCTTCGCACTGCTCGCCATAGAGTCCGACAGCTACATCTTCCTCGGAGACCTAAACTTTGACCTCAACGACACCACCTCTGCCAACCTTCTCAAAAGCATGAACATCGGCCTCACCCAACTGGTCACTGACCCACCCACATTGCGGACACACGCTCGACCCGATCTTCACTGCCAGCGAAGGAATCAGATACACCCATGTCACCAAGTGTACTTGGACGGACCATGGTATTGTACATTTTAACCATTACCAGATGCCACATCACACTGCAACTGGAACAAGATCTCAGAGTGACAATGGACTGACACTTTCAACATCTCACGGCCACGTACCACAGCCAACCTCGATCTAGCAGTCAAGAACTTTTCTGCCTGGAATAACAAACTGCACCAACTTAGTTGCCCCGTACAAATCCACCAACACCAAAAGAACCTCCAAATAGGCTGGCTGGTACACAACCAAGCTGAGAACCTCAAAGCGCACCTGCAAACAACTCAAAAGGAGATGGCGCACCAGCAAAGATCCTGCAGCCACAATCTTCTGGACACCTCCCAATCAGGATTTTGCACAAACCACAGCACCGAAACCACCCTGCTGGCCGCCACAGACAACATCAGACACCCCTAGATCAAGGAAAAACAGCGGCCCGATCCTACTTGACCTCTCAACAGCATTTGACACAGTATATTACACCACATCAGAATCAGAGGAGACACCCTCAAGTGGATCGCCTCCTTCCTCACAGGGAGAACCCAGAGAATACGCCTCCCGTCTTTAAACTCAGAACCTAAGAACAATCTCTGCAACATCCTTCAATGCTAATCCTTCAGCCCCACCTTTTTTGAGCTCCTATATGATGCCCTTGGCCAACATCGCTAGATGACACAGACTAAATATAATTTCCTATGCTGAGGGCACCCAGCTCATCCTCTCACTATATGAAGACCCCAAAACCATGCTATCAAACTTTCACAGGTGCATGCTGAACATTTCTGGCTGGATGAGAACCAACTGCCTCCAACTCAACACAGACAAGATGGGACTTCTAATCTACGGAAACACCTCCCCGTGGAGTGACGCATGGTGGCCTCCCAAACCTGGCCCTCGACCAACACTAACCAGCCACGTCCGCAACTGGACGATAGACTGACCATGAGGAAACAGATCAACGCAGTCTCCCCCTCCTGCTTCCTCACGCTCTGTGTGCTCCTCAAGATTTTGAAGTGGCTTCCCGTCATCTCCAGACACTCTGCCACTCAAGCCCTGGTCACCAGCCAACTGGACTACGGCAACACACTCTATGCAGGGATAAACATACAACTCCTCAAGTGACTACAGACTATACAGAACTTGGTAGCCAGGCTCATTCTTGACCTCCCCAAGGGGACCCACATTACTCCTCACCTTAGAAAGCTCCACTGGCTCCCCGTGCTCCCCATGCAGAAGAGATGTCAGTTCAAGATGTTGACCACGCTTTCAAAGCCCTCCACAACCTATGACCCGAGTACATCAACCACCAACAGAATTTCCACCTCCCGTCCAGACACCTGTGCTCCGCCTCACTCTTCCTCGCCCACACCCTCTGCATACTTCATAGCAACAGCAGAGGGTGCAATTTGTAGAAGAGGTATGTGCATATTTTGGACAAGTAGTGCCTTTGGTTTTTACCTGTTCTCAATCTGTGAAAAAACATTCAGTCTGACCCATAAAATTAGACCCCTTGTCCAAAGGGTAAACATTGTTACCAATACAGAGCTAGCAGCCAGCGTTCTCCTCTTCTCAACATTGGCTTGGCGCTTACAGTGTTACAGAATATACTTGTTTAGGAGATCCCACTCTGTACGTTATTTTCCTCTGTTACATAATTCACTTGTTACAAACGACGAGATTGTGTAATATGCATCCTCTTTATAGGCTGTGGGGCTCTTCGGGTAATGAGGGGTTGAGACTGGACTAAGAAGGATTGCGTCTGAATTTGTGTGAATGGTCAGACATATTTTATTTTTAAATTTTTTTGATATCGCAAACCTCGTCCCTTAGGACATCAGGTCAGGATATAAGCAGTTGTGATGGTCAGTGCAAAGTTTATGTACAAAGGCAGAATTAAACAAAAACACCAAACATGCATTGAATTGTATTCTAAACTAACTATGTAAGTAGGGTGTGTAATAAATATGAGAATAGGGCTGAGGTAATACAACATTCGTATGGAGAGGGAGGTCACAGATTGTTCATCTAGTTTAGATAAGAGGGTCAGTGTTTTGAGGCAGTTGTGAGTGTGTGGTGACTGAAAAGTAGATGGGCGTATTTACAGATCGCAGCATCAGTACATAAGGATAAAAAGATAGATACAAAGTTATAGAGGGAAGATGAATGCACAAGAGGTACTTTGTATGCTGATGTATTTCTTTATATGTGTATTTCTAAACCCTCACCACACAATTTGTGAATCGAAAATGAACACTGGAGCCCAAGAAACTGACATATTGCTCAGAGACTTGGTCCAAAATGGCCTACATTTGAGAAGGCCTATGCTTCCATTTGTTACCACATGACAGACATACTGTATTGTCTTTGACATTGCTCATTGTAATGTCTGATATAGATATATTTATAGATTTCACCAGTTGCAAATTCAGTTTATCCTGGGGAGTATATGTTAAAGTTTGGATTTGTAAGGGATAAAGACGTTTTTTGACCAATGCGATTTGAAAGGGGTAGAAATGTATATGTAAGGTTTCTTTATGAAAATAAGATGTATTGGGTAGAAGGTGTAAAGACATTAGAGGTGGGAGGACATAAGCTGATTCTCAGTCACTGGTGCAGGATAGAGTCGTGTATACAATCAGAGGAGGAAGGCCAGGCTCCACCAATCAGCCATGGGTGAAAGAACAGCAATATGTTAGCCCATCAAAGTTGTTGGACATAGACAAACACCAATCATACATGTCATAGATGCAAGTCATACATGAGAAGGTAGCCAGGTAAACTCATCTGCTGTGTGTGCTAGGGAAGACACATTTATATCAATCATAGATTTAACAGTCAACAATTAGACCTGTTACAGTCAAATAGAGAAGACAGAGACAGCATACTTGTTATATGTGAAAGAACAGAGGAGAGTATCCTTTGCATAGGCAAAAGTTCAGTGAGATTTGTGAGTGTCAGAAATAGGATGTGTTTCCTGAAAAAGGTAGAATATTCCTACACTGCTCTTGTATCCTTCTCTTTTCAAGGCAGAACCCCCACCAAAATCTGACTAAATTTATGACCTGCCTTCATAGTTTTCCAATATGGGTATCCATCTCAGATTTGTCACCTTTAGAATACATTCTCTTCCTTCACGCAGGGTTTCAGAACAATTTTGAAACACTTAACTTCAAATTATAAAAAAAGCAACACAGAGCAGTCCTGCTACTAAACAAAGAGGGCCCTACTTCATTAAAAACACACAGCTCTTCTACACGAGTGCGCCTAGAATGGCCTTGACTGAATGAGCCCGTTCAATACAATTTTGAAGGATGCCGGAAATTCTATATCTCTATGTGTTTGTGCCCCATAGAGTAACATCAGGGTGGGTTTGTGGATCATATCTTAGCAACTGTATTAAACACTTACGTGTTTCGCCAGTGCAGCCCGCTTAACCTTCACCGTTTTTCTAAATGTATATTAAATCAATGTTCCATAATAAAGATGAATGCGCAGCTAGGTGTAATTCTTTATGTGTGATAATTACTTGGTAGTTTGTCTGAGCTCAAACACCAAGGCACCTCCTAAAGTAAGACATACTTGGCCAGTTAGAGCTATCAGTGGAGTCAGAGTGTCAAAGAGACCTCTGGCTACCTTTTTCAAGGAAGCAAAGAGAGGAAATGATTAACACACTTACTGATCGGTGTTTCCCATCTGCTCCAGGGCCAGGAGAAAAGAAGGCATGGTGTTTTTTGTTTTTACACACAGTAAAACGTAAGACCCCGTTTGGTCTAAATTTCTTTATTTTTCTACAATATTGAAAAAGCAACTTCGAGCTCCCAAATGGCAGCATGCTTTCTATTGTACACCCTGGGCTTCATTGAGTGTAAATCAGTGTGGAACCTGCTCACCAAACTCATGGTTGTACCGCTGTGTTTAGAGTCGTGGGGAGCGCTTGGCTCACACCATTATACACCTAGATAAGCATTCCGTGAAGCAACCGGAAAGGAGCACACTGTTACATTTAAGTTGGGGAAAAAAACACTTATTTTTTCTCTCAGTTTTTTTCTCTCTTTTTAAGACTCTGCTTCCCCTTCTGCGACCTTCCCAATCAGAGTTGCATATGTAAATGCTCTATTTTTAGCAAGGTGGCCAGGCTTTGACAAATCAGCCCGTGCTGAGTCGAACCACAATGAGCCTCGTGGAAAGGCTTCACATTAACAGATGTGCTGGTGTTTAACGCATGCACATCTGGGGCTTGGAACTATCCGGAGAATGTTGCTTGTTCTGGTGAACCTGCCTGGCTAACCACTGGGAGTAGGAGAACATAATTAAGTAATTGGCGCCAAGATAATTCTGCTGGCGGGGTGGTTTCCCTTTTCCTTGAATTTAGGATTTTTTCATTTGCAGAGAATATAGCATGTTTTTGTATGAAACGGGTTCCTTTTTTTGCCCTATACCATGGTAGTGAACTATTGTTGCAGATTTTCATTTCAGAGATGAATTAACAGTGCGGTCAATTCCGTTTCCGTCAAACTCGAGGGATGCTTAGCCCAGCAGAACATGATCTAGAAGTCAGTTTTGCCAGATCCTAAAACCAGAGTCCATAGAAGACAGGAGTGTGTTTGTACCTGCAATCAGGCCAGGCCATATCGTCCTATGACTGGTTTCTGGAATCTGCAGCTTCTCTGAAGATGCTCTCAAATGGAGGTTCTCTCGTTCAGCTGTCACGCTGTCTGTTTAACATTTGCTCGTATTTTCCTCCATTTACATTGGAAATTACTACTTATACTGCTGAATTCCCAACGTTTCCTGCTGGTATTTTTCTTTGTGTAGTTGATTAGTTTTTGCAGCAACTATGTTTGTATTTTGTTTCTTCCCAGGCCTGAGGTCTCAGGTCTGAGTTTTTTTGAGGGCATAACACCATGGTGACATGCTGTGGCCCTTCTCATGGGTTTGACAGCATTGATGTGCCTTTTGCCCAGTCTTTCACATGTGAAATAATGCTAAGCTTTCCCTAAGGAGCCCTTTTGGGAACAACTCTGGCATTTGCCATTCGGCGTGTAATCAAAGCCACCAAAACACCAAAGCTCTGATCTGGGTCAGGTTTACAGCAATCTCAGGGAACCACTCTAGGCCTTTCCGGACTGATCCTCGAGAACGAATATCCCCTTTTACCACACATGCCTTTACCCCGTGGACATATTGCGTTGACCTTTGAAACGTGTTGTAATACCACTCAGGGCTTTACTACACATAACAGTATAATGCTGTTACAGGAAGTTTAGAAAATGCACATGAAATTATAACACTACAGACATAGGCAGAAAGCGCTATGCAGATGCATGACATAAAATAATACTGCAGACCCAAATCCAGTACTGACTGGAAGAAGGTGAAAAGTTCACTTGAGGACATGTAAATAAGTAACCTGATAAGATTGAAGTTAAAAGCAAACTTGTGTTTAGCAAACATGTATGTAAGTATTTATGACTTTAGGCATACAGGCTCACTGACACGTGCTTTGTGTTTCCAAATAGATTGTAAACCTGATTAGACAATGAGCACAGGAAATCGAATCGGCTCAGAATACACAGCGGACTTCGGGTTACAATTATAAGGCACACATGGTAATAAAAATGTATTTTCTGTAGAAATGCATGTATTTAAAAGTGAAGAATGGTTAGTTTGTCGATCATTGTTAAAGGCACAAGTGAAGAATGTGCAGAAGATTAGTTTACAGTGAAGGGGTTACAGGGTCACATGTGATCAAATGTTTTTCTGTTTCAGTCCATGACTGGCCAGTCAATCATTATTTACTGTCTTGTAACAAAGCATTGTGTGATTTTGTATAAGAGGCAGTCTGTGCCACAGCAATTTGAGACTGGCTGCTGCCTGTGTGAGGAGGGTTGATCTCCCTGTCACAACAGTAAAGGACTGTCTTTTCATTGCCAAAGAACAGTTTGTCTTTTTTCCCATTTTTAAATTTTTATTTACCCTGTAACAATGCAAAGCATTGAAGAAACCAAAGGTTACAGGGATTTTAAAGTTAGGCTCCGAATTTACTTGTACAAAACCATACAAATTCAGCAGTTATAGTTCGGTATTTCAAGTAACTGTAGCTCGCACCCTAAGGTGACTATAACTCACGCCCTCGCCATGCACAGTTTTCTTATCAATAATTTTATTGTAAATGTTACAGTGGTAATATCAAAGATGCCATAGAATGTGTCATCAATGTTATATTTGGAGTAATTAACTGTGCATGGCAAAGGCGGAAGTTGTAGTTACCTTAGGGCATGAGTCCCTGTAACCTTTGTTTTTTCCATGAATTTCTATTTTTTTAACATGAAGTCATTTTAATTACTGTATGTTAATCAAACCACCGCTGCGCACAGCCTTCAGCCATGTCTGGTGGGGGTTAGCAGCAGGGCCTGGCCTGCGGTCAGGTCTGCAGCCAAGACCATATAATCACCCATCCCCACGTCGCACACATCCTTTGGCCATGCGCAGCAGGGGTTGGCCACAACTGTCTGTCAGTGGTCCTGTGAGTGGGTGCATGAGTGTCTAAGTGGGTCTGAAAGTGGGAGTCTATGAATCGGTCTGGGTGGGTGCATTAGTGTCTGAGTGGATGTGTGAGTGGGTGCATGAGTCTGAGTGCATGTATGAGTGAATGAATTACTTTATGAATGAATGTGAATTTTTTATTTGTTTTTTTTGTTTATTCGTAATTCTGTATTAATCTTGATTATTCACAAATATTGCGCATGGTGAAGAAAAATAATTTTAAATCAATAATTTGACCCTCAAACACCCCTATATTCAGGTTGTGGATGTTGAATTCACGCATTCACGGAAATTCACAAATATTTGCAAATTATTTGGTACCTCAGATATACACATTTGGATTTTCTTTAATTTCTTGTAAACTACTGAACCGATTGACACCAAATAACCAAAAGCACAATCTGTGGAACAAAATCTAGCTTTCTGCCAAATTTGGTGTAAATCCTACCAGCGGTCCAGGCTGTAGTTGTGTTCAAATCTCCTATGGGAATTAACGTGGGAAACACACCCTTTTTCTCAGCCCCAATTGATGGATCACCCCGAAACTTCCAATGCCCAACAAGAATCACTGGCACACTTTTTTTGGAAAATTTTGTGAAGAAAAAAGGGGGGATCCCAAAACGCTTTTTGCTCATGCAATGTCAATGAGAATTTGGCTTTTTTTTAAAAACAACTATATTTCGAACTGCTGAACAGATTTACACCAAATTTGGCATAAAGCTATATCTTGGTCCAGAAACACCTATTTTTGTTATTTGGTGAAAATGTGTTCAGTAATTTCAGAGTTATTAAAGGAAAACAATTTATAGATATCTTGGGACGTGGATCTCCCCGTGGGGGATCGGCATCTCCTGACAAAAAGCAAGGCCCTGATTGGCTGGCTGCAACCTTAGAAAAAAAAAATGCGGTTGCCATTGTTTGTCGCTAGGCCCAGAGGAGGGAAATATAAAGTGTAAGAACATGTAAGGGGTCGGAATACAGGTATCCTTACCCCATAGGACACAGGAAGGGGTCCCCAAGGGCAAGAAATTGCCCTCAAATGTTTTTTTTTTGGGCCTACACGAGGGTCAACAGATACTCGCGGCGCTCAGTGTAACTTCACAATGGATTGGTGGATCTGAAGCACGGTTAAAAAACAATACACCCACTCACACACCAAACCTCCACTGTGCGTGGGGATGTTATATTTTACCCACACAAATCCATAGAAATTCAGCAGTTACAGTTATACTTACGGGTATATTTATACTTATATGAAAGAAATTATAACTTGTGCCATCAAATAATTTTACACCATGAGTTATAGTTTCTTAACATAAGTATGACTATAGGGATAACTATAACTTATGAATATCTAGGGTTTTATGTGGGTAAAATGTGAACCTAACTATAACGTCCCTCTAACCTTTGTTTTTTTCAGTGAATATATATACTATATACATGTGTGTGAGGACAAAAGAAAACTAAACTATTTAGTCTGCCTGAACCACTGCAAGTCAACAATGTAACAACAGTAGGATGAGTTGTAAATGCATCAGTTAACTGGTAAATTGTTGATGATGGCATCGAGGAAGGTAATAAGTGGTCATTGGACTAACCCCCCCCCCCACCCCACCCCCCCCACGGGCATCACAAGCTATTTGGCTGCAGTTGATGAGGGGTAATTGCCACATAGAGACTATCAAGTATCATGGAATTATGTAAGAAAGAAATCTGCAGCTGTAATGTATACGGATGTATTTAGCATTGGATGTTTTAAATCTCTTTATTCAAAGTACATTCGTAAATGGTGGCTGACCATTGACACATCTGATATTGCAATTAATTAGTCTCTTGTTTGTGTTTATCGACTTTCACTCATTGGAGTATTGTTTTTATTTTGCCATTCAACACTGATGAACGTATGGTTGCTGGAATGCGTATGTTGGCTGAAATTAAAAATGCAAACGTTGGACCCCGCAGGCGCCTGTCATTCCTTTTGAAATGTGTGTGTGTTTGTGCGTGTGTGTTTAGCACCTACTTTCTTTTTCACTTTATTCTTAGTTTTGTTGTTTTGGGGCAACTCTTCAGAAACTCTTTTTTAAGTCCTCACCTCACTTTCCCTCTTCCCGCCCATGAACCCCAAGAATCCATTACCTCCCCTTACCTCTACCTGCCACTGAACCCTAAAAACTCTTTCCTCCCTTTACCCATACCCACCCGATTTTTAAAACCCCTTACTTCCCTTTACCTCTTCTTGCCCTTGAAACCTAAAAACCTTTTACCTCTGGTTTACTCCTGTCCACACCAGATCTGAAAAAGCGCTTTGCCATCTCTTTCCCTGCCCCTTACTACTCAAAACCCCTTACCCTCCCTTTATCTGCCCCAACCTTCAAAACCATTTATCACCCTCTAACCTCTACCCATGCCTAAACAGTAAAAAGCATTACATCTCTTTACATCCCGAGCCCTAAACACTCCTTTAAAACCCTTAATACCCTGTACCTTAACCCACTAATAGACCCTAAAGACCCCTTCAAACTCCCTTAACAACTTGAACCCTTATCCATCTAATAACCCTTTAAAGCCATTTTAGATGGTGTAATAATTATGATATTTAAAAAAATACTTACCTGCAGGGTAAAATAAAAAAAAAGATACTTGCATGTACCTCACTTACATGGAAATGTACTGCGGGGTAAAAACAGCATACTTTATGGCCATCTACCCGCTTTCTCATGAAATATCATTTGGAATGATGTATCCAACTTCACTTGAGACATCCATCTGGAGAGAGTGGCAGACTTCTACCTGGGTTTACTTCGGGTCGTCTTAATAGGCAAAATCTGCAGAATTCTCAAGTCTGGCTTGCTGGGTTTAACCTAGGCTTCCCAAAAGATAGATTAACCATGAAACACTATTTGGTGACCTGCACCTGGCCTTCTTCGAGATGTGTACCAGAAAGTCCTTTGGTTTTTCACTTGAGTCAGCTGCTTACCACGAGTAGTCCATGGTAGCTTGCAAGGTCGAGGGGCTATTTTTTAATCCAGTGTAGCAGTCATATTCTGTGGTGCTTTATATGCTTCTAGCCATATGTTGTGATTCCTCAGGTGGAGCACTTCCTAATGTTCCCTCAATGAGCTCCCCTTGTAGGCTTTACATAAATGCATACAATATTGTTCAGCTTATTATTGCATGACCTTCCCAATTTTTTTTCACATCTATGTTACTCTCTGTGCTGTTGTCCCTGGCCTGGCATATTGTTATGCTTGTAGGTTTACCCCATCACCCAAAGGATTTTTGCAATTATTAAGCCACTGCTCCTAGACTTGATTCTAATACTGCTATACCATTTTTCAAAACGTCTTTTAAAGGGTTTCTACATGTGAACCAGCTCACTACACTGTTATGTTTTATTTTTTATCTTTGGGTGCGCAACTTCACAAATACCTCCTCTGACTCTTCAGTCCTGGAGTGTTTAAAAGTGGACGTGTGTACAGAACATCTGAATGCAGGGGATGCTGGTACTGCGTAGGGGGTAAAATGGCAGGTACACACAACAGACTTAGCCATCTGATACAGACATTACATCACTCTTCTGTGTCTTCCAGTACTTTTTCGGCCCAGTGCCCCTCCCCCAGAAAACATAAATGGAGGGACCTCCCCTACACTAGTGAGGATCCTCAAGGGGTAGAATCACACGAAATTGTGGTTGAGGTTATATTAAAGCTTTTAACTTCAGAGGTATATAGCTTTTATTATGCAACCCTGGTTAACTATTTTCGTCTCGAGTACAATTATGGAGGCAGTACTTCAGAAACTGCTGAGTGTGGTCAATATAACCTTTGGCCAGGGACACCTACAGAGCCACGAGGAATTTTATGGCTTGTGCAATGACTCCGTAAAGAAGGGCTTTAACTGGAAATATCCAAGGTAAACACTGGACTGTATTGGCTGAAGTTTGAGCGGTTTTGTAGCTCAGACCTTTGCTGCTAACCCCTCCAAACACTCCTGGGTCATGGAAGAGGACCAAGCACGCACAGATCCTGCTAGTGGCAGTAAGGGACACACTGACAGTTTCAGGGACATAGGAAGCTCAACACCGTCCCACATCATAGCAAGAGGATCAGCCCATATAGGGTTGATCCTCCATACTGAAAGGATGATGTTTCGGTCCCCATAGCCTCCTGTTAGAAAGCTTTTGTTTATTCTGCAGGGCTCGCTCCAAGGAGACCCCTACTCAGAGGTATTGGGTCCTTCCATCAAGGACAGAGCCAACAAGCATTTCTAGATTTTTATATGTCTGGACCCCACACAGCTGTGGGCCTCCGTTCATGCTCAAGAGTAACCTGGCACACTGACTTGAATATTTAACCTCCACTGTTAGTACCTTTCATCTTGGTGAGAGAAGAGTGAGCCCTCCTAAAAGTAGGGGACCTCGTTTTTGGTGCCGTCCCAGACCTTGGAGTTATGGGCTGAGATCTCAAACTTTAACACAGGACATCCCTGGTGAACACTCGGTTGCCATGTACACTGAGGTGAGAAGTCAAAAACATGCGGAGAGATACACTAACTTTTCTAGCACTCTGAAATCCAGTATGGGTGCAGGTTCCCAGAGCCATGCAGGGGAATTTTCATCCCAATTACCAGTTGTTAATGGAAGCACTATCCCCACCAGGCCCCAGATCTCAACTGAAATAGTACCGCTATACACAGGTGGTACTGTTCTGTATTGCAGGACAACACCAACAGCAAATACAGTCCACTTGCCTACTTATTGCTCTCTTACATCCAGATCTAGCTATGTCAGATGTGTAAGTTTGTTCCATCTGCATATATTTGTTTTCTGGACTGGCACTTGAAGGAGAGTTATCCCTTTCAAAGACCACAGTCGTGATGACAAACACCAGTACTTTGAGGGTTATCAGTACCAGTTGGGAAACAGATACATTTTCACCACAAATCACCATGGTGTCCAGGTCATGGAAAATGTTATCTCAGAAAACTCTCATCTATTGAATTATATACAGTGGATGCAGAAGCAAATTCAGACACTTTTTCTGTAGATCACTACTTTTGTATGCAGTCAATAAACAAGCTTGTTTCCTATACTCTGAATCAGTTGGTACCACCTACAGTAGTTAAATTAATGCTAATTGTCAGCGATTCTCGACTCTATCCTCAAAATAGAAAAACAGATTCTAAGAAAATTAGAAGTAACATGGAGAAAGAGTTACCATCATCTAGATAAAAAGAAATCCCATGGTAAGCAAAGGAGGACTCAGGACCTGATCTGGTGGCAGCCGCCCCCCTGAGCTATACTATTGTCAGGCTTGACCGTCCCAGTCTCACCGGTGGGAGACTGGGCATTATATCCAGAACTTCGATTAACTGCACTGAGAGTCGATCAACTCAGTCTCACAAGATAACTGTGAGGTGGCGTGGTTTAGACTAGAAGCTAATAGCAAAATACTGTCTCTGGGCTCCTTGTTTTCCGCCCCCCTTAGCTCTCAGACTCAGTTTATCAAGGCCTGGGGTCAAGTCTTGGAAATCTACATTGCAAATCCCAACTGTACAATATTGGGCCATTTTAACTTCCACTTGGAAAATAATGGGTGTAATGACTCGGTCACCTTGATCGAACTTATGATTAATTTTGGTTCCACCCAACTGGTATAACGGGCCATAGGTTGGATGGGATTAAATCTAAGAGCTAAACAGTCCACACCTTTGTTCTTGGACAAACTGAAAGACTGCAGACAGCAGTGTTGGAGGCAAGTATGGAAATGAAGTGCAAATTCTGCTCCGGAGGAGAAAGGTAAACATGAAGAATGTCTACTCATGTATGAAAGAGCCATTGTGGCTGTCAAATCCTCTCATTATTTTTACAAAATAGGGTCTGCCAGTATTACTTCTAACTAACTCTTCAGTGTGGTTAAAGAGCTCTGTACTTCTCTAGTCTAGCAGTGTTTGGAGGGCTCACAAAGTTTCTGCAACAGTGTTGCAGTTTACTTTGCAGATAATATCTTGAAGATCTACTCCGACTTCAACGCCAATGAAGATATGCCTCCCCTCACGTTCATTGCGGAGGACTTTGCTGACCGGCACTCCCCCGCAGTTATGTCTTTTTTCCCTCCCATCTCCCCTTTGAAAGTAAATAATCCTCTTATGAACATGAAATCAGGTTCACCCAATGAGCGAAATAATACATTTTCTAGCTAATTGTAGAAACACCGAGTTTGGTTTCTAGACAGCTGGCACTAACAACTCCATCAATGTGCAAACCTGAGACAGAAATACAGTTCTCTCGTAGGGGATTTCCATGATAGTCATAAGCGTAGAATAATTCCCCACCCGCCTGCGGGGACCCCGGAGCACTTTTTCCAATATAACTTCTTAAGTGTCCCTGTTTGCCTTACTTCAGAAAGGCCTGCCATGTCACTTACGAATGTTCCCATGCAGCCTATAGGAAGGGCTACAGCGTGTCAAGCTTCTTCATTCAGATTGTCCTTGAAGTAAAAGCATTAAAATGCTTGACAAATTAATGCAATTTTTCAGACAGATTTCTTTCAAAAACCTCTTTTATTTAAAAAAAAAAAAACCCTATGAAGGAGTGCAGAGCAGTGTAGCCCATAGGCTGCCATTAGTAATGAAGAAAAAGGATGCTGTGCCTTTATGAACAGCCAGCCCTCCAGTATCCCATCATGCTTAGAGAGAGGCAGTTACCTTAGTTCTTTTTTCCGGCACCTGCTGACAGGACACTGGAGCTTTGAGCTCGACCTTTTTAGGTTTTTTCCTTCAAAAATATAGAGAAAATTTGAGAAAAAAGGCTTCATTTGACATTTTTTGTCTTTCTCTACTAGATTTTGACGTTTTCTGACAGGAATTTAAGGCTTTTTTTACTCAAAATGCCTTCCTTGTTTGACAAATGCCCAAAATGTGGCAGAAAGAAGGCCAAAACAGATCCTCATGGGGTCTGTATTATTTGTCTGCCTTCCTCACATATTCCTGCCTCCTGCAACATCTGCAAGACATTCTCCAGGCGCACATTACGTGACAGAGAGAAGATTCGCCTTCAAGGGAGAGCAGAGAGAAGACGCCAAGGAACCAGTGGGACCTCTGAGAGAGGGGAAGGTCAGTCTTCCACCATGGCTCATACCTCAGCCTCCAGTGGTCGTGGAATGTCTGAGAGACGATCTTCAGGGCGAAAATGACATTGTCCTGGTCGACGCCGAGAAGGTCGACGTCGAGAGGAGGTGCAGCGCCAACATGTTCGCCGTTGAAGTCCGACTCGACGTCGTATAGAAGTCGCTGTTTGACGTCAAGGCACCGTACGACGTCGAAGACCCCAAGGCGCATGACGTCGAGAAGCAGATCGGCGTTGTCGGAGTCGACGTCGAGAGGTCAACATAGACATCAGGGGTCGACACCCCGCACAGCGTGGATGTCGAGATGAAGAGGGAGGTCGACGTCAAGGAGTCCATCGACGTCGAGAAGACCATCGACGTCGAGGAGACACAAGAGACGGAGAATTTATTCGTCATCAGAACGATCTTCTTCAGTAGTGCTGCTTCCTTCGTCACTTTCTTCTCGTCCTTCTCCGCCTGTTTCTCCTCCAACAGACCTACCGGCAACGTCACCTCAGCCAACTGGTCAAGAGTTGCCTCAACCAGCACCGCTTCCAGTGCCTCAAGTACCGGCTAATATACCAACTAGTCCGCGCTCTACATCGCGCCACCGTTCACGCCATGGCCATGACTCATCCCGATTAAGATTGCACCGCAGATCTAGGCGCAGATCAAATTCAAGGGAACATGAGAGGGAGTCTTGGTCTTCCACTAGAGACTACTCCCCTACTTTATCGGACTTTCCTCCACCTCGGTCCTCGCCGGTGGATGACATTCAAATCAAATCAAATCATAAACATTTATAAAGCGCGCTACTCACCCGTGCGGGTCTCAAGGCGCTAGGGGGAAGGGGTTACTGCTGCTCGAAAAGCCAGGTCTTGAGTAGTCTCCGGAATGCGGAGTGGTCCTGGGTGGTCCTGAGGATGGTGGGGAGGGTGTTCCAAGTCTTGGCCCCCAGGTAGGAGAAGGACCTCCCAACCGCCGTGGAGCGGCGGATTCGAGGGACGGCGGCGAGAGCGAGGCTGGTGGAGCGGAGAAGACGGGTGGGAGCATAGAAGCTGAGACGGCGGTTGAGGTATTCTGGTCCCTTGTTGTGGAGGGCTTTGTGTGCGTGGGTGAGGAGTCATTAATACCTTCCATGAAGTGCTGGTCCGAGGCGCGTCAAAACTCAATATACCGATGGGGGCCCCTACGCCATCTACGTCGGTCATCTTCGAAACGCTACAGCGTACATCTGCCAGACCATTACTACCCCTAGTGCCTGGCCTCCTAGAGCCCACTATGGAGGTTTTCCTAACACCGGCTACGACAAGACCTGCACCGTGTAGACTGCAGAAAAAGTATCGCCCTCCGGAGCAAGATCCGGTCTTTTTGGCTCTGACCCGCCACCGGACTCAGTAGTTATTTTGGCGGCTTGCAAAGCTCACGCAACATCTCCATCTTCCACCTCTCCTCCAGATAAGGAGAGTAAACGATTGGACTCGACAGGCCGAAAAGTCTGTGGTTCGGCTGCGGCATCTATGAAAACAGCAAGCGCCACAGCCCTTTTGGGTAGGTACGATAGATCTTTGTGGGATTCCATCTTGCAGTTCGCAGACCATCTCCCGAGAGATCACAGAGAGGACTTCTTAGAAATAGCCAAAGAAGGTGCTATGGTCTCCAACCAAGTCATAACCGCGGCAGCGGACGCGTCTCTGCTTTCAGCACATTCTTACTGCCATGGTGTGACGCTGAGAAGGCATTCGTGGCTGCGGCTCACGTCATTGAAGCCGGATGCGCAGCAAAGAATTATGAATCTGCCAATTTCAGGATCCACATTATTCGGTTCACATGCAGATGATGAAATGACAAGGATGAAAGCTGAGATGGACACATTAAAAGCAGTAGGATTGGACAAACCTAAAGAGCAACTTAGGTCCTTCCGTCCTTTCCATCGCTGCTATACCACGCAGAGGGTTCAAGCCCCTCAATGGGCCCCTACGAGGCCTCACCAGCAGTACCAGAGACCCTACCAGCTCCAGCGTAAGGCACAGAGGGGAAGATCGACCCATCAGTCCACTCAGAGCACCTGACAACCTACCATCTCAAAGCCCTGAGAATTTCCTCCCCCCCACTTCGTTAACCACTCCGGTGGGGGGAAGCGTCACCAATTGCATGGTAGAGTGGCAAAGAATTACAACAGACGCTTGGGTCTTAGACATTGTACAGAATGTATATTGTCTCAGGTTTTCCACACCACCTCCGGCTATCCCGACAAAACCCTCAACTGCACACCTCGATCTCCTAAAGGCGGAAGTTTCCATCCTCCTCAAAAAGAAAGCAGTGGAATTGGTTCCCCTCAGCCAACGGAGGAAGGGTATTCACTCAAAATACTTTCTCATCCCAAAGAAGGACAAGAACGAATTCAGGCCCATTCTAGACATCAAAATTGCCAACAAATGGATCCGAAAGGAAAAGTTCAGGATGCTATCCTTACACCAGATATATCCTCAGATTCAGCAAGGAGACTGGCTTTGCTCAGTGGATCTACACGATGCGTATTTCCACATCCCCATTGCGAAGAAACGTCGGAAATTCCTGAGGTTTGTGGTGGGACAAGATCACTTCCAATACACGGTCCTACCATTTGGTCTCAGGTCTTCACCCAGAACCTTTTCCAAGTGCATGGTGGTGGTGGCAGGTCACCTCCGGAAAAGTCAAATTTTCATATACCCGTATTTCGACGACTGGTTAATCAAAGCGTCCACTTATGCAGAAGCCAAACTCCATTTCCAGATGACCTGCGACCTCCTGAACCAACTAGGTCTTCATATCAATTTTCACAAGTCAATGACGGTGCCTGTCCAGAGGTTACATTACTCAGGAGCTACCATAGACACACTGCAGGCAAAAGTGTGTCCTTCAGAGGAAGGACGCTTATCTGTTCTCCGGAAGTGTCAGGCTCTCCGATCAATGCGTCACCCAACAGTGCGAACAGTCTCCTCACTTCTCGGATCCATGGCATCCTGCATTTTCCTGACATCCAACACTCGCCTCCACATGCGTCTGCTTCAGGAATGCCTGGAGGACCAATGGAATCAGTTGTGGGGGAACTGGGAGGATCAAATTCGCCTATCCACCTATGCAATCAGATCTCTGACTTGGTGGTGCTCTCCAGCCAATCTACTAAAGGGAATGCCATTCCGGGCAGTGCCTCCAACGCAGACTATTGTGACAGATGCCTCTCTCCTTGGATGGAGAGCTCATATGGATCACCTGCAAATACAAGGTCGATGGTCTCACAAGGAATCATTATACCACATCAATCTCCTAGCGCTACGGGCGGTACACCTAGCTCTCAAGGCATTTCTACGCTCAATCACAGCCGACAACTTGCTGGTGCAGACAGACAATACCACCACTATGTTCTATCTGAACAAGCAGGGGGGCACCAGATCCAGAGTCTTGTCTCAAGAGTCCCAGACAATATGGCACTGGCTCCTAGCCAGGAAATTGAACATAGTGGCAACCCATCTTCCAGGGGTTCAGAACATGCAAGCGGATGTCCTCAGCAGAGTTCTAGAAGAGAACCACGAGTGTGTGCTCAACGAAGATGTCAGTCGAGACATTTTCCGTTTGTGGGGCACACCTTCTACCGACCTATTCGCCACAGAAGAAAACAGGAAATGCTGCGACTCCGCCGCCAGGTTTTACCACCCAGAATCGCTGGGGAATGCTCTGTGGATAGACTGGTCCAACAAATTTCTGTACGCCTTCCCACCAATTCCGCTGATTCCAGCAGTCCTCCTCAAACTCTCAATGACATCAGCCACAATGATCCTCATAGCACCAGAGTGGCCGAGACAGTGGTGGTTCCCGGATCTCCTTCACCAATCACTCCAGCCACATCTCAGGCTACCCTGCAAACCGGACCTCCTGACGAAGTTCGGCAGACAAATGAGGCACCTTAATCTCTCCTCATTGAATTTGGCGGCATGGCTCCTGAGCTTGTCCAGTATGGTCACCTAAACCTGCCACAGGATTGTATGGACATTTTAAAAGAGGTGAAGCGTCCGTCTACTCGTTCAGCATACTCCTTCAAGTGGAAAAGATTCTGCATCTGGTGTTCTTCCAAGGGGATAGATCCTACATCTTGCAAAGAAGATGTCATTCTCCCTTACTTGTTACAATTGGCACGATCGGGCCTGCAACTTGCTTCAATAAAAGTTCATTTGGCAGCCTTAACTGCTTATAGGAAGACTCCTTTGCAAACCTCTTTCTTCAGAATTCCAGTGATCAAAGTTTTTTAGAGGGGTTAAAGAAGGTCTTTCCCCCAGTTAGGCGCCCTTCACCACCATGGGAACTTAATGTGGTCCTTTCACGTCTAATGCAACACCCATTCAAACCCATACACAAGGCATCCCTCCAATACCTCACTTGGAAGACAGCCTTTCTAGTAGCGATCACTTCAACACGAAGGGTCAGCGAAATCCAGGCCCTCTGTGCCCCTGAGCCCTACACAATATTTCATTCATCTAAAGTAGTCCTATGAACATATCCGAAATTTCTACCTAAGGTCATATCCGACTTCCACATTAACCAGTCGATTTCCCTACCTACGTTCTTTCCAAACCCTTCCACTCCAGCAGAGAGGGCTCTCCATTCTCTAGATGTTAAGAGAGTATTGACATTTTATCTAGATAAGACCAATCCTTTACGGAGAACTTCGTACTGGTTGTTAATTATGGTTCTGTCCATACTAGCTTAGTCACCTCCAAGCAATCAATAGCGAGATGGATAGTCTCCTGTATTTTATTGTGCTATCAACTAGCTAAGAAAACCTTACAGGGTAAACCTAAAGCACATTCCACCAGAGGCAAGTCGGCTACCACTGCTCTATTGCGGAATGTTCCATTAGCAGAAATTTGTAAAGCTGCGACTTGGAGATCGGTTCACACCTTTACTAAACATTATTGCCTAGACTCTGATGCTAGGGCAGATGCTCAAGTAGGACAGGCTTCCATTAGAAACCTTTTTGCTTGAGAAGATATTCACTGATTACTCTATCTGCTCCTCCGCAGGTTATGGGAGTGGCTTGCTATTCTATTCTACGCTTATGACTATACATGGAAATCCCCTACAAGAGAAGGTATAGTTTCTTACCTGTAACTCCAGTTCTCTTGTAGGGGTATTTCCATGATAGTCATAAGCAACCCTCCCACCTCCCCGGGGGAGCAGATAGATGACTTTATTACGTTTATACTTATTGTCAGCCAATAACTACCTCCAAAAAGAACTGAGGTAACTGCCTCTCTCTAAGCATGATGGGATACTGGAGGGCTGACTGTTCTTAAAGGCACAGTATCCTTTTTCTTCATTACTGATGGCAGCCTATGGGCTACACTGCTCTGCACTCCTTTATGTTTTTTTTTTTTAAAATAAAAGAGATTTTTGAAAGAAATCTGTCTGAAAAATTGCATTCATTTGTCAAGCATTTTAATGCCTTTACTTCAAGGACAATCTGAATGAAGAAGCTTGAACACTGTAGCCCTTCCTATAGGCTGCATGGGTACATTCTTAAGTGACTTGGCAGGCCTTTCTGAAGTAAGGCGAACAGGGACACTTAAGAAGTTATATTGGAAAAAGTGCTCCGGGGTCCCCGCAGGCGGGCGGGGAATTATTCTATGCTTATGACTATCATGGAAAAACCCCTATGAGAAAACTGGAGTTTCCTACAACCACTCCACCACTCACTGAGCAATATGACAGTTAGATGTGTTTCAGGTAACAGTCAATCTCATGAGACATTTCAGGGATAGTTAGTGAAATCCTAAACCCTCTTACACTTAAAAATAACACACTAAAAAACACACAGGATACTTTTCAAAGATTTCTTTTAAAATCAAAACCCCATTCTGATACAAACAATATGAATTTGAACTATAATAAAGACAAATACAATGATAGCTCCAACATTTGCCAAAAGCATGAATAAAGGGAAATACTCCAACATGATCACTGTTATATATTCATAGCAATCCCTGCTACTCTTTCAAGGCCATCTGCTCGGATAAGTTCAGTGAGCAAAAGCTAAGTGCCTCCCTTCTTGCTAGCCTTCACATAGAACTAGTGAAATGATTCTGCAGGAGCTGTCCCATTGTCAACTGGTGTGATGATTCTCTTCTAATCCCTCAATCTTTGTGCTCAGCTTTTATGATATTATTTCATTTTTAAACTCTTAGAGTACAAAATTAGAAGAGTGTGGCTTAATGCCCTTTTACCTTCCAGTAACTTAAGAAATCAGTAAAAAATAATGTAATTCAGAACAGTGGGCTCATTTAGACAAAATATTGCAAAAATATTCAAGCAAACCTGATAATCATGTTTCAAAACATAATAATACAAACTAACATTTTATTAATCACAAATATTCACTTTTGATAAATTGATTAGCACACATAACTCTAGAGAGGGAATACTCAAAGGGGAATGATAGAATATTCATGGTGTCCCTGGAATGATAATAAAGCTAAACACTATGAATATATTTGTAAATAAAAGTAAAGCTATATGCTCAATGATAAATGAATAAAGCTAGGTGATTATATTAATTTTCTCATTATTGTGTCTGGGTATAAAATTACATATTGAAAAAAACAGTAAAATGTACAAACTGTCCCTTTATGAGCTGTTCTATGTAATTACTAAAAAGGAAGGACTAGTTAGTTGCACATCAGATGTTACCTTCTCCCAGATGTCAGAGCCGGCATGGATCTTACAAGGAGTGCAGATTTTGAAACGTGCAGATGGTAGGGGAGCCAGTGATGATAATGACGGGACTATAATAGCTTGTAGAACTGTAGCTTGTAGAACAGTCACTGGTAGAACAGCACCTGCTTGACATTATCAGTCTTCTTGTTGATATTGAAGATTGGGTGCATGGTTATTGAAGTGGAGCATCAGGAGAATCCAAGGAAGCAGACGCTGTCTGCAAGCTGACTCTTGCTAGAGCTGATACCGGAGCAGCTGTTTATAGCTCATCATATATTGCATTCTTCAAGACTGACATCAGCATCAGGGTGCAATCTTATTGGTCAGATCACTTATCCCATGTTGAATGCTGCTATTAGTAGGCATTCCAATTGAATAGATAAGCACATTGGTTGGAAACAGGTCTGTAGGCGGGTGTCATCCACCTCGCCTACCGAAGCGCTGGAATTGCGCCGATCGCGCACCTCCTCCAGCCCCGTTATGGGTCACCTAGGAGACGCGTGGGGGCGGAGCGGCCTGCCGACACCGGACTTCCAGGTTGCCGCAGGGGAAAAGGAAGAGGACGCCAAGGGAGGACGAGGAGCGGAACGCGATACGGAGGAAGACGGACAAAACGGAGAGGAGACCAACGGAACACGCGGCAAGGAGAAGAATACCAGCCCAACGCGCGGCGAGGAGAAGAAGCCCAGCACAAACAGTGGAGCCGGAGGGAAGCCTCAACGAGGAGATGAACCCTGCCACGACCCAGGAAGGTCGTGGCTGAACAAGGTACGGGCTATACTCCAGGGAAACCGTCATAAGGGGAATAAGGGAGCGGTAGGGGGGAGTAAGGACACCAGGGAGGACATAAAGGGAACGGGGCGGGTTGTTCTGGGTGCTTGGGATCGGGGAACCACTGGTGCTATTCCCAGCCTGTCACCAACCTAATCCAGGCACTATAACAATCCGTTCCCTCCTTTTGGCTGCCAACCTTCGTTAATGCACTGCCTCCTCTAGTTCCTTCCCTCGCCCTCCCACACCTATACTAACATCTTAGAGACACCCAAATTCGTCCCACTTACCTGGAGATATCTTCTTGTTTTTTTTTTGTTTTGAGAGCACACGGAAATCAAGAAGCAACAGTACGGAAGACGCCGCCTAAAAAGGAAAAGAAAGAAAATTAAAGACTGACAAAAACCAATCAAGTTACGACAAGGAACCCCCTCCCCAAGAGAAACTGGAAAGACTTACAGTCATTATAACTATATACTCAGTACTGTAATAAAGAGATTGTGTTAGGCCCTTATAGGGCCACCCTGAAATCGGAGTCCGCGTCCTCTGTACCATTGAGCCCGCCACAGTGGTGTCAGAAGTGGGATTTTTGTCCCAGGGCGGTACAGAGGTGTCGTGAGCATGGAGGAGAAACCTACACTTGAAGACATGATAAAACAACTGGCGGAGGGTCAACGCCACCTTCAGTTGGTATGGGAGGCTCAACAAAGAGAGGCCAGAGAAGATCGAGAGGCTCTCCAGGCCGCCCTGAAAAGTCAGGCCACTATAATGGCCAACAATCAACTGCTCCACGAAACCGCCCTTCAAAAATTGACCGATACTATTGCTGCCAGCAAGGTACATCCGAATGTGCCTAGCTCGGTACTACAAAAATATCAAGAGGGTGAGGATCCCGACTCCTTTTTTACGAACTTTGAAAGAGTGGCCTCGTCAGCCCAATGGCCTGAAAACCGATGGGGCCAATACATCGCCCCCCTCTTAACAGGAACCCTCCAGTCTGCCTATCAGGCTGCAAATCCCGGTGGCACAACCCCTTATTCCGATATCAAGAAGAGCATTCTTGAGAGAGTGGGGCATGATACTGAATATTACCGGATGAAGTTTCGCAAAGTGAAATGGGGTCAGAATGAGGATCCACGTACATTTTACTACTGGGTGAAGGACTTAGGACTAAAGTGGTTGGGCCCCTTGGGGACTGACCGCGAAGATGTCATTAAAGCCATTATTTTGGAGCAATATCTGGATTCCCTTCCGGGGAGCACCCGTAATTGGATTAGGCAGCACCCTAAAATTGACACCGAACTAGCCGTTGACTTAGCTTGTGCATATCACCGGTCGGTGGACATTAAAAATCCAGCTCCCAGGCCCCTGAGCAAAGTGCCCATGACTCCTCCACAATATACAACCAGACAAACCCTTGAGGAGCCCGGACCCTCCCGGAGTACTGAACGAAGTCCCATGCAACAACCCCAGTGTTTCAGTTGTGGTGAATGGGGCCACATAGCACGCGGATGTCCAAAGAAACATGAGGGAGTGGAACCAATGGAAATAGGGGTTACTAGAGGAAGAGTGCTGTGCGTAGGGAAGGGAGATACATCGTTTAAATACACCCTGCGAATAAATGGACAATTGGTCACAGCCTTGATTGACTCTGGGTGTAGTCAATCAGTGATACGCAGAGATGTAGTCAAATCTGTAAAACCAGCCCCAAATCAGTGGGTGACGATATGTTGTATCCATGGGGACTGAGCTAAATATCCCCTTGAGGTGGTGGAAGTGGAGTGGGACACCTATCACGATTTCCTCCCCATGGGACTCATAGATAATTTGATTGAAGACTGCGTCATTGGGACTGACTATCTTAGATTCCATGACCTCTTAGAGCAAATACGGAAACCCGACCCTATCAATGGTTGGTGGGTAGACGCTCCGTTTAGTACCCCCATTTACGGTCCCCCAGAACGGAGAAAATTAACCCGGAAAGAGAAAAGAGCTGAAAAACAAAAATACGCTTTAAATCAAAGACTGGAGAACCCCGAGAAAACAGTGGCCAATATAACCGACGCCCCAGTTTCGTTTAGAATAAGTCAACGCGAGGATCCCACCCTTGAGCATGCCTGGAGAAGTGCCAAAAGTGACTCTACCGGAGGGGTAGGTCCACACTTTATAGTCCATAAAGACCTTCTATATAGAATTTCCAAGACAGTAAATGGCGAGAAGAAACAACTAGTAGTCCCTGAGCCTTACCGAACTCAGGTATTATTCTTAGCCCATAATCAACCCGGAGGAGGACACTTTGGCCGAGAAAAAACAGAGGAATACTTATTGAGACGTTTTTACTGGCCGGGGGTCTATGCCCATATTCGAAAATACTGTACCCAATGCCCAAATTGTCAACTAGTTGAACCCGGAGCAGTTAGGAGAGCCCTGTTACATCCCCTACCAATTATCGACACTCCTTTCAGAAGAGTAGGCATGTACTTGGTCGGTCCCCTTTTACCATCTGCTAAGGGCCATACACATATTCTCGTTCTAGTAGATTACGCCAGTAGATATCCTGAGGCGATCCCTCTTACTAGTACCACTACCAAAGCTGTTGCACAAGCCATGATAACGTTTTTTTCACGGGTTGGATTCCCGGAAGAAATTCTTACCGATCAAGGGACGCCATTCATATCTGGGCTCATGAAGCAGATATGTAAAACCCTAGGAATTACCCAAATCAAAACAGCGGTATATCATCTGCAAACAGATGGGTTAGTGGAGGGCTATAACCGCACCATTAAAACTCTCTTGCGGAAGGTAGTTAGCGACTCGGGTAAAGACTGGGATCAGAAACTACCCCTAGTGCTTTATGCAATACGGACACATGAGCAGTCCTCTACTGGGCATAGTCCGTTTGAACTAGTATTCGGGAGACAGCCCCGTAATTTACTAGATATGGCGGCAGAGATGTGGGAGGAGGAGAATAACGAAGAGAGACCCATTCTAGATTATATCCACAAATTAAGCGCAACTCCAGACGGTCTGGGAGGATGTAAGACACCACTTAGAGAAAGCCCAAGACACTCAAAAACACTATTACGATCAATGTACCCAACTACGAGTTCTTCGACCCAATGATCAGGTACTGATCATGCGGCCTACCTCTGAACATAAGTTACTGGCAAAATGGCAAGGACCATACCGAGTAATAAAAGCAGTCACCCCTGTTACGTACCTCATTGAATTAAACGATCACCCTAAACGGACTCAAATCTATCATATTAATTTGTTAAAAAAATGGGAAAAGCCTGAGCACAATAGTGGTATGCCAGCTACTGGCTACCTCTTGACACCGACCAACTCATTAGAACTAGACCTATGTCCCACCCTCCAACCAGAGAACCAATTGAGGCCTTGTGTCAATGACACCCTATCCGACACTGAGAAACGTCAATTACTCGAGTTAATACAGCAGCATTCCAAGTTTTTTTCCGAACTCCCCGGCCGAACATCCCTAGTTCAACATCATATCCGGACCCCCGAGGGTCGAACCGTACGCCTATGGCCCTGTCGAATTCAGGAAGCAAGGAAGATTCTGATAGAGGGGGAGATCACAAAAATGTTATCTTTAAAGGTCATCGAACCCTTCACGAGCCCGTGGTGTTCCCCAGTTGTCTTGGTCCCGAAACCAGATGGCTCTGTCAGGTTTTGTATCGACTTTAGAAAGCTCAATGAGATATCGCTCTTCGATACCTATCCTATTCCCCGGGTAGATGAGGTTCTAGAAAAGATAGGAAAGGCGCGTTTTATGTCCACCATTGATCTAACAAAAGGATATTGGCAGATTCCCTTAGCCCCAAAAGACAAAGAAAAGACAGCATTTGCTACCCCTTCTGATCTATACCATTTCACCGTCCTTCCCTTTGGGCTTCACGGTGCACCCCCTACCTTCCAACGTTTGATGGACCGACTCCTCCGGCCCTTCCAAGATTTCACTGCAGCCTATCTAGACGATATTGTCATTTTTAGTGCGACTTGGACAGAACACCTCCAACACCTAGAAAAAGTGTTCTCCACACTAGAAAGAGCAGGCCTTACCGCCAATCCTAAAAAGTGTGTCCTAGGGCAAACCCAAATAGAATATCTCGGGTATGTTATTGGTATGGGAGTTTTGCGTCCCCAGAAGGATAAAGTAGACGCCATTAGACGAATATCCCTCCCCAGAACCAAAAAGGAGCTTCGTTCTTTTCTGGGATTGGTAGGCTATTATCGTAGATTCATTCCGCAATATTCCACCATTACTGCTCCCCTCACAGATTTGTTAAAGAAGCAGTATCCTGCCACCTTTCCTCCTTTTTCTCCCTCTCAACTTCAAGGCTTTCAACGTCTCAAGGAGGCTCTCTCAACCGAACCAGTATTGAGATGTCCTGATTTTTCCAGACCCTTCCACCTTTTCACCGACGCTTCCAACGTCGGCCTGGGAGCAGTCCTAGCCCAGCCCGACGACCTGAGGCATGACCATCCCATCGTATATATCAGTCGTAATCTGCTACAGAGAGAAACACATTACCCCACTATTGAGAAGGAATGCCTTGCCATAAAATGGCCGATTGAGTGTCTCCAATATTATCTCTTAGGTCGACCTTTTATCCTTTATACTGATCATGCCCCATTGACTTGGTTAGCCTCCCATAAGGACACCAATTCCAGGGTGTTGCGCTGGTTCCTTGAACTCCAGCCCTTTACTTTTCAGGTCCGTCACATCCCTGGGTCCAGACAGTGCCCTGCTGACTTTCTCTCTCGCTGCCCGGATTCTACGGTCCTATACCAGTCCCGTTCCTGGGATGGGGTATGTAGGCGGGTGTTATCCACCTCGCCTACCGAAGCGCTGGAATGGTGCCGATCGCGCACCTCCTCCAGCCCCGTTAGGCGTCACCTAGGACACGCGTGGGGGCGGAGCGGCCTGCCGACACCGGACTTCCGGGTTGCCGCAGGGGAAAAGGAGGAGGACACCAAGGGAGGACGAGGAGCGGAACGCGATACGGAGGAAGATGGACAAAACAGAGAGGAGACCAACGGAACGCGCGGCAAGGAGAAGAATATCAGCCCAACGCGCGGCGAGGAGAAGAAGCCCAGCACAAACAGTGGAGCCAGAGGGAAGCCTCAAGGAGGAGATGAACCCTGCCACGACCCAGGAGGGTCGTGGCTGAACAAGTTACGGGCTATACTCCAGGGAAACCGTCATAAGGGGAATAAGGGAGCGGTAGGGGGGAGTAAGGACACCAGGGAGGACATAAAGGGAACGGGCGGGTTGTTCTGGGTGCTGGGGATCGGGGAACCACTGGTGCTATTCCCAGCCTGTCACCAACCTAATCCAGGCACTATAACAATCCGTTCCCTCCTTTTGGCTGCCAACCTTCGTTAATGCACTGCCTCCTCTAGTTCCTTCCCTCGCCCTCCCACACCTATACTAACATCTTAGAGACACCCAAATTCGTCCCACTTACCTGGAGATATCTTCTTGTTTTTTGTTTTGTTTTGAGAGCACACGGAAATCAAGAAGCAACAGTACGGAAGACGCCGCCTAAAAAGGAAAAGAAAGAAAATTAAAGACTGACAAAAACCAATCACCTTACGACAAGGAACCCCCTCCCCAAGAGAAACTGGAAAGACTTACAGTCATTATAACTATATACTCGGTACTGTAATAAAGAGATTGTGTTAGGCCCTTATAGGGCCACCCTGAAATCGGAGTCCGCGTCCTCTGTACCATTGAGCCCGCCACAAGGTCATGCACCAAAAAGAAGTGCCCACTCTGCGAGCTTGAAACTTGCGAAGTGAAAGAGTACATTTTGTACTTATTGCATTCAACAATTCTCCTCAGAAGTAAGATGTCATATTCTCACAGGATTGTTGCTTAGTTGTATAAACATAATTTCCAGTCCATGCTGAAATTAATGCAGACTTTATTTCCAGCTATCAGTAGGCTGGTTAAAAATACAACAAACACACTCAAAAACAATGAACTAAATAATCAAGAAATCAATCCAAAAATAGCTTTAAAGCCAGTCAGTAAGCCAGATCCAGCACTTTGAAAACATTAGTTGTGCCTGTTGTGTTAATGACCGGAAGATGATATGCAGTAAGTCAGCATAATGAGTTGGAAACTAGGACTGCAGGAGTCTTTGAATTTCAGATGTAGAATGAACTGTTTGCAAGGCAAGATTTATACCACAGAGGTTGAAGATACCACTTTCTGCACTAATAATGTTTATTTAGCTTATTAAAGGGCATACTTATTATGTCTAGTTTTGGCCATGGTATACCTTCACACAGTTATCTTGGAGGAGGATGCATTGTAATACCACAACATTGCCTAGTCTTTTGAACAGATAACAAAAAGGTGAACCCAGGTGTCAGCCCACTACAGCTACATTTATCATTATTAATTTGGAACTGTTCCTAGAAGTGTGTGATAAGAAAATATGAATGGAGCAGGTGTTGCTAGCAATTTGCAGGTGAAACCTGGCATCCAAGGGCTACAGGTATTGCGCAGAGTAATAGACTTGCAGAGGAGTAAATATCCTAGAGGATTGGTGCATGCAGATGTTCTTATGAGTGCTGGTATGAACACTTTTATACATGATCATGGAAGGCATTTCTGTATTTGTCATATCATCCTAAAGATGTATTTCTGAAATGCATATAAATCAAATGCAGTAATTGGCAAGGAGATCACTCCATGTAAAAATCATGTGACATGGGAATCTTTTCCACAGAAAATGTGGTGCTTTATATTTCTCCAGTATTGGGGTATCTTTCATAGATTCACATGCTTGAATCATTCTCCGTCGTCGAAGTGGGAGTCCCACGGTACATAGAAAGCAATAAAGAGATACAATTCTTTTTTTTTTTTTTTCATTGTAGTCATTAGGAAAAAAAACCACATTCACTTTTACAACTATCAGCCTCATTAGAAAAGGCCCAAACTTCAGCCAATCAGGCGAGACCACCCCTTTAGAATCCTCAGCACAGAGGCTCAGTCCCTCAGATTTTCTACTGCACGTCGTGTGTAAGGGAGTCTCCCTGAGCTCTGCTCAGTTTATTTTCTCTTCAAGAGATATTGTTCAGCTTTCACTCTTAACTTTGCTGTAGTACTTCTTCCATCATGTCTACAGCAAGAAAAGGTTTGTTTAGACCTTGTGGTACCTGTGGAAAGTTAAGGCTTCATTGTGAGGACCCTCACAAGGACTGCATATACTGTCTCCATCCAGAACATAAGGTCAAAGATTGTAAAATCTGCAGGACTTTTCCTAACAAGACTCTCAGAGACAGAGAAGCCAGGCTCCTACTTTGGCTTCAGAAACGAAAATCCAGAGAAGCTTTCTCTGAGGAGGAGGACAGCAACACGTCAGTGGCCTCAAAGAAGAGGAAAAGGTCTGTGGAGAGCTTCTCCCCCAAGAGTAGTAAGTCAGCTAAGAAGCTGCATGCGTTTAAGGATAGACCTGAGGAACACGCATCAACATCCAGGGAACATGGGGGTAAGGTTTGTTCAGAGCCATCTACTCCTGCTACCACCTCAAAGAAGCTCAAAAGATCTTCAAGTTCCCTACCACCGTCAACGTCCAGGATGTCCACACTGTCGAAGGCACCGTCGACGAGCGCATCGTCAACGGCAGGTCTTCCTTCATCGACGACAACAGCGACGGCCACATTTACGGCTCCATCGTCACCAATGATTGTTACTTCATCTTCGCTATCATCTACAACTATAACGTCGGTGAGCTTAAAATACGGTCCCTCACCTGCTCACACCTTAAAGATCACAAAGAGACTGTCGACGGGTAAGAAGGTGAAGTCTCTATCGTCGACGCACTCATTGACGGGTAAGCTCCAGAGCTCTTCGTCGACGATCTCACCGACGGAAGCATCGACGGCGCGGCAATAGAATTTGCCCTCAGAGGCGACTACTCCGTCAACGACACACCCGTTGACGACACCTCCGTCGACGGCAGCCCCGTCAACGGCAACTCCATCGACACTGGCACCGTCAACGGCAACTCTGTTGACGCTCGCACCGCCGATGACGGCACCGCTATCGACGCCTACACCGTCGACGAGACACCATGGATGAATGTACCGTCGACGACTACTCCGTCGACGGCTCAATTTCCTGAGTCTACCAAGCATTATGGAGCATCTCCTTACTTACCTCAAAGGATTCTGCTGATAAAAAGTAAATCTTCTCTCCTACTACCGTCTCATACATCACCTAGTAAAGTCACACCAGTACCTCCACAGCATATCTTTTCTGACGAGGAGGAGGAAGATGATGTATATTCAGATGACGTTTTTTTTCCCGGTGGCACGTAGCCCCTCAGAACTACGTATTAAATGTCAGGAGGAGGATGAAGAGGAAAGTGACCAGCTCTATTTAGGTCAGCAGCAGCAGAGTCACATACAACCTCAAGAGCAGCAGAAGCAGACGGTCCAGATGCCTGCAGCAGATGATGCAGGACTATTATTCTAGATTTCCTCCACCTGGCTCCTCTACTCCGGTACAACCTCCGCTTACCCCGATATCCACTCCTGTTCGGCAATCGGATTCTACGGAACCTCTCCCAGGTCCTTCATCTGGACAGGATGTTGATCCACCTTCGTCAGAGGATGAGCAGGAAGAAAGTGAAATTCAGGACACTGAGTCAATCATTCCAGAATGGGATGAATATCAGATTCAAACACCATCTCCTTCTACGCCACCACCAGTGGACTCTCCACCGCAGGACATTGGTGGTTTTCACAGTGTGATGGAAAGAGCTGCAAAAAGATTTCAACTGCCAATAATATCAAAGCAGTCAGACTGTTTCCTATATGACTTCAAAGAGGATACTAGGAAGTCAGTAAAAGCAATACCCATTGTTGACTTCATTTGGGAAGAGGGGCTTAAAGTCATGCAGACTCCATCTTCTATACCAGCAGTGTTACCAAGACTTGAAAAGAAATACAAAGCACCAGACAATTCTCCAGCATGTTTGGTTAGTCACCCTAAGCCAGACTCGGTCATATCACAGGCAGCTCAGAGAAGGTCCAGAAATCCGTCTTCATCTTTGACTGCCCCCCGGATAAGGAGGGACGACGGTTGGATTTGATTGGCAAAAAGTTCTCAACGATGGTGGCCATTACAGTCAGAGCAGCGAATTCCCTGGCAATCCTGGGAAGGTACGACCGTCAGATGTGGTCCGATATGTCGCAGTTTATAGAGCTATTACCAGAAGATAGTAGAGCAGAAGCGCGCAAAATATTACAGGAGGGTGAGAAGATCTCGGCTGAGATTATAGACTGCGCCATAGACGTCTCGTCTACAGGTTTCTGCCAGTTAGCCGGAGCAGCCGTACTCAGGCGTCAGGGGTGGCTGAAAGCTACATCGTTTAGACCAGAGGTGCAATTGAAGATACTGGACATGCCCTATGATGGTGAGCTCTTGTTCGGCAAGCATGTAGATGATGCTTTGCAATCTATTAAGACAGACACCGAGACAGCCAGATCTCTGGGAGCATTACAGTCCAGAAGACAGCCCTTTCGGGGAGCGAGAGGGAGAGGAATCTATTCTTATAGAGGCGGCGCACACCAATACCGACAATACTCTTCTTACCAGGGTCAGTTTCGTTCCACCATTGGCCAGCAACAGCCGCATACTTACCGACAGCCGTCATCCACACATTTCAGACAACCTGCAAGAGGAAAGTCGGCTTATAAAGCCAAAGAGGCAGCAAGGAAACACTGACCTTCATCAGTTGCCTGCACCCAACCCCTATACCAACACGCTAATAGGGGGCAGAATTTCCAAGTTCCTCCACCAGTGGTCCCAGATTACTTCAGACAAATGGTTGCTCGATATTGTCAACACAGGATATACACTAGAATTCAATCAGCCTCCCCCTCATGTACCACCAAGGGGTCCCCGCCTGCCCATCTCAACAAACTTCTAGCGCAGACTGCTATCTTAATGGAGAAGGGAGCAATAGAGATCGTACCGAAAAACCAGAGGGGAACAGGTTTTTACTCCCGCTTCTTCCTTATACGGAAAAAGACAGGAGACTGGAGACCTATTTTAGATCTTTGTTCTCTCAACAAATTCCTCAAGAAGCAATCATTTCGCATGATCTCCCTTCAAGATGTCCTACGCCTACTCAACCGGGGGGATTTCATGACGTCCTTAGATCTCCAGGACGCATATTTCCACATTCCCATTCACCCCAGTCATCGGAAATTCTTACGGTTCAGGGTTGCAGTCACTCATTACCAGTTCAGAGTGTTGCCCTTTGGACTCAGATCGGCCCCAAGAGTGTTCACCAAGGTCTTGGCACCAGTTGCAGCCTACCTCAGGCAACTAGAGATTCAGGTGTTCCCGTACTTAGACGACTGGCTAATAAAAGCACGAACAACGACAAAAGCTGCCAGGGACACAAGGACATGTTTATCTCTCTTCGGGACACTAGGATTAACAGTCAATTACCCCAAGTCTCATCTAGAGCCTTCCCAGAACATTACCTTTTTAGGAGCCATCTTGGACACAGTCCAAGCGAGAGCCTTTGCTTCGCACAACAGATAGAAGAGACTTCAAGATCTAGCAACACGTCTCAGCAGAAGAAGGTCCGCTTCTGTTTGGACTTACAAGTCTTTTCTGGGGATGCTTTCTTCTTACATTCCATTGATAGAAAACTGTCGCCTGCACATGAGAACACTTCAGCAGCAATTAGACAATCAATGGAAACAAATAGAAGGCTCTTTCGACAATGTAGTTCGAATAATCCCATCAGCAAGACAAGCTCTCAAATGGTGGAAGGATACCCCCCTCATCTCAGAAGGTCTCTCATTCCTGAAAGACAAACCAGTGCACATTATTATAACAACAGATGCATCCTTAGAGGGATGGGGCGCACATTTACAAGACCTATCAGTGAGAGGGAAATGGTCCACTCAGGAGTCGATTCTTCACATAAACGTATTGGAGTTAAGAGCAGTTTCCTTGGCACTCAAGGCCTTCCTCACCAACATCAGGGGTTCCTCAGTGTTGATAAGAACAGACAACACCACAGTCATGCATTACCTCAACAAGCAGGGGGGTACAAGATCGCAGGCATTTTCTCTAGAATCTCAGAAGCTGTGGCATTGGGTGATTCAGCATCACATATCGATCAGAGCGGAACATCTCCCGGGGATCTCCAACACCTGGGCAGATGCCTTAAGCAGGACTCGAACCAGCTGTCACGAATGGGAACTCAATCAGACAGTTCTCGACCGCCTCTTTCGTCATTGGGGCAAGCACAGTCTGGATCTGTTTGCGACCAGAGACAACAAAAAATGCCAACACTTCGCAAGCTGGCGACCGCAAAAAGGATCAAAGGGGAATGCGTTTTTGATCAAATGGTCAGGGATTTATGCATACGCTTTTCCCCCCCTTCCACTCATCCCAAGACTTCTGCAGGAAATGAAGAGGGAACCATGCTGGCTTCTATTGATTGCTCCCAAATGGCCACGCCAGTTTTGGTTCACTGAACTTCTATTGCTGTCGGAGCAGCCTCACATACGGCTGAGAACAATGCCAGACTTGTTAACAACGAATCAGGGGATCAAAGGGGAATGCGTTTTTGATCAAATGGTCAGGGATTTATGCATACGCTTTTCCCCCGCTTCCACTCATCCCTAGACTTCTGCAGAAAATGAAGAGGGAACCATGCCGGCTTCTATTGATTGCTCCCAAATGGCCACGCCAGTTTTGGTTCACAGAACTTCTATTGCTGTCGGAGCAGCCTCACATACGGCTGAGAACAATGCCAGACTTGTTAACAACGAATCAGGGGCAGGTCCGTCATCCCAACCCGATTCTCTTCGATTATCAGCCTGGCTTCTGAATTCTATGAATTTGACGGCCTAGATATCCCTTCAGACTGCAGGGAGGTACTTGCCTGTGCCAGAGCTCAATCTACAAACAGGACGTATAAGCTCAAGTGGAAGAGGTTCTGCATATGGTGTTCAGCTTCTAACGTTCACCCTCTGAAGTCCTCTCCAGAACAGATCCTTCCATATCTGTTGCATTTAGCAAAATCAGGCCTTTCCCATTCGTCTATCAGGGTCCACCTCGCTGCTATATCCCGTTTCCGACGAACATCACACTCACCATCTTTATGGTCATCCAGGATAATAAAGCAATTTCTAAAAGGCTTGTTCAGGATGTTCCTGCCGATTCACCGACCTCCACCTCCATGGCATTTAAATATTGTGCTCTCCCAATTGATGAAGCATCCGTTTGAGCCCATTCATAAGGCAGACCTGAAATATATTTCTTTGAAAACAGCCCTCCTTCTGGCCCTCACTTCCGCGGTAAGGATTAGCGATATCCAGGCTTTCACAGTCTCACCACCTTTTCTGCAATTCAAATCAGAGGTGGTCATTCTAAGAACTAATCCAAAATTTATCCCCAAGGTTCCATCGACTTTTCATTTAAATGAGCCGGTGGTTTTGAGAACATTTTTTCCAAATCCGCGAACTCCAGCAGAGCGGGCATTACATTCTCTAGACATTAAACGATGTTTAAAATTCTACATACAAAGGACTATCAGTTTTTGTAAATCTGAACAACTGTTTATTAGCTATGGGCGGATCAATAAAGGCAAGGCCGTTACCAAGCAGACCATAGCACGCTGGATCTCTTCTACCATACAACTCTGCCACCAGTTAGCAGGGAAGCCGTTATCGTCCAATGTCAGAGCGCACTCCACTAGAGCAGTATCCACTTCGGCAGCTCTATTCGCAGGAGTCCCTCTGAACCAGATCTGCAGAGCGGCAAAGTGGACACGTGCCCACTCATTACCCAGCACTACTGCCTGGAAGCTACTGACAGGATGGATGCCGTGGTAGGACAAGCAGTGTTACATAATTTATTTGCATAAGGTGAGCCAATAATCTCTTTACCCTCCATCCTCTATGTATTGCCAGACTGATATTTTTAATGTAGATATGTCTATATATATATATATATATATATGTTCGATGGCATGTGTAGCTGCAGATACACATGCTGTGCACATCCCGCCATCTAGTGTTGGGCTCGGAGTGTTACAAGTTGTTTTTCTTCAAAGAAGTCTTTTCGAGTCACAAGATCGAGGGACTCCTCCCCTTCGGCTCCATTGCGCATGGGCGTCGACTCCATCTTAGATTGTTTTCTTTCCGCCATCGGGTTCAGACGTGTTCCTCTTTGCTCCGTGTTTCGGTTCGGAAAGTTAGTAAAATCTCGGAAAATTTGACGGTATTGTTTGCGTTCGGTATCGGGTTAGTTAACGCAGATCGACACCGAATTTTGAAGAGCTCCGGTGGCCCTTCGGGGTTTCGATTCCCCGGCGGGGCCTGGTCGGCCCAACCACGTGCATCTTCAAGGCTAATGGAACGGACCCCATTACGCTTCTGCCCCGAATGCCACAACAAGTATCCTTACACAGATCAGCATCTGGTCTGTAATTTGTGTTTGTCTCCCGAACACAAAGAGGATACCTGCGAGGCCTGTCGAGCGTTTCGGTCGAGGAAAACGCTAAGAGACCGAAGAGCAAGAAGACTCCAAATGGCGTCGGCGCTGTCAGGACACCACGACTTGGAGGAAGAAGAAACCTTCTCCATCGCGGATTCGGACTCGGACGAGGTCGAAACCAAACAGAGATGCCGAAAACCGTGAGTAAGACGCCCCGCCCAAGACTCACGGAAAATTCACTAAAGCCCAGGGGACGCCACCGCCAACAGGCCATGGCTTAACCTGAAAATTAGGTGACTGGCCATCGGCACCGAAAAAGGGCACACATGTGTCGAAGTCATCCGACTCCGGTCGAGATACTGGCACAGAACAGACTCGACCCCGAGACACCTGGGTCAGAGCAATCTCGACATCGAGAGAGTGGCACCGAAACAAGTCGGCACTGAGATATCGGAACACCGAAAGGCAAAAAAGGGTCTTCGGAGCTGAAAAAGACGGTCGAAAAGGTTTCGATACAGATTCGGACAGGAGCTAGAGGCAGGGGAGACAGATTACACTCAAAGAAGGCTCCACATTCAGAAGGAGACAGGAAAAATCAGTACTCTCCCTCCAATCCGAATTAAAAGGAAACTTGCCTTCCAAGAGAAAGACAAGCAACCACAAGCAAAGGTGGCAAAACAAATAACTCCGCCACCATCACCACAGCGCTCACCACAACCATCACCGTTAGCCACTCCACCAATGATGCAGTCTCCAACTCATACAGGAATGAGTCAAGATGATCCTGATGCATGGGATCTTTATGATGCGCCAGTATCAGATAACAGTCCCGACTGTTATCCAGCGAGACCATCACCACCTGAGGACAGTACTGCCTACACACAGGTGGTGTCAAGAGCAGCCGCGTTTCACAATGTCACCCTGCACGCAGAACCAATTGAAGATGACTTTTTTTTAATACTCTGTCGTCCACACATAGCCAGTACCAGAGTCTCCCTATGTTACCGGGAATGCTGAAACACTCAAAGCAAGTGTTTCAAGAGCCTGTGAAAGGCAGGGCCATCACTCCAAGGGTGGAGAAAAAGTACAAACCTCCACCAACAGACCCTGTGTATATCACGCAGCAATTGACACCGGACTCAGTGGTAGTAGGGGCAGCTCGAAAAAGGGCGAACTCACACACCTCGGGAGATGCACCACCACCCGACAAGGAAAGTCGCAAGTTCGACGCAGCGGGGAAAAGGGTCGCGGCACAAGCAGCCAACCAATGGCGCATTGCAAATTCACAGGCCTTGCTGGCTAGATATGATAGAGCTCATTGGGACGAAATGCAACATTTCATAGAACATCTACCCAAAGAGTTCCAAAAGAGGGCACAACAAGTGGTGGAAGAAGGCCAGAGTATCTCTAACAACCAGATACGGTTGGCAATGGATGCAGCAGACACAGCTGCAAGGACTGTAAATACAGCGGTCACCATACGGAGACACGCATGGCTACGCACCTTAGGATTCAAGCCGGAAATTCAACAAGCGGTGCTAAATATGCCTTTTAACGGACAGCAGTTGTTTGGGCCGGATGTGGACACTGCTATCGAGAAACTTAAAAAGGACACAGATACTGCCAAAGCCATGGGCGCACTCTACTCCCCACAGAGCAGTGTCACGCCGCACCGCGCGGCGCGAGCCGAGTGTTCGGCACAAGCCGGGCGTTCAGCTCGGGCCGCGCATCGTGTTTCTAAGACGCGGCGCGCCCCGAGCCTTTCCTGTTCTTTACGAGGCCCCAGACCTTACATGGGGCCTCGCACTGCTCTCTCCCTCCGCATTTTTGGGGTCTCCTGACCCCTCTTACCTGTTCTTGTTTCTTCTTTTTCTTCTTTCTTCTTTCTTGGGTTTTTGCTGCACTTTCCTTTATGTCTTTTCCCCCTTCCCAGGTTACCTTTTTCTTCCCAGCATTCCTCATTCCCTAGTCTCTATGGTTTCTACTCTATTCTGTTCTATCTACTTTTCCCTATCTAAAATAGTGTCCTTTTTCTTCCTGTGGGTCACTTCTTGTTTTTTGGTATTTAAGGGCAGTGTTTTCTTCTCTTCTTTGCGCTGCAACACTTTCTGTTCAGATGGTGTCTTCGCTCCTGATTTCCTTGCCTTTTGGTTCTGGAATTCGCCAATTCTGTGCTATTTGAATTCAGTTCTTTTTGATTCCAGTTCTTTTGTTCTTGTTTTCAGGAGTCATTCTGTTGGAGGTTTTTTCCCCTTTTTTGGAAGGTTTTTTTTCCCTCTGGCGCTATTTTCTGAAGGTCACGGTCTGTTCTTGGCATTTCCATTGCCTACAGCACCGTGGCTTCCAGAAAGAGTCGCCCCTTTTTGGGCCAAAGCCGAACACTCAAGATCCACGCCACGAGATCTGCAGATTCCAGGCGCAAGCAGCACGTGAGTCGTGACAGATTGCAGCGCCAAACCATTCCGACGTCTTCAAACACCATGGATGACACAGTGGTGGCTGCTGCAGATCCGGATCAATCTCTCCTGACGACGATTCAGCAACAAGCTCAAGAATTACAACAACTACGCAATGAGAATGCTGCGTTACGACAGGCTTTGGCTTTCCGCAGTGGTGATGTTCCAACGCTTTCAGCTTCTACCCATTGTTTTTCCGGTGAACCAACCAAACTGCGTGAGTTCCTTGATTCATTAACGGTGTACTTCACCTTCCGACCCACCCAATTCTCCCATGACAGAACAAAGGTGGGTTATCTAATCAGTGCCTTATCCGGTCCTGCCTTGGCCTGGGCAACCCCGATGGTATCGTCCAACGATCCGGTATTGTCGGACTATTCCGCCTTCGTGAATCGCTTCAAACAAATGTTTAGTCGTCCTGGATTGGAGGCTTCAGCGGAAGAAGCCTTATGCGACATTCAACAAGGTTCACAAGATGTCCTACAATACATAACACGTTTTCGTCAGTTAGCGGCAGAGACCACCTGGGTGGAACGTACGCTGGTGACTTTGTTTCGTAGAGGACTCAAAGAAGAAATAAAGGATGAATTAGTACATTCCACCAGAGTGGAAGATCTTCGTGGCCTGATGGATCAAGCCCTTTCCATTGAATACCGCCTTCAGGAACGGAGATCGGAGAAGAGAAGGAGTAGAGGGTCTTTCCAACCAAGCACTTCACGAGTTTATCCGCATCGTTCTGAGGAACCTCGCCCTCCTGCTAGAGACATCGAAGGAGAACCCATGCAGGTGGATACTACTCGAGGCCCTCTCTCCGCTAGCGAGCGGGAAGACAGGCGAAAGAGAGGGTTGTGCCTGTACTGTGGTTCTGCTGGCCATATGCTTCGTACCTGTCCTGTACGTCCGTCAAGGCCATCGGGAAACGCCACTTCCCGTCCTCTGTAAGAAGGGAGGGGACGGGATTATCAGCTATACCTTCCATCAGTTCCTTTAATGACAATACAACATCCTTGTTCATAGTACCAGTCCTGTTACAATTTCCTGACGGCCGTCAAGAAAAAACTATGGCTTTACTAGACTGTGGTGCTAGTGGTATTTACATGGATAAGACGTGGGCCACTACTCAACAAGTTCCTACACAACCCAAGGAAATTCCCGAACAAGTGCACACAGTGGACGGATCCTTGATATCCTCTGGTCCAGTTGATACAACTACTCTGCTGCTGAATTTACAGATCGGTAACCATCAAGAACACGTTGCCTTTGATCTCATAACATCCTCCAACCATACCATCATTCTTGGAATTCCATGGTTCATTAGACATAATCCGTATGTGAATTGGGCAACCTGGACAGTTTCCTTGTCTTCACAATTTTGTTATGAGCACTGTTTTTCTTCTGACAAGTATTGGTCACCTAAAAGATCAATAATTACGGAAGGTACCACCGGTTCTTCCATTAATACAGTCCAAGGAGTCCCTGAACATTATTTGGAGTTTCAAGATGTGTTCCAAAAACCATCCAGACCTGTGTTACCTCCACATTGAGACTATGATTGTGCTATTCCCTTGGAACCTGGCACTATCGTTCCTTTTGGAAGGATGTATTCCCTCACGGAACCTGAAAAGGAAGTTCTAAAAGAGTATCTGGAAGAAAATATTCAGAGTGGTCTTATTGTTCCATCGTCTTCTCCGGCCGGGGCTCCTCTCTTTTTTGTACCCAAGAAATCCAAGGATCTTCGCCCTTGCCTGGATTTTCGAGGCCTGAATAAGATAACTATTAAAGATCGTTATCCTTTGCCTCTCATCAGGGATATTCTAGAAGCAGTCAGAGGGGCTCAACGGTTTACCAAACTAGATCTACGAGGAGCCTACCACCTTTTACGCATTAAAGAAGGAGACGAGTGGAAAACAGCTTTTAGGACCCCTTTTGGTCACTTTGAATACAAAGTAATGCCTTTTGGTCTCACTAATGCCCCCGCAATCTTCCAGAGATTTATGGACTCAGTGTTTTCTGACCTTCTGAACCAGACAGTTGTAATTTACTTAGATGATATTCTTATTTATTCTAGAAATCCTGAACTCCATTCTTCCCATGTGAAACAAGTCCTTCAAAGACTCCGGGCACATCAGCTATTTTGCAAACCAGAAAAGTGTGAGTTTGACAAGACGGAAGTTAAATATCTGGGTTATCATTTAAGTCCCACTGGCATAGCTATGGATCAAGAAAAAGTACAAGCTATTCTAGATTGGCCTTCCCCATCTTCTATTAAAGAAACACAATGTTTTCTAGGGTTAGCGAATTTTTATCGGCAATTCATCTTAGACTTTGCGAAACAGACTAGCCATATAACTCACACTTTAAAGAAGGAAAATTTAACTAAAGGGTTTGTCTGGACTAAGGCGGCCGAAACAGCCTTTCAAGATTTAAAGAAGGCGTTCACTCAAGCTCCCATCCTAAGACATCCAGATAACAACAAACAATTTATTGTAGTTACCGATGCTTCCGAAAGAGCCATTGGAGCCGTCTTACTTCAACAACAAGAGGATGATGGTCTTGAACATCCTGTTTTCTACTTGTCCCATATACTCTCTATAGCAGAACAACATTACTCAGTACTGGAAAGAGAATTATTGGCCCTGAAAACAGCCTGCCTAGAATGGAGACAGTTCCTGATGGGTTCCAAGGAGCCTTTTGAGGTGAGAACAGATCACCGTAATTTACAATGTTTACGAAATTTCGTATGCCAGAATAGTCGCCAAGCTCGTTGGGCCTTTTTCTTCAGTCAGTATGATTTTTACATTACTTATATTCCTGGATCCCAAAACATTCTGGCTGATGCTCTGTCTCGCCGTTATCCAGATTGTACTCCTGCCCCATCTCAACATCTACTGGAACCTAGTAAGATCATTGGAGTAGCTCAGTCTTTTCTGGAGGAGGTACAACTGGAATACTCCAACTTATCTGATCACGAAGTAGAGAAACTAAGGCCTCTATTACATAAAAGACAAGGTTACTATTATTATCAAGATCTGTTATTCCTCCCTACTGACAGAGTAAGAGAAAAAGCATTACAAATGTGCCATGATTCACCGGTTGCGGGTCATAGAGGCATAAAGGCCACACAAGAACTTCTTTCGCGATTTTGAAAGATACGTTCAGGCTTGTCCCACATGGGCTCAAGCCAAGATTCCCCGTACCAGACCTGCAGGATTACTCCAGCCTTTGCCTGTTCCGCCAACTCCATGGCACACCATCTCTACTGATTTTATGTGTTCGCTACCACCTTCAGCAGGAAACCGGGTAATCATGGTCACTGTGGATTCCTTTACTAAAATGGCTCACTTCACTGCCCTGAAAAAGCTACCTACATCCCAAGAACTAAGCCAGATATTTATCGATCATATCTTCCGTCTTCATGGACTTCCACATACCATTGTATCCGATAGAGGGCCTCAGTACATTTCCCGGTTTTGGAGATTTTTTAGTAAAACACTAAATATCAATAGAGCCCTGTCATCAGGCTTCCATCCTCAGACCAATGGACAGACCGAGCGTCTGAACCAAGGATTAGAGCAATATCTTCGCTGTTTTTGCAATTCTACCCAAAGCAACTGGAACACTTATCTCCCTATTGCAGAATTTTCCTACAATAATACTGTCCATAGTGCCTCCAAGGTCACTCCTTTTTTCGGTTCCTATGGCTTTCATCCTACCTCTTTTCCTACTTCTCCTCGGTCTACCTCTTCCCTGCCCGCTATCACTCATTTCTCCAAACGACTTCTACAAATCCATAGACTAATTCGATCCAATCTATTACACACCAAGAGATATATGAAGAAAGTAGCAGACAAGAAACGTAGGTCCACTCCGGACTACCATCTGCAAGATAAAGTTTGGCTTTCTTCCAAATTTTTACCCTCACGTCTTTCTCAGAACAAGTTCACACCTCCCTACTACGGGCCTTTCCGTATTCTTCAGTTGATTAATCCTGGCACTGTCCGTCTTCACTTGCCTCGTACGTGGAAGATTCATCCAGTCTTTCATGTCTCCCAGCTTAAACCTTATGTGCCTGACCCTTACTCTCGTCAGTTTCCTTGTCCTCCTCCTGTCTTGGTGGATGATGTTCCTGAATATGAGGTTCAGGACATTTGTGACTCTCATCTTTCTCACAAACGTCTGCAGTATCTGATTCATTGGAAGGGTTATCCTCTCAGTGAATGTTCTTGGGAAGACGCATCTTCTGTTCACGCGCCTCTTCTGATTCAGCGATTTCACCGTTTATTTCCTCTCAAACCTGGGCCTTCGGGAGGGGGACCTACTGTCGCGCCCCACCGCGCCGCGCGAGCCGAGTGTTCGGCACAAGCCGGGCGTTCGGCTCGGGCCGCGCATCGCGTTTCTAAGACGCGGCGCGCCCCGAGCCTTTCCTGTTCTTTACGAGGCCCCAGACCTTACATGGGGCCTCGCACTGCTCTCTCCCTCCGCATTTTTGGGGTCTCCTGACCCCTCTTACCTGTTCTTGTTTCTTCTTTTTCTTCTTTCTTCTTTCTTGGGTTTTTGCTGCACTTTCCTTTATGTCTTTTCCCCCTTCCCAGGTTACCTTTTTCTTCCCAGGATTCCTCATTCCCTAGTCTCTATGGTTTCTACTCTATTCTGTTCTATCTACTTTTCCCTATCTAAAATGGTGTCCTTTTTCTTCCTGTGGGCCACTTCCTGTTTTTTGGTATTTAAGGGCGGTGTTTTCTTCTCTTCTTTGCGCTGCAACACTGTCTGTTCAGATGGTGTCTTCGCTCCTGATTTCCTTGCCTTTTGGTTCTGGAATTCGCCAATTCTGTGCTATTTGAATTCAGTTCTTTTTGATTCCAGTTCTTTTGTTCTTGTTTTCAGGAGTCAATCTGTTGGAGGTTTTTTCCCCTTTTTTGGAAGGTTTTTTTTCCCTCTGGCGCTATTTTCTGAAGGTCACGGTCTGTTCTTGGCGTTTCCATTGCCTACAGCACCGTGGCTACCAGAAAGAGTCGCCCCTTTTTGGGCCAAAGCCGAACACTCAAGATCCACGCCACGAGATCTGCAGATTCCAGGCGCAAGCAGCATGTGAGTCGTGACAAGCAGAGGCACATTTCGGAAAACACAGTTTAGAGGGGGGTTTCGAGGACAAAACACAGAACCCTCAACCTCACAAACAAGACCCACATACCAGAGCCAGTATCAGAGGGGAAGTTTTCGTGGACAATACAGGGGTGGACAGTTCCCTAAAACTAGGGGAAAGTTCCAAGGTCCCAATAACCCCTCAAAATAAACAGTGACTTCAGTGTCACAAATCCCCAACACATAACCACAGTGGGGGGGAGACTAACAGATTTTTACAGGAACTGGGAGGAGATAACAACAGACACGTGGGTCCTAGCCATTATCCAACATGGTTATTGCATAGAATTCCTACAATTCCCTCCAAATGTCCCACCGAAAACACACAACATGTCCAAACAACACATGGATCTATTACAACTGGAGGTCCAAGCGTTGTTGCAAAAAGATGCAATAGAACTAATACCAAATCATCAGAAAGGAACGGGGGTTTACTCCCTGTACTTTCTCATACCCAAAAAAGACAAAACTCTAAGACCCATTTTAGATCTCAGAACACTAAACCTTTACATCAAATCAGATCACTTTCACATGGTAACACTTCAGGACGTAATCCCCTTGCTTAAACAACAAGAATACATGTCAACATTAGACCTCAAGGATGCGTATTTCCATATACCCATACATCCTTCACACAGAAGATAATTAAGGTTTGTAATCCAAGGGGTACATTACCAGTTCAAAGTGTTGCCATTCGGAATAACAACAGCGCCAAGAGTCTTTACAAAATGCCTTGCCATAGTGGCAGTCCATTTCAGAAGACAGCAAATACATGTGTTCCCGTATCTAGACGACTGGTTAATCAAAACCAATACGCAAGAACGGTGCTCACAACACACAAAATACGTTATAGAAACCCTTCACAAGTTAGGGTTCTCACTCAACTACCAAAAATCACACCTACAGCCGTGTCAAATACAACAGTATCTGGGAGCAACAATCAACACAAGAAAGGGGATTGCCACTCAAGTCCACAAAGGGTACAGGCATTCCAAAACGTAATACAGACCATGCACCCAAACCAAAGGTTTCAGGTAAAATTTGTAATGAAACTGCTAGGCATGATGTCCTCATGCATAGCCAGTGTCCCAAACGCAAGATTACACATGCGGCCCTTACAACAGAGCCTAGCATCACAATGGTCACAAGCACAGGGTCAACTTCAAGATCTAGTGTTGATAGACCGCCAAACATACACCTCGCTTCAATGGTGGAATACTATCAATTTAAACCAAGGGTGGCCTTTCCAAGACCCAGTGCCTCAATACGTGATCACAACAGATGTCTCCATGGTAGGGTGGGGAGCACACCTCAATCAACACAGCATCCAGGGACAATGGGACACTCAACAGAGACAACTTCATATCAATCACTTAGAACTACTAGCAGTATTTCTAGCGTTGAAAGCATTTCAACCACTAATAACCCACAAACACATTCTTGTCAATACAGACAACATGACAACAATGTATTATCTGAACAAACAAGGAGGGACACACTCGACACAATTGTGTCTCTTAGCTCAAAAGATATGGCATTGGGTGATTCACAACCACATTCGCCTAATAGCGCAGTTCATACCAGGAATCCAAAACCAGTTAGCCGACAATCTCTCTCGGGATCACCAACAGATCCACAAATGGGAAATTCATCCCCAGATACTACAAACTTACTTCCAAAGGTGGGGAACACCGCAAATAGACCTATTTGCCACAAAAGCTTCGCATCCAGGTACCCACAAGCTCAATCTCAAGGCAATGCATTATGGATGAGTTGGTCAGGGATATTTGCATACGCTTTTCCCCCTCTCCTACTCCTTCCGTATCTAGTAAACAAATTGAGTCAAAACAAACTCAAACTAATATTGATAGCACCAACTTGGGCACGACAACCTTGGTACACAACACTACTAGACCTATCAGTAGTACCTCATATCAAACTGCCAAACAGACCAGATCTGTTAACTCAACACAAACAACAGATCAGACACCCGAATCCAGCATCGCTCAATCTAGCAATTTGACTCCTCAAATCTTAGAATTAGGACATCTAGACCTTACACAAGAATGCATGGAGGTCATAAAACAGGCTAGGAAACCAACCACAAGACATTGCTATGCAAATAAGTGGAAAAGATTTGTTTATTACTGCCATAATAATCACATTCAACCATTACACGCATCTGCAAAAAACATTGTAAGCTATCTACTACACTTACAAAAGTCTAAGTTAGCTTTTTCATCCATAAAAATACATCTGACCGCAATTTCGGCGTATTTGCAAATTACGCATTCAACTTCATTATTCGGAATCCCAGTTATAAAAGCATTTATGGAGGGTCTGAAAAGGATTATTCCACCAAGAACACCACCAGTTCCTTCGTGGAACCTCAACATTGTATTAACACGACTCATGGGTCCACCATTTGAACCCATGCATTCATGTGAAATACAGTACTTAACATGGAAAGTAGCGTTTCTAATAGCTATCACATCTCTCAGAAGAGTAAGTGAGATACAAACCTTTACTATACAAGAACCCTTTATACAAATACACAAACATAAAGTAGTTCTACGCAGAAATCCTAAATTCTTACCTAAGGTCATATCACCGTTCCACTTAAATCAAACAGTGGAACTCCCAGTGTTCTTTCCAGAACCAGACTCTGTAGCTGAAAGAGCATTACATACATTAGACATCAAAAGGGCACTAATGTACTACATTGATAGAACGAAACAAATTTGCAAAACTAAACAATTGTTTGTTGCTTTCCAAAAACCTCATACAGGGAATCCAATATCCAAACAAGGCATTGCCAGGTGGATAGTTAAATGTATTCAAACCTGTTATATAAAAGCAAAAAGACAACTGCTTATTACACCAAAGGCACACTCCACTAGCAAGAAAGGTGCCACCATGGCCTTTCTGGGGAACATAGCAATGACTGAAATATGTAAGGCAGCCACATGGTCTACGCCTCATACATTTACCAAGCATTACTGCGTGGATGTGTTAACAACACAGCAAGCCACAGTAGGACAAGCAGTATTAAGAACATTATTTCAAACAACTTCAACTCCTACAGGCTAAACCACTGCTTTTGGGGAGATAACTGCTTACTAGTCTATGCACAACATGTGTATCTGCAGCTACACATGCCATCGAACGGAAAATGTCACTTACCCAGTGTACATCTGTTCGTGGCATGAGACGCTGCAGATTCACATGCGCCCTCCCACCTCCCCGGGAGCCTGTAGCCGTTCTAAGTTGCCAAGAAAGTTGAACTTGTACATTTCTAAATTTGTTATATCACTTTTAGTCACATTTTGTACATACATACTTACTCCATTGCATGGGCACTATTACTATATACACGACTCCTACCTCACCCTCTGCGGGGAAAACAATCTAAGATGGAGTCGACGCCCATGCGCAATGGAGCCGAAAGGAGAGGAGTCCCTCGATCTCGTGACTCGAAAAGACTTCATCGAAGAAAAACAACTTGTAACACTCCGAGCCCAACACTAGATGGCGGGATGTGCACAGCATGTGAATCTGCAGCGTCTCATGCCACGAACAGATGTACACTGTGTAAGTGACATTTTCCATATATATATATATATATATATATATATATATATATATATATATATATATATATATGTATAGATATAGATATAGATATATATATATGATTACTATTGATATATATTTATATATAATCTTTTAGAATGTTAATGAGCATATTTAACTACCTATATGAGTCCATATAGGATGAATTGTGAGCAGGCATGTTTCTGGTGTTTCAGAACTCAACCATCTTTCTTACTGCTGACTACTCTGATTTAAGAATGTGAATCTATGAAAGATACCCCAATACTGGAGAAGAAAATAAGTTACTTACCTGTAACTGTGGTTCTCCAGTATTGGTATCTTTCATAGATTCACATGCGACCCACCCTCCTCCTCATGGGGGCTCATCTCTTTTATTTTTCTTTCTTGTAATCACTAGTGCGGAGAATTCTGAGGGACTGAGCCTCTGTGCTGAGGATTCTAAAGGGGTGCTCTCCCCTGATTGGCTGAAGTTTGGGCCTTTTCTAATGAGGCTGATAGTTGTAAAAGTGAATGTGTTTTTTTTTCCTAATGACTAGAATGAAAAAAAAAAAGATTTTTATCTCTTTATTGCTTTCTATGTACCGTGGGACTCCCACTTCGATGACGGGGAATGATTCAAGCATGTGAATCTATGAAAGATACCAATACTGGAGAACCACAGTTACAGGTAAGTAACTTATTTTCTTTCTTGATACTTAAAAGGGTGTATGATGCTTCTTTTTTAGCCATTATGTTGAGGTCAAGTTGTAAGGGTTAGACACAGCACTTTCATTTCTAAGCTGCCATGTGAGTTTCAAAGTTTGTAATGCCCAATTTAATTGTGTTATTGCACACATCAGAGCCTGTTCTTGTTGCAAAAAGCTAAAGTATTATTTCAGAAGAATACGAGCTGATGATATTATAGTGGAAATTGTGGATACCTATTTCAAGAGTGTCTGGAAGTCATTCTTGATATTAAATGTGGTCTGCATTGTTTTCTCTGTCAGTTTCCCAAATTATTTCTGTAGCTTCCCTTTCTGAATATGCCTGTGCTTTTTTAATAATGGTAAATTTTGAAGTGGACACGAAGCATTATTTTTTTTACTCAATGGAAACTGTAGGAAGTTGGCTCTATATATACTATTTCAAAGTAAGAAATAGTGTGCACAAAGTCCAAGGGTTCCCCTTAGAGGTAAAATAGTGGCAAAAACAGATCATTCTAATGCTCTATTTTGTGGTAGTGTGGTCGAGCAGTAGGCTTATCAGAGGGTAGTGTTAAGCATTTGTTGTACACACACAGGCAATAAATGAGGAACACACACTCAAAGACAAATTCCAGGCCAATATGTTTTTATATAGAAAAAAATATTTTCTTAGTTTATTTTAAGAACCACAGGTTCAAGATTTACAAACAATACTTCAAATGAAAGGTTTTTCACTCAGGTATCTTAGGAACTTTGAATTATCACAATAGCGTGTACAGTTTTGATAAAAAAGGCAATAAGCTATTTTAAAGTGGACACTGCAAAAATTAACAGTTCCTGGGGGAGGTAAGTATATGTTAAGTTCACAGGTAAGTAAAACACTTACAGGGTTCAAAGTTGGGTACAGGTAGCCCACCGTTGGGGGTTCAAGGCAACCCCAAAGTTACCACACCAGCAGCTTAGGGCCGGTCAGGTGCAGAGGTCAAAGTGGTACCCAAAACACATAGGCTTCAATGGAAATAGGGGTGCCCCGGTTCCAGGCTGCCAGCAGGTAAGTACCCGCGACTTCGGAGAGCAGCCCAGGGGGGTTTTGTAGGACACCGGGGGGGGGACACAAGTAGGCACAGAAAGTACACCCTCAGCAGCACAGGGGCGGCCGGGTGCAGAGTGCAAACAGGCGTCGGGTTTTCAATAGGAATCAATGGGGAGACCCGGGGGTCTCTTCAACGATGCAGGCAGGCACTTCGGGGGCTCCTCGGAGTAGCCACCACCTGGGCTAGGCACAGGGTCGCCTGGGGGTCGCTCCTGCACTGGAGTTCGGTTCCTTCAGGTCCTGGGGGCTGCGGGTGCAGTGTGTTTTCCAGGCGTCGGGTTCCTTGAAGCAGGCAGACGCGGTCAGGGGGAGCCTCTGGATTTCCTCTGCAGGCGTCGCTGTTGGGGCTCAGGGGGGTCAACTCTGGCTACTCACGGGCTTGCAGTTGCCGGGGATTCCTCCCTGTAGTGTTAGTTTTCCGCAGGCCGAGCCGGGGGCATCGGGTGCAGAGTGGAAAGTCTCACGCTTCCGACAGGAAACGTGTGGTCTTTAAAAGTTGCTTCTTTGTTGCAAAGTGTTGCAGTTTCTTGAACAGGGCCGCTGTTCTCGGGAGCTTCTTAGTCCTTTAGATGCAGCGTAGTCCTCTGAGGCTTCAAAGGTCGCTGGACCCTGTTGGATGCGTCGCTGTTGCTGTTTTCTTCGAAGTAGGGAGACAGGCCAGTGGGGCTGGGGCCAAATCAGTTGTCGTCTCCGTCTTCACTGCATGGCTTCAGGTCAGCAGTCCTTCTTCTTCGTTAGGTTGCAGGAATCTATCTTCCTCAGTTCTGGGAGCCCCTAAATACTCAATTTAGGGGTGTGCTTAGGTCTGGGAGGAGAGGAGCCAATGGCTACTAGCCCTGAGGGTGGCTACACCCTCTTTGTTCCTCCTCCCTGTGGGGAGGGGGGGACATCCCTAATCCTATTTGGGGAACCCTCCATCTGCAAGATGGAGGATTTCTAAAAGTTAGAGTCACCTCAGCTCAGGACACCTTAGGGGCTGTCCTGACTGGGGAGTGACTCCTCCTTTTTTTTCTCATTATCTCCTCCAGCCTTGCCGCCAAAAAGTGGGTGCAGTGGCCGGAGGTGGGGGGGGGGGCATCTCCACTAGCTGGGATGCCCTGTGGTGCTGTAACAAAGGGGGTGAGCCTTTGAGGCTCACCGCCAGGTGTTACAGTTCCTGCAGGTGGAGGTGAGAAGCACCTCCACCCAGTACAGGCTTTGTTCCTGGCCACAGAGTGACAAAGGCACTTTCCCCATGTGGCCAGCAACATGTCTGGTGTGTGGCAGGCTGGCAAAAACTCGTCAGCCCACACTGGAAGTCGGGTATGTTTTCAGGGGGCATCTCTAAGATGCCCTCTGGGTGTATTTTTACAATAAAGTGCATACTAGCATCAGTGTGCATTTATTGTGCTGAGAAGTTTGATACCAAACTTCCCAGTTTTCACTGTAGCCATTATGGTGCTGTGGAGTTCGTGTCTGACAGACTCCCAGACCATATACTCTTATGGCTACCCTGCACTTACAATGTATAAGGTTTTGCTTAGACACTGTAAGGGCATAGTGCTCATGCACCTATGCCCTCACCTGTGGTATAGTGCACCCAGCCTTAGGGCTGTAAGGCCTGCTAGAGGGGTGACTTACCTATGCCACAGGCAGTGTAAGGTTGGCATGGCACCCTGAGGGGAGTTCCATGTCTATTTAGTCATTTTCTCCCCACCAGCACACACAAGCTGGCAAGCAGTGTGTATGTGCTGAGTGAGGGGTCCCTAGGGTGGCATAAGACATGCTGCAGCCCTTAGAGACCTTCCCTGGCATCAGGGCCCTTGGTACCAGGGGTACCAGTTACAAGGGACCTACCTGGGTGCCAGGGTTGTGCCAATTGTGGAGAAAAGGTACAGTTTAGGGAAAGAACACTGGTGCTGGGGCCTGGTTAGCAGGGTCCCAGCACACTTTCAAATCATAATTTGGCATCAGCAAAGGCAAAAAGTCAGGGGGTAACCATGCCAAGGAGGCATTTCCTTACACCCCCCCACCCCCAAACGAAAGAGGATGAGACTAACCTTTCCCAAGAGAGTCTTCATTTTCTAAGTGGAAGAACCTGGAAAGGCCATCTGCATTGGCATGGGCAGTCCAAGGTCTGTGTTCCACTATAAAGTCCATTCCCTGGGGGGAAATGGACCACCTCAACAATTTTGGATTTTCACCTTTCATTTGCATTAGCCATCTGAGAGGTATGTGGTCAGTTTGAACTACAAAGTGAGTACCAAAGAGGTATGGTCTCAGCTTCTTCAGGGACCAAACCACAGCAAAGGCCTCCCTCTCAATGGCAATCCAACGCTGCTCCCTAGGGAGTAACCTCCTGCTAATGAAAGCAACAGGCTGGTCAAGGCCATCATCATTTGTCTGGGACAGTACTGCCCCTATCTCATGTTCAGAGGCATCAGTCTGCACAATGAACTGCTTGGAGTAATCTGGAGCTTTGAGAACTGGTGCTGCGCACATAGCTTGTTTCAGGGTGTCAAAGGCCTGTTGGCATTCTATAGTCCAGTTCACCTTCTTGGGCATTTTCTTAGAGGTAAGTTCTGTGAGGGGGTGTCACTATGGTTCCATATCCCTTCACAAACCTCCTGTAGTAACCAGTCAAGCCAAGGAATGCCCTGACTTGAGTCTGGGTTTTTGTAGCTACCCAGTCCAGAATAGTCTGGATCTTGGGTTGGAGTGGCTGAACTTGGCCAACACCTACAAGGTCTCCCCAGTAAACCACAGTACCCTGCCCTATCTGACATTTGGATGCCTTAATAGACAGGCCTGCTGCTTGCAGGGCCTGCAAAACCTTCTTCAGGTGGACCAGGTGATCCTGCCAGCTGGAGCTAAAGACAGCAATATCATCAAGATAAGCTCCACTAAAGGACTCCAAGCCAGCAAGGACTTGATTCACCAACCTTTGGAACGTGGCAGGGGCATTCTTTAAGCCAAAGGGCATCACAGTAAAGTGATAGTGCCCATCAGGGGTGGAGAATTCTGTCTTTTCCTTTGCTCCTGGTGCCATTTTTATTTGCCGGTACCCTGCTGTCAAGTCAAAGGTACCCAAGTATTAGGCAGCACCTAGTTTGTCAATTAACTCATCTGCCCTTTGAATGGGATGGGCATCTGCCTTGGTGACAGAATTAAGTCCTCTGTAGTCCACACAAAACCTCATCTCTCTCTTACCTTCCTTTGTGTGAGGTTTGGGGACTAAGACCACTGGGCTAGCCCAGGGGTTGTCAGAATGCTCAATGACTCCCAGTTCCAGCATCTTGTGGACTTCCACTTTGATGCTTTCCTTAACTTGGTCAGACTGTCTAAAAATAATGTTTTTGACAGGCATGCGGTCTCCAGTGTTCACACCATGGGTACACAGGTGTGTCTGACCAGGGGTTAGGGAAAAGAGCTCAGCAAACTGTTGTAGGACTTTCGTACAGTCAGCTTGCTGTTGGCCAGAGAGGGTGTCTGAATAGATCACTCCATCTACTGAGCCATCTTTAGGGTCAGTGGAGAGGAGATCAGGGAGAGGTTCACTCTCAGCTTCCTGGTCCTCATCTGTAACCATTAACATGTTTACATCTGCCCTGTCATGAAAGAGTTTGAGGCGGTTCACATGGATCACCCTTTAAGGGGTCCTGCTAGTGCCTAGGTCTACCAGGTAGGTGACCTGATTCTTTCTTTATAGCACTGGGTAAGGGCCACTCCATCTGTCCTGAAGTGCCCTGGGAGCCACAGGCTCCAGAACCTAGACTTTCTGCCCTGGCTGAAACTCAACCATAGCAGCCTTTTGGTCATACCACATCTTCTGGAGTTGTTGGCTGGCCTCAAGGTTTTTACTTGCCTTTTCCATGTACTCTGCCATCCTGGAACGTAGGCCTAATACATAGTCCACTATATCTTGCTTAGGCTCATGGAGAGGTCTCTCCCAGCCTTCTTTAACAAGAGCTAGTGGTCCCCTTACAGGATGGCCAAACAGAACTTCTGAGGGGGGAAACCCTACTCCCTTCTGAGGCACCTCTCTGTAGGCGAAAAGCAGACATGGCAAGAGGACATCCCATCTCCTTTTGAGCTTTTCAGGGAGCCCCATGATCATGCCCTTCAATGTCTTGTTGAATCTTTCCACAAGACCATTGGTTTGTGGATGATATGGTGTGGTGAATTTGTAAGTCACCCCACACTCATTCCACATGTGTTTCAGGTATGCTGACATGAAGTTGGTACCTCTGTCAGACACCACCTCCTTAGGAAATCCCACTCTGGTAAAGATACCAATGAGTGCTTTGGCTACTGCAGGGGCAGTAGTGGACCTAAGGGGAATTGCTTCAGGGTACCTAGTAGCATGATCCACTACTACTAGGATTTATTGGTTCCCTGAGGCTGTGGGAGGTTCAAGTGGACCCACTATGTCCACTCCCACTCTTTCAAACAGGACCCCCACCACTGGAAGTGGAATGAGGGGGGCCTTTGGGTGGCCACCTGTCTTACCACTGGCTTGACAGGTGGCACAGGAGGCACAAAACTCCTTTACTTTCTGGGACATGTTGGGCCAATAGAAATGGTTGACTAACCTCTCCCAAGTCTTGGTTTGTCCCAAATGCCCAGCAAGTGGAATATCATGGGCTAAGGTCAGGATGAACTCTCTAAACTCCTGAGGCACTACCACTCTCCTAGGGGCACCAGGTTTGGTATCTCTTGCCTCAGTGTAAAGGAGTCCTTCTTCCCAATAGACCCTATGTCTCCCACTGATTTTTCCTTTGGTCTCTTCAGCAGCTTGCTGCCTAAGGCCTTCAAGAGATGGACAGGTTCCTTGCCCCTTATACAGCTGTTCCCGTGTGGGTCTCCCCTGGGCCTAAGAGTTCAACCTGATAAGGTTCTAACTCCATGGGCTCAGTTCCCTCAGAGGGCAGAACTTCTTCCTGGGAAGAGGGGTTCTTTTCCTTTTGCTGTATTGAAGCTGGTTCCCCAGTCTTCTTTCCTTTTCTCCTGAAAGGTTGGGCCATTATTCCAGGTTCCAACACCTCTTTTTCACCCTGAGCCTTGCACTGTGCCCTTGTCTTGATACACACCAGTTCAGGTATACACAGCATGGCTGCATGGGTTTTGAGTTCTACCTCAGCCCATGCTGAGGACTCCAGGTCATTTCCAAGCAGTCTACTGGGATAGCAGAGGAGACTACCACCTGTTTTAGGCCAGTGACCCCTCCCCATTCTAAAGTTACCATAGCCATGGGATGTACTTTAGTCTGATTGTCAGCGTTGGTGACTGGATAAGTTTGTCCAGTCAGGTATTGTCCTGGGGAAACCAGTTTGTCTGTCACCATTGTGACACTGGCACCTGTATCCCTCGGGGCTTCTACACTAGTCCCATTAATCAAGAGTTGCTGCCTGTATTTTTGCATATTAGGAGGGCAGGAAGCCAGTGTGGCTAAGTCCACCCCACCCTCAGAAACTAATGTTGCTTCAGTGTGAACCCTGATTTGCTCTGGGCACAATGTTGATCCCACCTGGAGACTGGCTATTCCAGTGCTAACTGGAGTAGAAGTAGAAGTGGAACCTTTCTTGGGACAGGGCTTGTCTCCAGTTTGGTGTCCCTGCTGATTACAGCTACGACACCAGGCCTTTTTGGGATCAAAGTTTTTACCCTTGTACCCAAAATTGGATTGTGAAGAGGCTTTGGACCCTCCCTCTTGAGCAGGTTTTTGGGGCCCTGCAGAAGACTCTTTACTTTTACCCTTGGATGTCTCAACACTCTTCCCCTGGGGAGTCTTTGTGACCACTTTCTTTTGGTCACCCCCTGTGGAAGTCTTGGTCACCCTAGTCTTGACCCAATGGTCTGCCTTCTTTCCCAATTCATGGGGAGAAATTAGACCTAGGTCTACCAGATGCTGATGCAGTTTATCATTGAAACAATTACTTAAAAGGTGTTCTTTCATAAACAGATTGTACAGCCCATCATAATCATTTACACCACTGCCATTAATCCAACCATCCAGTGTTTTGACTGAGAAGTCAACCAAATCAACCCAGGTCTGGCTCGAGGATTTTTGAGCCCCCCTGAACCTAATCCTGTACTCCTCAGTTGAGAATCCAAAGCCCTCAATCAGGGTAGCCTTCATGAGGTCATAGGATTTTGCATCTTTTCCAGAGAGTGTGAGGAGTCTATCCCTACACTTTCCAGTGAACATTTCCCAAAGGAGAGCACCCCAGTGAGATTTGTTTACTTTCCTGGTTGCACAAGCCCTCTCAAAAGCTGTGAACCATTTGGTGATGTCATCACCATCTTCATATTTTGTTACAATCCCTTTGGGGATTTTTAGCATGTCAGGAGTATCTCTGACCCTATTTAAGTTGCTGCCACCATTGATGGGAGCTAAGCCCATCTCTTGTCTTTCCTTTCTATGAATAGGAGCTGTCTCTCCGAAGCCAATCTTTTGGCCATCCTGGCTAACAGGAGGTCATCTTCATTGAGGCTGCCCTCAATGCTTCCAGAGCTGTTGGACTCTCCTGTGAGAGAAGCAACATCTCTGACTATCACTTGTGGAGTCAGGGTTGGAGGAACCCTGTTCTCCCTAACTAGGAGTGGAGGGGGGAGATTGTCCTCCACTTCACTAGCATCATCCTCTGTAAGGATGTCTTCAGAGGGGTTGTCTCTAGCAAACTCTGCCAAGAGCTCCTCGAGCTGTACTTTGGTAGGGTTTGAACCAGTTTTACGTTTCTTGATCCTGCAGAGAGTCCTTCGCGCTGACATCCTAAGATGCAGGTAAGGTGTGAGGTTGAGCTCCACCACTGTCTCTTCTGCAGCAGACATTATTTCTCTAAAAGTTGGGATACTTTTTAAGAATCTAAAACTATCTCTAGAACTTAATCCAAACTTTTACAAAACTTTGTAAACTCTAAAAGAAATGCTACCAGGGACTAACACAAGGCTCTAGCAGGACTTTTAAAAATTTAGAAAAATAGCTCAAATTTCAAAAATCAGTTTCTAATGACAATTTTTGGAATTTTAGTTGTGTGATCAGGTATTGGCTGAGTAGTCCAGCAAATGCAAAGTCTTGTACCCCACCGCTGATCCACCAATGTAGGAAGTTGGCTCTGTATATACTATTTCAAAGTAAGAAATAGTGTGCACAGAGTCCAGGGGTTCCCGTTAGAGGTAAGATAGTGGCAAAAAGAGATAATTCTAATGCTCTATTTTGTGGTAGTGTGGTCGAGCAGTAGGCTTATCAGAGGGTAGTGTTAAGCATTTGTTGTACACACACAGGCAATAAATGAGGAACACACACTCAAAGACGTACTCCAGGCCAATAGGTATATAGAAAAATATATTTTCTTAGTTTATTTTAAGAACCACAGGTTCAAGATTTACAAACAATACTTTAAATGAAAGGTATTTCACTCAGGTATCTTAGGAACTTTGAATTATCACAATAGCGTGTACAGTTTTGATAAAAATGGAAATAAGCTATTTTAAAAGTGGACACACTTCAAAAATCAACAGTTCCTGGGGGAGGTAAGTAAATGTTAAGTTCACAGGTAAGTAAAACACTTACAGGGTTCAAAGTTGGGTCCAAAGTAGCCCACAGTTGGAGGTTCAAGGCAACCCCAAAGTTACCACACCAGCAGCTCAGGGCCGGTCAGGTGCAGAGGTCAAAGTGGTGCCCAAAACACATAGGCTACAATGGAAATAGGGGTGCCCCGGTTCCAGTCTGCCAGCAGGTAAGTACCTGCGACTTCGGAGAGCAGACCAGGGGGGTTTTGTAGGGCACCGGGGGGGACACAAGTAGGCACAGAAAGTACACCCTCAGCGGCATAGGGGCGGCTTTAAGTGTCTGGTGATTAAATAGGCCATTGTTGTTTTAAGATGTTATTCAGAGGGATGAGAATTTATACTTTACACAGATCACATACCACTAACTTGGCTAGCTGGAAATAAAGGAAACAACCTTCTAGTTTAAAGGTGGTTCCTTCACTACAACACTTCGGATTCATAACGCATCACTGGGAAAGCAGAGAAGAGCGGAATGCAGTCTTTGGGGGTCATTTTGAGCTTGGCATGTGGAAAAACTGTGTTTTTGCCCACTGGCCCAATGTGAAACAGGCCACAACATTGATGTCGACTCATAATTGAGCCAGCTGCAATGTTGCAATGCGTAGGATGCAACAGCACCCTTCACTGTATGCATAGCAAACAATGAAAAGCGCAACAGGCTGTTCTTGGGTGCCCTTGCACTGCCCATGCCAAGTACATGGGCAGTGCAGGGGCCCCCAAGCACCCCCTGTCTCTGCCAGCTTCTACATGGCAGTGCAACCACCATGTGAAAGCTGGTGGAGAGGAGGCTCGTAATTCCCAGGGCAGCGCTGCATGCAGTGCTGCCCTGGCAGACTAGGACCAGCAGCACTGCCAGTTCCTCCAGTGAAGGGAAACTGGTGGTTCTGGCGGTCTCATGGTGGCTGAACCGCCACAGTCATAATGTGGCGGTCTTGAGCAGCATACATGAGCAACGAAGCACCAGGGAGCCTTCCAAGCGTCGCAGAGGAAAGTGACAACACATACGACAGAAGACTCTGAGGCGGGGTGGACACCACCTATTGGGATGGATGAAACTCATAATCTCGCCACAATCCCAGAGGGCTGTGTCCTTGCCAGGTGCGTTTTTAGCATCCTAATCGCCAAGGGCATTTGGAAGGGAACAAGAAAGCAGGTCAAACATTACTCTACCCATTGAGAGAGGTTTTTAAAATTTTGAAAAACAGTCACTAATTCTCCATAACAAAATAGATAGGGAAAGATAAAACAGATGATAACCCATCAAACTTGTTTCCTGAGGGTTTATTCAGATTATGAATGCATTGGAATGATGGAAAAGAACCCAGCAGAGGACAGTAGTGGAAACCTACTAAAACATTTGGCCATAAGCCTGAAAAGTAGTCAAAAGTCTAATAAAAGGTAGCAAAAGTTTGCCTATTTTCCTACCAGGTTATTTTTTCCAAGTAATAAGACCCTAAAAGCCAGTAGTAAGAATAGGAAATGAGAATGTCTTAAGGATATGGACGCAAAAGAAGAATTTGTTGTACTAGATTTTTTGTTTTTTTGTTTGCCATACACTTACCTGGCTATTTTTCTTTGTTTTCCTTCAAGGAATTACTATTACTCCGCTTGTGCTTTCCTGCCTCAACCTTCACTCTAGGTTTCTGGACCCCAACCGGTGTCATATTCTGCTGGGCCCTGTCCTCGTCCCTTCAGGGGTCTCCACCCCTCCTCGCCCCTGCCTTTTTTCTCTCTCATGTGGCTTCTTCCCTTGTTGTCTTTTTCCCCCTAACCTTAGAGTCTGACTATAAGGGGACGCTCCCTCTCCTGGACACCGGAGGCCAGTAGCCTCCTGTGATAGGGTAAGAAACTCTCCCCTTCCTTATTGTCCTCCACCAAATGACGTATTTTTATGTGATTTATGCCCTATGTACCCAGAACTGCTGCGTCCTGCATGAATTCGCGCACGTGTGTTGTGGAGTGCTGGGTATTGCTGTGTCACCTTGTCAGTCTCAGTATCGGTCTGATTTGTTTTATTTCCTTTAGGTCCTCCCCAGGTATTTCCTTGGCAAGGTAGGCCCCCCACCCACTCGGTATTACTATTTCCTACTGTTATTTTATGATTCAGCGCTCATTGAGCATGAATAGCAGGGATCCTTCGCCCTGATGAATGCCCCGAGACCTTCCTAGGCTCATTTTTTGAGGGCAGAAACATGTTGGCGTCTTTCTTTTAGATAGGCGACCCAGTGAGTCATTGCTCTCACATTGGTGTCCCAGTCTTCTTTTTAATCACACCAAACAGAACCTTCCATTAAATAACTCACATGGGTATCTGTTTAGGTGTTTTTATTTCTTAGTCTAGCTGGATCCCTTTTCCAGAACCAGAAATTATTTACGCACTCCCTCCTGTTCTTTTAACAGTGAGGTTGAGTCCGCCCAGGTGGCACTGTCCTACCTGGGTGGGGCTAGGTGGTCATATGATGAAGCATGACACCATAGAGTGTGTGAGACCACCTAGTCCGTAAAGGAAATTCCCCTCCCAGACCTTACACCACAGTCCTTACATGTCTCGCCTCTAGTTGAGGATTACGAGGGGCCTAGTGTTATAATTGATATACTAGTGATTCGCCCCCGTTACAAGAACCCCGTACTCCCAGTTGTGTTTATGTATTTTGGGAGCTGAGTACGGGTGTGTTCCCTGTTTGCCCCCTACTCCCACATTCTCTCTCTCAGTGTGTTTTGATAGTAGAGCAGCCCTCTGGCTGCGAGAGCCCCCCCCTCCCGTTTTACTTCCCCTCAGCGAGCACTTTGGGCTCGCCCTGTCCCTTCAGCACTAAGGTTATCCCCTTCCTTTTAAACCCCCCACTCCTCTTCTCACCATGGCAGAAGGCCTCTCCTTTAACGACGAGGAAGTATCAGCTATCCTCGCAGCCCACTCTCTCCTTGGGGACACAGCCTTATCCAAGACTTTATCCCAACTTGGAGACTGGGATACTCTAGTGGAATTAAAACACTCCCAAATTAAGACCATCCTACACGGGGCTGTCCTTACGGAATACCTCCACAGTAACTCGGCACCTAACGGGTTGCTTGTCACTAATGAACCACGTATATTCTTAGAGGATCTTGAGTTTCGAAAAGATTGGGCCCTTATAGCGTGGAAGTGTACACGTGACTGGCTGATACTAATCATAAAAACTGCCACTAGATTATCTGAAACCCTACTAATTCAGATAAAAACCAGTGAGAATAATCTGAAGTCAGGTGTGAGTATCCTCTCCTTCAAAAAGAAATTAGAGGAGGTGAACAGGAATATGACTGAATATAAAGAATACCTGACCCAGCAGAAAATAGCGAAATTTCAAAAAGACCTAAACCGGTTCTCCCTAGAAAAGGTATACCCTTATACCAAACCTGATTATGTAGCAAAAACCACCAGCAATACGTCCGAGACTTCCTCGGGCAGTAACATTAGCTCAGACAGTGACAGCAACTCGTCACGGAATACACGGCAACGCCGCAGACGACGTGGACCACGTCGTGGCAGATGGAACTATCCACCTATGCCACCCCCTTGCCCTCCATATTTCAACCAACAATGGGGCTGGCCTAACCAGTATGGTCCCCCCACGCAATAGCAAGCACCATATCTGCAGCACCCTGCCCAATGGTCCTACTCTGACCCCCCACCTCCTTTTTTAGACAGAGGTCACGGGAGGGGCAAAGGGAGGAAAAAAGAAGTGCAGTGGCGCCCAAAATAGGATACCATTGAAAACCTAACACACAGGGAAGCCACTCTAGGGATGAGCAAGACACAGCAAAAATAGATGCAGACAAAAAAATCAATATTATTAACCTAAGCAACCGGTCATTAAGTCAAGCCGAAACCCGAGCTTTAAGCAAGGGTCTGAACTTTGTGCCTACCCCGCAAGTTGATCTGTTTAAAACCAGAACAGAATTAGCAGGCTTGTTTCGCAAGATTCGCCTAAAAACCTTTTTCGTTGGTAAGGAATATGAGACTCCTGAACAGAACACAGGACTGCGGCCAAAATCGACTTTCTGTCCCTCAGCAGGGCAAATGCCCCCAGAGGTGCTGGCATTCGAGAAGTCAGTATCCCTTAAGATCAACGGGCTCACTGAGACATCTAACATAGTATTTCACAACATGAGCAAGGTTGAGCTAGAGGCACTTAAGAGCCTGACAGCCGACCCAAGCATTATTATCAAACCAGCGGACAAAGGTGGGGCCACTGTGATTCTTCCCCAAAAAATGTACAAAGATGAATGTGAGCGACTTTTGGGTAACTCCAAACATTATAAGCGTCTGGCCCGTGACCCTACACCAGATATCCAAGAAGAAATTACCTTCCTAGTGACCAAAGGGACGGAGAACAACTGGCTCACAGAACACGAGGCAGCCTTCCTAATACAAACTAACCCGAAAATCCTGTACTTCTATATCTTGCCAAAAGTACATAAAGAGAAGATTCCACCTCCCGGGAGACCTATAGTATCTGGAATAGGCTCAGCGTTAGAGCCCTTGTCTAAGTTTGTGGATTTCTTCCTACAACCTTTAGTTAAAAGAATCCCGACTTACCTCAAGGACACCACCCATGTCCTACTGTTACTGGAATCTATATCCTTTGACAAGACAAAGGAACTCCTTATCACTCTCGACGTGGAATCGCTATATACAAACATGCCCCAAGAGGCCACTCTGGAAGTAATAAGCAACCTCCTAGAAGAAAATATGGATGAATCTAAAACCCCCCCTGGGTTCATACTGGACCTAGCGCACCTTGCGCTCACATGAAACTACTTCAAATTTGAAGAGAGTTTCTTCTTACAGACACAAGGGACATCTATGGGCAGCACCTTTGCCCCAAGTCTGGCGTGTCTACACGTTGACAATTTTGAGAGACTCATGGTCCTGAACTATGATAACCCTTACCGTGACAAGATAAAACTCTGGAAGCGATACATTGATGACGTATTGCTGATATGGACTGGTAATAAGGAAGAGGCCCTCGCGTTTGCTGTCTGGCTCAACGGGGCTAATCCTTCCTCATTTTCACTATGAACATAGGTGATAACAAACTACTGTTCCTTGACCTACTCATCTATGAACACGATGGTGGTTTGGCCACAGAAGTGTACTATAAACGACTGACTGTAACAACTTGCTACAGTATCAGAGCTTCCACCCACGAGCCCTGAGGGATAACCTCCCAGTGGGTCAGTTCCTCCGGCTGAGACGGAACTGCTCGTCCGTGACTGATTATCGCAAACATGCCGATAAATTGACCACCAAGTTACACACTAAGGTCTATCCCCCACACCTGGTCAGTAGAGCTTGCAAGAGAGCACGCAATAATATCAGGGACCAGTTATTGCAACCCCGAGCATCGAAACCAGACATCGAGAAGATTGTGTGTGTCACCACGTTTAATCCCCTATCCAACACAATTCAGAAAATCATAAAAGATAATTGGAAGATTCTTACATCAGGTGGCTTACCCTTTGAACTGCCATTGCATGCGTACAAAAGAGCAACTAATATACGCGACATGGTGGTCCACACAAGACCCAAAGATAAGCCTTGTATCAAACAGACTACGCTCTGGCAGACCGCACCCCCTACAGGCCACTACCCGTGTGGCAACTGTAGTGTATGCTGCCTCACACGTAGATCCACCACCATCAACCTTGACCTTAAAACCCCATGGGTCCAGAAATCGCTGACGAATTGTAACAGCAAGAACGTAGTCTACTTAATCACCTGCCCATGCCCACTCAAATATGTGGGTATGACCACTAGAAAGGTCAGCACTAGAATTTGTGAGCATAGAAGCACGATTCGGTGTAAACGTGACGCTACAATACTTACCAGCCACTTCCTATCAAAAGATCACGCTCCAGATGACATGTCATGGACAGTTCTCGAACAATTTTCTCCTACAACCCCGAACATGTCAAACAGACTATTTCGGGCTGAACAACGCTGGATCTGGAGACTAAGCACTGACACAGCTGGTTTAAACAATGAGATACCCTGGTTCTCTCTCCATTATTAGACTCCTTAAATGACCTACATACTCCTTGAGTCCTTCGCCCCTTTCCGCCCCTACCCCTAGTCTATGCTGTCACTCCTCTTCTCCCTCTATTTTTTCCCCCTCTACCTTCCCCCTTTCTTAAGCACTGTCACTTGTATCCCTGTCTCTTGACCCGCACCTCTTGCGCCCCCACACCCCTTCCCCATCCCCTCCTCCCCATCCTTGCCTCCCCCTTCTTTACAATTCCCCTTGCTCCCCCTCCCCTTGTTTCTTCCTTCTCTGTCTTCTTTATTCTTCTCCTCCACTCTCTTCCCCGCTCTCTCAGTTTGCCCCACCTTTCCTTTGTCTCCTTGCTTTCCTCCCACCTTTCCCTGTCCCACACTCTCCCTTTTTCCTCCCTTCCTGTTTTCTTCCCCCTGCTCTCCCTTTCCCTTTCCTTCCCCCTCCTTATATTCCCCCTCTTCGTTTCATCTCCCCACTCCCCTTACTTATTTATTATTTTTTTCCCCTTCTTTTACCTCCTGCCTGCACTGCAGGCGGAGGTCTATGAGGGACATTCCCCTCTTTGCGCCGGGGAAACTACATTTCCCGGCACGCTCCGCGGGGACGGCGTCTTTCTCTGACGCTGCCCCCCCGCGAGGGTGTTTTTTTTTTTTTCAAGCCCTTCGGCCGCCCCGAATGGTAGCACCACCGGGACCGGCCCACACCTCATCCAGGTGCCCGTCCTCACATTATTGAGGCACGGGGTCGCTGGACGCACTTCCGCTAGCCACATCCAATCATGGCCCTGACCTCGGGCCGCGACGGTGAGCACCATCAGCTGTATCTCATTTCCAATCATGGCCCTGCACTCGGGCCGCGACGGTGAGCATTACCAGCTGGAACTCATTTCCGCCCATTAAGACTACTATATTTACCCGTCTCGCTCGGGCCACTTTATTCAAGCGGTCCTGAGAGAGGTTGGTCTAGGCGCATAGAGAGCGCCCGCCTTTGATGCAGTGAGTGAGCCGGCCATCATTGGACACACAGATAAGAATTCTCCCTCCTTCCCCACTCCTTTCTTCACTTCTTCCTTTCTCCTGGCTGCTTTCTTTCCTTGTCATATATATTCACTATTTCTTTTCTCTCTAGTTTCCTCTAGTTATTGTCTTTTGTTTATGTTTTGCTCTTACTGCTTTTTGTCACTTTTTTCCTTTCTTCTCCCTTGTTTTACTACAAGCTAACTTTTACTATTACTCCGCTTGTGCTTTCCTGCCTCAACCTTCACTCTAGGTTTCTGGACCCCAACCAGTGTCATATTCTGCTGGGCCCTGCCCTCGTACCTTCAGGGGTCTCCACCCCTCCTCGCCCCTGCCTTTTTTCCCTCTCATGTGGCTTCTTCCCTTGTTGTCTTTTTCCCCCTAACCTTAGAGTCTGACTATAAGGGGACGCTCCCTCTCCTGGACACCGGAGGCCAGTAGCCTCCTGTGATAGGGTAAGAAACTCTCCTCTTCCTTATTGTCCTCCACCAAATGACGTATTTTCATGTGATTTATGCCCTATGTGCCCAGAACTGCTGCGTCCTGCATGAATTCGCGCACGTGTGTTGTGGAGTGCTGGGTATTGCTGTGTCACCTTGTCACTCTCAGTATTGGTCTGATTTGTTTTATTTCCTTTAGGTCCTCCCCAGGTATTTCCTTGGCAAGGTAGGCCCCCCGCCCACTCGGGTATTACTATTTCCTACTGTTATTTTATGATTCAGCGCTCATTGAGCAAGAATAGCAGGGATCCTTCGCCCTGATGAATGCCCAAGACCTTCCTAGGCTCATTTTTTGAGGGCAGAAACATGTTGGCGTCTTTCTTTTAGATAGGCGACCCAGTGAGTCATTGCTCTCACATTGGTGTCCCAGTCTTCTTTTTAATCACACCAAACAGAACCTTCCATTAAATAACTCACATGGGTATCTGTTTAGGTGTTTTTATTTCTTAGTCTAGCTGGATCCCTTTTCCAGAACCAGAAATTATTTACGCACTCCCTCCTGTTCTTTTAACAGTGAGATTAAGTCTGCCCAGGTGGCACTGTCCTACCTGGGTGGGGCTAGGTGGTCATATGATGAAGCATGACACCATAGAGTGTGTGAGACCACCTAGTCCGTAAAGGAAATTCCCCTCCCAGACCTTACACCACAGTCCTTCCAAGTCTCGCCTCTAGTTGAGGATTACGAGGGGCCTAGTGTTATAATTGATATACTAGTGATTGGCCCCCGTTACAAGAACCCCGTACTCCCAGTTGTGTTTATTCCTTCAAGGAGGACCTCGGCACAGAAGAGAAAGAGGAGCTGCACCTGCTATGAGGTAAAAAAAAACCTTATTATTAAAATATATGTGTGGACATTGAGAGATAAAGCGTGAAAACGGAGAGTGTTGAATTCTGAGACTAAGGACAGCCAAAATCTAGTGCGTGCATATGAAAACTAGGGTTAACCTCTTTTAACTCCCACACTCCTAGTTATGTATTGTACAATGAAAGCAGCGGCGGGCCCTCCATTAGAGCAGAGGAGCATCGCCCAGCGGCTGCCAGTACCTCAAAATGTGAAAAATAAAGTTGTAATAAAGGGAATTTATTACCGTTTTACTTTTCCCTTTCCCCAGCCTGAGCCTTGCTTGTGGGCGGGGCCACTGCTGCTGACTGGCAGCAGGAATCATGCTCACTCGACCAATTTACAGTGCACATGTCACTTTGGCCAGCCATCTCGCGAAAGCCAGCCTGACATGCACAGTGTAAACCTCTCCAAAGACCGCTTGGTGGAGAGCAGGCACAAGCCCCTAGTGCTTGCAGGAGCATCGGGGTAGCCCGCTCCATCCAATCCTGGTGCTGCTCGTATGCTGCTAACATTGTCAGCAGCATGAAAGCAGCATTCAGATTGGAGTGGACAACTGCTACAGCCTCCAGACAAGTGCAGAGAGACTGAAGCAGGTGGACCGGAGGTGAGCCAGTGCACGCAGTGGGTGAGTACATTTTTATTTGAGACTTTTTAACCCGCTGATGCACTGTATGATTCGCACTGCCTTCACCCTCAACACCAGAGTTCTCAGTTATAGTTTGTAAATAACGAGCCATGACTGACAGCTTTGGCGTTGACCAGGCACTGCTGGTCAGTGGCTGCCTCCTAAATATTTGGGGTGCCAGCCGTCACTGAATGAAAGACTAGTATACCTAGGACGCTGACTTGCACTCTGGTCTCTGCTGATGCCACACATCACTTGATGCTTCTTTATATTATTTCTATACTAGAGTAGCTCATTGAACTGCCACTCCCTCATTGTTCTGCACTCTGCAATATATTTGCATAGGATAATTATACTAATAAGTGTAATGGCTTCTGTGGCACGTTTCCATGAATGTAAACCATGCTAAAGAAAAAGAAATTCTACCTGGACTTTCTCTGTTTATGAATGCAGTCATTCATCGTTTATCCTCCCTAACTAGTTTGATTACAACATCTGAAAAAATGACTTCCCTCCCACATTTTGTGAGCTGTCACTCAATTCTGAAACACACATAAATGTTCCCCTTGGTACATGTAAGACTTTTTTCAACTTTCTAGTTTTGCTTAGTAGATTATTTGCACTCATGCCCATTTCAATATGTGCTTCACAAAATGATGCATTTGTTTATCACAATATTTCCTGTAGTGCTGAGGAAATAGCTGCTAAGTGACCTTGTTAATAACTTTTTGCACTCTATACCAATATTTTCACTTCATGTTTCTGAAATCAGAAGTACTCACTGCATCTGTTTCAAAGACTATTAAAATCCAAAATGTTATGTTAGCATCCAAAAATGGTATACGGAGTTTTTAAAATTTCATAGCAGAGAGCAGTATTATACTGAAGATTCACTTATTCGTTTTTTTTTTAATACCTGAAGACAGTGAACGTAGCAGTCTATCAAAGTATTCCAGCAAAGTGCAGACAGTCATTGCGCAAATTGTGTAGTCTAAAATTAGTCCAAATAAACCATCCCTTAAAATTGATACTTTTGTTCCATCACTAATAGGTGGAAACAGTTGACTAAATGGCCCTCGTGGGTGCTGTCTTGAACTGGAGCTCAGATCTTTTTGCAGTGGAAGACAATGTGGAGTTGCCACTTTAAGGAGGAGGATAGATTGGAACCACAACATGGCAGCTGGAATCTCAAAGTTGGATAGTGTGCAGAAAAGCCCAGGTAGGTGGTGGCAGTCAGTTGGCAGTAAGTAAAAGGATAGGGGATTTTGGAGGTTGAGAGATTCCCTTAAAGTAGTGATTAAACACATGATGAAAGCACATGCGAAGACTATATTGATCACATGTGAAGAATATATTGATCACATTGCCAATTCCTCCTCAAAACGGCTATTTGGTAAACCTGGCTGGATTGTACAAATATAATATTTAAACTCACAGATTCCATCAGCGGTTCAGGTTTATAAGCATTTTTTTTTTACTTTTCCAGAGAATTTAGCTGCCTTTAATGGATTAATAACGGAAGAAAAGTTGGCTTAGCAAGGAACACGCATTTCGTTCCAAAGGAGATTCTTAACATTTTATGGGCGATCCAGTGCAGTGAGCCGACATCTTGTTATCGATCGGGATAGTTGTTTAAGAGTACTGTGTTCTCCTGTTCCTTTGATATTTTTCAACTGCAGATTTACTAGGGAGCAGTGATGACAACATTAAAAAAAGAAATCGATGATTCCCACAGAGGATCCAAACGTTCCTCTGCTGGCAAAGCCACCCATAATTCAGCAGCCTGAAGAAATATTGTCTGCAGCTTGCGGCAACAGGCTGCTTATTCTAATAAAGCAACAAATCCTCAAAGCGCAAGGGTCTAATATCTTTGTGAGATGGAAAGTTGGCTTTCTTAGTAACCTCTCCTGTTAGAAAAAAAGTGCTTCTCCTTTCTAAAGCAATTTTAAGCAGAATTCTGCGTTCTGATGTCATATCCCCTTCTATTTATTTCCTTTTGTTGCAATGTTTGCAGTGATTTCTGAGCGGGCGCCCAAAGGGATGTATACAATACTTAGGGAACTATATCGGACAGGAAGGAGTCCAAGGCACAAGAACAAGCCGCCTCTAATGCAATAAAAATACAATATTCTGTGTCCCCATCATCATATTTATAATTTTAAATGATAAACCCCAGCCCACTCACCAGGAGAGGCATCTGCTTACCTTTAAAAAATAACAATTCATGCGAATCAACTCACAAGGAAAAACATTTACGAAGAGAGGGCTGAACCAAAAAAAAAAATCTCATAACAAGAACAGATAGTGTTGGCCCCGGTGAATAGGCGCTGGAAGTAGGGGTGCGTTGGGTGTTGCAGCACCCCCAAAGTAAACATGCTGGTGTTCAGAAGGTGATTGAGCAATAAAGATGCTTTTAAATTGTTTTGATCTTGTTACATTTGCAATGTGTTCAGAGACAGGTGAAATGTCCGGTCATGTCCTCTGTCAAATTGCCACTTATTCTTTTAACATGTATACTAGTGTTTACCTTTTGTTACTCCAGTATTGGAACTTTCATAGATTTGCATGCTTGAATCCTTCCCCGTCGTCGAGATGGGAGCCCCCGGTATATCAAAACAGCTTATACACATAAGCTACTGCAATGAAAAAAAGGCCTAAAGGCTTTCACTTTAGTAGTCTATCCTTATCACTATGAGTATAAGGACCAAAGCAAGGCCCAGCCAATCAGGCTTCCTCTCCCTCTAGAACCGTCCTGAGAGGAGCTCCCTTCCCTCAGATTTTCTACCGCACATCATGCTAGGGAGTCTCCATTGAGCTCTGCTCAGTCAAATCTTCAGAGAAGTTCATTTCTGCTATTTTTTCTTCAGAAAAGAGGATTTCCTACAGCAAGTAAGTTGTCATCTTCTTACTTTACTTAAAGGAGCTCTATCTTGAGGAGAATTCATCATGTCTGATAAAGAGAAGAAAAATCTTTTCAGAGCCTGTAAGACCTGTGGGAAAAAAAGACTTCATTTTGAAGACCCACACAAGGACTACATTTATTGCCTCTATCCTGACCATGTAGCCAAAAAATGCAAGGTTTGCAGGACCTTTTCCAACAAAACCCTCAAAGACAGAGAAGGTAGGCTACTAATTTGGCTCCAGAAGTTGAAGTCCAGATCTAACCCAGTGTCTGGTTCTGACAGTGAGGAATCTTCAACTTCCTCCAGAAAACCACAGAAAAGAGGCAGATCTCCTCAAGCCCACCAATCTGAGGATCTACCTAAAAAAGGCTCATAAAAAGACCAAACGGGTGTATTCTAAAACTGGCAGTCCTTCCAGCTATCCTCACAGGAGTTCTGTTTCATCTAAAAGACACTCAAAAGAACGATCTGTCTCCTCAGAGCGCAGCAAAAGAGCCTCCAACACCACCTCCTGTGGTAAAACATGTCTTTAAGAGGCCATCTGAAAAATCTGCGACGACGACACCGTCAACGACATCGTCGACGAGAGCACCGTCGACGGCAGTCTAAAGGTGTCTTTACAGCCTCGTCATTGACTGCTACAACATCTACAGTCTATACAGCGGCGTCTTCCTCATCGACGATCATCTCGACGACGTCCTCGTCAACAGCGTTTATGGTTGCTTAGCCCATCGCCTCTCCTTCATCGATGCTGCTGTCAGTGAGACCGTCTACGTTGATTCTACCGTCGTCGGCTTCCTCGTCGACGATGCTGATGCCTTCGACAATGCCGTCGGTGATGCCGACGACGATGTCATCTACGTTCCCATGGACGATGCCATCCACTTTGCGGTCGACGATGCTGTCGACGAGAATTAAATCACTTAGAAAGTCTGATTTCCTTTTGCCATTGGTGACATCTCCAAGTAGGGTATCAGCCTTGGTTCCTACACACTTACTGGAAAAAGAGGATTCAGATGAAGAAGGGCCTTTTGGGGTCGCTCATAGCCCATCAGAACTGCATGTCAAGTGCCAGGATCTAGAGGAGGACACACAGCATGATCTGCACTCATATTATCCACAATCACACCAGTATCCCTATCAGGAGCAAATGGTTTCTTTGCCAGGATCGCTCATAGCCGATTTGCAACTCATGTTGGATGACTATTGGAGGCGGTTTCCACCAGCTAGCTTGGAATTTCAGCAGCCTTCCGTCGCGCCCTCTGTGCCACTTCCGTCTACTCCGGTTCATTCAGGGGTCCAGCCATTACATGAGCCACCACAGACACCAATTTCGATCCCTACACAGGATTTGTCCTCTTCTGATGAGGATGACAGAGAGGAGGGAGAATTGCCGGATGCCATAACAGAGTGGGACGACTATCAAATTCCTACTCCATCCTCGCCGGTTCCTGTGGATTCCCCTCCTGGTGACATCAGCGGTTTTCATAGATTGCTTGAAAGAGCTGCAAAGAGGTTTGAGTAGCCCATGCCCACGAAGCAGATGGACTGCTTCTTGTATGATTTCAAGGAACCATTTCAAAAAAGTGTAAAATCCATGCAGATTATGGACTATATCTGGGATGAGGCATCAAAGTAATGAAGAACCTGGCTACGGTCACCCCGGTTCTACCTCGCCTTCACAAAAAGTACAAGGCACCTGAAGACACTCCGGCCTGCCTCACGGGCCATCCCAGACCAGACTCAGTTATTGCCCAGGTGGCACAGCGCAGATCTAGGAACACTTCAGCACCAATGCCATCCCCACCGGACAAGGAGGGTAGGAGGCTAGATAATATAGGAAAATGCTTTTCTTTGATGGCTTCGCTTATTGTAAGGGCTTCTAATTCTTTGGCTATCATGGGCAGATATGATAGACAGCTATGGGCTGACATTGCGCCCTATTTGAATAATCTGCCACAGGATTCTAAATTAGAAGCCAAGAAAGTCTTGCAAGAAGGGGAGAGGTCTTCTGCTGAAGTCATGGTGGTCATTACAACCCTGGCGGATGGTGTTAAAGCGGCGGTAAGACCGCCAACAGGCCGGCGGTAAAAAAATTGGAATTATGACTGTGGCGGAAACCACCAACAAAGACAGCCACTTTAACACTCCGATCGCCACGGGGGTACAAACAAACAGCGCGGCGGTCACCGCCAACAGACAGGCGGAAGACAATGTACCACCCACAGTATCACAACCTACCAATCCGCCACCTTTTCCGGGGCGGATTCACCACGGATAAAAACACGGTGGAAACAGCCATTTCAAAGGGAAAACGCTCACCTCTACACACTCCACGAGGAAGGAGGGCACCATGGAGCCGGAACTTCATATTCTGCCAGCGCTAGTCTTCCTGCTCCTCTACGAGGATCATCAACGCCGGCGGCGAAGACCACGGTGAGTTAAGCACCTACGACATAGGGGAGGGGGGAGGCAGAAACACAGGGACACACACACTCAACACCCCAACCCCCACCCCGACCCTCACCCACTAGAATGCAAAGACAAAAGGAAATGAGTGGAACCATTGTAATATATCAAAATACAGTAAGCAAATATACACATATATATATATATATATATATATATATACAATAAACAAAATATACACCACGATTAGTAGTGCAGGTATTGCACCATTCATAGTCTGTGGACCACTGGGCACAAAATGTATGGGCGAGGCCCACACAAGATACCCGATCCAAACGGAGAGAACACTGCAGGGGCATCAGATAGAAATACAACAGGCATCTCAGGGGGAAGGGAGGGGGGGGGGGGCACCTCAGCCGGATGAGTGCACCACTCCAGATCCACGAGGGGGCTCCATGCCCATTGATGTATCCTGGGGAGTGCAAAGCCACAGTCTCTCAAGTCTCTACAGTGGGTGGGTTGCCCACTGTTCAATCCTGGGGAGTGCAAAGCCACAGTCTCTCAAGTCTCTACAGTGGGTGGGTTGCCCACTGTACCATCTTGGGGAGTGCAAAGCCACAGTCTCTCAAGTCTCTACAGTGGATGGGTTGCCCACTGTTCAATCCTGGGGAGTGCAAAGCCACAGTCTCTCAAGTCTCTACAGTGGGTGGGTTGCCCACTGTTCCATCCTGGGGAGTGCAAAGCCACAGTCTCTCAAGTGGATGCAGGTCTCCACTGGTTCTAGAGGGGGACTGGTGCCCAGAGTGCTTCATCCTGTGCAGGACAGACGGAGTGGATGCATGTCTCCACTGGTTCTGGAGGGGGACTGGTGCCCAGAGTGCTTCATCCTGTGCAGGACAGACGGAGTGGATGCATGTCTCCACTGGTTCTGGAGGGGGACTGGTGCCCAGAGTGCTTCATCCTGTGCAGGACAGATGGAGCGGTTGCATGTCTCTACTGGTTCTGGAGGGGGACTGGTGCCCAGAGTGCTTCATCCTGTGCAGGACAGACGGAGTGGATGCATGTCTCCACTGGTTCTGGAGGGAGACTGGTGCCCAGAGTGCATCACTCACCCTGTGACGGTCCCAGTTGCATCACTGCCCCTGCCGCAAATGGGCTAGCGGTGCTTTCCATGGCGGTCTTTGCCCTGTTCAGAGGCCCTTGGCCTGTTCAGCGGTGCTTGAGTTGCCAGTGTCAGACCTGTTCAGCGGTGCTTTCCATGGCGGTCTTTGCCCTGTTCAGCGGTCCTTGCCATGGCGGTCTTTGCCCTGTTCAGCGGTGCTTGAGTTGCCAGTGTCAGACCTGTTCAGCGGTGCTTTCCATGGCGGTCTTTGCCCTGTTCAGTGGTCCTTGCCATGGCGGTCTTTGGCCTGTTCAGCGGTCCTTGCCAAGGCGGTCCTTCATTGCCCAGCAGGGCTGTGGCTGGCGGTCCTTCATAGGTCAGCTGGGCTGTGGCTTGCGGGGCCCTCCTGGCCAGCTGGGCTGTGGCTGGTGGTGGCCTCCTGGGCAGTGACGATGGGGCTGGCGGTGGCCTCCTGGGCAGTGACGATGGGGCAGGCATTGGCCTCCTGGGCAGTGACGATGGGGTTGACGGTGGCCTCCTGGGCAGTGACGATGGGGCTGGCGGTGGCCTCCTGGGCAGTGACTCTGGCGGTGGCCTCCTGGGCAGTGACGATGGGGCTGGCGGTGGCCTCCTTGGCAGTGACGATGGGGTTGGCGGTGGCCTCCTGGGCAGTGACTCTGGCGGTGGCCTCCTGGGCAGTGACTCTGGCGGTGGCCTCCTGGGCAGTGACGATGGGGCTGGCGGTGGCCTCCTGGGCAGTGACTCTGGCGGTGGCCTCCTGGGCAGTGACGATGGGGCTGGCGGTGGCCTCCTGGGCAGTGACGATGGGGCTGGCGGAGGCCTCCTGGGCAGCGGGGATGATGGCGGTCTTCTCCGCCGTGCTGCTCCTCCCAGACTTTGGAGATTTCTTCTGCCCCTTCCCCACCTTGGGAGGAGTCACAGCTGAGTCGACACTCCCCCCGGGACTCCTGTGAGCGGCTTGGCTTGCTGGAGTCTTCCCCCTCTCCCACCGGGCACAGTCCAACTTCTGGTGCTTCACAGGGGGGGGGACTGGCTGTTATGTGGCTCCGTGCCACACTGGCTGGCCTGGTGGCCGGTGCACTCCACATACCTGCAACAACAGGCACCACTGGTCCCGGAGATTTTTTGGCTGAGGTGCTAGTACGGAACCTATGAGTTGGACGGGGGGTGGTGGTAAATAGGTTAAGGGTGGACAGGAGAATTTTTTGTGAGACACTGGGACGGGTAGCTGGAGGGGGTTTGGGAGTGGAGGAAGAGGTGGTGGTTGTAGGAGGTGTAACTTTTGTGGATTTGGGTGCAGGTGCATGGGCTGGAGGCTGTCGTGAGGTGGATGGCTGTTGGGTGGGTGTGTGCCTGCGTTTGTGTATCTTCGGAGGGGGCGTCACAGACACACTTGGAGAGGACACAGGGGACGTGGAAATGGTAGTGGGGGTGGTGAGTGCACCTGAGCGGGGTGTGGTGGTGGGTGTGCTGGTGCGGGACGTAGTGGCTGTAGTGGTAGTGCATGCAGGTGTGAGTGTAGACGAGACTGGGAGGGAGGAGGGAGACGACGAGGACGGGGACACAGTGGAGGCAGTGGATGTTGGTCTGTCTGTATGTGTGTGATGCTTGCGTGAGTGCCTGTGGGATGTGTGGTGCTTATGTTTGCCTGAACTACCCTTGTGTGTTGAGTTGTGTGCAGGCTGGTCTGATGGTGTGCTTGGGATAGGCAGAGGTACAGGGGATTGGGTCTGGGTGGAGGAAGTTGGAGGGGGGAGGCTAGACACAGGGACAATGGCTGCCATCAGTGCTGAGGCCAGAGTCTGAACGGTTCGATGAAGGGCAGCCTGACCAGAATTAATGCCCTCCAGGAATGCATTTGTGTCTTGCAACTCCCTTTCTACACCCTGGATGGCATTCAAAATGGTAGACTGCCCAACAGTGAGGGACCTGAGGAGGTCAATGGCCTCCTCACTGAGGGCAGCAGAGGTGACAGGAGCAGGGGCTGAGGTGCCTGGGGCGAAGGTGATGCCCACCCTCCTGGGTGAGCGGGCACGGGGCAAAGGATGAGGGGCTGCTGGGAGGGCAGTGCTGGTACGGGGGTGGCGGCTGTACCTGTTGAAGTGGGGGGGACAGATTTTCCTGCCACCACAAGGGAGCTCCCATCGGAGGATGAGTCTGTGTCGCTGGTTGCAGATCCTGTGACCGCCGTGGTGCTCCCCTCACCCTCCGTCCCACTGGTGTATTCTGAGTCCATAGTGTGGCCCTCCTTGGCCATGTGGGATCCAGCCCCCTCGTGCTCCGGTGCCACTGTACCTCCGCCTGATGATGCTAATGCACACAAGAACAGGGAGACCACAAAAAGGGGGGGACGACAGAAGAAAGACAGGTTGAGTGCATGGCTTACCGCTACCGTTGGCGGACAATACAGACACAGCAGCCCCCTGCACTACGTCGCGCTGTTGGGCTCTACAGATGCAATTCCTGGGGAATGGCCTACAAGGCTATGGACGACATCTGCACACATAGATGACACAGGGGCATGAATACCTGTACTTGGCCCTCTACAGAGGTGGGGTGGGGTGCCACATGGCCTGCCTTACGGAGGGGCCTTGCCTACGGAACTCGCCCTGGCCTAAGGAAACCCACAGCCCTTCTCCCCCACCCAGACACCTTCACTACGCGCAAAGTCCGCTGAATGATAGTGTACTCACCCTCTTGTGTCTGCTGTGATGCCCTCAAGCTCCCATCCAACTCAGGGTAGGCCACCGCCAGGATCCTGAAAATCAGGGGGGGTCATGGTTCGACGGGCACCCCTCCCACGTTCGGAGGCCATCCCCAGCTGAGCCTCCCCCGTCTTCTTGCTCCAGCGGCGAATGTCCTCCCATCTTTTACGGCAGTGGGTGCTCCGTCTGTGGTGGACCCCCAGGGTCTGGATGTCCTTGGCGATGGCACGCCAAATATCATTCTTCTGGTGAGCGCTGACCTACATGACATGTACAGGGGAAGAAGAGAAGTCATTACCAACTGCACCGTCAAAGTGAGTGGCCCACATCCCTACCCTTGCCATGTGGCACATGCATTCACAGTCCTTCATGCACGCAGAACTGTGCCCCCTTCCTTCTTACAACCAGCCCTCTCCACACAGGCATAGCCCAAACAACATCCTCCCTGTGTACTTACCTGTTGGTCTGGAGGACCGTAGAGTAGCGTGTACTGGGGGAGGACCCCGTCGATGAGCTTCTCCAACTCCTCTGCAGTGAAGGCAGGGGCCCTTTCCCCAGACGCACGAGCCATTGTCTCTTCCAGACCGAGGTCACAGCAGCACTTGCAGTGTAGGTCCTCTCCTGTCGAAGATCAGGTATCGAGTGATTCAACAGATAGAAAATGGCGGTCACGTTTGCGGCGGTCACGTCCGCGGCGGTGCGTACCATCACCGCCGGCGTACATCGTCATTGTCTACTGGGACCCATAGGGTCCAATGTTAACCAATGCAGCATTGCGCCGCGGTCTTCGACCGCCTACCGCGACGGTGTACAACGCCAGCGCAGTTACCTCACATCTCATTGTCCCAGTTTAGAGGTCAGGCAGCCGCCAATTCAGGGGCCCACATGGCCTAATTACCAACTGCGTCACACATACCTAGGCCTTGTCTCACAACACAAATACAGGCCACATTTTGTGTATGAATGGTGTTCTGTGTAGACTGTGGGTACATACCTCTGAGTTGTTTGACTCTGTGGTCGCTGTTGTCCTTCATAGGCAGCGTCCGCTGGGACATGTGAGGAGATGGCGGCATCCTCCGGTGTACCGACCGCTGGTGGACCTGTCGACAATGGAGGAAAGAAGTTTGATCATCACCTACAGGTTTGACCGTGCCACAATCCAGGAACTGTGTACCCAGTTGGAGCCTGACCTGATGTCAGCAATCCGCCATCCCACAGGAATCCCCCCTCAAGTGCAGGTGCTATCAGTGCTCCATTTCCTTGCAAGTGGGTCATTTCAAACAACAGTGGCCATGGCATCAGGGATGTCCCAGCCTATGTTTTCCAACGTGTTGTCCAGAGTGTTGTCTGCCCTTCTGAAACACATGCGGAGCTATATCGTTTTCCCTCAGGTGGAGGACTTGCCTACAATGAAAGGTGACTTCTATGCCATGGGACATATCCCCAACATCATAGGTGCCAATAATGGGACCCATGTAGCTTTGGTCCCCACCCACAGGAGTGAACAGGTGTACAGGAACCAGAAGAGTTATCATTCCATGAATGTACAGATGGTATGTTTGGCAGACCAGTACATCTCCCAGGTAAATGCTATGTTCCCTGGCTCTGTGCATGACGCCTACATCCTGCGGAATAGCAGCATCCCTTATGTGATGGGGCAACTCCAGAGGCACCGGGTGTGGCTATTAGGGGACTCTGGTTACCCCAACCTGTCATGGCTACTGACCCCAGTGAGGAATCCCAGGACCAGGGCAGAGGAACGCTACAATGAGGCCCATGTGCGGACTAGGAGGGTGATCGGACGCACCTTCGGCATCCTGAAGGCCAGGTTCAGGTGCCTCCATATGACAGGTGGTTCCCTATTCTACTCACCAAAGAAGGTGTGCCAGATCATCGTGGCCTGCTGTATGCTTCACAACTTGCATTGCGACGACAGGTGCCTTTTCTGCAGGAGGATGGTCCAGATGGCGGTGTTGTGGCAGCTGTGGAGCCTGTGGACAGTGATGAGGAGGAAGCAGAGGAAGAAGACATTGACAACAGGGACTCAGTCATTCAGCAATATTTCCAGTGACACACAGGTGGGAAAACATTCCTGACTACTACAAGTACTTTAACACTTCTACCTCTATCCTGTCTGTCGATTTCAACCAGTGTATGTTCACTGAGTTGTCATTTTCCCTTACGGTTTCACAGGTGTGGTTTCCAACGTTTGTCATCTGCTTAGATTCCTCATGGACTTGAGCTGTGTGACATAGGTATGTTGACATTACATTAGAAAAAGCATTTTGTCACTGTCATTGCTAATACACAATTTCGAAATCACAGACTGACTCCAGATTGTTTTGTGCTTCAAGGGTGTTTATTGAAGTGCTCAATATTGGAGGGGGTTGTAAAATGGTGAGGGGGGATGGTGGAGGAATGTCCATGGCAGAGTCCAGTCTATTAGTCTCACAGGTGCATTGCCCATATGGGCATAGGAAGTGTAGCTGGGGCAGTTCCAATATAGACAGGGTTACAAAGTGGGACAGTGGTTTGACAATCAGGGTGGTCTCATTTCTTGGCGGGGGTCTTGGCATCGTGCTCTGTCTTGTTCCTGGATCTCAGGGACCGCTTGCGGGGTGGTTCTCCGTCTGCAGGGGGTGGAGTGCTGGTGTGGTGGTCCTGTGGCGGTGCCTCCTGTCCACTAGCGCCGGTGGAGGTGGTGGGCAGTTCATCGTCCATGCTAGTGTCAGGGGCCCCTTGTAGTGCCACAGTGTCCTTCAGCACCCCTACGATGGTGCCCAGGGCGGAGCTGATGGTTCTGAGTTCCTCCCTGAACCCCAAATACTGTTCCTCCTGCATGCGCTGGGTCTCCTGAAACTTGGCCAGGACCGTTGCCATCGTCTCCTGGGAGTGGTGGTAGGCTCCCATGATGGAGGAGAGCGCCTCGTGGAGAGTGGGTTCCCTTGGCCTGTCCGCTCCCTGTCGCACGGCAGCCTTCCCAGTTCCCCTGTGTTCTTGTGCCTCCGTCCCCTGGACCGTGTGCCCACTGCCACTGCCCCCAGGTCCCTGTTGTTGTTGGGAAGGTGGGTTATCCTGGGTTCCCTGTAGTGGTGGACACACAGCTGATTGACATGTCCTGGGCACGGAGGTATGGGCCCGCTGGGTGGGTGCTGTGCTGGTGTTACCAGAGGGTGGAAGGTCTGTGGTGGGCTGTGCCTGTGTGAGGGGAACTGACTGTCCCAAGGCTCACGATGGTCCAGGCTGGTCATCTGGATCCAGTTGGACAGAGCTGCTGTCATCACTGTGGGCCTCTTCTGTGGGTGGGGTGGAGATGTCTGGACCCTCCTGTCTGGTGACGTTGGGTAGTGGTCCTGCAGGGTTGTAAAAACATGATTATTGCATCTGTGTGTGTCATGGTGTGCAATGGGTGGGTGACCATGTACCCCAGTGCTAGCATTCCTGTGTGGGGGCTTGTGTGATGATGGTTGAGGGGGGTGTTATGGGGATGTGCAGTGGGCATGCTTTAGTGATGGGTGCCCATGCTTTGTTGTGTCTTGCAGGGCTTGGTGTTGGGATGTGTGGTTTGTGTTATTAGTACATTTGTGAGGAGTTGGAGTGATAGGGGAGGAGGCGAGGGTGGGGGTCTGTGATAGCATGCAGGTAGGGTGGGGAATATGATAGTTAAAGGTTTGACTTACCAGAGTCCATTCCTCCACCGACTCCTGCGAGGCCCTCAGGATGCAGAATCGCCAAGACCTGCTCCTCCCATGTTGCTGTTGTGGGGGAGGAGGTGGGGGTCCGCCGCCAGTCCGCTGTACCGCCAGGTGGTGTCTTGAGACCACAGAACACACCTTCCCCCGTAGGTCGTTCCACCTCTTCCTGATGTCGTCCCGATTTCTTGGGTGCTGTCCCACTGCGTTGACCCTGTCGACTATTCTTCGCCATAGCTCCATCTTCCTAGCTATGGAGGTGTGCTGCACCTGTGATCCGAATAGCTGTGGCTCTACCCAGACGATTTCCTCCACCATGACCCTGAGCTCCTCCTCCGAGAACCTGGGGTGTCTTTGCCGTGCCATGGGTTGGTGTGGGTGATGTGTGGGGTGGTGTGTGTGGTGATAAGTGTGGTGATATGTAGTGGTGTGCGGTGTTTTGTGCGTGGAAGTTGTGTGGGTGATGGTGTTGAGTGCCTGTGGCTGCTAGTTTGTGGATGGTGGTGCCTCTCTCTGGCCTTCTTTCGGAATTTGTGGTAGTAGTAGGGGTTTGTGGTTGATGTGGGTGTGTGTTTTATATTGTATTGGGTGTGTGGGTGTGGTGTGTGTATGTGTATCAGGTGTGTGTATTTGGAATTGTCCAATGTGGCGGTGTTTTGTATGTGTGTGTTTTTTTAGCGCAGCGGTGTGTACCGCCAATGGAATACCGCGGTTGAAAGACCGCCGCGTGGATTCGTGGGTCATGATAGCGTGGGCGTATTTCTGTTGGCGTGATGGTGTCGGTTTTGTTTTCGCCAGTTTATCACTGACCTTTGGTGTGGCGGACTTGTGTGGGTGTCTGAATTTTGTCGGATTTCGAGATGTGGGTCATAATAGCTGTGGCGGAATTCCGCGGCGGTGTGTTGGCGGTCTTCTGCACGGCGGTAAGCGGCTTTTACCACCAATGTTGTAATGACCCCCATAGACTGTGCTATGGATATCGTCACCACGGCTTTCCGTCAGATGGCAGGTGCTGTGGTTCTCATGAGGCAGGGTTGGATCCGGGTGACTTTGTTTAGACTTGACGTCCAGAACAAAATTCTAGACCTCCCTTTTGATGACGCCCTATTCGGGAAGCACATTGATGATGCGCTTCAGTCAATAAAGATGGACACTGACACGACCAGGTCCCTTGGTACCCTGCAGTTTAAAAAGCAGCCTTTTCGAGGAGCTAGAGGCCGGGGGTATTCATCGTATAGATCAGGCTTCCAGCAGTATAGATACCCCTCTGTCTTTGTGGCATCTCATTCCTTTCCCCTCAGTTCCAACAAGGAATGCCTCTGCAGGCGGCTTATTCAAGAGCTTCACAGAGAGGAAAGGCCGGAAGACAACCGAAAGATACATGCCGTAGACAATGACTTGCTACCGTCTTCGGCTACGAACCTTCCCTTGGACACAAGACTAGGGGGAAGGATTTCCCTCTACTTTCACAATTGGCAGAAGATAAAATCAGACCAATGGGTCCTAAATCTCATTCAATTTGGCCATACTTTGGAGTTCCTTCAGTACCCTCCTACAAAACCTCCTCTCCCTCGAAGGTGAAGCACTTGCATCTGCTAAAGCAGGAGTTCGAGTCTATGCTTCTCAAGGGAGCTATAGAAAGGGTTCCACATCAGGACAGAGGAAAGGGTTACTACTCCCGATTCTTCCTAGTTTGAAAGAAGCGGAAAAGTTGGCGTCCAATCTTAGACCTCAGGGATCTCAACACTTATCTCAAGAAACAATCATTCTGTATGATCACCCTATCAGACATTCTGCCCCTTCTAAATCCGGGGGTTTACATGGCCACCCTCGATTTGCAGGATGCATATTTCCATATCCCTATTCACCCTTCCAACAGAAAGTACCTCAGGTTTGCAGTAGCCGGAGAACATTTCCAGTTCAAAATCTTACCCTTCGGCCTGAAATCCGCCCCCAGGATCTTCACCAGATGCTTGGCTCCAGTGGCAGCTTTCCTCAGAAGACAGAACCATCAAGTCTTCCCGTATCTGGACGATTAGCTGGTCAAAGCCAGATCCAGATCTCAGGCACGGAAGTCCACGAGCGCTTGTATCGAGCTATTACTCCAGTATTGGAACTTTCATAGATTCACATGCTTGAATCATTCCCCGTCGTTGAGATGGGAGCCCCCGGTATAAATTACACAAGTAGTGTTAAAATATATTAACACAAAGGCCCTAGGCCTCTTCACTTTAACAGGCTATCAGAGTCATTTTAGGAAAAGGACCAAACTTGAGTATCCACCAATCAGACAACACCACCCTCTAGAATCCTCCAGAGAGAAGATCAGGCACCTCAGATTTTCTACCGCACGTCGTGCTAGGGAGTCTCCTCAGAGCTCTGCTCTTTCTTCACACCTTTTCAACATATTTTTCTCTCAGAAAAACTTACCTGACCTGATTGGAAAAACATCTTCAACATGTCTGATAAGGAGAAGAAGGGTTTATTCAGGAATTGCAAAACTTGTGGCAAGAAAAGACTACATTCTGAAGACCCTCACCAGGATTGTATATACTGCCTCTATCCAGACCACTCAGCCAAGGACTGTAAGGTTTGTCGTACCTTTTCCTCTAAGACTCTTAAGGATAGGGAAGGCAGATTATTGATATGGCTGCAAAAACTGAAATACAGAGAAAATCCAGTTTCTGATTCTGAGAGTGATGACTCTTCAACATCCAAAAAGTCATTAAAGAGAGCGAGATCAGACACAAGATCTCCCTCCCAACACTGTAGGAAAGCCGCAGCCCATCTTCTTCACCTCAAAAATCTTCCAGCAAAGGGGAGAGAGGTCATGCCAGCAGTTCAGAGAGGCATAAAAAATCCTCCTCTGTCCCTCCATCTGTGCCTTTCAAGAGACCATCCTCTACTTCTACAAAAAAGGCACCGTCGACGACAGATTCATCGTCGACGAGACCGTCGGTGAGCGTTTTTCCGATGCCAACGACGATTTCTACATTTTCACCGTCGACGATAGCTCCGACAACGACTTCGTCGACGATAAGTACCCCACCGTCGCCGAGAACGGCATTGACGTCATCGTTGACGAACGTCTACACCTCATCATCGTCGATGGCGCTTATGACGGTATCAGCTTTACCGCTGTCGACGACCTCGCCGACGGTAGACTCGTCGGTGAGGCTGTCTTCCATCAAGATTTCTATGCCTTCAGCGTCTACGACACCGCCGCTGACGAAATCCATGTATGCGCCGTCAACGACATCGTCGACGAGAGAAAAACATCACAAAACTCAGGAGAAACTAACCCCAAAATATACCTCACCTAATAAGGTGACCTCCCTTATTCCGGTACATCTGTTAGAGGGAGATGAAGTCTCGGACGACGAGGGGCCATTCGGAGCAGCCCATAGACCATCACAGTTGAACGTTAAGTACCAAGAATAGGATGAGTTTGATGAATCCTATGACCCTCAATTTTATGGAGACGACCAACAATATCAACAGGGAGCATACATTCCATCCTCCTTATTGTCTGACCTCAGAGCAATGTTAGCTGATTAGAAGCAGGCGTTTTCCTCCTCAGGGGGAGCAACCTCCTCCATCGCCCATCTCTGGGGTTACCACTCCACGTCAGAGACCAGTTTCTTTACCTCTCACAAACGTGGCTACTCCGGATATGACGCTGCCTCAGGATACGGGCATGTCAGAAGGGGATCACGAAGAAGGGGAGCTCCTGGACACTCATTCCGAGTTGGATGAATACATCATCCCTGCTTCTCCTTCTCAATCAAAGGTGGAGTCCCCACCAGACGACATTGGAGGATTTCACAATCTCCTATAAAGAGCAGCTAAGCGTTTCGCTTTACCAATGCGATCTAAACAAACAGACTGTTTTCTCTACGATTTCAAAAAGCCGTTCCAAAAATCTGTGCGCTGTATTCCGCTGGTTAACTATCTGTGGGAAGAAGGTCTAAAAGTCATGCAGAATCCTGCTACTGTCACAGCAGTACTGCCTCGTTTGGACAAAAAGTACAAGGCACCGGACGATGCACCAGCGTGTCTAACTGGACATCCTCATCCGGACTCAGTGGTGTCTCAAGCGGCGCAGAGGAAGTCCAAAAATCAGTCTGCCCCAATTTCCGCATCGCCAGACAAAGAGGGTAGGCGATTAGACAACATCAGAAAGAGGTTTTCCTCTATGGCTAGCCTAGTGGTGAGAGCTGCTAACTCACTAGCTGTGTTAGCGAGGTTTGACAGACAGCTATGGGCAGACATCGCCCCACATATTAGCCAGTTGCCGGAGGACGCAAAATCAGAAGCAAACAAGACTTTGCAAGAGGCCCAATGCACGTCAGCGGAACTCATTGACTGTGCAATGGACATAGCCACAACTGCATTTCAACAGCTCGCAGGTGCAGCTGTTCTTGGAAGACAAGGTTGGCTAAAGGCTACCTCATTCCGGCCTGAGGTGCAGAATAAGATTTTGGACCTACCTTTTGATGGCCAGGTGTTATTTGGCAAACATATCGACGACGCTTTACAATCCATTAAGTTCGACACAGACACAGCAAGGTCATTAGGCACTCTACAATTTCGAAAGCCTTCCTTTCGAGCTAGAGGGCGTGGCCAACCCTCATTTACAGGAGGATATCAGCAGTATAGATATTCCACCTATCCTTCCTCTTCTCAACAGTACTGACAATACTACCCCCAAAGGCAGCCGCCGCATGCAGCTTATGGTAGATCTGGCGGTAGAGGACGCTCAACTCGCCCTGCTAAAGACTCGGCTCGGAGAGCCTGATGCATCCGAGGCACTGGCTACACCCAACTCTTCTCTTTTGGTTCTAGGAGGAAGGATATCCCTCTTCCTCAAACAATGGCAAGTCATCACATCAGACAAGTGGGTCCTCCAATTAGTGAAACAGGGTCATACTCTAGAATTAACCCAGCTGCCTCCCTCCAATCCTTCTCGCAGGACTCCTTCAAGATACCCACAACAACTCAAGGAGATCAACAAAATGCTCCTCAAAGGAGCTATAGAGAAGGTACCTCGATCACAGCAAGGAAGAGGATTTTATTCCAGGTTCTTCCTCATTCGCAAAAAGTGGAAAGATTGGAGGCCGATCCTCGATTTACGGGAACTGAATATCTACTTAAAAAAGCAATTGTTCCGCATGATCAGCCTACAAGATGTCCTCCTGTGCCTCAACCAGGGAGATTTCATGTCTACACTAGACCTGAAAGACGCATATTTCCACATTCCCATCCACCCTGCCCACAGACAATACCTGAGATTCACCGTAGCCGGCAGCCATTTTCAATTTCGTGTCCTTCCCTTCAGCCTAAAATCAGCTCCCAGGATATTTACCAAATGTCTAGCGCCAATCGCAGCCTTCCTCAGAAGGAGGAGACACCAATTTTTTCCATATCTAGACGATTTGCTGATAAAAGCAAGTACCTACGCAGGAGCGCGCAGATCAACAAGAAGGTGCGTTTCCTTACTAACCAATCTAGGCCTAACCATCAACTGTGAGAAGTCCAAACCTCTGCCAACACGCAGTATCACCTTTTTAGGGGAAAACCTGGAAACGCAATCCACCATGGCGTGTCCCACAGTGGACAGGCAACAAAGGTTACTGACACTACCAAAATCAATACAGAAAAGAAACAGTGTTTCTGTCCGCCTGCTCAAGTCACTGTTGGGCAAGATGTCATCATGCATACCTCTGGTTCCTCTATGCCGACTGAAGATGCGCCCGTTACAAGAGCAACTAAATCGTCAATGGCTCCAGGTTTCGGGAAGCTTCGAAGATCGAATACACATAACCCCAGCAATAGCCAAAGCACTGACATGGTGGTCTCAAGGGCATCATCTGTCCATAGGCCTTTCGTTCCTACATCATCTGTCTCCGTGGACCATCACTACAGACGCATCTCTGGAGGGTTGGGGAGCCGTACTACAGGATCTTCAAGTGAGTGGCAAGTGGCCACCACAATTGACAGTGATGCATATCAATTTGCTAGAGCTCAGAGCAGTGTACCTCGCTTTACAGGCCTTTCTCCCGAAAATATCAGGATCGCACGTAGTAATAAGAACAGACAACACCACTACGATGCATTACCTCAACAAACAAGGAGGCACAAGATCTCTCACTCTCTCCAGAAAAGCCCAGAGAATTTGGAATTGGGCCTCGCAGCAAGGCATTACACTCTCAGCTGTGCATTTGCCGGGAATACAGAACAAGACAGCGGATGCGCTCAGTAGACAGAGATCGAGCTGCCACCCCTGCTTCTCCTTCTCAATCAAAGGTGGAGTCCCCACCAGACGACATTGGAGGATTTCACAATCTCCTATAAAGAGCAGCTAAGCGTTTCGCTTTACCAATGCGATCTAAACAAACAGACTGTTTTCTCTACGATTTCAAAAAGCCGTTCCAAAAATCTGTGCGCTGTATTCCGCTGGTTAACTATCTGTGGGAAGAAGGTCTAAAAGTCATGCAGAATCCTGCTACTGTCACAGCAGTACTGCCTCGTTTGGACAAAAAGTACAAGGCACCGGACGATGCACCAGCGTGTCTAACTGGACATCCTCATCCGGACTCAGTGGTGTCTCAAGCGGCGCAGAGGAAGTCCAAAAATCAGTCTGCCCCAATTTCCGCATCGCCAGACAAAGAGGGTAGGCGATTAGACAACATCAGAAAGAGGTTTTCCTCTATGGCTAGCCTAGTGGTGAGAGCTGCTAACTCACTAGCTGTGTTAGCGAGGTTTGACAGACAGCTATGGGCAGACATCGCCCCACATATTAGCCAGTTGCCGGAGGACGCAAAATCAGAAGCAAACAAGACTTTGCAAGAGGCCCAATGCACGTCAGCGGAACTCATTGACTGTGCAATGGACATAGCCACAACTGCATTTCAACAGCTCGCAGGTGCAGCTGTTCTTGGAAGACAAGGTTGGCTAAAGGCTACCTCATTCCGGCCTGAGGTGCAGAATAAGATTTTGGACCTACCTTTTGATGGCCAGGTGTTATTTGGCAAACATATCGACGACGCTTTACAATCCATTAAGTTCGACACAGACACAGCAAGGTCATTAGGCACTCTACAATTTCGAAAGCCTTCCTTTCGAGCTAGAGGGCGTGGCCAACCCTCATTTACAGGAGGATATCAGCAGTATAGATATTCCACCTATCCTTCCTCTTCTCAACAGTACCGACAATACTACCCCCAAAGGCAGCCGCCGCATGCAGCTTATGGTAGATCTGGCGGTAGAGGACGCTCAACTCGCCCTGCTAAAGACTCGGCTCGGAGAGCCTGATGCATCCGAGGCACTGGCTACACCCAACTCTTCTCTTTTGGTTCTAGGAGGAAGGATATCCCTCTTCCTCAAACAATGGCAAGTCATCACATCAGACAAGTGGGTCCTCCAATTAGTGAAACAGGGTCATACTCTAGAATTAACCCAGCTGCCTCCCTCCAATCCTTCTCGCAGGACTCCTTCAAGATACCCACAACAACTCAAGGAGATCAACAAAATGCTCCTCAAAGGAGCTATAGAGAAGGTACCTCGATCACAGCAAGGAAGAGGATTTTATTCCAGGTTCTTCCTCATTCGCAAAAAGTGGAAAGATTGGAGGCCGATCCTCGATTTACGGGAACTGAATATCTACTTAAAAAAGCAATTGTTCCGCATGATCAGCCTACAAGATGTCCTCCTGTGCCTCAACCAGGGAGATTTCATGTCTACACTAGACCTGAAAGACGCATATTTCCACATTCCCATCCACCCTGCCCACAGACAATACCTGAGATTCACTGTAGCCGGCAGACATTTTCAATTTCGTGTCCTTCCCTTCAGCCTAAAATCAGCTCCCAGGATATTTACCAAATGTCTAGCGCCAATCGCAGCCTTCCTCAGAAGGAGGAGACACCAATTTTTTCCATATCTAGACGATTGGCTGATAAAAGCAAGTACCTACGCAGGAGCGCGCAGATCAACAAGAAGGTGCGTTTCCTTACTAACCAATCTAGGCCTAACCATCAACTGTGAGAAGTCCAAACCTCTGCCAACACGCAGTATCACCTTTTTAGGGGAAAACCTGGAAACGCAATCCACCATGGCGTGTCCCACAGTGGACATGCAACAAAGGTTACTGACACTAACAAAATCAATACAGAAAAGAAACGGTGTTTCTGTCCGCCTGCTCAAGTCACTGTTGGGCATGATGTCATCATGCATACCTCTGGTTCCTCTATGCCGACTGAAGATGCGCCCGTTACAAGAGCAACTAAATCGTCAATGGCTCCAGGTTTCGGGAAGCTTCGAAGATCGAATACACATAACCCCAGCAATAGCCAAAGCACTGACATGGTGGTCTCAAGGACATCATCTGTCCATAGGCCTTTCGTTCCTACATCATCTGTCTCCGTGGACCATCACTACAGACGCATCTCTGGAGGGTTGGGGAGCCGTGCTACAGGATCTTCAAGTGAGTGGCAAGTGGCCACCACAATTGACAGTGATGCATATCAATTTGCTAGAGCTCAGAGCAGTGTACCTCGCTTTACAGGCCTTTCTCCCGAAAATATCAGGATCGCACGTAGTAATAAGAACAGACAACACCACTACGATGCATTACCTCAACAAACAAGGAGGCACAAGATCTCTCACTCTCTCCAGAAAAGCCCAGAGAATTTGGAATTGGGCCTCGCAGCAAGGCATTACACTCTCAGCTGTGCATTTGCCAGGAATACAGAACAAGACAGCGGATGCGCTCAGTAGACAGAGATCGAGCTGCCACCCCTGCTTCTCCTTCTCAATCAAAGGTGGAGTCCCCACCAGACGACATTGGAGGATTTCACAATCTCCTATAAAGAGCAGCTAAGCGTTTCGCTTTACCAATGCGATCTAAACAAACAGAATGTTTTCTCTACGATTTCTAAAAGCCGTTCCAAAAATCTGTGCGCTGTATTCCGCTGGTTAACTATCTGTGGGAAGAAGGTCTAAAAGTCATGCAGAATCCTGCTACTGTCACAGCAGTACTGCCTCGTTTGGACAAAAAGTACAAGGCACCGGACGATGCACCAGCGTGTCTAACTGGACATCCTCATCCGGACTCAGTGGTGTCTCAAGCGGCGCAGAGGAAGTCCAAAAATCAGTCTGCCCCAATTTCCGCATCGCCAGACAAAGAGGGTAGGCGATTAGACAACATCAGAAAGAGGTTTTCCTCTATGGCTAGCCTAGTGGTGAGAGCTGCTAACTCACTAGCTGTGTTAGCGAGGTTTGACAGACAGCTATGGGCAGACATCGCCCCACATATTAGCCAGTTGCCGGAGGACGCAAAATCAGAAGCAAACAAGACTTTGCAAGAGGCCCAATGCACGTCAGCGGAACTCATTGACTGTGCAATGGACATAGCCACAACTGCATTTCAACAGCTCGCAGGTGCAGCTGTTCTTGGAAGACAAGGTTGGCTAAAGGCTACCTCATTCCGGCCTGAGGTGCAGAATAAGATTTTGGACCTACCTTTTGATGGCCAGGCGTTATTTGGCAAACATATCGACGACGCTTTACAATCCATTAAGTTCGACACAGACACAGCAAGGTCATTAGGCACTCTACAATTTCGAAAGCCTTCCTTTCGAGCTAGAGGGCGTGGCCAACCCTCATTTACAGGAGGATATCAGCAGTATAGATATTCCACCTATCCTTCCTCTTCTCAACAGTACCGACAATACTACCCCCAAAGGCAGCCGCCGCATGCAGCTTATGGTAGATCTGGCGGTAGAGGACGCTCAACTCGCCCTGCTAAAGACTCGGCTCGGAGAGCCTGATGCATCCAAGGCACTGGCTACACCCAACTCTTCTCTTTTGGTTCTAGGAGGAAGGATATCCCTCTTCCTCAAACAATGGCAAGTCATCACATCAGACAAGTGGGTCCTCCAATTAGTGAAACAGGGTCATACTCTAGAATTAACCCAGCTGCCTCCCTCCAATCCTTCTCGCAGGACTCCTTCAAGATACCCACAACAACTCAAGGAGATCAACAAAATGCTCCTCAAAGGAGCTATAGAGAAGGTACCTCGATCACAGCAAGGAAGAGGATTTTATTCCAGGTTCTTCCTCATTCGCAAAAAGTGGAAAGATTGGAGGCCGATCCTCGATTTACGGGAACTGAATATCTACTTAAAAAAGCAATTGTTCCGCATGATCAGCCTACAAGATGTCCTCCTGTGCCTCAACCAGGGAGATTTCATGTCTACACTAGACCTGAAAGACGCATATTTCCACATTCCCATCCACCCTGCCCACAGACAATACCTGAGATTCACCGTAGCCGGCAGCCATTTTCAATTTCGTGTCCTTCCCTTCAGCCTAAAATCAGCTCCCAGGATATTTACCAAATGTCTAGCGCCAATCGCAGCCTTCCTCAGAAGGAGGAGACACCATTTTTTTCCATATCTAGACGATTGGCTGATAAAAGCAAGTACCTACGCAGGAGCGCGCAGATCAACAAGAAGGTGCGTTTCCTTACTTACCAATGTAGGCCTAACCATCAACTGTGAGAAGTCCAAACCTCTGCCAACACGCAGTATCACCTTTTTAGGGGAAAACCTGGAAACGCAATCCACCATGGCGTGTCCCACAGTGGACAGGCAACAAAGGTTACTGACACTACCAAAATCAATACAGAAAAGAAACAGTGTTTCTGTCCGCCTGCTCAAGTCACTGTTGGGCAAGATGTCATCATGCATACCTCTGGTTCCTCTATGCCAACTGAAGATGCGCCCGTTACAAGAGCAACTAAATCGTCAATGGCTCCAGGTTTCGGGAAGCTTCGAAGATCGAATACACATAACCCCAGCAATAGCCAAAGCACTGACATGGTGGTCTCAAGGGCATCATCTGTCCATAGGCCTTTCGTTCCTACATCATCTGTCTCCGTGGACCATCACTACAGACGCATCTCTGGAGGGTTGGGGAGCCGTACTACAGGATCTTCAAGTGAGTGGCAAGTGGCCACCACAATTGACAGTGATGCATATCAATTTGCTAGAGCTCAGAGCAGTGTACCTCGCTTTACAGGCCTTTCTCCCGAAAATATCAGGATCGCACGTAGTAATAAGAACAGACAACACCACTACGATGCATTACCTCAACAAACAAGGAGGCACAAGATCTCTCACTCTCTCCAGAAAAGCCCAGAGAATTTGGAATTGGGCCTCGCAGCAAGGCATTACACTCTCAGCTGTGCATTTGCCGGGAATACAGAACAAGACAACGGATGCGCTCAGTAGACAGAGATCGAGCTGCCACCCCTGCTTCTCCTTCTCAATCAAAGGTGGAGTCCCCACCAGACGACATTGGAGGATTTCACAATCTCCTATAAAGAGCAGCTAAGCGTTTCGCTTTACCAATGCGATCTAAACAAACAGACTGTTTTCTCTACGATTTCAAAAAGTCGTTCCAAAAATCTGTGCGCTGTATTCCGCTGGTTAACTATCTGTGGGAAGAAGGTCTAAAAGTCATGCAGAATCCTGCTACTGTCACAGCAGTACTGCCTCGTTTGGACAAAAAGTACAAGGCACCGGACGATGCACCAGCGTGTCTAACTGGACATCCTCATCCGGACTCAGTGGTGTCTCAAGCGGCGCAGAGGAAGTCCAAAAATCAGTCTGCCCCAATTTCCGCATCGCCAGACAAAGAGGGTAGGCGATTAGACAACATCAGAAAGAGGTTTTCCTCTATGGCTAGCCTAGTGGTGAGAGCTGCTAACTCACTAGCTGTGTTAGCGAGGTTTGACAGACAGCTATGGGCAGACATCGCCCCACATATTAGCCAGTTGCCGGAGGACGCAAAATCAGAAGCAAACAAGACTTTGCAAGAGGCCCAATGCACGTCAGCGGAACTCATTGACTGTGCAATGGACATAGCCACAACTGCATTTCAACAGCTCGCAGGTGCAGCTGTTCTTGGAAGACAAGGTTGGCTAAAGGCTACCTCATTCCGGCCTGAGGTGCAGAATAAGATTTTGGACCTACCTTTTGATGGCCAGGTGTTATTTGGCAAACATATCGACGACGCTTTACAATCCATTAAGTTCGACACAGAAACAGCAAGGTCATTAGGCACTCTACAATTTCGAAAGCCTTCCTTTCGAGCTAGAGGGCGTGGCCAACCCTCATTTACAGGAGGATATCAGCAGTATAGATATTCCACCTATCCTTCCTCTTCTCAACAGTACCGACAATACTACCCCCAAAGGCAGCCGCCGCATGCAGCTTATGGTAGATCTGGCGGTAGAGGACGCTCAACTCGCCCTGCTAAAGACTCGGCTCGGAGAGCCTGATGCATCCGAGGCACTGGCTACACCCAACTCTTCTCTTTTGGTTCTAGGAGGAAGGATATCCCTCTTCCTCAAACAATGGCAAGTCATCACATCAGACAAGTGGGTCCTCCAATTAGTGAAACAGGGTCATACTCTAGAATTAACCCAGCTGCCTCCCTCCAATCCTTCTCGCAGGACTCCTTCAAGATACCCACAACAACTCAAGGAGATCAACAAAATGCTCCTCAAAGGAGCTATAGAGAAGGTACCTCGATCACAGCAAGGAAGAGGATTTTATTCCAGGTTCTTCCTCATTCGCAAAAAGTGGAAAGATTGGAGGCCGATCCTCGATTTACGGGAACTGAATATCTACTTAAAAAAGCAATTGTTCCGCATGATCAGCCTACAAGATGTCCTCCTGTGCCTCAACCAGGGAGATTTCATGTCTACACTAGACCTGAAAGACGCATATTTCCACATTCCCATCCACACTGCCCACAGACAATACCTGAGATTCACCGTAGCCGGCAGCCATTTTCAATTTCGTGTCCTTCCCTTCAGCCTAAAATCAGCTCCCAGGATATTTACCAAATGTCTAGCGCCAATCGCAGCCTTCCTCAGAAGGAGGAGACACCAATTTTTTCCATATCTAGACGATTGGCTGATAAAAGCAAGTACCTACGCAGGAGCGCGCAGATCAACAAGAAGGTGCGTTTCCTTACTAACCAATCTAGGCCTAACCATCAACTGTGAGAAGTCCAAACCTCTGCCAACACGCAGTATCACCTTTTTAGGGGAAAACCTGGAAACGCAATCCACCATGGCGTGTCCCACAGTGGACAGGCAACAAAGGTTACTGACACTAACAAAATCAATACAGAATAGAAACAGTGTTTCTGTCCGCCTGCTCAAGTCACTGTTGGGCATGATGTCATCATGCATACCTCTGGTTCCTCTATGCCGACTGAAGATGCGCCCGTTACAAGAGCAACTAAATCGTCAATGGCTCCAGGTTTCGGGAAGCTTCGAAGATCGAATACACATAACCCCAGCAATAGCCAAAGCACTGACATGGTGGTCTCAAGGACATCATCTGTCCATAGGCCTTTCGTTCCTACATCATCTGTCTCCGTGGACCATCACTACAGACGCATCTCTGGAGGGTTGGGGAGCCGTGCTACAGGATCTTCAAGTGAGTGGCAAGTGGCCACCACAATTGACAGTGATGCATATCAATTTGCTAGAGCTCAGAGCAGTGTACCTCGCTTTACAGGCCTTTCTCCCGAAAATATCAGGATCGCACGTAGTAATAAGAACAGACAACACCACTACGATGCATTACCTCAACAAACAAGGAGGCACAAGATCTCTCACTCTCTCCAGAAAAGCCCAGAGAATTTGGAATTGGGCCTCGCAGCAAGGCATTACACTCTCAGCTGTGCATTTGCCGGGAATACAGAACAAGACAGCGGATGCGCTCAGTAGACAGAGATCGAGCTGCCACCCCTGCTTCTCCTTCTCAATCAAAGGTGGAGTCCCCACCAGACGACATCGGAGGATTTCACAATCTCCTATAAAGAGCAGCTAAGCGTTTCGCTTTACCAATGCGATCTAAACAAACAGACTGTTTTCTCTACGATTTCAAAAAGCCGTTCCAAAAATCTGTGCGCTGTATTCCGCTGGTTAACTATCTGTGGGAAGAAGGTCTAAAAGTCATGCAGAATCCTGCTACTGTCACAGCAGTACTGCCTCGTTTGGACAAAAAGTACAAGGCACCGGACGATGCACCAGCGTGTCTGGACATCCTCATCCGGACTCAGTGGTGTCTCAAGCGGCGCAGAGGAAGTCCAAAAATCAGTCTGCCCCAATTTCCGCATCGCCAGACAAAGAGGGTAGGCGATTAGACAACATCAGAAAGAGGTTTTCCTCTATGGCTAGCCTAGTGGTGAGAGCTGCTAACTCACTAGCTGTGTTAGCGAGGTTTGACAGACAGCTATGGGCAGACATCGCCCCACATATTAGCCAGTTGCCGGAGGACGCAAAATCAGAAGCAAACAAGACTTTGCAAGAGGCCCAATGCACGTCAGCGGAACTCATTGACTGTGCAATGGACATAGCCACAACTGCATTTCAACAGCTCGCAGGTGCAGCTGTTCTTGGAAGACAAGGTTGGCTAAAGGCTACCTCATTCCGGCCTGAGGTGCAGAATAAGATTTTGGACCTACCTTTTGATGGCCAGGTGTTATTTGGCAAACATATCGACGACGCTTTACAATCCATTAAGTTCGACACAGAAACAGCAAGGTCATTAGGCACTCTACAATTTCGAAAGCCTTCCTTTCGAGCTAGAGGGCGTGGCCAACCCTCATTTACAGGAGGATATCAGCAGTATAGATATTCCACCTATCCTTCCTCTTCTCAACAGTACCGACAATACTACCCCCAAAGGCAGCCGCCGCATGCAGCTTATGGTAGATCTGGCGGTAGAGGACGCTCAACTCGCCCTGCTAAAGACTCGGCTCGGAGAGCCTGATGCATCCGAGGCACTGGCTACACCCAACTCTTCTCTTTTGGTTCTAGGAGGAAGGATATCCCTCTTCCTCAAACAATGGCAAGTCATCACATCAGACAAGTGGGTCCTCCAATTAGTGAAACAGGGTCATACTCTAGAATTAACCCAGCTGCCTCCCTCCAATCCTTCTCGCAGGACTCCTTCAAGATACCCACAACAACTCAAGGAGATCAACAAAATGCTCCTCAAAGGAGCTATAGAGAAGGTACCTCGATCACAGCAAGGAAGAGGATTTTATTCCAGGTTCTTCCTCATTCGCAAAAAGTGGAAAGATTGGAGGCCGATCCTCGATTTACGGGAACTGAATATCTACTTAAAAAAGCAATTGTTCCGCATGATCAGCCTACAAGATGTCCTCCTGTGCCTCAACCAGGGAGATTTCATGTCTACACTAGACCTGAAAGACGCATATTTCCACATTCCCATCCACACTGCCCACAGACAATACCTGAGATTCACCGTAGCCGGCAGCCATTTTCAATTTCGTGTCCTTCCCTTCAGCCTAAAATCAGCTCCCAGGATATTTACCAAATGTCTAGCGCCAATCGCAGCCTTCCTCAGAAGGAGGAGACACCAATTTTTTCCATATCTAGACGATTGGCTGATAAAAGCAAGTACCTACGCAGGAGCGCGCAGATCAACAAGAAGGTGCGTTTCCTTACTAACCAATCTAGGCCTAACCATCAACTGTGAGAAGTCCAAACCTCTGCCAACACGCAGTATCACCTTTTTAGGGGAAAACCTGGAAACGCAATCCACCATGGCGTGTCCCACAGTGGACAGGCAACAAAGGTTACTGACACTAACAAAATCAATACAGAAAAGAAACAGTGTTTCTGTCCGCCTGCTCAAGTCACTGTTGGGCATGATGTCATCATGCATACCTCTGGTTCCTCTATGCCGACTGAAGATGCGCCCGTTACAAGAGCAACTAAATCGTCAATGGCTCCAGGTTTCGGGAAGCTTCGAAGATCGAATACACATAACCCCAGCAATAGCCAAAGCACTGACATGGTGGTCTCAAGGACATCATCTGTCCATAGGCCTTTCGTTCCTACATCATCTGTCTCCGTGGACCATCACTACAGACGCATCTCTGGAGGGTTGGGGAGCCGTGCTACAGGATCTTCAAGTGAGTGGCAAGTGGCCACCACAATTGACAGTGATGCATATCAATTTGCTAGAGCTCAGAGCAGTGTACCTCGCTTTACAGGCCTTTCTCCCGAAAATATCAGGATCGCACGTAGTAATAAGAACAGACAACACCACTACGATGCATTACCTCAACAAACAAGGAGGCACAAGATCTCTCACTCTCTCCAGAAAAGCCCAGAGAATTTGGAATTGGGCCTCGCAGCAAGGCATTACACTCTCAGCTGTGCATTTGCCAGGAATACAGAACAAGACAGCGGATGCGCTCAGTAGACAGAGATCGAGCTGCCACGAGTGGGAGCTGGACCAGTCGATAGTGGACTACATCTTTTCCCAGTGGGGAACGCCAACAAAAGACCTGTTTGCTAACAAAGAGAACGTCAAATGCCAGTACTTTGCAAGCTGGCATCACCAAAAGGGATCTTGGGGGAATGCGTTTTCGATAGTCTGGTCAGACATCTTTGCTTACACCTTTCCTCCAATTCCATTGATCCCAAGAGTCCTCACAGAGATGAAGGCAGAGCCGTGCACTCTGATATTAATAGCTCCGTATTGGCCGCGCCAACACTGGTTTGCAAAGCTTCTTCTTCTACCAATCAAGCCTCACATTCCGCTGAAACCGTTTCAACAATTCTTAACAATGAGCAAAGGGCAAGTATGGCACCCGGATCCGCAGTCCATGCGATTGTCAGCATGGCTCCTGGGCAAATGGAGTTTGCACCTCTGAATATCTCACAGGAGTGTATGGATATCTTGTCCAGAGCCAGAGCGGATAGCACTAATAAGGCTTATTCTTGCAAATGGAAACGATTTTGTGGGTCTAGGGACAGAGGGAGATGGCGTCCGCGTAGTTACGGCAGCCAAGCCACGCCCACCTCAGATGCCGGCAGCTTTGAGCACAGGCTGAGGACGCGTCGGGAGATTGGGTGTGTCCCAGCCTGAATTTTGTGATGGGACCCTTTTCCCGCATCGGACTCTGCGGGGGAGGGCTCCCTGGATTGGAGTGCCCCGCGCCTCCCCCTAATCCTAGGACGCAGAGAAGAATAGAGATGAGGGAGACCAGCTCGAGTGCGGCCAGAAGCGGCCAGAATTCCTAACAAGGGCAGTACAAGCACAAACAGGTACCGGGTGTAAGGAAATGCCTCCTTGGCATGGTTACCCCCAGACTTTTTGCCTTTGCTGATGCCAAGTTATGATTTGAAAGTGTGCTGAGGCCTGCTAACCAGGCCCCAACACCAGTGTTCTTTCCCTAAACCTGTACCTTTGTTTCCACAATTAGCACACCCTGGCTTCCCGGTAAGTCCCTTGTAACTGGTACCCCAGGTACCAAGGGCCCTGGTGCCAGGGAAGGTCTCTCAGGGCTGCAGCATGTCTTATGCCACCCTGGGGACCCCTCACTGCTTGCCAGCTTGTGTGTGCTGGTGGGGAGAAAATGACTAAGTCGACATGGCACTCCCCTCAGGGTGCCATGCCAACCTCACACTGCCCATGGCATAGATAAGTCACCCCTCTAGCAGGCCTTACAGCCCTAAGGCAGGGTGCACTATACCATAGGTGAGGGCATAGGTGCATGAGCACTATGCCCCTACAGTGTCTAAGCAAAACCTTAGACATTGTAAGTGCAGGGTAGCCATAAGAGTATATGGTCTGGGAGTCTGTCATACACGAACTCCACAGCACCATAATGGCTACACTGAAAACTGGGAAGTTTGGTATCAATGCCTGATGCCAGTGTACATTTTATTGTGAAATACACCCCAGAGGGCATCTTAGAGATGCCCCCTGAAAACGTACCCGACTCCCAGTGTGGGCTGACTAGTTTTACCAGCCTGCCACACACCAGACATGTTGCTGGCCACATGGGCAGAGTGCCTTTGTAACTCTGTGGCTAGTAACAAAGCCTGTACTGGGTGGAGGTGCTTCTCACCTCCCCCTGCAGGAACTGTAATACCTGGCGGTGAGCCTCAAAGGCTCACCCCCTTTGTTACAGCGCCACAGGGCATTCCAGCTAGTGAAGATGCCCGCCCCCTCCGGCCACGGCCCCACTTTTGGCGGCAAGGCCGGAGGAGATAATGACAAAAACAAGGAGGAGTCACTGGCTAGTCAGGACAACCCCTAAGGTGTCCTGAGCTGAGGTGACTCTAACTTTTAGAAATCCTCCATCTTGCAGAAGGAGGATTCCCCCAATAGGATTAGGGATGTGCCCCGCTCCCCTCAGGGAGTAGGCACAAAGAGGGTGTAGCCACCCTCAGGGCTAGTAGCCATTGGCTACTAACCCCCCAGACCTAAACACACCCCTAAATTGAGTATTTAGGGGCCCCCAGAACCAAGCAAGATAGATTCCTGCAACCTGAAGATGAAGAAGGACTGCTGACCTGAAGCCCTGCAGAGAAGACGGAGACACCAACTGCTTTGGCCCCAACTCTACCGGCCTGTCTCCCCACTTCAAGAAAAATTGCAACAGCGACGTGTTCCCCAGGGTCCAGCGACCTCTGAAGCCTCAGAGGACTACCCTGCATCTAAAAGGACCAAGAACTCCCGAGGACAGCGGCTCTGCTCCAAAGGAGAAACAACTTTGCAACAAAGAAACAAACTTTAAAGGACTGCACGTTTCCCGCTGGAAGCGTGAGACTTTCCACTCTGCACCCGACGCCCCCGGCTCGACCTGCGGAGAAACAATACTACAGGGAGGACTCCCCGGCTACTGCGACCCTGTGAGTAGCCAGAGTTGACCTTTTTGAGCCCCCCCCAGCGATGCCTGCAGAGGGAATCCAGAAGCTCCCCATGACCGCGACTGCCTGCTTCTAAGAACCCGATGCCTGGTAAAAACACTGCACCCGGAGCCCCCAGGACCTGAAGGATCCGACCTCCAGGGCAGAAGCGACCCCCAGGTGGCCCTCTCCCTTGCCCAGATGGTGGCCACCCCGAGGAGCCCCCCCTTGCCTGCCTTCTTCGCTGAAGAGACCCCCAGGTCTCCCATTGAACTCTATTGCAAACCCGACGCCTCTTTGCACTCTGCACCAGGCCGCCCCCGTGCCGCTGAGGGTGTACTTTTTGTGCTGACTTGTGTCCCCCCCGGGGCCCTACAAAACCCCCCTGGTCTGCCCTCCGAAGTCGCGGGTACCTACCTGCTGGCAGACTGGAACCGGGGCACCCCCTTCTCCATTGAAGCCTATGCGTTTTGGGCACCACTTTGACCTCTGCACCTGACCGGCCCTGAGCTGCTGGTGTGGTAACTTTGGGGTTGCCCTGAACCCCCAACGGTGGGCTACCTTGGATCCAACTTTGAACCCTGTAGGTGGTTTACTTACCTGCAAAACTAACAAATACTTACCTCCCCAGCAACTGTTGAAATTTGCACTGTGTCTAGTTTTAAAATAGCTTATTGCCATTTTTGCCAAAACTGTACATGCTATTTTGCTGATTCAAAGTTCCTATGATACCTAAATGAAGTACCTTTCATTTGAAGTATTGATTGTAAATCTTGAACCTGTAGTTCTTAAAATAAACTAAGAAAATATATTTTTCTATATAAAAACCTATTGGCCTGGAATTGTCTTTGAGTGTGTGTTCCTCATTTATTGCCTGTGTGTGTACAACAAATGCTTAACACTACCCTCTGATAAGCCTACTGCTCGACCACACTACCACAAAGTAGAGCATTAGAATTATCTCTTTTTGCCACTATCTTACCTCTAAGGGGAACCCTTGGACTCTGTGCATGCTATTTCTTACTTTGAAATAGTACATACAGAGCCAACTTCCTACACCGGGTCTGGTCTGTGGCAAGGGGCTCCATAGTGGCAATATGATCGTTTGGTGAGGAGCAATTACAGGGCATGACGTGGTTTCATTTGTCTAAGCAAATCGACTGTTGACTATTGACCTGTTTTTTTGAGCTGGCTTACACATACTATATGGGGTGAAGTGAGTCAGAAAGCAGCAGCAGAATTTAATCAAAAGCTCATAGCAGCAATAAGGCGTCTTCTTAAATAATGAAGGTGGATGGCCGATACTTGGGAGTACACAGAGCTTATGGAGTAAGTGAACTTGGTCAGACAGTTCGGATATGCACAGCCAGGCTCTTTTGAAGTTAGTGAATCTTTGCTCTCTGAAAATATTTGGTGTGTCGCTGTGGAGTGCGCAATCCTGGTTAGCGCGTTTTGGGAAAACCTGTGATTTAATTATCAGCGATCTTACTAATATTATGGCACCAAAAAATAGCCGAAATCCTGGGGAGAAAGGAGAAGGTGCACGAGCTGCACGGACTAAAAAATCTAGCAGTGAAATGGTCCCCGGTACCAAACGGCCAATTCTAACGCTTGGGAAAATGAGTGGGAAACAGTCTACTGGAACAAGTAGGGAAGCTAAAAGCAATGCCCCCCTATTGTCTTCCCCTGGGGAAAAGAAGACGCAGTCTATGATTACGGGTTTTTGGAAGGGGGGCACGCAAGAGGACAATCTTGTGCATATTACCCCTCCTCAAGCCAGCATGCAAATTATACCAAGTGGGAAACGGGGCCGTTAGTGAAGGGAAGACGCTTCCTGAGAATATAAGTAAGGGAAAAGACTTCCTTTTGGACTGGCAGCAAGCTCCTGGAGTTTTGGAAGTCTCTGAGATTGTGGTGCTTAAGGGGGGAAATGAGCCCGCAAGGCCATCAAAGGATACAGAAATATATACACTCCCCGAGGGAAATTTCCAACTAGGATTCAAGGAGCAAGAAATCTGCGCCCCATCTCAAGCTGCCCGAGAAACTATTAGCGTATTGAAGGACTCTGCAGGAAATTCAGCTCAAATGGCCCAGGCATTTAGTCAAGGACTTGAAATTATCGTAGCAAAGGAAAAGGGGCCAGAGTGGTCTAAAGATGGAGGGGATACATTTTACTCTTTAACAGAGGACTCAGACTCCACTAATAGAGATCAAGGGTCGAGTGAAAGTAGAGACAGCATTTCTTCCCAATCCTTAAGCTTCTTATCCCTCACAGAGTCTACTGTACGACAGTGGCGGCGGAAAAGTAAGGGGCCTGCCCCTAGTGAAGATGGTGTGGAGCCCTCAGCCCAGACAGAAAGCACTTAAATGGACTATTCAGGCACTAATTTTATGAGTACAGCAGAGGCCCATACTTTTGAGGCCCAGGACAATGCAGCAAAGAGGGCTGACAAATTGGTATGTAGCTCTGCCTCTAATACTGGTGATCGACATACAGACTCAGAAATGCTACAGTCTATTTATGATTCGATAAAGGATCTACAAACCGAGACAAGAGCAGAAAATCACAGAGCAAGGATGGCTACAAAACACCTACAAGGAACAGTCTGTAAGGTGGTCAAATCCTGTGCAGAAATTGAAGGGAACCTAAGTTCGATGGAAGAGAGGACGACGGCAGTAGAAGGAAATATTGAGGCTTTAGAGCGCAAAACGCAACGCATGATGGACAATTAACTGACATTATGTGGAAATTGGAAGATAGGCAGAGGAGGAACAATCTACGCTTCCTTGGCATTAAAGAAGAAGCAGAAGGCAATAACATCAGGGCCTATATGATTAAAATGCTGCAGGAGGCATTTCCAGAGCTTACTAACTGGGACTGGGAGGCTGAAGTCCAAAGGGTACACCGGTACCCAGTAGTACGCCGGGAGGGCCACAGAGAGGAGGCTATACACCCTAGAGCTATTTTGGTCTATTTTGGGAATTATTTCTTAAGACAGACTATTTATGAAAAAGCCCGTCCCGACGCTCCACGCAGTGGAGGGGGGAGCAAATGTTTTCACTCAACCCGATTACTGTCATGTCACTGTAGAGCAAAGGTGGAGGCTGCGGCAGCTGATCAAACCCTTTCAAGATAAAGGGGGAGAAGCGTATTTACTTGCTCCCGCTCGCCTCAAGACTGTGTTTAACGGGAAAGTTAGAGTGTTTAATTCAGAGGTTCAGGCTAAAGAATACTTACTTGGGCTTTAAACAGTATGATGTAAGGAATGTAAAAGAGAGAATTGCTGGTCCCGAGTGAAGCTCAAGAGGCCGGATAGCCTGGGGTGGGGTAGTGGGCGGGGCGGCACCAGACACCTAGGCGACACCAACATTCAGCCCAACGGTGGTCTGACTGCCTCTAGGGGGGTAGGGTGGGGAAGAGGGGGAGGGAGAGGGAGAGTCGGGGTCCTGGGGGTGGAGGGGGGGATGAGGGGATGGAGGTAGATGGGGGTGGGGGTGGGAGCGGGGGCAACCTGTCACGGGGGGAAACGAGAAAATTTTTACCCAAAGAAACTCAGTTATGGCCTACAAGTGCAAACTATTTCATTTTTAGGAATTTGTGTTACAGAAGTGGCAATGCAGGTTTGGGGGTGCAGAATCAAGTATGTTTGTACAAATGCAAGGTGGTCATTGGTAGGGAGTAAGGTCGAGCCAGTCGAGCCAGTCAAGCATAATCAATTAAATCTGTACATATGTCAGTAATCAGGATAGCAACTATAAATATATGTGGGTTAAATACCCCCCGTAAGAGGAAGAAAACTGCAGATGATTTGAGAATATTAAAGGCGGATATCTATTGCTTGCAAGAAACGCATATAAAAAAGGCAGATAGGAAATTATTAGAAAGTTTGGGTTTGCGTCTGTTAGGATGTACTGAACAGATGTCTAAAACAAAGGGGGTTGCGATTTTGGCAGCTAATACTAGCTGTATTGTTATTCAGAAGAAAGTAGATGTAATTGGTAGGTGGGTAATAATGGAGTGTTCATTTGGCAATGTCAGATTTACGTTATGTTCATTATATGGCTCAGCGGATGACGATCCCTCCTTATTTGATTTTAGAACTGCAGAACTGACGCTTTGGCCCGCACCGTACATTGTATGTGGCGATTTGAACTTTAATGGATCATGGGACGGAGCACAGAGTTTAAGAGGTATTAGAAGGAATAGATATCCGGGGCGGAAGCCTAGAGTTTTTCAGGCCCTTAAGAGCATGCAAAGGGAGGTTGGGCTAATAGATGTATGGTCAGCTCTAGAAGGTCCAAAGCCAGGATATACCTATTTTTCTGCACCACACAAGAAATTTGCTAGATTGGATTATTTTTTTGTCTCGCTGATATTTTTAGACGAATCAGAGATGAAGCTATACCCTCGTTTTATGGCGGACCATAACCCATTAGTATTAGAGATTAGGGTTAGAGACTGGCAGAGATTTCAGAAGAACTGGACATTCGAGCGGGCTGTGCTGAACGATCCTCTGTATATACAGCACATGAGTACGCGGTTGAAGGAATTTTTAGATTTCAATATTGGAACAGCCCCAATAGAAATAGTTTGGGATACATTACAGGCAGTTATACGGGGGGAAACTCTTGGTTACAGCGTAAAGCAGCAGCCCAGTTTCAGGAACTCATGGGGGAGTTACAGACACCTGAAGAGCAACTTATTTGGGCTATTAGGAATGATATTGGGGTTGAGGACGCCCTTCATCAGGTTTCAGTAGCAAAAATGACACTAGGGAAATACTCAACTGAGAGGATAGCGGAATTTTTTTTAACAAAACGAAGGGAATGCTATGAATGCAGCGAGAAAGCAGGGTGTATTTTAGCAATGCAGACTTGCCAGAGGGCATCCTCAGGCTCAATTGTGCAAGTGCAAAATAAGGTAGGGTTGACAGTTACGAGACCCGACACCATTAGGGAAGCCTTCCGGGAATATTACATAGAATTATATGACACGGTTAATATTGGTCAGGAACGCATTGATAGACATTGGCTGACGCCGATTCGGGATAGTCAGATTACAGTAGAAGATCAAATAACACTGGGGCAGGAGGTGACAATGGAGGAATTGTCAGAGGCGCTTGAGGCACTTCCAAATGGGAAGGCTGTGGGGCCAGATGGCATTCCATTAGAGCTATATAAATATTTCAAGAATGTGCTTTTACCAGTGTTGTTGAAACTGGTGATTCACGTACAGCTTGGGGGCAATCCCCCTCCGTCCTGGGGTTCTGCTAACATCGTAGTATTTTTAAAGAAAGGTAGGAACCCAGTTAGTTTAAGTTCGTACCGTCCTATCAACCTTATTAACAGTGATGCAAAAATGTACTCCAAAATATTAGCGACTCGATTGTCTGGATGCATTCGTAAGCTGCTTAGCTGCAACCAACATTGATTTGTCCCTGGTAGGGACACAACTGATCATATAAGGAGGGTCATAGCATTGTTCGATGCTACGCATGTAGCAGCAGAGCCCATGGCTATGATTTTACTCGATGCTGAGAAAGCGTTCGACAGAGTTAATGGGGATTATTTGTGGGATATTTTAAAGACATGGTTTAGGAGGGAGATTTATTACAGCTGTTTAAGCGTTATATAAGGAGCCGAATGCTAGAATACAGATTGGTGGAGAATATTCCCATCCTTTTAGATTAAACGGGGTATATGGCAAGGATGTCCATGCTCACCCTTATTATTTGCGTTATATCTAAATCCCTTTCTGCGCTTTTTGGAAATGAGTGCTAACGTTCAGCCAGTTGTTCGCTATGGGTGGACAACAAAAATTCTGGCTTATGCAGATGATGTTGCAGACATAACCGCAAACCCGGATCTTGCCCTGAAAAAGATTGAGGGTGCGGCAGAAAATTTCGGGGCAGTCTCGGGCTATCTCCTTAACAGAGAAAAGACACAAATAGTTTTGAATGAATACTGTAGGTCGACGAATACACAAAAAGTAGAACACGCAGTGTATTTAGGGATTGATATCCCACCCCAGATGGAGGAGATCGTCCGGTCTAACCTTTGGCCTATTATAGATAATGCTAGGTATAATTTAAGCAGATGGAACAACTTGCATATGACAATTATGGGGTGGTTTAATTTGATAAAAATTATATTTCTTCCTAAAGTACTATGGGGGTCATTCTGACCCTGGCGGTAAAAGGCAGTTACCGCCGGTCAGAAGACCGCCATAACACCGCCGCGGCCGCGGTAACCCGCCAGGGTCATTCTGACCCACAACTGCCAAACTGCCAAAAACCCGACCTCCACTGAAGGCCGCCACATCAGCGGTCAGCGATAAACTGGAGATGACCAAACCTCCACCGTCACGCCAACAGAAATACACCCATGCCATTACGACCCACGAATCCACGCGGCGGTCTTTCAACCGCGGTATCCCATTGGCGGTACACACCGCTGCACTCAAAATACACACACATCTACAAAACACTGCCACATTGGACAATTACAAATACACACACCTGATACACATACAAACACCACTCCCACACAATCAATACGATATAAAACACACACCCACATCACCCACAAACCCCCACAAATCGAAATTCAGAGACAAGGCGCAATACACAGAGAGAGCACAGGGAATGCAAACCACAACACACACAGGAACCCAACATCATCCCCCACACTACATCTACGCACAAAACACCACACACCACTACACTCATCACCACAAACACCACCCCACACCTCATCCACACCACCCCATGGCACCCCAAAGACACCCCAGGTTCTCGGACCAAGAACTCAGGGTCATGGTGGAGGAAATAATTAGGGTAGAGCCCCAGCTCTTCGGCACACAGGTGCAGCGCACCACAATAGCCAGGAAGGCGGAGCTATGGCAAAGGATCGTCGACAGGGTCATTGCTGTGGGACAGCATCCCAGAAATCGGGAAGACATCCGAAAGCGCTGGAACGACCTACGGGGGAAGGTGCGGACGATGGTGTCAAGACACAACATCGCTGTGCAGAAGACTGGCGGCGGACCCCCACCCACTCCACCCGAATTCACAGCATGGGAGCAAGAGGTCTTGAACATCCTGCATCCTGAGGGCCTCGCTGGAGTAGGCGTAGGAATGGACTCTGGTAAGTCGAATCTCAACTACTTCACCCCCCACAACCACCAGCATGCCAACCCCCACCCTCACCCCCAACCCCCCAGCACATATCCTCCCTGCTAATGTCTCACCAGCACAACCCACCCAAACCAACACCAACCCCTGAATGCCAACACAAACCATGGACACCCATCACCTAAGCATGACCACTGCACATACCCATCCCCCCCCCCAAACCACCCTCACAACTCCTCCCACAAGGGAATGCCAGCACTGGGGGACAAGGGCACCCACAAATCGCACGCCATGGCACACACAGAAGCAATAACCATACTCTTTTACCCCTGAAGGGCCCGAACGCCAACACACCGGCCCGGAGGGTCCAGAAATGTCCATCCCACCCCCAGAACAGGCCCCCAGTGATGACAGCAGCTCTGTCGACCTAGAACCTGATGACCAGCCCGGACCATCGGGGACCTCTAGACAGTCGGTTCCCCTCAGGCAGCCACAGGGCACAGCAGACCTACCCCCCTCTGGAAACCCCAGCACAGCACCCACCCAGCGGGCTTATGCCTCTGTCTCCAGGACAGGTCAAGCAGCGGTGTGTCTACCACTACAGGGCACCCACGGCAACCCACCACCCCAACAACAACAGGGACCTGGGGGCAGTGGTAGTGGGCACACCGTCCAGGGGACAGAGGCCCAGGAACAAAGGGGAACTGGGAGGGCTGCTGTGCGACAGAGGGAGGACAGGCCTAGGGAACCCACTGTCCAAGAGGCCCTCACCACCATCATGGGAGCGTACCACCACTCCCAAGAGACGATGGCGACGGTCCTGGCCAGGTTCCAGGAGATCCAGGCCATGCAGGACGGCCAGTACATGGGGTTCCAGGAAGAACGGTGCAGCATCAGTTCCGCAATGGGTACAATCGTGGTGGCACTCAACCAGATTGTCACCACATTGCGGGACCATGTGGCCCCCCAAAGGGCCCCTGCCACTAGCATGGAGGAAGAAAAGCCCACCACCTCCGCCGGCGCTAGTGGTCAGGAGGCCCCGACACAACAGCAACGGGCCACCCGGACCCCACCCCCTGCAGAACATGAACCACCCCGAAAGAAAGGCCTGAGATCTAGGAAGAAGACAGAGTAGGATGTCAAGACCCCCGCCATGCACGGATCCCCCCGGATGTCATCCCACTGTCCCACTTGTTCACCCTGTCCAACCTTGAACTGCCCCTGCTCCACCTTCCACAGGCATATGGACAATGCACCTGTGCGAACGAGAGTCTGGACTCTGCCATGGACATGCCTCCACCATCACCCATCACCCTTTTTGAACTATACACCAATTTTTGCACTTCAATAAACACAATTATTGCACAAAAACCATCTGGAGTCTGCTATTTATTTTTTTAAACCAAATGTATTCGATATAACCAACCAAAAATGTCCAATTACATTGTGATGACAACATACCAGTGTCACACAGCGGTAGTCCATGGGGAAATAAACCAGAGGGCACTCCGTGGGGACCAGATCACTGAAATAGGAAGGCAAATTCACAACTAAGTTACCATACATTGGGATGAAAGGTCAGACAGTAGAGAGCCAGTACTGTTACAGATATAATAAAATGCAGGAGTAGATTTTTACCTGTGTGTTACTGGAAATACTGCAGTATCACTCTGTCCCTGTTGTCTGTGTCGTCCTCTTCGTCTTCCTCCTCTTCACTCTCCGCAGGCTCCACAGCGGCCACAACACCACCATCTGGACCATCCTCCTGCAGGAAAGGCACCTGGCGTCGCAAAGCCAGGTTGTGAAGCATGCAGCAGGCCACGATGATATGACACACCTTCTTTGGTGAGTACATTAGGGATCCACCTGTCATATGCAGGCACCTAAACCTGGCCTTCAGGAGGCCGAAGGTCCGCTCGATCACCCTCCTAGTTCGCCCATGGGCCTCATTGTACCGTTCCTCTGCCCTTGTCCTGGGATTCCTCACTGGGGTCAATAGCCAAGGCAGGTTGGGGTAACCAGAGTCACCAATTAGCCACACACGCTGTCTCTGTAGCTGTTCCATCACATAAGGGATGCTGCTATTTCGCATGACGTACGCGTCATGCACTGACCCTGGGAACTTGGCATTTAAATGGGAGATGTACTGGTCAGCCAAACAGACCACCTGGACATTCATTGAATGATAACTTTTTCGGTTCCTGTACACCTGTTCATTGTCTTTTGGGGGGACCAAAGCCACATGGGTACCATCAATGGCACCAATGATATTGGGAATGTGTCCAAGGGCATAGAAATCACCCTTCACTGTAGGCAAGTCACCCACCTCAGGGAAAATGATGTAGCTCCGCATGTATTTCATCAGGGCAGACAACACTCTGGACAATACCCTTGAAAACATAGGCTGAGACATCCCAGATGAAATGGCCACTGTAGTTTGAAATGATCCACTAGCCAAAAAATGGAGTACTGACAGCACCTGCACTAGAGGCGGAATCCCTGTGGGTTGGCGGATGGGTGACATCAGGTCTGGCTCCAGCTGGGCACACAGTTCCTGTATAGTGGCACTGTTGAGTCTGTAGGTGAGTATGACATGTCGTTCTTCCATTGTCGACAGGTCCACCAGCGGTCTGTACACGGGAACATTCCTCCGTCTCCTCGCAAGTCCCAGCGGAGGTTGCCTAGGAAGGACAACATGGAGCACAGAGTCAATCAACCCACAGGTAAGTTCCCACAGCCTGCACAATACACGAATCTCTCTGGATTGAATGGCTTGTATGAGTGTCGATGCAAGGCCTAGCCATGTGTGACGCAGTAGGAATTAAGCCATGTGGGCCCTTGAAATGGTGGCTGCCTGACCTGTGAAGTGTGACAATGTGAAGTGAGGTCATTGCGCTGGCGTGGCACGCCGTGGCGGTAGGCGGTTGAAGACCGCGGCGCAAATCAGCATTGGTTAACATTGAACCCTATGGGTTTCAGGAGCCAATGACGATGTGCGCCGGCGGTCGCGGTACGCACCGCCGCGGTACGCACCGCCTCGGGCGTGACCGCCATTTTCTCTCTGCTTAATCACACGAGACCTGAGCATCCACAGGAGAGGACCTATACTGCAAGTGCTGCTGTGACCTCGGTCTGGAAGTGACAATGGCTGCTGCGACTGGGGAAAGGGCCCCCGCCTTCAGTTCCGAAGAGTTGGAGAAGCTCGTGGACGGGGTCCTCCCCCAGTATGCGCTACTCTACGGTCCTCCAGACCAACAGGTGAGTACATGGGGGCCAATGCATAGTGGGCAATGCCTGTGATGAGTGGGGTGGATGTACGATGGAGGGGAGGGGAGCGAATTACGAATGCATGGCACGACAGATGAGAGCATGTGCCACATGGCAAGTTTGGGGAGGGGGGGCCACTCACATCGAGCATGCAGAAAAGTGATGATGTTTCTTTTCCCCCCCTGTACATGTCACATAGGTCAGCGCCCATCAGAAGATCGATATTTGGCGTGCCATCGCCAAGGACGTCCGGGCCCTGGGGGTCCACAACAGACGGGGCACCCACTGCCGCAAGAGGTGGGAGGACATCCGCCGCAGGAGCAGGAAAACCGCCGAGGCTCTGCTGGGGATGGCCTCCCAACCTAGGAGGGGTGCCAGTCGTACCTTGACCCCCCTGATGTCCCGGATCCTGGCGGTGGCCTACCCCGATTTAGATGGGCACTTGAGGACATCACAGCAGACACAAGGGGGTGAGTACCAGCACATTCAGCTATATTTGCGCGCAGTGGAGGTGCCTGGGTGGGGGAGGAGGGCTGTGGGTATCCCTAGGCCAGGGCGATTTCTGTAGGCAGGGCCCCTCCGTGAGGTATGGTCCTGTGCCCCCGCCCCCCACCTCTGTAGGGTGCCTAGTAACGCTATTCATTGACCTGTGTATTCTGTGTGGGCAGTTGTCGCCCATAGGCTTGTAGGGCATGTCCCAGTGAATGAGTAGTGTACCCCAAGTGCGCAGCGTAGTGCAGGGGGCTTCTGTGTCTGTCCTCTCCGCCAACGGTGTCCCCAATGCATGCACTCAACTTGTCTTTATTTCTCCACCCCCCCCCCCCCCATTTTCTTTGTTTTTCTGTGAATGTGTGCATTAGCATCATCAGGTGGAGGAGAAGTGGCATTGGCGCAAGAGGGAGCTGCATCTCACATGGCCCTGGAGGGCCATGCAACGGACTCCGACATGACCAGTGAGACCGAGGGCGAGGGGGGCTCCACCACGGGGACCCGTGCAGACGTCAGTGACACCGACACGTCCTCGGATGGGAGCTCCCTTGCGGTGGCGGCAACATCCGTGCCCACCGATACTACAGGTACAGCCCCCACCCAGCGCACCAGCTCCGCCCTCCCAGCAGCCCCTCGGCCTTCGGCCCGTGCCCGCACGGCCAGGAAGGCGGCCATCTCCTTCGCCCCAGGCACCTCAGGCCCTGCCCCAGTCACCCCTGCTGCCCTCAGTGAGGAGGTCATTGACCTCCTGAGGACCATCATTGTTGGGCAGTCTACCCTTTTGAATGCCATCCAGGGTGTGGAGAGGGAGGTGCATCAAAGCAATGCATACCTGGAGGGCCTTCATTCGGGTCAGGCTGCCCAGCAGCCTGTCGCTCTGGCCTCAGCACTGACGGCAGCGATTGTCCCTGTCTCCAGCCTCCCTCTTCTAACTCCCTCCACCCAGTCCCACTCCCCTGTTCCTCTGCCTATCCCATCCACACCTACAGACCAGCCTGCACACACCTCAACACCCAAGGGAAGCTCATCCAGACATAAGCACCACAGAACACACAAGCATTCACACAAGCAACATACAGATGCAGACATGCCAACAGCCACTACCTCCTCTGTGTCCCCCACCTCCTCGTCTCCCTCCTCCCTCCCTGTGACGTCTACACTCACACCTGCATGCACACCACCATCAGCCAGTACACCCATCACCAGCACACCCTCCAGACCAGTCCGCACACGTGCAGTCACCACCCCCACTGCCATGTACACGTCCCCTGTGTCCTCTCCCAGTGTGTCTGTCACCCCCGCTTCCAAACCACACAAACGCAGGCAGGCACCCAACCAACAGCCATCCACCTCACGTCAGCCTCCAGCCCAAGCACCTGCACCCAAAGACACCAGACTTGACTCTCCTACAACCACATCCTCTTCCTCCACTCCCATACCCACTCCAGCTACCCTTCCCATTGCTCCTAAAAAACTATTCCTCTCTAAACTGGACCTCTTTTCCTCACCTGACCCACCCCCTCCATCTCGTAAGAGTTCCAAAAACACCTCAGCCACCACCAGCCCAGCAACTCCCAAGAACGTCGTGCCTGGTTTTTGGAGTCCGCCCTTTCCTTGGGCAGGGACATCGGCCAGCAGCAAAGGCACAGCCAGCCCCCCCCCCCCTGGGAAGAGGAGCAAAAAACTGAAGGGCAGGCGCGACAGGCCTGATAAGCCTGCCCCCAAGGTGGGTAGCCTTGCACCGTCACCTGCCACATCGGGTAAGGGAGCCAAGGGCCACGGAGAGTCTGCCAAGGAGGGCAAGGGCAGCAAAGCGCAAAAGGCAGGGAGCAGTCGACCTGGCCATGAGGGCCCCACCAGCCCCATTCCGGGGGTATCGGAGGAGACCCAGGGCCCTAGGACTCCATCACAGGAGGGCCCCGCAACGGAAAAGTCCGATGCTGACTGAGCGGGAAGTATTGGCCAGGTGTGGTTCACTCGAAACACAAGACAGGCACCGCTGAACAGGGCCCGCCGTGAGGAGCACCGCTGAACAGGGCCCGCCGTGAGAAGCACCGCTGAACAGGGCCCTGCCGTGAGGAGCACCGCTGAACAGGGCCCGCCGTGAGAAGCACTGCTGAACAGGGGCCCGCCGTGAGAAGCACCGCTGAACAGGGCCCCGCCGTGAGAAGCACCGCTGAACAGGGCCCCGCCAAGACAGGCACCGCTGAACAGGGCCCTGCCGTGAGAAGCACCGCTGAACAGGGCCCCGCCAAGACAGGCACCGCTGAACAGGGCCCCGCCGTGAGGAGCACCGCTGAACAGGGCCCCGCCGTGAGAAGCACTGCGGAACAGGGGCCCGCCGTGAGAAGCACCGCTGAACAGGGCCCGCCGTGAGAAGCACCGCTGAACAGGGCCCCGCCAAGACAGGCACCGCTGAACAGGGCCCCGCCGTGAGAAGCACCGCTGAACAGGGCCCCGCCAAGACAGGGACCGCTGAACAGGGCCCCGACGTGAGGAGCACCGCTGAACAGGGCCCCGCCGTGAGAAGCACCGCTGAACAGGGCCCCGCCAAGACAGGCACCGCTCCGCTGGGCCCTCCTGTCAAGCACCGCTCCGCTGGGCCCTCATCTCAAGCACCGCTCCGCTGGGCCCTCCTGTCAAGCACCGCTCCGCTGGGCCCTCATCTCAAGCACCGCTCTGCTGGGCCCTCCTGTCAAGCAACGCTCCGCTGGGCCCTCCTGTCAAGCACCGCTCCGCTGGGCCCTCATCTCAAGCACCGCTCCGCTGGGCCCTCCTGTCAAGCACCGCTCCGCTGGGCCCTCATCTCAAGCACCGCTCTGCTGGGCCCTCCTGTCAAGCACCGCTGGCCCATTGGCAGGCCCGGTTCTGTGTCGGGCAGGGCTTCACGAGGCACTCTGCCCACCATGCCTCCTCCATGACCAGTGGACTCTGTAATCCACCTGATGGACTGTGGCTTTGCACCCCCAGGATGGCACAGTGGGCAATCCACCCACTGTAGAGACTTGAGAGACTGTGGCTTTGCACTCCCCAGGATGGCACAGTGGGCAATCCACCCACTGTTGTCACGACTCACGTGCTGCTTGCGCCTGGAATTTGCAGATCTAGTGGCGTGGATCTTCGATGTTCGGCTTTGGCCCAAAAAGGGGCGACTCTTTCTGGTAGCCACGGTGCTGTAGGTGATGGAGACGCCAAGAACAGACCGTGGCCTTCAGAAAATAGCGCCAGAGGGAAAAAAACCCTTAGAACAAAAGGGGAAAAAACCTCTAAACAGGAGGACTCCTGAAAAACAAGAACAAAAAGCAGGAATCAAAAAGAACAAAATTCAGGAAACACAGAGCGATGAAATCCAGAACCAAAAAGGCGAGGAAATCAGGAGCGAAGACACTATCTGAGCAGAAAGTGTTGCAGCGCAAGGAAATGAAGAAAACACAGCCCTTATATACCAAAAGACAGGAAGTGACCCACAGGAAGTAAAAGGACACCATATTAGACAGGGAGAGGTACATAGAACAAAACAGAATAGAAACCATAGAGAATAGGGAACAATGAATGCTGGGAAGAGAAAGGTAACCTGGGAAGGGAAGAAGACATAAAAAAAAGTACAACAAAAAGACCCCAGAAAGAAGAAAAGAAAGAGGACAAGAAAGAAGAACAGGTAAGAGGGGTCAGGAGACCCCAGCAAGGCGGTGGAAAACGACAGAGCGAGGCCCCATGCAATGCCTGGGGCCTCGAAAAGTGCATGAAAGGCTGGGGGCGCGCCGCGTTTTAGAAACGCGCTGTGCGGCCCCAGCCGAACGCCCGGCTTGTGCCGAACATTCGGCTCGCGCCGCACCACGCGGCGCGACAACTGTAGAGACTTGAGAGACTGTGGCTTTGCACTCCCCAGGATGGCACAGTGGGCAATCCACCCACTGTAGAGACTTGAGAGACTGTGGCTTTGCACTCCCCAGGATGGCACAGTGGGCAATCCACCCACTGTAGAGACTTGAGAGACTGTGGCTTTGCACTCCCCAGGATGGCACAGTGGGCATGGAGGCCCTTCATGGATCTGGCGTCGTGGACTCATGTGGCTGAGGTGCCCCCCCTTCCCTTCCCCCTGAGGTGCCAGTATTTTATTTTTGTGATGCCCCAGCAGTGTTCTCTCCAATGGACTCGATCTCGTGTGTGGGCTTTGCCCATGTGTTGCTGCACATTGGCCCACGGACATTTGAACTTTGCAAAACTGTGCCGGACTTTTGCTACTTGTATATATATAGTTCTAGATGTGTAATAATTCTTTATATATTGCTAAGTTCGCTATACTTAATTATTGCTATAATATAGTTCTATTTTTACAATCATTGCCTTTTGTCTTTGCATTTTTGTTTTGGGGGTTTGGGGGTGTCACTCTGACTTTTTAATCTGCATTGGTGTGTAGGTATTTCGGTGGGGGTGAGGGTGGGGGTGGGTGTGTGGCGTATGTGTGTGCCCGTAACCTTTCCTCCTCCCCCCTCCCCTGTGTCGTAGGTGCAGTACTCACCGTTGTCGTCTGCGGCGACGTTCGTGATCCTGGAAGAAGAGCAGGAAGGCAATGGCTGGGAGGATGTGGAGTTCCGGTTCCATGCTGTCCCGATTCCGCGTGGAGTGTGTTGAGGTGAGCGTTTTCCATTTGAAATGTCTGTTTCCGCCGTGTTTTTATCGGCGGGGCTCCCGCCCCGGAAAAGGTGGCGGATTGGTGAGTCGTGATAGGGTGGGCGGTACATTGTCTGACGCCTGGCTGTTGGCGGTGACCGCCGCGCTGTTTGTTTGTGCCGCCGTGGCGGTCGGAGTGTTAAAGCGGCGGCCTGTGTTGGCGGTTCCCGCCAGGGTCAGAATTCCATTTTTTGGACCGCCAGCCTGTTGGCGGGTTGGCCGCTGTTTTAACACTGACCGCCAGGGTCGGAATGACCCCCTATATCTATTTTGTGCGATTCCATTGGAATTTGAGAAATCTTGGTTTAGGAAATTGAATCAGCTGATAATGCTGTTTGTTTGGTCAAATGGTAAGATACGCAGAGCAAGTAAATATATGACACTATCAAGGGAAAAGGGCTGATGGTTTGCTCCCCAACTTTAAATTGTATCAGATGGCAGCCGCAATGCAGTATGATGTCCCTAGTATTTTGGCCCTGCTGCAAAAGGGGCGATGCTTAAGCTCTTGGAACCCATCTATTTTAAGAAAGCTCGGTTTAAAGTCCTCCAGGCTGCTTTCAAAATTTGGGGTCTGTGGCGAAAGAAGTGCGGGTTGGGAAGGTACAATTATTATACCTTGATCAAGGACAATATGTTCCTTCCGGAGATTTACCACGATAATATTATGGAAAGGTGGAATCAACAGGGAATACAAAGATTAGGTGATTTTATTTAGGGCTCTACAATCACTACATTTGGAAGTCTTCACAGGAAATTTGGACAAGCCCAAACGGGATTTTTTCAAATATTCACAAGTAAGGGATTTCATCCTTCGGAAAACTGGTGGTGCAGCAGGGTTTGTTAAGAATTCTTTAGTAGAAATGATGATCTCATCTGATAAGAGCACGATACGATCAATATATGCGAAATTGGCTGATAACCTACCCGATGATTTGGCAAAGTATAGTAAAAAATGGAGCGTTAAGCTGAATGTGGAAGAGGAGGTTTTCTATTAATCTCTTGAGTTAGGTCGGACCTCCTTGATTTCAGCATCTCTTCAGGCACAACATTACAAAACAATATTCGATCTGTACATTACGCCCGGGAAATTAGCACAATGGGGTCGGGAACAAGGAGTGTATTGCCCAAGATGTCAGTTACATGGAGTGGATATAATTCATATGTTTGCCACCTGTCCGAAATTAGTGAACTTTTGAGGGAAAGTGGAACAGTTTATTAAAGATGTTGCCAGATTAGAAACTGAGTTATCACCGGGGGTGGTTAAATTTGGGGTTTCGGAGCAAAGGGAGTCATTTGCTAGTAAATGTCTTTTTATGGCTATGTCAGTATATCGATTGTGTATTTCTTCTGTATGCCTTGATCAAACGCCCCCTACATATCAAAATTGGTTAAATCGCCTTCTCGCAGGGTATCACCTGGAACAGGCCCTGTACGAGCGAAAAGGGAGACGAAAAGGGCAAGAAATATGGGGGGTTTTGGGCAAATGGTTGCCAATAAGTAATGATTCTATGATGGCATTGTATATGTGGCTAAATGTTCTTTAGATTTTGTTTTTTTCCTCTTGTTGTTTTGTTTTGCTTGTGATTTCTGATGAATTATATATGTGTTTTCTTGGGTACGCTAAAAAATAATTTAAAAAAACAAAAAAAAAGGAAACGATATTGTGTCTGGTGTCATCAGCGGCAAATTGACCCACTATCTTCACCGCCGGAACAAATATTGCCGTACTTATTGCAGTTAGCGCAAGCAGGCCTGGCACATTCATCTATTAAAGTACATATGGCGGCAATAGCAGCATTCAGACGTTCAGACGCTTCGCCCTCGCTCTACTCCTCTTGTCTAATCAAACGTTTTTTTAAAGGACTTTGCAGGGTTTTCCCTCCATTCAGACCACCACCTCCTTCGTGGAACCTGAATATTGTTTTAGCACAGCTGATGAAGCATCCGTTTGAGCCGATTCATCGTGCCTCTCTCAAATTCGTTTCGTGGAAGGTTGCTTTATTGGTGGCTCTCATGTCAGCCAGACATGTCAGTGAAGTGCAAGCCCTCTCTATTCAAGAGCCATTCTTACAGTTTAAACGAGTCAGGCTACTACTGCGTGCTAATCCGCATTTCATCCCTTAGGTCCCTTCAGACTTCCACATCAGTAAGCCCTTAGTGTTCAAATCTTTTTTTCCTCATCCTTCTACTCCGGCGGAGAGAGCATTACACTCCTTAGACGTTAAAAGATGTGTGCAATTCTACTTGGACAGAACTAAGTCCTTTCAACGCTCTAATCAGCTATTCGTAGCATACAGTGCACCTAGAAAAGGCCAACCACTCTCTAAGCAGAGTATATCCAGATGGATTGCCTCAGCCGTTCGTTTCTGCCATCAAGCAGCGGGTAAACCTCTACATTCATCTGTACATGCTCATTCTACGAGGGCAGTCTCTTCGTCAGCAGCGCTGTTCGCGGGGTTTCCTGCAAGACATTTGTAGAGCAGCGACATGGAAGAGCAGTCATACATTCACAAAGCACTGCTGCTTGGAATCTCTATCTCAAGAAGAGATAGCTGTGGGTCAAGCAGTCCTCAGGAATCTCTTCAGGTGAAGGTGAGCCATCTTTTCCATCCTTCCATCCTAGAACAGGTATGTACATTGTTTATGTCTCTTATGTTCGGATAGAGAGTTATGATTTGTAAAAATAAAAAAATTAAAAAAAAGAGGAAGAGAAGAGTGTAACAAGGAGAAAAGTGGAGATAATTAAGGATAGTATTCACATACCATATTTTCTTTGAAGTATTCCTTGATATGTATTTCGATATATATATATATATATATATATATATATATATATATATATATATATATATATATATATTTCTCTTCCAGGGGATCCTCATCAAAGTCATAAACATTGAATATTCCCGCCCTTGTGCGGGGACCCCGGAGCATATATAAAATACACACATATAAAGTATGAAATATGCATGAAAAATATATATAGCATTTTTAGTAGACAAATTTTCATACTAAACTCATATATACATGTGTAAAACAGCAATGCAGACTATGATCATAAACAGGCTAAAATGCTTTATTTCTATGGAGTTTTTTTTAAAATTCTTTTCAAAATTACAATAAGAGAAAAAATATCTACCAAAGCCCATCACTGGGCCTAGGGAAATAAGCAGTAGTAATCATCAGAGAAAAAACTACATTGAAAAACAATGGAGCATTCTTAGCCAATAGGCTGCATGCAGGTTAACACAGGAGAACATACAAATTCTGGCACTGGGCCTTTATGACCCTGAGCACCTCCAGTATCCCACCATGCCTCAGGGGTGAAGGAGAGGTGACAGTTGGTTCACAGTTAGGTCAGTACTTTTTTACGGTGACAAGCTGTGTAGTTGATTCGAAAGATAGTCTGTCTTGCACTTCTAGGAGACGTGCGTCCGGGGAGGAGGGTGGGTTGTTTATGACTTTGAAGAGGATACCCCTGGAAGAGAACTAGGATTTACAGGTAAGTAACTTATCCTTCTCTTCCAGGGGATCCTCATCAATAGTCATAAAAATTGAATAGATTAGCAATCCCATCCCTTGACTCTGCGGACTGTCCAATAGAAGTGCAAGAATAGATATGTATCATGCAAACAAATTTCTCAGAGAAGCTTGACCAACTTGGGCGTCTGCTCTTGCATCTGAGTCCAAACAGTAATGTCTAGTAAATGTATGTACAGACTTCCATGTAGCAGCCTTACAAATTTCAGAGATTGGAACATTATTAAGGAGGGCAGCAGTAGCCGCCTTTCCTCTTGTGGAATGCGCTTTAGGTCTAGCAAGTAGTTGTTTGTTAGCCAACTGGTATGCATTAACAATACAAGAAACTATCCATCTAGAAATGGTTCGTTTTGATGCTGCCTCCCCTGTTCTCAAATGACCATAATTTATAAACAAGTGGTTGGAATGTCTAATCAGCTTGGTTTTATCCAAATAAAATTTTAGCACTCTTTTCAGATCTAGGGAGTGCAAAACTTTCTCCGCCAGAGTCTCCGGATTGGGGAAAAATGTTGGTAGAGAAATAGTCTGATTGATGTGAAATTCTGACACCACCTTCGGTAGGAATGATGGGTGAGTTCGTAGAACCACTCTATTCTCGTGGAAGACTGTGTACGGTTCTTTGGAGGACAAAGCCTGAATTTCACTGACCCTCCTTGCGGAAGTAATGGCTACCAAAAAAGCTGTCTTCCACGTAAGGTGTTGCAAAGAGGCTTTGTGTATAGGTTCCAAAGGAAGGCTCATAAGTTTTGATAGTACTATATTCAGCTCCCATGGAGGGGAGGGTTTCCGAATGGGTGGAAAAACTTTTTTCAAACCTTCTAAGAAATCCTTGACTACTGGTCTCGTAAAAAAGGATTACTGAGAAGGTGACTTACGATAGGCTGTAATGGCAGATAAATGTACCTTAATAGATGATACCTGCAGACCGGATTTTGCCAAATGGAGTAGGTAAGACAGTATGACCTCCTCTTGAGCCAGTATGAGATTCTGACCTTGCTGACAGCACCATATGTAGAACCTCTTCCACTTGAACGCGTAAGAACGCCGCGTGGAAGGTCGCCTGGACTCCTTCAAGATGTTCATGCACTCCTGCGAGAGCCCTAGGTGCCCATACTGCAGGAATTCAGGAGCCATGCCGTGAAGCTCAGAGAGGGTAGGTTGGGGTGAAGTACCCTGCCCTCCAGCCTGCAAAGAAGATCTGGTCTGCACAGCAGCCTCCTGTGAGGTTGTTCCGATAGGTTGAGGAGATCTGTGTACCAGAACTGACGGGGCCATTGCGGAGCTATGAGAATCATTCTGGTGGTGGATCTGTAAAGTTTGTTGATCACTGCCGGTATGAGGGGGATCGGTGGAAAAGCGTAGAGAAATATCCCTGACTAGTCGATCAACAGGGCATTCCCTCGAGATCCCGGACGGTAGAACCTGGACGCGAAGTCTGGGCATTTCCTGTTTACCTTGTCTGCGAAGAGATCCAATTGAGGCCGACCCCATTGAGCGAAGATGTCTTCGACGACTTTGTCGTGCAGGACCCAATCGTGGGCGTCCTCGAGGTGTGTGCTCAGGAAATCTGGCTCCACGTTTTGTTGACCTGGTAGGTGAACCGCTGTAAGCGACATTCCTCTCGCCAGGAGCCAATGCCAGATTGTTTGAGACTCCCGAGATAGGGGTAGGGATCTCGTTCCCCCTTGTCTGTTCAAATAATACATTGTGGTCGTATTGTCCGTTTGTATTAGGAGAGATTTCCCCTGAATCGATGGAGCAAAAGACTTGAGAGCCAGATGGACCGCTCTGAGCTCCAGCAGATTGATGTGGTACTCCCTTTCGTTGTCGGACCACAGGCCCTGAGCTTGAAGGGGACCTAGATGAGCCCCCCATCCCTGAAGAGACGCATCCGTTACCAGAGTGTCGGATGGAATTACTTGGTGAAACGGAGCTCCTACTGACAGGTGAGGTCTGTGCATCCACCATTGTAATGACTGTTGTGCTCCTATCGGCAGCCGCACTCTGTCCTCCCAGCGGCCTGCGCTCTGGTTCCAGTTGTTTTCCAGCGCCTCTTGGAGGGGCCTCATATGTAGCCTGGCATTCGGGACAATGAAAATGCATGAGGCCATGGAACCCAGTAGAGATGTCACCTGACGGGCCGTAGGTGCGTCTGACTTCAACAGGTCTTGACACTTTTTCTTTATTGATAATAGTCGTTCTTCCGAAGGATACACTGTTTCGAGCTCTGTATCTAGTATTGCTCCCAGGTAGTGGAGATTCTGCGTTGGAGTCAAGTTGGACTTTTGGTAGTTGACTTGTAGACCTAGAGACCTGAAAACCTCGAGCACAATGTCCCGATGGCTTCTCGCCTGTTCCGGAGAGGAGGCTTTTAGTAGCCAGTCATCTAGGTATGGGTAAATGAAGATTTTTTGCTTCCGTAGATGTGCCGCTACCACTGCTACGCATTTCGAGAAAACGCGAGGGGCAGATTTCAGGCCGAATGGTAGCACCTTGAACTGATAGTGCTGTGAGGCTATCCGGAAGCGCAGGAATTTCCGATGCTTGGGAACGATCGGGATGTGAAAGTACGCATCCTGCAGGTCGATGGAGCACATCCAGTCCCCCTGATGTAGCTGAGGGGAAATCTGGTGAAGGGCCAACATCCTGAACTTTTGCTTTTTTATGTACTTGTTCAGTAGTCGTAAGTCCAGAATCGGTCTGAAAACACCCTCTCGTCCTTTTTTCGCTACCAGAAAATAACGGGAGTATACCCCTTTCCCTCTGTGCGCGACTGGAACTTTTTCTATTGCTTTCTTTCGTAAAAGGGCGTGAGCCTCTTTGCGCAATAGGCTGACGTGAGACGGATTGCATTTGGTTGGTGGCAAGTGAGGTGGAGGTTCCCGGAAAAGAAGAGAGTACCCATTCTCGACAATGTTGAGCACCCATTTGTCTTTTGTTATACCACGCCACTCGTGAATAAAGTCTGTGATACTTCCCCCCACCGGAGTGGTGCACAGTGTTAAGGGAAGCGCGTTCTCATTGTTTGGCTGGCGCTTTGGGTGTGGACTGCTGTGGTCTACTTGACCCTCGTTCCCTCGTGGCCTTACGGGACTGAAAAAGTGGGCGTCCTTGCCTCTGCTGTGGCCTCTGGGACCAATGAGGGGTTTGAACCCTCTGCTGGAAAGGGCGCCTGTCGTAAGGCCTATACCTTCGCCTGAAGTCCTTTTTTCTCTCCAGGCCCACTGCCCTCATGGTGTCCACTTCCGTCTTCATGCGCACCATTTCTTCGTCTGTATGGGTACCAAACAGCGAGTTCCCGTTGAACGGAAGATTTAAGATACGCTGTTGTGCTTCCTGCTTTAATCCAGTCAGTCTCAACCAGGAAGACCTTCTTGCACAAACCCCATGTGCGTATCCATGTGCAGCTACGTCTGCCCCATCAGCTGCTGCGCTGATGACCTGGTTGGAGACCAGACATCCCTCTTGAAGGATCTCCTGGAAGTCCTGCCTGTCCTCCCTAGGCAATTTGTCTGCGAACCTGTTCAGAGAGTCCCAAAGTGAACGGTCATATCTGCCTAGGAGTGCAGAAGCGCTGGAGACCTTCATCATAGAAGCCGCCGTGCCGCACATTTTCCTCCCCAGAGAGTCTAGATGTCTGCTCTCCTTGTCAGGTGGAACCGTGGAGGATGATGCTACTGAGTGTGTTTTTCGGGCTGCGGGCAATATGACTGAGTCCGGCGGCGGATCTGTCCTGAGAAATAAAGGATCTTGTTCAGGCGCTTTATTTTTTTTGAAGATCCTAGCAGGAGCTGATTTGAGGGTGGCTGGCGCTAAAAAGGTGTCCATGGTTGGTTGCAACAGACCAGGCACTAGTGGCAGCAGCTTTTTCGAAACCGCCCTATGCTGCAGAGTTTCAAAAATGACGGATGAGGAGGTTGACGGTTCTGGAACCTCTATGTTTAGCTTTTGTGCTCCCCTGATAAGCACCTCATTAAAGGTAGTGATGTCATCCACGGGGAAACCCTAGCTGGTGGAGAATCCGTTAAGGTGGGGGAGTATTGTCTGACGGATGACCCTGACGATGACCAAGAGGGCGACCTTCTGTGTCTTGACCGTGATCTAGATCGTCTCTGGGAGCGTGACCTGCTGCGAGATGCTGTAGCTGAGCGCCCAGGCCTCGTAGTCGACTGGTGAGAAGCAGAACAAGCCCGTCCTGCCCACGCTGTCGGTGATGGTGTTCTCGGGAGAGAGGCAGTAGGAGAGTACATCCTCGAATACTGCGAGTCCGGGGAGGCCGTTGGTCTATTAAGGCTCTCCAACCACCTCAGTGACAAATTGATGGGCGAGACATGCCCAGACGATGCAGCTCTTGACCGAGATGAACCACTTCTTATGGAGACCACCGGAGATGGAGTGGTCTTATCCGCCGGCGGAAGCCGATGCTCTACTCCCTGCAAGACAGGTAAAACCTGTGTCGACGTCGACAGCTGTAACGACGTCGAAGGGAGCGCCGCCGGTTGTTCCTGTCTCGACGTTGAGTGCCTCGACGTTGACCGGCGATCCCTGGACCGCGACCTGCTCGCCGTCGTGTGCCTTGCCATCGAGCGGTGGGCCGCCGACGGGGGATGTCCTCGTTCTCGCCGCTGAGGCGATTTCGACGTCGCCTTCCTTGACGTCGAGGGGTGTGAGGCCTTCGGCGGCGAATGGGCACGCCGGTGATGGCTCGACGTCGATCGGTGGGTTGCCGTCGACTGAGATATGCCCCTGCGGTGGCCATGTTCTCTCGACGCTGTATCCTTCGACGACGGTCGGGTCGCCGTCGACGGCGATCTGTGACGGTGAGATGGTGGCAGCGACGACGACGGGGAACAAACAGGTATCTTCCTACCTGCTGACGTCGATCTAGCCTGTCTCTCCTGAGAATGGCTTGTTGGCTGCCTGGGAAGCGAAGAGGATGATGTTTTCTGCCTCTCGTGAAGCCCATGAAGCCTGATCTTCTCCCTGTCCTTCAGAGTCCTTTTTGGCATGTTCTTGCAGTGTTTGCAAGTGTCAGGGCAGTGACTCTGAGGCAAACACACAATGCAGAGAGTGTGTGGGTCTGATTGGGCCTTCTTCTTCCCACAGGAAGGGCATTTCACAAAAAGTGAAGGCATTTTTCAGTCAGGAAAAAAATTTCCAGACTCAGACAATGATGTTAGATGTCGAATAAAGGTGGAAAAAACGCTGTTCTGAAGTATTTTTCTGAGATAAACTCTGAAAAACTGAGAGCTCAATGCTCCAGGATCCTCTCAGCAGTAGCCGGAAAAAAGAACTGACCTAACTGTGAACCAACTGTCACCTCTCCTTCACCCCTGAGGCATGGTGGGATACTGGAGGTGCTCAGGGTCTTAAAGGCACGGTGCCAGAATTTTTATGGTTCTCCTGTGTTAACCTGCATGCAGCCTATTGGCTAAGAATGCTCCATTGTTTTTCAATGTAGTTTTTTCTCTTTTTTCTCTGATGATTACTACTGCTTATTTCCCTAGGCCCAGTGATGGGCTTTGGTAGATATTTTTTCTCTTATTGTAATTTTGAAAAGAATTTTTAAAAAAACAACAAAAAAAAACTCCATAGAAATAAAGCATTTTAGCCTGTCGTTTGATTGGTGGATACTCAAGTTTGGTCCTTTTCCTAAAATGACTCTGATAGACTGTTAAAGTGAAGAGGCCTAGGGTCTTTGTGTTAATATATTTTAACACTACTTGTGTAATTTATACCGGGGGCTTCCATCTCCACGACGGGGAATGATTCAAGCATGTGAATCTATGAAAGATTCCAATACTGGAGAACTACAGTTACAGGTAAGTAATTTATTTTCTTCACGAACCTGGGCCTAACGGTGAATCGTGAAAAGTCAGCATTCCAGCCCTCAAAGAGGAGAACTTTTTTAGGGGCAATACTGGACACTTCTACCAACATTGCAGCCCCTACTGAGGACAGACGGAGAAAGCTCATATCACTAGCGATGCTTTTACAAAAAAGAAAGTACGTTTCAGTTAGCCTCTTCAAGTCCCTGTTAGGGATGATGTCCTAATGCATTCCTCTGGTGCCTTTCTGTCATCCAAAAATGAGGCCCATACAGGAGCAGTTAGATCTTCAGTGGACGCAATGCATGGGGTCTTTCGATGATATCATCAGAATAACGAAGCCCATGATATCATCTCTAGCTTGGTGGACTCAGGAGTCTCACTTAGCGAAGGGGCTATCTTTTCTTCCCCAACATGCACCTTGGGTGATAACTACGGACGCTTCTCTCGAGGGATGGGGTGCCTTCCTCCAGCACCTGCGAGTCAGGGGCAAATGGAAGCCACATCAGAAGGTCTTTCACATCAATTACCTCAAATTGAAAGCTGTTCGACTTGCGCTTTGCGCTTTGCTCCCAAAAAGAAGAGGTTCATCAGTTCTCATCCGGACGGACAACACAACGACAATGCATTATGTCAACAAGCAGGGAGGAACCAGGTCTCTGCTCTTATCGAGAGAATCTCAGCGCATTTGGGAATGGTCTATCAGCCACAAGGTAAACCTTCGAGCGAAACATGTCCCAGGCATACAGAACATCATTGCGCATTCCCTGAGAAGATCCCGACCGTCCAACCATGAATGAGAGTTGGACCAAGGAGTCTTGAATCAACTCTTCTCCCGATGGGGGAAATCGAACCTGGATCTCTTCGCCACCCCGCAGAATGCGAAATGCCGTTTCTTCGCAAGTCAGGATCAACATCGGGGCTCTTGGGGGAATGCATTTTCCATTGCATGGTCAGGAATTTATGCTTACGCTTTTCCTCCCATTCCCCTGATACCAAGAGTTATGGCGAAAATCAAGATTGAACGCTGCAAGCTCCTTCTGATTGCTCCGGCATGGCCTCATCAGTTTTGGTATACAGAACTCCATCACCTCTCGCAGAGCCGCAGCATCCCTCTACCAGTGATGCCCTCCCTGCTAACGGTGAACGAGGGACAAGTTCTCCACCCGGATCCGGCTTCACATCACTTGACAGCCTGGCTCCTGAACACCATGAGTTTGCGCATCTAGATATACCTTCGGATTGAAGAGCCATCCTCGCCAGAGCTGCAGCTGAGAGTACCAACAAATGTTATCGTCTGAAGTGGAGAAGATTTTGCTCATGGTGTGCACGAGTTTAGGTGCATCCCTTTTATTCATCACCGCAGTAGATACTACCTTATCTCCTACTCCTGGCCAGATCGGGTTTGGCTATTTCCTCGATTAAGGTCCACCTGGAAGCGATTTCCTGCTATAGGCGTACAGAGAACATGCCTCCTCTGTGGTCGGCAAGGGTCATAAAACTGTTTCTTAAGGTTCTGTTCAGGTCCTTTCCCCCAGTTCGGCCTCCTCCTCCATCATGGCACCTTAATTTGGTCTTGTCTCAATTAATGAAACCACCGTTTGAGCCAATCTACAAAGCGGATTTGAAGTTTCTATCCTGGAAGGTCTCTCTTCTTCTCACTCTTACCTCAGCCAGAAGAGTGAGCAAGATACAGGCATTCACTATCCAGGATCCTTTCTTACAATTCAAAAGGGATAAGGTAATTTTGCGAATAAATCCAAAATTCATACCTAAGGTCCCGTCGGATTTTCATATAAACCAACCAGTGATACAGAAGTCATACGTTCCTAATCCATCAACACCAGCGGAGCAAGCTCTGCATTCTTTGGACGTTCAGAGGTGCCTGAAGTTTTATATAGACAGAACTAGACAATTTAGACAATCTAACCAACTTTTCGTGGCTTTCAGTGCTCCGCGTAAGGGACGAGCATTGTCTAAACAGGGAATTGCGAGGTGGATAGCCTCTGCGGTTAACTATTGTCATACAGCAGCAGGAAAACCCTTGCAGAATCCATGGCACTTTTTGCAGGAGTGCCCATTCAGGACATCTGCGAGGCAACCACGTGGAAGTCAGTGCATACTTTTGCAAGGCATTACTGTTTGGAGGAAACTCAGCAAGGTGATATGGCGGTAGGACAAGCGGTGATACAATATCTTTTCCAGTAATGGTGAGCTGTTGTATTTCTTTATTCCTTTTTTCCTGCCAGCCCAGTTTAATTTACGCATATTGTATAGGTTTGTTTCTTCCTTTACGGCTGTGATATTTCTTGTTTTACCTACTCAGGGTAACATTCTTTTGTCATATTTATTGCTTATCTAATATGGTATATTTCCTACATAATCTTTTTCCTTAAGGATGTTGTTGATATATGTATGTTCCAGGATTATATATATATATATATATATATATATATATATATATATATATATATATATATATATATATATATATAAAACAACGGGTATACATATGGATTGATGCTATACAATGTGCTTCATTACTGCTTGCTATTCTGATTCAAGCATGTGAATCTATGAAAGTTCCAATACTGGAGTAAGAAAATAAGTTACTTACCTGTAACTGTAGTTCTCCAGTATTAGAATCTTTCATAGATTCACATGCGGCCCTCCCTCCTCCCCTGGGTAGCTCACCTTTTCCTGTCTTCTTCAGATACAGTAGCACTCATGCTTGAGAAAATCTGAGGGAAGGGAGCTCCTCTCAGGAGGGTTCTAGAGGGAGAGGAAGCCTGATTGGCTGGGCCTTGCTTTAGTCCTTTTACTCATAGTGATAAGGATAGGCTACTGAAGTGAAAGCGTTTAGGCCTTTTTTCATTGCAGTAGCTTATGTGTATAGCTGTTTTGATATACTGGGGGCCCCCATCTCGATGACGGGGAAGGAGACAAGCATGTGAATCTATGAAAGATTCCAATACTGGAGAACTACAGTTACAGGTAAGTAACTTATTTTCTTCTCGGTCTTCTAGGTTAGAGAATTTTGTTATGTAAACTTTTTGACAATCTTGCTGCTGTAGATGGAATGTGAAAGAAAAGGCTGTAAGATGTACGTTTTTCTAACACACAATAGCATGTAAATACCTGAAAAGGAATTTTGCAAATGTCAGCAGTTAGTAAGGCACAAATTGAGCAAATTATTTGGGAATTCTTAAGTGTGATGAAAACAACGATTTTAATAGGATCAAGCCAAATCAATACACTTTGATTGGTGATGTGCAAATGATAAATATTAGCTAAAACCCAGTTTTAATACAGGATCATTTATGTGCTATATATGTTATATACTTTTATCAGTAAAACTGCATGTGAGTGGAAATTTTGTTACCATTTAAATGGAAAATGTGCTGTTTGCAAATGACAGTCTACCACACTAAGCTTTAGTAATATATTTGCAACAGTGTGTTCTGCTCTAAAATGCATCACTGTCTACATACCACACCCTTATCACTCTCCTGATGAGAGGGAGTGTCTAATTTATTGTACTACTTCTTTTTGCCACATCCTAGATTTTTCACAGTCTCTATGTCTTTAGTGATGTAACACATGATGGCAACATCATCACTCTGAAAATTGCTCCAGCACCCTTTGGTGCTCAGCTGAGGTCAGATGAGACAATGTTCAGCCTTCCGGTGAGCTATGCCAGAACCTGTGCCTGTCAAGTTTTGGGGTGCAACAACTGGCTTTTGGGTAGGTGCAGCACTGTGGCTGGAATTGTACACATATGGCGCGCATTCCAAACTGGTATCAAGAGGTTGGTATCTGTGTGCCAATCAAAGTTACTTAGACCATGACTGGGCTGCTCCAAATAACAATGACCTACTAAGCAGCAACTAGTTCTCAATATGTGGGAACACCATAGAATCAGCACAAACGTCAGTAATTTCTGCATGGCACCAAACGTTAACTTTGGTCCAGTTTCTCAACTAAATATTTATATTTAATCTTGAAATCATCACTGTGTTGATTGAAGTCTAAAATTGTGCATAGGGTTTTCTTCTTAGAGCTTATCGGAGGGGCCGCTAAGTTGGCATTGCCAAACTGTGTAACAGTACTTTGTTTTCACCAGGACAACCACAGTAAAAAACACACAAAATAATGGCAGTGTTCAAAGCAAAACTATAAGCCACACAATGCAACATGTTGGTTGAAAAGCCAAAAATTGTAGATGGTATTATATGCACGGCCACTGGAATTATGCAGCAGTGGAGGGCCAAATAATGCAACAGGGTTGACAAATTGATGCAACCAGGAAAGGCAAATTGTCCAGCATAATGTTACATAATCTGTAGCAGTATTATCTCTTTTTGGACATGTTAGGAACTACTGGGGTGCCTGGGTAAAGCTGCCCCACATTAGTACCATTTTAACACGTCAATACACCAAGCAGCGATGAAATGGTGACTGTTTAGACTTAATGATAAATCAATCACAGTTCAGAAGTACATGTAGTGCTTTTTGTTTAATAACATTTGGTCCACTTGAGCTAGAAATAAAATTACTGTTCTGGTGAAATTGGCAAATTTTGCGGCAGTCGGTGCTTACGTGACAACTAAGGAAAATCCACAATTTGGGGGATAACACTGCAGCCACAGAAGGTAATAGATCCAGTGGTCACGTTTATATGTGTCAGTACCAGTTGTTAGACCTTTGAAATGCATAATCAAATTTAGTTCTTGACTTTCTTCTTTTTTTTCCTTAGCTCTGGCATTAGCCAAGACCATTTGATTTCAATAAAATGTATAATACACATACCTAAAGGGACTTTCAGCCACCTCTCTTGACCCATTGGTCTGTTGATGGATGTGTTATTTCCATTTTGCTTCTGTCCAGCCCAGCATAAAGAATGAGTCAGTTTGTCTGCATACATAAGCCTCTGGTTAACATCACTTTGAGTGACTGCATTTTGCTCTTTTACAAGGTGAATATCCGCACACAATGAGTTCCCTTTAGTTCCAGTGTTTCCTGATGTGATAGCAAAATGCATATGAAGTGAGCACAGGGCACATTCCAGCATCGTCAGTAGCTGTCTCGTTCTAATACTGTTGGAAATTCCTTTTGAAGTGGACTGCTGCAATTTTACAGCATACCATATTGTATTCCTAGACTTGGTTTCACTAATGGATCTTTGATAAACTTTGCTCAGCAAGAAAACCAAACTTTACGATGTTAACTTTGCAGCATACTTGTGTCCGTTTTACTTACACATGGGCGAGGTGTAATTTGGGTTTCACTAGCTAATATTTTATACTGTGAACTCGCTTTCCTTCCGTCTTTCTTTCCTTCTTGCTTTCCCATTTTTCTATTTTATTTCTTTTTTTCTCTTTTGTTCATTCTTTCCTTCTTTCATTTTTGCTTTTCCTTTCCTTCTTTTTTGCTGTATTTCCTTCCATCCTTCTTGTTCATTCTATTTTGTTGTCTTTCATTCTTTCTTTCCTTCTTTCTTCCTTTTTTGTCTACTTTCCTTTTTTCTTTTTTGGTTTCTTCCTTATTTGTACCCTTTTTTATTTCCTTCTTTTTTGCCTCTGTTCCTTTTTCTTCCCTTCTTCACTTGCCTTTTTTGCATCTTTATTTCTTGCCTGTTTTTACTCGTTTCCCTTTTATTCCTTTCTTTTTTTACTTTCTGTCCTTATTTATTTTTTCTTTCTTTTTTGCCATCATTCCTTTTTCGTTGCTTCTTTTCTTTCCTTTTTTGCAAACTTCTTTTTTGCCTTCTTTCCTTCTTACTTTCTTTTTGCCTTAATTCCTTTTTTCTTTCCTTTTAAAGTATTTCCTTCTTCTCCAGTATTGAAGTATCTTTCATAGATTCACATGCTTGAATCATTCCCCGTCGTCGAAGTGGGAGTCCCACGGTACATAGAAAGCAGTAAATAGAGAAAAAAAAATTCACTTGACTTTTTTCTACAAGACTTTTTCCATCATGTCTACAAGAAAAGGTCTTTTTAGGCCTTGTGGGACCTGTGGCAAATTGAGACTTCACTGTGAGGACCCTCACAAAGAATGTATCTATTGCTTATATCCAGAGCATAAGGTCAAGGACTGTAAGATCTGCAGGACCTTTCCTAACAAGACTCTGAGGGACAGAGAAGCCAGGCTCCTACTTTGGCTCCAGAAAAAGAAGGCAAGAGAAGCTCTTTCTGAAGAGGAGAGTGACACTTCAGTGGCCTCAAAGAAAAGAAAGAGGTCTGTGGAGAGCCTATCCCCTACAAGCAGTAAGTCAGCCAAGAAGCTGCATGCTTTTAAGGACACCGGGGATCTACCTTCAACATCCAAGGTAGCATGTGGCAGGGTTCACTCAGAGCCATCAACACCTGCTTCTTCTTCAAAGAAGCCTAAAAAGCCTTCAAGTTCACTGCCTCCGTCGACGTCCAAAAAATCGACACCGTCGACGACACTGTCGACGAGCGCTCCGTCGACGACAGGTCTACCTGTGACGACGACTACAGTGACGGCTACGTTTACAGCTCCTCCATCACCGATGATAGTGACTTCGTCTCCGCTGTCGTCTACGACGATAACATCGGTGAGTCTAAAGTATGGTCCGTCGTCGTCGCACACTTTGAAGATCACTAAGAAGCCGTCGACGGGTAAGAAGCTAAAAATCTTTGCCGTCGACGCATTCATCGCCGAAGAAATTCAGGAGGTCGCCGTCGGTTTCGCCGACGAAGATTCCATTGACGCGCATGATAGCGAAAACTCCGTCGACGACAACCCCGTAGATGGGTGGCGTAGTGACATTAACTTCGTCGACGGGACCTTCGTCGACACTGGTACCACCGACACCAACTACACCGATGGCCCCGTCGACGCCTGCTCCGTCGACGCCTGCTCCGTCGACGCCTGCACCGTCGACGAGGACACCATCGACGAGTGCTCCGTCGACGACAGTTCCGTCGACGGTTCATTATCCTGGAACATCTCCTTACCTACCGCAAAGGATTTTACCTGTGCAGAGCAGGTCGTCTTTATTGCTGCCATCGCATACATCGCCCAGCAAGGTTGCACCCGTTCCTCCGCAGCATCTTTTTGCTGATGATGATGATGATGGCGATGGTTACTCTGATGACTGATTTTTTCCGGTAGTGCGTAGTCCGTCCGAACTACGTATAAAATGCCAAGAGGAAGATGAAGAGGAGGATCTTCAGCCTTTTCCGCACCAACAGGATCAGGGGCATTTCGAGCAACAAGAACAGACAGTACAAATGCCGGTATCATTGATTAACAACCTTCAACAAATGATGCAGGACTACTATGCGAGGTTTCCCCCACCTGGTTCTTCTACACCGGTACAGCCTCCACAGACACCAGTGTCCACTCCAGCTAGGCCTTCCGGACTCCCAGACCCTACCACAGCACCTCCATCGGTTCAGGGTATTGCGTCACCGTCATCCGAAGAGGAACAGGAGGAAGGGGAGATACAGGACTCAGACTCTCTAATACGGGAGTGGGATGAGTATCAGATCCAGACTCCATCTCCGTCTACACCACCGCCAGTAGACTCTCCACCGCAGGACATTGGGGGTTTCCATAGTGTCATGGAAAGAGCTGCAGAAAGATTCCAGCTACCGATTACGTCAAAACAATCAGATTGCTTTCTTTATGATTTTAAAGAAGACACTAGAAAATCGGTAAGGGCCATTCCCATTGTCGATTTCATCTGGGAAGAAAGCCTAAAAGTCATGCAGACTCCGTCCTCCATTCCTGCAGTCTTGCCCAGACTAGAAAAGAAATATAAGGCACCTGACAACTCCCCAGCATGTCTAATCAGCCATCCTAACCCGGATTCGGTTATTTCACAAGCAGCTCAGAGAAGATACAAGGAATCCATCGGCATCTCTGACTGCCCCTCCAGACAAGGAAGGACGGCGGTTGGACTCCATGGGTAAAAAAATTTCAACTATGGCTGCCACCACTGTTAGAGCGGCTAACTCTCTAGCAATACTTGGGAGATACGATCGTCAGATGTGGTCTGACATGTCACAATTCATTGATATGATACCTGAGGCCAGTAGGGCAGAGGCACGCAGAATTCTGCAAGAAGGAGAAAAGATTTCAGCTGAAATCATACACTCTGCCATTGATGTTTCCTCCACAGGATTTCGACAATTGGCCGGGGCGGCGGTACTCAGACGCCGAGGGTGGCTAAAGGCTACCTCTTTTAGGCCAGAAGTTCAGTTGAAGGTTCTGGACATGCCGTATGATGGCGAGCTTTTGTTTGGCAAACATGTCGACGATGCATTGCAGTCTATTAAGGCGGACACTGAAACAGCCAGGTCCCTTGCAACGCTTCAGTACAAAAGGCAACCCTTTCGGGGAGCGAGAGGGAGAGGAACCTTTTTGCATAGAGGAGGTTTTCAACAATATCGACCTTACTCCTCTTACCAAGGGCAATTTCGCTCAACCTATGGCCAGCAACAGCCGCATTCCTTTCGTCAACAATCATCAGCTCGCTTCAGACAACAAACGAGAGGAAAGTCTGCTTTCAGAACCAAAGAAACAGCTAGAAAGCAGTGACCCTCATCAAGTGTCTGCACCCAGCCCCTATATCAACACTCGTATAGGGGGCACAATTTCCGAATTTCTACACCAATGGTCCAGCATAACAACAGACAGATGGGTTTTGGATATTATCAATCGGGGGCATACACTAGAATTCAACCAACCTCCTCCTCAGGTACCACCAAGAGGCCCCCCGCCAGCCCATCTCAACGAGTTTATGGAACAGATTGCTATCTTAATGAGCAAGGGAGCAATAGAGATTGTGCCAAGAAACCAGAGGGGAACAGGTTTTTACTCCAGTTTTTTCCTTATCAGGAAGAAGACCGGAGACTGGAGGCCTATTCTCGATCTTCGTTCGCTCAACAGATACCTCAAGAAGCAATCTTTTCGCATGATCTCTCTTCAAGACGTTCTGAGCCTGCTCAACCGAGGGGACTTTATGACCTCGTTAGATCTTCAGGACGCATATTTCCACATTCCAATTCACCCCAATCATCGGAAATACTTGCGGTTCAGGGTCGCAGGCATTCACTACCAGTTCAGAGTGCTTCCGTTTGGCCTCAAGTCGGCTCCAAGAGTGTTCACCAAGGTTTTGGCGCCAGTGGCAGCCCACCTCAGGCAATTAGGGGTACAGGTGTCCCCGTACCTAGACGACTGGCTAATAAAGGCACGTACAGCGTCGAAGGCTGCCAGAGACACGGAAAGATGTCTCTCCCTTTTCGGAGCTTTGGGTTTGGCAGTCAATTACCCCAAGTCTCACATAGAGCCCACTCAGAACATCACGTTTCTAGGAGCCATCTTAGACACTTTACAAGCGAAAACCTTTGCTTCGCAGGACAGAAGACAGAAACTTCGAAACTTAGCAACACGGCTCAGCAGAAAAAGGTCAGTTTCAGTGCAGACTTACAAGTCTTTTCTAGGGATACTATTGTCTTGCATTCCGTTGATAAGGAACTGTCGTCTGCACATGAGGACTCTTCAGCAACAACTAGACAACCAATTGAAACAGACAGAAGGCTCTTTCGACGAGCTAGTACAAATCACCCCTGCAGCAAAACAGGCTTTCAGGTGGTGGAGGGAAACTCCCCTCGTCTCAGACGGACTGTCATTTCTGAAGGACAGGACCATGCACATAGTAACAACAGACGCATCCCTGGAGGGATGGGGTGCTCATTTACAGGATCTTTCCGTGAGGGGAAAATGGTCCACTCAAGAATCAACTCTCCACATAAATGTATTAGAGTTAAGAGCGGTGGCTTTGGCACTCAAATCCTTCCTCACGAACATCAGAGACTCTTCAGTTTTGATAAGGACGGACAACACCACGGTCATGCATTACATCAACAAGCAGGGAGGGACAAGATCTCGGGCATTATCTCTGGAGGCGCAGAAGCTGTGGCATTGGGTGATTCAGCATCGAATCTCCATCCGAGCAGAACATCTCCCAGGGATCACCAACACCTGGGCAGATGCCTTGAGCAGGAATCGAACCAGCTGCCACAAGTGGGAACTCAATCAATCGGTTCTCGACAGTCTCTTTCGTCTTTGGGGCAAACCCACTCTAGATCTGTTCGCGACCAAAGACAACAAGAAATGCCGACACTTCGCAAGCTGGCGTCCGCAGAGGGGTTCGAAGGGGAATGCGTTTTTGATCAGATGGTCAGGGATTTATGCATACGCTTTTCCCCCGCTTCCTCTCATCCCGAGACTTCTGCTAAAGATGAAGAGGGAACAATACAGGATTCTTCTAATCGCTCCCAGGTGGCCACGCCAGTTCTGGTTCACAGAACTTCTATTGCTATCGGAACAACCTCACATTCGGCTGAAGGCAATACCGGATCTGTTGACAATGAGCCAGGGTCAGGTTCGTCATCCCAACCCGACATCTCTTCGTTTATCAGCCTGGCTCCTGAATTCTATGAATTCGATGGATTGAATATCCCTCCGGATTGCAGAGAGGTGCTTGCCTGTGCCAGAGCTCAGTCTACAAATCGCACATACAAGTTCAAGTGGAAGAGGTTTTGTTTGTGGTGCGCAGCTTCCAGCATCCATCCTCTAACATCATCTCCTGAACAAATGTTGCCATATTTATTGCATTTGGCTAAATCCGGTCTTTCGCATTCATCGATTAAGGTGCATTTGGCTGCCATATCACGTTACCGACGAACGTCTCAGTCACCTTCACCATGGGCCTCCAGAATAATAAAACAATTTCTTAAAGGTTTGTTCAGAAAGTTTCCACCAATTCATCGTCCTGCACCACAATGGCATTTGAACATTGTTCTCGCCCAATTAATGAAACATCCATTCGAGCCTATTCATAGAGTGGATCTAAAGTTTGTTTCTTTTAAAACAGCCCTTGTTTTAGCCTTGACATCGGCAAGGAGAGTCAGCGATATTCAGGCCTTTACAATTTCTCCACCTTTCCTTCAATTCAAGCCAGAGGTGGTCATTTTGAGAACAAATCCAAGGTTTATTCCTACAGTTCCCTCATCTTTTCACTTAAACGAACCAGTAGTTTTACGAACATTTTTTCCAAATCCTCAAACGGCAGCGGAACGAGCTCTGCATTCGTTAGACATTAAACGCTGTTTAAAGTTCTATATAGAAAGAACAAGTGGTTTCCGTAAATCTGAACAATTATTTATCAGCTATGGGAAGATCAATCACTGTAACGCAGTTACTAAACAAACTATAGCGCGCTGGATCTCTTCTGCCATTCAGTTGACCCACCAGTTAGCGGGGAAGCCATTATCATCCAATGTCCGGGCGCATTCCACTAGAGCGGTATCCACTTCCACAGCTCTGTTCGCTGGAATCCCTCTGGACCAGATCTGCAGGGCGGCGACATGGACACGTGCTCATACTTTCACCCAGCATTACTGCCTGGAAGCTTCTGACAAGGTGGATGCTGCGGTAGGACAAGCAGATTTTTGCGCAATTTGTTCACATGAGGTGAGCCTATAATCTTTACCCTCCGTCCTCTGTGTATTGTTTAAGGTATAATTTAAAGTATATGCTTGCATATGTGCAGTTATGGATACATATGTTTTTTATTAAGTAGGTATGTATATATATATATATATATATATATATATATATATATATATATATATATATATAATAGATGGACTCTATATGTACTTAATATGGTTAGCACTTAATTTACAGATGTTAATTGCTTATATACATTCAGACAACATGCATTATGTTTATGCATTCTATTGGTACTACAAAAAAGTAATAATTTGTTCTTACTGCTGGCTATTCTGATTCAAGCATGTGAATCTATGAAAGATACCCCAATACTGGAGGAGAAAATGAGTTACTTACCTGTAACTGTGGTTCTCCAGTATTGGTATCTTTCATAGATTCACATGCGACCCACCCTCCTCCCCAGAGAGGCTCACCTTCTGGGATTTTTTCCTGGGTACTCTAGTGCGGAGAAATCTGACAGACTGAGCCTCTGTGCTGAGGGTTCTAAGGAGGTGGTCACACCTGATTGGTTGAAGTTTGGGCTCTTTATAAAGAGGCTGATAGTTCTATAATTGAATGTGTTTTTTCCTATGGATTTCAGTAAAAAAAAAAAAAAAAAAAAAAAATAAATTTTTTCTCTATTTACTGCTTTCTATGTACCGTGGGACTCCCACTTCGACGACGGGGAATGATTCAAGCATGTGAATCTATGAAAGATACCAATACTGGAGAACCACAGTTACAGGTAAGTAACTCATTTTCTTCCTTTCCTTATTTTTTTCTTCTTTCTTTCATTTTGATTTGTTTCTTCTTTTTTCTTGTTGCCTTCTTGACTTCTTTCTTTTTTATTTGCCCAGTTTCTTTAATTATTTCCATCTTTATATTTCTTTTATTTCTTTTTCTTTCTTTTGTTTTTGCTTTCTTTCTTTCTTTCTCTCCTGACTTTTTTCTTCCCTCCCTTCTTTAATGTTTCTTTTCTTCCTTATTTCTTTTTGGCTCTCTTTCCTTTTTTTCCCCCTTTTTTTTTCTTTTTTGACTTTTTTTCTTTCTTTCTTGCCTCCTTTTCTTTTTTTCTTTCCTGCTTCCCTTTTGCCTTCTTTCCTTCTTCACTTCTTTGTTCCTTCAGAATATTTTCTCCCATATGGCTCCAAAATGGTAAGTTGGTGAACGTGAGTGAGATTTGGCGTCCCCAAGCGCAATTTTCAGTCACTCAGAGGACATCCAGCAAGATTTTTCCTATACAGGTGGTTGCAACCTTTCGCGGTCCGAAGGCTGCCGCTCGAGTAGAAAACCTACTCAAGCGGCAGCGAAATCAGTCATGCTGTTCACGCTGATTTGTCAGCATGGAAAGCATTCCTGGTGCTAAATCATAGCGTGAGCAGCGCACATGCCTATTTCTGTTCATTGGTGGAACTCCGTGGAATCTCTCATAGTTTTTATGTAACTCTGCAGAATGAGTCAAATTCCACAAGTTCAGCCAGAACTCTAGTTTAGAGCTGGGTGGGCAGCTTCAGCCCACATTGGAGCAGTCGCTCTGCTGACCTAATGGTTGCCCGCTTGCCCATTTAAGTTAACCTTGGCGGCTTGACAGGGATCACCTTGGAAAAAGTGCTTCTTCCAATAAGGTGGGAGCATTTTTGTCAAAACTATATGGTAAGAAGGGGCTTCATGCCATGTCATCTGGCCTTCGAGAAGCTAAAAATCAGTAACTCTGATGTCCAGGGAGTTTTCACCTTGCCTATTACTTTTTTCTGCCTGAGACTGCCATGCCTCATGTGGGGGACACAGGCGGGAAAAATGTATGTCAAATGGCCTTCTTAAAATAGGCTGGTCTTCATAGTTGCACCAACTGGCCATTAGTGGTGTGTGGGCCACTGGTCAAAGGTTTCTGAAGGCAGAGCTAGCTTAGGGAGTATAGAATGTCTAATACTGTCCGGTAGGGCTACGTTTTGTCCAGAATAAGTACTACCAGAGAAAGTATTGTGTAAACATTGAGATCCAGGAGTCTGGGTGTAAACCATAGCTATAATCCAAAGAATACAGAAGGCACTCACAGGATTGTGTACATGTAGGTTTGTTTTATGTAGCTTGCAGCATTGTATGTGATGTGTATACACTTTCTCTGAAGTAGAAAAAAATTTAATAAGAAGGTGTTAGGATTGCTTTATGCTCGATAACATCATTAAATATTGGTGAATGCCATCATGAGTAGGATCTCTGAACGTGTTTTCCTTCTCAAGTATAAAAGGCTTTGTAATATGTCAGTGAGTTTTAAACCTGTTTTGAAAATAATGTGTACCCTGTAGGCTACAGGTAACATTTAAATAAGATAGCCCATGGATCCAAACGCCTGCCACAAGGATGTGTGTATAACTTTCTGGTTAGAGACCCCAGTAGTGATATGACCAGTACCGTAAAGAAAAATGATGCACATCCCTTGCATAACGTCTTGATAGACCCCTGGGACTCTCATGTCACAGATACTCATTGTTCTGGGACAGAGAATAAGGGTCCCTTGATGGGTCGTTTCCCTCCTGCACCAAAGGGGCCTGCAATACACCCTAGGATACAGCTTCCTAGAAGGGAAATGTACCTGCTAGGATAGGTCTGTGTGTAAGAGAGGAAGCAAGAGAGAGAGAGAGAGAGTGTGTGTGTAACAACATTCTACTGTACCTTACAAGTGACAAGTTCCTTCCAGCCATTCTATGACAAGTGTGTATGTTTTTGAGGAAGTCCTCAATCATAGATTAGCTTGTACTCTGAAGGCCACAACTCCACTCCTACTGAAATAGCTCTCTTGTTCAAATGTGTACACAATACAGAGCACAGGTTTGAATCTTTGCTGGAACAACTCAATTTTACCCTTGTATGCTCCAATGTAACACAGATGATCTTAGAGTCTGTGCAGAGGGATCAACTAGGGAATCAGGTAACATTGAATCAACATTTAATTTACAGTGTGACCAAATTTGACTACACGAGGAAAACTCAGATCAGAAATAAAGTTAAAGAGTTTTATTACAAATGAACACTCGTTTAATTTACACAAATCTCGAGAAAATACTGTAAAGATGTACAATCTCCATACGGTAGCCAAATCTTCTGAAGAAATGTAGTCGACTTAACATGAGACAAACCAAACACTCAGTAACTGCAATATAAAATATTAACAGTGAAATTTGATGCCCCAAAAATAAACGCTGGGCATTTCTCTTACACATTAGTGCAAGTTAAATTATCTACCTAAAATGAACTATCTGAGCAATTTGGGTATAGTCTTTAGAGCTTAAATTTAAAAAAATGAGATTCTAACTATAGGACTCTAGAGCAAAAAGTGAAAAGCAAAACAAAGTAAAAACAAAAATGAATTTGAAGAATAGAAAAGAGACTTGGAAATAAAGGTAACAAGGGAAGGTATCAGCATTTCAGAAGCTCGGTCAAGAGCCTTCCTTGGGAGTTAAGTGTAACTCTGAGCAACACTCAGCCAAGCATGGGGCAAAAAGGGAAAGTTAGAGGTTTGTACCCCATAAAGTCCAAAAGAATCTGCCTTACAATCAATTAGTGACAGTCCTAGTAAAAACTGCACAACTCGATCAGGTAACACCCTCTAGGTCATGCCACTACAAACTCTATTATTCTCCTGTCCCACGGTGCAACTTGAAATACTGCTTGCAGTTCTCACATCAGTCCTGAGAATCCTGTTGTCCTTCGTCCTCTGTAAATCTTTGCAACATGTGTGAATAAGGGGCCTTCTTCTCATTTATGGTCTCTCCTTATACCTTGTCCAAGGTTGGTATCTCAGACTCTGTATTTGTAAAATAATAGCATGTCTATTTCCAAACTAACATTTCATGGAAAAATACCTGCAATGAAATGACACGTTAGCAGAAAATGGAAAACAGTTCCTCATGTTAAAGACATTTCAGGCCTTGTCAAGCTAAAGTTAAACAAGTGCACGATTGGTTTCACGTTATTTCTATGGTGCACGCATTTAATTCTACATTAATATGAATGTGAATTAAATTTTTTAAATCAGGATACATGATACATTTAATATGAATGGAAACTTTACTAACGCACAAGGATAAGTATGATGTAAACATACATTTTAACATTAAACCTTCAACATTAGAGCTTACATTACATAGACTGTTATTGTTTTAAATGCAATTACAATTACGTTCAAATAACATGAGGATGGTTCTAAGAATAAATTCAATTATTACATTTTACTTAGTGAAGTCAAAGCACACAGTATATGTATTTCTAATTCTATAGTAGATGTGCTTCAGGATTGAATTTGAGTGCACCACTTTTACATTAGATGACAGTTAAAACCAAAACTCGTTATATGTCATGAGTACATATGGGGATGGCAGCTAATTCTCCCCTGCTCCATGGTGAAAATAAGTTAAGTTGACTGCGGTTATATTAACATAAGATTCTCAAATTATAAGATGGAATTCTGGAACACTTGAGTAGTTAACTTGCTTCACATATGTGAATTAACTGCACTTTACCTGTGTCGCCACTAATTGGACAGTAGGTGTTTTCTTGTGCTCTCTCTGTTCCCAGTAAACACAAGAACTGTTAAATTACAAGATGCACCCTTTTCGTTTTCAACATGCCGTCTCAAAAAAATATTTGCACATTTTGTATATGCTTTTGAGAGAAAAATATTTTAAAAAGTAATGAAAACTTTTTTCCAGGATGGCAAGCAAGAAAGAATTGCATTATCAATTGATCCAGCGATAGTGGGGGCCTGAATGCCTTCCTTGTTGGGCTCTGAGACACTAACTGTACATGATCGCCGACCATTGACGAAAGCAATTACCCATCATTTCTATCTTCTAATGCTGCTGCCTTTGAATTACCCGAAAATTCAGAACCATAATTACAAAGTTGTTTCAGTCTTGGGCCCCGAAACTTAGAGTGGTCGAGGTCTCCCAGAATCCTTAATATGGCTCTGGACCTATTATAGAAATGTGGTGCTTAGAAAAAAAGGACAGGGAGGCAGATGAGAATACAGAATGGAGTCACAGGAAAATGGGAGAGGCAAGAGTTTCACAACACAGCGGGCGTGTGTGAAAAGGTAAAGGGGAAGAATAGCGCAATGTCCTGGTTGGGGAGGGGGTGGAGGAATGTATGCTGGTGTTTGTTCAGCACGCATTACACAATGACTAGCACTGAAGGCCCTGAAAGCAGCAATGAAGCAAAGTGAAACTGCCCTGATTTATAACAACAACAAAAAAGAGAGAGAGAATATTATGGGTAGTGGGATCCTCGTGAATCAGCTGTCAGCGTGCTCTCACTTCTCTTCCTTTTGATTGTGCAGCCTCGGCACCACAGATCTCCGAACATCTTCTTCCCACTCCCAGTGCCCTGCTTCCCGGTACCCTGTCCCTCAGTGCCTTTTACGCACAATCCTTCCTTCATTGTTATCATCCAGAAAACTGAAGCAGACTTGTGACAACATTAGCCTTGAACAAATAACCAATGTGACATTGCATCTATAAAGTCTTAATGGTGGTTTTAGAGAGGATCTTTCATCACCAGTGTGGGACTCCACCCACTAATGAAGTCTGTCATCATCTATTTGCATTTTTTTCTGTGCAGTATGTAGTGTCTGCAGAAAACGTCTCTTGTCACCCTGACTTAAAGTTTAATAACCCAACCATAAAAACTGTAGAAAATTGACTTCAAACCACACGTTAAATCAAGCTATGAATCATGACTCATGTTTGAGCGATCGTCAAAGTGAAAGAATCAAGAGAATACTTTTTGTAGGTTTACATTTTTCCTAAACATTGCTGCAGGATATCAAATGCATGTAATTCTTTTGAAAGCATATAAATTAAAATACGCAAAATTGGTAAAAATAGATCATACTCACCAAATTCATGTTTTGTGTAGAAAACTAAGCATTTTTTTTAATCACAATTCTTTATTAAATTTTCAAAAAAAATACCAACATTCGAAACTTACCCCTGCTCAATTCAAAATTAAAGGAAATATTTTAGCAATAATCAGAATATATATTCAAACAAGAATGTGGTTAAGGCACCATAAAATAGAGATAAAAGAGAAAAAGAAAATCTGAATTCCATAATCATTGTTACAAAATAGTGATATAATGAATGGTACAATAAAGAATAAGAAACATTTTTAGGAAAAAATAAAAAATTATGAAAGATATACTTTCAAAATTAAAGTTTGGAATATGAAGATTATGAACATCGAGAAGATGATATCTAATCATAGTCCTTATGAACTCATATATAGTTGAATTGGATCAGGTTATCCTGCAATTTATAAATCATGTTCTCAAAATTAGCCACATCAGACATATCTTCAAGCAATGACTGAAAAGTTGGAATAACATTAAATGAGATTGGCTATGCAAGCCACCCTGTGATGACCCTAGGTGTTTATTTAACAAATGACAGCATGCTAGAAGCTGAAGTTGAGTAAGGCGAATGCCGAAACTCGTCAGGCTATTCTGATGCCTATGCCTATGCCTATTCTGTGAATACAAATCACAAGCTTTCACTAATTCGGGAGTGCACTGTCTCTTTCAGTTGAATATGTATGTATGTGTATATATAGGAAGCAGGAACCTGCAAGGATGTAATAAAGGGGCAGGGAGTGTCTGGTAGTAGGATAAAGGCTACCAGCCTTGTTATTCGGGATGCAGGTGTTTACTTGCACCAGCTGCCAGCTTCTGAGCAGAGCTTTGGGCACAGGCACTCTTTCTTTGAGCACTGCCTGTTGCCTTCAGATTGTGAAAAATGCAGATGACTTCTTTTAAATCCCCGTTGGCCTTTATATACAGGTTATCAGTGAATAAATGGATCTTAAGACAATTTCCTTGGTGCACTCGACATTTGCTGGCCCTTGTCTGTTGGAGCTTACCTCTCAGATTCAGTCCTGTATGCCCTCTCTTGTGCTTTGTTCCTCTTTTCATTCAGTCTGTCGTTGTGCACATGCTCCTTCACAGCAGAGCAGGTAGAGCTTTCTTGGTTCTCGTTCCTATTCCCAGTACACCACAGGTAAATGACTCATCCTATGCTAGTGCATGGTGCCTTTGAGAATGCCGGGTACAGTACATGAAAGCCAGACATATTGGCATTGCCAATGTTCGTTAAAAAAAACTGCATACAGTGAAATTGGAAACCTGGGCACATGTGATAGTAAACCTTTTCTGGTTTACTTAGTTGATGACAGGCATCCCACACTGTAAAATATCTTACATGATTAAGCGGCTGGCTGCAGAGATCTCTGTGTACCAGCAATTTCCAGGGTACACTAGGAGTAAGATAACTCTGGTGGTTAATGCACTTATTGGAAATATCTGTGTGCAGTCCAGTCACACAATTGACTCATAAATGAATATAGTATAGAATGTATCTACTGCGCTCTACAACCTGTAACACGCAGGTCACAGATTTGTATTGTATGTAGATAGCTGAATGTTTTTCTAGTTTTGTTCTAAAAATCTGTGTTTTACCTGCAACTGGGTGAGTTATGAACTGACACCAATGAGCTACATGCAAACTAAAAGTCATACGTTTAGATCCTTACTGTTATTGTTTGTAGCAATCCTTCATTCATCTAAAGTCTGTAAAAGTGGTTTCTTTTCATAGTAATAAACACTTGTTCGGAAGTGCTATATTACTGATGATTGGCCTGATTGTTCATAGACAGATACATCTGATGTTCTTACAGTGCATGTGTATCTCTTACCTAGAGAGCCTAAAAAAGTAAAACATTTACATTGATTCAGCAATATAACCTCAGCCAGATGTAACTTCTAACCATCACAACCAAAAATCCGAAGTGAGAACAGATTAAAACAAACACTGGCAAAGCTGATAATTCTGTGCCTGGCGAGCCTGAGATTAAAAAAAAACATTTTGTGGCTTTTTTGCAGAGGTATTCAGTGAGCATAAGAGTAAAAGCATAAAGACTTCAAATGCTACCATCTAGTGTTGATAGGGATATTTTTGCCATCATAAAAAAACGTAAAAAAGAACATGAAAAGGGAGTGCAAATTAAAAGACAGTTTGGCCAAACAGCTGTGCTAGTGATGGGGATGGTTTTAAGTCCACAAGCACAATGCTGTTACTGACAATGAAGAGAGCCTATGGCTGATACGAGCTGACCTTTTTCTCCATGCTGTAAGGCGGTGGGAGGAAGCATAATTTGATGGACATTTGACCAGACTAATGGTTGAAGAGGGCTGACCGACGCCACTATAACTATACATACATGTATTGCTGTCTTTCTAGTCTCATATTTTCCAAAGCATTCACCAAAATGTCAAAAAGGGAACAAAAATGTAAAGAAAAAATGTGTAAATAGAAGTAGAGATTGTCCTACTAGTGGATAAACTGAAGTTGATGCATTCATGTCCACAAGTCATTTGCCACCAGGAGCCTTATCCCTGGCTCGGATCTTGCAGTTTGTAATTGGCACATATTCTTGATCTTCTTTGAAGTTTTCCCTGTTCGCACTCATCTCAAAGACTGAAAAGACAAAACATAGAAAGCGAGGCTTGTCAGAGTGGTGACAGCAGTCAGGGTCAAAACTATTCCATAGCCCTATCCTTTTGGGTGTACAAGTAGCCATGCTGTAATTTGGTGAATCCTATCAAGATCTCTCCCAACCTAGAGAACCAATAAGAGAACAAAATGAGGAGGGGAAAGAAAGACTGGTCAGCTTGGTGGTGGCATTGAACTTTCTGCCTACAGTCCATCCTGTTTTTAGATTGGCTTTGTGCTATAATTTTATTCAAAGCACGAAATCCATTTCTTCTAAAAAGCTGTTTTTTCAAAAGTTCCAGCAGCCAAAATAGATGATCAGGTCAGCTCTCGCAGTAAATGTGGAAGAGATAGCCGAGGGGATATAATTTACGTGTTCGGAGTTAAACACCGAGACATTGAAAGTCAACCTTTTAGGTCGAAAGAGAGAAAAACACTCATTTTTTTAGCCTTTGTGCCCCTTCTACTAATCCCCACAAACTGATTACTAAGGTGTTTCAATGAGCGCACTAGCTTCCCGGCGCTGTCAGTTTTACTGTCGAGAAGAGGTGAAACGCTTTGTAAAGTATTTCTGTCGTATTTATGGTTTACGCTTCGAGAAACCAACCTTGGTAAAATTGCTGTGTGCTAGCCTCATAAAAAACTCAATATGGTACGAGATGACTGCCCTGATTCTATTTTTATTGATTTTTTTTTTACTTTTGGATGCTTATTAGACGTCTGATTTCTTTTTATCTCTCTGGCTGAAGTGATGAATCTCCGCCATCGAGCAATGATGTGGAATCAAACTAGAATTTTAAAGAGGTCCTACTGATTCATTCAATTAGACAAACGGGGTCTTGTCCAAGGTGGTAGAGATCCGGTGATTCATGGTGGGCTTTGTCCCATTACATTAGTGTACCTCACCATCCTGGTCAATGGCTCATGATTCTGATTTATTACGTGGGTTCATGGCTGTTATTATAACAGGCTGGTTCCAGAGAAGCAGAAATCTGCTCTCTTCAAGTGCCGGGTTCCTACTGAATGAGGGCATTTGATAATAATAGATTTAAAGGAAAAAGGCACTTTGAAAAGTGCCTGAATGTTGAACACAAAGGGGCTCATGATGAACCCCGGTGGTTCAGACCGCCATATAATAAACACAGGGAGGGCCGTCCACCGCCAGGCTACCCTTGACAGACAGCCTGACGATGGCGGATTACATTATCCGACAGGGCAGCGTTCCGGATAATGTACCCTTTTTCCCCCAGCCTTTCCCTGGCGGATTTCACCACCAGGGAAAGGCTGGCGGAAGGGGTGCTCCGGGGCCCCTCTGGCAGTGCAGGGGACCCCGTGCAGTGCCCTGTCGCTGCTGCACATGCTGCACTGAGGCATTGACGACGGCTCCATGTGGAGCCATCGGCAATGTCCCGGCCCTGCATTCTGCTGGGCCAGCGGGCGGAAACAATATTTCCACCCGCCGGCCAAGCAGAATGTTCGTAATGCGTCCGGCGGGGCCTCAAGGGGGCTAGCTGTCTATGGACATACCGCCAGCATGAACACGGTGATGTTCACCTCTGTGTTCATAATGACCTCCAAAATGTCTCCTAGCTCTCCATGATGGGGTACTCATCACAAGCATGCCATTATGATAGCAAGAAAAGACATTGTCAGTCTTTAAGTTTCACATGGAGTTTGAGGCTCTCCGTTTTGGACACAAGAGCTAAAGCATCCAAAATGACCTCTACATGCCCTAGTATCTAGTCAAGTGTTTCTTGCTTGCTACCCGGCAACAGATGCCTAAGACAGGCTTTCCATTGTCTTAATAGAATATTCTGGTGTAATGCTTCATCGAATGTTCATTTGGGTACTGTTAGCTTTGTAGGGATACCTCTTTCCAACCCAGGCATTTTTAAGGAGACAGGGCTTCACCTAAAAGCTTGATTGACTTCTTCCTGATCTTCTGTTATCTTTAGTGTCCAATCCTTTTGGCTACTCACTGTCATGTAGCAATATGAGAAGCTAGATGAAAGTGACAGTATAATACCGGTCAGAGGGTGTTGTAGCAGAGTGAGACTGCACTAGTTAGTGAGTGCAGTACTTTTCTTCATCTGTGTGTAAATGTACACATCCAGTGCAGTTGTGTCAATTTCCAGAATGGAGTGGTCATTCCGAGTTTGGCGCTAACCTGACCGCCACGCAGGTGGGGGTGTTGTGACTGCTGCCAGGGTGGCAGTGCAGACCTCCATATAACGAGTAAGGTGGTGAACCCAATGCAACACAGACAAATGACCGCCAGTACCGCCACCGCTGACGAACAGCATCCGGCGGTGGTAGGCAACTTTAGGTTGGCGGAAACCTATGTGCCGCCCACCACATTCCAAGTCACCACACCACCAGGATATCCGAGGCGGCCTGGCCGCGACAAAAATCCTGGTGGAAACAGAAAGTACGAAAGGAGACACCCACCTCCAGGCACAGAGACGCGTCCGCGGCTGCCGTGGTAAACAAACTGCTAGTCTTCCCAGCGTTGTATCTCACTATACACCTTCAGGGCCAGCGACGACGACGAAGACGACAACCGTAGGTACACCTAGCACAGAGTGGAGGAAATGGCGGTGATACACACACATAACACACATTCCCAGCACGGACAGCGAAGGCCACACACATACAAATGTACCATAACAGCACACACATCCAAACACACGCACACACAAAATACATCAAAGCCATGTACCCAATACACACACAAAGCCAAGCAGATACATGCCAAACATACAGCACAACACACACCAACACAGTCATACACATCCATACACAACACCCCATAATCACACAACAACAATTAGACCACAAACACCTGAACACAGGCATAGACAGGTACGTTGTGAAACACCACACATACACACACACCATAAACCGTATGTAGCAATGACAAACAACAACAGTGAACTCACATCCAAACAATGACACAGGTGACTCGTCACGTACAAACAACATACAAGGAAATCCACTCATGCAGCGCCATACACAGGGATGCACACAACACCCTATACAATCCCACAAGCAAGCAGTCAGACACACAACAACATGCACATGGCACAACCTATCTACCCAGCGAATGCAACAACACAGACACAACCCATACACAGACCACACAGACCGTTGCACACAGATGGCACATCACCATGTAGAAGGAAACCAGGACAAGCATCTCAATTTGCCAACCACAGCAATGTGGGCAGATGTATTATTACACAAAATATATAAATAAACTATGTACAATTAATCCCAAATGGCAAGTTCAATGTCCGGTAATGCAGGACACATTGTCCAGATTTCATGTCCCCAACTTGACTCCTGACAACAAATAGGCCTCCACAGCACAGGGGCATCAATGGGACAGGCAGGCACCTCAGGGGTTTGGGGGTGGCTTTGATTTGGAAGGGGCATGTCTCAGTTTGGGCGTGGGAGGGGGGACTTTGGCTCTGGAAGGGGTTGATTTCTTGCTGGGTGGAGGAGCATGGGAAACACCGGGGGGCACCCGAGAAATGGGAGGTGGAAGGGCCTGGGAGGGGCAGGGGGACAGGGCGTTTAGGGGTAACGGGGTGTGAGGGGAGTAGGGAAGAGGTCAAGGGTGGCAAGGAAGACCTTTTTAGGTACATGGGGCAGTCACAGGGTTGGGAGTGGAGGCAGAGGGAGTGCTCGTCTGACGTGTTGGTGTGCTGTACGCGGATGCTGATGTGTGCATGTCTGTGGTGGGTGAATGTTGGGTGGGTGCGTGTGCATTCAGTGGGAGGAGAGGGGTAGAGATGCGGGAAGAGGAAATGGGAGATGTGTGAATAAATGTTGGGGTGGTGTGTGCAAGTGAGATGGATGTGCTGCAGGTGGCAGAGAAGGTAGTCGTGGTGAGTGCGGATGTGGTGTGTGGGGTGGGTGTCTGTGAGTCTGCTGTTGTGGTGATTGAGGGTATGACAGGAATGCTAGCAGGACCAGTGTGTGATGATGCAGTGCTGGCAGGTGTGAGTGGAGATGTGACTATAAGGGAGGAGGTGGTGGGGAAAGTGTCTGTTGTGTATGCAGATGTGTGTTGTATGTGTGCATGCCTGTGCATTCATTTGTGATGCTCACTTCTGACTTTGCACATCTTATCTGTTGTAGTGGATGTATGCTGGTCTGTATGTGTGCACTGGACGGGTGTAGGGAGAGGGGTTGTGGATTGGGAACAGGCAGCTGGAGGGGGGGACGGAAGATGAAGGGACACTGACTGCCGTCAACGAGGAGGCCAGAGCCTGAAACGATCTCTGTAGGCCAGACAAGGCACCGTGAATGTCTTCCAGGAACACATTGGACTGCTGCATCTGGGATGCCAGTCCCTGGATCACATTCACAATGGCTGTCTGCCCCACTGAGATGGACCTCAGGAGGTCAATAGCCTCCTCATTGAGGGCAGCAGGGCTGACTGGGGCAGGGGCAGAGGTGCCTGCGGTGAAGGAGACGCCCACCCTCCTGGATGAGCTGGCACTGGCAACTGGATGGGGAGCTACAGGGAGTGCGGTGCTGGTAAGGGAGGTGGTGGACAAGGATCGTGCTGGGGTGGTCCCAGATGGATCCGCCATCACCAGGGAGCCACCATCGGAGAAGGAATCTGAATCTGACGTGGTGGTTGCTCCAGTCCCCCCCTGTGGTGCTCCCCTCGCCCACTGTCCCACTGGTCCCCTCGGCTTCGATGGTGCCAGCCTCCTGGGTCTCATGGGCTGCTGCATCCCCACTCGCCAGTGCCCTTCGTCTTTCGCCAGATGATGCTAATGCACACATAGACAGAGGTGGAGAGAGAAGGAGGGTGGGAGAAACAGAAAGGGAGGAAATGGTGGTAACCCACACATCCACTTCACATACAAACAATACATAAATTAGCAAGTGCCGGATAAACACGACACAATTTTTCAATCAATTACAATAGAGTCATGCAAGCGATACCCAAACTTATCAGCGATCACCTCAGCCCTGTAGCCTGTACACCTGATTGAAAACTACTACATGCCTGTCAACTGGCTAAACGACAGATCCAACAATTCAATCCAAGAACATACCCACCACTTGTCATCCATTACAGGATGAAACAAATCTGAGCTCAGAGGAACTGTGCACACAAACTAACTAACAGGAATGTGTGGAGTACATGTGGTACAGAGGTCCATTGATGTTGCAATTGACTTAATTGCAATGTGAACTAAACGTACCTGCCATTACCCAAATACAGTGCCAATATGATCACCTTGTACTACTACAGTACACGCAGAGATGGAGGATGCAGCCAATGACATGATGGAACATTTGAGCGTCCCACACGTACAGTTTAATGTGTGTCACAGTACCGCCACTTCTGTTCCTGCATGGCTGTACATAGCTAACGTGTCACACTCCTACATGATTGGTATGACAGCCAAGACTGTACACTCCCTAAATCTTATCTGACCACGTAAATCTCAAGTCCAGTGAGGGTCAATCTACACAATCATGCAGAAGTCACCTAACAGTCTACACCTATCCCCTTGTGGCTGCTGTTCTGCCCTCAAGCACCCATCCAACTCTGGGTAGGCCACCGCCAGTATGCGGGCCATTGGGGGGGGGGGTCAGGGTCTGACGTGCACCCCTTCCACATTGGGAGGCCGTCCCCAGTTGGGCCTCTGCGGTCTTCCGGGCCCAGCATCTCAGGTCCTCCCACCGCTTCCTGCAGTGGGTGCTCTGCTGGCTATGGACCCCCAGGGTCCGCACTTCCTTGGCAATGGCTCTCCATAACTCTTTTTTCTGGTGGGTGCTGACCTGCATGGTAAACATTCAGAAAATGGGACATGCTGTAAATTATACCAATACAGCTACAACCTTTGGCAACACACAACATACACGGACCATGCACACTGCTAATATTCCGCACACATCATGTGCATGCAAAACCCCAAATCAGTCTTTACATGTCAACGTGCACACACATTCGTCCTCAAGCACCACCCGAAGTGCGGGACACATGACGTTGTACTAACCTGTTGCCCTGGAGCACCGTACAACCGCTCATATAGGGGTAGGATCCCTTCCACCAGTTTCTCTAGCTCTAGCTCCTCATTTGCGAAGGTTGTGTCCCTATTCCCTGCAGTGCGTGCCATCATTGCTCCAAGAATCAGGACACAGCAGCACACAAAGTGGATATCTTCCTTGCCTGAATGCCAGGAGTCAAGTGAGCTGACCCATTCAAAATGGCGGTTACGACTGCAGCGGTCATGACCGTCAGTGCCGACGGTGATAGTCATTGGTCCCAGTTTCCCATAGACATCAATGTTATCCAATGAGGAGTTGCATGGCGGTTCCGACCGCCTTCTGCCATGACGACTGACGCTGGCGGAATGAGGTCACTTCCATCAGTCCAATGCATGCAGGACAGGCGGATGCCATTTTAGTATGTTACATGACTGTCCTGGGTTCACACTGCGTCATCACCTGCATATCGTCACAAATTCATTCATTTTGGTTACACTTTGTGGATAATCACATATGTAGTGAGCGTCAGGTGACATCACCACAGTTGTCACTACATTTGTCAGTATTGACAATCCGTATGGTGGAACACATGGAAGGTGTATGTTTACATGTCCTGGACACGTCCATTGTCACAGGGATTTTGTGTCATTGTCTGATTGGGAATGGATTGTGGAGTAATGTCTTCCCACAACATGATATCCAACTTACGTGACCAATTATTTATGATTGTCCTATGTCATACTTGGTGCTCAACATTGTGAGATGTTCCAAGATTGTTGTTTGTCTCCCTACCTAGATATCGCCAAAATGGAGTGATGAGGAATGCACCAGTTTATCTGCCACTCGTAGATCTTGAAACCACATCATCCTGACCTATCAACTTCACCATTTGTGCACGAGGGAACTGGTCAGTGCCCTGGTCAGAGCTAAGTTGAAGGAAGACCTCCTGCTGGCTTTGTGAAATCCCCATGCCATCCCTCCAACAGTCCAGGTGTTGTCAGACCTGCATTTTCTGGTGAGTGGCTCTTTTCAGGTGATTGTGGGACTGACTGCAGGGATGTCACAGCCCATTTTCATTAAGGTGTTGCAGGATGTGCTGGATGCCCTACTCAAGCATGTGCACAGGTACATCAGTTCCCACAACATGCAGAATTGGCCACTGTCAAAGCAGCCTTCTACAATATATCAAATGTCTCAAATGTAATAGGAACCATTGATGGGACTCACATCACCTTGGTACCTCCGAGGGCCAATGAACAAGTCAACAGAAACTGGAAGAGTACATATTCGCTCATTGTACAAGTACTGTGTCTTGCAGACGAGTACATAACACATGTAAATGCAAACTTCCCAGGAGCAGTACATTATTCCTACGTCCTGAGGAACAGCAGTGTCCCTGCATTGATGTCACAGCTACAGGTAGAAAGGGCCTGGCTCATAGGTATTGTACTGCTCTCCATGTCAGACAGTTGTACCCCTCCCTACACAGTCTGCATTGTGCCTAGCATTGTTACCTATTGTCATGTCCTCTTTTCCACACAGGTGACTCCTGATACCCCAACCTGCCCTGGCTCCTGACACCTGTTAGACGTCCAACTACCTGAGGGAGAACAGGTACAATGAGGCACATGGCCGGACGAGGTGAATGATTGAGAGGACTTTCAGCCTCTTGAAAGCTAGATTTCGTTGCCTCCATGTGTCTGGTGGTGCCCTACAATACGGAACAGGGAACGTCTGCAAGATCTTTGTTGCATACTGCATGCTCCATAATCTGTCCCTCAGAAGGCACATCCCACTGTTGGAAGAGGGGCAAATTGATGCTGGAGCAGTGTTTGGGGCCACTGACTCTGATGCTGAGGAGGAGGCAGACGAGGATGAGGCACATGACAACAGGACTGACCTGATTCATCACTACTTTCAATGATGGACAGGTATGTGTGATTTGTATGTCATCTGCACTTGGAATATGTATTGGTAATGCCAGTCTGTACCCAGATTTTACATGCATCAAGGTGTGTGTGTGTGGGGACTACAGCCGTACATCTTATTTTCCAACCCTGAAAGGTAGATGACTTACCATGAGGGGTAGTGGAAATGCATTGCTGCTAATGACATGTGGAATGCTGGTGCCATTACGGAACATCCGTATGGTTGTACCCAAGGTTTTGAGTCCTCAGTCTGCCTGTTTGGGTTAACGTAAGGGGGACTTATCAGTCTTGTCCTGCAGTGTAGGCATGTCATGCTGCATTGTCAGCTGCTGTGTAGCAATTACCTTTTCCTGACTACTCAGGGAGGTGGACAGTAGAGGATGTTACCTATGTGACATCTTTCCTTTCCAACATATGTGTGTGAGTGACAATGCAGGCTTGTAATTGTTGCTTGTAAACAGAATTGCCACTACATACAATGAAGAGACATGCACCATGACTTGTGATAATTGGTGTTTATTTAGTGTATAAAATCACAGTCCAGAGGAGTGGGTTAATGGTCTAGGTGAAGATCAGAGTGGGTGGGTACAGCTGTTTGTTTCACAGGTCCTGTATCCATTTGCCTCAGAATGATGGGAACTTGGTATGGGACAGCCAACAGGGTGTAACAGTGGTACACAAGGGTGACAGTTCAGAAGCGGGATCACTTCCTGGTGGGGTGATTGGCCTTTGCCTCCAGTCCTGCAGGCTGTCTGGATGGCTGACCTCTTTTACAGGGGGGTCCCTCACCCTCAGCTGAAGGGGTAGGGGTGCTGGTGGCCTGTGGGTCCTCCTGCTGGGCCTCCATTCCAGTAGCAGGTGCTGATGTTGAGGGCAGAGGTGTTGACTGACTACTGGATGTGGCCTGCTGTTGGGTGGAGGATGTCTGCAGGATGCTGTTCAGTTCCTTGAACTCCCCTAATATGGGCACCATGGTGGCATTCAGTGCCTGCCACTGCTGCATGGCCTCCTGGTGGTATTCCCACTGCAGCCTTTGGATCTCCTGCAAGGTGGTGAGTATCTGGCATATCTTGTCCCGAGATTGCTGGTAGGCTCCCATGACTCTGGAGACAGCCTCCTGGCCAGTTGTGTCCTGTAGCTGCCTCGTCCCTTGGCCCAAGATTGCCTGCCCATTGGCCTTGCACCCTGTGCCCCTGGTACAGTGTGCCCCCCTCCCACTGACACCAGGACCGTCATTGTCTTCGGTTTGCACCGCTGACTCCTGCCCCTCTCCTGTGGGGCATACTGATGATTGATGTGACCTTGGGACACAGGTTTGGGAAAGTGGGCTGTGCGGTGCAATGGATGCCACAGGGGAGGTTGTTTCAGTTGTGGGCAGGGTGAGGCTGGTGTTGGTGGTGAACTGATCACTCATGCCTGATGAGCCAGATTTGTCATCCATATCCAGACATCCAGGTGATTCGTCCACTATTGGACCCGCTTTCAGGCCTGGGCTTTCTGTCACTGGCCTCCTCTGCTGTGTGGCAGTACTTGGGAGACCCGTGGAATGAGACGTATTGTGTCACATGATGGTATTGTAGAAGTGATACACATGGTTGTATGCCATCATTGAATGGATTTGCAGGGCAGTAATGGCATTGACAGTTATTAGACCACTGCTTGTGTTTCCATCAGTGGAATGTTTCAATGGTCCTATTTTTGTGACTAGTTTATATTTGTCTTGCTACTGTCATCGCCATGTACTGATGTGCATTCCAAAAACATTTTGGTGATGGGGAGTGACATGGTTTAACGTGCAAGTGCTGAGATGTGAAGTGGTTGTAGCAGTAATGCAAGGATAGGGAGTGTTATATTGTGGTAGTTGTGGTACTTGCTGCAGTGTGGGGTACCCATGCACTAGGTGGGCCTGTGAGGGAATGGTGTCAGAAGGGAGCTGTGGCATGCAAGGTTGGGCATTGGGTCCATGGTGGGTTTGTGCATGTTAGGGTGGTGTGAGAGGGTGGTGGGGGTACTTGCTGTGCACGGGTACATGTTGGTCGGGGTGTGTAGTTGACTTACCAGTGTCCAGTCCACTAGGTATTCCCATCAGCCCTTCTGGGTGTAGGATGGCCAAGACCTCCTCCCACATTGATAATTCTGGGGGAGGCAGTGGGGGCCAGTCCTCATGATGACGATTTGGTGCCTGGAAGCAATGGCCAGTACTTTCCCCCATAGGTTGTTCCACCTCTTCCTAATGTCCTCCCTTGTGTGTGGATGGTTCCCCACAGCGTTCGCCTTGACGACTATCCTCTGCCACAAATCGTTTTTTCAGACAATGGATGTCTGCTGGACCTGTGCTCTAAACAGTTGCGGCTCCACTCTGCCGATTTCATTGACCATTACCTCAGCTCCTCGACTGTAAATCTGTTTTTTTTTTGTGGTGCCATGGTGGTTGGGTTGTGGGTGGGGGTGGGGGTGTTGTGCAGGGATGCTGGGTGTGCTGTTTGTTGGTGTGAGTTAGGGTAATGGGATGTGCGTGTGGTTTGTGGTGTTTTTGTGCAGTGGTGTGTTGTGTGATGCATGTTCAGTATGATGGTGCCTGTGATATCTAGGTGAAAGACCTTCTTTCAGTGTGCTCTTGCCTATCTCTCGCAATGTTTCTGGGTGCAAAGGGTTCTGGGTATGTGTGGGGAGGTGTTTTGTAGTGCTGTGGTCAGGTGTGTGTATGTATATCACATGTGGGGTTATGGTATTGCCCAATGTGGTGCAGTGTTCTGATGGAGGTGCATTTTTTTCCGCAGCGGTTCGGACTGCCAATGGAATAGCACCGCGTTGTGACTGCGGTGCATATTTGTGATTTTTTATTTGGTGGTCGGGATGTTCTCTGCGTGGTGGTGCTGGTGGTGCAGATGCCTCCTTTACGCCGTTGTTTCGGCCGAGGGTGTCATATGTGGGTGAATTTTAAGCTGTGTTGTGTGGGTGTACTCGTAATGCAGCGATCACTGCCATCACTGGCCAGTCTTTCGGCAGCCGCTTACACTGCGGTCTTCGGTATAGACCGCCAAAGTCAGAATGACCACCTGTGTCTAGTTTGTTAATCAAAATATGCTCTTGCACCACTGTGAAAGACTAGTCTATGATTGACTATAGGCTACAGTCAGATGTTAGTCTGTTGTACAGTCAGAGACAAGTGTGACACTACACTTCTAGTCAAGCATTGCTCTGCAGTATAGAGAAAGTTTAGTGTGACAATACGGTTCTAGTTGGATGGGGGGCACAGTACACTGAAGAACTTAGGTGAAACTTCTAGCCAAATGTGAGTCTGCAGTACAGAGAGAGGTTGGAGATAATGGTATCTTCTCCGTGCGGCCCTCTGAGTAATGAAGCACTCCACCTTTTATTGGAATGTAAATAGTTTTGGAGAGTGTTTAAACATGCAGTTGGTGCGGTTGTTTCTGAAGCCAGATGTTAGTGGCTCTCACTGTACTTATTTCTCAATAAACTGATCTGTAATTCGGACCGTCTTTCAATAAAGTACTGGATAGAAGGTGGTCTTCTCATTAGCCCTTCACATTTGTCATGCGGGGTGGAGCTGGCTCACCTACTGCACATGATGAAGGATGCTTGCCATCACATCACACCAGCATTGGCCTGTGGCACTGTACTTCAAGGAGGAGCAACGGTCAAACATCAAAAATTCCATCAAATATGTATAGAGTAGGATGTTATATTCTCTTATTAAACTGTTTTTGAAAGTCCATTCACGTTTAAGACTGTTGGAACCTTCTTAAGGCTACAGAGGAGGGTTTTATCTAGGCAGATCTTAATCGCTTCCTAGATTGGATGTGTATTTTGTGACTGGAATAAATGTTTAATTTTCACCATCGCTTTGTGTCATCTTTAGTTGTTAAATTGGTCATAGAGACCAAAACTTGGAGAGCAATGTTCAACCCGCTAGGTACAGGTAGTAGAGAGCTTGAGGTGATGTTGATACAGAGTAAGCGAGGATTGCCAAGGGGAGATTTGGTAAAGCTAGGATCTGGAAAATGACCAGTGATGTTTCAGCTCTGGAAATGACATCCTTGTGTTATGGTTTGCAGTGGCATCATCATGTCTCTAGCATCCATTGTTGGTGCAAATGTACCTACTTAGGTGTTTGCGTTTGGTCTTGAGCGTTTCTATTCCAGTCAGCTATGTGGCGCTAAGCTTACCAGTAACGACATATATCTGATACAAAATATGACAGTTGTTCAGGAATGTAGAGACCCTTTCATTATGCATGACCTCCCGAGACTTCTAATAGTGGATCTTTCTGGTTCCTTACCTTAGAATTTTCCCCCAGGCGTCAGACTGGATCCAGAGATTTTTTCTTCGAGCAATACCCTTGCATGTCGGTAGGTGTTATTGGTCAACTCCGCAGGCATCATTGGCATCGTAGTCACCATGATGACATTGAGAATAGTACATAGACGCTGCGTCAGTGCAGTGACGTCAGTTCCTTTCTTTCCGTGCCATGCGCAGATCCGGAGAGAGCTACCTTGGTCGCTTTTTGATCAACTTCGACTCTTTTATTGGCTTTTTGGTGAGTGTTTTTGTGGGTCGAGGGATGTCCCCGAAGACTGGCTTCAAACCGTGTGAGGACTGTCACCGCATAATGTCGGTGACGGATCCGCATCAGGTCTGTTTGTGGTGCCTGGAGCACAACCACAACCCAAAGTCATGCTCCGAGTGCCGGGCCATGCAGCCGAAGGCCTTGAGGGAGCGGTCCCTCAAGCTTATGGCGGCCCGGGGCTCGACTCTGCATAGGTCCCAGTCTCGCTCAAGGGGAAAGTCTTGAGACCAGTCATGGAGCCACCACCATTCTTCTTCTTCGAAGTCTTTGGGTCAAGGTAAGAAGAATAAGAAGTCGAAGAGATCCTGTCATCCTTCGACTTCGCCCCATCGCTCGGCTGATGCAACGCGGGAGGAGCTCGACGCTCGAAGCCTCCATCTTCGGAGCCTGCTTCTGGGTGTGCTCCACGCTTCCCAGAGTTTCCGGGAGCCAGGGGCAACCCCTGCCCAATTAAAGGAGTTTTATGAGCCCATGCGCCTCATTTTTGGGCACACCACCTGTGATCTCGGACCCAAGGGGTTCGGTCGGGGGGCCTTCAGGTTCCACGCCGGCGGCTCCAGCCACCGAGGTCCCCTCTGGATCCACTTTTGTATCCGCGACGGTCGTACTGTTGAGACCTTCCCTGGCGCGGGTTCGATTATCGATGCTACGGACGTCTGTGGTGCCCACCGACGTCGACCCGATCCTCATCCTCGACATCTCAGAGTCGGACCAGCATCGGCCACCGTCGCCTCCTTCTTCGATGGGGCCTATTCACCCTAGGTTGGATTCTGGACCTTTTTCTTATGGGTACGAATTCGGGAAAGGATTGGAGGGGTCCCTGGACCCTTATGAATACCAGGATGACCCTAGCTTGGACTGGGTACAGGAGTTGGACTAGGCCACTGGTCTGGTTTCCTTTCCAGACAATGGCATGCTGTCTCCTCCTACCGTGGCTACGGCGGAGGGAGCAACTTACTCCATGGTGGTCAGTAGTGCAGCTGAGGTCCTTGGTCTTGAGCTGCCTACTGTTCAGGTCAGATCTAATCTCCTTCCAGAGGTGATTCAACTAGGGGCCTGCACATCTAAGCCTCTTCTTCCATTCAATGAAGCCCTCACTGATGTCCTTCTGGGTACTTGGTCCATACCCAACATGGGCTCCTGTGAACAGGACCATCGCACGCCATCGGCCCACCCCAAACAACCCTAAATTCCTGTCCCAATACCCCAAGCCTTGGAGCCCTGTCATCCAGGCATCCTCATAATCGGGTGTATTTCCTTCCGCACCCCCGGATATGGAATCAAAAAGGCTGAAACAATTTGGGAAGAAGATGTTTTCTTCCTCTAGTCTTGCGCTGTGGTCAGTGAACGACGCATGCCTTTTGGGCTGCCATACCCACTCTCTGTGGGATATTGTTGCACAAGTTCTGCCGCACCTAACCAGAGGAGGCCCGTGTTTTCATCTCCCAAGTTGTCACCGATGGGAGAGATGCTGCAAAGTTCACTATCACATGTGGGCTGGACACGACCGACTGTCTAGGTGGATCGGTTGCGACGATGGTGGCCTTGAGGCACCACGCCTGATTACGTACATCTGGTTTTTCAGGGGATGTACAACAGACTCTTATGGACATGCCCTTTGTTGGTTCCCGTCCCTTTTGAGACAAGGCGGACTCAGCTTTGGAGAGGTTCAAGGACTCCCTGGCTACTGCTCGGTCCCTTGGCCTTTCCACTGCCCCTCACCCCCAGCACTCCGCCTTTTGCCCCTTTCATGGCCACGGAAGGGGCTCCCTGTCGCGTCTCTATCCCAGCCATCGTGCCTCCCATGCTGTTCAGCCGCTGCGTGGCCGGGGACCGGGGACACGGAATCCCACGTGAGCATGGCACAGGGTACCAGAAGTTTGCCCTGTCCACCCCTGCCCCTGCTGCAACCTCCAAACCCTCCTAGTCCGTCCCCTCACTCTGGTTCAGTTGGTGGCTGGTTTCACCATCACCTGCCCCACTGGGAATCCATCACTACGGAGAGGTGGGTTTTGGCTACTCCCTCCCCTTCCTGCCCCACCAGCCATGCCTTAATCAGTCAGCCATATTCCAGAGGATCATTTTGCACTTCTCCGCCAGGAAGTTGTGGCTCTTTTGGCCAAGGGAGCCATAGAGAGGGTCCCTGCGCCAGACGTAGGTTGTGGTTGTAATTCCCTCTACTTTCTGGTGCCCAAAAAAGACAAAGGCTCACGTCCTATTCTAGACCTTCGGGACCTCAATCTCTTCCTCAAGAAGGAGAAGTTCAAAATTCTCACCCTGGCTCAGGTCCTGTCTGCGTTGGACCCAGGAGACTGGATGGTAGCGTTGAACTTGCAGGACACTTATTTCCATATTCCCATCCTGCCTGCCCACAGACGTTACCTACGATTCGTGGTAGGTCACAAGCACTTTCAAATTACCGTGCTCCCCTTTGGCCTTACCAGTGCCCCTTGGGTGTTCACGAAAGTGATGGCGGTGGTTGCAGCTCATCTGCGCAGGTTGGGGGTTTCAGTCTTCCCCTACCTCGACCACTGGCTGTTGAAGGCGGAGTCTCCCCAGAAAGTCGTCTCCACCTTCAGACTACGGCGAACCTCCTGCACACGCTGGGGTTCACTATAAACATACCAAAGTCACATCTGGCTCCCTCTCAGACGCTCCCTTTCATCGGAGCTGTTCTGGACACAGTGCAGTTTTGAGCCTATCTCCTGAAAAGCAAGTCCAAGATATTCAGGCTATGATTCTGATCCTTCAGCCTCTGTCTTGGGTTTTGGTGAGACTGACTCTGAGGCTGCTGGGAATCATGGCATCCTGCATCCTGCAAGTAACACAAGCCACACGGCATATGCGGGCTCTGCAGTGAGACTTGAAGTTCCATTGGGCGCAGCATGAGGGAAATCTCTCCAACGTGGTCTAAATCTTAGCGGGGACTGCAAAAGACCTGCAGTGATGGCTTTCGGATCAGCACTGGGTCAACGGCAGATCCCTCTCTCTTCCCCAGCCAGATCTATCCATAGTGACGGATGCATCACTTCTGGGATGGGGCATCCACGTGGGAGTAGTGGAGATCAGAGGCCTCTGGTCGCTGGTAGAGTCTGGGCGCCATATCAGTCTTCTGGAGCTCTGGGCGATCAGGCTTGAGTTGAAAGCATTTCTTCCCTCTCTCAAAGGTAAAGTAGTGCAAGTGTTCATGGACAACACTACCGCAATGTGATACTGCAACAAACAGGGCAGAGTAGGGTCCTGGACCCTTTGTCAGGAGGCACTGCACCTCTGGACATGGCTGGCACATCAGGACATAACCCTGGTGGTTCAACTTCTGGCAGGCTTTCTGAATGCCAGAGCAAACAAACTCAGCCATCAATGCATAGCTGATCGCAAATGGCATCTCCATCCGAAGGAGACGCAAGGTCTCTTTCAGCAGTGGGGAGAGCCTTGGTTAGAACTGTTCACCTCCGCAGGGAACGCGCAATGTCAGCTGTTTTATGCGTTGGAATTTCCAAGGCGGCACTAGTTCAGAGATGCTTTTCATCTCCAGTGGAACTCCGGCCTCCTTTCCGCCTTTCCGCCTATACAACTTTTGTCCAGAGTTCTCAAGAAAATCAGGAACAACAGGGCCCAAGTTATCTTGGTGGCTCCGGACTGGGCATGAAGAGTATGGTATCCAGAGCTATTGAGCATGGCCACCGATTCTCTACTCAGACTGCCTCTTCGGAGTATCTTCTGTCGCAACAGGGTACGGTTCTCCACCCGTACCTGTCCAATCTCCGCCTTCATGCATGGAGATTCAGCAGCTGCAGTTGATGGCTTTTGACCTTCAGCCCGAAGTCTGTCACTTTATCTTGGCTGCTAGGCGTCCCTCCACCAAAATGGTATACGCCTGTCGGCATACATATGTGTCATGGTTTACCAACAGATCTGTTGACCCCCTCTCTGCACCTCTTTCTGAGGTTCTTTTGTTCATTCCTCCTTTCCCAGCAGGGCTCTGCTTTGGGCACCCTCAAAGGTTATTTATCAGCTATTTCGGCCTTTCTTAGGTTGCCAGATCAGCCTTCACTCTTTAAGTCTCCTATTGTCAGTCGATTTCTTGAGGATATCACCCATTTGTTTCCTCCCACTCTATTTATCATGCCTCAGTGGGATCTCAATCTTGTACTTACTTTCTTAATGTGTACTCCCTTTGAGCCGATGCACAATTGTCCATTACGGCTCCTTACTTTCAAGACTGTTTTTCTTGTTGCTATCACTTCTGTTCGCAGAGTGAGTGAGCTTCAGGCTTCAAAGCCCACATACTTGTCTGTGCACCCTGACAGAGTGGTGTTACGCACTAAGGCTTCCTTCCTTCCCAAGGTTGTTGCACCTTTTCATTTAGGCCAATCCATCACCTTGCCTACTTTTTACACACCTCAACATCCTTCTCATAAGGAGGAGAGACTCCACCGTCTGGACCCGAATAGAGCGTTGGTGCTCTATCTCAAAATTTCTGTGTCAACTATCAACTCTTTGTTATATATGTGAGTGCGAGGAAAGGGAAGGCAGTGCAGAAACGTACCATCTCTTGACGGGAACTTCTTTTCATCAAGATGTGCTACCCTTTGGCCAAGAAGCAACCCCCTAAGGGCTTGCGCGCTCATTTCACCAGAGCGACTGCTGCTTCCACTACGTTAGCATGCGGAGTTCCTGTCCTTGATATCTGCCAGGCAGCTATGTGGGCATTCCTTGCACACGTTTACTAAACATTACTGCCTCGACAGTCAGGTCCGTCAGGACAGCTACTTTGGTCGTTCGGTCCTGCAGTACTTTCTAGTATGATCTTGGTTCGCAGCCCACCTCCGAGGATGGCATTGCTTGGGTATCTATTCTAAGGTAAAGAATCTGCAACTAGAAATCTCTATCAGATGTACATGTTATTTAGCTTTGGTAACGATATATCTGGTAGAGACATATTCTAGTTGCAGATTCCTTACCAAGCCACCCATCCTTCCCGCTTGCGAACTGATTTCTAGAGATAGGGCTTCCCCATTCAGGGACTTAGCTCTGGCACACTAGTCTCAGTGTTCTTTGCGGCTCTGCGCTTTGAGGTGGAAAGTCGTGAAAATAAACTGATGTCACTGGGCTGAGGCGGAGTCTATGTACTACTCCCGACGTCATCATGGCGACTACGACGTCAATGACACCTGCGGAGTCAACCGACTCCACCTACCGACACCACATAGCGACACGCAATGGTATTGCTTGAAGAAAAAATCTCTGGATCCAGTCTGATGCCTGAGGCTAAAATTCTAAGGTAAGGAATCTGCAACTAGATTATGGCCCTCATTCCGACCCTGGCGGTTTGAAACCGCCAGGGTGGAGGGCAACGGAAGCACCGCCAACAGGCTGGCGGTGCTTCCAGGGCTATTCTGACCGCGGCGGTAAAGCCACGGTCAGAAAAGGGGAACCGGCGGTTTCCCGCCGGTTTTCCCCTGGCCCAGGGAATCCTCCATGGGGGCGCTGCTTGCAGCGCCGCCATGGGGATTCCGACCCCCTTCCCGCCAGCCTGTTCCTGGCGGTAAAACCCGCCAGGAACAGGATGGTGGGAACGGGTGTCGTGGGCATGGGCAGTGCAGGGGCCCCCTAACAGGGCCCCACCATGATTTTCACTGTCTGCTATGCAGACAGTGAAAATCGCGACGGGCGCTACTGCACTCGTCGCACCCCTGCAACTCCGCCGGCTCCATTCGGAGCCGGCTTCCTCGTTGCAGGGGCTTTCCCGCTGGGCCGGCGGGCGATGTTCTGGAGATCGCCCGCCGGCCCAGCGGGAAAGTCAAAATGACCCCCGCGGTCATTTGACCGTGGTGCGGTCTTTGGGCGGTTTCCGCCCGGCGGGCGGCACCCGCCGGACTCGGAATGAGCCCCTATGTCTCTACCAGTAGTGATTTCACCAGGAGAGGTGTGTATTTTATCTGTGCTCAGTGACACAAACCGAGTCCACTAGATCAGGCCATGTTCACAGCATACATTCACTGACTTGATTCTTCTAAGCCTAAAGAGAACTCTCATGGTGATGAGGTAATACCAGCTGTCAAAGGCAGTTGAGATGGTAGGTGGGAAACTGTTATCGTTGATTGCCTCTTAATATAGGTCTGTAAGAAGGGCCATGTTTCTTCAACCCGGCTATTTAGTTGCTGTTTGCGACTGCTAATTCTACCATTTCATGCAAATTATTGCCCTTTGTCCACCACAAAACCATGTTTGGGGATTAGGGGCTTTACACTTTGTGCAATTGTTTAGTTACTACTAATAATTCTGAAATTAGTTTACTCGTTGAGGACGGAAGTGGTGATATCCCTTCTTCACCTGTCACTCCTAGTAATATCATTAAGGAATCTAGGGCCAGATGTAGGAAACTGGTTGCGACTCGCAAACGGCAAAAGTTTCCTATGCAGAAATGCATTTTGCGAGTCGGAACCGACTCGCAAAATGCATTCCGACTCGCAAATAGGAAGGGGTGTTCCCTTCCTATTTGCGACTCGCAGTGGGATGCAATACCATTTGCGACCGCGTACGCGGTTGCAAATGGCATCGCAGTTACCATCCACTTCAAGTGGATGGTAACCCACTCGCAAATTGGAAGGGGTCCCCATGGGACCCCTTCCAGTTTGTGACTGGACCCACAAATATTTTTTCAGGGCAGGGAGTGGTCCAAGGGACCACTCCCTGTCCTGAAAAAATACCGAAACTAAAGGTTTCGGTATTTTTTAAGTGCAGCTCGTTTTCCTGTAAGGAAAACGGGCTACACTTTAAAAAAAAAAAAAAACTGCTTTATTTAAAAGCAGTCACGGACATGGAGGTCTGCTGACGACAGCAGGCCTCCATGTTTGCGAGTACCTATTCTCGCTATGGGGCCGCAATTTGCGACCCTCCTCATGAATATTCATGAGGTGGGTCATTGCGACCCCATAGCGAGTCGCAGTCGGTGTCTGAGACACCGTACTGCATACCAAATTGCGAGTTGCAATTTGCGAGTCGGATGGACACGCAAATTGCAACTCGCAATTTGGTTTGTTGCTACATCTGGCCCCTAGTGGTTATTGGTTATTTCTTTATCATATTTTAAAACTCTGTTGCGGAAATTGTGGATGCAATCTCCTATCCATAATATTTGGAAGCAGAAACTGTGCACCGAGCATCCTCTCAGCAGAGGTCCAATCTGACGTACTTCTTTCTTATCCTCACTTGTTTCTAATATAATTGTACCTGTAAAGATCTTAACTTTGCTATTCAAGAGGGCAATTTGCCTGTAAGATTTGCACATATGTTGATTTTCACAGGGTTTCAACAATAAAGTGAAAAAATATTCCATCATTCCCAGTGTTACCCTACCTACTGCGAATGGGGTGAACATTTTTGTGACGTAGCGTGGATTAGATTATTGGTATTATGCTTAAATTTGGAAACCGCATTTGAGCCTGGTGCCTTATTATTCTTTAGTATTTTAACAGCCTGGAGACTTTTGCCTTCGGAACAGGGCTACTAACTCTTCTAACATATCCTAGGGAGTAGGAAGAAAGAAAACATATGCCATGTGTTCATCTGGCAGTGAATGATCACACTGTTTCACATTATACAACTGAGAGTAGTGGTACAAAAAAGGCTTCCATGGCCACACAATCGGATGTCTGGGTAGTTCCAGAGTCATTTATAATAGGGTGTATCAAAGACAGAGTAGTCTCCACTGTGGCAAAACTGAAGGCTGGGACCTTCATATTGGTGTTATGTATATTCTGTCGCCGTTGCTTCCCAGATATTCTGCTCAAGTGACTTTGTGTGCCATATCCTTGGTGCAGAAAACAATGGCCTTCATTACGACCCTGGCGGTTGGTGATAAAGTGGCGGTAATACTGCCAACAGGCTGGTGGTAACTACCACCAATATATGACCATGGCGGAAAGATCTCCGAAAGATAGACAATGCACCACATCAACCGCCAGGGCGGAAACAACAGCCACCACTGCGGTAGCCGCCTACAGCCAGGCGGAAGTCAATGTTCCGCCCACCATATTATGACCAGACAATCCGCCACCTTTTCTGGGGCGGTACAATCGACATCAAAAGCCTGGCAGAAACACTGCACAGAAGTGAAAGGACTCACCATTGGAGACACAGGGAAAAACCACTATGCCATGGAACCAGAACTGCATGTTTTTCCGATGATATTCAACGCTTTGCTCCACCACTAACACCAACGCCGGCTAAGACAATGACAGTGAGTACAGCCACCTAGCACACAAGGGAGGGGGGGAGGAAAACAACAGTGACACACACACGCAACACACACACCCCATGCACACAATCAGCTGCCCAAGAAAACAAGTTACCCCCCAAATTGGCTTAAAAATCCAAGGACAAAACAATTTCGCCAAAGTGTTTGTAATAAGATGAACACAGTAGAAATAATAAGTTAGGCAATATAACAGATATATACAAATTTACAGAAAAAGGGACAAAGCCCAGTCCTCAATTTGCGTGGGCCACATGGCCAAAGGCCAAAGTCCAAGGCCCCACTTGTCACAAGCTTCAACACGGAGAGAACACTGCAGGGGTATCAGTTGGCAAATAAGCAGGCACCTCAGGGGAACGAGGGGGAGGGGGGCACCTCAGCCGGGAGATAAAACAAGACCACTGGTTCTAGAGGGGGCAACATGCCCTGTGCTTGATCCTATGGAGTGATGAGCCACAGTCTCTCGAGTGGGTGTCTTGTCCACTGGTTCTGGAGGGGGCAACATGCCCTGTGCTTGGTCCTGGGGAGTGCAAGGCCACAGTCTCTCGAGTGGGTGTCTTGCCCACTGGTTCTGGAGGGGGCAACATGCCCTGTGCTTGATTCTGGGGAGTGATGGGCCACCGTCTCTCGAGTGGGTGTCTTGCCCATTGGTTCTGGAGGGGGCAGCATGCCCTGTGCTCTTGGTCCTGGGGAGTGATGGGCCACAGTCTCTCGAGTGGGTGTCTTGCCCACTGGTTCTGGAGGGGCCAGCCCACACTGACGCCCATGGAGCCAGGATTATATTGCGTCCGCCAGGGATGACGGCCGCACTGCAGTGGTGCTGCTGTTGTGGAGAGTCTCCTGTACATCCCCTGAACCTTCGGACAGATTCAAAGTGGTGGTGGTGCTGCTGGTGGGGGGAGGCTCCTACACATCCCCTGTACCCTCGGACGGGTGCACAGTGGTGGTGCTGCTGGTGTGGGGAGGCTCCTGTACATCCCCTGCACCCTCGGGCAGATTCAAGTTGGTGGTGGTGCTGCTGGTGGGGGGAGGCTCCTGCACATCCCCTGCACTATCGGACGGATGCACAATCATGGTTGGTGGTGGGGGCTCCGTCACAGCTGCTGGTCCAGGCTCCTTGCCCTTCCTGCCTGCTGGTGCAGGCTCCCTGGCCCTCCTGCCGTAGTTTGACTCTTGCTCCAGGCAAGACTGCTGGTTTAAGGATGACAGTACTTATGTTTGTAGGTGACTATGCCAGCCTTACAACAAGTCGCAACTGTCGTCCCAACCCTCCCTAGGGGGTCGGTGTATAATAACTTGATTACGTCCCTGAAACAGCAAGAGATACCGAGTTTTGTCAGAACAGCATGTAGAAAGGACCATTCCAAGGAACTGAACGCCTTCTCAGCGTCAAGGAAAATCGCAGCAGCAGGAATCTCAGGAGAGATACGATTGAGGACTGCGAATATAGTGCGAAGATTAATGGATGTAGAACATTGTGGAACAAACCCAGTTTGCATAGGGATGTCTATGGTATATGCTTTCTGCCAGTAAAGATAGCCGTGTGGCACGCACTTTTGACAATATCTAACTATCGTGGTTCAAGAGCGAAAGAGGCCTATATGAGGTGCAAAGATGTGGTGGCTTGCCACGTTTAAGGAGTAGCATAATAACTGTAGATTACACAGTGCAAGAAGGGTGTTGTTGAGAAAAAAGGGGGGTGCAATGGCTCTTTAGTGCTAGCCACTGAGTGTTAATTGCGATTGGGATTAGTGCTGGTGAGTAGAATCGTCAGTCTGTCTGGACTCTATTACAGCAGCTACAGTGATCCTGCATGTAGAGTAAGAAACGAAATTGCCTTTCTAACTCCACGGACTGCATAGTAGCCTCAGAGTACACAGTATATAGTGAATACAGAGATCGTAAAGAAATCAGTGTGTTCTGATGTGTTTCTCGGGTGACTGTATGTCACCTGCTCACCCATTTTCCTTCCTGAGCTATCTTTTTTAACAAATTATTGTAAGTCATGGTAGCCCAATTGTTTCATATACAAAGAACTTAAATTGCAACTCCCAGAATGTGTTTTCAAGTTAAATGTTAAAGGATTTAAATAGTTGTTTCCCAGTGCCGTGAAGTTGTGCGGTCACTCTAAATATGTATCTGAAGAACTGAAGCATGACTCAAAAATATTTTGCTAAGTAGGAGGTACTTAGGGTCTGATTTAGATATTGGCAGATGAATTACTCCTTCGCAGCGTGACTGATATCCCGCCCACCGAAATCTAAATCCCATTATATCCTATGGGATTTAGATTTCAGTGGATGGGATATCTGTCACTGTTGTGACAGAGTAACTCATCTGCCAATATCAAAATCAGACACTTAATCAAGTAGTACCCCTTGCTCACTGCTGGAATGATGGAGTTCTAAAAGAGTAAGTCACAACAAATTCTTTGAGTCAAACCCGTAAGTCACAGTGCTCATATCATTAACCGCAGCAGCAAATCATTGTGCAGTCTTCACAAAATACTGCACCTGAAGTAAGGAGTGGTTGGATGCACCACTGGCAATATTTATAAAATATATTTATGAAAAGTGACATGCTCTGAGACTTTTAAACTATGCCCCCTGTTGTGCTACATTGCTATTTGTGCACAGGTCAATTTCAAGAACTCAAGGAAGAAGAGGTACTGTAGTGTGATCTTATGAAAGGCTCAGGGTGAAAGCAATAAAACATATCTTTGGAAGTGGTAGTGAACCACAGCATAATTGGTCCTTACAATACAAGCAAGACGTGTAGGATCACCAGCAACAGGATGGAACAGCCATAACAAATTGGACACAATGAAGAGTGAGAGGTCTGTACGTCACTGCCATTGACACTTGTGAAGTAGTAATTAGGGACAGACAAAGGGCAGGCCAGACTTCCCACTGAATCCCACTTTGTTTTTGGAGTTAATACTCTGAGCCTTATTTACCCTGTAGACTCTGTCATGCTTTGATCATGATGGTACTGATCAACTGTTCTCGCTGAATTGGCGATCTACCGGTATCCTTTTCAGGGGATAGAATGCTTTCCTGATTCTGGTGCTTATTAAAATTGCCTAATATAGCACTCTCACATGCAAATAATATGGTTTACATTTACAGCATTGCATCCTCAAGTTGCTTTAGCGTGCTGCCCGGATAAAGCATTTTAATGCCTTGGCAAGGATAGTAAGTGTTATATAAATGCAGTTATACTACAATACATAACCCTCCTGGCCCGCACTAATACTAATACCATAACACTTGGTGGTTGGGAAGTTGATTGTAATTCATATGGGCTGCATTGTAATTCCCTGTTACTGCCTGATGTACTTACACTCACATAAGTCAGAATTGCTATGGGTCTTGATTATTGACCCAGTTGTGGACTATTCCACACGATTAAACCAGCAATCACCAACCGAACAGGCATGGAAAAACTGAAGAAATCTGCCAAATGTCCTAGCCAATGGAGGGCTTTAATTTAGTCCACTGCTGCAGGTCCCAACAATCTACACACTACAACTGCGTCCTGACACCTCATTATGACAATCAGATATGGGATGGTATTAGCAAAGTCTACCCCAGCAGATCTCTCCTTATTTTCTTCCTACAACCTATGTCTGTTCAGGACCGTAAACTTTAAACAAAATATCTCAGAATGGACGACCCAGTGAAGTAACCAGCTAAGGGTACTGTGTTCATAAGAAATAACATAAAATGCAAAGCTGCTGAAGGCTGCCAGCTTACTGAAAACCATAAACGATGTGCCTCGTTCCACACTTCTTCATTTATCGTACTGCTAAGCCCTGTGTCTTATACCACGCTACCTGCACCTCAGTGGTCATCATGCATACCATGGAAACACATTCCACACAAGATCAAAACAAAACCAACACACTTCCAGTCACACACCCAACCGAATGCAGCATGCTACCCATGTAGCCAAGCACTTCAGTGCCCCACACAAGGGTAGTAAGCGCCGTATAAATGTTGCATTACAATCCAATCTGACAAGACAATTATATATACGTTTTAGATACATACTTTCCCCCCTAAAGTGTTAGCTGCCCTAAACAGTAGCCTTCTTTCTGATAATAAACATAGCTTTTTTCTGGAGTAAGTCAGTCCGTCATTTACCTCCTAACAGACTCCCAAAGCCTCCCTTTTTCAGGAGTAGGCCAGCGAAAGGCAAGCACGTCGCCGTAGACTTTCAATCCTCTGGAGTCCAAACTTGCTAATTTATTGACAGAGGCCTGTCGATTTCCCGAGGCCGACTTTGTAAGTTCTGTCAGTTTTACATCCTTCTCAGAAATGAAATATTTTGCAAAAGGCACTCGTATAATACAGGTTTTACGGCTTCTTTTGAAAAATGAGTGCGAGACAGCGACATAAAATGTTCTCTTCCTTAAAGCTACATGTCGCGCTCCTTTTCCCCTACTGCAGGTGTCTTGTCTGCCATACAAGGCTCCTTCACCTACAAACCCCGGTGCAATGGGGGTGTCTTCTACACCCAAGGGGGATATCACATAGAGAAGTTAATTGAGAGTGTGTTTGGCTGATGTGAACAAAACCAGCTAATTAAAAAGCAGCAGGCTTCCTAGAGACATACACTTAGCTTGAAACTAGGAATACTTCATTTTGGAAAAGACTGATCAGCAAATTAACTCGACCGAATAATGAAATGCAATGAAACCTGCCAGAGTCCTGCTGGAGGAGGGGGCAGTGCATTCGGTGAGAGTAAATGGGAAAGGATACTCACCTGGCTACGCAGCAAAGAACAGATTCGGCCATACCTTGAAGTTATGTCTGTACCTCTATCCAGTGTTATCTAAAGTATGCACAGAAAGGCGTGATTCATGCCAGGTTTGTGGGATATATATCTAACATAAATCCAATTTACATAAGGGTTACTCTGACATCTGGCTTGGAGCCAGGCCTAGGTGGAGCACCCCAGCTTACTGACAGAAATGTGTGCTTCATTTTTCGATGGCACCCATGGTGGTTTGGCAAGAGTTCTCTTCTCTCACAGGGTGGAGGACATTTTTGCCATGTGGCCATGCATACTGATGTCACCTGAGATTTTCCAGTTTAGTGGTGAAGGGGTCACCTCACTGTGGCATAGACTATAAGAGTCATCGATTTAAAGAAGCTGCTGTTTAGGTTTGTACTATTATCCTCTAACCGTGTCATATTTACAGAAACATTCTATGCCCCAGTTTCCTGGCTCCATCACCACAGACACATCCACCTGCTTGGATTCCAGAGAAACCCAAAGGCTTTTATAAATGTGGCTGCTGTATATCCTGCCAACTCGCCCTCAACAAAACTGTATCCTTCACTTACAACACTGGGACCATTCACCACATCAAGGTTTTTATGAACTGTAACACCAGATACACAGTCTATTGTATCGTCTGTGTATGTGGTTTGATTTATGTTGGAGGTACAATACGACCATTGAAGAAACGCATCCAAGAACACGTTAGGGCCATCAGAAGTTTCAACACAACCTATCCCCTTGCTGTTCACTTTAATACTCTACATGGGAGAAGGACCTTCTGAACATTAGGTTCCATGGCATCACCCAGGTTTCCAATTCACCTAGATGGGGTGATAGAACCAGAGACCTGCGTAAATGTGAGGCAAAATGGATTCTAAAACTTCGCGCAGTAAAACAAGGACTGAACACTGATCGCGAACTACATTTTTTCCTCACATGATTTCAGCACCATTACCGCCATTTTGCCTTGATAACTTACACTAACGAACTAATGGTTTTACTTCATGTCATGTTCATGAGTGTTGATGACAACTAACATTACTCCAGTATTGGGACTTTCATAGATTCACATGCTTGAATCATTCCCCGTCGTCGAGATGGGAGTCCCGGTACAATTTTCATAAGTAATGTTAAAACATATTGAAGAGAAAAAGGCCCTAGGCCTCTTCAATTTCATAGTCTATCAGAGTCATTTTGTGAAAAGGACCAAACCTGATCCTCCACCAATCAGGCAACAGCACCCTTCAGAACCTCCTGAGAGAAGCTCTAGCACCTCAGATCTTCTACCGCACGTCGTGCTAGGGAGTCTCCTCAGAGCTCTGCTCTGTTTTCACACCTTTATTCAGCTCTTTTTCTCTCAGAGAAACTCATTTATTTGGAGATTTGTCAGATATTTTTCAACTATGTCTGACAAGGAAAAGAAAAGTCTCTTTAGAGACTGCAAGACTTGTGGGAAGAAAAGACTTCATTCTGATCAAGGCTGCATTTACTGCCTGTACCCAGATCATTCAGCCAAAGACTGTAAGATTTGCCGAACTTTTTCTTCTAAGACCTTAAAGGATAGAGAAGGCAGATTATTAATATGGCTGCAGAAACTGAAGCATAGGAAGGATCCAGTTTCTGATTCTGAGAGTGAGGAATCATCAACATCCAAGAGATCAACTAAAAGGGCAAGATCACGCTCTAGATCTCCCTCACAAATCTCAAGGAAAGCCCTCAAAAAGACTGCTTCAGGGTCTTATAAGGGTCGCAGCCCATCTTCTTCCCCAACTAAACTCTCAAGTAAAGAGGGGAAAAGACATGCTTCCAGTTCTGAGAGGCACAGGAAATCCTCATCTGTTCCACCATCTGTGCCTTTCAAAAAGCCATCCTCTGTGACTGGAAAAAAGGCCTCGTCGACGGATTCCCCGTCGACGGCACCGTCGGTGGGCGCATTGCCGCCGACAACAGCTACTTCAGGTTTTCCATTGTCAATGGCTCAGTCGGGGACATCGTCGACGAGAACAAGTACACCACCGTCAACGAGAACTGCAACGACGTCATCAGCGTCGACGACCGTCTACACCTCGTCATCGTCGACAGCGCTGATGTCATTGTCAGCCCTACCGTCGTCGACGACTTCGTCGACGGTAGACACGTCGGCGAAGATTTCTGCTATTAAAATAACGGTGCGTCCAGCGTCGACGGCACCGTCCACGACAAAGTCAATCTACACGTCTGTCGACGAGGGAAAAACATCAAAAAAGAACAGAAAAGTTAACTCCAACCCACACTTCACCTAGTAAGGTATCCTCCTTGGTACCAGTACATCTCTTGGAGGGAGATGAAGATTCAGATGAAGATGGGCCTTTTGGAACAGCCCACAGCCCCTCTGAATTGAATGTAAAATACCAGGAAGAGGAGGAATATGAGGAAGCTTATGATCCCCAGGCTTGCTCGGAGCATCAGCAGTATCAGCAGGGAACGTATATTCCTTCTGACCTGCTTACTGGCCTTAGAGCGATGTTAGTGGATTACAACAGAAGGTTTCCTCCACAAGGAGAACAGCCTCCTCCATCGCCCATTTCTGGTCTTTCTACTCCACATCAAAGACCAACGTCTTTGCATCTCACAGATGTGGCCACCCCGGACATGACAATTCCCCAAGACACTGACATTTCAGAAGGAGATCAGGAGGAAGGAGAGCTCATAGATACTCACTCAGAGTGGGACGAGTATATTATTCCTGCTCCATCTTCTCCTTCGCATTCGAAGGTGGAGTCCCCACCTGAAGACATTGGAGGTTTTCACAATCTCCTAGAGAGGGCAGCCAAGCGTTTTGCTTTACCGCTACCTACGAAGCAAACAGATTGTTTCCTTTATGATTTTAAAGAGCCCTTCCAGAAGTCTGTGCGCTCTATCCCAATGGTGAACTACCTGTGGGAAGAAGGCCTTAAAGTCATGACTAATCCGGCAACAGTCACGGCAGTTTTACCACGTCTGGATAAGAAATACAAAGCTCCTGATGATGCACCAACATGCTTGACAGGACATCCTCCTCCAGATTCAGTAGTAGCTCAGGCGGCTCAAAGAAGATAAAAAAATCCTTCTGCTCCGATTTCCGCGCCCCCAGATAAGGAGGGTAGAAGGCTAGATAACATAGGGAAAAGATTTTCGTCTATGGCCAGCCTAGTGCTTAGAGCTGCCAACTCCTTGGCTATTTTGTCTCGATACGACAGACAGCTTTGGGCGGATATTGCACCGTTTATTAATCAACTGCCAGAAGATGTAAAATCAGAGGCAAATAAGACTATACAAGAGGATCAACGCACGTCGGCAGAGCTTATATACTGTGCAATGGATATAGCGACCACTGCTTTCAGACAGCTTGCAGGTGCTGCTGTATTAAGAAGACAGGGCTGGCTCAAAGCCACCTCATTTCACCCAGAAGTCCAGAATAAGATCCTAGACTTACCCTTTGATGGCCAAGCGCTATTTGGGAAACATGTGGACGAAGCCCTACAGTCAATTAAAACAGACACGGACACGGCAAGGTCATTAGGGACCCTGCAATATCGAAAATCGTCCTTTCGTCCTAGGGGGCGTGGCCAGCCCTCTTACAGAGGGGGATATCAACAACAGAGATACTCTTCCTATACATCATCTTCACAACAATATCGGCCATACTACTCCCAAAGGCAACCGACTCAACCAGCCTATACTAGACCGGCAGGCCGTGGACGTTCAACCCGCCCGCCAAAGATTCAGCTCGTAGAACCTGATGTTTTCGAGGCGCCGGCTACGCTCAGTCCTCCTCCTATCACCCTGGGCGGGAGAATTTCCTTATTTCTCAGTCAATGGCAAACCATTACGTCAGACAAGTGGGTCCTACAATTAGTGGAACGGGGCCATACTCTAGAATTTGTCCAGATACCTCCCTCCAACCCTCCCCGCAGGACTCCTTCAAGATATCCTCAACAACTCAAAGAAGAGGTCTACAAGCTCCTTCTCAAGGGAGCTATAGAGAAGGTGCCTCGGGCTCAACGAGGAACAGGATTTTATTCCAGGTTCTTCATCATTCGAAAAAAGTGGAAAGATTGGAGGCCGATCCTCGATTTAAAGCAACTAAATGTATACCTAAAAAAGCAGTCGTTTCGAATGATCAGCCTGCAAGACGTCCTTCTGCGTCTCAATCAAAGAGATTTTATGTCATCACTAGACCTCAAAGACGCATACTTCCACATACCAATCCACCCTGCCCACAGAAAGTATTTGAGATTTACTGTAGCCGGGAGCCATTATCAATATCGCGTCCTTCCCTTCAGGCTCAAATCAGCCCCAAGAATATTTACCAAATGCCTAGCACCAGTTGCAGCCTTTCTCAGGAGAAGAAAGCACTAGGTCTTTCCATACTTAGACGACTGGTTAATAAAGGCAAAGACTTACGCAGGAGCACACAAGTCAACAAGAAAGTCCGTTTCTTTACTGACCAATCTCGGATTCACAATCAACTGGGAGAAGTCCAACCCTCTACCAGTACGCAGTATTACTTTTCTGGGAGCAAAACTGAACACGGAATCCGGCATGGCATGTCCCACGTTAGAGAGACAACAAAGATTACTAACCCTAGGGAGTTTCATACACAAAAGACGAAGGGTTACAGTCCGTCTCTTCAAATCACTATTGGGCATGATGTCTTCATGCATACCTCTGATCCCTCTGTGTCGGCTAAAGATGCGCCTCTTGCAGGAGCAGCTAAACCGTCAATGGCTCCAAGTATCAGGCACTTTCGAAGACCAGATACAAATAACTCCGATAATGATCAAAACTCTCAAGTGGTGGTCTCAAAAGCATCATCTGTCAATCGGTCTCTCGTTTCTTCAACAGCCAGCCCCGTGGACCATAACAACAGATGCCTCACTGGAAGGCTGGGGCGCAGTATTACAGGACCTGAAAATAAGTGGCAAATGGCCAACTCATCTGGCATCAATGCATATCAATTGGCTAGAACTCAGGGCAGTGCACCTCGCCTTACAAGCGTTTCTCCCAAGAATCTCTGGATCGCGAGTGGTGATAAGAACGGACAACACCACTACGATGCACTATCTCAACAAACAAGGAGGTACAAGATCTCTCACCCTCTCCAGGGAAGCCCAAGCGATCTGGAACAGGGCCTCGCAGCAAGGCATCACACTATCGGCGGTACACTTGCCGGGAATAAACAACAAGGCAGCAGATGCACTCAGCAGACAGAAATCGGACTGTCACGAGTGGGAACTAGACCAGACAGTACTGACCCAGATTTTTTCCCAGTGGGGAACACCAACAGTGGATCTGTTTGCGAAGAAGGACAACGCCAAATGCCAGTTCTTCGCAAGTTGGCATCACCAAAAGGGATCTTGGGGGAATGCGTTTTCGATAGTCTGGTCAGACATCTTTGCTTACGCCTTTCCTCCCATTCCGTTGATCCCAAGGGTCCTCACGAAGATGAAAACAGAAGCGTGCACACTCATACTAATAGCCCCGTACTGGCCGCGCCAACATTGGTTCACAGAGCTCCTCATTCTGTCAGTCAAACCTCATATTCCACTGGAGCCGTTACCTCATTTACTAACAATGAACAACGGCCAAGTTCGGCACCCCGATCCGCACTCAATGCGGTTATCAGCATGGCTCCTCACCACAGAGAATTTGCGCATTTGAACATCCCGCAGGACTGCAGAGATATTTTGTCAAAGGCCAGAGCGGATAGCACTAACAAGGCGTACCAGTGTAAATGGAAAAGATTCTGTGCCTGGTGTCATCAGCGTCAAATCGACCCTCTACTTTCACCACCAGAAGAGATATTGCTGTATCTCTTACAGTTAGCTCGATCTGGCCTAGCACACTCGTCCATTAAAGTTCATGTAGCAGCCATAGCTGCATACAGACGTTCAGATGAGACACCCTTGCTCTTCTCTTCTCGGCTGATTAAGAGATTTCTGAAGGGGCTGTTCAGGGTTTACCCTCCTTTCAGACCGCCACCTCCTTCATGGAATTTGAATATTGTTTTGGCACAACTGATGAAGCATCCATTTGAACCGATCCACCGTGCTTCCCTCAAATACTTGTCGTGGAAGGTTGCCTTATTGATAGCTCCTACATCAGCTAGGCGGGTCAGTGAGGTGCAAGCGCTGTCCATCCAAGAGCCATTCCTGCAGCTTAAACAAGATAGACTACTAATGCGCACTAACCCGCATTTTATTCCAAAGGTTCCGTCAGACTTTCACATGAACGAACCTTTGGTCTTCAAGTCTTTTTTCCCTCATCCATCTACTCCAGTGGAGAGGGCATTACACTCTTTAGACGTGAAAAGATGCGTTCAATTTTATTTGGACAGGACTAAAGCTTTTCGGCGTTCTAATCAGCTATTTGTGGCATACAGTGCTCCTAGGAAGGGGTACCCGCTATCAAAGCAGAGTATTTCTAGATGGATCGCCTCTGCTATTCGCTTCTGCCATCAGGCAGCGGGCAAACCTTTGCAGTCATCTGTGCATGCTCACTCGACGAGAAAAGTCTCATCGTCAGCGGCACTGTTTGCCGGAGTGCCACTACAAGACATATGTAGGGCAGCAACATGGAAGAGCTGTCATACCTTCACTAAGCACTATTGCTTGGAGTCCCTCTTGCACGGAGAGGTAGCAGTGGGCCAGGCGGTTCTCAGGAATCTCTTCAAGTGAAGGTGAGCCATTTCTCCTACATCCCTCCATCCTAGAACAGGTATGCACATTGAAAAAGAAAAAAGAAAAAAAAAAAAAAAAGAAATGCATCTAAAGATAAGAGAACGCTATCATAATCCCATAAGTAAGCGGGTTTTTAGACATTGATCATGTTACAGTAGTGTCTTATGATGTTTTATTACTGGTTTGTTATTCAAATTTCATGTATCTTCACAGGTATATCTCTATATATATTAGAGATAAGGAGATACTTATATTTATATACATATAGATATATAGATATGTATATATATATATATATATATATATATATATATATATATAGAGAGAGAGAGAGAGAGAGACATATGTCAGTACACTCATATACTTCATCAATTTATGCATGATGATAAGAAGGGTTTGTGGTTTAAGATAATTTGTTTATTAAAGATGTTGTCATTTTACAATGTGCATAGTTATTGCTTTCTACTCTGATTCAAGCATGTGAATCTATGAAAGTTCCAATACTGGAGTAAGAAAATAAGTTACTTACCTGTAACTATAGTTCTCCAGTATTGGAATCTTTCATAGATTCACATGCGACCCACCCGCCTCCCCGGAGAAGCTCACTTCACCTCTTTCTTTCTATTTATACATATATTCAACATAATATAAGCACTTGTGCTTCGAAAATCTGAGGTGCTAGAGCTTCTCTCAGGAGGTTCTGAAGGGTGCTGTCGCCTGATTGGTGGAGGATCAGGTTTGGGCCTTTTCACAAAATGACTCTGATAGACTATGAAATTGAAGAGGCCTAGGGCCTTTTTCTCTTCAATATGTTTTAACATTACTTATGAAAATTGTACCGGGACTCCCATCTCGACGACGGGGAATGATTCAAGCATGTGAATCTATGAAAGATTCCAATACTGTAGAACTATAGTTACAGGTAAGTAACCTATTTTCTTCAAAATCTGGTTGGTGTGTAAATATCACTGTAGATTTGACTCCTGCTGTTCACTCCTTGTTTTGAATTACCTACTTGCTCATGTACCTTCTTGCTTTTGTTATACTGCTGTCTATGTTTGCTGGCTGATATGACCACCTACTACACAGTACTCTGTAACCAGTCACTCGACTTAATATGCCTCTCACCTTGGCCGCAATATCGCTTGTTTTCACTATATTGAGACTTTAGCACTATTTCCACTACGTGCTTGACTCTTTCCTTACCTTAGGTCTTTCTCTTTGGATTCACCGACTTGCCTACCTTACTCTTACAACTTGACTTTACATCGCGCATCTTGCCCTGCATGTACACTATGTTTTTCCTAACACTGATGTTCTTAGTACATACAACTACATCCACCACAAGTCTCTGTTACCTTCTTATCGTTCTCTTTTTCTACATCATGTATGACTTCTGTTCGACTCCCCAGTGTGGCTTGATTATCTCCCTTTCGCTCCAACTTTCTCTCTTTCTTGCTTCACCTTTTCAATTTCTATCACCAGCCCCTATCACCGCTTTCTTCCCCTTAATCAATTCATCATCTTTGCTCTCCACCTTCCTCCATTACTATCTTATATCTTTTTTCTGGCCATTCTCTTCCTCTTAATTAGCTCGAATCTCTTGTATATGGTACCGGCCCACCCACCGAGTCTTTTATTCTTCGGTCCTCTTCATTCTTCTCTCCTTCTTTTGTCCATTTCTGCTTTACTACATGCCTTCCTAAGATGGCTGCCGTGTTTTCGGACGTTACGCTCTCTGACTATTGCTTAGTCCTTTTTCTATTTCCCGGTCTCTGTTCTTCTACTTAAGCATACGAGCGCGGGGCCACGGGACCCAAATACGCGCTTCACACGTACTGCCTCTCTGCTCCGGCCCGGTTCCTTAATGTATGTTACTCTCACCTGGCATTCCGTTGCCTTTCTACCCAGTGTTTTGCTTTTCATTAAGCCAAGGACATTACTCTTACAGTTTTCTACTTGGACACGCGCTTTCTTTAATTCGCATAGCCCCCCTTTTTCTTACGGCTTCCTCCCTTTCGCCCGGACACGTGCCGTTTGCAATTTGGGACTTCGTCCCACAGGACATTATACTTGCTTACACTTTCTGCTAACAAGCTTAATTACGGTTTAGCAGTTATCCCTTGCCTTCATTTTTGCCCAGACTTGTGCCGGCTACCATATGGGACTGCGTGCCTCGTGACATTTTACTTACTTATACTTTCTGTGAACAATGTGTAATTTTGGTCTAGCTTTTACCCTTTGCCCTTTGTTTTTACGTTTACAATTCTGGCCCTATGGGTCACTCACCCTCGTCTTTTCTTCTTATCCCCACCTTTCTCACCCTCTTACAGGGCCTTAACCTCAGGCTTATCAAGGCCTTCTCTACCCTACTTTTTTACGTGCTTATTACTTGGATCCACCATACCTGACGATGCTTGGATACTACCCCACATCTTTGCTCTACACTCCAAGGTATCTACATAGTGGCTGGCACATTCCACTTTTCATATATATTTGTTATATCGTCTTTTTACATTACGTCTCTGACTCTCCACATTGAGCCATTCATTACCATTGATCTATTCTTCTAGATCTCTACCTACCGCCTAGGGCCCACCTGCCTTACCATAGGGTTCTTTCGTGCTCTGCTCCATTGGCCGGACAGCACAGGTATGACCTTCTTTACGCTCTACCCTGTTTCTTTCTCGTTGGGTCTTACTTATTTTACTCATCTCCATCCCTTACTGTTCACCACGTTTGCTTATACGGGCCCTCTCCCCCTTTTCTTCTGTTTGACTGCTTGGAAACACCTTCTTCACCTACTTGGCACCCACTGTGTGGTTTTCCCACGTGGGGTTTTTATTCACATTTGCACAGCTAGGTGTCCTCTTCTCTTTCTCTTTTCTGTATTATTGACTTAGGTTAGTTCATTCTACACTCTTTGCCATGTCCATCCTCCTTCACCTGTTTAAACCTTCACATCTCTCACCGATTTCCGTCTATCAGCACTGTTATTAATCAAACACGGACACTTATTAGGTCTCACTTAAGTACAGGCACTGTTACATACAAGTTTGCCTTTTTTGACTGTCTTGCAGCCTTGATGAAGTCACCTGAGTGACGAAACACGTGTTGGCTGTATGTTGATGAATGATCAACCCTGGGGCCAACTGTGCCTACAAATAAAGACACTTTCCACAAACAGTTTCGGGATCTTCACGTTTTTATCATCTCCAACTACAACTACACCTCCAGGGATATATATCCTTGCTACGTTATTGGACTATTTATCTCTGTGTGCAGTGGTCACATTGTCTGTGATATTTCTGTGTACTTTGGTACCCAATTTCTGTGCCTACTGGGTAGTAAGGCACTTGACTACTTGGCACCAGATTCTGTTTGCATTTACTTCTGTTAACTAATACTGTTTTACTTCCTAGATGTGCGGCATCTCTAAACCCCTACTACCCCTGTCTATGCTCTAGGTCCTGTCCTGTCTGAATGTAGTGAGCCGCACTCTAGTAACATCAACTGTTATTGTACTATTTCTCTCTACTGACCAATGTTTCCTCTAGGTATTATTGACATGGCTTTATTCGATGACAACCGGGACACCCTAGCTGAAGAACTGTTCTCCAAAAAACCCTCAGCTTTACACACAACAAACCCCACTCCTCCTAAAGAAGGACTAAGACAGAAATTTATTAAATTAGAGAGACTGAAAAAACAAGAGCTAGCACGCTGGTGGGACGTTACTACTCTTAAACGCTATCTAGAACTGAAACAAGTCCCCAGAGGACTACGGGTAATAATATTTCCCTCCTTTGAAGATCTTGACCCTGATCTGCTCGGGGAGTGGGAACACCTGATTTCCTCTACCTCCTTCAGCATGATTAACATACTTATTAAGCATGCTGACAGAAAACGAAACAAATTACTACTTGATATTGCTTCCCTTGAGGAGGAGATTAAAAGTCTCAACCTCACAGAAGCAACGGACAAGAACTATACTATCATGAGGGAGATACTCAATGGGTACCAACTCTACGTAAAGGACAAGAAAATGAGAAAACTTATCAGGGACGAGAATGACTATAGCAGTGGCAGCATTTACACCTTTGCACGTAGATTCGATCAGGTTAATAAGGACACCAGTAACAAGCTAACGAAGGTCACTACCCCTGCTGGATCAGCCTCATGCAGTTTATCTGATGTTTCTAATCTTTCCAGCGATTGCCTGGACTCACCCATGGAAGGGTCCTCTGGTAGCACACAGCTCCAAAATACAACCCACCAATCGAGTTCTTTTTTAGAGGAACTAGGCCGATACAGGAAGGGGTTACGCCAGAATTTCAACAGGTCAGGTACAAACACAAACCCACCCGTAGGGGGGGGGAACACAACAACAAACACCAGGGAGGGCGTGACAACACGGTCCACCTCGAAAACCCAAAGGACTTGAGTAATCCCTCACATCGGAACCCACTAACTGTAACAGAGGACTCAGTACAGGTTATGAATCTTTCCAGTCTGGAGTTATCAATTCATGAAATGAACGTTTTGAAAAAATGTCTTGGCTTTTGTCCTACTTCCAAACCTGACTATACCAACATACGTATAGATCTCTACAAATTTATACGCAACCTCAAACTCAAGAAATTTTTCCACAACAAACCACCAACTAGCAAGGCTTCCCACACTCCCACACTGGCTTGCAATCAATCCATCAAGGACTTACAGGATATTCATATGATTCTCTCACTTGACAACACTTCCTCACTGACCCCCAGCTTTGACGAACTACTTATTGAGCTTGACATCCCACCTAACCTTGACGTTGACAGCGGGTTCAAACCCAAATCCACCTTTGTCCCAACATTTTCTCCTGACAATTACATTGACGTCTTTTACAGAGCTGTTAGTACAGCATTGTACCATTTGGAAGACAAAGCCAGGACCCGTACACACAAACCGAACACTAATCTTAATCATAACGAAATTCGTGCGTTGCAGAGACTTTCGACACCTACGGACATAGTCATTAGAGAGGCTGATAAAGGGGGCAACGTCGTTGTCATGAACAGGTCTGACTATCTATCAGAAATCAATAGACAACTCAGTGACACACAGGCTTACACTTTGTTTCAGAATAGCCCCTTCCCTGGCATCACCACTCTGATCTCAAACAAATTGACACATTGGAAAAACCTTTGTCTTCTGACTGATCTAGAATACAAATATCTTCACATTGAGGCACCTCGGGCACCCTGCATTTACATCCTACCCAAGGTTCACAAATCAGGGAGCTTCCCACCCGGTAGACCCATCATCTCGGGTTTTGGCTCGCCAACAGAACACATTTCGGAGTACATAGATTCTTTCCTTCAACCCATGGTACACAACCTACCCTCATACATACAGGACACCAGGGATCTGCTGTGTCAACTTGAAGACATTGAATGGACGAACAAATGTATGTTTGTCAGCCTTGATGTAAGCTCTCTATATACCTCCATTCCCCTTGAGATGGGTCTTGAAATGCTTAAGTCTACTCTCAGTGTTCGTGATGCCACATTGTATGAAGACACGCTCATGCTTCTTGACTTTACACGGCTAGTACTTGAAAACAACGTATTCCTACATGATGGGAGGTGGTATCGCCAGTGCCAGGGGGTAGCCATGGGAGCTAAATTTTCTCCTTCATATGCTAACCTCTACATGGGGCAATTTGAGAAACTACACCTATGGTCCAACTGTCCTACACACATCACCCAGCACATTTTGTATTGGGGGAGATATATCGACAACATTTTGGCTATATGGACTGGTAATATTCTTGAGCTAACACACTCATACACCACTTAAACACTAATGAGTTTAATTTAGTGTTTACACATAAGGTAGATGTTGCCCGGATTGAGTTTTTGGATCTATTTCTGTATATCACTGACAATAAGATCACATCCAGACTGTACAGGAAACCCACTGCCTGTAATTCGATTCTCCATGCACAGAGTGCTCATCCCCATGCACAGATGAGGGCCATTCCTTATGGGGAAATGGTTAGGGTACGGCGTAATTGCACTGACAATGGCATTTTCAAACAGGAACTTGACAACCTGGCACGTCGCTTCCAGGCTAGGGGTTACACTGGTAAACTCATCTCAGCGGCCAAGAGACGGATATCCACTAAGGACCAACATTCTTTACTGATTAAGGGCCCCAAAAAACCTTATAAGAAGGGGACCAAAGATAAGAGGCCGGTCTCCTTCATCACCCAATATAGCCCTGCCAGCAACACAGTGCTCCGCATTCTTAAAAGACACTGGCACCTGTTATTATTGGACTCCTGTCTGAAAGACTCTATTGGTGCGTCACCGACCATAATACACAGTAGGGGCCGTACTCTTAGAAACATTCTATGCCCCAGTTTCCTGGCTCCATCACCACAGACACATCCACCTGCTTGGATTCCAGAGAAACCCAAAGGCCTTTATAAATGTGGCTGCTGTATATCCTGCCAACTCGCCCTCAACAAAACTGTATCCTTCACTTTCAACACTGGGACCATTTACCACATCAAGGTTTTTATTAACTGTAACACCAGATACACAGTCTATTATATCGTCTGTGTATGTGGTTTGATTTATGTTGGAAGTACAATACGACCATTGAAGGAACGCATCCAAGAACACGTTAGAGCCATCAGAAGTTTCAGCACAACCTATCCCCTTGCTGTTCACTTTAATACTCTACATGGGGAGAAGGACCTTCTGAACATTAGGTTCCATGGCATCACCCAGGTTTTCAATTCACCTAGATGGGGTGATAGAACCAGAGACCTGCGTAAATGTGAGGCGAAATGGATTCTAAAACTTCGTGCAGTAGAACAAGGACTGAACACTGATCGCGAACTACATTTTTTCCTCACATGATTTCAGCACCATTACCGCCATTTTGCCTTGATAACTTACACTAACGAACTAATGGTTTTACTTCATGTCATGTTCATGAGTGCTGATGACAACTAACATTCAACATCTAGTTGGTGTGTAAATAGCACTGTAGATTTGACTCCTGCTGTTCACTCCTTGTTTTGAATTACCTACTTGCTCATGTACCTTCTTGCTTTTGTTATACTGCCCTCTATGTTTGCTGGCTGATATCACCACCTACTACACTGTACTCTGTAACCAGTCACTCGACTTAATATGCCTCTTACCTTGGCCGCAATATCACTTGTTTTCACTATATTGAGACTTTAGCACTATTTCCACTACGTGCTTGACTCTTTTCTTACCTTAGGTCTTTCTCTTTGGATTCACCGACTTGCCTACCTTACTCTTACAACTTGACTTTACATTGCGTATCTTGCCCTGCATGTACACTATGTTTTTCCTATCACTGATGTTCTTAGTACATTTAACTACATCCACCACCAGTCTCTGTTACCTTCTTATCGTTCTCTTTTTCTATATCATTTATGACTTGTGTTCTACTCCCCAGTTTGGCTTGATTATCTCCCTTTCACTCCAACTTTCTCTCTTTCTTGCTTCACCTTTTCAATTTCTATCACCAGCCCCTATCACCACTTTCTTCCCCTTAATCAATTCATCATCTTTGCTCTCCACTTTCGTCCATTACTATCTTATATCTTTTTTCTGGCCATTCTCTTCCTCTTAATTAGCTCGAATCTCTTGTATATGGTACCGGCCCACCCACCGCGTCTTTTATTCTTCGGTTCTCTTCATTCTTCTCTCCTTCTTATGGCCATTTCTGCTTTACTACATGCCTTCCTAAGATGGCCGCTGTGCTTTCGGATGTTACGCTCTATGACTATTGCTTAGTCCTTTTTCTATTTCCCGGTCTCTGTTCTTCTACTTAAGCATACGAGCGCGGGGCCATGGGACCCAAATACGCGCTGCACACGTACTGCCTCTCTGCTCCGGCCCGGTTCCTTAAGGTATGTTACTCCCACCTGGCATTCCGTTGCCTTTCTACCCAGTGTTTTGCTTTTCATTAAGCCAAGGACATTACTCTTACAGTTTTCTACTTGGACGCGTGCTTTCTTTAATTCGCATAGCCCCCCTTTTTCTTACAGCTTCCTCCCTTTCGCCCAGACACGTGCCGTTTGCAATTTGGGACTTCGTCCCACAGGACATTATACTTGCTTACACTTTCTGCTAACAAGCTTAATTACGGTTTAGCAGTTATCCCTTGCCTTCATTTTTGCCCAGACTTGTGCCGGCTACCATATGGGACTGCGTTCCTCGTGACATTTTACTTACTTATACTTTCTGTGAACAATGCGTAATTTTGGTCTAGCTTTTACCCTTTTCCCTTCGTTTTTACATTTACAATTTTGGCCCTACGGGTCACTCACCCTCGTCTTTTCTTCTTATCCCCACCTTTCTCACCCTCTTACAGGGCCTTAACCTCAGGCTTATCAATGCCTTCTCTACCCTACTTTTTTACGTGCTTATTACTTGGATCCACCATACCTGACGATGCTTGGATACTACCCCACATCTTTGCTCTACACTCCAAGGTATCTACATAGTGGCTTGCACATTCCACTTTTCATATATATTTGTTATATCTTCTTTTTACATTACGTCTCTGACTCTCCACATTGAGCCATTCATTACCATTGATCCATTCTTCTAGATCTCTACCTATCGCCTAGGGCCCACCTGCCTTACCATAGGGTTCTTTCGTGCTCTGCTCCATTGGCCGGACAGCACAGGTATGACCTTCTTTACGCTCTACCCTGTTTCTTTCTCGTTGGGTCTTACTTATTTTACTCATCTCCATCCCTTACTGTTCACCACGTTTGCTTATACGGGCCCTCTCCCCCTTTTCTTCTGTTTGACTGCTTGGAAACACCTTCTTCACCTACTTGGCACCCACTGTGTGTTTTCCCCACATGGGGTTTTTATTCACATTTGCACAGTTAGGTGTCCTCTTCTCTTTCTCTTTTCTGTATTATTGACTTAGGTTAGTTCATTCTACACTCTTTGCCATGTCCATCCTCCTTCACCTGTTTAAACCTTCACACCTCTCACCGATTTCCGTCTATCAGCACTGTTATTAATCAAACACGGACACTTATTATGTCTCACTTAAGTATAGGCACTGTTACATACAAGTTTGCCTTTTTTGACTGTCTTGCAGCCTTGATGAAGTCACCTGAGTGACGAAACACATGTTGGCTGTATCTCGATGAATGATCAACCCTGGGGCCAACTGTGCCTACAAATAAAGACTCTTTCCAAAAACAGTTTCGGGATCTTCACGTTTTTATCATCTCCAACTACAACTACACCTCCAGGGATATATATCCTTGCTACATTATTGAACTATTTATCTCTGTGTGCAGTGGTCACATTGTCTGTCATATTTTCATATTTTATTGATCCTGGGGTGAAATACTAAAATAAAAAAGCTTGTTATATGTGTGGTTCATATACTGTTGGTGATTTTCTACAGTTGTGTAATAGTTGGAGAAGCTTCTTGTAGGAGCGGTTTATTTGTTTATTATTTTTTTCTCCTCTGATGTTCTATTTTCTTCATCTTGTGAGGAACTTTTATCTTTCAGTATTCATGACTGGACCCACTGGAGTTGAGCTGCAATATAGTAACTTTTGTAATCATGCCCAGCCATCTCCCAGCAACTGTGTTTTATGTAAAGCCACTCTAATCCTGCCTCCTCTCCAAATGTGGTCCATCATCCTGTTAATGCCATAACAATATCTAGAGGTTATCACCACAAGCACCCATTATAAACACATATGAAAAACAAGGCACAATCACCATTTTTGCAAGAGTCCAACTAGGACCAAACCCGTGCATATTCTCTCATGCAGACAGCAGCTTTCCTAGGGTCTCCTCTGTTGAATCAAAAAAGCAGGGGGGATAAAATAAAGTTAATGTTCATTTTGGTTGGTGAAATCTCTACTCTACAAAGCTGCACATCAAAAGGTTTTGTTGCTGATCCGTTTATATTGATCAAGCACCAGAGCCTGGGCAGAAAAAGTTCTAAATATTGCCCGCTGCTTAAAATGTGCCTGGGAGCGACAGGGCAATCAGTGGTTTTGCACCCAACTCTCAAGGTAGTTAAGTTATTCAGTCCAAGGCTTACTCTGGAAGGTGGTGTAAGGTAGAAACTTCAAAATCAGTATAGAGAATAACACTGGTTAACAGATCATTGGCCAGCCACTGCTTTTTCTTGAAAAAAGGACTTTATTCTGAGAACACAACTAAATACAACACCTGAAATGCAGTGAGCAAAAATAATATTCACAGTTGTGCCTAGGGTCATAATATACTCAAAGATTGCTTTCACTCAAGAACACAATCAGATTAGAGTGAACACACTTTCATTGTCGCACACCTCAGGCAATAATTTCCATTCACTTCCCAAAGGCTGTGATTACATACTATGCAGATAGACAAAACCTAGTTGCTTCTAACCCCCATAGTATATTTACTCCAGTGTTCGTCAGTATTCTTATATTACACTGTCTTGGATGCACACAGTATCTTTAAGTCTGGTGTGTGGGCACCACTTGCGATGCATTGTTGGCTGGGGGCTACTGTGCCACTCTTGGCTGTGAGCACACATTCCATGAGAGCGGCCGCGCTTGACTCTGCCCTGCCTGGCTGTCTCCTGCATTGTCCTCTGGCATTTTAAATGTGCGCAGACATGCTTTTCCGAGTCAGATGAAGCATCTGACTCGGCAGTCCACACCTAGGCAAATGGACGTCACACTCACTTGCATCTAGTGGAGGTAGAGAAACCATCTGTGGGATCTTTCTCAAATGTCTACCAATGTCAGCTTCTCATTTCTGGCGGAGTGTCGTTAAAGGGTCCGATGACCTATCTGGAATGCCTCTAACAAGCTAGGAGATGAGTCTCCGGCCAGATCCCACGGTAAACATTGTTTGGATTAACAGATGTGCGAGTGGTTCAGTCACTGAGTGTCAGTGATTCCCCAGAGATGCTCCAGTTCCGCAGCTAAGCGTGTGTGTGTGTTAGGAACGGTTCCACCAGAAGGCCAGACTGCTCCGACAGTGTGTCAAAGGGATACATCTCAGTGTTGTAAAAATTTCTCGCAAGCCTCCCATATTCCTGCAGCACTGCATCTGTGGCTGGTCGAAAAACTTGTGTGCCCCTCGGGAGCATATCACGTGATAGTGGGGGAAACCTCCAGAGCTTTATGATAGCACAACAATTTGTCTGGGGCCTTAGGCAGGACCAAATTAGAAATGAAAAGGTTGCAGGCAACAAACAGGGTGTTCTTTCCATCACAGTCGCACACCTCAGATAGACTGCGACCAGCCAGCTAGGGTGCTGACCATTGGATTTGAGCCACAAGGTAATAATGCTTAAATATCGGAGCCCGAGTCCATCCTGATCTGTGGGATGCTGCAGTTCGACCTTGCGCCGCCTTTTTCTTCCAGATCAGGTCCCCCAGCATGGCATAATATGGAATAAGCTGCAAGATACATGGATCACCAAGGAGTCTTGGCAACATTGCCATTTTTAATAGGGCATCCTTCCCCTGCACTGCCAAGGGGAGTGTCAGAACATGATTTGAGTTGCAGGGATGATATCCCCTTCATTAAATTCCCATCTTGAAAATCTTTGCTGGCATGATATATATTGATACCGAGGAATTACAGTTGAGAGGGTTTCAACCTTATCTGATGTGTGTTTACCACTCAGACACTTTGAGTTCATTGGTTCCCTCCCAGCTTTCCTCTTCTGCCCAGGCCTCCCCATTTCTCCCTTCCGCTGAAGCTTCTGCACTGGACCTTACACAGCACGGATGTCTAACCCTTTGAACTAGGATAGTAGCTCATTAAGTGCCTTCCCTTAACGTCACTGAACTTACCTATTGCTAGTTTGCCTTTCTTGCAAAGAAGTCTGCACTCAGTACTCTATGCTTCTAGTGTTTGTGGCCATCCTCCTATGGTAAGATCTCTGTTACCCTCAAGATCGATCCTTACCTGCAGTCCTTGCAGTGCTCTGATCTTGATGTCTGCAAAGACAACTAATGTGCATTGAATCACTTTCAAGGATTGGATCCTGATTGTGTGATTGTGTCCAGCCACTCGTTTGTCTTCTGAATAGCCTTGAAAAGGTTATATCTTTGCCAGATTATACTGATCTAAACTTCTCCAGGTCTATGGCCAATGCACACTTATTTTACTTGGTCATGCTTACTCTCCGTCTCTGTTGAGAAGCATAGGATGATCCTGCGGAACATTGATCTGAAAACTGATGAGCTGTCCTCCAAGCCTATTTCCTAGGGAATCAATGTTTGTTTCAGGTGGCAAATGGAATATGCCCCTTTCCACACATATCTTCACTATTATCTCTTTAGTTAAGGCTTAGGGAAAACAAAGTGTGTTTTTCACAAATCTCATCTTCTTGTGTGGCCGATCAACATTGGTACCTGGAATGGCATCATACAGGCCAGTTCATAATTAGTTTGCTCCGTACGTATAGGGATTTCACCTATGGTTGATGTTATGGAGGCCTTAGTACCTGTGGTCGTAGTTAGTAGGCAATACTCACTGCCTCAATTCGAACTGATTTCTTTTGATGACTATTAAACTGCTATTTGTGGCCTGAAACCATGCTCTCCTACTGACCTGTGTCCCACTGATCTGCAGGTTAAGGTGGTGGATGTGAAATAACCCTATGGTGAATAAGTTACTTAATGACTCTCTTTCTACTGCCATTGATTCCTCAGTTTGGAAGCAGGCTAAGCTACTCCCCCTTTTTTTTTAAAAAAACCTTCTGCTAATCCTAGCATCTTAGCTAAATACAAACCCATTTCACCGTTATCAGCATTTACTAAGGTCCTGGAGAAATTTGTTAACTAGCAGCTTTACAATTACCTAGAGACCAATTGTCTTCTGCACCCCAGTCAGTTTGGATTTCGTCCAAAGCTGAGCACTTGAACCACTTTTCAGGAGGTGGCAGAATACATCAAATGCTCTCTAGATAAGGGTGGCATGTTAGCGTGATATTATTAGATCTCTCTGTGGCGTTTGATACGGTGCTCCATCCTCTGCTGTTTCACCGCCTGAAGGCCATTGCTTGGAGTGTTCAGCACTTAATTAGATTAAATCCTTTTTGAGAATAGAGGCCTAGGTTTGGTTGCCCCTTTTCTCTTTAGGCACTAAGCCTCTGTCGGTTGGGGAGCCGCAGCGATCGACCTTGAGTCCTACACTCTTCAGTGTCTATCTGACCCCTTTGGCACCACTTTTGGAATCTTTTTAAAGTGACGATGATACGCAGCTGCTATTCTCCTTTAATAAGGAGGAAGCATTGATCCGAGTCTTATTACATTTTGCCTGGGGGCTATATTCAAATGGATGCATCAGAATCAGCCTATTTGTAATGTAGAAAAGACAGAGGTCCTTCTCCTTGGTTTGTTTTCTCCATTTCGGAGGTCTAAGTGTTGGCCTGAGAATGCTCCCCACTCTGGCCTCTTGGTCTGAAGTAGTTCAAATTTGGGGGTTTAGTTTAATAATCAGCTTTCTTTTCAGCGACAGTTTTCTGCTTAGATGGGGACCTGCTTTGGGCTTCTACACACACTAAATAAAAAAATCCTGCATTTTGTTCCTCAACCTGCTAGGAAAACTGTTCCCCAGACCTTAATTACTTCAAGGCTGGACTATGTCAACATCCTCTATCTGGGCCTACTTAACTACCTAATTAAAAGGCTTCCGGTAATACAAAATGGTGGTGGCACAGCTCTTTATCAAACTTTGTTGCAGAACGTCTGCTTTGCCTTATTTGAGCTTTCATCACTGGCTGCCAGTCAAGATGTGGATTCTTTTTAAGGTGCTAATCTTGACTCAGATAGATTCATGTCATGCAGGACCTCAATATCTGGAAGCCAGAATTAATTTCTACTCTCCCATGAGAGAGCTACGCTCTTCTCAGTTGGCTTTAGCTGACGTCCCAAGGATAAGGTTCACTAGAATGGTGATGGCTTTGTTTAGAAGCTTCAGAATCTCTATTTATGAAAAAAATAAGACTTTGCCCTTTGTTCAGGCATAATCCCTCCTCCCTCTAAGTCAGAGGTCTTCAAACTGTGGGGCGGGCCCACCTAGGGGGGCCTCAAATGATCCCAGGGGGGGCGCCAAACTCTGGCCAAAAGAAATATTATACAGATAACATGCCTTTGTTTTAAGTGGAAGCATGTTATTGCAGTTTTAAAAAGGTAACAGTACTTAACTGCAATGTTAAAATAGGTTTAGACATATTTAAACATTGCCATCTTTCGAAAATAATTGTGAACAATTCTGAGGGGGGCCCAATGATTTTTATTTTTCAACTGGGGGCGCAGCATTAAAAGGTTTGAAGACCACTGCTCTAAGTCTTAGCACTGGGATACTCCTCGGAGCAGCTGTTGCGCTTTATAAATCCTTATTCATTCATTCAGTCAGTCTGTCAAACATTTATCCATGCATATGTCATGCAGGTGCTTTCTGAGATATTGCCCAGGGTTTCAAGCAGGCTTCTCTCTCTCCTGCCTTGCACAGTAAGACTTCAATTTATCCTTCTGCTCTTGAGGATGGGAGTTTGCATTGCTCAGTTACTTCTCAGCTCCTGTTCCATCACTTCAGACCCCTTGGTTCTCCAGACAGTTGTTGGATGCCATATACATATTTGGGATCCTTCTTGTCAGTGTGAACATCCCCGCAACACATTGTGTTTTTCCCTAAAGGTGAGTGGTGGCACTGGAGGGGGTAAGCAACAAAGAGCGAGGTGTTGGGGTGCGGACGGGGCAAGCAACAAAAGGGTGGGGTTGTGGTGGACAGGACCCGGAGCCGATTGACGCCACCAGCGAGTAGGGGAGCTGTTCATGAAAAATCTTCTGAATCCATTTTGACGCTTGGTGAGACCTCACAAGTAAGGAATCTGCAGCTAGATATAGGGGCTGATTCTAATCCTGGCGGGCGGCGGAGGCCGCCCGCCAGAATTCCGCCCCCATAATACCGCTCCGCGGTCAGAAGACCGCGGAGGGTATTATGAGTTTTTCCCTGGGCTGGCGGGCGGTCTCCAAAAGACCGCCCGCCAGCCCAGGGAAAAACTCCCTTCCCACGAGGATGCCGGCTCGTAATCGAGCCGGCGGAGTGGGAAGGTGCGACGGGTGCAGTAGCACCCGTCGCGTATTTCAGTGTCTGCAAGGCAGACACTGAAATACCTTGCGGGGCCCTCTTACGGGGGCCCCTGCCGTGCCCATGCCATTGGCATGGGCACGGCAGGGGCCCCCAGGGGCCCCGCGACCCCCCCTACCGCCATCCTGTTCATGGCGGCTTTCCCGCCATGAACAGGATGGCGGTAGGGGGGTCGGAATCCTCATGGCTGCGGAGCGCGCTCCGCAGCCATGGAGGATTCCCCCGAGCAGCGGAAAGTCGGCGGGAGACCGCTGACTTTCCGCTTCTGACTGCGGCTGAACCGCCGCGGTCAGAATACTCGTTGGAGCACCGCCAGCCTGTTGGCGGTGCTCCCGTGGTCGGCCGCCAGGGTCAGAATGACCCCCATATTCTCTACAAGATAAAGCTCTACCAAAGGTAAGTAACTTGTCCGTCTATTTCAGTACAGGGATTGTAGTAAAAATCCTCTCCATGTACAAAGAAATAGATGGACCCATAGACATATGTAGCACAAAAAAAAACAGATCCATGCAAGCTTCTGCTCTGACACCATTTACCAATACAAGAGTAGACCGCAGTGACTGCACAGGTCTGTTCTACTTCCACAGGTGCCAGCAATCTCCCATCTAATAGTCCGGGAACAGAGGGGACAGCCCCTGGTAGGAAGATGCCACAAGCACTTGACTCGGAATCAATGATCCATGGGGAAAGCTGAAGCAAACTACCTCAGCACAAACCCAAAAGGTCCCCGCAGAAGCCATGGACAGTCAGCAGACAAAAGTATTATTTTACTTTAACACTCCCAGATTTACAATTCCAGCACTCCCCATCTTCACAGTACTCATACACTGGCCATTTACACAATTCCTGTTCATAGCATTCCAGCATACAGTGTCTCAATTGCAGCAAACTTTCTGATTTCACAATTGCACTCTCGGTTTCACAATTTCAACGTTCCTGAGGATTCATAAAGCAGAATAGCTCTGCTTAAACTTTGTGAAGACACTCTCATTACCGGAATAAAATTGTTCTCTTCCAGGGGATCCTCATCAATAGTCATAAACATTGAATATTCCCGCCCTTGTGCGGGGACCCCGGAGCATATATAAAATATATACACATTATACATGTGTAACAAACAGTCATGCAGGCTATCATGTTAAAAACAGGCTAAAATGCTTTATTTCTATGAAGTTTTTTATTTTTTTTTATTTTATTTTTTAAATACTACAATAGAGCATAAATAAGTACCCAAGCTCCTAAAATTAGGCTTGGGGAAGTAAGCAGTAGCAAACTCTAGTGAAAAAATAGAGAAAACTGCATTGAAAAACAATGAAGCATTCTTAGCCAATAGGCTGCATGTAGGTTAACACAGGAGAACCATAAAAACTTTGGCACTGTGCCTTTAAGACCCTGAGCACCTCCAGTATCCCACCATGCCTCAGGGGTGAAGGAAAGGTGACAGTTGGTTCACAGTTAGGTCAGTTCTTTTTTTCCGGCTTCTTCTGAGAGGATCCTGGAGCATTGAGCTCTCAGTTTTTCTGAGTTTTCCTCAGATAAATTCTTTAAAAAAGCGTTTTTTCACTTTTCACTCGACAAGTAACATCTTTGTCTGAGCTAGGAAGGTTTTTTCTGACAGAAAAATGCCTTCTCTTTTCGTCAAATGCCCTGCTTGTGGGAAGAAGAAGGCCCAGTCAGATCCCCACTCTCTGTGCATAGTGTGCCTGCCTCAGAGTCACTGCCCTGACACTTGTAAGTACTGTAAGAACATGTCTAGGAGGACTCTGAAAGACAGAGAGAAGATCCGACTTCATGGGCTTCAGGAGAGGAAAAGAACATCGTCCTCCTCACTCCCCAGGCATCCAGAAGGCCATTCTCAGGAGAGAATGGCCCGGTCGACGTCGACAGGTAGGAAAATACCTGTTTGTTCACCGTCGACGTCGTCGCTACCTCCGTCCCACCGGCATAGATCGCCGTCGACGGCGACACACCCGACGTCGAAGGGAACGGCGTCGAGGGAACATCAGAGCAGGGGCAGGTCTCCGTCGACGGCAGCCCGCCGATCGACGTCGAGCCATCGCCGGCATGCCCGGTCGCCGCCAAAGGCTGTGCGCCCCCCGACGTCAGGACACACGACGTCGAGATCTCCACGACGGCACGAGAAACATCCGCCGTCAACCTCCCATCGCTCCACGTCGAGGCACACGACGGCGAGCAGGTCGAGGTCCAAGGAACGCCGTTCGACGTCAAGGCACTCAACGTCGAGGCAATCAACGTCGAGGCAGGACCATCCGACTGGGCGTCCTTCGACGTCGAAACAGCCATCGACGTCGACGCAGGTTTTACCTGTCCAACAGGGAGCAGAACATCGCCCCTCGCCAGACAAGGCTCAGTCTCCAGTGGTCTCCATACCGAGCGACTCTTCTCGGTCAAGAGCATCTCCTGGGCATGTCTCGCCCATCAACCTATCTCCGAGATGGCTGGAGAGCCTCAACAGACCAGCGGCCTCCCCAGATTCGCAATATTCGCGAATGTATTCACCCACTGCCTCCCCGCCAAGAACGCCATCGCCGACAGCCGGGGCAGAACGGGCTCGTTCAGCTCCTCGACAGCCGACCGCGAGGCCTAGGCGCTCGGCTACAGCGTCCCGCAGCAGATCTCGCTCTCAACGGAGATCCAGGTCGCGCTCAAGAAGATCACCCTCTTGGTCTTCATCAGGTTCTTCTGTTGGGCGTTACTCACCTACTCTTACAGATTCACCACCTGCTAGAGTCTCACCAGTGGATGACATAACCACTTTCAACGAGGTGTTGCTAAGAGGAGCGCAGAAACTCAATATAGAGGTTCCAGAACCGTCTACCTCCTCATCAATCATCTTTGAGACGCTACAACAGAGATCAGCGTCGAAAAAGTTGCTGCCTCTAGTGCCTGGTTTGTTGCAGCCGACCATGGACACTTTTCTGGCCCCAGCCTCGCTTAAGTCTGCCCCGGCTCGGATTCTTAAAAAGTACAAGGCTCCAGAGCAAGACCCTTTATTCCTTAGGAAGGATCCGCCACCAGACTCAGTGATCATAGCTGCCGCCCGAAAGACCCACTCGGTGGCATCTTCATCCACGGTACCCCCGGATAAAGAGAGCAGGCATTTAGACTCTCTGGGAAGAAAGATGTGCGGGACAGCGGCTTCAGCAATGAAGGTGTCTAGTGCGTCTGCGCTCCTGGGCAGGTACGATCGTTCTCTGTGGGATTCCCTCAGTAGATTTACAGAAAAACTGCCCAGAGAAGACAGGCAAGATTTCCAAGAGATTCTACAGGAAGGATGCCTGGTATCTAACCAAGTTATCAGCGCGGCAGCGGATGGGGCGGATTTGGCGGCTCATGGGTACGCACATGGTATCTGTGCGAGGAGATCTTCCTGGCTGAGGCTCACTGGCTTGAAACAGGAGGCACAACAACGTATCCTGAATCTCCCATTTGCCGGGAATTCTCTATTCGGTGCCCATGCAGACGAAGAGATGGCCCGCATGAAGACCGAGGTGGATATCATGAAGGCGGTAGGCCTCGAAAGAAGGAAAGATTTCAGGCGGAGGTACAGACCGTACGATAGACGCCCTTTCCAACAGAGGGTTCAAACCCCTCATTGGTCGCAAAGGTCTCAGCAACGACAGGGACGCCCTCTGTTTCAGCGAAGAAACACAAGGGAGCGAGGGTCAAGTAGACCTCAACAGTCCACTCCAAAAGCACCCACTAAGCAATGAAGTCTCGCTTCCCTCGACACTGTACACCACTCCGGTGGGGGGAAGTATTATTGCTCATCTTCACGAGTGGCACTCTATCACAAGAGACAAATGGGTGCTCAATATTGTCGAACATGGCTATTCTCTCCTTTTCAAGCAGCCTCCACCACACTTGCCACCAACCAAACACAATCCGGCTCATCTCACCTTGCTACGCAAGGAGGCTCTCGCCCTCCTAAGAAAGAATGCCATAGAAAGGGTTCCACCTGCCCACAGAGGAAAGGGGGTCTACTCCCGTTACTTTCTAGTAGCAAAGAAGGGTCAAGAGGGCGTTTTCAGGCCAATCCTGGATCTAAGACTGCTGAACAAATACATAAGAAAGCAGAAGTTCAGAATGCTAGCGCTTCACCAAATTTTCCCTCAACTGCATCAGGGAGACTGGATGTGCTCCATCGACCTGCAGGATGCGTATTTCCACATCCCAATAGCTCCAAAGCATCGAAAATTCCTGCGCTTTCGAGTAGCGTTACAGCATTACCAGTTCAGGGTTCTACCCTTTGGCCTGAAATCTGCTCCAAGAGTTTTCTCGAAATGTATGGCAGTGGTGGCGGCGCATCTACGAAGACAAAGGATATACATATATCCATACCTAGACGACTGGCTACTAAAGGCCTCTTCTCCGGAGCAGGCGAGAAGCCATCGGGACATTGTACTAGGAGTTTGCGAAGCTCTAAGTCTTCAGGTCAATTACCAGAAGTCAACCTTGACTCCAACGCAGAGTCTTCACTACCTAGGAGCTATCATAAACACAGAACTGCAAAAAGTGTATCCTTCGGAGGAACGACTGTCCTCAATAAACATGAAGTGCCAGGGCCTGTTGAGAGCCAGCGCACCTACGGCACGTCAGGTGACATCACTACTGGGCTCCATGGCATCGTGCATCTTTATTGTCCCAAATGCCAGACTCCACATCAGACCCCTCCAAGAGGCATTGGAGGCCAATTGGAGCCAAAGAACAGGTCGCTGGGAAGACACAATGCGGCTACCGGAGGTAGCACTGCAGTCATTGAGATGGTGGATGCACAGACCTCACCTGTCAGTGGGCGCTCCGTTTCACCAGGTACTTCCATCCGACACTCTGGTAACGGATGCGTCTCTTCAGGGATGGGGGGCTCATCTGGGTCCTTTTCAAGCGCAGGGTCTGTGGTCAGACAAGGAGAAGCAGTACCACATCAATCTGCTAGAACTCAGAGCGGTCCATCTGGCTCTCAAGTCTTTCACACCGCTAATTCAGGGGAAAACTCTATTGATACAGACGGACAATACAACCACGATGTATTACTTGAACAAACAAGGGGGAACGAGATCCCTACCCCTTTCACGAGAGTCCCAAGCGATATGGCATTGGCTCCTGGCCAGAGGAATGTCAATCACAGCAGTTCACCTGCCAGGTCAGCAGAACGTAGAAGCAGACTTTCTAAGCAGACACCTGGAGGACGTTCACGATTGGGTCCTGCACGACGAAGTCGCAGAATACATCTTCGCGCAATGGGGTCGGCCTCAACTGGACCTCTTCGCAGACGATGTAAACAGGAAATGCCCAGACTTCGCATCCAGGTTCTACCGTCCAGGATCTCGAGGGAATGCCCTGTTGATCGACTGGTCAGGGACATTTCTTTACGCTTTTCCTCCGATTCCCCTCATTCCGGCAGTGATCAGCAAACTTTACGGATCCAGGACCAGAATGATTCTTATAGCGCCACAATGGCCTCGACAATTCTGGTACACGGATCTCCTCAACCTGTCGGAAAAACCTCACAGGAGGCTGCCGTGCAGACCGGATCTTCTGAGCAGAATGGAGGGCAGGATTCTGCATCCCAACCTACCCTCTCTGAGCTTAACAGCATGGCTCCTGAATTCCTGCAGTATGGGCACCTAGGACTATCGCAGGAGTGCATGAACATCCTGAAAGAGTCCAAACGGCCTTCCACACGGCGTTCCTACGCTTTTAAGTGGAAGAGATTCTACATATGGTGCTGTCAGCAAGGCCATAATCCCATACGGGCGCAGGAGGACGTCATACTGTCCTATTTGCTTCACCTAGCGAAATCCGGTCTGCAGGTATCATCTATTAAGGTACATTTGTCTGCTATTACTGCCTATCGCAAGTCACCTTCTCAGGAATCCTTCTTTACGAAACCTGTAGTCAAGGATTTCTTAGAAGGTTTGAAGAAAGTTTTTCCGCCTATTCGGAGGCCTTCTCCTCCGTGGGAACTGAACATAGTCCTAACAAGACTTATGGGCCCTCCTTTCGAGCCTATCCATAAGGCCTCCTTACAACACCTTACGTGGAAAACGGCTTTTCTGGTGGCCATTACTTCAGCGAGGAGGGTCAGTGAGATTCAGGCCTTGTCTGCAAAAGAACCGTACACGGTTTTTCATGACAATAGAGTAGTTCTACGAACTCACCCATCTTTCCTTCCGAAGGTGGTGTCAGAATTCCATATTAATCAGACCATAACTTTACCGACGTTCTTTCCCAATCCGGAAACTCCGGCTGAGAAAGCATTGCACTCATTAGACTTGAAAAGAGTGCTGAAATTTTATCTGGACAAGACAAAATCGATTAGACACTCTAACCGCTTGTTTGTGAACTATGGTCATTTAAGGACAGGAGAAGCAGCATCTAAGCGAACAATATCAAGATGGATAGTCTCTTGTATTGTTAATACTTACCAGCTAGCTAATAGACAATTGCTAGCGCGGCCTAGAGCGCATTCCACAAGGGGAAAAGCGGCTACTGCTGCTCTCCTTAACAATGTTCCTATATCTGAGATTTGTAAGGCTGCTACATGGAAGTCTGTCCATACTTTTACAAGACATTATTGTTTAGACTCAGATGCAAGAGCGGATGCCCAAGTGGGGCAGGCCTCTCTAAGGAATTTATTTGCGTAAGACATGTCTATTCCTGCACTTCTATCGGACAGTCCGCTGGGTTTAGGGATGGGCTTGCTAATCTATTCAATGTTTATGACTATTGATGAGGATCCCCTGGAAGAGAAGGATAAGTTACTTACCTGTAAATCCTAGTTCTCTTCCAGGGGTATCCTCATCAAAGTCATAAACAACCCACCCTCCTCCCCGGACACACGTCTACTGGAAGTGCAGGACAGACAGTATTTTGATTCAATTATACAAATTGTCACCGTAAAAAGAACTGACCTAACTGTGAACCAACTGTCACCTTTCCTTCACCCCTGAGGCATGGTGGGATACTGGAGGTGCTCAGGGTCTTAAAGGCACAGTGCCAAAGTTTTTATGGTTCTCCTGTGTTAACCTACATGCAGCCTATTGGCTAAGAATGCTTCATTGTTTTTCAATGCAGTTTTCTCTATTTTTTCACTAGAGTTTGCTACTGCTTACTTCCCCAAGCCTAATTTTAGGAGCTTGGGTACTTATTTATGCTCTATTGTAGTATTTAAAAAAAAAAAAAAAAAAAAAAAAAAACTTCATAGAAATAAAGCATTTTAGCCTGTTTTTAACATGATAGCCTGCATGACTGTTTGTTACACATGTATAATGTGTATATATTTTATATATGCTCCGGGGTCCCCGCACAAGGGCGGGAATATTCAATGTTTATGACTTTGATGAGGATACCCCTGGAAGAGAACTAGGATTTACAGGTAAGTAACTTATCCTTATCAACGAATAATCCACTAAATTCCTCTTCCGGCAATCTTTATGTTTTCAGAAATCCGTTGATCCTACTTTTTTCATAATTCTGATACATCCCGAATTAATTACAGTAATCTTTCACTTTCATCATTTCGAGTAAAATCAAAGTTTCACAGACCCAGAGCACTCCTGACGTTGAGAATTCCAGGTCGTTCCCTGTTTTACAATCCAGTACTCATCTAGTTTTCATAATTTGAGGTAATACACACTGGACAATCGTGGTGCAACCACAGATGAACAACCCCAGTACACCTTCAGTTGTACACACAAGTTCACTAATTTAGTGTCCAAGAGTGGAATAAACTGCACCCACACATGCGCAGAGGTTAACATGACGTTCAGGAAGGGTCTGCAAAAAAGAACTGTGCTGGCTCACGAGTGAACTACCCATAGGTTAGGTTTTATTTAAAGGATATGTGAGAACCACTCTTAAGTGACTGGACTTCCCTCACATCCTAATTTACAGAATCCAGCAGATCTACTGTACTTTTAGTTTGGTGGTGCACTCGATAGAACTTCTTAACACATATGCACTTCCACATAACTGACTTTCACAATCCCATCATGAGACATATCTCACATTCCCTGAACAATCTCAATTTTACAATCCTGGTATGTTTTGTTTCATGTTTTTGGTACAGTACCAGTTTTGTAATGCCACCACTCTTTCTGTTTTGCTAGTCCTTGTGCTTCTACTTCCCTAAACCAGGTAGACTCACAATCAACACAATCCCCGGACAGGTTACAGACCAGCAGCTCTCAGTTTCTGTCATCCCAGTATAATTCCAATGTTTGAAATGACAGTATACTCCGAGTTGCACATTCGGAAAACATTACGATTTTCTGTGTTCAATACACTCAGAGATTTTCAAATATAGTTCATTCTCAGTTTACAGATCCCAATATATTTTTAGTTATAAGATCTCACTGCCATTCCAGATTGTAGATCCTAGTGGATTCTAAGCTTAATTGGCTTAGTAGTGTATCATTGCAGATCCAAGTCTATTTTGAATTTAAAGGTTTTAGCTTAATCACAGTTTAAGTTCCCATTGTATTTTAAGTTTAAAGGTCTCAGTATATGCCTATTTTTGCAAGTTCCCATATAATTCATATTTTAAGGTCCTAATGTATGTCAAATATGCAGTTCCAGGTCTAGATAGAGTCCTTTTTGCCTACCTGATGAGATCTCAGATGTCATCTTGGCTGCTTGGGGGCCTGCTACCAAATCCATCTACACAGATCCCTGAATTTATTGAGTGGTCCTATTGAGAAGACATCAGCCTGTTTAAATTTTGCCTGTTTGTCGTCTTGAGGTTTGCCCTGTTACTTACCCTGCTTGGTCTGACAGTGAGTAGTTAAAGGCGATCTGGCATCGCTTCGTGCATGTATGCCTCTTCCTGACCAAACGTTCATGTTTAAATTGCCCCTTGTGGTGCGGTTTCTAAAATGTTTGCTTTACATTTTTCCTCCCACTCTGTTTATTGGACCTCAATGCGATTTGAATCATTTTAACTTTCCTAATTGCATCCCATTTTAGCCAGTTGCACAGTTTGTTATTGACAATAACTTGAGCTCATTGAAATCGAGAATCTCAGGCCCTCTCGTTTCACCCATTTGGTTCTTTGCACCAGTCCATCATTCATACCCAACATAGTTACTGCAATTCATATGGCCCAATCAATTACTTTTTCATTTTACTTCCTCCTCCACATTCAACCAAAGAGGATGAGAGGCTTCATAGACTAAACCCCCATATGTGCACTGTCTTAATACATAGACGGCACCCATCAGGACAGAGTGGGTGATCAGTTCTTTGTGGCCTTTGCTGGACCTAGAAACGGCAGGGTAGTTTTGAAGCACACCATTTCACATTTGAGCATTCTCTGTAACAAGATCTGCTGTGCCCTGATCAAAAAGGCCCTCTGGAGAGCATTTGTACACATTCCAGTAGAGTTATGGTTGCCCCACAGCTCTCTTCATTTGCCGACATCTGCTAGGTACTGTGCTTGAGCTGTGTTGCATTACTTCCTGGGTTAACCAGCAGTACTCTGACCCACCTCCCAGGAGGTATTGCTTTTGGACTCGCTCTTATGGTAATGAATAGGGCGAAGATGTATCCATCTGACAAAAAAGATACTTATCTTTGGTACTGATATTTCTGGTTGATAAATAATCTTCCCACAGACTCCTCACGGAAATGCCTCCCACAGATGAGCTAGTGCCCTGATTAATAGGAATCAAAGGTATGCGATCATATTATGTACAATATTTGTAGCTCTCTCATTTCCACTGTAAAATTACATTTTCCCAGTGCCTAATATATAATATCAGGTTCAGGGATGGAATCGAAGCTGGGGTGCATGATGCCACCTGGTGTTACTGGGGAGATGTCGCTGGAGTAATACGTTTTCATCAATATTCTGACGCCTGGGAGATAATTCTTATACTAAAGAATCTGCAGTAAGAGTATGTATCTGCCAGAAATATCATTACTGAATGTAAGAAACTTCTTCGAGCTACAAAAATATGCTTCGGTGAAGGAAGTATTTAATTATGAAAGGAGAAATGTGCATGGTTAGACACATAAAGAATGTGAATGTTTCATGAACACCTGGGATAGATATCACAAAGGAGACTCTTACAGGCCTTTTACTACAATTCTATGTCTTTTGGACCTTGTAGTGTGCAGGCATACCTTCATATTGTCTTTAATTACTGTTTATTTTGTCCCACATTATTGAGCTCTTTTATTCTAGTGTGGCAAAGGCAAAACAGTGAATGCAAAAAAGAGGTTAGTGGAACACGTTTCCACTTCAGTAGTGTACCATATTGTAAATTAATCTCAGGAAGTGAATAAACCCACAACAGTGTCAGACTGGGTACATCCCGGTGTAGTATACCTCCTCCAGGCAAACAGTGCTCTCATGGACATTAATGACTGTAGTTGATTCTTCTTATGTGACCACACTTTCCTCTCTGTTCAGCATCTCTTGTATGATCTCCTGTCTGAAAGTATATTCTCCTTTGCACCTGCCCGAGTGCATTTTCTTTTCTGATCCACAGAAACTCTCCCATCATATAGATGTCCTTTACAACCAACTGATCACTTCCACAGTTAACTGGCAGTCCAGAGAACCTCTGTTTCTCTCGTAGGGGATTTCCATGTATAGTCATAAGCGCTGAATAGTTCACCTGCCTGCGGGGACCCCGGGGCACTGTTCCAAAAATGTCTTCTTAAGTGTTGATGTTCGCCATATTCAGGAAGGTCTGGAAAGTCACTTAAGTATGTCAATATGCAGCCTAAGGGAGAGGCTACAAAGGCAAAAATTATTCATCCTACTTGGTTGAAAAAAATGGTACTGTAAAGTGGATATGCATTCAAATGCATGAATATTTTAAAGATTTCGCAGAAAAAATCTTTCACAAACCTTTTTACAATGTTATATAAGGATGAAGGAATGCAGGGCAGTGTAGCCCATAGGCTGCCACTATACAGAATCAAAATAAAGCTGTGCCTTTAAGAGCAGATGGACCTCCCATATCCCATCATGCTTAGCAAGAGGCAGTTACCTCAGTTCTTTTTTCCTGTTCCTTCTGACAGGACCCTGAAGCATTGAGCTCCACCTATGTGAAGGTTTTTCACAAAGGTTTCTAATCAAATCATTTTGATTACACTTTTACTTGACGTTTTTCATCTTGCTTGAGTATTTTCTGTCTTTTTTTTGTAAAATCCTGACAGAATTTTAAGGCATTTTTCCATCCAAAATGCCTTCACTTTTTGTCAGGTGTCCTCGCTGTGGCAGAAAGAAGGCCAAAACAGACCCACACGAGGTCTGTATTATCTGCCTTCCAGCTTCACAAATACCAGATGCGTGTGAGATATGTAAAAACTTCTCCAGACGCACCCTGCGTGACAGAGAGGAAATTCGTCTCCAGGCCAAAGAGGACAGCAGGCGAAAAAATCAGCCTACCGGTAGGACCGTAGAGCGAGGGGAAGGTCAGTCTTCCACCATGGCTCTTACTTTGTCGACCATTGCAGGCACAACATCTCAGAAACGCACCTCTGGTCAAAAACGCTGCAGGTACTGATCGACATCGAGGCAAGTAACAGTGCCAACATGTTCGCCGTCGAGAGCAAGTTCGCCGGCGAGGAAGCAACAACGCTTGCCATCTTGTCGCTCTTAGACATCAAGAGTTTACACGCCGTCGAGACGAGATGGACACCCGACGTCAAGAAGTGCCTATGTCGAGGTCACTGTCGTCACAGCATGGAAGATCGACTTCGAGCGACACCCAACGTCATAGACGATCGACGTCAAGGGACACCTGACATCATGAGGGATCGACATCGAGAGGAACACGTCGACATCGTACATCGATGTCAAGGAGTTTGGCGACGCCGAGGAGGTCACCAAGGAAGAGAAGGAGGATTTACTTCACATCTGAATCCTCTGCCTCTCTTCTGAAATTACCATCTTCTCCTCAACCGTCTCCTCCTCTACATACAACGGTGCCTTCACTGCTTTCTCCACCTCCACCAGCCCCTCCTTTTCCTGTGGCGCTTCCTCCGATACCGCCTTCTGAACCGGCTCTGACGACTCCTGTAGGATCCTCAAGACATTTGCATCATCAGTCTTCCAGACGCTCCTCTAGATCTAGATACCACCACCTAGATCTCAAAGCCAACTGTTCGGTCTCCAAATTTTCCTGCCAACGTAGCAGAGTCTTCGGTGTTAGTTTGCAAGGATAGTACTACCAGCATGCAATAAGTGAATAAACGAAGCGGCAAGATCCTTGGCACTGTCCAAGGAAGACCAGGAAATTTGGTGTCAGCTAATGACACACAGGATAACTCTTCGGGCTGAACGTAGTCCCTGGACTAGAAATCTTATACCAGACCTGCTAAACAAAACTGGAAACAGCCTCCAAGAAGGAGAATTTGATAATTCGGCTCTAAGCATGATCTTCTTGTTCTGGGCAAACTGGCTCTACATCCATTTGCAACAAACGGAACTGGCAAATGCCAGTTCTATGCAAGTTGGCATCCACATCCAGGATCTTGGTAAAATGCCTTTCGACAGATGCTCACGGATCTAAATCAATCTTTTTCCCCTATACCTTTAATACCAAAGATTCTCACCAAGAGGAAGGCAAAGCAGTGTTCTCTTGTCCTGATAGCCCCCAGGTGGCTAGTTCGGCATTGGTTCACTGAGCTTCTCCTGCTATCAGAACACAACCACATTCACCTACCAACATTCTGTAAATCTTTGATGATAAACTATGGCCAGGCCCTTCATCCTGACCTGACGTCTTTCCTCTTAAGCGCACAGCTCCTAAGTTCCATCAATCCAAAGATCTCAATATTCCTCAGGACTGCAGGTGGATTATCTCCAAGTCCAAGTAAGGACACGTAAACGTTAATGGGAAAGTTTCTGACTGTGGTGCCAGAATATCAAACCTACATCCTCTACTAGCATAATCGGGGAAATAACTATCCTTTCTCCTTTCACTAGCTCAGTCACAGTTGGTACATGCGCCCGTTAAGGTACAGCTTACAGCATTATCAAGATATAGCTGTTCATCACATTTTTACTTTCTACTCTTACAGAATCATCAAACAACTCATAAAATATTTATTCAGTGTTTTCCTACAGAAAGGGCTGCTTCCTCGGACTGACACCTGAACATACTTCTATTTCAGCTCATGAAGAGTTCATTCGAACCCACTCTCAGAGCACACCTCATATTTCTCGCATGGAAGGTGGTCTTGTTACTGGCGCTCACCTCGAAAAGTACATTAGAGAAGATGCAGGCTTTCTCAACACAAGAGCCTTCTTGCGCCTCACAGGCAATTTAGTTCTTCTATGAACCAATCCACAGATTTATTCACATGGTTCCTTCAGATTTTGCCTCAATTAGCCTATAATATTTCGGACTTTTCTCCTGAATTCAGCATCACCAGCTGAGAGGTCTAGTCATACTCTAGGTATCAAGTGATATCTAAAATTTCTACTTACATCGCACTAAACAACTCATGTGAACTGACCAACTGTTGGACTCAGATAGTCACACTCGTAAGGGTGCTCCAGTCACATTGGCAACCATCGCTGAATGAATTTCAGCTGCAATCCAGTCCTGCCACTCAGACTAGCAATCCCCTCACATAGAACAGTAGGATGCCTTCAACTGGGGCAGCTCCACTTCAACTACTTTGTTTGCGTAAGTACCTCTGGAGAAGATGTGTTGTGATGTGACTTGGAAAAGTGTGCATATTATTCATGCAGCATTATTACCTGAAATCGGCGCAGCGGAATCATACAGTGGTTGGATTGGTTTTACTATACCACTTATTCCATTAAGGGGAGCCTCTTTTGGTTCCATGCATTTATGTATTCATGAAGATTTTAATGTAGAATGTGTATATATGGATATATATGTACTATCTATATATATATATATATAAATGTATTATGTTGCATATGAATGTTATGTATATATTTTCTACCCACCATCCACTATTTGCGCTGATACTATAAGATATACAAATACAGTAACTGCTTGCTATTCTGATTCAAGCATGTGAATCTATGAAAGATTCAATACTGGAGAAGAAAATAAGTTACTTACCTGTAACTGCAGTTCTCCAGTATTGGTATCTTTCATAGATTCACATGCGACCCACCCTCCTCCCCAGAGAGGCTCCCCTTATAGCTCGGGATTATCTATTCCCATTTGTGCTTGAAAATCTGAGGGACTCAGCCTCTGTTGGGAGTGTTCTAGAGGGTGCTGTCGCCTGATTGGTTATAATTCAAGTTTGGTCCTTTTTTGAGAAAGGACATGGATAGGCTACTAAACTGACCTTTTCATTGCCATTATAGCCTATGATAGTGATATGTGTACTGCTTTATTAAATTACCGGGGATTCCCATCTCAACGACAGGGCATGATTCAAGCATGTGAATCTATGAAAGATACCAATACTGGAGAACTGCAGTTACAGGTAAGTAACTTATTTTCTTCCAGTCATTAAATACTTCCTAGAAGGGTTCAAGAAGATTATTCCTCCTACTAGGTGTCCTTCTCCTCCATGGGAGCTTAATATAGTTCTTTCACGTCTAATGCAACATCCTTTTGAGCCCACACAGAAGGCATCTCTCCAACACCTCACTTGGAAAACTGCCTTCCTTGTAGCAATTACTTCAGCTCGCAGGGTTAGTGAGATCCAGGCCCTTTGCGCTCAGGAACCATACACAGTTTTCCATTCCTCCAAGATTGCAATGAGAGCACATCCAACATTTCTACCCAAGGTTATCTCTGACTTTCATGTAAACCAGACTATCTCATTACCAACTTTCTTTCAAAACCCATCTACTCTTGCAGAGAGAACACTTCACCCTCTGGATGTGAAGAGGGTTTTAAAATGTCATCTAGACAAAACTAAATCCTTTTGCAAGTCACAACAGCTGTTCATTAACTATGGCCAAATTTGAACAGGCCTGGCCACCTCCAAGCAATCTCTGTCAGGTGGATTGTTTCATGCATTTTGCTCTGTTACCAGTTAGCCAATAAGTCCCTTGATGGCAGACCTAAAGCACATTCTACTAGTGGCAAGGTAGCCATGGCTGCATTAATGAGAAACATTATGTTAGCAGATATTTGCAAAGGTGCTACATGGAGGTCTGTCCACACCTTTTCTAAGCACTACTGTCTTGATTCTGATGCTAGGACAGATGCTCAAGTAGGGCAGGCTTCTCTTAGAAATCTCTTTGCATGAATAAATATCACTCTATTGTTCTGTCCACTCCACTGCTCTCATGGGGATGGGCTTGCTAATCTATTCAGCGCTTATCACTATACATGGAAATCCCCTACAAGAAAAGGAATAGTTTCTTACCTGTAACTCCAGTTCTCTCATAGGGGTATTTCCATGATAGTCATAAGTGACCCTCCCTCCTCCCCAGTGGAACAGACATAATAATATTAATAATAATGATAATTCACAGACTCCTTTATCTCAGCTAGAAAAGCCTACAAAAAGAACTGAGGTAACTGCTGTTTGCTAAGCATGATGGGATATGGGAGGACCATTTGCTCTTAAAGGCACAGCTTTATTTTGATTCTGTATAATGACAGCCAACGGGCTACACTGCCCTGCATTCCTTAATCCTTATATAACATTGAAAAAAGGTTTGTGAAAGATTTCTTCTGCAAAATCTTTAAAATATTCATGCATTTGAATGCATATCCACTTTACAGTACCCTTTTTTCAACCAAGTAGGATGAAGAATTTTGGCCTTTGTAGCCTCTCCTTTAGGCTGCACATTGACATTCTTAAGTGACTTTGCAGACCTTCCTGAAGAAAGGCGAATATCAACACTTAAGAAGACATTTTCAGAACAGTGCTCCAGGGTCCCCGCAGGCGGGCGGAACTATTCAGCGCTTATGACTATCATGGAAATATCCCTATGAGAGAACTGGAGTTACAGGTAAGAAACTATTCCATGGCGGTTATATTAACTCCCAGCTCCTTCTCTGTCTTCTCTATCTTGGCTACAGTCGAAATGCTACTGATCGCAGTGGCCTGCCATCTCTCCATGTTTGTTGGCACTCAATTTTTTCAGTTCTCCATGTCAGAAAATTTATTTTTTCCGGCAAGTCATGCATGATGCCACAGCCTATTGTCCCAGCGACTACCAGAATCATGCCAAATTCTTCCTGTAGCTGACCAGTGGATTATGGGATCTACCATATATGCTCATTGTGTATTGTGTCTTATATTTGTTGCAAACGCCTATTGCTCTTGGTCAGTGTAACCACAACCTCAGCATGACACCAGATGGACAAGTTCCCAACCTCTATAAAAGTAGTCTGACCTATTCAAATTGCGACTTGATGAAATGTTTCGACAAGTCTGTTTAACCAATGTTGAAAAGTCTGAGTCCAATTAAATTAACTTTGTTTGCTATATTTGCCAGATCCATGCACTTGAGTCTTTTTTGGTGTGCTCAGTCCAAGCTTAATAAAAAACAAACTTATTTCTCACTGCATTAGTTGGCATGGTCAAATTCATCTGTGCTTTTTTGCCCTGATGCATTCTAAGCTGTTGTGCACATTGCTGGAGCGTTTGTCTATACTTATGTTCGGTACAGAAGCCTAGTGCGGTGGTGCTGCTATACATACAGAAAAATAGGATACCAGCTAACAGGTGGAGAGGTCTTTTTTAAACGGTCTGCTTACAGTCTACATTTATACTTCCACAATTCACTGAATTAGGAAGCTAGTGGCAATGACCTTTAAATGTAAGCCGTCTTGAGGAGTCCCCTTCTTACAATGTAGGTAATCTTCACCCTATGAAGTGTCTGAAGGTGGAACCACAATTCTCTGTCTGTACAGGATGAACTTACAAGATTCTGACCACCTTACAGGCCTCCGAGTTCCCTCTTTCAAGACTACATCTTGAAGTAAGAAAATTCGGTATTTTTATCTGTAATGCTTTTCCCCTTCCCCTGGCAATTCTGCCCCTTGGCCCATGTATTGAAGGCCTTCGGTCGACCCTGTTTTCAGAGCCAGCAACAAAAAGCTTGCTATGACATGAAGGGACATATTTTTTTGTTCAGTACATAGAGCAAATGGCGAAGAAATGTGCCTGCAGAATAAAGGTCATCGTACTATGATGTGGTGCATTCCAATAACAAGTGGTATGAGGAAAAGTAACAAATGGATAAATAGACAAGAACACTGATGACGAACTGATTAGTAGATTTTAGACAGATATAAGAGCGACTCTGAAGGACACGGTCAAATATCAAAGTTTTCACAAAATGTTTGATGAGAAAAGTAAAACTACTGGTTCCGTATGTTTAGGCTGCTGTCTGAAAACCAGGACCGGCTTAAGGTCACATGTGAATAATTCATAGATGTGCCTTTATGTTATCTTTTGAAGAAGCAGTGAGTTATTAGTTTAGCCTTTATACTACCCCGTCATATAGCTGTTATTTTCAACATTTACATCTGTTGCAGAAAGAATTGGGCAAAGAGTATCAATTTGAGATACTATTAAGAATATTGCTTCTGCATAGGGTGGGAACCTGAGGAATCCAGCGCACATGGGCTGTCTGGATTAAAAGACGATCATTGCCTTTAAAAAAACAATTTAAAAAGTAGGATGAAGCGGAAACGTGAATGATTTTGCAAATGTCCTTGAGGTTGCACTGTTCCTGCTATTCCATAACTTCAACCAGTTTAAAATATCATTGACTCCCAATGACTGATGAGATCAATAAACTCTAATTGATGGCTCAGTCATTCCAAATCAAATTTAACATCTCCCGAATCGAATTGATGGCTCTGAGGCCCAGAGCCAGTGTCTTAGGAAATTGGATCTCTTAAAGGAATAGGTGGCACAGTGTTTTTCTTTTGGTTTCATTTTGCGCCTCTTGCCCTTGTTTTCTCTGGGAGGTGAAGCCTCTCGTGGTTATTCCTACAGGGGGAAGGATGCTCTAGCAAAGTTGTTTTAGGGACTGTGTTGCTTTTCAACCTTATGCTAGTGAGTACTGAGACACTCTCTTGTGACACATCAGCACGCAGGATGGTGGAAAGTACCAGAAATTATTGTGATTAAAGGCTGTTTTACAAGAAGACAACAGCATTAAAACTAGCGTTTTCCCACCTCATTCAAAAAAACCTTCCTGACACAAACCAACCTTTAAACCTTCCTGTGAACCAAAACATCCCCAACACGCACAACCGGGTCAGATTTGCTATGCCCTGTGAACTGCCCTACAGTCCTTTCGAAGTCCCTTCTCGTTACCCCATCTTTAAGCTCTTGTCCATGTCCCTTAACCTTTCCTTACCAACTCCCATTCACCATGTCATGCACGAGCACCTGTGCGCTGGATACTTTATAATGGCAGTGGCTCAGTTACATGGATCCCAGTGCTGGTTCCAGCCCAGGCATGCCTGTTAGCTGTTATGGGGGAGGTAGGGAGCATATGATCCATTTCTGGTCTTGGCAGCAGCTGGTGAAAGCTTTCTTTAGGCCAAAACCAATTGGGGTGGAGGAGCAGGACTCTGGAGTCTGACTGGACAGTAAATAAGCTCGGCTCCAAAATAAAAGTGGCCTCCATTAGTGAACTAGAAATCTAAACAAGCATTTGCTATGCAATGGGTCTCGTGTTTGCTCAAGTAAGAGCTGTTAGCGTTGTAAATTGTAACTGGACTTTTCTTGCCACATAAATTGGAAATGAAAAGTACAACAGTTGACATAAGCAAGTCAATTCAAAGCACCACAGCCACCATGAGCGTGCACGCAAGAGTTATTGGCTCACTGCGTGAATGTCTAGAAGGGATCACAGCTGGGATGAAAGACAAATTGAAACCTAAGGAGGGGCCATCACACACTGTAACAGGAGAAAGCGTGACGTAGTTTGAAGGCAAACAAAAATGTTCACAGTGAAATCGCCTGGGAGGGAACTCAGCACACAAAGGAGGGATATTTCACAAAATGCACCAATAAAATAAAGCCTTTAAGACAAGCACAACAAAGAATGAATAGCAGTAGTGAGTGTGGTTAAAAACCCACAGAGAGATTACAACAGGCCAGAGCACTTGTGCGCTCGACCCTAAAAACTAGTCCATGAATGCAAATTGAGGCAGTTTTGAACTTGTAAAGACATACTATGTAAGTGGGTTCCAAAGAATGGATGACTGCATGGATTTGAGTTTGCTGCAGGCAATGTTTGTTTTAATGTCATCGAAATCAGCACTAAAAAACGGCATATCCGACAAGAAAACAGAATAGCCACACAAAAAAAACGACCCACACACTAACCTGTCAGACCTATTCACTAGGCACTGCCTGATTGCCCATAGGTAAGTTCGATCTTGCAGGCCTCTGCATTGCTTTTGTCTATACACTACAGCTTCAATGTCCCCAAGCCGGACAACTTTACCTCTTCTCTGCCTGTCAGAAGAAAAGATAAAACCTGGAAATGGAGGAGTGTCAAGATGAGGCAATGATAAGAGAGATAAAAAAAAGTCATGAAATCATGCCGGTTGTGGCACCCTACTACATAGTCTAGCTAAACTTCCAAACTGTAGTATACTGCCATATTTTATCTTATACTTCTGTCTCCGAACCTGTGGTGCACAAGCTTAATTCACTAGTGTGACTGAAAGATGGAGAAAAAAGTGGTATTTTCATCTTGTTTAAATCGGGAGAAATGCATTTATTTGTTGTTATCCTTCAGCGAGTATGTGCAGAGCCGGTTTGTGTAGGGGTCCCCATACAGCTGTCTTGTGCAAGAATCACATATTTTTGTTTAGAGGAAGCACAAATAAGGATAATCGGGTGTGGTAAAATCTTCTCAGAGGCTGCGGTTTGGTAGTAAAAACGGAATACCAAAGACACGTGTTGGTATGGTGTGGAGGCATCCCAGTTCAATCCTCAGCATTTAAGAGCCATGTATTGAACACACAAAAAGGATGCTACTTTGTTTCTATACCCGATCCATACATTCCTTCAACATCATAAAGAAAAGGGTGCTGGGTAAAACATGCGCACGGAAAATTATCATGAAGGGTTTAATGGAAAATACCAATAACACGTATTCATAGGAAGGAAATAATAAGCTGTTTGGGGATAACAGACTGTGAATCCACTCACAGAAAACTCTGATAAAGTGGTTAATGACAACTTTCAGGGTCCTCAATAGAAATGGTAAATGTGAATTCTGGTGTTATATTCTAGAAAATCTATGCATTCCTTAGGAAATACACATTGACATTCAACAAATCTTGTACATAAGTTTCTATAAATATTCATCGTAAACGTTGACTGATTGCAAGTGCCCCAGCTAGGTGTTTTATATACATTGCACACAATAAAAAGACACCATCGGATTTGGAATTTAGCAGGCCCAGTAAATAGCACATATTCAGAGGTTTTATTCCAGTAATAAGGAATAACGTGGATTTTGCTGCTTGCTGCACCAAATCTGCATGCCCTTGACTTTTTTCACCCCTTAAACTCAGGCGGATTTAACCTGCCAGAAATGATTGGGGGAGCGGACTTTCTCACACAAATTTAAGTACGAGGCACATAGTAATTACCAGTTGCAATAAAGTCTGCATAATTCTGACCGCTGCATAAACAGAAGATTTCCCATTGGTAAGAATTATCTGCCCAGTTATAACCAAGCCTTGGTAGGGAAGCCACTTAAGAGGGATGTAAAGCCTATATGTACTAAAATTCCCATTTGCAATTCCTAAATAGCGAATCTTAAGAAACTGATATTTGGAATCGCAAATTGGAATGTACACATATTGCGATTCCCTTATAGTGATTCCTATGGAGTCGCAATTGCTATTAGAAATTGTAATTTAGGCAATTGCTAAATTGTAATTTCCCAATAGGAACTTGTAAAATATGCACAAATGGGTATATAATGGCTACAGACAACACTCAGTGGCCAACAACATGCCACATCATCATGGTAGGACCATGACAGACAAGTGGCTAGTGCACCTACATAAAAATGGTCCCCATCAGCAAACCACATAGGCAAAATAGTGGCCACATTAGCAAATCAGGCTGGTCTAGAACAAGTAATGACACACTGTAAGGGTATCAAGAAAGGTATGGGAGATTGCACCCATTTGTGTATGCTGCAGGCAATGCATGTGGTAATATCATGGACCGCAACAGTCAAAACAAGCATTGTCAATGCCAATAGGTCTGGCATTACAATAATGTTGTATGGAAATGTAATGCGTTACCAATGAATAATGGTACCAAGTATGTATTTTTGTTGACTCAAAGAACTGTAGAATAATATTGGTGTGCATTGAAAGATCAGGTGACATGTGCTGAAGGCGCTCCAAAGGCAAGACTGTCTGCAAACATCAGTGCCTCGACCACGCCCAGTGGCAGGAACCCTGCCTGTAAGACCTCAGACAGGTACTCTGGTGCTGAACTCCGAGCACTGGACGCCATACTCAGCAACAACTGCTGCCTCGCTTCACCTCACTCAATGGCAAGGTCGTTCACCTGCCATCGCTGTCTCTTCACCTGCAACTCAAGTCCGCCCAACTGCACAAATACTTGTGCCACTTCAGTTTGCTGACCTCACCCCCAAATTCTCCCCCCATCACCTCCCACAGAACTTCACCAATGCCTCCTGCTCACGGCATATATATATACACATACACACACACACACACATATAGGGTTTATACTTACCTGTAAAATACTTACACTGTGGTAGTTGTTTATTGTAAAGGCATGCATGGTGAACGCATATGTGTGGTAAAAATAATTAACACACTTCTTTGTATGAGGAAAAGGAGTGAGGATATAGGACGGAGTGGCGAATGTCCATGCGGTCACTGCTGGCGGTTTGGTGCGGGGATATACCACTGTCTCAAGTTGTTATTTATTATATATATATATATATATATATATATATATATATATATATATATATATATATATATATATATGTAAGGCAAGCCGAATTAGCATCAACAAGAAGGAATATCAGAATTACAAAGGAAGAATCATACCCATAGAGGACAAGATAACATGCAACACCTAATTTGTCGTATATGTCTTAGAGTGCTTGTGTGGGCTAAGGTATGTGGGAAGTATTATCTGCCCTTTGAAAAAAACGGATACTGGAACACATAAAGGTGGTACAAAATGGAGATATGAATTATGCCCTAACAAAGCATCTACAATGTCATGAGGGAGCAGCTGGCAACATATGTGCTATTATGGAGTGGCTTGTGGAAAGAAACATGAAAGGGGAGGTGATAGGGTACTAAAACTGAGATGGTTGGAGTAAAAAATAATTATTAGACTCAGGACTAAGATACTGCATGGATTGAATGGGGATGAGGACATGCACAGTCATCTGTAGGAATTGTATGAGTAGCTATTGATAGAAGCCTCAGGATTAGGGGTCGGGAACAACTATCAAATCCTCAAGCCCAGGGACACTTATACTATGATTAGCACACAGGAAGATGATGGTGATTCATATAATTGCTGTGAGAGTTGTGATAGCATTAATTGTCAGCCGGGCAGGATGCACAAAAGTCAGGCCAAAAGGGAAAGTTGCACGACTCCCAAAGTTGCACAAATGTTAGAGTTATTGACAAAGTGAGTTCGGAAGGAGACAGGATGTAAGAACGTGGCACTTGACTCATTCATGAGGTAGATCCGAACAGTGGATATGTTTTCAGAGGGTTTGGGATCTTAATATACTGTAACGTGCTCATAACAGGGAAGGTTGGGATACTATGGGGGTGATTCTAACCCTGGCGGTCGGTGTTAAAGCGGCGGCCAACCCGCCAACAGGCTGGCAGTCCAAAAAATGGAATTCTGACCCTGGCGGGAACCGCCAACACAGCCCGCCAACTTAACACTCCGACCGCCGCGGCGGTACAGACAAACAGCGCGGCGGTCACCGCCAACAGGCAGGCGGCAGACAATGTACCGCCCACACTATCATAACTCACCAATCCGCCACCTTTTCCGGGGCGGGAGCACCGCCGATAAAAACACGGCGGAAACAGACTACGAACGGGAAAACGCTCACCAAAACACACTCCACGAGTACGGAGGACAGCATGGAACCCGAATTAAACATCCTACCTGCTCTCGTCTACCTTCTCATCTACCACGAGTACGAAGTCCGGCGCAGACGACAACGGTGAGTACTGCACCTACGACACACGGGAGGGGGAGGACGAAAGGTTACGGGCACACACATATGCGACCCCCCCCCCCCCCCAACTATGTACTCACCAATGCAGAGCACCAAGTCACAGTGACACCACCCAAACACCCCTGAAAAATGCTAGGACATAATCATATTTGGAATAAATATTTATGTACCAAAAAGCTCCAGAAAATTAGCGTACAACCATGAAAGATATCCACAACAAAACAAATGACAAACACATCAGTGTATAACTGAAGTACCAAGTCCTGCACATCCTACGAATTCAGCATGTCCGTGGGCCAAAGTCTTGAGAAACAAGGGCAAAGCCCACACAGGAGACCTGAGTCCTTTGGAGAGAACACTGCAGGGGCATCAGATGTAAAAACTACAGGCACCTCAGGGGGAAGGGAAGGGGGGGGCACCACAGCCACATGAGTCCACGACACCAGATCCACGAGGAGCCACCATGCCCACTGGACCATCCTGGGGAGTGCAAAGCCACAGTCTCTCAATGTCTCTACAGTGGGTGGGCTGCCCACTGGACCATCCTGGGGAGTGCAAAGCCACAGTCTCTCAATGTCTCTACAGTGGGTGGGCTGCCCACTGGACCATCCTGGGGAGTGCAAAGCCACAGTCCATCAGGTGGATGACAGTCTCCACTGGTCAAGGAGGAGGCATGGTGGGCACAGTGAACCATCAACGGTGCTTGAGACGGCGGTGCCCTGTTCAGCGGTGCTTGAGACGGCGGGGCCCAGCGGAGCGGTGCTTGAGAGGAAGGGCCCAGCGGAGCGGTGCTTGAGAAGATGGGCCCAGCGGAGCGATGCTTGACAGGAAGGGCCCAGCGGAGCGGTGCTTGAGAAGAAGGGCCCAGCGGAGCGGTGCTTGAGAAGAAGGGCCCAGCGGAGCGGTGCTTGAGAGGAAGGGCCCAGCGGAGCGGTGCTTGAGACGGCGGTGCCCAGCGGAGCGGTGCTTGAGAGGAAGGGCCCAGCGGAGCGGTGCTTGACAGGAAGGGCCCAGCGGAGCGGTGCTTGAGACGGCGGGGCCCAGCGGAGCGGTGCTTGACAGGAAGGGCCCAGCGGAGCGGTGCTTGAGACGGCGGGGCCCAGCGGAGCGGTGCTTGACAGGAAGGGCCCAGCGGAGCGGTGCTTGAGACGGCGGGGCCCAGCGGAGCGGTGCTTGACAGGAAGGGCCCAGCAGAGCGGTGCTTGAGACGGCGGGGCCCAGCGGAGCGGTGCTTGACAGGAAGGGCCCAGCAGAGCGGTGCTTGATACGGCGGGGCCCAGCGGAGCGGTGCTTGACAGGAAGGGCCCAGCGGAGCGGTGCTTGAGACGGCGGTGCCCAGCGGAGCGGTGCTTGACAGGAAGGGCCCAGCGGAGCGGTGCTTGACAGGAAGGGCCCAGCGGAGCGGTGCTTGAGAAGAAGGGCCCAGCGGAGCGGTGCTTGAGAGGAAGGGCCCAGCGGAGCGGTGCTTGAGACGGCGGTGCCCAGCGGAGCGGTGCTTGAGACGGCGGGGCCCAGCGGAGCGGTGCTTGACAGGAAGGGCCCAGCGGAGCGGTGCTTGACAGGAAGGGCCCAGCGGAGCGGTGCTTGAGACGGCGGGGCCCAGCGGAGCGGTGCTTGACACGGCGGGGCCCAGCGGAGCGGTGCTTGAGAGGAAGGGCCCAGCGGAGCGGTGCTTGAGACGGCGGGGCCCAGCGGAGCGGTGCTTGACAGGAAGGGCCCAGCGGAGCGGTGCTTGACAGGAAGGGCCCAGCGGAGCGGTGCTTGAGAAGAAGGGCCCAGCGGAGCGGTGCTTGAGAGGAAGGGCCCAGCGGAGCGGTGCTTGAGACGGCGGTGCCCAGCGGAGCGGTGCTTGAGAGGAAGGGCCCAGCGGAGCGGTGCTTGACAAGGAAAGGGCCCAGCGGAGCGGTGCTTGAGACGGCGGGGCCCTGTTCAGCGGTGCCTATCTCCACGGCGGGGCCCTGTTCAGCGGTACTCTTCTGCACCGCGGGCCCTGTTCAGCGGTGCTCATCCAGCAGGTCAAGGGAGCCAGACCTGGCCTGGACTCCCTGTTCAGTCGCCCTGGGACCGTGACGTTTCTGGACCCTTCGGGGACGGACTCCTGGCCTCCTTAGTGTCCTCCTTCCCAGCTGGGATGTGGCATGTGGGGTCCACCTTCTCCGCGCTCCTGCTGCCCTTCCGCTCCTTTGATGGGGCTCTCGGGCCCTTGCCTCCCCTAGATGGTGTGGGTGGTGAAGTGGCCGCACATTGCTCCTTGGGGGCAGCCCTGTCGGTCCTCGCACGGCGGTCCTTGTTTTGGCGGGTCCTCTTGCCGGGGGGGGGCTGGACGTGTCCTTGCTGCTGATCGATGTGTCACTGCTGGCAAAGGGTGGGCTCCAGAACCCAGGCACAACAGTGACACCCGAAGCTGGGCTGGTGGTGGCTGCGGTGCTCTTGGGACTCTTTGAAGATGGATGGGGGAGGTCATCGGGGGGAAAGAGGTTAAGGTTAGCCAGGAAAAGTTTTTTAGGGCCAAGGTAAAGGGTAGGAGAAGTGGAGATGGTAGAGGAGGTGGTTGTAGGAGAGTCAGGTGTGCTGTCATTGGGTGAAGGTGCTGGTGCTGTAGGCTGTCGTGAGGTGGATGGCTGTTGGGTGGGTGGCTGCCTGCGTTTGTGTCTCTTGGAAGAGGGGGTGACAGACACAGTGGGAGAGGACACAGGGGATGTGTACATGGCAGTGGGGGTGGTGACTGCACAAGTGTGGACTGTACTGGAGGGTGAGGTGGTGATGGAAGCACTGGCTGATGTTGGGGTGCATGCAGGTGTGAGTGTAGACGTCACAGGGAGGGAGGAGGGAGACGAGGAGGAGGGGGACACAGGGGTGGCAGTGGCTGTTGGCATGTCTGCATCTGGGTGTTGCTCGGGTGAGTGTTTGCGGGATCTGTGGTGCTTGTGTTTGGATGAGCTGCTCTTGGGTGTTGAGGTGTGTGCAGGCTGGTCTGATGGTGTGGATGGGATAGGCTGAGGGACAGGAGACAGAGAAAGGCTGGAGGCAGTAAGAAGAGGGAGGCTGGAAACAGGGACAATGGCTGCCGTCAGTGCTGAGGCCAGAGCAGTGAACGCTCGTTGATGGGCAGCCTGACCCGAATGAATGCCCTCCAGGTACGCATTGCTCTGTTGCACCTCCCTTTGCACACCCTGGATGGCATTCAAAAGGGTCGTCTGCCCAACAATGAGCGTCCTTACCAGGTCAATGAGCTCCGCACTGAGGGCAGCAGGGGCAACAGGGGCAGGGGCTGAGGTGCCTGGGGCGAAGGAGACGCGCGCCTTCCTGGGCGAACCGGCACGGAGCGAAGACTGAGGGGCTGCTGGGAGGGCGGGGCTGGTGCGCTGGGTGGCGGCTGTACCTGTAGAGGCGGGGGCACGGATGTTGCCGCCACCCCTAGGGAGCTCCCATCCGAGGACGTGTCGCTTTCGCTGCTCTCACCAGCGGTCCCCGTCGTGGTGCTCCCCTCGCCCTCCGGATCACTGGTGCCCTCGGTGTCTGTTCCTGGGCCCACCGGGGCCTTGTGTCCTGCAGCTCCCTTGTGCTCCGATGCCAAATCTCCTCCGCCTGATGATGCTAATGCACACATGCACAAGAAGATGGAGAGAAAGGGTGGGGGGAGAAAAAAGAAGACCAGGTTGAGTGCATGCAATGTCAACACCGTTGGCGGAGAGGACAGACACAGGTGCCTAATGCACTAAGCCGCGCGTTCGGGGTACACTACTCAGTACTACTGACTAAGACAACAGGCCAAGAGACGTCAAACGCGCACATGGGAGATGCTGGACCTTCAATGGCTGTACTTGTCACCCTACCGAGGTGGGGGCCGGGGGCACAGGGCCATGCCTAAGGGAGAGGACTACACTACAGAAAGCGCCCTGGCCTAATGTCACCCACAGCCCTCCTCCCCCACCCAGACGCCTCCACTGCGCAGAAAGATAGGAGAATGTGCTGATACTCACCCCCTTGTGTCTGCTGTGATGTCTTAAAGCGCCCATCCAATTCAGGGTAGGCCACCGCCAGGATCCGGGACATCAGGGGGGTCATGGTGCGACTGGCACCCCTCCTAGGTTGGGAGGCCATCCCCAGCAGTGTTTCTGCGGTCTTCCTTGTTCCGCTGCGGATGTCCTCCCACCTCTTGCGGCAGTGGGTGCCCCGTCTGTTGTGGACCCCCAAGGTCCGGACTTCCTTGGCGATGGCACGCCAAATCTCGATCTTCTGATGGGCGCTGACCTATTAGACATGTACAGGGTGGAAAGGAGGAAATCATCAATGGCCTGCATGTTAGATGTAATTGCCCCCCCCCCCCACCCACTTTGCCATATGGCACATGCTCTCATCTGTCGGGCGTTGCACTCCTCATTCGCCCCCCACCCCACCAACTTACATCCACCCCAATCCACACAGGCATAGCCCATTCCATTAGCACCCGGTGTACTCACTTGTTGGTCTGGAGGACCGTAGAGTAGCGCATACTGGGGGAGGACCCCATCCACGAGCTTGTCCAATTCTTCAGACGTGAAGGCAGGGGCCCTTTCCCCAGTCGCAGCAGCCATTGTATCTTCCAGACCGAGGTCACAGCAGCACTTGCAGTATAGGTCCTCTCCTGTGGATGATCAGGTCTCGAGTGATTAAGCAGATAGAAAATGGCGGTCACGTCCGCGGCGGTGCGTACCGCGGCGGTGCGTACCGCGACCGCCGGCGCACTTCGTTATTGGCTCCTGAAACCCATAGGTTTCAATGTTAACCAATGCGGCTTTGCGCCGCGGTCTTCGACCGCCTACCGCCACGGTGTGCCAGCGCAGTGACCTCACATCCCATTGTCCCACTTCACAGGTCAGGCAGCCGCCATTTCAAGGGCCCACATGGCTTAATTTTGACTGCGACACACAGGCCTAGGCCTTGCATTGCCACAGATACACGCCTTTCAACCCATTGCCATTCTTTAACTGTGCAAGCTGTCTGTACGTACCTGTGGTTTGGCTGACTCTGTGCTCCATGTTGTCCTTCCTAGGCACCGTCCGCTGGGACTTGGGATGAGAAGGAGGAATCCTCGCGTGTACCGACCGCTGGTGGACCTGTCGACAATGGAAGAACGCCATATAATACTTCGATACCGACTTGACCGTGCCACTATCCATGAACTGTGTGCCCAGCTGGAGCCAGCCCTGATGTCCCCCATCCGCCAACCCACAGGGATTCCCCCTCTGGTGCAGGTTTTGTCAGTCCTCCATTTTTTGGCCAGTGGGTCATTCCAGACCACAGTGGCCATGTCATCTGGAATGTCTCAGCCTATGTTTTCTAAGATTTTGAGCAGAGTGTTGTCTGCCCTGATGAAACTCATGCGGAGCTACATCATTTTCCCCGAGGAGGGTGACTTGCCCACAGTGAAGGGTGATTTCTATGCCCTTGGACATATCCCCAACATCATTGGTGCCATTGATGGGACCCATGTGGCTTTGGTACCCCCAAAAGACGATGAGCAGGTGTACCGAAACAGAAAAAATTATCATTCGATGAATGTCCAGGTGGTCTGTTTGGCTGACCAGTACATCTCCCATGTAAATGCCAAGGTCCCAGGGTCAGTGCATGACGCGTATGTGATGCGAAATAGCAGCATCCCCTATGTGATGGAGCAGCTACAGAGACAACGTGTGTGGCTAATAGGTGACTCTGGTTACCCCAACCTGCCGTGGCTACTGACCCCAGTAAGGAATCCCCGGACAAGGGCAGAGGAACGCTACAATGAGGCCCATGGGCGTACAAGGAGGGTGATTGAGCGAACCTTTGGCCTCCTGAAGGCCAGGTTTAGGTGCCTGCATATGACTGGTGGATCCCTAATGGACTCACCAAAGAAGGTGTGCCATATCATCGTGGCGTGCTGTATGCTTCACAACCTGGCTTTGCGACGCCAGGTGCCTTTCCTGCAGGAGGATGGTCCAGATGGTGGTGTTGTAGAAGCCGTGGAGCCTGTGGAGAGTGAAGAGGAGGAAGACTCTGAGGACGACACAGACAATAGGGACAGAGTGATACATCAGTATTTCCAGTAACACCCAGGTAAGAATCACCCACGCCATTTCACAATTGCTTCTAGCCTCCTGCATCTGTACTTTCTGTAGTTCCCCACAGATGTATTTTATTAATTTATGCCTTTCCCTTCCCTTCTCAGTGCTGTCTGACTCAGTACCTGACTTCTGCTTGGTTCGCCCATGAAATACAGCGTATTGACATTGGTATGTTGTCATGACTAATTGACAGAACAGAAATTGAACAGTAATATGTTATCCATTTGTTAATAATACAGCATGACTCAAAACAGGTTTGTGTGCAAAATGTGATTTATTTACAGTGCTAGATATCGGTACATGTGATTCTAAGGGTGATGGGTGGGGGTGGAGGAATATCCATGGCAGAGTCCAGTTCTCAGTCTCACAGGTGCATTGTTCTTTTGCCTGTGGAAGGATGGAGCATAGGCAGTTCATGGTTGGACAGGGTGGCAATGTGGGACAGTGGGAAGACTTGAGGGGGTATGTCCTGCTGGCGGGGGTCTTGACATCCTACTCTGTCTTTTTCTTTGGTCTCAGGCTCCTCTTACGGGGTGGTTGTTCTTCAGCAGGAGGTGGGGTTCTGGGGGGCTGTCGAGGTGTTGGGACCTCCTGTCCACTAGCGCCGGCGGAGGTGGTAGGCTGTTCCTGGTCCGGCCTAGTGACAGGGGCCCTGTGTGGTGCACCATGGTCCCGCAACGCGTCCTCTATCCTGTGGAGGGCCAGGACGATGGTCCCCATTGCGGTCCCGATGATTCTCAGCTCCTCCCTGAACCCCATGTAGCGTTCTTCCTGCTGTGCCTGGATCTCAGTGAACCTGGCCAGTACCGTCGCCATCGTTTCTTGGGAGTGGTGGTATGCCCCCATGATGGTGGTGAGGGCCTCTTGGAGAGTGGGTTCCCTGGGCCTCTCCTCCCCCCCCTGTCGCACAGCAGCCCTCCGAGCTGCCCGGTTTCCCCCGGCCTCTGTCCCCTGGCCGGTGTGCCCGCTCCCACTGCCCCCAGGTCCCTGTTGTTGTTGGGGTGTCGGGTTAGCCTGGGTGCCCTGTAGTGGCAGACACACCGCTGATTGAGCTGTCCTAGAGACAGAGGCATGGGCCCGCTGGGTGGGAGCTGTGCTGGTGTCGGCAGAGGGGGTCGGGTCTGGTGTGGCCTGTGTCTGGGTGAGGGGAACCGACTGCCCAGAGGTCCCCGATGGTCCGGGCTGGTCATCAGGTTCACTGTCGACAGAGCTGCTATCCTCAGTGTGGGCCTGTTCCGGTGGTGGGATGGACACTTCTGGACCCTCCTGGCTGGTGTGTTGTCGTTCGGGTCCTGCATGGGGTAAGAGAGTTTGGTTATTGTTTCTGTGTGTGCAATAGCATGCGTGTTGTGGGTGCCCTTGTCCCCCAGTGCAGGCATTCCCTGGAGGGAGGTGTTGTGAGGGTATTTAGTGGGGGGGAGGGGTTAGTGCAGTGGTCATGCTTAGGTGATGGGTGCCCATGGTTTGTGTTGGCATGCAGGAGTTGGTGTTGTGATGGGTGGGTTGTGCTGGTGAGACATTGTCAGGAAGGATGTGTGCTGGGGGGTTGGGGGTGAGGGTGGGGGTGTGGGTTGGCATGCTGGTGGGGTGGGGGGGATATAGTAGTTGAGATGGGACTTACCAGAGTCCATTCCTCCGGCTACTCCTGCGAGGCCCTGAGGATGCAGGATGGTCAAGACCTCTTGCTCCCACGATGTAAATTCGGGAGGGGTGGGTGGGGGTCCGCCGCCAGTCTTCTGGACCGCGATGTTGTGCCTGGAGACCATCGATCGGACCTTCCCCCGTAGGTCGTTCCATCTTTTGCGGATGTCCTCCCTATTCCTGGGATGCTGTCCCACCGCGTTGACCCTGTCCACGATCCGCTGCCATAGCTCCGCCTTCCTGTCTATACTGGTGTGCTGCACCTGCGAGCCGAAGAGCTGGGGTTCCACTCTTAGGATTTCCTCCACCATGACCCGGAGTTCTTGGTCCGAAAATCGTGGATGCCTTTGGGGTGCCATGGGGTGGTGTGGGTGAGGTGTGGGGTGGTGTATGTGATGAGGAGTGTGTTGGTGAGTGGTGCTTTGTGCTACTATGTGGTGTGTGTGATGGTGTAGTGTGCCTCAGTGTGTCTTGCTTTGGATTGTCTGCTGTGTCTCTCTCTCCTTCTCTCAGTAATTGGGGTCGCAGGGGTTTGTGGGTGATGTGGGTGTGTGTTTTATAGTTGGTTGATTGTGTGGGAGTGGTGTGTGTATGTGCATCAGGTGTGTGTTTTTCAAATTGTCCAATGTGGCTGTGTTTTGGTGATGTGTGTGTATTCTGACCGCGGCGGTGTGTAGCGCCAATGGAATACCGCGTTTGAATGACCGCCGTGTGGATTCGTGGGTCGTAATGGCATGGGCGTATTTCTGTTGGCGTGACGGTGGAGGTTTGGTCATCTCCAGTTTATCGCTGCCCGCCGATGTGGCGGGCTCCAGTGGAGGACGGATTTTTGGAGGTTTGGCCGTTGTGGGTCAGAATGACCGTGGCGGTTGACCGCGGCCGCGGCGGTGTTATGGCGGTCTTCTGACCGGCGGTAAGGGCATTTTACCGCCGAGGTCAGAATCACCCCCTATATCCCTTATTATAATAGATCCCACCATCATATAAAAAGATGTAATAAACTGATACTATCAGTGGTCATTAACAAATGACAACGATTGAAGTCCACAAATGTTCGCATTTAGACCATCTATAAGACTGTGACCTCGGGCTCAGACACTTGTCTCTAAGGGACTTTCGGGGATGGTATAGAAACACATGTATTTAGAGTGTACAGCTTTGCACATGTAAATGTAGTATAACAGAGAGGAAGGGATTTTCAGTGTCTGGGAATGCATGACGCACTTTGGTGGTGCTTTGCTATACGTGATTTTAATTGTACTACGACTATGTTTTATTTTCACTGCATCTTCCATAATGCCACATAATGGCATAGGGTGGGAGCATATATATAGGCACAACAAAAAATGCACTTACTGTGATCAAGACTGTGATAGTTGAAACACATTGGTGGTGGTTTGTTCTGTGACACATTAAATATTAATACAAGGCCTTTTGGAGTGCTGCGCATTACTTTGGTTAAAACATTTTTTTTTACATATATATATATATATATATATATATATATATATATATATATTTTTTTTTTTTTACACTTTCCTGCAATGCATTTATCCTTATCCTCCTTGCCAGGATGACCAAAGGCGCCATTGAGAATGATCCTAATGCATTTTGGGGGCTTTTGCGTATATTTTGCACCTGGTTACCATCTAATCTGATTCAGAGGTTATAGCATTTCCTAAACGCCCAATTCACAATTAGGAAATGCTATAAACATGCGGTTAGGAAATCGTAAATAGGAAATCCCTATTTAGAATTTCCTATTTTACATGTCACAAATTGAGATTTCTACTGGGTAGAAATCACACTTTGCTACGTCACATAGGCCTGTTGTACATTAGAAAAGGCACTTTTGTATATCTTACCAGCCCGAAATTACGATTTGGTCCGTTTAGAAATGCAAAAAGCTTTTGTACATATGTGCCTAGATTCTAATACGCCAAACACCAAACCTTTTACATTTGCTTTTTTAGAAACAGATTCTCAAAACAGGTGGTTGTTTCTGAAAAATAAAAAATACTAATGACCCCTACACCCTCAGTGGGAAAGAACTCACCCCTGAGTTCTTTCCCAGTGTGTGGAGATCATTATTGATTTTTTCTGTCCCTCACCTCCAGGTTTTTTTCTGACATTGATGGACAGGAAAAAAAAAGACATTACACTGTCCACACTTCACTGTCCATGTTTAATAGGGCAGGCAGTGTAATGTCTTTCCTCTGACATCCCTACTCCCGTCTAGCCATCGGAGGAAATATTCTATCAACAGAGTCAACAAGAACACCACCATTTAAGATCTGCCCATTTCTAAATGAGGTGAGTAGACCTAGGGCTAGGCGTATAGGGTACTCTGACATGTTCACGATGGAGTTCCCTGCCTGCCAAACTCTACACCAAGTCCCAACTGGTTAATTTGTGTTTGACCAAGTGGCATGTCTTTCAAAAAGTAGTGGATGTCCCTTCCATCGTATTTAGAGTGCCATTTAAATCTGGGCACTCTTGATTGAACACATGGACATATGCTATGTTTTTCGGCAGGTGTATCACATCTACCAGCCTCTAAATAACCCCTTATGTATACCCTGCCAAGGGTAATTTGAGCCTGTAAGTTGCACAAATACATTAAAAACAAAAAGTTAACGCACACATCTGTCTGTGAGGCTTCCTTAGGAGCATATCTAAGGGGTGGATTTCCGCACAAGAACTATCAGATTTCTGTCCAGGGGACTGAGACAGTGTAGCGCCACATTCTGATGCACTGAGGGAGGAGAAACCATCCAGATCCATTCCTTGTGATGGGCAAGGCAGCTGGCAAAGAGTGCACATGTTGTGCCTTAAAGGGCCACTATACAAGTCCAGTGTAAATCTTTTTAAGGGCCGGGGCACTCAGTGCCCTCTGAGAGAGTTAAGGATGCCACTACATCCTTAAGATCTCCGACACGACACTGCACACAAATTGCTCCTCTGTGAATCATGCGTCTGTAGTAGACCCCATGGCCACATATGTAGTTTGACTGACACCTAGGAGCCTAAAACATCAGGCCAGTTACCATGTAGCTTACTGATAGCCACAGCTTGATTGACTAGAAATTTGTTGGTCACAATTACTGGAAAAAAGTTCTGAAAGTGGGGTGCTGTACCCGCATGGGCAACTTCTGATGGATACAACTACTTGTGGATTCGTCACCTAAAGAATTTTCCCCACGCGCCAGCCCTCAACGGAAATGTTCTTCTTGCTCTGCACGTCGTTGATGACGTCACAATTGCCCGACTCCACGCAATGCCGTGTGACGTCATCCAGACAATAAGAAGCCCTCGTCGACGTGCAGACGTCAGTTCCCTTTTTTCCGTGCCTTCAAGTAACGTTTTTTCTTCAAGGCTACCAGGGAGCTACAGTTTCACTCCAGTGTAACTATGTCGCAACCGAGGAAGTCGGGTTTTAAACCCTGTAAACAGTGTGGAGGTCGCATGTCGGTCACGGACCCTCATGAGAATTGCTTATGGTGCCTTAGTTCCGATCATGAGGTCGAGTCATGCGGTTAATGCCAACGCATGAATCCTAAGGCCCTGAAAGAACGGGAAGCTAAGTTGTTTCTTGCTCGTTCTAAGAAGAGGAAGGAGAAGCATCATCGTAGAGATTCTTCTTCAAGATCTTCAATGTCTCATCGGCGTCATCGGGATCGTCGACATGGCTCACGGCGCCGATCGAGCAGAGAACGCTCCTGTTCGAGGTCGCCATCGGCTCGGCGCCGACTGACGTGGGAGATCAGCCCTACTGTCACGCCTCCACCTCCAACGACTCCAGCTTCTCCGACGTCTCCACTGTCGGTGTATGAAGTGGATCCGCATCAGGAGCCGAGGGCTTCTCCGGAGCAGGAGATGCCTGGGCCGTCATCGGCTTCACCTCCGGCGCTAGTTCCTCAAGGTTATCTGGCTTTCCCGGTGCCGGGCACGGACCCCGCAGCATTTCTGAATGCTATGTTTAATATTTTTGCCACCATGGTGCCAGGTGGAGGGCATGTGGGTCCGTCAGGTCCTTTGGCCTTTGACTTCGGGGCTCCGGCTCCTTACAAGCCGACACCCTTTATGCCCTTTCTTCCTTCTGGAAGTACCGCTTCGGCGCCAATGCCTTTGGCGTCGCCCAGAAGACCGGTGGCGCCGACGACGTCCACCGTCCTGGCGCCGTTGGATTCACCACGGATCCAGTCGACCTTGAAATTGCCTGTGGCGCCGGGGGATCCCGCGTCGGATGGCTCTGAGGGTCGGCGGCGTCAGAGATCTTCGGCGTCGGCCGACGCCTTATCAACACCGAGACTCGAGTCCAGGCTCCGCTCCAGGAGGTTGGCTCTAAGGATGCTGGAAGAACAAGAATATGAGAGGCAGCATTTGGAGAAAGGTGAAATCATGGAGCTGTCAGGGGACCTGCAAGGCATGGATACTGCAAGCGGCATAGACACTTCCCCGGAATGAGACCTGGCTTCTCCGGGGGAGTATACGGAGGAGGCTGCTTCTTTTCACACTGTAGTGAGGAAAGCAGCAGATTTTTTGGACCTTCCACTTCCTGCTGCAGAGGCGAAGACCAACCTCCTGACCGAAGTGCTGCATCCAGCACCAGCTGTGGCGGAACCCCTTCTTCCTTTCAATGAGGCTCTTTTGGACCCTATTAAAGAAGTTTGAAAGAAGCCAGTGACTTCGGCTGCCGTGAATAGGGCGGTGGCGAGACGCTATCGTGTGGCCCCAGGTGATCCGGACTTTTTGACCAAGCACCCAACTCAGGAGAGTTTAGTTGTCCAAGCGTTGTGCTCCTCCCGTTCTGCTCCTGGTTCGTTTCCCAGGGCTCCAGCGGACAGGGAGTCTAAGAGAATGGACCAGGCAGCTAAAAAGGCCTTCTCTTCCTGCAGCATGGCTTTAAAATCTACTAATGCTACTTCCATTTTAGGTCATTACATTTATGCCCTTATGGAAGAGGCTAAGGGCCACCCGTGATTATCACAGGAGGTGTTGAACCTTTTGTCGGACGCTTAGGCGGCGGCGACCCAGGTGATTCAATCTGGGCTGGACACCTCGGACTCAGTGGCCAGGGCTATGGGCATGTCCATAGCAACGAGACGGCAGGCCTGGCTGCGATCGTCAGGGTTCTCCCCTGATGTTCAGACTACTCTCCTGGACCTGCCATTTGATGGAGACAAACTTTTTGGATCAAAAACCGACTCTGCTTTAGAACGATTTAAAGAGACAAAGAGCCACGGTGAGATCCTTGGATCTGCATCCTCTGCTTTGAAGTCTTTTAGGAGGTTTAGTGGATTTGGTCATGGAGCTTCCTTTCGTGGCAGGCTCCATGCGGCAGGACAGCAATCTGCAGGAACTCTTCCTTTCAGATCCTTCAGGGGCAGGGGTAGAGTACGCACTAGAGGTGCCACCCAGCAGCACTCTGCCTCTTCCTCCGGAGGGGTGCAACAGGGAAAGCAGCCTTAGTCCTCCATCACTCCCTGCTCACATGTCTCCTGTAGGGGGGAGACTTACTCGCTTTCTTCGCATGTGGGAGTCAATAACATCAGACTCCTGGGTCACCGACATTGTGGGGAAAGGATATGCACTTCCGTGTCAGGAGTTTCCTCCTCCCTTCCCTCCCCTTCCATCGTTCTGTTCAGACGACCATCTTCTGTTACTACAACAGGAGGTGATGTCCCTTTTGTCAAAGGGTGCAGTGGAGTTGGTTCCAGAGCAGGAGAGGGGTCAGGGCTGCTATTCAAGATATTTCCTGATCCCCAAAAAGGATGGTCGGTTGAGGCCAATCCTGGACCTGAGGATTTTGAATTGGTTCCTCAAGCAGGAAAAGTTCAAAATGCTGACCCTGTCACAGGTTCTTTTGGCGTTGAACGAAGGAGATTGGATGGTGTCTGTCGACTTGCAGGATGCGTACTTCCATATTCCGATCCTCAAGTCACACAGGAAGTATCTCCGGTTTGTGGTGGGGTCGCAGCACTATCAGTTTGCGGTCCTTCCGTTTGGTCTTACTTCGGCACCTCGGGTCTTCACGAAGGTTAAAGCGGTGGTGGCATCGGAGCTCAGAAGAAAGGGAATAACAGTATTTTCTTATCTGGACGATTGGTTGATCAAAGCCAAGTCTCCGGAGCTCTTGCGGCATCACCTGCAGTCGACAACTCAGTTGCTGTTCGACCTGGGTTTCTCAGTGAATGTGCCCAAATCTCACCTGGAGCCCTCTCAACACCTCAACACCCTCCTGTTCATAGGGGCAGTACTGGACACAACATTGAAAAGGGCCTTTCCTCCGCCGCAGCGGGTTCAGGACATTCAGGCGTTGATTCCAATGTTTCGAAATGGAGTGGTCGTTCCAGTCCTCAAGGTCCTTCGTCTGCTTGGTTTGTTCGCTTCTTGCATTCTGCTGGTCACGCATGCACGCTGGCACATAAGTGCTCTTCAGTGGTGCGTCCGCAGGCAGTGGTTTCAACATAAAGGAGATCTCGAGGACTCGATAAGGATCTCCAGAGACGCTGCAGCGGATCCTCGATGGTGGGCTGCGGTCAGCAACCTGTCGCAAGGAAGGCCGTTCTCGCTACCTCCGCCAGTGGCCACAGTTGTAACAGATGCTTCCACTATAGGGTGGGGAGCTCATCTGGGGGACCTGGAGATCAAAGGTTGTTGGTCTCCAGTGGAACAGAAGTTTCACATCAATATGTTGGAATTGCGGGCGATACGTCTGGCTCTCAAGGCCTTCCTCCCTCCCCTTCGCGGTCAGTCGGTTCAGGTCCTGACGGACAATACTACCGCAATGTGGTATATAAACAAGCAGGGAGGAGTGGGGTCGTATCTTCTCTGCAGAGAAGCTCTTCGTCTCTGGTCCTGGCTTCAGGACCACAGGATTTGCTTGGTAGCAAATAATTTGGCCGGAGTTCTGAACGTGCATGCGGACAGTCTCAGTCGGCTCATCTCGACCGATCACGAGTGGCGTCTTCATCTAGATCTGGCCATTTACATTTTCCAGAGGTGGGGATATCCACAGATAGATCTGTTTGCCACTCGGGAGAACGTGCACTGCCCGTCGTTTTGCAGCCTCCAGTATCCGGTGCAAGGAGCTTTGGGGGACGCGTTTCAGATGTCCTGGAAGGTTCAGTTGCTTTACGCGTTCCCCCCCATACCCTTGATTTCTCGGGTTTTGAGGAAGATCCGCCAAGATCGGGCTCAAGTCATCTTAATAGCTCCGGATTGGCCAAGACGGGTATGGTACTCGGATCTTCTCCAACTCTCTCTGTGCCCTCCGCTCCGTCTCCCATACAGGGCAGACCTCCTCTCGCAGTCGCAGGGGCAGGTTCTACACCCCCACCTCCAGAGCCTGCACCTTCATGCCTGGAGATTGAACGGGGCAATCTGAGTTCCCTTTCTCTCCCGCCAGAGGTGGTGGAAGTTATTTTATCGGCCAGGCGACACTCCACCAAATCGATCTATGTAAGCAGGTGGGCCAGATTTGTCAGTTGGTGTGGAGAGAACCAAACTGATCCCTTGAAGGCCCATTTGTCTGATGTATTGTTCTTTGCTTTATCCTTGGCACAGAAGGGTTGTGCAGTTGCCACAGTTAAGGGTTATTTATCAGCGCTGTCGGCTTTTCTGCGCCTTCCAGACCAACCCTCCTTGTTTAAGTCACCTCTTGTATTGAGGTTCATTAAGGGTCTCACTAATAAGTTTCCACCCACTCCGTTTGTTATGCCACAGTGGGATCCTAATTTAGTATTGACCTTTCTTATGGGATCGCCATTTGAGCCGATGCATTCTTGTTCCTTAAGATTTTTAGTTTTGAAGACTGTTTTTCTAGTGGCCATAACATCGGCTAGAAGAGTGAGTGAGCTCCAGGCTCTTAGTGAAGAGTCCCCATATCTTTCCTTTTTCAGGGACAAAGTGGTGTTAAGGACCAAAGCGGCTTTCCTCCCGAAGGTTGTTACACCCTTTCATTTAGGACAGTCTATTACTCTCTCTTCCTTTTATCCTCCACCTCATCCATCCAAGGAGGAGGAGAGGCTTCACCGGTTGGATCCACGAAGAGCGTTGAGCTTCTTTGTTGACAGGACGAGGGAGTTCAGGCAAGACGATCAGCTCTTCGTTGGATACGTGGGGAAGAGAAGAGGCAGAGCTGTCCACAAGAGAATGCTGTCCAGGTGGGTCGTTCTCTGCATCAAGCTTTGTTATTCTTTAGCAAAGAAAGAACCTCCTGTTGGGCTTCGAGCCCATTCTACCAGGGCTAAGGCTGCTTCGTCGGCCTTGGCTAGGGGTGTTCCTGTGGTTGACATCTGCAAAGCGGCAACTTGGGCATCCCTCCATACTTTTGTCAAAGATTATTGTAAGGAAATGCCTCCTTGGCATGGTTACCCCCGATTTTTTGCCTTTGCTGATGCCAAGTTATGATTTGAAAGTGTGCTGGGACCCTGCTAACCAGGCCCCAGCACCAGTGTTCTTTCCCTAAACTGTACCTTTGTCTCCACAATTGGCACAAACCTGGCACCTAGGTAAGTCCCTTGTAACTGGTACCCCTGGTACCAAGGGCCCTGATGCCAGGGAAGGTCTCTAAGAGCTGCAGCATGTCTTATGCCACCCTAGGGACCCCTCACTCAGCACATACACACTGCTGGCCAGCTTGTGTGTGCTGGTGGGGAGAAAATGACTAAGTCGACATGGCACTCCCCTCAGAGTGCCATCCCAACCTCACACTGCCTATGACATAGATAAGTCCCCCCTCTAGCAGGCCTTACAGCCCTAAGGCAGGGTGCACTATACCACAGGTGAGGGCATATGTGCAAGAGCACTATGCCCCTACAGTATCTAAGCAAAACCTTAGCTATTGTAAGTGCAGGGTAGCCATAAGAGTATATGGTCTGGGAGTCTGTCAAACACGAACTCCACAGCACCATAATGGCCACACTGAAAACTGGGAAGTTTGGTATCAAACTTCTCAGCACAATAAATGCACACTGATGCCAGTGTGCACTTTATTGTAAAAATACACCCAGAGGGCATCTTAGAGATGCCCCCTGAAAACATACCCGACTTCCAGTGTGGGCTGACTAGTTTTTGCCAGCCTGCCACAAACCAGAAATGTTGCTGCCCCACATGGGGAGAGTGCCTTGTCACTCTGTGGCCAGGAACAAAGCCTGTACTGGGTGTAGGTGCTTCTCACCTCCCCCTGCAGGAACTGTAACACCTGGCGGTGAGCCTCAAAGGCTCACCCCCTTTGTTACTGCGCCACAGTGCATCCCAGCTGGTGGAGATGCCCGCCTCTCCGGCCACTGCCCCCACTTTTGGCAGCAAGGCTGGAGGAGATAATGAGGAAAACAAGGAGGAGTCACTCCCCAGTCAGGACAGCCCCTAAGGTGTCCTGAGCTGAGGTGACCCTTTCTTTTAGAAATCCTCCATCTTGCAGATGGAGGATTCCCCCAATAGGATTAGGGATCTTCCCCCCTCCCCACAGGGAGGAGGCACAAAGAGACTCTCTTTAACCTGCCCTCCCAGACCTAAACACACCCCTAAATTGAGTATTTAGGGGCTCCCAGAACCGAGGAAGATAGATTCCTGCAACCCAAAGAAGAAGAAGGACTGCTGACCTGAAGCCCTGCAGTGAAGACGGAGATGACAACTGATTTGGCCCCAGCCCCACAGGCCTGTCTCCCTACTTCGAAGAAAACTGCAACAGCGACGCATCCAACAGGGTCCAGCGACCTCTGAAGCCTCAGAGGACTACCCTGCATCTAAAGAACAAAGAAGCTCCCAAGAACAGCGGCCATGTTCAAGGAACTGCAACTTTTTGAAACAAAGAAGCAACTTTTAAAGACACACCTTTCCCGCCGGAAGCGTGAGACTTTCCACTCTGCAGCCGACGCCCCCGGCTCGACCTGCGGAAAACTAACAGTACAGGGAGGACTCCCCGGCGACTGCGAGCCCGTGAGTAGCCAGAGTTGACCCCCCTGAGCCCCCACAGCGATGCCTGCAGAGGAAATCCAGAGGCTCCCCCTGACCGTGACTGCCTGCTTCAAGGAACCCGACGCCTGGAAACAGCACTGCACCCGCAGCCCCAGGACCTGAAGGAACCGAACTCCAGTGCCGGAACGAACCCCAGGCGACCCTCTGCCTAGCCCGGGTGGTGGCTACCCTGAGGAGCCCCCCCCTGTGCCTGCCTGCATCGTTGAAGAGACCCCTGGGTCTCCCCATTGATTCCTATTGAAAGCCTGATGCCTGTTTGCACTCTGCACCCGCCCGCCCCTGTGCCGCTGAGGGTGTACTTTCTGTGCCTGCTTGTGTCCCCCCCGGTGCCCTACAAAACCCCCCTGGTCTGCCCTCCGAAGTCACGGGTACTTACTTACTGGCAGACTGGAGCCGGGGCACCCCTATTTCCATTGAAGCCTATGTGTTTTGGGCACCACTTTGACCTCTGCACCTGACCGGCCCTGAGCTGCTGGTGTGGTAACTTTGGGGTTGTCTTGAACCCCCAACGGTGGGCTACCTTGGACCCAACTTTGAACCCTGTAAGTGTTTTACTTACCGGTGAACTTAACATTTACTTACCTCCCCCAGGAACTGTTGATTTTTGCACTGTGTCCACTTTTAAAATAGCTTATTGCCATTTTTGTCAAAACTGTACATGCTATTGTGATAATTCAAAGTTCCTAGAATACCTGAGTGAAATACCTTTCATTTCAAGTATTGTTTGTAAATCTTGAACCTGTGGTTCTTAAAATAAACTAAGAAAATATATTTTTCTATATAAAAACCTATTGGCCTGGAGTAAGTCTTTGAGTGTGTGTTCCTCATTTATTGCCTGTGTGTGTACAACAAATGCTTAACACTACCCTCTGATAAGCCTACTGCTCGACCACACTACCACAAAATAGAGCATTAGAATGATCTACTTTTTTCCACTATCTTACCTCTAAAGGGAACCCTTGGACTCTGTGCACACTATTTCTTACTTTGAAATAGTATATACAGAGCCAACTTCCTACAATTATTGTTTGGACTCTGAGGTCAAGAGGGATGGCCATTTTGCCCGCTCAGTCCTGCAGGATTTCTTGTTTTGACCATTCAGGCACCCACCTCCGGAGGTGGTACTGCTTTGGGACTCTATTCTTTAGGTGAGGAATCCACAGGTAGTTGTATCTATCAGAAGAACGAGTTACTTACCTTCGGTAACGCCTTTTCTGGTGGATACACTAGCTACCTGTGGATTCCTCATGGTCCCACCCGCCTCCCCGTTGCCTGACTGGTCTTACCACAAATTCCTTGGGAGAGCACCTGTATATTGTATATTTGTATATGATAATGCGATGTATATATATTTCTTTATATATGTGTATATTTCAAAGGAAACATGTGTGGATATGTATATATATTTATATGCATAATTTGTGTTGTTGTTTCCATTAGTTTTGTTTCATATTATTGGAATAAAAGTTGGTATACAAGTTTAATTGCTGTGCTTATACCACTCTGTAATGTAATTGTTCACCTGATCGCCTCAAAGGCACGTAAAAAATGGTGATAACTGATGTCTGCACGTCGACGAGGGCTTCTTATTGCCTGGATGACGTCATACGTGTCGCGTGGAGTCGGGCAATTGTGACGTCATCGTCGACGTGCAGAGCTAGAAGAAAATTTCCGTCGAGGGCTGGCGCGTGGGGAAAATTCTTTAGGTGAGGAATCCACAGGTAGCTAATATATCCACCAGACAAGGCGTTACCGAAGGTAAGTAACTTGTTCATCCGGCTCTTACCGCCTTTGTCTTGTGTTCTGGAAGTAGTGCAGCAATGGTGAAGTTGGGTATAGGCATAAAGGCCAAGTGTTGACGTTGTCAGTGGGGATCATAGAGAAGAGGCTTGACATATTTTGGCATTTTCTGCTTTATGGAGTACATAGTTTGCTTAATGGTGAACCTACAATATGTATGTGTAGAAAATGAACTGCTAGGTTGTTACATTTTTTTTGTTTTTTCAGGAAAATGTAATTTTTTTATTTGGGGAAGTGGGTTTATATATCTGAAATAAAAAGCTTGTATTTGATAGCACATTGTAGTCATGTTCCGAAACTGAAAAACTAACAAAATTATTATATTGCAATAACATTTTTAAAGCTCATATTTTAGTGCTAGTTTATGCTGCGATCCAGAGGTCGTCTGTAAGTAATGGCCCGATAATGCCAGGGTGCCATTTCTGCTTTGAGTCTTACTTCACGAATCTTGTAAAATATTTAATTATTATATAGATAATGCTTAATTTAAGTTTTATAATTAGTGTTGGCTACGTCCCCAGCTGATATGATCTGTTTAGTTTTTCTTCTTTCGAAATCTGTAAGATCGTTATAAACGGAGTGGCAGCCCCGCTGTCAGCACTCATACGGTCTACCTTACTCTGCTGTTTAAAGTCCTTCGATTGTCAGATCTATAACTTTTTATTTCCCTCTAGTGGCTTCCAGGTAGATTCTCATGTCTAATTCTATGTTTGAAAATGTATTTGGAACGGTGGACAAGGTGAAAAAAAGAAAAAGGTTACACAGATCTTATAAGTGAAGGCTTTCGAAAGCAGACCTAGACATATCCCCTAGGTTCACAGAATAGGGCTATGTAAATGTGAAGCAAAATGTTATATGCATTTTGACAAAAAGGCCGTGTCGAATTTCATTTCTGGACTCTTAAACTATTGTCATACATATTACAGTTAGGCAATCTTTAAAGCACGTTCGTTGAAAAATGCACCTTTTCCATTTCAAAATGTTCTTGGCGAGGGTGATCGCCCAAAATCCCTGGATAGGGCCAGTTTTGCTTGGTACACCTTGAAAGTATTGTACAGTTTCGTGAGTCCCCTTTCAGAACCTACGGCTTTTTAGCCATTTTATGTGAACATTGTGATGAAACTTAAAAAAAGTACGAATCAAATGGTCCTGGCGGGGAAAAGTCCTCCTATCTCCAAACTGTCCACCACCAATCGCACTTATTTGGTGCGATTGGTGGTGGACAGTGACATCTTAACTCTTTTGAAATTCATTAGTCGACATTGCTTGTTAAGATATGTTTGTCAGTTCAGCCGAGAGATTGGTGGGATATATCTGTGTCACTTACAGGACAACACCACAGCTCCCTTGTCACAAGACCTTTATGTCCGTGGTTCTTATCCTTTTGACTTCTGTGGACCCTCACTTACTCATTACTGGAATCCAGGGACTAATTATTGGAATACGGCGGCCCTTTTTGAGTCTTTATTTGAAGCCCTCACCCTAAACAATTTCGATGATTTGAACCCCAAAACAATACACAAATTACAACTCTTTTACTTAATTCGAAAAAAATATAAAAAAGCACAAATGTAATTTCACTGGGAAGGTTGGAGCTTTTCTAAATTCAATAAAGGCAACCATCATCCATAACATATTCTGTTTCATGCACTTGCACTGTCCCACCAATTAATCTGAGGATACCAGCTTTTTTAGCCTCCAATTTTAAATTCTTTCACACTTACAAAACATTTTAACATTTTCAATTTGACATTTTCCTTCTTTATGGATATATATACTTTACTAAACTGTTAGTATTATTTAATTTTCTAAGTAGTCAGGGACCCCCTAACTTGGTACGTAAACCCCAGGCGTACCCGGGCCATGGCTTAAGCATCACTGCTTTTTGTCATACCAAATTTGCTTAAATTCTGTTACATCGATGCATTTTGAATGCACCACTTAACACTGTTTATTTCAAGAATTCTGTTGGGTGGATTTAGTAATATATTTGGTCCAATAGTCTCCAAAATGCACAAGTTGCAACATTCCTGCACAATTAATTGCGGGGAGGCCTCCAAAATCCGCTCTAACGTGGTATTTACATCCCCTGTAGCTTTGAGCAATGTTAGGGAAAAAACAGTGCTTAATTTGTGCTTGTTGTTTCCGGTGCTGAGCACCGGCTCTTATTTGTGAGGGCCAGGGCTTATTCTTATGCCTCAAGCATTTGCTGTGAGCAAAAGACACATATGAGAAAGATGGAAGAAGGAAAAACTAAAAAGCGTCTTAAAGGGAGAAAGTAGAAAGTTGCAGGATGAGCTGATGGGGCAGGGGTGGCCGTAAATGGATTGAAGAGGCCTGAGATGGCTTCAGGATTACACTGCCTCAGTATTCAGTGCTGGCAGATTTAATTACAGCAGTCTCGTGTTTAAGAGAAGGGCTTTGAGCACCTGCACCTCTTTATCTACAAATTAAGCACTGGAAAAAACTGACTGTCAAGAATGCTGATTGCATGTGTTTTGTACAGCTGAAGCGGAATAGTACTTTTTTGAATCTTTTTGGACATTGTTAAAACGAATTCCGATGTCAGCAGCTAAAGTTTAAACATTTTCCTTTTTGCTCATAAAAATTGTAGACCTTTTTCAATTGCTGTGCGTAAGGGTGTGCCCCACTACAGCAGCCAACTACCCATACCTTAGCCACGTTCCACCCAGTGGTGAAGAGCAGGTAGAGAACAAAAGGATCAAGTACTGAGAAGTCATCAGAATGAAAGCTTAGCTGAGTAAGAAGGGTAAGTTAGGAGGAAAGGACATCTTACTCCCCCATGTCCAGAAGTGTGGGGGAAAGAAGGAGAGAAGGAGAGAGAGAGATGAGCTAAAACAAGAGATGGCAAGGGCCGTCCCCAAGAGGAGATCAGAATGTGTCCAGCTAAGAGCAGCAGACCTGGGGGCAATTTTTCAGGACTTGAGAAATGTGAGCCTCTTGAGGCTTGGGAGAACATGGGTTGGTGTGGGACAGGCACCTGATTTGTCCATGGAAATAGTGAACATGCTAATGCAGGTTCATCTGAAATCCTCCCCAGTCCTATAGGGGTGAGGTGCAGTTATTTAATATGATTGGATTAGGAGAAAGCGTCAAGTGCGGTTTGAGCTGCAGTAGAAGGTGAAGCACTTTGCTGGTTCTGAAATATGGTCTGAAACTCTGTTTAACCTGCTCAGACTCCAGGGCGAAGGACAGACACTAAAATCTAAATAAACTTCAGAGGACTGAAGTAAAACAGTTCACAGAGGCAAAAACCCTGGTTAGAGCTAGCAGGTAAGATCACCAAGCAAGAACATTAGCAGGACCCGCAGTAACGAAGTAGCAATTCAGGAACCCTGGGACTGTTCAGAGTGAGCAACAAAGTAAACAGGTTACGACCCATTGACTCAGCCTCCAGAGTGTGAAACTTTAAGTCACAGAAAATGAAAAGATGGTCCATAAGTTCCATTCCGCCATCTTGGATTGGGAAGAAAGAGTCAATAAAGGCACATATTTCCCAAGGTAATTTCAGGACTGAATTCCAGCCCAAGGAAAGAATATGACTCCCATCCAACACTTTCGGATGGAGACGCAAACATGCATAACACCAAGAAGGGTCAGAAAATCAGACAAAGAACATGCTAGAAACACAGAGTGCTTTTCTACACACCTGCTGTTCTGAAAGCCTACCTGAGACCACCACCTAGCTGGGTGACATACAAGACCACCGTGATGGACTCTTCCAACCTAGGTGAGTGTGAAAGGTGTCCCCCCAAAAAAATAGGGTTTATGTTCAGGAAAATGAAAGTAATTAGGAAGATCAATACAGTGTAATCTAGGGAGAAGAATCTCCAGTAAAATGACTTGAACAGGATTACAGAAAAAAGGGTTCCCAAGGAAAAGTAGCGAAATGAGTGGAATTGAATGGATATTTGGACCCCAACCTTTGTTGTCCTGCCTATCAGGATGTCGGACCAGGTCACTATGGCATGTAACCCACAGAGGAGTGAGACTGCATTAAGTGTTGTCCCACACTATACTGCTAGCATAATAAATAATTATGGGCATTGGGATAGTTTGAGATACTCTACAACCCTCTACAACATGGATTGCTAACAAACAAGTTCATAAAAGGAATATATGATGCAATAAATATTTGTGTCGGACCCTTAAAATCATTGTATTTGTGTATCATTTCTTGATTTTGCCATTTCAGTAACTTTGTGTTGACCTTTTTTCTGTTCTGGAAGGATGTCCTTTTAAATGTCACCATTAGATGTTCATGTACTGAGTGTTAAATTATTGATTAAAAAATACACATAAAACGTAAACATATTGATCTACACATTGATTGAAAGCAGTATGTAAATATATGAATAACTGATCGCACCTATGTATGGCCAGTGGGTTTTTTACCTTTGTATAATATATCCCAAATTCTCTCTGACACCTCAAGCAATCCAAGATGGCAAGGGAGTGATAAGTCTGACTGAAATTGGCTAATTTTGGTGTCCAGACATAGGGATAGGTTAATTGCCAATATAGGTCGTCATGGGGACCTAGATCCTTAACGCCATTAAATGGTCATTAACGGTTGAGAAGTGGGGGAGAGAAGGAGGGAAAATGACAGAGGGTGGAGCATAACTAAAACAGTACCTTAAGGCCACCCACTTGATTCGCGTGGAGTGACCATGACCCCAAACAAGGAGTTTTACCTGTGGACATATGTGAGCAAGACCACAAGTTGCTGATAAAATCTACTCATCATTTGCGGTGTACCGAAGTACCAAAATGCCTATAAAAGGGAACAAGCAGAAAACAACCAAGAAGAGATTTTTTTGTTGTTGGCCTGCATGTACACATCACGAGACAACTGTGATAGTGACCCTGTACCTACTGACAGTGTGAACTTCAATCTGACGCAATGTGAATATTTAATGATGGTCATTCTGAATGACCTTTAAAAATCAACCCTTAGAGTTGATACTAGGATATCGTCTATGGAAGGAATGTTAAGGCAGATGGAATTGAGATTTGCTAAAACTGAACTCAAAGTGGGTCTAGTAGACCAGGGGGTTGTGAAAACAGAGGCAATGGTGCAGGTGGTGAGTCTGAGTTTGAAAGGCATGATTTGACCTGAAAATGTATTCCGGACTGAAGTCATGTTAGAATGGTATATGGATTTTCAGCAACACTTCCTTCGAGATAGTCCATCAACGTCCTGGAAAAGTATGCTGGAGTCCACTGACTAATACAGAAGACATATAGGGGGTCATTACAACATAGGCTGTAAAAGCTGCTTACCGCCGTGCAGAAGACCGCCAACACACCACTGCGGCCGCGGAATTCCACCACGGACCCACAGCTCGGAATCCGCCAAAATCCAGACACCCACACAAGTCCGCCACACCAAAGGTCAGTGATAAACTGGCGATAACATAACCTCCACCGTCACGCCAATAGGAATACGCCCACACTATCACAACCCATGAATCCACGCGGCGGTCTTTCAACCGCGCTATTTCATTGGCGGTACACACCGTCACACTCAAAATACACACACTCTTACAAAACACATCCACATTTGACAAATCGAAATACACACACCTGATACACATAAACACACCACTCCCACACATCCAGTACAATATAAAACACACACCCACATCACCCACAAACCCTTACGTCAACAATTGCGACAGAAGGCCAAAGAGAGAGACACCACCAGAAAGAACAACAGCATCCACAGACACCCTTCAACATCACTCGCACAACAGCCAAGCACCTCACACAACACACCTCTAAATATCACCCCACACATCACAACACACACCACCCTACACATCACCCGCACTACCCCATGGCCCCGCAAAGACACCCCAGGTTCTCTGAGGAGGAGCTCAGGGTCATGGTGGAGGAAATCATCCGGGTAGAGCCACAGCTATTCGGATCACAGGTGCAGCACACCACCTTAGCTACGAAGATGGAGCTATGGCGAAGAATAGTGGACAGGGTCAACGCAGTGGGACAGCACCCAAGAACACGGGATGACATCAGGAAGTGGTGGAACGACCTACGCGTCTCAAGACACCATCTTGCAGTTCAGAGGACTGGCGGCGGACCCCCACCTCCTCCCCCAGAACTCACTACTTGGGAGGAGCAGGTCTTGGCTATACTGCATCCTGAGGGCCTCGCAGGAGTAGCTGGAGGAATGGACTCTGGTAAGTCAAACCTTTAACTACTTCATCCCCCACCCACCTGCATGCTATCACATACCCCCACCCTCGCCCTCACCCCCATCACTCCAACTCCTCACGTATGTCCCAATATCACAAACCACACATTCCAAACCCATCACCAGCACACCCACCACCACACCCCACTCATGTGCATTCACCACCCCCACTACCATTCACACATCCCCTGTGTCCTCTACCAGTGTGTCTGTGAGCCCAGCTCCCAACGTACACAAACGCAGCCACACACCCACCCAATAGCCATCCACCTCACGACAGCCTCCAGCCCATGCACCTTCACCCAAAGTCACCAAACGTACACCTCCTACAACCACTACCTCTTCCTCCACTCCCAAACCCCCTCCATCTACCCGTCCCAGTGTTCCCAAAAAACTTTTTCTGTCCAACCTTGACCTCTTTCCCTCACCTCCCCCGCCCCTTCAGTCTCCTAGGGCCCGCCTCTCCAGGTCCCAACCCAGCACCTCAGCCACAACATCTGTCGGACCGGTGGTGCCAGTAGTAACCGGCTTCTGGAGTGCGCCATGCAGCAGGGCAGCCAGTGTGGCAAGAAGCCAGAGCTTGGACAGTCCCCCACCTGTAAAGCACAAAAAGTTGGCCAGTGCCCGGCGGGAGAGAGGAAATAAATCTGCCTCCACAGCCACTCCCAGGGGTACAGTTGGGAGTGTGGAGACAGCTGCGCCACCATCCAAGGTGGGGAAGGGGTACAGTAAAACCAGCAAGTCTGGGAAAATCTGCACGGCGGACAAGACCGCCGCCATCAGCACCGCTGCCCAGGACACCGCTGCCACCAGCACCGCTGCCAAGGACATCGCCGCCACCAGCACCGCTGCCAAGGACACCGCCGCCACCAGCACAGCTGCCAAGGACACCGCCGCCACCAGCACCGCTGCCCAGGATACCGCCGCCACCAGCACCGCTGCCCAGGACACCGCCGCCACCAGCACCGCTGCCCAGGACACCGCTGCCAAGGACACCGCCGCCACCAGCACCACTGCCCAGGACACCGCCACAACAAGCACCACAGGCCAGTGAGCGCCAAAGATTCCGACGCTACTGAGGCCGCCACGAGCAGGATGAAGCACTCTGGGCACAAAGCCCCCTCCAGAACCAGTGGAGAGATACATCCACTACCTCAGTCCTTGGCAGGATGAAGCACTCTGGGCACAAAGCCCCCTCCAGAACCAGTGGAGAAAGGCATCCACTACCTGAGTCCTTGGCAGGATGAAGCACTCTGGGCACACAGTCCCCTTCAGAACCAGTGGAGAGACACATCCACTCACACAGTCCTTGGCAGGATGAAGCACTCTGGGCACAAAGCCCCCTCCAGAACCAGTGGAAAAAGGCATCCACTACCTGAGTCCTTGGCAGGATGAAGCACTCTGGGCACAAAGCCCCCTCCAGAACCAGTGGAGACTGTTATCCACTTGAGAGACTGTGGCTTTGCACTCCCCAGGATTGAACAGAGGGCAAACCACCCACTTTAGAGACTTGAGAGACTGTGGCTTTGCACTCCCCAGGATTGAACAGTGGGCAAACCACCCACTGTAGAGACTTGAGAGACTGTGGCTTTGCACTCCCCAGGATTGAACAGTGGGCATGGAGCCCCCTCATGGATCTGGCGTTGTGCACTCATCCGGCTGAGATGCAACCCCTTCCCTTCCCCCTGAGGTGCCTGTTTTACTTCTATATGATGCCCCAGCAGTGTTCTCTCCGTCTTGTTCGGGTATTGAGTGTGGGCCTCGCCCATGCATTTTGGGCCCAGTTGTCCGTGGACTATGATGGTGGAATCCCTTGGACTTGTATTCTTGGTGTATATATTTGTTTATAGTGTGAATATCTTTGTATATGTATATATTTTTGATTAATGTCTTTGAATATATTACAATCATTCGACTCATTTCCTTTTGTCCTTGCATTCTTCCAGGGGGGGGCGGGGGTGTAACTGTAATGTATCATTATGTATTAATGTGTGTGTTGTCGTGGGTGAGGGTGGGGGTGGGGGTGTTGCGTGTTGCGTGTGTCACTGTTTTTTCCCTCCCCTGTGTTGTAGGTGCAGTAATCACCGTGGTCTTCGCCGTCGGCGTTCGTGCTCCTGGTAGAGGAGCAGGAACATAAAGGCTGGAAGAATCTGGAGCTCGGGTTCCATGGTGTCCTGGTTCGTCGTGGGGTGTGTAGAGGTGAGAGTTTTCCCTTCCAAGTCCTGTTTCCGCTGTGTTTTTGTTCCCGGTGAATCCGTCCCGGAAAAGGTGGCGGATTGGACTGTTAAAATTCTGTGGGCGGTACATTGTCCTCCGCCTGTCTGTTGGCAGTTACTGCCGGCGTGTTTGTTTGTACCACCTTGGCGGTCGGAGTGTTAAAGTGGCTGTCTATGTTGCCAGTTTCCGCCACGGTCGTGATTCCATTTTTTTTTCCGCTGGCCTGCTGGCGGTTTTACCGCTGCTTTAACACCGACCGCCAGGGTTGTAATGACCACCATAGTGTCAGCCATTAAAAACACTTCTTAGGAGACAATCTCCTACTGATGTCAATGTTCAAGTGGACAGGGCGCAAGGACCTTTTGCCACGACAGGAGCTTTACGAATGTTGGTTCAGAAGATTTTCTTCTGATTGAATAATATGATTCCGAGGTCATTTCCATAGCCTCTGAATCTATGCGGCTCATGCTGTCTGGGAGCGGACGCGTTTCCAATGAGTGAGGCAAGGGATGGCAAAAATTGTCTGGTCTGAGCTGTCCTTACGTTCCTTCAACTTTATGTATTTTGGAGCTCTGAATCCATCTTGCTGACACGCTTTTAATAGCATTAAGTAGAAGGGATCCCAAACTGCAGCATGGCCAGGAGATAGGTGCGTCCTTACAGATGACTTGGAATTTCTTGGTACCGAGAGGATAACTCAGATGACTATTTAAGGACTCGGGGGGATGGCATAGGTCTCCTTAACAGGACTCGAGCAGAGAGTCTCAAGATATTTGGCAAGCGCCCTACAGAGGCGGTGTAGATGGCTTTTCCATGAATGTGTGCAGCCCATGTAAGGGGGCACATGCACGCTTTTGGCAAGGATGACTGAGCCTGGTGATTACTTATGCAGGAACGCTCAGTTGTAAGTGACACAAACAAAAATGTACTTGTCTGAGAGACACATGTAGAAGCTGGAGCACCCCTATGGGATAGTTGACTGTGGACTGCATTACTTTCATCGTCCTCTAGGAGGCACTACGTTACCATCTTAGCCTCATAAAAGGCCGCAGTGCAGTGTGCGGCCTATAGCTTTTTACGTCAGCCCCCAGCACAGCTGTTGTACGTGACACTGCATTTCGCCGCTGTAATGAGGTGGGAGTCCTGAAGCCTGTGTGAATTCGCCGCCTTTAATTCCTGCCATTATGGTAAGTATTCCAGCTCCTACACACTGGCAACATTCTCCCAGAAACAAAAGCCATTTTATATCATTGGCCGTTCTTCCTAAAATGTTAACAAAAATCCCTAAGCCGCGGCCTCCCAAGCAACCATACATCAAGAGGTGACAGGTGGAGGCGCGGCAGGGCCTCACAAATGGGACATCGAGCTCGTGATTACCCAGACGCTGTGACACAATCGATAGGCGAGCAGGGAAGCGGCGCCCAGGTGGGCCTTCTCCCTCAGAGCGCCACGGCTGATCCCGGGATTATCTGTTTGTCACTGTAGCGGGAGAGGTTTTAGCTATCCTCGGGGTGAGCCTGCCCCTGGCCGAAGAAGATTGGAGAAGGCCCGGGGGCGCCGAAACTAGGTAACACAAGTGTCTCGGCGTGGGCGCAGGTCTCAACGACAGGATGGCAGCAGGCAGGGACGTGATAGGCTGTCAGGTAACAGTGCTAATAACACTAGGTGGCTCTAGCTGTATCTCTGGAGCGCCTTCCATCCCGGAGAGCAAGGTCTTAGTCCGAGACTGGATGAAGACTGTAGTGTCCTACTGGACACGTTCTAGGGTTTCCACCAGCCACTCTGCTGAGGGCTGGCTTCCATAATCACCCCACACCCATCCGTCACAGGCGTCAACAGTCGGGTGACCCTGCCAATAAAAAGGGCCAGACGCACGTGCCCTGGGCCAGTTACATGAATCCTAACTATGTGTCTGTCTCACATTTTTGAGTAGCATGAGGGCCTAGGGCCCCCAAGACTACAATGACGACGAGTGGGTCGGATCCCCACCGGCTGCACTGCCGTAAGCGAATCGTTGCAAATGGAGGAGAGGTAGTCGCCATTGCGATAGCCTGCCAGGGGAAGTGAGCAAAGTACTCCATGGAGAGGGTGAAACCCCCCCTTGCAGAAAGAAGACGGCAGAGACTCATCGTCTCCTACACGTCATAGGGAAGAAGTAAATGGCATCTCGAGGGAGAGAGTGCCGAGGGAGGAGGCGCCTTGTAAAGCTATGGGAGGGCCTGTACGAGGATGTGTCCCATACCGCCCTGATATGTGGAATGAGAGCAGAGAAGAAGAGGGCTAAGCTGCTGCTGCCAGCATAAGGCGCTCACATTGTCTGAAGTGTGTCGCCGCAGCTCCTGCGAGTAGGAGTTGGCGTTGTGACAGACTGAAAGCAGGTCAGCCCACCGCACATGGGGGAATGTCTCTGGCCCACTGGCACTGTGAGACGGCCCCACCCGCTGAGAACAATCCCCTGCGACAGCGCATGCCCCCCTCATCACCCGCTTCCCCCGCCCCCTTTTAGGCAGTGGGACTGTGGATCAGCCCGTGACGGTCTAGCTCCCCGCCTGCAGCCATCCGTGTCCAGGCAAGAGGGAGATCAGGTATGCAGTGGCCGCATCGGGAGGGACACCCCTTCCAAGCCTGCATGGACAGCTCCGAGGCCTGCCGCACAGACACTGAGGTGGCCACCGTGGGTGACGAAAGTGACTAGTTGCCCCACGTGGAAACATGGAAGCCCACAGACCATACTGCAACAGGCATCAGTGGCGCTTTAGCCTGCAGAAGGGCGCGCTGCTGATGCTGGTCGAAGCACTCCTCCACCATACTCTTAGTAAATGTTGAGTGCCTCCCCAAATACGCGGCTAAAAGAAAAACAAAAAAAAAAATTATCAACTGAATGTACCTGGAGTGGTGAGTTGCTGTCACAGGTGCGCAGACGGCCGCGCTGGCGCACCTGACAATACAGGCAGGAGCCCGAGCGACAGTGAGCCCTTCGAGAGCCTGGCGCAACACTAGGGAAAAGAGGCCACGCCAGATGGCCAGATCACAGCACAAGATGGCCACTGTTGGCCCATCATCCAGCATATCAGCAGAACTGACTAGCACTGGCAAGCAGATGGAGGCAGGAGCGAGCGATGTGACAGCGCAGTCTCGAGGCGCAAGCGCCACGCCCTCGAGGGAAGACAAGGACGCCCTCGAGGGAAGACAAGGAGGGAGAAAACGGTGATGGAGCAGATCACCAAGAAGATCCCGGAACGGAACAGGCCTGCGAGAGGTCTGTGGGGTGAAATGATCAAGTCCTACTGCCAGGACTCAGCCTGCGAGAGGCTGCAACAGAGCACAATGCACCATCTGAGGTGCACCACAAGCCAGCGAACGGTTGATGGGCGCAACATGGGACCTGTGGCGCCACGCCACATCCAGAAGGAAAAGAGGAGAAAAAAAGTGTCACGACACCACGACGTGAAGACCCAGAGAGAAGAGATATGTCACACAAGATCAACATCACCACAGGTGCCCAAAAGAAAGAGAGAAGAGATAGGACTGAGGACTCATGCCAGCAACGAAGAGGACATCAATCACCATAAGCCAGCCACCGGGGTGAACAGACGTCACTGGAGACAGTTTTACGGGTGGACCAACTATAAGCCGACAACATGCGCAAACCGCTTCCAGGCTCCACGCTTCCCAGCTCGACCGTCCTACCACCTGTCACCGGCTGCTTGACCACAATGGCATCCCTTTTACCAACTGCACATGCCAGGCAACAACCGCAAGTGTACACAAAGTCCCTCAAGTCATCCTTCTGCCAGAGAAGATACCGCCACCTGTTGATCTTCCACAAGATGTAACAAGATTGTCATCTTTATGAGGTGCATCACCCAAAATACCTGAGGAGCACATCACCACCTGAGTGAAGCCAAAATCAGCAGCAAGATCCAAAGTTGACAAGGCATCCCTGGCACTATGGGAGGCTAACCATCCGAACACCTGCCATGAGCCCCTGTGAACCGGACACCTGCAGACGAGAGCAGACCAAACCATTCGGATCATCCACCCATGGGGTTGCATGAGGCTTGGACATGGCCATGTTGGGAGTTCCGGAGCGACCTCTTGGTGTGGCCTACCTTTGCCGCACACAGCCCATGCGGTCCCTTGGAATCCAGGGGCGTGGGCCTACAAGGAATTCATGTGAGAGAGGAATCCCGCCATGAGAGATGTGTCTGAGGCAACTTCAATGCAGGCACCAGGAAGAGCGGAGGTCACGGACAGAGACTGGTCCCCCAAGGATTATTGCAAAGCGGCCAGTGTACCTGAGTCCTGATGGCCTGCGCGCGCCAACCCTGCGACAACCACCCTAGTGGCTCTATGCGTGACTGGGATGTGGTCCTGTGGGCAGTTCCTCAACGACAAATTTGCTTGGTCTGCGATAGGCTCGGCACAGTCCACACGGTCCCTTGGCTGCCCGCCAAAGGGCCTTGAAAAGACTCCTGACCAAGGGAGTTCTGGCACGAGAGGGAAGCCTGCCACTGCTCCACCAGTGGATGTAAGGTGCACCAAGTTCTTCTAGGATGACGCTTCTTCATCTAGGTCATAAGCAGTTTTTGGAGGCGTGCCATTCCTGGAGCCAGAATGCCTTCCAGAGATCCTTAAAGTGGACTCCCCACTCCTCCTGATGCACCAGCATCAAACTGTGTAAATAGACTCCAATCCTGCGAGCCCAGGCGGGAGAAGACTGACAGTCCCCAAGCGAACTGTGATGTCGTGGACAGGTGACTGAAGTATCCGGACATCATCTGCACTGCTATTCGTGTTTAGAGCCATCTGGCTAAACAACAGATGTGTGTTGTGATACAGAGTGCACAGCTGTACCTGTTCCATGTAGCATATCTGGCAGACCACCTGAAGAGACTCTGTGTGACGGGTTCTTTATCCCGGGTTGAAGGGATATTGGAAGAAGGCGACAGACGCGGGTTCAATGGGTTAACTAATTTATTTCGGTTCGGTTTTAAGATGAACTTATCATCTTCTCACAATGTCAGTGTTGGTTTTAGTCTCTCAAGGAAAATAATAAAATCCCTTTCTCTTTCTTTCTTTCAGAGTTCGGGTAAGGTTCCTGGTGTGGTCTGGTCCAGCTTTAAGAAGGTTCGGGTCTTCCCATATGTCAGCGGCCCAGGTTCCCCAGAATAAAGAAGAAAAGAAAACAGGTAAGTGGGGAAAATATATATAGAGTTATTTAGGTTTAGTAGGGTGGTGGGAGAATAGGTAGGAGTGCAGGTAGGTGAGGGATTACTTTTGTAGTGTCTTTCTCCCTGCGCCAGTGCGTTCGTCGAACTCCCCCTTTTCTTTGACAGCAGCTATTTAGGGTTGGGTTTCTGTGAGGTTAGAGGGTTTAATGTTTCCCTTCACACCTTCTCCCCTTCCTTATAGGACCTCAACCCTTTCTGCTTGGTCCCCCGAAATCCCAGTAACCACCCGGAGCCCCACTCCCAATTGCGATACGATCGTACCTCTGGTGGCCACGCCCCTCCAGGGACGCGGCAGGCTTCTTGGCGATCTCCCGACTTCACTGGGGCAGGGGCGGGAGGCTCCCTGAGTATCTCTCCTCCTTGACGTCGCTCCTCTTCTGTTCCGGGACCCACTTCGTTGATGTGCGCGTTTTTCTGTTCGTCTTCTCCTCCTGTTGCTCCCTGAGCGTCTCTCCTCCTCTCCGGTGCTGCGTTCTCGGCGCCGTCTTCTCTTTCAAGTCCTCTCCCGGCGTACATGACGTTCGACGTCATGACGTCCAGAGCTTCTCGGGTGCCCCCGGGGTATTCCTCCACAGTTGCTGCATCTTCCTGAAGACCGGCGTCGGGAGGCGTCCGGTTACACATCCCCTCACTTGAATGGGGCTGTTCGAGTCCCACAGGTCCCGGAAACCGGGATAAATAGTCCGCCTGACCCATAAGGTCACCAGGGAGGTGGCAAACCTGAAAGGAGAAAGGTTGAAGTTCGATAAACCACCTCAGGATACGATTGTTGGTATCTTTATGCCTCGAGAGCCAGGTAAGGGGAGCATGATCTGTATACAATAGGAAGGACCTTCCCAAAAGATAATATTGGAGGCTTTCGATTGCCCATTTAATGGCAAGACACTCCCGCTCGATAATGGGATATTTCTGTTCCCTGGGAAACAGTTTACGGCTAATAAAGACTACGGGATGGCTTACTTCGTTTTCATCTTACTGAAAAAGCACGGCACCCAATCCTACGTCGGAGGCATCCGTTTGAAGATGGAAGGGTTTATTAAACTCAGGGCATTTTAAAATCGGTTGAGTAGTGAGACATCTCTGTAAGGTACGATAACTATAATTTTGAGCCGTGTTTAATCTCGTAATGGTTTTGGGTTGACCCTTTCTCAGAAGGTTGGTCAGGGGGGCGGCCAAGGTGGAATAATGGGGTATAAAGCGTCAATAGTATCCTACCAGGCCTAAAAAGGAACGGACCTCCTTTTTCGAAGTGGGAGCATTGATGCGTAGGATGGCTTCAATTTTATTCATTTGGGGTCTAAGTATACCCTTCCCTATGTGATAGCCCAGGTAAGAGATATCATTAAAGGCCAGTCGGCTTTTGGAAGGGTTGGCTGTCAGTCCAGCCCTTCGTAATGCTGTAAAGATTTTGTCTATATGCGTCAAATGGTCTTCCCAAGTCTCACTAAATATGACGATATCATCCAGGTATGCGGCAGCGTATCTGGTATGAGGTCGTAGAATGGTGTCAATGAGGCGTTGGAAGGTGGCGGGTGCCCCGTGTAACCCGAAAGGGAGAACATTAAAATGATATAGTCCGGAGGGAGTAGAGAAGGACGTTTTTTCTTTATCTTCTGGGGCCAGCGGGATCTGCCAGTAGCCTTTTGTCAAGTCGAGAGTAGACATATATTTAGCTTTTCCCAATTTCTCTAAGAGTTCGTCTACTCTTGGAAGGGGATACGTGTCAAACTGTGATATAGAATTGACTCGTCTAAAGTCAATACAAAAACGTATAGACCCATCCGGTTTGGGCACCAATACCACAGGCGAGCACCAGGGACTTTGGGAAGGTTCTATAATGTCTAGGTCTAACATTTTCTCGATTTCACTTTCTACCAGAACCTTCCTAGCTTCGGGGATACGATAAGGGCGTAACCGTACTACCTTACCAGGAGGGGTTATGATTTGATGATGTACCAGCTTGGTTCTACCGGGCATCAAGGAGAACATCTGGGGATGTTCATCGAAAAGTGTGTTTAACTGCTTGCTCTGTTGAACCGAGATGTCTGTATTTATGACCGGTACCTCGCTTCCGCTAGGGCGATCAGTGGGGCACCACCCTATCTCCAATTCCTTAATGGTGTTAACCAGACATCCTCGGTTCTGGTCGGTCAGAGGTTCTTCCCATTTTTTTAGTAGATTAACGTGAAAGATCTGTGACCTATTGGGACTATCGGTGAGCTGAATTTTATAGGTCACGGGTGTTATTATTCCTGTCACGTTATATGGTCCCTGCCACTTTGCTAACAGTTTGTTGTCTGAACTGGGGAGAAGCACTAACACCTTATCCCCTACGGAAAAAGACCTCAACTGAGTATTCCTATCATAATACTTTTTTTGTTTCTCTTGAGCCTTTTCCATGTGTTCTCTTACGTTTTCCCACACTGTGTGTAGGTGGGTTTTTAATTCCCGGGTATATTTCAGAAGGGTCTTTTCCCCATCCTCCTCCTCCCATAATTCCGCTGCCATGTCTAATAAGGTCCTAGGTTGTCGTCCGAACAACAGTTCAAACGGACTATGGCCCGTAGAAGCTTGTTCATGGGTTCTGATAGCGTATAATACTAAGGGGAGTTTCCTATCCCAGTCTTTACCTGTCTCGGAGATAGATTTCTTTAGAAGATTTTTCAGAGTCCGGTTGTACCGTTCCACCAGACCATCAGTCTGTGGATGATAAACCGACGTCCGCAATTGTTTGATCCCCAGAAGTTGACATATTTGTGTCATCAAGGAGGACATGAATTGGGTGCCTTGGTCTGTTAAGATTTCTCGGGGAAAGCCGATTCGGGAGAAGAACCCTATCATGGCGTGGGCAACACTCTTGGTGTTAATACTACTAAGAGGGATGGCCTTGGGGTATCTTGTGGCGTAATCCACCAACACTAATATGTAACGGTATCCTCTGGAAGAGGGTAGGAGAGGACCAACAATGTCCATTCCTATTCTTGAGAAAGGAATATCTATGATGGGAAGAGGTTGTAAAGGGGCTCTTCTCCTTGCACCAGGATCAATCATTTGGCATTTAGGACACTGCTGACAGAATTTCCTAATCTGTGAAAAGACACCCGGCCAATAGAACTTCCTCAACAGATACTCTTCCGTTTTCTCCCTCCCATAGTGGCCACCCCCTGGCTGACTGTGGGCTAGGTGTAGGACTTGTTGTCTATAGAGTTCGGGGACTATCAATTGCTTCTTTTCTTCTCTGTCATTGCTAGTGACTCAATATAATAGATTTTTAACGATTGTGAACGATGGACCCTTATCTTGGAGGGTCCGGGGCCGCGCCTTTTTCCAGGCATGAACCAAACTTGGATCTTCTCTTTGACAGCTCCGGAAGGGGGGGAGGTTAGTAAGGGTAAGAACCTGTGTAATTACCCTCTCGGGGCTCGAGTTTTCTTTTGCGTAGGCTTTTCTGGTTGTTCTTTTTTCATTTCGGGAGGGTTTGTATCGGTCTAACGGAGGAGGTATAGGTATGTTAGAGAAGGGAGCATTTTTCCACCAGGTACTCAATTCTTCAGAATATCTTGTACTATCGAGAAGCTCAGAGAATCCAGTAAAGTCCGTTCCTATAATAGCTTCTTCAACTAGTCGTTCCACTACCCCCATCCTTATGGGGGTTTCTTTTCCTTCCCATGATAGGGTTGTCCAGGTTAGGGGATATTCTCTTGTTTCGCCATGAATACAACAGATGGATACAGTAAGTCCTGAAGTAAAGGTAGGGTTAACAAGTAAATCAGCCCGGATTACGGACTGACTGCACCCTGAATCAATGAGGGCCAGTGTGGTTCTTCCATTGATAACAAGTCTCTTCTTATATGGGGTTTCTTTCCCCCCGGTATAAAAGACTCTTCCCCTAGTAATTCCTATTTCCATTGGTTCTGTTTTTTCTGTTTTTAGGGGGCAAACCCGGGCTATATGTCCCCATTCACCACAACTAAAACACTGTGGTTGTTGCATATACGGTCTCTCAAGTCCTCGCGTTTTTCCTGTATCCTCGCTGGGTTTTCGCCCCACTGATGAAGACGAACCGGGACTCTGTCGAATAGGGCTAGGGGTTGACCGAAGGGGGGGGGCCTTGAACTCGAGGGAGCGGTGAAAGGCACAGGCCAACTCGATGGTGGTGTTAGTGTCTGGGTTTGGGTGTTGTTTGATCCAGTGACGCGTGTTGGGGGGTAGGGCGTCTAAATATTGTTCTAAGAGTATGATCTCAATGATATCTTCCCTATTAGTTCCAATGGGGCCTAACCATTTGAGACCCAAATCTTTGATCCGGAAGTATAGAGCCCGGGGATTCTCGGAAGGCCCCCACTTGGTTTTCCTAAACCGGACTCGGTAATGTTCTGAATCAAAACCCACCCGTTCCAGGATGCTCTTTTTAATGCCCTGATAGGGAGTTATTCCGCCTGGGTTCACCGCTTGATAAGCTGCTTGGAGGGTTCCTGTTAATAATGGGGCAATATATTGACCCCATCGCTCCGGGGTCCAGGTAGCGGAAGTGGCAACTCGCTCAAAATTGGTAAAGTAGGCATCTGGGTCTTCGCCTTCCTGATACCGCTGTAGGACCAATCTGGGCACATTCGGATGTACCCGGGTGGCTGCAATTGTATCCGTGAGATTTTTGATGGCAGTCTCATGAACCAATTGATTGTTGGGCATGATAGTGGCCTGACTTTTAAGCGCGCTTTATATGGCCTCCCTTTCCACTTTAGCCTCCTTCTGTTGCTCTTCCCACACTATTTGCAGATGCCTCTGTCCCTCGGCCAACTGCTGCATCATATCGGATATCGTGGGTTTATCCTCCATGGTCTTGGATTACCTGTCGCCTGGTCCAATATCCCACTTCTGACACCACTGTGACGGGTTCTTTATCCCGGTTTGAAGGGATATTGGAAGAAGGTGACAGACGCGGGTTCAAGGGGTTAACTAATTTATTTCGGTTCGGTTTTAAGATGAACTTATTATCTTCTCACAATGTCAGTGTTGGTTTTAGTCTCTCAACGAAAATAATAAAATCCCTTTCTCTTTCTTTCTTTCAGAGTTCGGGTAAGGTTCCTGGTGTGGTCTGGTCCAGCTTTAAGAAGGTTCGGGTCTTCCCATATGTCAGCGGCCCAGGTTCCCCAGAATAAAGAAGAAAAGAAAACAGGTAAGTGGGAAAAATATATATAGAGTTATTTAGGTTTAGTAGGGTGGTGGGGGAATAGGTAGGAGTGCAGGTAGGTGAGGGATTACTTTTGTAGTGTCTTTCTCCCTGCGCCAGTGCGTTCGTCGAACTCCCCCTTTTCTTTGACAGCAGCTATTTAGGGTTGGGTTTCTGTGAGGTTAGAGGGTTTAATGTTTCCCTTCACACCGTCTCCCCTTCCTTATAGGACCTCAACCCTTTCTGCTTGGTCCCCCGAAATCCCAGTAACCACCCGGAGCCCCACTCCCAATTGCGATACGATCGTACCTCTGGTGGCCACGCCCCTCCAGGGACGTGGCCGGCTTCCTGGCGATCTCCCGACTTCACTGGGGCAGGGGCGGGAGGCTCCCTGAGTATCTCTCCTCCTTGGCGTCACTCCTCTTCTGTTCCGGGACCCACTTCGTTGATGTGCGCGTTTTTCTGTTCGTCTTCTCCTCCTGATGCTCCCTGAGCGTCTCTCTTCCTCTCCGGTGCTGCGTTCTCGGCGCCGTCTTCTCTTTCAAGTCCTCTCCCGGCGTACATGACGTTCGACGTCATGACGTCAGGAGCTTCTCGGGTGCCCCCGGGGTATTCCTCCACAGTTGCCGCATCTTCCTGAAGACCGGCGTTGGGAGGCGTCCGGTTACACTCTGATTGTTTTATTGTTTATGTTTTCTCTCCCACAGGTTGGACTTAGTTTGCTTTTTTAATAAAGTTTGGGAGGGATGTAGTGACTGCTGCACACGTTCTAGTATTTCCACCAGCCACTCTGCTGAGGGCTGGCTCCCACAATCACCCCACACCCTTCCATCACAGGCATCACCAGTCAGGTGACCCTGCTAGTAAAAAGGGCTGGGCGCACATGCCCTAGGCCAGTTACACGAACCCTAACTATATGTATGTGTCACCTTACCGAGTAGCATGAGGGCCTAGAGCCCCCAACACTACAAAGACAAGAAGCACCACTGGCAGCCCAAATACTGAAAAAGAACGAGCACTGGCAAAGCCAGCAGGTTGTGAGCATGTGTACATGTATCGGCATGAGGAACCAACAGAAGGACAGAGATGTAAAACTGCCCCTCAGGTATTGCAATACGTGTGCTCCTTTGAGGTGTAAGGACACAACCAAACAACCAGTAGCATAGGCAAGAGAAATACTATTCAGGGCTGAGCAAGATGTGATTGACAAAGTGTTAAGCCAGTAGTCGAAAGAGGCAGTTAAAAAAAGCCAATAGTTTAAAGGGGGTGACGCACACATCAATCACAGTATGTATTTTGAAAAAAAGGTTGATTTATTTTAGGCTTTGAGAGTCCTAAATTAAGCCCATCTGTGGATTTCCTTCCATGCAGTGCTGTCAACTGGAGCTGTAACTTCAAACAACAAAAGCAACCCAAAGATCCATGTGAACATGGGCATGAAGCATAAACTTGTAAAAAAACGTTCACATGAAACTCATTTAAACATACAATAAAATAGAGCAGGAAAATCCTGTTTTAAATGAATCCATATGCAAAAAATTAGTAAAGCAGAATAATTCAGTTATGAACAAATTCAAGCATAAGGAACTTGTGATCCAACAGTATGTATAATTGTACATCTAAATCAAATTTATTTAAAAAAAATCAGACACAAAAGTCTTTTGATTTATGAAACCAGTAATTATCATCCACAGTCAAGTAAGTGGTGAGAAAGTTATTCAGCAAAGTCCCAAGTGAAAGAAACCAAAATCAAAGAAAAAGTGAAAAAGGTGGCAAATAGTGAAACAGTTGGTATACTGGTATAAATCAAAGAACAGCCAGTACAAATATATACAGTTTGAAAACGCCAGAGAAATGATCTAGGATGTTTTTACAATCTTAGGTCTGTCTTTGAGTATTTGTCAACAACGTTTTGACCCTGTATCTGATGTAAGGGTCTCATCAGGACTAGAAATAATCTGGGGAATGTCCATAATCTGTGGGAGGCCTAGGGTGATTGTAATGCAAGGCCATGCTCCAAGAGTGATGCAATAAGGAAAGGAGATCAAAGAAGGTCTAAGTTATATAAGAGACATGATCCGACCTTTTTGATTATTGTAATGTATGATATGAATTAGGAATCCCTGGGAAATAACCCATGACGGTAGATGACAGCAGAGGATTTCTTATGTCTGGGTATCAATCAGAATGGAAAAAGTAAAGGGGACCCAGCTGTGGTACTATGTAGGAGATAGGGCTCGTAATGGTGCAATTCAATCTGTTGGTCCGTATAAGGGCCCCTTGTAGAAATAATACAAGGGTCATAGTGGTAATGATAGACAGGGCAGAATGGTGTTAGAATGATAAAAAGAGTTAGTGAGCAACCGAAAATACACTAGGGGGTCATTACGACGACCGCCAGGGCTAAAGTGGCGTCCGTACCGCCAACAGGCTGGCGGTACGGAGACCCATATTATTACCGCAGCAGTAGCGCTGCGGTCACACCGCCGGGGCCGGCGGTTTCCCGCCGTTTTAGCCCCGGCGGTGATAATCCGCCAGGGCAGCGCTGCCCTGGGGATTATGACTCCTCTACCGCCAGCCTGTTTCTAGCAGTTTGCACCGCCAGGAAGAGGCTGGCGGTAAGGGGAGTCCTGGGGCCCTGGGGGCCCCTGCACTGCCCATGCCGCTGGCATGGGCAGTGCAGGGGCCCCCTAACAGGGCCCGTGCAGCTTTTCACTGTCTGCATAGCAGACAGTGAAAAGCGCGACGGGTGCTACTGCACCTGTCGCACGGCCGCAACACCACCGGCTCCATTAGGAGCCGGCTCCTATGTTGCGGCCGTATACCCGCTGGGCCGGCGGGCGTAAACTAGGTTTGCGCCCGCCGGCCCAGCGGGGATGTTGTAATGGGGACCACGGGAGTGCCCCCGCTTTGTCGGCCGCACGGCGGTTAGGTTGTAATGAACCCCAATGTTAGATACAAGCTAACCCATATTTAGACAGCAGTCTGAATGTACTGCTATTGAGAACACTCCCGATCACAGACTCCTTACTGCAGGTGTGGAGATACACAGGACAAATGAGTTGTGACATGGGTGATTTCAGCCAGTCCTGGTTTTGTCAGAGAAACGTATTAAACAAATTCAGACTTGCACCACCCACTCCCCTCATTTGCTTATCTGTTACCTCTCCATTCATTTTTTTTAATGTACACTTTTGCATAAAGAAATCTTGAGTTTTTTATTTACTGATTCAAGTGTCATCTCCCTTCCTGGATTAATAAATTAAAAAGCAGAGCAAATGGTGTCCATGTCATTCTTCCAGTGTGCATGCTTTCTGATGCATGCTCATACATATGTCATCACATATGCATGCACCAATGGAATGATGCAAGTGTCAGTAGCTGTTCTGTCATCGCTTCTTTATTTTTAAACCCCAACACTGTACAGCATTGCCAAAAGGCATTGGAAAAACCAATAGGTCCCAAAGGTGAGACCAATCAGTTTTGCCTATGCTTATTGCTTATTTACCTTTCCTTTAAGGGAAACAGGCTGCGTAAAAACAAAAAAATATTGCCTTATTAAAAGGCAATCACAGACATGGTGGTCTGCTGACCCTAGCAGGCTACCATCCCTGTAATGGCTGCAATTCCTAATGGGTTGTAGATTGCAACCTACCTCATTAATATTTGTGATGTAGATCGATTGTGACCTATTTGGATTCTCTAAATGAAACTCAACGGGTTTCATATATTAGGAGTTGCAATTTCCTAATTACGATTTGCAAAGAATTGTAATTAGGAAAATGTAATCACTAAAATATGTGCATTTTGCCCTGTATGCCTAACGTTTACTTTCTAAATCGTTTGTGTTATCCACAGCTTGACATTTTTCACTTCTTGAGATTAAAATAGCTATTCTCCAAATGTTATACCTAGAGAATCAGAATTTCATTAAAGACACGGAGGCTAACATTATGCATTATTCCTTTAATGCCACTCCATGCAGCACTTAAAAGATCTTATACATCATAAAGTAAACATTCTAAAACAGAACTGACATACCAATACGAAGTCCAACAACCTGCCTCTTTGGACTGCGCAACTCGCTAAATTCTTCATTGATGGATGAAGGTTCAAGTATCCCTTGAAATGTAAAATCTTCGTGGAACGAAGCACTTTAATGCCAGAAACTTACTGGTTATAATTTGAAAGAAAGTGAAAAATATTAAGACCCAACCTTAAGAAAGTCTGAAGAAAAAGGCTACTCAGTAACAACTGACAATGGGATGTTCAACTGAAAAAGTAACATTTACGTAATTCTTACAATATACGTAAAACTGTACTTCTTTGTTTTAATTTTTATGATAGAAGTTTAATCTCCACAAACTCAAACAAGCATTTGCCATGCAATAGGTCTTGCATTTTTTTGAGTTAGAGCTATTGACATTGTAAATTCATAACTGGACTTTTCTTGCCACATAAACCGGTCAACCCTGCCTCATAATTTTGATTTTTTCTGCCATATAATTCCAGTGACCCAGCATTTAACTGAAGCACTTCCATTTACATTCTTCCTCTATCTTAGAGAATATACAATTATCATATAAACCTTTATCAGAAATAAACTTTTGGAATTAGAGTGTAATGCACAAAACACCATAACAAAAATATAATTTGGGACTGATTGGAGGGTGAAAAGAAAGAGGGAGTTGGGAGTAAAGATTAAGAAGACAAGTGGCGTAGTAACAGTGCCGTGGGCCCTGGAATAAGAAAGGAAGATGGTTTACTTCAATTTCAGTAAGAAAATACAGCAGTAATTAGAGTTGAGTGAGGTCCATAGGTCTCTGGGCCCCAGTGCCACTGCACCTGTTACTCCATCGATAGCTAGGGTACAGGAGACAAAGTGGATGGGGCAGAAAAAGAGAAGCGAAAGGAATACAACAGACAAAAGGAAGAAAGAGAAGGGATCACAAAGAAATAAAGAACGAAGGGAAAGAAAGAATGAGAAAATGAAAACATAACTAAGGGAAGAAACAGAGCAAACGTGTGAGGCAAAAGAAAAAAGGGAAGGAAGCAAGCGGACGAAAGATAAAGAGTAAAAAATAATGAAAGAAGTGCAAAAAGAAAGAGATAAATGAACGTTAGAGAAAAAAAGAGAGATGGTGAGAGAAACAAGCAGAAAAAGAACCAGGGCATATATGTACTGACACATTTCCCACAGACACAGAATGGGAAAACCACTTTAACACTTCGGGTCCTGACAAGTAACTTGTGGCAGGAAAAGAGGGATTTATAGTAAAACATGAATTGACAGATAAAAATAAGAAAAACACCAAATAAAGGAACGAAGAAAGAGCTAAAAAAAGTGAAAGGAAGCATACAGAGTCAAAGGAAAGAGCGAATGAAAAAGATAAAGAAAAAACGAAGGGAAGAGAAAAAAATAGTGAAAGAATGAACGCCTGATGAAGAAAAAAGAGAGGAACGAAACAAGGAAAGAAATAACCAGGATTTTGCGAGTTTGAAAAAGGAGGTAGCAAGAGGAAGAGGGAAGTAAAAAAAAAGGGAGAGGAGTAGAAATTAACGGTTGAAAGAAAGAAATAACTGTTAATGTGTGGATTTGAAGAGCTGGAAAGAGCAAAGTGGGGGAGAAAGAAAACATTGAGAGTAAACAGAGCAAAGGAAAGAAGAGAACAGAATGAGATAGGTGAAACAGACCCTCCCAAATAAAGATGGCACCTACGAATAGGTTCAATTGTCTCCCCCATGTCCTCAAACAGAAGTCATAGTGTGGAACAGCGGGGGCACTGTAGAAGAGCAGGAAGTGCATTAGCAGAGTTGTATGTGAACCCCAATACAGCAATATTGGGACGCTTCAGATCCGGATTGGTGGTATAGACAGAGCTGTGTCCCGGCCCATTGCTGGAATAACAGAAAGGCAGTGGGTGAGGAATGAGAAGCGGAGTGCTGTGTAATTCCTGGTATTGGAACAATGGGGTGCTGCAGGTTAGAGTTGAGGTGCACTGACAGAGTTGTATGTGGGCTGCAGTACTGGAATAGTAACGGGCACTCAAGATCAGAAGTAAGCTATGTTAATGGAGGTAAGTGTGGAAACTAGTATTGGCGTACCAGTGTTGCTGAGTGTTAACCTGGAGGTGCCCTGGTGAAGCTGCGAGTGGGACCGATTATGGGAGTGCCATTACCTCTGAATCACAGAAGCTAGGAGTCCTGAAAGGCGTGTGTGAGCCTTAGTACAAAGAAGAAATGTTCACTGAATGTTAGAATTGATGGATTCTAGGGGAGCTGTGGTGGTCCCCATCAACAGTGGTGTTCGATCTTAGACTTAAGGTGCATTGGCTGAGCTGTTTTGCTCTTTTGGGTCAAGTATTGGCTTGGCAGTGGGACAGAATATTAGAATCTGGTAGAGACTTCTAGCTGCAGATTCCTTACCTTTGAATTCCCTGGCATCATCTTTGAATCTGGAATCTTTTTGCTGAGCAATACACTGCGTGCGTCGTCGGGTGGCGTTGCTTGGATCTGCGTGCGTCGCTCGGGTCTGCATGCGTCGTCAGGCTCTGCTTGGCTTCGTCAGCTTCATTGGAGCCATCTGTGACATCACGGTTGCCTATAAAGGCACCTCCCCGGTGCGCGTACATCAGTTCTTTTCCTTCTGCGCCGGTTAAGCGCAGGTCTGGGATCGAGCTACCCTTTGCCTTTTTTGGCAAGCCTTTTTCTACCGTTTTGTCAAAGATTTATTCATGTCTGTGCGAGGAATGTCATCTAGGAAGACGGGGTTTAAGCCATGTGGTGCCAGCCATTGCGCCATGTCGGTGACGGACCCCCACCAGGTGTCTGAACTACTCGTCGTTTAGGACTCTGGCCAACTGGAACTGCAGAGTGGTCTCGATCCTTGTAGGTTCTACCTTGACCAAGGTAAGGGTGGCCCTTTCTGGTAGCCACAGTGCTGCTGACGATGGAACGCCAAAGGCAGTCCGTGCCTTCCAGAAGGAGTCCCAGAGGAAAAAAAAACAAAGGGAAAACCTCTATGGCTGGAACTCCCTGGAACAAAAAATAAGCAAAAAGGTAAGTCTTCCAATAAGAAAATAAATACTAGAAAACACTGGAACAGGCAAAGAAAAAAAAAAGCTGAAGAAAAACAACCGGAGCAATGATTACCACCAAAGGAAGTGTTGCAGCACAAGGAGAACAAGAATCACTCTCCCTATATACCCTAAAACAGGAAAGAAAAAAGACACCATGTTGGATTGGGAAAGAACCATAGGAGAATATAGAAAAAGGCGCCATTTTGGAAAAGGGTTCTAATGCATGCAGGGAAAAAAAATGTAGAAGCAAGGCATGCTGGGATAAAGACGAACATGGCTTCTAAAAAAAAAAAGGAAAGAAAGAAAAAAGGAGAAAGAAGAGAAAAAGAAGAAAAGAACAGGCTGCACCAGGCAAGTGAGGGGGAGGGGGTGCCCACTCCTAATTTCAAGGGCGTGCCGCACCCAGAACTCGCTGAGGCACAATGCCCACTTTAGGGCTTCGTGCGAGAAAATACAAGACAGAAGGGGAGCGGCACACCCAGCTGCTGAGAATATAAACTGCGGCTCCAGCCCGGCCCGAGCCAATCGCTCGGCTCGGTTCGCGGTGGGCCGCGGCGTGACACAAGGAATGTCTCTGGTGCCTCAACAGGGACCACGACTCAAAGTCGTGCTACGACTACTGGGCCATGGCCCCGAAGGCTTTGAGAGAGTGGCCTCTAAAGCTCATGTTGGCCTGGCAGTTGACTTTGGGCGGGGTGACTCCTAGGAGATCATGGTCCCGCTTAAGGAGGAGGTCACTGAACCGCTTCAGGAGCCCCAAGTCCTATTCGCCCCACTCGAGGTCCTTGCGGCACTCGGGGAAGAGGCACAAGAAGAAGAAGAAGTCCAAGCAGACTTTGCCATGCCCGTCGGCTGACAAGGCATCACAGGAACATTAACGTTTCGAGCACGGTTCCACTGAGCCGATGCCAGGGCCGACTTCAAGTCTCCCCCTTAGCCGGAGTGACCCCGCTCAAGTTAAAGACTTCTATGGAGCCATGCGCCTCGTTTTTGACTAGGCTACCACGTGGGTGGGTCTTCAGACCCCGCGGGGGCAGCAGGGGCCCCATCGGGTTCAATGCTGGTAGCTTCGGTGTCGTTGGGCACCTCAGAATCCGATATCAGATCCGGGTCCAACTTTGATGCTCCCCCACCACCGGCACCCACCGGTGGTAGGTGCCTCATCCTTATTCCAGATGATCCGGACCCGGAACGATGTCGCACTACACTGATTCCGACTTCGACAGCGCCAACTCGGCCCAAATCAGTGCCTGAGGCTTATTTTGATCAGCCAGGCACAGGTAAGGAATGGGAGGGATCTGAGGACCCTTTAGAATATGAATTAGAGGAGCAGGACTGGTATGAGGAACTAGGAGAAGCCAGCGGACTGGATACTTCTCCAAATACTGGTATGCTCTCACTTCCTTCTGTGGCTATGGAGGAGGGAGCATCATACGCCATGGTGGTGCATAGAGCAGCTGAGGTCCTGGACCTGGAGTTGCCTACGGTGATGGTCAGGACTAACATCCTGACAGAGGTGCTTTAGCTGGGGGTTGCTACATTGAAGCCGATGTTACCCTTTAATGAAGCCCTTACTGATGTCTTGCTGGGGACGTGCTCCAAACCCAGCAGAGGGTGTCCTGTAAATAGGACAATTGGCCGCCGCCAACTAGCATCTCCTACTGACCCCAGTTTCCTCACTCAACACCCCACCCCAGAGAGCTTGGTGCTCCAAGCCTCCACTTCCTGTGGTGCCTTCTCTTCCACTCCCCCGGATACGGAATCCAAGAGGCTGGACCAACTTGGGAAGAAGATGTTTTCTTCCTCCACCCTGGCATTGAGCTCCGTAAACACCTCATGCCTATTGGGCCATTTTTCCCATACTTTATGGGATACCGTGGCACAGGTGCTGCCCCAGGTCCCAGAGTGCATACGGGACACTCTCACTCAAGCTGGCAAGGATGGGAGAGATGCCACCAAGTTTACTATTCGGTGTGGTTGAACACAACCGACTCACTGGACAGGGCAATTTCCTCAACAATCGCCCTTTGTCGCCACACCTGGCTGCGTACCACTCACTTTTCGGGGGATGTCCAGGCAAATCTGATGGACATGCCCTTCGATGGCTCACACCTTTTTGGAAAGAAGGCAGACTTGGTGCTTGAGCGGTTCGAGGACTCTCGAACCACGGCCAGATCCTTGTGCCTCTCGGCACCCGCTCGCCAGCAGTCTGCCTATTGCCCTTTCGAGGCTTTGGGAAGGGCAGGGTACCCCACCAACCACAGGTCAACCACCATCCTCAAGCTTCACAGCATCCAATGCGAGGACGAGGTGGTGGTACCTTCAGACCCAGAGGGTCTAGCCAGAGTTTGGCCACCACCCAGCCCCCCCTTCCGCAATGCCCAAGCCCTCCTAGCACGGTTCTGCAAGACCATGCTTGTCCAGTTGGAAGGAGGATTCGATTTCATCTCCCTCACTGGCGGTCCATAACATCGGACAAATGGGTCTTACAGATCATACAGAAGGGCTATTCCCTCCCCTTCCAGTCTTTACCTCCCTCTATCTCTCCATTGAAAGAATGGCTGATGGAGGATCATTCAGTCTTGCTCTGTGAGGAAGTTATGGCTCTCTTGGCCAAGGGAGCCATAGAAAGAGTCCTGATGTCGGAAGTAGGCAGTGGTTGTTATTCCCGCTACTTTCTGATTCCAAAGAAGAACAAGGGTCTTCGCCCTATCTTGTATTTAAGGGACATCAATGTCTTCCTGAAAAAGGAGAAATTCAAGATGCTCACTCTAGCTCAGATCTTCTCTGCCCTAGACCAAGGAGACTGGATGGTAGCATTGGACTTGCAGGATGTGTATTTTCACATCCCCATCCTGCCTGCCCACAGGCGTTACTTGCGGTTCAAGGTGGGCCACAAGCACTTTCAGTTTACTATCCTCCCCTTCGGTCTCACCAGTGCCCCTCGGGTGTTCACCAAGCTGATGGTGGTGGTAGCAGCTCATCTGTGCAGATTAGGTATTTCAGTCTTCCCCTACCTCCACCACTGGCTGTTGAAGGCTCCTACGCCCCAAGCTCTCGTCACCCATCTTCAGGCTACGGCGGACCTCCTGCAGTCACTGGGGTTTACTATAAACGTGCCGAAGTCACACCTGACTCTGTCTCCGAAGCTCCCTTTCATCCGGGCTGTTCTGGACACAGTGCAGTTTTGGATGTATCCTCCCGAGCAGTGAGTCCAGGATTTTCAGGTTATGATACCGATGTTTCGGCCTTTATCCTGGATTTCGGTGTGACAGACTCTGAAGCTGTTGGGACTCATGGCTTTCTGCATTCTATTAGTCAAACATGCCAGATGGCATATGTGGGCTCTGCAGTGGGACCTGAAGTTCCAGTGGGCAAAGCATCAGGGAAATCTTACTGACACGGTTCAGATCTCGGAGGGAACTGCAAAAGACCTGTAGTGCTGGTTAGTGAACTATGATTGGGTCAGAGGCAGACTACTCTCCCTTCCCCAGCCAGATCTCCCAAGTAGTGAAAGATGCGTTACTTCTGGGATGGGGTGACCATCTGTGAGAGGCATAGATCAGAGGCCTCTGGTATCCGGCAGAATCTGGACTCCATATCAACTTGCTGGAGCTCTGGGTGATCCGACTGGCATCAAAAGCATTTCTTCCTGTTGTAAACGGGAAGATAGTGCAGGTGTTCACTGACAACATCACTGCAATATAGTACTGCAACAAGCAGGGCGGTGTGGGGTCATGGACCCTTTGTCAGGAGGCTCTGCGTCTCTAGCCATGGCTGGTACAGCAGGGCATAACCCTGGTGGTTCAACACCTGGCAGGTTCTCTGAACGCCAGTGTGGACGAACGCAGCCATCGATGTCTAGCGGATCATGAATGGTATCTCCATCCGGAGATGGTGCAAGGACTCTTTGAACAGTGGGGAGAGCCTTGGTTAGATCGGTTCGCCTCCGCAGAGAACGCACAATGTCAGCAGTATTGACCATTGGAATTTCCAAGGCGGCAATCACTCTGCGACTCTTTTCATCCCGAGTGGAGTTCAGGCCTCCTGTATGCTTTTCCGCCCATACCACTCCTGCCCAGAGTTCTTAAGAAGATCAAGAATGACCGGGCCCAAGTCATACTAGTGGCTCCAGATTGGGCATGGGGAGTTTGGTATCCCGAGCTTCTCAAAACGAGCATCAATCGTCTGATCAGGCTGCCCCTTCGGGAGAATCTTCTGTCGCAGCAGCAGGGACAGGTTCTCCACCTGAACTATCAACTCTGCACCTTCATGCGTGGAGATTGTGCAGTGGCAGTTGATGGCTTTTGATCTTCCTCCCGAAGTCTGTAAAGTTGTTTTGGCAGCCAGGCATCCCTCCACTAAAACGGTATATGCCTGCCATTGGAAACACTATGTATATTATTGTACAGAAAGGTCTATTGATCCTCTTTCTGCTTTTCTTTCAGAAATTCTTCTCTTCGTTCTTTCCCTTGCCCAGCAGGATTCTGCCTTGGGGACGCTCAAGGGCTTTGTTTCTGCCTTATCGGCATTTCTTCGGCAGCCTGATCAGCCTTCTTTGTTTAAATCCCACACTGTACATAGATTCATCAAAGGGCTTCTACATATGTTTCCCCCTACGCCCTTTGTTATGCCCCAATGGGACTTAAATCCGGTCCTCACATTTCTGATGTGTGCTCCCGTCGAGTCTTTGCACAGCTGTCCCCTGCGGCTGCTCACCATCAAGACAGCCTTCTTAGTGGCAATAGCATCCGCCAGGAGGGTGAGTGAGATGCAAGCTCTGTCATCAAAGCCACCGTATCTCACTATCGATCCAGACAAGGTGGTTCTTAGAACTCATGCCTCTTTCCTCCCCAAGGTGGTGACATGTTTCATCTTGGTCAGAACATCACCCCGCCCGCCTTCTTTGCTCCACCGCATCCCTCCAAGGATAAGGAGTGACTCCACCGACTCGACCCAAAAAGAGCGTTGTTGTTCTACCTTGACTGCACAAAAGAGTTCCGGGTGGATGACCAATTCTTTGTGGGGTACGTTGGAGCAAAGAAGGGTAGAGCAGTGCAGAAGCGAACCATTTCGCCCTGGGTCATTCTCTGCTTCAAGATCTGCAATGCATTGGCCAAGAAGCAGCCTCCTGAGGGCTCATTCTGCCAGGGGCAAAGCTGCTACCACTGCGTTAGCTCAAGGCATTGCAGTCCTGGTGATTTGTCAGACAGCAACATGGGCATCTTTGCACACGTTTGCAAAGCATTACTGCCTGGACAATCAGGTATGAAGAGACAGGCATTTTGCCCATTCAGCCCTACAGGACTTCTTAGTGTAAGTAGAAATATCTGCAGCGCTGTCAGGGATTTTTGGCTTGGGTATCTATTCAAAGGTAAGGAATCTGAGGTTAGAAGTCTCTATCAGATAAACAAGTTACTTATCTTCGGTAACGCATTATCTGGTAGAGACTCCATCTAGCTGCAGATTCCTTACACCCACCCATGCCTCCCAGCTCTGCGTATATGTCTAGTAGGGTAAGGGTTTATCCCCTTTAGGGCCCTAGTTTTGCACAGACAAAATATTGGTTGTATCCATGACTCTGCGCTTCTGGCGTGGAAATGTGGCTAAAAGAACTGACGTACTTGCGCAGGGGTGGTGCCTTTATAGGCAATGCAGAGCCGGACGACGCACGCGGATCCGAACGACACCACCGATGGTGCATGCAGGGTATTGCTCAGCAAAAAGATCCTAGATTTGAAGCTGATGCCAGGGAAGTCAAAGGTAAGGAATCTGCAGCTAGATAGAGTCTCTACCAAATAATGCGTTACCAAAGGTAAGTAACTTGTTCATTGAGCTGATGCGATGGAATTGTATGTGAGCCGGGACGCAGTATGGGAAAGGAAGTGATCTCACCGGGGTAGAACTGAGGTGCACTGATAGAGCTGCACCTGAGTTCCTAGTACTGGAACAGCAGAGTGTACTGACTGTAAGAACTGAGTTGCTCTGGCAGACAGCATGTGTGTAGTTCTGGCACAGGCACAGCTGGGGCTTGCAGTGTGTGAACAGCGGTGCACTGATGGAACTGCGCCAGAGGTTCCAGTACTGGAGCAGAAGAGCGTTCTGACTGCGAGAACTGAGGTGCTCTGGCAGATAGCTTGTGGGGGGGGTCCTCCCTGGCATGGCTGAGGGCTTGGAGTGTGTGAACTGCAGAGCACTGATGGAGCTGCGCCCGAGGTCCTAGTACTGGAGCTGCAGAGTGTACTGACTGCGAGAACTGAGGTGCTCTGGCAGACAGTGTGTGTGGGGTTTCTGGCACTGGCATGGCTGAGGGCTTTGGAGTGTGTGAACTGCGGTGCTCTGATGGAGCTGCGCCCAAGGTCCTAATACTGGAGCAGCAGGGTATACTGACTGGGAGAACAGAGGTGCTCTGGCAGACCGCGTGTGTGGTGTTCGTGGCACAGGCACGGCTGAAGGCTTGCAATGTGTGAACTCTGGTGCACTGGTGGAGCTGCGCCGAGGTCCCAATACTGGAGCAGCAGAGTGTAATGACTACGAGAACTGTTGTGCTCTGGCACACATTATGTGTGGGGTTCCTGGACCTGGCATGGCTGATGGCTTGGATTGTGTGAACTGCTGTGCACTGATGGAGCTGCGCCCCAGGTCCCAGTACTGGAGCAGCAGAGTGTACTGACTGCAGGAACGGAGGTGCTCTGGCAGACAGTGTGTGTGGGGTTACTGGCACAGCTGAGGGCTTGGAGAGTGTGAACTGCGGTGCACTGATGGAGCTGCGCCCGAGTTCCCAGTACTGGAGCAGCAGAGTGTACTCACTGCAAGAACTGAGGTGCTGTAGCAGACAGCGTGTGTGGGGTTCCTGGCACTGGCACAGCTGAGGGCTTGGAGTGTGTGAACTGCGGTGCAATGATGGAGCAGTGCCCCAGATCCCAGTACTGGAGCAACGCAGTGTCCTCACTGCAAGAACTGAGGTGCTCTGGCAGACAGCATGTGTGGGGTTGCTGGCACTGGCACTGCTGAGAGCTTGAGGTGTGTAAACTGCGGTGCACTGATGGAGCTGCGCCCGAGGTCCTATTACTGGAGCAACAAAGTATACTGACTGCGAGAACTGAGGTGCTCTGGCAGACAGCGTGTGTGGGGTTTCTGGCACTGGCACGGCTCAGGGCTTGGAGTGTGTGAACTGTGGTGCACTGATGGAGCTGCGCTGAAGGTCCCAGTACTGGAGTAGCAGAGTGCACTGACTGCAAGAACTGAGCTGCTCTGGCAGACAGCATGTGTGGGGTTCCCTGCACTGGCACGGCTGAGAGCTTGGAGTGTGTGAACTGGGGTGCACTGATGGAGCTGCGAGTGGGATCCCAGTATGGAGCAGAAGTGGGCACTGTCTCTAAGGATTGCAGAGCCCTGGTAGAGCTGGGTGCCTAGGGTATAATCAATTACAAGCGATCCTCCGCCCTTGCTCTTAGCACACTGGCAGGCACACTTGGTAAAGAAAATCCAAGCCAAGGAAGGGCGGGAGCCAGGCAGCTGAGAGAAAGCACAGAGTGCCCTCAAAGACCAAATGTGACCAAGATAACAGCCTGATTTATAGCCTTGTTTACAGCTAAGCTCGGAGGAATAATGCTGCGCAAATGAAAAGGGAAGCTTCCCTGGACAGCAGCAACAAACAAAACAAAGTTAAAACAAAGTCCCCTACAGACCAGATAAACATGACAAAGACAAAGCGTATTTATAAAGTAGTGGTCCCCACTCCCACACAGAAGAAGGCGGGACAAAGAGACATTACTGTCCACTATCAAACAAGGATTTTTAAATGACACTGAAATAGCTGGAAGCCCACAGAAGAAGTATACAAGAGGTCGTATGCTTACATTTGACCTAAAAATGGAAGGGAGGGCGGGATAATATTAGCCTCTGTGTCTTTAATAAAATTCAGATTCTCTTGGCATAACATTTGGAGAATCTCTATTTCATTACAAGAATGGAGGCTACCATTATGCAAGTTGGTAGCCCTGCAGAACCACATTAGACATGTGTTCAGTCAGTTTACAGAAATGCTTTACCAAGGTCGAAGAGTTAGACCAGTCAGCGGCACTCGAGCTATCTTCCAATTTGCCGCCTGTTGAAAAAAACTGACTGGCCGTAGCTCCCCTCATAGAGTGAGCTTAAAATCTGTAAATCATTACCAGCCAGTTGCATAGTCCATTTTACCCACCTTTCAATAGTTGCACTTATAACCACTTTAAATTGTTTTACAAACGAAATTAGGAGCTGATCAGTGCCATCAGGGCGAAACTCACTCATTCTGGATTCATATTCCTACATGCAACTTACAACACACAGTTTTTGCATGAATCAAAATTTGGGTAAATTATAGTGTCATACATTGTCTTTGTTCTCCTAATGATCTCAAAAGTACCCCCAAAAGCGTCATATACTCTGTTACTTACCTCCACAGCTTTGACATCCGAGACTTGACGACAAGATATCAAACAAAGCAAGGAGGCTAATGTCATTGAAAGTCTTTTCAGGTCTTAGTATCTATTACTAGGCCAAGAAGAAAACATACTGAGAACTAAATTTACATTCCATAGGGTTTTATTTTACTCTTAAGTACTCTACAGATCATAAGATTTTTCCCTACGCTCCACCCACTGACCAGATTGTCTCCTGCAGGAATCGCAGACCTATAGCAATTAACCGTTCTATAGCTAAGACCTCTGTCAAACTGTTCTACTAGGAAGTTGACCACCTCGACTATAGCAGCCTCCACGGTATCCAAGTCCCTTTAGAGGCTCCAACGTAACGATATTCTCCATTTCCCTTTCCTGGATCCTAGGACTTCCCAAAGAGTTCCTCAGCTCTTCCCGAAAGACCATACATTTTTCTAGATCTCTTGATGTTCTCCAAGCAAGAAGGGTCAAAGTCCCTGTCAGAGCCAGAGGATGTTCCTCTCCATCTGCGTCTTTCAGCAGCCCTTCTACAGTGGGAGGAAAACAGGGAAAGTCATAGACTAACTCCAAGTAATTGGAAACCATGCCTGAGATGCTGAAAAGGGATTCATTAGTAGAAGTAAGCATCTCTCCTGCCCCAGCTTCTGAAGAACTCTCTGAATCATTGCAAAGGGTGGGAATGCGTATGCATCGTTTCCTTTCCTGGTCTGCAGAAATACGTTCACTGCCAGGGTACCCGGGTCCGGCATCCATCTGAAGTACTTCTCCAGTTCAGAGATCAGTCTGCTCACAAAGAGGTCTAAATCTAAAAATCCCTAAATCTGATTCAGTTTCCTGAAATAGGCTTCGTTCAATTTCCAATCACTGAAATCCCTCCAGAATCTTGAATTCCAATCCGCATACACATTTGCCTTTCCCGGTAGATATTCTGCTTTCAAACTCATCTTGTGTTCCAAGCAAAACATCCAAAGCTTCTTGGCTAAGTTTGACAGGTCTGAGGTTCTTGTTCCACCTAATTGATTTATATAAGAGACTACAGAAACATTGTCTATCTTTAACAAAATAGCTCTGTCTTGCAAACAAACTTTGAAACACATAAGGGCATATAGACCTGCAGTCAACCCTAAATAATTTATGTGATGCAATTTCTCTGCCTATGACCACAATCCCATAGTATCCAGTACAACTAGGCATGCACCCAAACCGTCTAGACTCGCATCTGACTCCAGAATGTATTCTGGGGTGCATCCAAAGATTGCTCTGGCATTCCAGGCATCGAAATTCGCCAACCACCAGTTCAATTCCAATCTCACTTCCTGATCCAGAGATATCTTGTCCCCATACAAAAACCTCCTCAGAGTGCCTTTGCTTTTACTCTCTATAAGGCATGATAATGCAGGGGGAAAAATAGCTTGGATAGAAAAAGAAAGAAATCCTAAAAGTCTGGCTAGTTCCCTCAGAGTTAAAGATTCTTGTTTCAACGCAAATCTTAACTCTTCTAATTTTTGTAATCTTTTTTGTAGACAAGAGCAGAACCATGTTTCCTGTGTCCACTGTAAAACCTAAAAACGTGAGTGATTTGGATGGAAAGAGGATAGATTTCTCCATGTTTATTATGAATCCCAAACTTTCCAGGAGGGACATAACCATGTGTAAATCCTTAAGAGTCTGAGTCTGGCTTTGGGACGTAATTAGGATATCGTCCAAGTAAATGATAATATGCTCACCCCACTCCCTGAGGTAGGAAGCTACAGCTCTCATCACCTTGGTAAAGCACCATGTTGCCTATGATAGTCCAACCTGTAGTGTGCATAGTGCACAGAATTGGTAAAGACGGCCCTGCCAGGTGAATTAAAGATAGCACTGACACTCCCTGGCCATTGGAACGGTAAAGTAGGCATCCTTCAGGTCCAATGTTACCAACCAATCCTTCTCTAGTAACATATCTCTCAAGAGATGGAGTCTTTCCACCTTGAAATATCTGTATACAAGGGACCTGTTCAGGTCTCATAAGTTTATCATGGGTCTCAACCCCTTGTCAACCCCTTGTCTTTCTTTTCCACTAGAAAAAATGTAGTTACAAAACACTTTTGGACTAAGGAAACTTCTATAATGCTGCACTTTTGCACCACAGTTTGTACTTCCTCTGCGACAACCTCTTGCTGAACTGATGTCAGATGTAATTTTCTTGGAGAAACCCTTTGAAAGGGTATCTTCAAGAAGTGTATCTTGAAACCTTGATAGTCTCTAGCACCCAAGGATCCTGAGTAACTGTTTCCCAGACTTGTGAAAAAAAACTTTAGGCGACCTCCCACACTTACCTGAGAAGAAGAACTTAAAGCTGTTATTGTTCTCACCCTGGTAACCGGACAAACTTTGTCCACGAGACCTGCTCCCTCTTATACGTTGGGGACATCACTTTGAAGGTAGAAGGTCACGGTTCCAATATGTCCTCTGCCAAAGCCTCTGTATCTGAAAAGGAACCTCTGGAAACCTCAGCTGGCAGAAAGTCCCCTTTTGTCAGTCTGCCCAAAAACACCTGGGCTGAAAACTCTGCATATGTTGGACTACGCCTTATCTAGGGCAGTAAATGTTGCTAATCATTTGCCTAGGGTCTTTATCATGTCCTCACCGAATAGGAGACCCTTGGGGTTCTCAGATGGTTCCTTCTCCACGAGATGCCCAAGTTAGGGTTAACCTTCAAAATAACTACCCTATACCTCTCTGTGTTATGTCCGGCATTGGTGTTTCCTTTGGGAACTAATGCCCTTTTGCTACAACCCCTGAGAAGGTTTATGCCCAGTGTCCAGAGGAAGCTCATTGACATGAGCCTCCTTGATCAGATCAATAATTCTTGCCAGGGGCCACACCACGCCAAGCAGACAGTCCTGGCAAACCTTAAGAGACCTCTCCAGTCCTTTCCTAGGGTCCCTACCAAGTTTGAACAAGAACGTAATGAGTTCCTGGTCTAGGTTTTGAGTAAGGCGGACCTTCTCATATATTACAGGTCTTGAGCATTCAGCTCATAGGACATTCCTTGTTCCTTTTTCAAGCATTTCTGATCCATCTTTTAATGACTTTCTGTAAGGAAATGCCTCCTTGGCATGGTTACCCCCTAACTTTTTGCCTTTGCTGATGCTAAGTTATGATTTGAAAGTGTGCTGGGACCCTGCTAACCAGGCCCCAGCACCAGTGTTCTTTCCCTAAACTGTACCTTTGTCTCCACAATTGGCACAACCCTGGCACCCAGGTAAGTCCCTTGTAACTGGTACCCCTGGTACCAAGGGCCCTGATGCCAGGGAATGTCTCTAAGGGCTTCAGCATGTCTTATGCCACCCTAAGGACCCCTCACTCAGCACATGCACACTGCTTCACAGCTTGTGTGTGCTGGTGGGGGGGAAATGACTAAGTTGACATGGCACTCCCCTCAGAGTGCCATGCCAACCTCACACTGCCTGTGGCATAGGTAAGTCACCCCTCTAGCAGGCCTTACAGCTCTAAGGCAGGGTGCACTATACCACAGGTGAGGGCATATGTGCATGAGCACTATGCCCCTACAGTGTCTAAGCAAAACCTTAGACATTGTAAGTGCAGGATAGCCATAAGAGTATATGGTCTGTGAGTTTGTCAAACACGAACTCCACAGTTCCATAATGGCTACACTGAAAACTGGGAGGTTTGGTATCAAACTTCTCAGCACAATAAATGCACACTGATGCCAGTGTGCAATTTATTGTAAAATACACCCAGAGGGCATCTTACAGATGCCCCCTGAAAACATACCTGACTTCCAGTGTAGGCTGACCAGTTCCTGCCAGCCTGCCACACACCAGACATGTTGCTGGCCACATGGGGAGAGTGCTTTGTCACTCTGTGGCCAGGAACAAAGCCTGTACTGGGTGGAGGTGCTTCTCACCTCCCCCTGCAGGAACTGTAACACGTGGCGGTGAGCCTCAAAGCTCACCCCTTTTGTTACAGCGCCCCAGGGCATCCCAGCTAGTGGAGATGCCCGCCCCTCCGGCCACTGCCCCCACTTTTGGCAGCAAGGCTGGAGGAGATAATGAGAAAAACAAAGAGGAGTCACCCACCAGTCAGGACAGCCCCTAAGGTGTCCTGAGCTGAGGTGACCCCTGCCTTGAGAAATCCTCCATCTTGAGTTTGGAGGATTCCCCCAATAGGATTAGGGATGTGCCCCCCTCCCCACAGGGAGGAGGCACAAAGAGGGTGTAGCCACCCTCAAGGACAGTAGCCATTGGCTACTGCCCTCCCAGACCTAAACACACCCCTACATTCAGTATTTAGGGGCTCCCCAGATCCCAGGAAATCAGATTCCTGCAACCTGAAGAAAGAAGAAGGACTGCTGACCTACAAGCCTGCAGAGAAGGAGGAAGATGACAACTGATTTGGCCCCAGCCCTACCAGCCTGTCTCCAACTTCTAAAACCTGCTCAAGCGTCGCATCCGACAGGGACCAACGACCTCTGACGCCCCAGAGGACTGCCCTGACCCCCAGGACCAAGAAACTCCCGTGACTAGCTGCCCTGCTCAACAATCTGCAACAAACTTGCAACTTTTCAACAACTTTAAAGACTTCACGTTTCCCGCCGGAAGCGTGAGACTTCCCACTCTGCACCCGACGCCTCCGGCTCGACCTGCAGCAAACAAATACCGCAGGGAGGACTCCTCTGTGACTGCGAGCCCGTGAGTAACCAGAGACGACCCCCCTGAGCCCCCACAGCGACGTCTGCAGAGAGAATCCAGAGGCTCCCCCTGACCGCGACTGCCTGTAACAAGGGACCCGACACCTGGAACCAACACTGCACCTGCAGCCCCCAGGACCTGAAGGAACCGAACTCCAGTGCAGGAGTGACCCCCAGGCGACCCTCTGCTTAGCCCAGGTGGTGGCTACCCCGAGGAGCCCCCCCTGTGCCTGCCTGCATCGTTGAAGTGACCCCCGGGTTCCTCCATTGTTTTCAATCTAAAACCCAACACCTGTTTGCACACTGCACCCGGCCGCCCCTGTGCCGCTGAAGGTGTACTTTCTGTGCCTTCTTGTGTCCCCCCCGGTGGTCTACAAAACCCCCCTGGTCTGCCCACAGAGGACGCAAGTACTTACCTGCTGGCAGACTGGAACCGGGCACCCCTGTTCCCCATAGGCGCCTATGTGTTTTGGGCACCTCTTTGACCTCTGCACCTGACCGGCCCTGAGCTGCTGGTGTGGTAACTTTTGGGTTGCCTTGAACCCCCAACGGTGGGCTGCCTATGCCCCTAACTTGAGACTTGAAAGTATTTTACTTACCTTCAAAACTAACCTTTACTTACCTCCCCCAGGAACTGTTGATTTTTGCACAGTGTCCAGTTTGAAAATAGCTTATTGCCATTTTTACAAAGACTGTATGTGATATTGCTTTCATTCAAAGTTCCTAAAGTATATAAGTGAAGTGCCTTACATTTAAAGTATTAACTGTAAATCTTGAACCTATGGTTCTTAAAATAAACTAAGAAAATATATTTTTCAATATAAAAACCTATTGGCTTGGAGTAAGTCTTTGAATGTGTGTTCCTCATTTATTGCCTGTGTGTGTACAACAAATGCTTAACACTGCCGTCTGATAAGCCTACTGCTCGACCACACTACCACAAAATAGAGCATTAGAATTATCTACTTTTGCCACTATCTTACCTCTAAGGGGAATCCTTGGACTCTGTGCACACTATGGGGGTCATTACAACATTGGTGGTAAAAGCCGCTTACCGCCATGCAGAAGACCGCCAACACACCGCCGCGGAATTCCGCCACAGCTATTATGAGCCACAGCTCGGAATCCGCCACAATTTAGACACCCACACAAGTCCGCCACACCAAAGGTCAGCGATAAACTGGCGATAACCAAACCGACACCGTCACACCAACAGGAATACGCCCACACTATCACGACCCACGAATCAACATGGCGGTCTTTCAACCGCGGTATTCCACTGGCGGTACACACCGCCGCGCTCAAAATACACACACATATACAAAACACTACCACATTGGACAATTCCAAATACACACACCTGATACACATACACACACCACTCCCACACACTCAATACAATATAAAACACACACCCACATCACCCACAACCCCCTACGACCACAATTGCGACTGAAGGCCAGAGAGAGACACCACCATCTACAAACTAGCATCCACAGGCGCTCAACACCATCACTCACACAACATCCACGCACAAAACACCACACACCCCTAAACATCACCCACACATCACAACACACCCCACCCCACACATCACCCACACAACCCCATGGCACTGCAAAGACACCCCAGGTTTTCTGAGGAGGAGCTCAGGGTCATGGTGGAGGAAATCATGCGGGTAGAGCCACAGCTATTCGGATCACAGGTGCAGCACACCACCATAGCTAGGAAGATGGAGCTATGGCGAAGAATAGTGGACAGGGTCAACGCAGTGGGACAGCACCCAAGAACATGGGATGACATCAGTAAGAGGTGGAACGACCTACGGGGGAAGGTGCGTTCCGTGGTCTCAAGACACCACATTGCGGTTCAGAGGACTGGCGGCAGACCCCCACCTCCTCCCCCACAACTAACAACATGGGAGGAGAAGGTCTTGGCTATACTGCATCCTGAGGGCCTCACAGGAGTAGCTGGAGGAATGGACTCTGGTAAGTCAAATCTTTACTACTTCGTCCCCCACCCTACCTGCATGCTATCACATACCCCCACCCTCGCCTTCACCCACATCACTCCAACTCCTCACAGATGTCCCACTATCACAAACCACCCATCCCAACCCCATGCCCTGCATGCAGCACCAAAGCATGGACACCCATCACCAATGCATGGCCACTGCACATACCCACACACACCCCTAAACAATTATCACACAAGGTTCCACACAAGAATACAAGCACTGGGTCACCCACCCATTGCACACCATAGCACACACAGATGCAATAAACCTGCAGGACCCCTACCCTACGTCACCGGACAGGAGGGTCCAGACATGTCCACTCCACCCACAGAAGAGGCCCACAGTGATGACAGCAGCTCTGTCCAACAGGATCAAGATGACCAGCCCGGCCCATCTGGGACCTCGGGGCAGTCGGTTCCCCTCACACAGTCACAGGCCACTACAGAGCTTCCCCCCTCTGGAAACACCAGCACAGCACCCACCCAGCGGGCCCATACCTCTGCCCCCAGGACACGTCAAGCAGCAGTGTGTCCACCACTACAGGGAACCCAGGCTAACCCACCACCCCAACAACACCAGGGACCTGGGGGCAGTGGTAGTTGGCACACAGTTCAGGGGACAGAGGCCCAGGAACACAGGGGAAATTTGAGGGCTGCTGTGCGACAGGGGGAGAACAGGCCCGGGGAACCCACTCTCCACGAGGCCCTCTCCAACATCATGGGAGCCTACCAACATTCCCAGGAGACAATGGCAACGGTACTGGCCAAGCTTCAGGAGACCCAGCGGCTGCAGGAGGAACAGTATTTGGGGTTCATGGAGAAACTCAAATCCATCAATACCACCCTGGGCACCATTGTAGGGGTGCTGAAGGAACTCGTCAACACCAGGAGGGACACTGTGGCACAACAAGGGGCCCCTGACACTAGCCTGGACGATGAACTGCCCACCACCTCCGCCGGCGCTAGTGGACAGGAGGCACCGCCACAGGACCACGACACCAGCACCCCACCCCCTGCAGATGGAGAACCACCCCGCAAACGTTCCCTGAGATCCAGGACTAAGACAGAGAACAATGCCAAGACCCTCGCTAAGAAATGAGACCACCCTGATTGTCATCCTTCTGTCCCACTTTGTCACCCTGTCCATCCTTAAACTGCCCCAGCTCCACTTCCTATGCCCCTTTAGACAATGCACCTGTGAGACTAATAGACTGGACTCTGCCATGGACATTCCTCCACCATCACCCCTGACCATTTTACAACACCCTCCAATATTTAGCACTTAAATAAACACCCTTAAATCACAATACAATCTGGAGTCAGTCTGTGCTTTCGAAAATGTGTATTTGCAATAACTGTGGAAAAATGCTATATCCATTGTATTGTCAACATACCTATGTCACACAGCTCTAGTCCATGCGGAAACAAAGCAGATGTCACACAGTGGGACCCACATCTGTGAAATTGAAAGGGAAAGTGACAACTCATGGTCCATACACTGGGTGAAAGTGACAGACAGATGAGAGGTAGAAGAATTATATCAGATGTAGCAGGCAGTGATGTCTTCTTACCTGTGTCTCACTGGAAGTATTGATGAATCACCGTGTTTCTGTTGTCTATGTCCTCTTCTTCTGCTTCCTCGTCTTCACTGTCTACAGGCTCCACAGCTGCCACAACACCTCCATCTGGACCATCCTCCTGCAGAAAAGGCACCTGTCGTCGCAAAGCCAAGTTGTGAAGCATACAGCAGGTCACGATGATCTGGCACACCTTCTTTGGTGAGTAGTAGAGAGAACAACCTGTCATATGGAGGTACCGGAACCTGGCCTTCAGAAGGCCGAAGGTTCTTTCTATAATACTCCTAGTTCGCCCGTGTGCCTCATTGTAGCGTTCCTCTGCCCTTATCCTGGGATTCCTCACTGGGGTCAGTAGCCATGACAGGTTGGGGTAACCAGAGTCACCTGCAAATGTCGAGGGACAACTGTTAGACACACACTAACTCTTAGGGACATCCCCAGACACCTAGTCACACTGTATAGGGTCCATGTCCTCACCTAATAGCCACACACGGTGCACCTGAAGTTGCCCCATCACATAAGGGATGCTGCTATTCCTCAAAATGTAAGCGTCATGCACTGAGCCAGGAAACTTGGCATTCACATGGGAGATGTACTGGTCGGCCAAACACACCATCTGCACATTCATCTAATGGTAACTCTTCCGGTTTCTGTACAGCTGTTCACTCCTGCGGGGGGTGACCAAGGCCACATGTGTTCCATCAATGGCACCTATGATGTTGGGGATATGTCCCAGGGCATAGAAGTCACCTTTCACTGTAGGCAAATCCTCCACCTGAGGGAACACGGTGTAGTTGCGCATGTGTTTCAGCAGGGCAGACAACACTCTGGACAACACGTTGGAGAACATAGGCTGGGACATCCCTGATGCTATGGCCACTGTAGTTTGAAAAGACCCACTTGCCAGGAAATGAGTACTGACAGGACCTGCACTAGAGGGGGGATTCCTGTGGGATGGCGGATAGCTGACATCAGGTCTGGCTCCAACTGGGCACACAGTTCCAGGATTGTGGTATGATCAAGTCTGTAGGTGACAATTACATGTCGCTCCTCCATTGTCGACAGGTCCACCAGCGGTCTGTACACCGGAGGATGCCGCCATCTCCTCACCTGCCCCAGCGGACGTGCTCTATGGAGGAGAACAGCGAGCAGAGAGTCAACCAACACTGAGGTACGTAAACACAACTTTATTCCACAATTTTTTAAAACCACTATGTGCCTGTATTAGTGTGTGTGCAAGGCCTAGATAAGTGTGACACAGTTAAAATTAATGCCATGTGGCCCCCTGAAATGGCGGCTGCCTGACCTGCAATGTGGGACAAGGGGATATGAGGTAACTGCGCTGGCATTGTACACCGTCGCGGTGGGCGGTCGAAGAACGCGGCGCAATCCTGCATCAGTTAACATTGAACCCTATGGGTCCCAGGAGCCAATGACGATGTACACTGGCGGTGACGGTAGGCACCGCCGCGGACGTCACCACCATTTTCTTTCTGTACACTCACTTGATACCTGATATTCGACAGGAGAGGGCCTACACTGCAAGTGCTGCTGTGACCTCAGTCTGGAAGACACAATGGCTCATGTGTCTGGGGGAAGGACCCCTGCCTTCAGCACGGAGGATTGGAGAAACTCTTGGATGGGGTCCTACCCCAGTACACGCTACTCTACGGGGTAGAACTGGTAAGAACACTGTGAGCATGCCGAATGGGCAAAGCCTGTGTGGAGTGGGGTGAATGAAAGAATGGGGGGGGGGGAGAATGAGGCGTGCAGGAAACGACGGTGAGTGCATATGCGTCATGGCAAGGGTAGGGATGCGGCCCAATGACTGTGACTGTGCAGACGGTCTATCTTCTCCTTTTCCCCTGTACTATTCCTGTAGGTCAGCGCCCACCAGAAGAAGGATATTTGGCGTGCCATCGCCAAGGAAGTCCAGACTCTGGGGGTCCACCACAGACAGAGCACCCACTGCTGTAAAAGATGGGAGGACATTCGCCGCTGGAGCAAGAAGACGGCGGAGGCCCAGCTGGGGATGGCCTCCCAACGTGGGAGGGGTGCCCGTCGCACCATGACCCCCCTGATGTTCCGGATCCTGGCGGTGGCGTATCCGGAGTTGGATGGGCGCTTGAAGGCATCACAGCAGCCACAAGGGGGTGAGTACACTCTCATTCTGCTGATTCAGCGCGCATTGGAGGTGTCTGGGTGGGGGAGGTGGGCTGTGGGTTCCCCTAGGCCAGGGCGAGTTTAGTAGGCAAGGTCCCTTCATAAGGCAGGCCATGTGGCACCCCACCCCACCTGTGTTCAGAGCCAACTACACCTAGTCAGGCTCCTGTGACTTCCATGTGTGCAGCAATCGGGCATAGGCCGTGTACCCCATGTCCCTGTGATTAATTAGGGAACTCAAAGTGCACAGCGTAGTGCAGGGGGCTTCTGTGTCTGTAGTGTCCGCCAGCGGTAGCGGTATTGCATGCACTCAACATGTCTTTCTTCTGTCTCCTCCCTCCCCCTTTTTGTGGTCTCCCTGTTCTTGTGTGCATTAGCATCATCAGGCAGAGGAGCAGTGGCACCGGAGCAGGAGGGAGCTGCATCCCACATGGCCCTGGAGGGCGACACAACGGAGTCAGAAGCCACCAGTGGGACGGAGGGTGAGGGGAGCGCCATGGCGGGGACAGGAGCTGAGACCAGCGACACGGACTCCTCCTCTGATGGGAGCTCCCTTGCGGTGGCGGGCCCCTCTGTGCCAACCGCATCTACAGGTACAGCCGCCACCCCCCCTACCAGCACCACCCTCCCAGCAGCCCCTCAGCGTGTGCCCCGTGGCCGCTCACCCAGGAGGGTGGGCATCTCCTTCGCCCCAGTCACCTCAGCCCCTGCCCCAGTCAGCCCTCTGCCCTCAGTGAGGAGGCCATTGACCTCCTCAGGTCCCTCACTGTTGAGCAGTCTACCATTTTGAATGCCATCCAGGGTGTAGAGAGGCGGTTGCAACAGACCAATGCATACCTGGAGGGCATTCATTCTGGTCAGGCAGCCCAACAGCGAGCTTTTCAGACTCTGGCCTCAGCACTGATGGCAGCCATTGTCCCTGTGTCCAGCCTCCCCGCTCCAACTTTCTCCACCCAGACCCAAACACCTGTACCTCAGCCTAACCCAAGCACACCATCAGACCAGCATGCACACACCTCAACACACAAGGGAAGCTCAGGCACACATAAGCACCACATATCCCACAGGCACTCACACTAGCATCATACCCATGCACACATATCAACATCCACTGCCTCCACTGTGTCCCCCTCCTCCTCGTCTCCCTCCTGCCTCCCTATCTTGTCTCCACTCACACCTGCATGCACTACATCTTCAGCCACTATGTCCATCACCAGCACACCCATCACCACACCCCGCTCACTTGCACTCACCACCCCCACTACCATTCACACATCCCCTGTGTCCTCTCCCAGTATGTCTGTGAGCCCACCTTCCAAGGTACACAAACGCAGCCACATACCCACCCAACAGCCATCCACCTCACGACAGCCTCCAGCCCATGCACCTTCACCCAAAGTCAGCAAACGTACACCTCCTACAACCACTACCTCTTCCTTCACTCCCAAACCCCCTCCATCTACCCATCCCAGTGTGTCCAAAAAACTTTTCCTGTTCAACCGTGGCCTCTTCCCCTCACCTCCCCCACCCCTTCAGTCCCCTAGGGCCCGCCTTTCCAGGTCCCAACCCAGCACCTCAGCCACAACATCTGCGGGAACAGTGGTGCCAGCAGTAACCGTCTTCTGGAGTGCGCCAAGCAGCAGGGCTGCCAGTGTGGCAAGGAGCCAGATCACAGACAGTCCCCCACCTCAAAAGCATAAAAAGTTTGCCACTGCCCGGCGGGAGAGAGTCAAAACATCTACCACCAAAGCCTCTCCCAGGAGTACAGTTGGGAAGACAGCTGCGCCACCATCCAAGGTGGGAAAGGGGCACAGAAAACAGGCAAGTCGCCGAAAACCTGCACGGCGGACAAGACCGCCACAAGCACCACTGCCAAGGACACCGCCGCCACAAGCACCACTGCATAGGACACCGCCGCCACAAGCACCACTGCCAAGGACACCGCCGCCACTACCACCGTTGCCAAGGACACCGCCACCACCAGCACTACTGCCAAGGACACCGCCACCACAAGCACCACTGCCAAGGACACCACCGCCACCAGCATCGCTGCACAGGATACCGCCGCCACAAGCACCGCTGCCAAGGACACCGCCGCCACCAGCACCGCTGCCAAGGACACCACCGCCACAAGCACTGCTGCCAAGGACACCGCCGCCACCAGCACCACTGCCAAGGACACCGCCGCCACAAGCACCACAGGACAGAAGGTATCATTCTAGCCCCTTCACTGGAACTGTTTGTGGTATGATCTCCTTATCAGACAAGATGGGTCCACCAAGACTATCGGAAGGTATTGGGAACCTGGGGAGTTGTCTCTGCAGACAGGAGAGAAACAGAGGCACTGTCAAGTGGCTGAATAAGCAGTACCCACCCACCTTAGCAAACTCTTCTGGCACAATGGTCTGCTGTTCGTGCTTGTGAAGGGTGAGCAGGGGCCAGACCCCTTGCAAGGTTGTGCAAGGCAATTGCCCGCTTTGTCCACGTCTTAAAATGGTTTTGAAATTGAGCAAAAGCCAAACTAGTGATCTGGGTTATCCCTAAGTGTCAAGTACACATAGAATCTTCAAAATATTTGGGATGTAAATTGCACAAACAAAACTTTTTTTTAATGTAATTAGTGTTTCTTTAACATATGGCACTGGTTTCCCCTTTATATATAATTAGAACCTCAGATTGAACTGGGAACCAGTTACCTTTTGATACCTAGTAATTAATATCTACCATTCTCCCACTGATTTGCAGAATTAAAATCTCGGCAGAGCATCACGGTCCCTCAGAGCCCAGTTTGCTTTTTGGTCTTCTCTTCTGCTTTCAGCAGTGGGCCATGTGGCACTAGTGAAGATGATGTGCTACCCCGATGATAGTATTTTACAAACCTTTCCCTGCTCATCCTTCTTTCCTTCCAGAGACATGCCACACATGTGATTTGGTTGCTTGGGCGCTGCTGGGTAGCTCTTTCCACTCTAAAGCTACCAGTGACTGCGGGTGGATTAGATGTTCTGGAATTAGGCCTTCTGGACTTTAAACACTATTATTCAGCTGCACAGGTCCAATAGGTGGCTCGCTGGTTTTCTGCCCGCCCCCCCTGCATGAGATGGGTTTTTTCAGTAAAGACTTTAAGGAGGGCTTACTGCACTGCTCATTGTTTCCTACTGACCATTCTACGGATCACCATCCGGGGTTATCATGCACAGCTCTTGCCTTGCTAGAACCTGTAAACTCACTGACACAAAGAAACCATTTACACCTACACTATCTTTTCTAAGCCTTCCCACTCGCACAGGACGGCTATGCTCAGAGCAACTCCAACAGTGGCATGCTGTAGATGTAATTAAATGCCCTATTTCATGTCTGCCACCTAGCACTAACCCTACATGAGGTGTACCAGAAGCTATACACCATAGGGACTGGTGGCAAACTGATAGAATGGGTGTACAGACCTTTCCTGCAACATTGATAACACTCCAGGTCTTCTCGCCATACTACCTGGGTGATTGATGTGGCCAAACCTCTGCAAGCTATGGACTGGACTAAAATACTGGACTTACCCCACAAATTATCCCACAGCTGTCCCTTTAAGTACATTCATAGAGCTTTCTTGGGAATGCATTCCACCCGTTGCTTGCCATTGGCTTTGTGGTTTGTAACTCACATTTCGTTGCTTTCAATTTACTGGCATTATTTTTTTAGGCTATGCAGCCTAAGTTCATCCCTTCCCTTGCCCAAACCTTATTCAAAGTATCCTTCCAAGTGCTCCCTTTCTGTAAACAGGCCTGTAAATCGTGTTCTTATCTCATCACATTTGCTGTTCATTCAAAGAACAAGGTCAAATGCCAGGCGCTGTCTTCGGCAGGAACTTAGTGTTTACTTTTCTTTCTCTGACTTCAAAGTGAGAGGATTTATGCAACAATCTTGCTGGATAATGGGGTTAGGAAAGAGTTTTTCTATTTCATGGCAACATTTAAATAAACTTCAGAACATATCAGAATTAGGAGTACAAATGAAGCACATTTTTGTTCATTTTTAACTGTGCTGGAAACAAATACCTTTATATGATTGAAACAAATCATTACATTAGGTGATGCAGTTTCCACATATCATCGTATGTGCACTATATAGTTTTATTTGAAAAACTGTATCTCTGTGCAATGTAATGGTCATTTCAATAAAAAATGTGTTGTCTGTAATGGCATTGTGTTACCACACCATGCATACTCCACTCCACTCTGCTCCGCACCACTCCACACCACTGCACCCTACTCTACATCACTCGACTTTACACCACTCCATGCCACTACACTGTGTGACACTGCACTCTTCTCCACTCTAAACCACTCCACTCTATGCCACTGCATTCTATGATATCACACTACGTCTCTCTACTCTACTCTGTACCACTCTACTCTATGCCAATGCACTTTACGCCTCTCTACACCTCAGCACTCTGCGCCTCTGCACGCTTTACAATCGTCGAGGCAATGCCAATCTATTCTGCACAACTCCACTCTATGCCACTCTGCAACACTGCACTGTACGTCACTGCACTTTATGTTAATACACTCTGTGCTAGTGCACTTTACTCTGTAACACTCAACTCTATGCCCCTGCACTCTACATCAATACACTGTACGTCACTCTAATATACTCTATGCCACTGCAATTTACACCACTTTACTCTACGCCATCACACTCTATGCCACGCTATGCAACTCCACCCTACCCTGCACCTCTCCACTCCACTCTACTGTGAAACAATCTACTTTACGCCACTGCATTCTATACCACTGCACTCTACCCTACACCTCTCCACTCTATGCCACTGCATTCTGCTCTGAAACAATCTATTCTATGCCACTGCACTCACTCTAAGCCACTCTGCCCCACTGCACTCTAAACCACTGCACTCTACTTCAGCACACTCTACGCCAATGCACTCTAAACAACTGCACAATAGGACACTGCACTCTGACACTATACTGTGCAACACTGCACTGGCCGCCACTCTACTCCACTCTAGTCTGTACCTCTGCATTCCGCACCAATATACACTATTCCACTGCACTCTATACCACTCTACTCTGCATAACTCCACTCTATGTCACTGCACTGTACAGCACTATTCTCTGCTGTGCACTGCACCACGCTACACTACTCCACTCTACACCACTCTATGCCACTGCACTTTATGCCACTCGAGTCTACTCTGCACTCTATGCCACTGCACCACTATACACTACTGCACTCTCTGCCACTCTGTTGTATGCCACTCTACTCCACTGCACTCTATGCCACTCTACCCCATGCCACTCTATACCACTGCACTCTATGCCAGTGCACTCTAAACAACTGCACTGTATGCCATTGCCCTTTACTCTACACAACTGTACTCTACGCCACTGCTGTCCCTACCACTCTACACCACTGCACTGACACTCTACAACATTGCACTCTCCACCACTCTACTCTACACCACTCTACTCTGTGCTACTCCATTCTACACCACTGCACTCTATGCCACTGCACTCTGCTCTGTACCATTCTGCACTACTCCAATCTGCACCACTCTATGCCACTGCACTCTATGCCACGCGAGTCTACTCTGCACTCTATGCCACTGCACCACTTTACACTACTGTACTCCCTGCCACTCTATTGCATGCCACTCTACTCCACTGCACTTTATGGCATTCTACTCTGTCCCATGCCACTCTATGCCACTGCACTCTATGCTAATGCACTCTAAACTGCACTAAACACCACTGCCCTCTACTCTGCACCACTGTACTCTACGGCACTGCTCTCTGTGCCACTCTACACAACTACACTGACACTCTACTCTGCAATATTGCACTCTCTGCCACTGTACTCTACACCACTCTACTCTGTACTACTGCATTCTATGCCACTGCACTCTACGCCACTACACTCTCCTTTGCACTGCACCACTCTACACTACACTCTATGCCACGCGAGCCTACTCTGCACTCAGTGCTACTGCACCACTCTACACTACTACACTCTCTGCCACTCTATTGTATGTCACTCTACTCCACTGCACTCTATGCCACTCTACTCTGCCTCATGCTACTCCATGCCACTGCACTCTAAACCACTGCACTCTACGTCAATGCACTCTAAACAACTGCACTGTACCCCACTGCACTCTACTCTGCGCCACTGTGCCTACTTGTAGCCAGTGGCCAGTTGGGCATAATTTCACTGACAGCTTGGCATTTACTTATTTAAAATGTAAATAGTACTTCATATTGGCACTGAACCAATTTTACAGACTAACAAGTTTCACAGATATCACTGCAGAAGGAGTGGGGTTTGAGGCATGTTGTTCAAGATCACACAAAGTAGCCAAGAAGGGAAGCCATCATTTGATTCAAATTAATGGTGACACTTTACCACTGGAGCATTGTTCTTTTCCTTTTTCCTTCCAGTAAGTAGAATATTTTCTTTCTGTAAATCCTGTAGCATAACTGATTCTCGTTATATCTATTCATTTGTTAAAAGAAATACCCAGTGATCACTAATTGCTGCTCATTTTGCTTAGAATTTTGAAGTGGCATAGAATTTAGATTATTGGGTTGTATTTGGGTCCCCAAATGTGTTAAAAGTATGCAGTTATGAGCACATTGCAAAAGGCAGATGTTTGGTGTATCTCTTGCATAGAGAAATCGCAGAATACACTTACATTCTCATAGGACAGGTTTTATAATTTGAGATATATCTGCACAGGAATCTACTGGTGTAGCAATGGACACGTACTCTCATGTTTAAGTTGTCGCCTTTGGATATATTAGACCCGGGTTTCAATCTCAGCCTTCTCCTATAACAAATTGTGATTCTGGGCAAATCACCTCAATGCCCTCCTAAGTCAGCTTCCTACTTTCTGCAAAAGATGGGAGTGCCCACATAAACACTAATCATTGATGTTAGATGCCGTTCAAAGCAGCATGTAGAATGGTAGGACTTGAGAAATCAGAAGCAACAGACACGTAGGCATACTTTTACAACGTTATTACCTGTAATCGCCTGCGTTTTAGGAATGTATTGGTAAAGGAGCACTGGGCCTGCAATCTTATGAAGGGAGCAGCAAAGAAAGACGCATGTGTTCTAGATCAGAGGGTTGACCTTTCAATGACTGACCAGCCAGCTATAATGAACTGTAGTGCACATTGGGGCACTGTGAGAGTGCATCTCAGAAGCAATGAATCATACCGTTTTGTAAAAATGTACTGGCAAATCTTAGGTTTGCCTTAATTATGCGGTTTCCCAGAGAAAAAAAAAACACTGTACAAGAAGCAGTAGCAAATTTCAGCCCGACTCTCCACGTGTGGAGATCCTCTGGGCTATGCATAACTGTGACTTACGACAAGCGCATTTCAGCGAGTTTCACGGAATGTATCACCAAAGCTTTTTAGATTTTTTGTTGGTATTTGTGCCACCTTGTTTTCAGAATTGTCCTAAGGCATGCGTGATAATGGGAGACCTCTGGAGAAAAGCATCCATGAAAGCACTGGAGTATTCTGTGAGTGTGTTTTAGAACTGAAGTATTTTTTGTCACATTTATGTGGAACTTAAGGTGTGTTGGCCCATTTAAAAAATGTCGAAAGTGAAGAATATAGGGCTGCTGACACATTCGAGGTGGCTAGTGTACCACCCCTCTTTCAGAGATTAATACTGGACGTTGTGGCACACCGGGAACATCTGGATTTCTTTAAGCGCCCGCCTCTTGGCACTGAAAGTGTCCCACTCTCCCACCCCAGTCAGTTTGGAAGGTAACTGCCCTTTTCCCATTAAAACACTACCTCCGTCGCGTGACTAAGGACCCGAATCGATGTTGGTCACGGGCTGGCGCGCTCTTATGTCTACAGCTGTTTTTAGACAGTATTCAGCTCCCTCGCCCCCCCAAACCCGGTGCCTTCATATCTGGCAGACCTGCGCACAGGTAGCCCAGCTCGGCCGCCTTTGCCTCAGTGGGTTTGGACGTGCGTCTTCCCCAGCGCGGTGCATTCTGGGTCGGTACCCTGGGGAGCGGCTCGCGCTTGACAATGCATTTAATCTTACCTATTTGTACTTGCCTTGGGGAGCGTTTGACATTTGTAAGGAATTAAAACAGCTTCCTCTCAGTCTGCGGCAGGCCCGGCCTTCGCTAATCCGGGCCCTGTTCCCTTCATTAGGGCGATTTAGGGGGCGAATGGTGGGGCTCCTCGTTGCTGGGTTTAATTGGCGCACAGGCGGCTCTTACCTTTGATTTGTCTCTCTTTTCGCGGAGTGGACAGACCTGCCGACTCAGGGCTTCAAAGACAGCCGTCGGAACCTGCCAGCCGATCAGATCTAGCGTCTTGATTAGGGCCTGAAACTAACAAGGATAACAACATTTCCGTTAGGTTTTAGTTGTATTTTTTCTTCATGTAGGCGAATTTTAACGTGCAGTATTATTCGTCACAATTATATTAGGTTGGTGGCAGATCCTTCAATGGGCCGGTACTGACCGGTAGACCGGTACTGAGTACCTGCGCTTCTTTAATTTGAAAGGGAGGGTACCTGCACCTCTGAGCACTGCTGCAATACATGTGAGAGTACCAGTGCTTCTCAGGAGAAAACAGCTATTCTAAAGAGTGAGTACCTGCACTTACATATTCGCATGTAAAGCACTGGTTGGTGACTTAACCCCATATCCCCGGTTACAGATGATGCCTGAATTTGTGAACAAGTATGCAGTCCGTGTGCGCAGAAAACCCCAGGAAGTTGTGGAGGCATCTTGCATATGTTACATCACTAATTGGACCCCCTGCACACAGTACTGATCGCACATCAAAGGTTTGTACAGGGCATGTTACACATGTGCGAACCGCACCTCGTTGCCACTTCCTCTCAAAAGGACTTGAATGTAGTAGGGAGAGACTGAGCAGTGCTCAAGCACCAAGAAGCCAGATCCTCCGTGTGCAGCTTTGCATTGAACACACACCCTTTACATCTCAGGACACACATAAGGGGAGGGACAGGAACTAATGATATAATCTTTTGTTATGGGATTAGTGAATGAATGAATGAATAATGTATTGTACAGATAATATAATCCAATACAAATAAACAAAAAAGGCGAAAAAACAATCGAAAATACAAATACAATTAAAAACTGAATTCATGCCAAAAACACACCTTGATTTAAACATGCATGACATATTAAAAGAAAACATTCCTGCCTGGAAATATAAAACAATCCTGAAATATAAAAATAAAATGAACCACCAAGCCCATAACCCCGCATAATAGATAAAACAACAAAATACATGAGGCATAAGCCCTAAAGTGTGTAGTGCATTAAATAATAATTACACTAAATACCAACATATGCCGTTGGAACTCCACAACCTGACTGATAACGGGCAGTATGGCAAGAGTGGGGAAAAATTCCAATTATGCTTATCCTTTGCTCGCAGTGCCACTGAATTTAGATTGTGCAGTTTTAATAAATTTCATCAATAACATATTTAGCATTGAATTGGCTGGGTCCAGAGACTGGATGATAGCCTGTAGACAGGAGCGAATTCCCAGTCTGTTCCATGTGCCCCGAAGCAGAAATCTACGCTCCTTTAGTAAAGCTTGGCACATACAAACCACATGATCAATAGTTTTGTCCGCATTACTACAGCCTCTGCATGTCACGCCTTCCCCAGGAGATAACTGCCATTGAGATAGATGTTTCAAAACACCCCAATCGTCCATCCTTAAGGCCATAAACGCCTTTTTCAACCAAAACCCTTAAGATCAGGAAAAAAAGCTAGAAGACGTACCTGGCTTAAAAGATTTAATTACTGCCCAGGCATGCTTCCGTTGGACAAGGAGAGAACAATCTGAGTTATGTGAATACAGTTGAATAAACCTTTTCTGATGGATACAACTACCTGTGGATTTCTCACCTTTTGAATTCACCCTTGCGCCAGCATCCAACGGAAAATCTTCTTACCAGCTCTCCACGTCGACGAGGACGTCACAAGTGCACGACTCCACGCGACTCCGTCTGACGTCACCGTGCCAATAAGAGGTCCTCGCCGGCGTGCTGACGTCAGTTCCCTTTTTCCTGTGCCTTCGACGCTAATGGTTTTCTCCTAGCTTTCGCTTCTGTTGGAGATTTCATCTTGTTGCTCTTTGTAGTTACAATGTCTTCCTCTAGGAAGTCCGGTTTCAAGCCATGCAGAGAGAGCGGGGATCGCATGTCAGTCACTGACCCTCATGAGGATTGTCTTTGGTGCCTTAGCTCTGAGCATGACGTCGAGGAGTGTGCATCTTGCCAGAGCATGAATCCAAAGGCGTTAAAGAAAAGGGAGGTCAAACTCTTTTTGGCCAAGGCGAAGAAGCGCCATAGGAGCCATCGAAGATCCTCTTCCCATGCTTCTTCGAAGAAGCATAAGAAACTGCGCCGTCATGACTCTCGGTGCCGTTCGGCTCGGAACCGTTCAAGATCGAGGTCTCCATCTCGTCAGCACCGTGCGACGTGGGAGCTGAGTCCGACGGTGACTTCTCAACCCCAGAGTCCTGAGGCTTCTCCGGCGCTGTCTATCTTTGAGGTTGTGCCACCTTCGGACAGTCCTCGATTTTCACCTGCGGCTCAGGAGCCCCATGTTCAGCAGGTGCAACAGGGAGACCAGCGCTATCCTGCCTTCCCAGCTCCGGGAGCGGATCCGGCGGCATTTTTGAATGCCATGTTCTCCATGTTCAATGTCATGGCCCCTGATGGTGCACCGGCTGGTCCCATGCGTCCATTGGCATTTTCGTTGGGCCCCCCTGCTCCCTACAAGGTGGCGCCATTAATGCCATTCTATCTGGCTGAGGGTACCGGACCGGCGTAGGTGACATCGCCTCGAGGCCCTGTGGATCCCATGACGTCGCCTTCTAAATCTATGGCGCTGATTTCATCACTTCGTCAGCTGGTGCCGATTGTGGAGCCAAGAGCATCTTTGGCACCATTAGGATCCGTGCCTCTGCCGGGCCAGAGTGATGGATTCGAACGGCGTCAACTTTCCTTTCCTGTTCCACATCAGGTGTTGAAGCCGGTGTCTTCGACGTCGGCAAATTCCATGTTGACGCCGAGGTTGGAGGCTCGATTGAGGTCACACAGGAAGGCCTTACGACTCTTAGAGAAGGAAGAGTATCAAAGGCAGTTGTTGGAGGAAGGAGAGATTGTCGAGCCTTTGGGAGAGTATCAAGGCCTGGAATCGGCCAGTGGGCTGGATACTTCCCCGGAATGGGACTTGTCTTCACCGGGGGAATTTACGGAGGAGGCAGCTTCTTTTCACACAGTGATCAGGAAGGCAGCGAACCTTTTAGAGCTTCCATTGCCTGCTGCGGAAGTTAAGACAAACATTTTAACGGAGGTCCTGCATCCTTCTTTGGCTTCTGCAGACCCTTTGCTTCCATTCAACGAGGCTCTTACGGAGCCCATATTAGAACTTTGGAGGAAGCCTGTATTGTCGTCTGCTGTGAATAGAGCTGTGGCAAGGAGATACAGAGTGGCTCCTGGTGATCCGGGGTTTTTATCACAACATCCTACCCCGGAGAGTTTGGTGGTTCAGGCCTCTTGCGTTACACGGTCTACTCCAAGCTCCTTCCCTGTGATTCCATCAGACAGGGAATCTAAGCGGATGGAGCAATCCGCAAAGAAGCCTTTCTCGTCTTGCAGCATGGCTCTCAAGGCTGCAAACGCTACCTATGTGCTGGGTAGATATGTCCACGCCCTCATGGACTCCTCTGCTACCCCTTTTAGGTCCTTTTGGAGGTTCGGGGGTTTGGATGTGGGGCAGTTTATTGAGGGAGACCCCAGTCCTCGCTCCAGAAGCCTACCAGCCTCCCATATCGGTCCTTTAGAGGGCGGGGGAGGGTTAGGGCAAGAGAGGCGACCCAGTAGCACCCTACATCATCCTCTTCCTCTGGAGGACAACACCAAGGGAAGCAGCCCTTGTTTTTTCCCCTTTACTGACCATACTTCTCATGTAGGGGGAAGATTACGTCTTTTTCTCCACAAGTGGGAGTTAGTTACATCAGACTCATGGGTTTTGAATATTGTGAGAAAAGGATATGCTCTCCCTTTTCAGGAGTTTCCTCCTCCCATCCCCCCCTCCCTCGTTTTTTTCAGAAGACCATCTCCTGTTGTTACAGCAGGAGGTTCAGACCCTATTGTCAAAAGGTGCGGTGGAGTTGGTTCAGGAGCAGGAAAGGGGTCAGAGTTGTTATTCAAGATCCTTCCTGATCCCCAAGAAGGACTGCTGTTTGAGACCCATTCTAGACCTGAGGATTTTGAATTGGTTCCTCAAACAGGAAAAATTCAAGATGCTGACTCTGGCACAGGTACTTCTGGCATTGAACAGAGAGGATTGGATGGTGTCTGTCGACTTGCAGGATGCTTACTTTCATATCCCTATACTCAAGTCGCACAGGAAGTATCTCCGGTTTGTGGTGGGGTCGCAACACTACCAGTTTGCGGTCCTTCCGTTTGGTCTTACTTCAGCACCTCGAGTCTTTACAAAGGTGATGGCAGTGGTGGCAGCAAGTCTCAGAAGGAAGGGGGTATCGGTATTCCCTTACCTGGACGATTGGTTGATCAAAGCCCAGTCTCCAGAGCTTGTGTTGTGTCACTTGCAGATGACAACTCAGTTGTTGTTCAGGCTGAGTTTTTCGATAAGTGTACCCAAATCTCACCTGGAGCCCTCTCAACGCCTCCCGTTCATGGGGGCAGTACTGCATACAACATTGAATTGGGCCTATCCTCCGCCTCAGCGTATCCAGGACATTAAGGCGTTGATTCCAATGTTTCGAAATGGAGCGGTTGTGTCAGTCCTCAAGGTCTTACGTCTGCTCAGTCTGTCAGCTTCTTGCATTCTGTTGGTCACTCATGCACGTTGGCACATGAGGGCTCTCCAGTGGTGTCTCCGCAGGCAGTGTTTTCAACACAAAGGGGATCTCGAGGAGTCGATAATGATCTCCAGAGATGCTGCAGTGGAGTTATGATAGTGGGCTGTGGACGGCAACCTTTCTCAAGGAAGGCCGTTTTCACTACCACCTCCGGTGGCCACGGTCATGACGAATGCTTTCACTCTAGGACGGGGAGCTCATCTGGGGGACCTGGAGATCATGGGTCGTTGGTCTCCAGTGGAACAGACTTTTCATATAAATCTCTTAGAATTGCGGGCGATACTTTGGCGCTCAAGGCCTTCCTCCCGTCCCTTCGCAGTCAGTCAGTTCAGGTCATGACGGACAACACTACCTCGATGTGGTATATAAACAAGCAGGGAGGAGTAGGGTCATATCTTCTCTACAGAGAAGCCTTGCGTCTCTGGTCCTGGCTTCAGGACCATCGGATTTGCTTGATAGCGAATCATCTGGCAGGACTGCTCAACGTATGTGCGGACACTCTCAGTCGGCATTTTTCGACCGATCACGAGTTGCGTCTCCATCCGGATCTGGTTCAACACATCTTTCAGATGTGGGGTTCTCCAGTGATAGATCTGTTTGCCACTTGGGAGAACGCATTCTGCAGCCTCCAATATCCGGTGCAAGGAGCTTTGGGGATGCGTTTCAGGTCTCTTGGTGCAACCAGTTGCTTTACGCATTTCCCGCCATACCCTTGATTCCTCGGGTTCTGAGGAAGATTCGCCTAGATCGGGCTCAGGTCATAATAATAGCTCCAGATTAGCCAAGAAGTGTGTGGTACACGGACCTTCTCCGATGCTCACTGTGCCCTCCGCTCCGTCTCTGTTGCAGGGGCAGGTTCTACACCCCCACCTCCAGAACCTGCAACTTTATGCCTGAGAGATTGAACGGGGCAACCTGAGTTCCATTTCTCTCCCACCAGATGTAGTGGATGTTATTTTATCGGCCAGGCGACACTCCACTAAGACCGTTTAGGCTGGCAGGTAGGCAAAATTTGTGACTTGGTGTGGAGAAAATCAAATTGATCCTTTGAAGGCCCACCTTTCGGATATTTTATCATTTGCTTTGGACCTAGCAAAGAAGGGTTGTGCAGTGGCTACGGTTAAGGGTTATTTAGCTGCTCTGTCAGCCTTTCTTTGCCTCCCGGATCAGCCCTCATTGTTTAAATCACCTATTGTGGTTAGGTTTCTTAAGGGTTTACTTAATAAGTTTCCTCCCACTCCTTTTCATGTGCCTCAGTGGGACCTAAATCTTGTTTTAACCTTTTTAATGGGGTCACCTTTTGAGCCCATGCACTCTTGCCTGTTAAGGTATTTAGTGCTTAAAACAGTTTTTCTTGCTGCCATAACCTCAGCTAGGCGGGTTAGTGACCTTCAAGCTCTGTCTGTTAAAGCCCCCTTTACCTTGTTTTTCCTGGATAAAGTGTTGAAAACCAGGGCGGCTTTCCTGCCAAAAGTTGTCACTCCTTTTCATATAGGGCAGACTATTACCCTTCCATCTTTCTACCCTCCTCCTCACCCCTCGAAAGAGGAAGAAAGGCTTCACCGATTGGACCCTAAAAGGACGCTTAGTTTTTACATTGAAAGGACGAAGGACTTTTGCCTGGAAGATCAGCTGTTCGTGGGGTATATTGGACAGAGGAAGGGCAGAGCAGTCCAAAAAAGTACAATCTCCAGGTGGGTTATCCTTTGTATCGAGATTTGCTACTCGTTGGCGAAAAAGCTTCCCCCTGAGGGTATCAGAGCCCATTCCACTAGGGCTAAGTCCGCTACTTCGGCCCTGGCAAGGGGGGTTCTGGTGGTGGATATTTGCAGGGCAGCAACTTGGGCGTCCCTCCACACCTTCGCAAAGCATTATTGCTTGGACTCTGAAGTTCGGAGGAACGGCCATTTTGCACGATCTGTGTTGCAGGATTTCTTGGTGTAATCAGACAGGCACCCACCTCCGAATGCGGTACTGCTTTGGGACTCTATTCATAAGGTGAGGCATCCACAGGTAGTTGTATCCAACAGAAGAACAAGTTACTTACCTTCTGTAACGCTTTTTTTGTTGGATACATTAGCTACCTGTGGATTCCTCACAGTCCCACCGCCTCCCCGTTGTCTGTCTGATTGCACTAGGATATGTGGTTGTATAGATGTATGTATATATTGATATTTTTCCAATATATATATATATAAAGAAATGATGGTTTTGATTATATGGCATCATGAAGGGTTTGTGTATATATGTATTTATTGGAGTCGGTTTTCACCTGTTCGCCTCAAAGGCACATAAAAAAACAGGTGAAACTGACGTCAGCACGCCGGCGAGGACCTCTTATTGGCACAGTGACGTCAGACGGAGTTGTGTCGAGCCGTGCAATTGTGACGTCCTCGACGTTGAGAGCTGGGAAGAAGATTTTCCGTCGGATGCTGGCGCAAGGGTTAATTCATAAGGTGAGGAAACCACAGGTAGCTATTGTATCCACCAGAAAAAGTGTTAATGAAGGTATATAACTTGTTCTTTACATCTAGTTTAAACAGAGAATAGGGAGGATTACTTGCCCAAAGATCGCCAGCACCCAGTCGCCATTTGCATTCAACCAAAAAATTAGAGTAAGATCCCTTCGATTTTGACTCACTGATTTCTTGTCACAAGACTGCCTCCAAATGACCATCCGTGGCCCGATGCAGCTTATGACAAATCTTCAAAAAAGCACTGGCACCAACTGCCACCAAATCCAGAAGCCCAAATTCCAACCGTACCTGCGCGGGTGAAGCAAGGTGCGAGACATGAAAGACTCTCTTGTAGATTTTATTGACCAGCCTATTTAATAGGAAAGAGCCTTTGCCCAACAAAATTTCTTGACCATAGGCCAGTGAAGGGATAATCTTTGCTCTCATAACTTCCATGAGGGGAAGAAGGGTTGGCCTCTTTAAAACTTTAGATAATTTAGGGAAGGCCACCTGTAGTGCCACAGCTTTGAGTTCAGTCTCCTTCTTATGTTTAACAAAACTGCCCCTGGAATCGAAGTGTACCCCTAAATATTTGTAAGACTGGTCGGAAACAAGTTTACAGCTTTTATGATACCAACTAGAGCCCAAAAGTTTTTTCCTTCCAAAGGAGACCATTTTCGTTTTAAGCAGATTAACTTCCAATTGTTTCACAAAAGTATAAGATGCAAGTTGGTTAAGCAGCCGTTGAAGGCCAATCTTAGTGTAACTGAATAATGCAAGATCATCAGCATAAAGCAGATGACTGAGCCTAAGGGCCGCCGATCTTGGGGGGATGTGAATTAACAGCGTCAAGAGACGTTGACATGTCTGTGATGAACATATTAAAAAGAAGGGGAGCAAGCACACAGCCCTGTTTCACACCAAGGGTGGTCGGAATTTTTCTAGAAAGGGAGCACCCATCACCGAGCTTAATACAGACCCAGGTATTTGTATGGAGTTCTATAATAGCACCCAGGAGTATTGGAGGGATGCCCCAATTTTGTAGTTTAGCCCACAGGGCACTTCGGGGGATCCGGTCGAATGCTGCCTTGAAATCCACAAAACAACAATTCAACATCAAGCGTGACAGAATCGCCCTGTCGATCAGAATAGAAAGTGCTAATAAATTAGTCGAAGTGCCTGAGCCAGCAGAAAACCCTGTTTGGACAACGGGAATTAAAGCCTTTGATTCAGACCAGGCTCGAAGATCTTGCAACAAAAGGCTAGCATAGAACTTGGCCTTGTTGTCCAGCAGGGCTATCATCCTAAAATTGTCAGGGTCTGACCTAGAACCACTTTTATATATAGGATGAAGGATGGCTCCACGCCAGGACTCAGGAATTATTGAAGTCAAGAGGCAGTGCTCAAACGGATGAGCAAGATGGTTGGCCCAAAAGAGAGGATCCTGTTTGAACAGTGCAACAGGGGCTCCAAGTTGCCTAACCCTCGAGATGATGTGAGGGATATGTAGTTGAAAGGACTTCTTCACTCCCTGTGAGGGAATTGAAGACCCTATAAGCAAGGGAAACGTTTTAAACAAAGCAGGAGTAGGGCTATAAGCCCCATCATCCAACAGTTTCCCATCCTGCTCGCTAGCGGAGAAGTGGGTAGTCAAGTAAGACGTCCAGACTCCTTCAGAAATATTGACAGCACCAGTGCCCCTTTGGTTGCTATTTAGATTGTTGATAAGGGACCAACATTTTGTAGAATTTCTATCTTTACTTGTGCTTAAAAGTTTAACCCAAAACTGATTAAGATAGGTCTGCTGGTCATCGTAAACTGCCTTCCTATAATCTTTCCTCAGTTGTTTGTATTTAGTAAATAGACACTCAGAATTGGGGCTTTTTCTAATTGCTCTTGCTAGTCTGTTGCGCGCTTTCTGTAGATTCTTGGTTTCCCTAGAAATGACAAAAGACCGGGTTGTGGCGCAATTACGGGCAGGTTGATGAAACCTTGACCATAAAAGGCAAGAAAGTTTTACCCATAACTTATTTGGGGACACACAACCCGATCCCTCAGAATCAAAAAAGTTAATACATTCAATCAATACTATGCCGCCGATAGAAGCATTCCATTTTACATGCTTTAGTGACTAGGAGCAGACACCGCCGCCCACCGCCCGCATGACATCATGCAGAGGAAATTTAGATTTGATGGATACAATTTGTGGACAATGATCACTCTCGCTTCGGGAAGAAATCAGAAACCTTTTGACAAAAGGAAACAGTTCAATATTGCAAATGGTATAATCTAAATAGGAGTTGGGATCGACCATCTGATCTTGTCCACGGGGGGGCATCGTCATACAACCCTGAGGCCTCAATTTTTCAGGAAATAACTGGCGATTTCAGAGATCGGGACCCTCAAGAGCCTCCATTGTGTCCTGAAACAGGTTTGTATTAAAATCACCAGTTAGCACATGGGCATTCCCCAACTAAGTCGCCCACAATCTGTATCAGTTGAGACAACCTGCCCCATTTTTCCTTTGTTCCTGGAGCAATGTAGACATCAATTACTATGAGAGTTTGCTGCGCGGTACCATTCTTGATGACAATCCCCTGGATCCAGTTATCATCCCAGACCAGTGGCAAAATACTCCCATTTAGTTTGACAGTTACATAGGTGGCCAATCCTCCCTTGGCACGGCCATTCTTGCTCGTTCTATGGGCAGGTTTCCATATTTCTGAATACCCTGGCAACGGACAGCTGTGCTCAGCCCAGGTTTCCTGAAGGGTGATTACATTGTAAATGTTCAAAAATGATAAAAGGTCAGCCGAGGCGAACTTGTGCACAACTCCGTTGATGTTCCATGAGCATCGGGACAGACATCCAGGTGTTGACGCAGAACCACCCACCCGTAGGGGTCAATGGGGACGCCCATGCAAAAGGGTAGAGGGCAGCCAATCCCAATTGGAGGCCCCCTGGGAACCAGAACTAGTACGAGGAGCGCCATTGAAAGTAAATGAGCTGCCTAGGGCACTTTTTCCGAAATTGAAAAGGGCTTCAATACTGTGGGAGCCATTGAACATTGGGATTCTGATACTAACGCAGGATAACCAGACTCCTTATAAGGAATAATTGTATTGCCCCACAAGAGAAATAGATCTCTCTTGGAAAAAATAGACTGAGCTATTGAGGCAGAAAATAGCGAAACCAAGGTGGAGTCCCTTGGGTAGGACCCCCATGAGTCCAGAAATTCAATAAACACAATGTCCTTAGAACCAATGTTGTTAAGATCCGATGTGGCGTTAAAGAGTCTTAAAATGTTCCCCCTATGCAGTATGTCATGAGGGCCCCTGGAGCGATATTCTGGGATGAACACAAGTTTAAAAGTTGTGCATTCCGGTGGAGCCGTTGAGGGACGCAGGGGGAATGAAGACTGTAACTGTTCTGCTGCATTGAATAGGCCCACAAGGCCCCCCAAGGCCGGAATATCAGCAGAAACGGACCGGAAGCTTGATGGTAAAATTACAGGAAGACTGCTTTTGTTGTCAGAAGGCAGCTTGAGGGAATTGGGAGAACCAAAACCCAGAACATCACCATCATTATTTCCATAAATAGTTTTAGATTCGAACAGTGTGGCGGCGGGGTGAGCAGGCACTCTACCACCCCAGTGTGGAGCTACCGAGTCCGACACACTGCTTAAGTTGCCTTTCTCAGCCGAGATCAGAGGGTCCTTGGAGAGGAGTTCATTTCCCTGCACAGTAGTACCAGCCAAAAGGTCCTTAGCAGGCTCAGTCAGGAGGGGAAGGCCCGCCAGTGAGGTCAACAAGGGATAAGGCGGTGAAGTCGCCCGGGGGACCACCTGCAACTGCAAGAGCTGCTGCGCCTCAGGATGAACCGACGGTTGAGCATTAGTTGGCAATCCTTGAGGGGGTTGGCTCTGTCTATTGTTCCATTGTTTGCAGAGTCTTTTTTTCCCTCTTGTCCTCAATGGATGTTGAGCCGCGGGATCAGCTCCTGAAGGCGTTGGATGAACTAAAACAGGTTGTACAGGAATGCAGGGAGAATGGGAGGAGGCAGGCACTGTGGGCTCAAGTTCAGGTAGAGAAGAGATCTTGGGAACACAATTGGCCAAACTGACATGCTCCGAGACTCCACTTGCAGCTAGCTGAGGGGGATTGATAGAGGTTGCACTCTTGACTGGAAAGAAGTAATTGTCCATTGTTTTTGGTTGAACAGGCTCCTGAGCCAAATCAGAATGGGAGCTTGAATTCGGCAAGGGCACCGGTGGCGCAGGAGCTGAAGATAGCCTCTTGATTTCACATAGAACCAAACTTTAAAAAGTGGGCAGGGATGAAAGGCTTTCAATGATTGGAGAGCAGCAGCATGTTGGTTGCACAAAGTTAGAGCTTGTCTGGGCTCTAGAGATTAGCTGGTTGAGGTTTTCGATTTTTTGATCAATACCAGCTACATAAGAGGCCAGTGTATTCAGCAAATCGACTTGGATGTCCAGCTTTTCAGAGTGATAGTTCAGAGCCAGCCCAGTGGTTTGGAGAGTTTGCAAAAGCTGAGGCCAGACAGAGCCGGTTACCGTGATCATAGAGGAGGGCACAGGTTTGGATTCCCTGTCAGCACCTCCCATGGAATCAGATTGAAGACAGGAAAGATCAAGGAGCGATTGGTCATTGAGCTCACCTTTAATGAACTCAGTTTGAGGGCTGGAAGCCGCCCCGCTGGAAGACCTTGTTGGTAACATTGGATGAATACTGCTGGTTGAACTACGGGTACATAGAGCTGCCGGGGGACTGGATGGCGGGGGAATGCTGTGATCCTGTGGGGAATCGTGGCAGCTCGCAGCCAGCCCCTCCTGCCGATGGAAAACAGCTGGAGAGGCCGCTAAAGAAGAAACCCACTCTCCTACATTGAAGGAATGGTCACTGGAAATAATAATTGGTGAAAGTTTGTGTTTTGACAAGAGTGCGGCTGGTTGGCCCTCGTGAGATGGAGAATAGCTCACTTCATCCTGAGATGCTAGCTGGGGAAATGTGGGTAAAGCTGGGCGATGAACTAGTGCCGCTGTTCTCAAATAACCACAAGCAATGGGTAAAACATCCGTGGCTGCAGGCTCCATGGGGACACCCCGACCTGGTGCCGGCTCGATCTCCCCACTATTTGCCAAAAGTTCCAGCTTACGTTTTTTCGTAAAGTAAGCCAGAAGAGAAGACTCACGGAGTTTCGAAGAGCATGGATACGGCGTATGAGCAACGGAAAGTTGAGACTTCAAAGTTGCTGAACTGGACGGATCGGCAGCCAGTGGAGGAGGGGCCGCTGTAATTACAATCGGTGAAGGAGGATGAATCCACTTTTCGGGGGCTGATGGTGAATGCGAGGTGACATTGCCCACATCGTTACCACTGCGGCATTTCTTACCCTTTTGAGGACTGGGGTGCTCCTTCCTTACGTTACCAGACCTCATAGTGAGACAAGCTCCAAAAGTCCCTCCTTCAAATCTGGGGAAGCTCAGGGCAGGAAGTAATGTCGCTCAGCGTAAGTAAGTTGTTAAGGGGGCGCTTTACGGCACTTGTGGGATATCTGTTCTCCACTTGAAGGCTTGCAGGCTTAAAATGAAGAAAAGGAGCAAAGGAGACCCGTTAAGTTAGATTGAGCGAAAAGGGCAGGAGAAGGCAGGAAGAACAAGGCAACACGGTCCAGACAAGCCACACTGGCCTAACGCCAGCCGCCTCCGTCAGAAACCGGTTGCCTACAGCCTAAGCTTCAGTTTGTGCGCTCCCCAACTACTTCGCTTGGCCCTGCTTGCAAGATGCTGGACGCTTGTCATAGACCACAGTTTCCTGTGTAACTCCAGTCCAGGCAGTCCTGAGAAGTCCTGAGGAGATCGATATTGGCACAGGCACAGGCACAGAATTCTCTCATTTGGCCCCCACCAAGGGGCCGACCGTCGTGGAAGGGGTGGCCCAGCAAAAGAGGTCCTCGTACTGCTTCACCAGGACCTGGGGCCGGAGCTGGGGGCCAGCAACAGCTGTGACCATCCAAGGAGAACCTGAGGCAAGCCAGGCAGGGGAGCAGGCAGAAAGTTCAGCCACCCCAGCCCTGCCAAGCACTACCGGAGCACCACAGCAGCTCAGCTCTGCTCGGCCACACAAGTACATGCCCGCACCGCTACACGGCCGCAGCGTCCGCCCGCTAACGCGGCTGCTCCAGCAAGGACCGGGGCCAGAGACCAAGGGGGGAGACCAAAGGGGTCCGGGAGGCGTAGACGTAGACGTAGATAGCCCCCTCGTGCGGGGTTCTGCTCTCTGCACTACGCCACTCCCGCTGAGCTCTGGTGGCGAGCTCTGAAACTCCACCTCCCGCAGTGCACCTGCGTGCAAGAGTGATGTGCAAGAGTGGCGTCTCTTCTCTCCACCTCCGCGTTCCGAGATTTGGATCTCAACCAGTTGCATAGTGGAAAACAAAGCTGTTATGGGATTAATTATGCTACCCGAGTATGTTGGGTGCTGGTCATGCTGTGCTAATTGGGTATAATGGAAACGGTTGCCCCCCCCTAAGCCATGGAGTGGGCTGCACCTAGGTCCTGGGCTCTATCATCAGCCTACCGCATTGCAAAGGGCATGGGACGGGGGTCCCGTGGGCCCAAGGAGGGTTCCCCTGCTTGGCCAGGTTCAGTTGCACAGACCGAGTCTTCGGCCAGGGCTCTGGTGGGCCCTAAGGGGAGATACCCGTCCAACAGCCCGCTGCCACAGGGTCCGCCCGGGCCAGGGAGTCCTCCTCAGTGTGGCGGTTATGAATACTTGTAGAGGGATAGTTATTAAGACGCTAGGTACAGAGGTGACTCTGCTGGCCGTATCTGTGGTCTAGGTAAAGAACCATGTCTAGTGACATAATCTAATGATGAAGCCCTAAATGGACCTTAGAGAAGGTGGAAAGTATATGCTAACATGGGCTAGTACTGCCACAACTATAGTGCTAACGTCAATCTAGTGCAAACCTTCCATGATTGCCAATAAGGCATAAATAAAGTCAGATATAATTGGCTAAGTTTGGGATACTACTGCAAGCAGGTGGCAATGTACCAACTGGACATAATGGAAGCTTGTTATGTGCTCCTTTGGCAAAATTGCAACCAATCAAGAATTGCTAGCTAACCATACTGAAAACTGCCCAAGGTTTACTACCAGACGCCCCCATTAAATGCTGCCTAATAGTCAAGTGATAATTTTTAATATGCTGTTTACATTGCATCATCCGTTACTATATGTTCTCATAATTCATCGAGAGAACTCACAAGTACCTTAGTGTATCATTTTAAACATTACGCATGAAACTATGTGCCAAAAAATAATACATTCTACTGAGTCAAGCTTTTGGCACCTTGTGGTGCATTGATTCTTTCTTGAAAGAGTGTTGAATCTTGTATGACCGTGTACTAATTGTGAATACAGTCACCTTTTTCAGTGACTCTGTTCTGGTGTCCACTTTTCCTTTACGTTTTTGTTCCTGTCATGATTAATTATGCTGTATCTGCAGCCTTTGCTACCAGAAGCCTGTTCCATTCTGTTCAGAGCAGCAACCTGCAGGCTGTGAAAGGGCTTTCTTATTTTCACCCAAAGCAAAGGCTTGATTTAAAGAGCCATTTTGTTCAAGTATCACCCTGCCTAGGAGCTATCTGGGGCCTATTACATAGATGGCAATGCAGTGGAAAGAAACAAAGGTACATAGCTTATCACTTTACAAGAAACTATGAATTTGAGGCATGTTTTTGATTTTGTTCAGTCACCTATGTAAGAGATGTGCATACAGTGTAAGAATACAATATTTATCTGGATGTATGCATTATTACACAAATATTTTAAATGGCTTCTATTTTTTTTTTATTTACTTCTTTTACAGTGGCACTAATCCCAGTGTAGGGTGTCAGAACCATTTACATCACACACAGAGGCACAATAAATCAAACGAGTGTGTAAATCAATGTACATGAAATGTTACACAAGACAATTAAGGTTACAAATGGTAGGAATCACATATTGTCCATACTTGTATACATTATGGTGGTCATTACAACCTCTGTGGTCTTTTTATAAGACCGCCGAGGGACCGCCGTGCGGAAGACCGCCAGTAGTGGCGGTTTGCCGCTTGGCGTGTTATGACTGTTGGCTGCTCTCCGTCCTTTTTTGGACGGAGAGCCGCCAACAGCCATACTGGCGGGCGGCGGGGAAGTGGAGGTTGCTCCACCGCCACGCCAACAGAACACCGCCCAGCGAATCACACCCTGTGATTCGGCGCGGCGGTGTTCTATTGGCGGTGTGGTGTCGGCGGAGCAGCCCCCATGGCTCCCGTCCCCTCCTAGAGGATCGACAGAACAGGTAAGTCGATCGTCCGTTAAGGGCAGGGGTGGGGGGGTGTTGTGTGTTGTGTGGGTGCATGGGGGTGTGCGTCTGTGTATGTAGAGGGGGTGTGTGAGTGCGTGTATGCTTGCGGGTGTGTTGCGTGTTTTGGGAATGAGTGCGTGTATGTCTGTATGTATGTCTGTATGGATGTGTGTGTGTATGTCTGTATATGGGTGTGCGTGTCTGACTGAGTGTGTGGATGTAGGCATGCATGTCGGTGTGTGTGCATGTGTGTGTTGGTGGTGCCTGCGTGCGTGTCGTGTGTGTGTGAGTTCTGTGATGTTGGGGGTCAGGGTGGGGAGGGGGGCCCTGCCTCCTTTGGGGGGTGGCAGGGGTGGTGGGGGGTGTAGGGTAGGGAGTCTGGGTGGGGGGTGGGGGAGACCCCTTTCAGTGCCAGGGAAGGAATTCCCTGGCACTGATAGTGCTTACCGCCATGGATTTCATGGCGGTTCCTAACGCTGGAAATCCACGGCGGTAAGCCGGGTCAAAATACCGCCGGCGGTATTGTGACAGCCGCCGGGCTGGAGACCCAGGTCTCCAGCCCGGGGGGCGGAACGGAGATGCGGCGGATGACCATGGCGGTAACCGCCATGGTCATAATACTAAAAAAAAGACCGCCAGCCTGTTGGCGGTCTTACCACCGCTTCTCTGCCTTCTGCCAGGGTCATAATGACTCCCTATGTGTTTGTTAAGAGTGGATGGTCGGGAGAAACACAAGGTCAGGATATGAAACGTAATTCAGGAATTGTGGTTGTCTGAACTAACAAGACTTGGGCCCTCATTACAACATTGGCGATAAATCCTGCTTTCCGCCGTGCAGAAGACCGCCAACATACAGTCGCGGCAGAGGAATTCCACCACAGGTATCACAACCCACAGCTCGGAATCTGCCACAATACAGACACCCACACAAGTCCGCCACACTAAAGGTCAGTGATAAACTGGCGATACCAAAATCCACACCATCACGCCAACAGGAATATGCCCACAGTATCACAACCCACGAATCAATGCAGCGGTCTTTCAACCGCGGTAAACCATTGGCGTTACACACCGCCGCGCTCAAAATACACACACACTAACAAAACACAACCACATTGGACAATTCAAAATACACACACCTGACACGCATACACACACCACACCCACACACCTATTCCAATATAAAGCACACACCCACATCACCCACAAACCCTTACAACCAGAAATTTGAAAGAAGGCCAGAGATAGAGACTACCTAACACAACACCAGCATCCACAGACACACAACACCATCACTCATACAACATCCACGCACCTCAGACAACACACACCAACACATCCCCTAACACATCACAACAGACACCACCTCACACATCAACCACACCACATCATGGCACCCCGTAAGACACCCCAGGTTTTCAGAGGAGGAGCTCAGGGTCATGGTGGAGGAAATCGTCCAGGTAGAGCCACAGCTATTCGGATCACAGGTGCAGCAGACATCCATTGCAAGGAAGATGGAGCTATGCCGCAGAATTGTCGACAGGGTTAACACAGTGGGACAGCATCCAAGAACACGGGATGACATGAGGAAGAGGTGGAACGACCTACGGGGGAAGGTACGTTCCGTGGTATCCAGACACCAGATTGCTGTACAGAGGACAGGCGGTGGACCCCCACATCCTCCCCACAACTAACAACATGGGAGGAACAAGTCTTGGCAATTATGCATCCTGAGGGCCTCGCAGGAGTAGCAGAAGGACTGGACTCTGGTAAGGCAAATCTTTACTACTTTATCCCGCCACCCCACCTGCATGCCATCACATACTCCCACCCTCACCCTCACACCCATCACCCCAACAACCCACAGATACCCCACTAACACAACCCACACATCCCAAAACCAAGCTCTGCATGTAACACCAATGCATGGACACCCATCACCAAAGCATGTCCATTAGAGAGACTCACTCATGCCCCAAAATCACCAATCACACAAGGACCAAGCCAATAATGCAAGCACAGGAGTAGAGGGTAACTCACCCATTGCACAAGATGGCACATGTAACCGGGCGCCTCCGGACGCCGCTTCCCCGTCGAGGAAAACGATCGCCAAGGGATACCCCGGGGGCACCCGAGGGATTCCTGACGTGATGACGTCCAACGTCATCCGTCAGACAAGAACAGCCGACGAGAGCCAAGCGGTGTGCGACGGAGAAAGAGAAGCCGACGTCAAACAGAGCCGGAGAGAGGAACGCCACGGATCGCCGAGAGGGAAAGGAAACCCCGCCGTAGACGAGGAACAGCGCGAGGAGAACGGAAAGCCTTGGGCGCCTCCCGCCCCTGCTGAGGCGAAGTCGGGAGATTCCCGACAAGCCGGCCACGTCCCTGGAGGGGCGTGGCCAAGTCAGGTACGAGCGTACCGGGACTGGGGCTGGGGTTCTGGGTGGTTGGCTGGGTTTAAGGGGCTTAAGGAGGGAGGGCTGAGGTCCTGTAAGGAAGGGGAGCTCATCTGAATAGGAATACCGGTAAATAAAGAATAACTGCACCCTCCGTACCCAGACCAGTGAATAAAAGAGTAAGGGGGTCACAGAGAGGACACAACAAAAGGAAGTCACGAAAAGAAAAGTAACCCCACACTCCTCCACCTCCACAGAACCCCCTCCCCCCTTTCACTCCTTACTAACCCTTATTAAACCGTGTATAAATAAATTGCCCCACTTACCTGTTCCTTTTTTTTCTTCTTTGTTTGGGAAAACCTGGGCCATGAATATCGGGTGAACCAGACCTCTCCCTCCGAACCGGACCAGGCCGTCCCAAGAACACCAAAGAGCCCTGAAAAGAAAAGGGAATTATTTTGTTTTTGGACTTGGAGTATAACAGTTTGGGGAACAAGTTAGTGCTATAAATCCCAAACGAGCAAGAAAATAAACATACTACACCCTTAAGTGCTGCGTCTGTCACCTCCTTCCAATAATCTCGTGACTCTGGAAAAAGAGCCCGCCACAGTGGTGTCAGAAGTGGGATTTTGGAAGAGGCGACCGAGACTTTCCAACCATGGAGGAGAAGTGTACCCTATCCGATATGATGCAACAGTTGGCCTCCGGACAACGACACCTGCAATTAGTGTGGGAAGAGCAACAAAAAAGAGGCCAAATTGGAAAGAGAGGCACTACAAAATGCCCTTAAGAGTTAGGCCACTATAATGGCCAACAACCAGTTGGTTCATGAGACCGCCATTAAGAATCTCACAGATACCATCGCTGCTACCCGCGTACACCCGAATGTGCCCAGTTCGGTCTTACAACGATATCAAGAAGGTGAAGACCCCGATGCCTTTTTCACCAATTTTGAACGAGTTGCTACTTCCGCTACTTGGCCTCAGGAACGATGGGGCCAATATATCGCCCCCTTATTGACGGGGACTCTCCAAGCCGCCTATCAAGCGGTAAACCCCGGTGGAATAACCCCCTATAAGGATATTAAAAAGAGCATCTTAGAACGGGTGGGTTTTGATTCTGAACATTATCGCGCCCGGTTTAGGAAAGCCAAGTGGGGACCCAACGAAAATCCCCGGGCCCTATATTTTAGGATCAAAGATCTGGGTCTCAAATGGTTGGGCCCCATAGGGACAAATCGGGAAGACATTATTGAGATCGTGCTCTTAGAGCAATACATGGAGGCGCTGCCTCCGTCCACGCGCAACTGGATCAAACAACATCCAAACCCAGATACCAATGCTACTATCGAGTTGGCCTGCGCCTTTCATCGCTCCCTTGAGTTCAAAGTAACCCCCCCCCCCGGTCAACACCTAGTCCCCTGCGTCTGGGTTCGGGAACATCCTCGACAGGGGGACGAAGAAAGGCCATAGGGAAAACCCGGGGACTGGACAGGCCCTACATACAACAACCTCAGTGTTTCAGTTGCGGGGAATGGGGCCACATAGCTCGAGGTTGCCCCCTGAAAACAGAAAAACCGGAACCCATGGAAATAGGGGTTACTAGGGGAAGAGTCTTTTATACAGGGAGAAGAGACACCCCTTATAAAAAGAGACTGATTATCAATGGGAAAAGCACAGTGGCCCTCATCGCTTCAGGTTGTAGCCAATCTGTGGCCCGGGCCGGGTTGTTCAACGCCCATGACTGTACTTCGGGACTCACGGTATCAATCTGTTGTATCCATGGAGAAACCAGAGAATATCCCCTAATCTGGACAACCCTCACCTGGGGAGGAAAAGAAATACCCATAAGAATGGGGTTAGTAGAGCAACTGGTTGAAGAAGCTATTATAGGAACTGACTTTTCGAAATTCCCACAACTCCTAGACAGCCTCAGACAGCTCGAAGAAACTAACAACTGGTGGAAAGATGCTCCTTTCTCCAGTGTGCCTCTATCACCTCCGAGGGTACGACCTAAACTCTCCCGGAAGGAGAAAAGAATAATGAAGAAAGCCTATACTCAAGACCTCTCCAGCACGCCCCGGGTAATTCCAAAGGTCCTCGCCCTCACTGCCCTTCCCAGCTTCCGGACTTCTCAAAGAGAAGACCCCACTTTGATTCATGCATGGAAAAGTGCACGGCCACGGAAACCTCAGGATAAGGGTCCCTCGTTCACCGTAGTTAAGGACCTATTATACCGAGTCACATACAAAGACCAAGACGAAAAGAAACAGTTGATAGTTCCAGAACCTTACAGACAACAAGTTCTACACTTAGCACACAGCCAGCCGGGGGGTGGGCACTATGGGAGGGAGAAAACCGAGGAGTATTTGTTGAGAAAATTTTACTGGCCAGGGGTATTTTCCCAGATTAGGAAGTTCTGTCAACAATGTCCGAAATGCCAATTGATTGACCCAGGCTCACGGAGAAAAGCCCCTTTACAACCCCTCCCCATCATTGATGTGCCCTTCTCCAGAATAGGGATGGACCTCGTTGGCCCTCTTCTACCCTCGTCGAGAGGCTATCGTTATATATTGGTATTAGTGGATTACGCCACAAGATACCCTGAGGCTATTCCCCTCTCTAGTATTAACACCAAGAGTGTTGCACACGCCATGATAGGGTTCTTTTCACGGATTGGGTTTCCTCGAGAAATCCTAACGGACCAAGGGACCCAATTTATGTCCAACCTGATGACACAAACATGTCAGCTATTGGGGATCAAACAGTTACGGACGTCGGTCTATCATCCACAAACCGACGGTTTAGTGGAGAGATACAACCGTACCCTCAAAACACTACTAAAAAAAGCTATCTCGGAGACAGGTAAGGACTGGGATAGGAAACTCCCCTTAGTATTATACGCAATCAGGACACACGAACAAGCCTCTACGGGCCATAGTCCGTTTGAACTGTTGTTTGGGCGACAACCACGCACCCTACTAGACATGGCCGCTGAGATGTGGGAAGAAGAAGACGGGGAAAAAACCATTCTAAAATACGCACGTGAGTTAAAAACCCAACTGCATACAGTATGGGAAAACGTAAGGGAGAACATGGAGAGGGCCCAAGACAAGCAGAAAAGGAATTATGATCGGAATACCCAATTGAGGTCCTTTTCCCTAGGAGATAAAGTGCTAGTTCTTCTTCCCAGTTCCGATAACAAATTGTTGGCCAAATGGCAGGGACCCTACACCGTAACAGGACTAGTAACTCCCGTAACTTCAGCTTAACGATACCCCCCCTAGGTCCCAGATCTTCCATGTTAACTTATTAAAAAGATGGGAAGAACCCCCGAACGACCCAAGGCACGGCTGCCTAATTAATACCGTTAAGGAACTAGAGATAGGGTGGTGTCCCACTGATCCCCCTGGCGAGAGGGAGATTCCTCTCATTAGTACAGAGATCTCGATTCACCAAAATAGACAGTTGAAGAATCTCTTCGATAAACACGTTCGGGTATTCTCCTTGATACCCGGTAGGACACGATTGGTACATCATCACATCCTCACACCACCTGGGAAGACCGTGCGACTAAAGCCTTATCGTATCCCTGAAGCTAGGAAAACCCTCGTAGAAAACGAAATCGAGAAGATGCTAGATCTAGATATCGTAGAACCTTCCCACAGCCCCTGGTGTTCGCCCGTGGTGTTGGTGCCCAAACCTGATGGGTCTATACGTTTCTGTATTGACTTTAGACAGGTCAATTCCATATCACAATTTGACACCTATCCCCTTCCAAGGATAGATGAGCTCTTAGAAAGATTGGGGAAAGCAAAATACATGTCTACCCTTGACTTGACCAAGGGATATTGGCAGATCCCGTTGGGTCCCGAAGACAAAGAAAAGACGGCTTTCGCTACCCCCTCCGGATTGTATCACTTTAAGGTTCTCCCTTTCGGGTTACATGGCGCCCCCGCCACCTTCCAACGTCTCATGGATACCATATTACGACCTCATACCAGATACGCGGCGGCCTATCTGGATGACATCGTTATTTTCAGTGAGACCTGGGAAGACCATGTGGCCCACATAGATCACATCTTCTCGGCTTTAGGGAAGGCTGGACTGACAGCCAACCCCGCAAAGAGCCGGCTGGCTTTTAGGGAGATCTCCTACCTGGGTTATCACATTAGCAACGGTATACTTCGACCCCAAAAGAACAAAATCGAAGCCATCCTACACACCAATGCTCCCACCACGAAGAAGGGAATTAGTTCCTTTTTAGGTCTAGTGGGGTACTATCGAAGGTTCATTCCCCACTATTCCAGTTTGGCGGCCCCCCTAACCAATCTTTTAAGAAAAGGACAGCCCAACAACATCCCACAACTAGACCCGACTCAACTTCATAGTTATCATACCTTGCAAAGGTATCTCACTACTCAACCGGTACTGAAATGTCCTGAGTTTGACAAACCCTTAAATCTCCAAACGGATGCCTCCGATGTGGGGGTCGGGGCCGTTCTCTTTCAAAAGGATGAAGATGGAGTGAACCATCCCGTCGTCTTTATTAGCCGTAAGCTATTTCCCAGGGAGCAAAAATACCCCATTATAGAGCGCGAATGTCTTGCCATTAAGTGGGCTATCGAAAGTCTCCAATACTATCTTTTGGGCAGACCTTTCCTACTGTATACGGACCATGCACCCCTTACGTGGCTCTCAAGATACAAGAATACCAACAATCGTATATTGAGATGGTTCATCGAACTCCAACCTTTCTCCTTCCAGGTTTGCCACCTCCCTGGTGACCTTATGGGCCAGGCTGACTTTTTGTCCCGGTTTCCGGATCTGGTGGGGCTCGATCAGCCCCATTCATGTGAGGGGATGTGTAACCGGGCGCCTCCAGACGCCGCTTCCCCGTCGAGGAAAACGATCGCCAAGGGATACCCCGAGGGCACCCGAGGGATTCCTGACGTGATGACGTCCAACGTCATCCGTCAGACAAGAACAGCCGACGAGAGCCAAGCGGTGTGCGACGGAGAAAGAGAAGCCGACGTCAAACAGAGCCGGAGAGAGGAACGCCACGGATCGCCGAGAGGGAAAGGAAACCCCGCCGTAGACGAGGAACAGCGCGAGGAGAATGGAAAGCCTTGGGCGCCTCCCGCCCCTGCTGAGGCGAAGTCGGGAGATTCCCTACAAGCCGGCCACGTCCCTGGAGGGGCGTGGCCAAGTCAGGTACGAGCGTACCGGGACTGGGGCTGGGGTTCTGGGTGGTTGGCTGGGTTTAAGGGGCTTAAGGAGGGAGGGCTGAGGTCCTGTAAGGAAGGGGAGCCCATCTGAATAGGAAAACCGGTAAATAAAGAATAACTGCACCCTCCGTACCCAGACCAGTGAATAAAAGAGTAAGGGGGTCACAGAGAGGACACAACAAAAGGAAGTCACGAAAAGAAAAGTAACCCCACACTCCTCCACCTCCACAGAACCCCCTCCCCCCTTTCACTCCTTACTAACCCTTATTAAACCGTGTATAAATAATTTGCCCCACTTACCTGTTCCTTTTTTTTCTTCTTTGTTTGGGAAAACCTGGGCCATGAATATCGGGTGAACCAGACCTCTCCCTCCGAACCGGACCAGGCCGTCCCAAGAACACCAAAGAGCCCTGAAAAGAAAAGGGAATTATTTTGTTTTTGGACTTGGAGTATAACAGTTTGGGGAACAAGTTAGTGCTATAAATCCCAAACGAGCAAGAAAATAAACATACTACACCCTTAAGTGCTGCGTCTGTCACCTCCTTCCAATAATCTCGTGACTCGGGAAAAAGAGCCCGCCACAGAACACACATACAATAACTATGCATTTACACCCCAACAGGACCCCTACCCAACGTCACCGGACAGAAGGTGCCAGACAAATCCAGTCCCCCCACAGAAGAGGCCCACAGTGACGACAGCAGCTCTGCACGCCTGGATCAAGATGACCAGCCCGGCCCATCAGGGACCTTGGGACAGTTGGTTCCCCTGACACAGTCACAAACCACCACTGAACCTCCCCCCTCAGGAAACACCACCAGAGCACCCACCCAGCGGGCCCATTTCTCTGTCCCCAATGTTAGGTAAATTATTTTTCAAAGAAAACACAAACACCAGGCAAGGCTCTGGAACAGATGAAATGTTTCTTGAGGTACCAAGGTTTATTGGCAGGCCAAGGCAGAAGGCAGACGCACATCCCAGTGTTACGTCTTACAAGCTGGCATCTTCTGCCCTGAGGCATATGTCAGGCACTTATATATGTTAATAAGTGCTGTCACAGCACAACCCCAAAAGGGGACAGAGTCCAAACATGGGCACGCACATACAAAATAAATGCTGCATATACAAACCTTAAAGCCCATAGTGTAAAAATATACATAAAGCAGTGTGAGCATGAACACGTGAACAGACAACAGGTGGTCCCGAGTTAAACTTAACAACATGGCTTGGAGAGGTTTGTTTGTACAACTGGCATAGGTGTCAGAGAGGTCAGTAGGGAAGTCTTGGAGCAGTTCTAGAATAATGATGTGGGTGAGCCGGTTCAGCCAGTGAATGAGATGAGCAGGTATCTTGGAAAGAGGAAAGAATAAATAGCTTACTGGGATTTAGATAATGGAGGAGAGAATTGGAACTAAAGTATCATATCTATAGGTACATACATGGGAATATATTTTCCTCTACACCCAGCACACGTCAATCAGCAGTGTGTCCACCACAACAGGGAACCCAGGCAACCCCACTAACACAGGACGATCAGGGACCTGGGGGCAGTGGGCACATGGTTCAGGGGACAGAGGCACAGGATAACAGGGAAGCTGGGAGGACTGCTGTGCGACAGGGGGAGGACAGGCCCAGGGAACCGACACTCCATAAGGTACTCTCCAACATCATGGGAGCTTACCTCCGTTCCCAGGAGACCATGGGCACGGTACTGGCCAAGTTTCAGGAGACCCAGCGGCTGCAGGAGGAACACTACCTGGGGATCAGGGAGGACTTGAAGTCCATCAACACCACCCTGTTCACCATTGCAGGGGTGCTGGCAGACCTTCTCAATACCAGGAGGGACACAGTGGCACACCAACGGGCCCCTGACACTAGCCTGGACGATGAACAGCCTTCCACCTCCGCCTGCGCTAGTGGACAGGAGGCACTTCCACAGGAACAACAGGACACCAGCACCCCACCCCCTGCAGATGGAGAACCACCCCGCAAACAGTCCCTGAGATCCAGAAACAAGACAGAGAACATTGCCAAGACCCCCGCCAGGAAATAAGACCCCCTGAATGTCACCCTTCTGTCCCACTTTGACACCCTGTCCACCTGAAACTGCCATTGCTCCACTTCCTATGCCCCATTGGACAAAGCACCTATGAAACAAATAGACTGGACTCTGCCATGGACATTCCTCCACCATCACCCCATGGGGCCCATTTTACACGCCCCTCCACCTAGTTGCACACAAATAAACACACTTGAATCACTAAACAAGCTGGAGTCAGTCTGTGCTTTCACAAATGTGTAAATGCTAAATCGCTGGAATATAGCAATGTCAATGTACTTGTTCACATAACAATGTAACACAGCTGTAAGCCAGCAGTAAACATAGCACAGGGCACAAAGGGGGAGCCAGATCTGTGAAATGGAAAGCCAAAGTAACAAGTCAGGGTCCATACACTGAGTGAAAATGACAGACTTATGCTAGCTCCAACAATAATATGAGATGTGGGAAGCAGTTACATCTTCTTACCTGTGTCTCACTGGAAGTATTGCATGATGATGTTGTTTCGGTTGTCGACATCTTCTTCTGCCTCCTCTTCTTCACTGTCCACAGGCTCCACAGCTGCCACAAGACCACAATCTGGCCCATCCTCCTGCAGAAAAGGCACCTGCCGTCGCAAAGCCAAGTTGTGCAGCATACAGCAGGCCACGATTATCTGGCACACCTTGTTCGGTGAATAGTATAAGGAGCCACCTGTCAGATGGAGGCACCGGAATCTGGCCTTCAGGAGGCCATGTGCCTCATTGGAGCGTTCCTCTGCCCTTGTCCTGGGATTCCTCACTGGGGTCAGTAGCCATGACAGGTTGGGGTAACCAGAGTCACCTGCAAATGTCGAGGGACAATTGTTAGACACACACTAACCCTTAGGGACAACCCCATACCCAGACACCAATGTCAACTGTGTTGGGACCTTGGGCTCACCTATTAGCCAGACACAGTGCCTCTGGAGTTGGCCCATCACATAAGGGATGCTGCTATTCCTCAAATTGTAAGCGTCATGCACTGAGCCAGGAGACTTGGCATTCACATGGGAGATGTACTGGTCTGCCAAACACACCATCTGCACATCTATCAAATGGTAGCTTTTCCGGTTTCTGTACACCTGTTCATTCTTGCGTGGGGACAAATGCCACATGTGTACCATCAATTGCACCAATGATGTTGGGGATATGTCTCCGGGCATAAAAGTCAACTTTCACTGTCGGCAAATCCTCCACCTGAGGGAAAACGATGTAGCTGCGCATGTGTTTCAGCAGGGCAGATAACACTCTGGACAACACGTTAGAGAACATTGGCTGGGACATCCCTGATGCAATGGCCACTGTTGTTTGAAAAGACCCACTGGCCAGGAAATGGAGTACAGACAGAACCTGCACTAGAGGGGGGATTCCTGTGGGATGGCGGATAACTGAAATCAGGTCTGGCTCCAACTGGGCACACAGTTCCAGGATTGTTCCACGATCAAGTCTGTAAGTGATTATGATGTTTCTCTCTTCCATTGTCGACAGGTCCACCAGAGGTCTGTACACTGGAGGATGCCGCCATCTCATCACCTGCCCCAACAGATGTGCCCTATGGAGGAGAACAGCGAGCAGAGGGTCATCCAAAACAGAGGTATCACAATGTGTTATTTGCTGAAACGTTGGTAATTCGTAATGTGCCGATATCTGTCTGTATACCCGGCCTAGATAGGTGTGATGCAGTTTTTTTCCATCCTTTGTGGCCCCCTGAAATGGCGGCTGCCTGACCTGTAAGGTGGGACATGGGGAAATGAGGTAACTGCGCTGCCGTTGTACATTGTTGCGGTGGGCAGTTGAAGACCGCTGCGCTATTCAGCATTGGTTAACATTAGGACCTATGGGTTCCAGGAGCCAATGACGATGTACACCGGGGGTGACGGTACGCACCGCTGCGAACATGACCGCCATTTTCTATCTGTTCCCTCACTTGATACCTGACCTTTAACAGGAGAGGACCAACACTGCAAGTGCTGCTGTGAACTGTGTCTGGAAGCGACGATGGCTACAGTGTCTGGGGAAAGGGCCCCTGCCTTCACTTCGGGGGAGTTGGAGAAACTGGTGGATGGGGTCCTCCCCCAGTATACGCAACTGTACGGTCCTCCAGACAAACAGGTGAGTACACTGTCAGCATGCTGCATGGGCAATGCCTGTTTAGAGTGGTGTGGATGGAAAATACATGGGGGGGGCTGAGGCCTGCATGTGCGGATGGTGAGTGTATGTGCGTCAGGGCATGGGTGGGAACTGGTGGGCAATGAGTATGATGGTCCGGACAGGTGAGTAATATCCTTTCCTCCTGTACCTTTCCTCTAGGTCAGCGCCCACCAGAAGAAGGGTATTTGGCGTGCCATCGCCAAGTACGTCCGGACCCTGGGGGTCTACCACAGACGGAGCACCCACTGCCGTATAAGATGGGAGGACCTGCGCCGCTGGAGCAAGAAGACGGCGGAGGCCAAGCTGGGGATGGCCTCCCAACGTGGAAGGGGTGCCCGTCGCACCATGACCCCCCTGATGTCCCGGATCCTGGTGGTGGCCTATCCGGAGTTGGATGGGCGCTTGAGGGCATCACAGCAGCCACAAGAGGGTGAGTACACTCTCCTTCTGCTGACTCTGCGCGCATTATGAGGTGTCTGGGTGGGGGAGGTGGGCAGTGGGTTCCCCTAGGCCAGGGCGGACTTGGTAGGCAAGGTCCCTTGATAGGCAGGCTCTGTGGCACCCCAACCCCACTAATGGTAATAGCCATCTACACCTAGTCAGGCTCCTGTGACTTCCAGGTGTGCAGCAATTGGGCTTAGGCCTCGTACCCCATGGGCATGTGAATTTGCCAGGAACTGTTAGTGCATCGCGTAGTGGAGAGAGCTGCTCCGTGTGTGTTGTGTTCACCAACGGTAGTGGTGTTGCATGCACTGAACATGTTTTTCTTCTGTCTACCCCCCCCCCACCTTTTTGTTTTGTTTCCCTGTTCTTGTGTGCAATAGCATCATCTGGCGGAGGAGCAGGGGCACCAGAGCAGGAAGGAGCTGCAACCCACTTGGCCCTGGAGGGTGAAGCAACGGAGTCTGAAGCCACCAGTGGGACGGAAGGCGAGGGGAGCTCCACGACGGGAACTGGAGCATACACCAGTGACAGCGACTCCTCCTCTGATGGAAGCTCCCTTGCGGTGGCGGGCACCTCTGTGCCCACCGCATCAACAGGTACAGCCGCCACCCCCACTACCAGCACCGCCCTCCCAGCAGCCCCTCAGCGTGTGTCCCGTGCCCGCTCACCCAGGAGGGTGAGCATCTCCTTCGCCCCAGGCACCTCAGGCCCTGCCCCAGTCAGCCCTGCTGCCCTCAGTGAGGAGGCTATTGACCTCCTGAGATCCCTCCCTGTTGGGCAATCTACCATTTTGAATGCCATCCAGGGTGTTGAGAGGTATTTACAACAAACAAATGCATACCTGGAGGGCATTCATTTTGGGCAGGCGGCCCAACAGAGAGCGTTTCAGGCTCTGGCCTCAGCACTGATGGCAACCATTGTCCCTGTGTCCAGCATCCCCCCTCCAACTTCCTCCACCTAGACCCAATCCCCTGTACCTCAGCCTATCCCAAGCACACCATCAGACCAGCATGCACACTCATCAACACACAAGTGGACATGGCAAACATAAGCACCACACATCCCACAAGCACTCACACAAGCACCATCCCCATGCAGACACAGCAACATCCACTGCCTCCACTGTGTCCCCCTCCTCCACGTCATCCTCCTCCCTCCCTGTCTTGTCTCCACTCACACTCACACTACATCCTCAGCCACTACCTCCATCACCAGCATGCCCACCTCCACACACCGCTCATGTGCAATCACCACCCCCACTACCATGCACACTTCCCCAGTGTCCTCTCCCAGTGTGTCTGAGAGCCCTCCTCCCAAAGTACACAAACGCAGGCACACACCCACCCAACAACCATCCACCTCACAACAGCCTCCGGCACATGCACCTTCACCCAAATTCAGCAAACGTACACCTCCTACTACCAATACCTCTACCTCCACTCCCAAACCCCCTCCATCTTCCCGTCCCAGTGTGTCTAAAAACAAATTCCTGGCAAACCTTGACCTCTTCCCTTCACCTCCCCCCCGTCCTTCCCCTAGGGTCAGGCTTTCCTCATCCCAGCCCAGCACCTCAGCCACCAAATCCCCAGGAACAGTGGTGCCAGCAACTGCTGGGTCATCGAGTGCGCTTCCCATCAGGGCTGCCAGTGTGCCACGTAGCGAGGGCAAGGACATTCCGCCACCTGCCAAGGTGAAGAAGGTGCCCTCATCTGGGAGGGAGAAGCCGCGCCTACGAGCCACCAAGGGCTCCGCCAAAACAAAAGGGGACCGTGGCAAGACACCTACGGCACCATCAAAGGTGGGGAAGGGACAAAAGCAGAAGAGCAGGTCAGGACAGGGCACAGTGGCACCGACTGAGGGACTAGTGTCATCTCTTCTGTCCACGGCTCCACTAACCTGTACGGCGGCGAACACCACAACCTGCACCGCCACCTGCACCGCCACCTGCACAGCCACCGGCATGTCTGCAGCATCAGCAACAGTCCCCAGCATCTTCCCCAGTGGACAGCCGTCCGAGGCTGCAGGAGACGTCCTGCTGTGTCCCTCAACAGGTGCTGACCCATGCACCACCGCCAGCACCGCCGCCTCAGACACTGCCACAAGCATCGCCACCACCCCCGCGATGTGCTCGGTCAGTGGCACCACTGCTGACATGACTACCATCCCCAGTGGTCAGTCGTCCGAGGCTGGAGGAGAGTTCCTGGACCCTGGCCAGCTTCCATGAGGCATGACTTCCATCACTGTTTGCACGTGCAGGTGGAAGGCGAAGCCGCAGCAGTGTGGGGTATGTCTCTGCCTCCATGGCGTATCATGCTACCTGCACACACGCCCAGGTGAGGAAATGGGACCGGTCACACTGCATGTGGAGCACTCTGGGCACCATGCCCCCTCCAGAACCAGTGGAGATTGACATCCACTACCTCAGTCCTTGGTGGGATGAAGCACTCTGGGCACCATGCCCCCTTCAGAACCAGTGGAGATTGACATTCACTACCTCAGTCCTTGACAGGATGAAGCGCTCTGGGCACCATGCCCCCTCCAGAACCAGTGGAGATTGACATCCACTTGAGAGACTGTGGCTTTGCTCTCCCCAGGATAAAGCAGTGGGCAAACCACCCACTTAAGAGACTTGAGAGACTGTGGCTTTGCTCTCCCCAGGATAAAGCAGTGGGCAAACGACCCACTTGAGAGACTTGAGAGACTGTGGCTTTGCACTCCCCAGGATAAAGCAGTGGGCAAACCACCCACTTGAGAGACTTGAGAGACTGTGGCTTTACACTTCCCAGGATAAAGCAGTGGGCAAACCACCCACTGGCAAGACTTGAGAGACTGTGGCTTTGCACTCCCCAGGATAGAGCAATCGGCAAGTGGACCGAAGTGTGGCTCAATGGTTAGAGCGGCAGACCCTGAAGCAGAGATCTGGCTCAAGACCAGGTTTCAAGTCCCGCTTCGGCAGGTCTTGGGCTCAATTCCCCTTGACCAGATAATTCTCGCCTCAGTGCCTAATCTAATTCATGGGTCCCACTCTGCAACTCTGGGCAATAGCTTGCTTAATCTCCACAACAGTCCCAACAGCGCTTGGATGCCTGGCTTCACCCTGGGGGTGCTCAGGAGTGGGTGCCTCACTAGGGAAAAGCCAGGAGGGGTTCCATAGCGGTATGAGTACAGCGCCTTGAGACCCTAACGGGTGAGTAGTGCGCTATACAAGTGCTAATTTAAATTTTTACCTACTTGAGAGACTGTGGCTTTGCACTCCCCAGGACCAAGCAGTGGGCATTGGACCCACTTGAGAGACTTGAGAGACTGTGGTTTTGCTCTCCCCAGGATAAAGCAGTGGGCAAACCACCCACTTGAGAGACTGTGGCTTTGCACTCCCCAGGATAAAGCAGTGGGCAAACCACCCACTGGCAAGACTTGAGAGGCTGTGGCTTTGCACTCCCCAGGATACAGCAGTGGGCAAACCGCCCACTGGAAAGACTTGAGAGACTGTGGCTTTGCATTCCCCAGGATACAGCAATGCGGTTGGAGCCCCCTCGTGCAGCAGTGGCGCCGTGCGTTCATCCGGATGAGGTGCCCACCTTCCCTTCCCCCTGAGGTGCCTGTTTATTTTCGATCAGATGCCACAGCTGTGTTCTCTCCGTTTCGAGTCAGGTATCTTGTGTGGGCTTCGCACATGCATTTTGGGACCACTGGTCCACAGACAATGATTGGTACACTATCCGGAATTGTGTAGTTGGTGTACACATTTGTATATACTGATTTTTGAACTTTCACTATCAGATTTTTCGTGATTACAATTGTTCAATCATTTCCTTTTGCGTTCCTCCAGGGGGTGGTGGGGTGCATATGTAATGTTGCTGCATGTATTTGTGTTTATGTTGTTGTGGGTGATGGAGGGGGTGGGGGTATTGCGTGTTGTGTGTGAGTGTCACTCTCTTTTCCCTCCCCCCCCTGTGTTGTAGGTGCAGTACTCACCGTGGTCGTCGACGGCGTCTGTCCTGCTCCTGATAGAGCAGGAGGAAGACCAGCATTGGTAACACCTGTAGTTCGGGCTCCATGGCGTCCTGGATCCTCGTTGTGTGTCGAGAGGTGAGTGTTTTCCCTTCTGTGTACTGTTTCCGCCGTGGCGGATAGGCCTGTTGTGATACGGTGGGCGGTACTTTGTCCTCGGCCTGTCTGTTGGCGGTTTCCGCTGCGGTGTTTGTTTCTACCGCCGTGGCGGTCGGAGTGTTAAAGTGGCTGTCTATTTGGCGGTTACCGCCATGGTTGTGATTCCATTTTGTTTTCTGCCGGCCTGTTGGCGGTATTACCGCCGCTTTACCACCGACCGCCAGGGTTGTAATGAGGGCCTTTATTTCTTCCCATAGGACCCCTTTACAATCTTAGAATGACAGCAGATTGAAGAATAAACACAATTAAGATCTAACCCACTACTTCCACTTTACATGCACCTCCTTGATGCTGGTAAACAGATCACTGTGCTATATTAGAAGGATTGCATCGTATTAACAGGAAGTAACTAAATGATCTCACTATCAAAAGCAGTAGCCCGTTTACCTTGCTGCATAAAATACAAATCTGTGATCTGCATGTTACGCAGTGTGCTTTGCAACAGGCACATTAACCCTCTATGCTACTTTGAGTCAGAGCTGTGACTGGATAAAACACAAAACTCACACAAAACTGTGTTAACCACCAGTGTTACCTTACCACAGTTATGATCCCCTCAAAATTGCTGGGCACACAAAGATAGCTGCAGTAGGTGCCCGAGCTCAGTAAATATTTTAAAATCTAGTCCCTTTGTAGCCAAATATGTAAAGTAGAACAGAGTTACTGTCACATACACCCTTGTTTCCAATTTCTTTGCAGCAGATTAAAAATATATATATATACGTTGATTGTCTGAATCTTCTGTTCAACCTCCACCCTTCTTGACTCCACCCCTTTGCTCTGCTCTACATTGACCCCCAATTTTTGTGTTTTTTTTAGTAATCTTTTTCCAGTACCTGCATTGCGCACTACAATACACCATGATGACCCTTTAGGTTTGTAACACTCCAGCGTAGTATTCCTGTGGTAAAACAGTGGTTCTGATGGATACAACTACCTGTGGATTCCTCACCTCATGAATACTCCCATGGCGCCAGCATTCTACGGAAATCTTCTTACTAGTCTCTGCACGTCGACGAGGACGTCACTGTCTCGCACGCGACGCCGTCTGACGTCATACAGGCAATAAGAGGTCCTCGACGACGTGCGGACGTCAGTTCCCTTTTTTCCGTGCATTCGAAACGGTTATCTTCGAGGGAGCAACTGTTACTCTTGCGGTTACAGTGTATATCTTGCTGCGTACTCTTTCTCTGTGGAAATAATGTCGCAGAGAAAGTCTGGATTTAAGCCTTGTCGTGAGTGTGGAGGCAAGATGTCGGTGACGGATCCTCATTCCGATTGCCTTTGGTGTTTGAGCTCCGACCACGACGTCTCGACTTGTGATTCGTGTCAGCACATGAATCCGAAGGCCATTAAAGAACGCGAGGCGAAGCTGTTTATGGCCAAGTCAAAGGAGAAGCATCACAAGAAAAAGTCTTCTCCAAGACATCGGCGTCATCGAGACTCCCGGCGCCGTAGAGAATCTCGGCGTCATTCAAGGGAGGCTCGTTCCAGGTCTCCGGATCGGCGCCGGAGGACATGGGAGGTCAGCCCCACGGTGACGCCGCATCCTTCGACGCCGTTGCTCTCTCCGACGTCTCCAACTTCGCCTGGACAGGCGTCGGTGATTGAGGTATTGGAGCCTCAGGTGTTTTCTCCGGCGCAGACGCCGAGGCCGGCGTCGGGGTCGCCTCCGAGTCAGGCACCCCAGTATCCGGCTTTTCCCACCCCTGGAGCCGATAGTTCCGCATTCTTGAATGCGATGTATGCCATCCTCCAACAGATGGCTCCAGGGGGTGCTCCGGCTGGGCCTTTGGCCTTTTCTTTGGGTGATCCTGCGCCTCTTCGGCCGGCACCCTTTATGCCCTTTCTCCCGTTTGGGAACGTGGGCTCGGCGCCAGTGTCGGCGCCGGTGGCCGCTCCGATGGCTTCGGAGGGATTGGCCCCAGGGATTTCCATCCCGTCGACGTCGAGATTTCGGCCTGTGACTCCGGTGGGTCCATCCGTTTCATCTGCTCTTCAGTCGGCGCCGAAGTTACCTGTGGCGCCGGATGCGGCGTCGGTGGCTTCGGAAGATCGGCGCCGATCTCCGACTTCAGCGGAGGTGTTGTCGACTCCGCGGATTGAGCAACGACTGCATTCAAGGAGGCGTGCTCTCCGGGTACTAGAGGAGCAGGAGTACCAACGAGCCCTAGAGGAAGGAGAGCTAGAGGACTCGGGTGATGGGCTGCGTGGACTGGAGTCGGCCAGTGGGCTGGACACTTCCCCTGAGTGGGACCTTTCGTCCCCGGGGGAATATACCGAGGAAGCTGCTTCCTTTCATACAGTGGTACGGAAGGCAGCTAGTTTTTTGGACCTGCCTTTGCCGGTGGTGGAGGCGAAACAAAACCTTTTGACAGAGGTGTTGCATCCGGCCTCAGCCGCGGCGGAGCCTCTATTACCTTTTAATGACGCTCTGCTGGATCCGGTTTTAGAGGTGTGGAAGAAGCCGGCATCTTCCCCAGCAGTTCACAGAGCCGTGGCCAGGAGGTATCGGACGGCTCCAACTGATCCTGGTTTCCTATCTAGGCACCCTACGCCGGAGAGCTTGGTTGTGCAGGCCTCCTGTTCGTCCAAATCAGCGCCTGGTTCTTTCCCGACGGTGCCTGGGGACAGAGACTCAAAAAAGCTAGAGGCGCAGTCGAAGAAGATTTTTTCGTCCTGCAGTCTGGCGTTAAAACCCACTAATGCGACCTGTATCCTGGGGAGGTATATTCATGCTCTGATGGATGACATCTCCTCTTCGTTTACAGAGCTTCCCCAGGGTCTTTTGGATCTTGTCTCTGATGCCCAGGCTGCTGCGACCCAAATTATCCAGACGGGACTGGATACCACCGACTCGGTAGCCAGAGCAATGGGCACAACTGTGGTGGAAAGGAGACAGGCCTGGCTACGTAACTCGGGCTTTTCGGCAGATGTACAGTCCACATTGTTGGATCTCCCGTTTGATGGGGACAAACTGTTTGGGGCTAAGGCTGATTCGGCCTTGGAACGTTTTAAGGAGAGCAGGGCCACGGCTAAGTCGTTGGGACTCCAAGCTCCTTCTTCCACGGCCTCTTCCAGATTCTTCAGGAGGTTTCGTGGATTTGGGCGTGGCTCTTCCTCCTCTTCCTTTCGGGGAAGATATCAGCAACCTGCCTCTTCCCACCCCTATAGATCTTTTAGGGGGAGGGGTAGGGTCCGCACCAGGGGAGCCTCTCAGCAGCACTCTGCCTCTTCCTCATCCTCTGGCGGGGTGCAGCAGGGGAAGCAGCCTTAGGCTTCCACCATTTCCCACTCACTCCTCTCCTGTAGGGGGAAGATTACAGCATTTTCTCACCAAATGGGAGACTGTTACGTCGGACACTTGGGTTCTCAGTGTTGTGGGAAAAGGCTACACCCTTCCCTTTCGGGAGTTTCCGCCCCTCATCCCGCCCCGCCCTTCGTATTGTTCACAAGAACACCTCCTGTTGCTAGAACAGGAGGTGGAAGTCCTCCTTTTAAAGGGCGCGGTGGAGTTGGTCCCGGAGCAGGAAAGGGGTCAAGGAGTTTACTCAAGGTATTTCCTGATTCCCAAGAAGGATGGTCGTTTGAGACCAATTCTGGACCTGAGGATCTTGAATTGGTTCCTCAAGCAGGAAAAGTTCAAGATGCTGACCCTAGCACAGGTGCTTTTGGCGTTGAACATGGAAGACTGGATGGTGTCTGTCGACTTGCAGGATGCTTACTTTCATATCCCGATACTCAAGTCACACAGGAAGTATCTCCGGTTTGTGGTGGGATCGCAACACTACCAGTTTGCGGTCCTTCCGTTTGGTCTTACTTCAGCACCTCGAGTCTTCACGAAGGTGATGTCGGTGGTTGCGGCAGAGCTCAGAAGGAAGGGGATAGCAGTATTCCCTTACTTGGACGATTGGTTGATCAAAGCCAAGTCCCCGGAGCTTGTGTTGCGTCATCTGCAGTCAACAACCCAGTTGTTGTTCGACCTGGGCTTTTCGGTGAACGAGCCCAAATCTCACCTGGAGCCCTCTCAGCGCCTCCTGTTCATAGGGGCAGTACTGGATACGACATTGGGTCGGGCCTTTCCTCCGCCTCAGCGGATTCAAGATATTCAGGATTTGGTTCCAATGTTTCGAAACGGAGCGGTAGTTCCAGTCCTCAAGGTCCTTCGTCTGCTCGGTCTTTTTGCCTCCTGCATTCTGTTGGTCACGCATGCTCGCTGGCACATGAGGGCTCTTCAGTGGTGCCTCCGAAGGCAGTGGTCTCAACACAGAGGGGATCTAGAGGGTACTGTCAAGATCTCCAGAGATGCTGCTGTGGATTTGAAGTGGTGGATTGCAAGCAACAATCTTTCACAAGGAAAACCGTTCCAGCAGTCGCACCAGTGGCCACAGTCATAACGGATGCTTCCACTCTAGGGTGGGGAGCTCATCTGGGGGATCTGGAGATCAAAGGTCTTTGGTCTCCAGAGGAACAGATTTTTCACATCAATCTGTTAGAGTTACGGGCTGTACGTCTGGCTCTCAAGGCCTTCCTCCCTTCCCTTCGTGGTCAGTCGGTACAGGTCCTAACGGACAATACTACCACGATGTGGTACATAAACAAGCAGGGAGGAGTGGGGTCGTACCTTCTCTGCAGAGAAGCTCTTCGACTATGGTCCTGGGCAAAGGACCATCGGATTTGCTTGATAGCAAACCATCTGGCCGGAGTCTTGAACGTGCGTGCGGACAGTCTCAGTCGCCACTTCTCGGCAGACCACGAGTGGCGTCTCCATCCAGATCAAGTCCGTTTAATCTTCCAGAAGTGGGGGTTTCCTCGGGTAGATCTGTTCGCCACTCGAGAGAACGCGCATTGTCCGTTGTTCTGCAGCCTTCAGTATCCGATGCAGGAAGCATTGGGGGACGCGTTTCAAATGACCTGGTGCGGCCAGTTGCTTTACGCGTTTCCTCCCATACCCTTGATTCCTCGAGTATTGAGGAAGATTCGCCAAGACCGGGCTCTAGTAATCGTAATAGCTCCGGATTGGCCAAGGAGGGTGTGGTACTCCGACCTTCTCCAACTCTCAACGTGCCCGCCGCTCCGTCTCCCTTTCAGGGCAGACCTCCTCTCGCAGTCGCAGGGGCAGGTTCTACACCCCAACCTCCAGAGTCTGCACCTACATGCCTGGAGATTGAACGGGGCAACCTGAGTTCCTTCTCTCTCCCGCCTGAGGTAGTGGATGTTATATTAGCGGCCAGGCGACACTCCACTAAATCTATCTACGCTAATAGGTGGTCTAAATTTGTTGCGTGGTGTGGAGAGAGGCAGATTGATCCTTTACAAGCTCATCTATCGGACGTTTTGTCTTTTGCTCTATCTCTGGCGCAGAAAGGTTGTGCAGTGGCTACCATTAAAGGTTATTTATCGGCCTTGTCAGCCTTCATATGTCTTCCAGACCAACCATCTTTATTTAAATCCCCTATTGTTATCAGATTCTTGAAAGGTCTTCTAAATCAATATCCTCCAAAGCCATTCGTTATGCCGCAATGGGATTTGTCCTTAGTCCTGACTTTCCTTATGGGGTCCCCTTTTGAACCTATGCATTCTTGCCCCTTAAGGTATTTGTTTTTAAAAACAGTCTTCCTGATAGCTATAACATCAGCAAGGAGAGTGAGTGAGTTGCAGGCCTTATCAGTAAAACCCCCTTATACAACTTTTTATGGGGATAAGGTGGTGTTGAGGACCAAGGCTGCTTTCCTCCCGAAGGTTGTTTCACCCTTCCATTTGGCTCAGGCAATTACTTTGTCCACGTTCTATCCTCCGCCTCATCCTTCCAAAGAGGAAGAAAGACTGCACCGTCTGGATCCAAAGAGAGCGTTGAGCTTCTTTATCAATAGAACAAAGGATTTCAGGCTGGAGGATCAGCTGTTTATTGGATACGTGGGCAAGAGGAGAGGAAAGGCAGTCCACAAGAGAACACTATCCAGGTGGGTTGTTCTTTGCATTAAAATATGTTACTCTTTGGCAAAGAAGGATCCTCCTGAGGGCATTAGAGCTCATTCCACCAGAGCTAAGTCGGCCACTTCGGCCTTAGCCAGAGGTGTTCCTGTGGTCGACATCTGCAAGGCCGCAACTTGGTCGTCCCTTCACACTTTTGCAAAACATTACTGTTTAGATTCTGAGGTTAGAAGGGACGGCCATTTTGCACGGTCAGTGCTGCAGGATTTCTTGGTTTGACCATTTAGGCACCCACCGCCGGGCGTGGTACTGCTTTGGGACTCTATTCATGAGGTGAGGAATCCACAGGTAGTTGTATCCATCAGAAGAACGAGTTACTTACCTTCGGTAACGACTTTTCTGGTGGATACATTAGCTACCTGTGGATTCCTCACGGTCCCACCCGCCTCCCCGTTGCCTTTATGGTCTTGCCAAGTAATCCTTGAGTGCGCTCCTCTTGATCTTTGAGGGTGCAATAGATGTATATATATAATATATTTATATATATATATGGGTATATGTGTATATATCTTTATGTATATACTTGGTGTGTGTATATATTTTTAAAAGAAAGAGTTTTATATATATATATATATATATATGTACATAAAAAAGATTTACAGTTATTCATACAATGTGGTGTATTTTTACAATATAATGGATGTTGCTTTGTTCTTTCATTGCATTGCCTGGTTGTTCTCATGCACGTAAAAAATGATTGGTACTGACGTCCGCACGTCGTTGAGGACCTCTTATTGCCTGTATGACGTCAGACGGCGTCGCGTGCGAGACAGTGACGTCCTCGTCGACGTGCAGAGACTAGTAAGAAGATTTCCGTAGAATGCTGGCGCCATGGGAGTATTCATGAGGTGAGGAATCCACAGGTAGCTAATGTATCCACCAGAAAAGTCGTTACCGAAGGTAAGTAACTCGTTCATTTGGCATGTTAATGTTATCTACAAGGATGACATAGATCAGTGGTTCTTAACTGTTTGACTTCTTTCGGTACGCAATCCTTAATCATTATTGGAATCTGAGGACCCCTACTAAATCATTATTGGAATCCAGGTACGCCCACAAAGTCCTTATTGGAATCTGGGAAACCCGGCCTAAGCAATTTTGATGATATAAACAGCAAAACATTACACAAGCATATGGAAACAATCATTCATTAAATAAATGATGAAATATTTTATTCAATTCACAAAATAATATAAAAAAAGAAAGTTTTAATTTTAATGGGAAGGTTGGAGCTTTTCTACATTTATTTGAGGCCCCCTATCATCCATACTATACTCTTTATGACTGCACCCAAGTATCAATCTAAAGATACTAACTTAATATTTAGCCTCCAAATTCAAATTCCTTCACATGTACAGAATATTTTAAATTTGACATGTTGCTTCTTTATATATACCTTATTAATCTGTTAATATTATTATATTTTCTAAGTAGTCGAGGCCCCCCTAAGTTGGCATCTCAGATCTCATGGGGGCCTCAGACCACAGGTTAAGAACCACTGACCTAGATCGTGCATGTTCTTGTCCAGTTTCCTATGTTAATGCTGTTGATTTGTCACACTGTAGTGCATTTATTTAAGGTCATGCTATGGTCAGTACACACTGTAATGCTCGGGCAAGGCAACACTTTTCACACACTTACGCACCATATAACTGTGAAGGTTGTGCTACTGATATTGTATACTATAGTGCAGTTTTCCTCTTGAATGTCGAGTGCATTTGACATTAGGGGTGGTGATGGGTATTTAGACATGTCTGGGCAGAGTCAGGGTGTTTGCTTGTAAAAAACAGAAGTCTACTTTTCCTCCTTGTAAATGCTACTTTTCCTCATTGCACATATGCAGCTTCCTGCAGAGAAAACAGCATCCTTTTTATTGTCTGGCTTAACAGTGCAGCTATCACAGGACAATTATGTGATCATCAATATAGAGGGGCTTTGGCTCCTCCAACATGTTGGGAACCAGGAGTACATGTTTAGATTTGGCAGAAGTTGGCTGCTTCCACAAAAAAGTGTGTGTCCCCCACACAGCTATAATCATTTTGTTTATTTATCCAGCAGCCTGAGCTTAAACTTTCATGGCCAGACACATACCATTGTAATGCTATTAAGGCGCCTTAATTAACCAGCTAATTTATGGTGTTTGTCTCTGGCGGCAGGACAAATGGGAGGTGGACAGTCATTAACCTGCATGGATGTTTAGGTCTGGCTTAACAGTGCAACTGTCACCTGACCTGTTAACATATACCAATATTGTTTTACTGTTCTTTGTTTCCACATAAACACTTATCCATTCCCATGCTATTTACTTGTAATGCTTCACATTGTCATACAAGATTCCTTAAAAGCCAGACCTATTGGCATTACCAAATCTTCTATCCACTAGTTTTCTGTACTATGTCTTCCCACTTAAACTGGACTTCTGGTAAAGTTACCACCCTTGTATTTGCGGGTTAGGGGCACAAGGCCTTTTTGGGGTAGGTCTAATGCACTGATCTGCTCCTTTCTTTAATAATTTTCTCTGGCTTTGTCAAAAAGCCAGTGAGGTGATTTACTCTAATTATTATCATAAAAAAAGCCGAATGCTACAATACCAAGCCAGAGCACATAAAGTGTGGAGTCTTGAGTGAAAACTCAAACTCTTTACTCCTGACAGAGGAACCTGCTTTTCATATATGCTGTTGCCCCTTTTACAACTTTCTCCCTTCACCAAAGTCTCAGCCGTTGTAGTCTCCACCTATATATATTTTTCGTATAATGTTTATTCTCCAGTATTGGATCATTCATAGTTTCACATGCTTGAATCATTCCACGTTGTCAAGGTGGAAGTCCCACTGTAACCTTAAATATACATAGCAGTAAGTGTATTGCACTAGTCCTCAATGGCCTATCCAGGCACTCTTATAGCCTATCCATGTTCTTTTATAAAAAAAGAACAAATCTGAACTACAACTAATCAGGAAACAGCACCCTCTAGAACACTCCCAACAGAGGCTGTTTCCCTCAGAGTTTCTACCAGACGTCGTGTGAAGTGAGTCTCCATGAGCTTTGCTCAGCTTCTTTCTCTACAGCTACTCTGACAGGAACATTTCTTTCAGATATCTTGGATTTCCAGTGGACAGTATGTCCCAACAAACTAAAAAATTACTTTTGTGGGAGAAAAAGACTTCATGTTGATGATCCCCACAAGAAGTGCATATACTGCCTAAATCCAGACCATAAGGTGAGAGATTGCAACATTTGTTGCACCTTCAGTCATAAAACCCTGAAAGACAGAGAGGGTAGACTTTTGTTATGGCTACAAAAGCAGAAGGGTATGGAAAACCCTTCTTCTGAGGAGACTGAGGCCTCCTCACAAGCTTCTCAATCCCTAAAAAGGCCTAAAAGTGAAGAAAGACTTTCTGCAGAACCTCAGAAGAAAGTTTTTAAGAAATCTAAACACCTTTCTTTAGAACAACAAAAAGGCCAAGAAAGCTACACATCGTCAGAAACCCAGTCAAAAGCCTTAAAAAAGGATCACTCAGAACCTACAACACCTTTGGGGAAAAAAGCACATCCAAAAAGTGCTTCTCTGTCTTTGTCACTGATGAAGAAACTGAAAAGATACTCCTCAGACGTTGACAAAAAAGGCTTGTCAACAACAAAACTGTTGACGACCATGTCTACAAGAACAACAACGACGATCATGTCGACGTTCACCACGGCAGTGTCCCCTATGATAGTCAGGTCGTCACCACTATCGTCGACGACGATCATAAAACAGCTAAAATCTACCAGAGGGCACCATCGACGGCTATTCAACCATCGGCTACGCACTCATCGACGAGAAAATCGTCGTCAAAAGACAAACCACCTAAGAGTGCGTCGACATCAGACCCGTTGATGAGACACAAATGAAAGATAGTTCAGAGGGACCCGTCAACGAGGGATCCGTCAACAAGGGATCCGTTGACGATACAACCATCCACGACACAACCGTCCACGACAGACACAGTGCAGAGAGGAGCGTCGATGACTGACCCGACGACGACCACAACAGGAACGTCAACATTTCTCCCTCTTATCATTGATGACTGTGGGAAAGAAACCGTCTACAATCCTACCAATGCATACCTCCCCATGTAAGGCATTACCATATCCTCCTCAACACATGTTAGATGACGACGATGACACATATTCTCAAGACGAAGGAATGTTTGGAGTGGCCAACAGTCTGTCACAATTCAACATCAAATGTCAGGACCTGGATGACAATGAGGATGATCAATATCAGGAAAATTATTATTCAGCAAAAGTCCAACCAGATCTGTTGTATTCCGCATATGGTGACAAAGACACCTCTATCCCTATGCCAAGGTCATTAGTGACAGATCTCTAAAACATGTTGCGTGACTACTATAGAAGATTTCCACCCTCAGTACCAGCAACTCCGACCACACAGCAGTATGACCTACAAGCAGGACTGTGGACCCCTCTCCCTAGCCATCCAGGGACACCGCTCAGACCAGATACGAACATCCCTTTCACACAGCCATCTCAGGATGACCCTCAGTCCACAGATGAAGAAAGGGAAGAGGGAGAAATACCTGAAACCACTCCTAGTGAGTGGGACGAATACCTGATTTTTATGCCATTACCACAATTTGCAGGACCAGTGGATTCCCCCCCCCCGGAAGACATGGGGGGGGGTTCCATAGTTTAATGGAAAGAGTAGTTAAACGTTTCGAACTGTCCATTCTCTCTCGAGAAACAGATTGTTTCCTATATGACTTTAAGGAACCATCAAAAAAGTCAGTTAGAGCCATACCTATAGTTGACTTTATATGGCAAGAAGGATTAAAAGCAATGAAAAACCCAGCTACAATACCTTCTCAAATCCCACGTTTGGAGAAAAAATATAAATCCCTGTAGGATTCCCCAGCTTGTTTAATTGGGCAACCGAAGCCAGATTCCGTGGTATCTCAGGCGGCGCAACGCTGCTCAAAGAATCCTTTAACATCAATATCTTCCCCGCCAGATAGAGAAGGACGCGATATGCACAACATAAGAAAAAAGTTCTCCTTAGTGGCAGCAATAACAGTCAAGGCTGCCAACTCGTTAGCCATTCTAGGCAGATATGCTCGTCAAATGTGGGCAGACATGTCCTCATACATTGACCTCTTGCCTGAGAACGCTCAACTAGAGGCAAAGAAAGTGTTGCAGGATGGAGAACGGATTGCAGCTGAAGTGATTGATTGCGCAATCAATATCTCGCTGACAGGATTTAGACAAGTGGCGGGGGCAGCAGCATTGCTCAGACAGGACTGGCTGTATTCTACCTCTTTTAGACCAGAGGTACAAAGCAAAATACTTGACATGGCCTATGATGGGGCATGCCTGTTCGCAAGCATGTGGAGGAGATGTTAAACTCTATCAAGGCGGATACAGACACGGCCAAATCCCTAGGTACACTGCAGTACAGAAGACAGCCATTTCGAGGGGCTAGAAGCAGGGGAAGTTACTCCTTCCATGGTGGTTTCCAATCATATAGACAACAATACCAAACGGCTCAAAAAGGTTTTCCACAGAAGTACGACAACAGCAGCAGCAATACAGATTACCACCTACAACTGCCTACAGGCACCCCACGAGAGGAAGAACCACAGCCCGTGGCAGAGACACAGGCAAAAAACAATGACCATGCATTCATACCAGCTACCAGATCCACCTGTGTTTCAAAGATTGGAGGCCGCATCACTTACCACATCCTTCAGTGGTCAAGGATAACATCAGGCAAGTGGGTACTGGATATAGTATCCAAGGGACATATGCTAGAATTCACCCAGAAGCCTCCAAATACCCCTCTATCAGGAGCACCGCCTCCACGATTAAAACAGCTCCTCAATGAAGCATATTCAATGATATGCAAAGGAGTATAAGAAGTTGTTCCAATTCTGCAGAGGGACTGGGGGTTCATCCTGCTTTTTTTCTAGTGAAAAAGCCTTCAGGGATTGGCGTCCCATACTGGATTTGAGGGCCTTAAACAAGTTCCTGAAAAAACAAATGTTTATACGCCTCTTAAACACAGGAGAATACATCAAAATCTTCGGAAATTTTTCAGGTTCAAGGTAGCTGGTATGCATCTACAGTTTTGAGTCCTCCCATTTGGATTAAAATTGGCCCCAGACTTTTTACCAAAGTGCTGGCCCCAGTACCGTCTCGCCTATGTCAACTTGGGATACAAATCTTTCCATATTTGGACGACTGGCTCAGAAAGGCATCCACAAGAAATCAAGTGGTAAAGCACACATCCACTTGCCTCCAGTTGTTCAGAACTCTAGACCTTACCATCAACTATCGCAAATCACACTTCCATCCCACAAAGCAGTAGAATTTTCTAGGAGCGATACTGGATACTATCCAAAGCAAGGCATTTCCATCTCAAGAGAGACAGCGAAAGATTTCCAAAATGGCTCAAAAGCTATCAACAAAAAAGTTTGTTTCAGTTCAGAATTACAAGTCATTCATGGGAATGATTTCCTCATGTATTCCACTGATCCCAAATTGCCGACTGCACATGCGACCTCTACAGGAGCAACTAGACACTCTGGCTCCAAGTTAATGGCCCCTCGACGATCGAGTTCAGAGCACATCGGAAATGAAAACTGCCATGTCTTGGTGGAAAAAGCAGTCAAACTTATCCAAGGGCCTTTCATTTCTACAACAAGTGCCGAACTATATAACAACAACAGATATGTTGCTCGAAGGTTGTGGTGCCCACCTTCAGGATCTACAGATAAGGGGCAACGGGGCGCAAATGGATAAACAGCTTCACATAATCCAACTGAAGCTCAAAGCAATAGATCTGGCACTGAAGGCTTTTTTACCAAAAATACAAAACTCAAAAATTCTCATCAGAACGGACAATACCACAAGTATGTTTTACCTGAAAAAACAGGGTGGCACAAAGTCCTTGGAGCTTTCACGTCAAGCTTAGAGCATATGGAAATGGGCCTCTGAAAGCAAAACACCTGCCAGGACAGCCAACCTGCTGGCTGCCTCTTTGAGCAGTACAATCATCCCCCATCACAAGTGGGAACTCGACCAACAGGTTCTCAACCAGCTTTCCCAGAAGTGGGTAAGCCGAATCTGGATCTTTTTGCCACATACGAGAATAAGAAATGCCCATATTACGCAAGCTGGCATCCCCAAAAAGGGTCATGGGGAAATGCTTTTTTGATGAGATGGTCAGGAATCTATGCCTACGCTTTCCCCCCGATTCCACTCATCCCCAGAGTGATCAGTAAAATTAAAGCAGAGGGATGCCATCTCCTTCTAGTGGCACCTAGGTGACCCAGACCGATTTGGTTCACAGAAGTCCTTCTGTATTCAGAACAACCACATGTTCTACTCAGACAGACATCAGCCCTACTGACCATGCACCAGGGCCAAGTCAGTCATCCGAATCCTTCATCTCTACACTTATCGGCCTGGCTCCTGAATTCAATGAATACTCCACCTTGAACATTTAATCAGAATGAAGAGAAATATTAGCCAAAGCCAGAGCAAACACCACCAATAAGACCTATAAACTTAAATAGAAATGTTTCTGCTTGTGGTGTGTTACGGAAGGAGTCCATCCCATGACATCACCTCTGGGACAAATATTTAGTACATTTAGCAAAATTTGGACTTTCTTATTCCTCGATAAGGGTACATGTGGCGGCAATTTCAAGATTCCACCGCTCACAGCAGAACTCCTTGCTATTTTCTGCCAGGATTGTAAAACAATTCCTAAAGAGCCTTTTTAAAGTATTTCCACAGGTGCGTAAACCTCCACCGCTATGGTTACTAAACATAGTGTTAGGACAACTCATTTTGAGCCAATCCACAGGTCAGAGTTAAAATTAATCTCTTGGAAGACATCGCTTTTACTAGCTCCCACATCAGCAAAAAGAGTGAGTGACATACAAGCCTTCACCGTCAAGGAACATTTTCTTCAGTTCACTCCAAATGGTGTTATACTTCGAACAAACCCTAAGTATATACCAAAATTACCATCAAACTTCCATCTAAATGAGCCAGTGGTTTTAAGAAAGTTTTTTCCTAACCCACAAACGGTTGCAGAGAAAGCGCTGCATTCGCTAGATGTAAGGAGATGTTTAAAGTTTTATCTTAAAAAAACACATAGCATTCGAAAATCGTACCAGCTATTCGTAGCAGATGGAGATACAAGAAAAGGCTCTGTGATATCTAAGCAGACCATTGCCACGTGGATCGGATTAGCTATACAATTTTGTCATGCCCAGGCAGGGAAGCTGCTGCGCTGTAAGGTTGAAGCCCACTGTACCAGAGCGGTAACCATTCAGCAGCTCTCTTTGCGGGAGTACCCCTGCAACACATTTGCAGGACAGCACCATGGTCGAGCCAGCATACATTTACAAAGCACTACTGCCTGGATGAGACGAACAAAACTGATACAGAGGTTGGGCAAGCAGTGCTGAGGCATCAATTCCATTAAGGTGAGCCTCTCTGGTTATCCCACCTTCCACTTGAAAGGTATGTGATCAATACTTGCCTAATGTTATTGTGGTTATTATTATTCTCAATACATATGTATATTGCTTTCTAATAGTAGCTGAATGTAGCATCATTCCTATCATTATGGATGTTGTGGCTAGAATAAATGATATTACTGCTCCCTACTCCAATTCAAGCATGTGAATCTATGAAAGATCCAATACTGGAGAACAAAATTGGTTACTTACCTGTAACTATAGTTCTCCAGTGTTGGTATCTTTCATAGAAGGTGCCCCTTCCTGCACAAAAACAATGGCCTGAGGCATTTTTCTCTTTCTGTGTATGCTGCAGAATGTAACAACCATGGAATGCCATACTTGGGCAGAGTAACGCAACACAGCGATTTGCGCTGTGTTGCTTAACTCCAGATTTATGAAGCCTCTCAGGGCCACGCAAGGTGGCTTTGCATGGCTTCATAAATCGTATTTTGGACTTGCATCGTGCTTGCACCGCTTTGCTTGGTGCAAGAGCGATGCAACTACCATTGCAAATATGCCTACGTGGTGAGTGAACTATGAGTAGTGCTTTAAAAAAATTAAATGTATGTCAGAGAGGGACTATGGGGACATGAGGGGCACTGCTGGAGAGTGGTAATAAGGAAATTCATGGAGAAGGAGGTTGGGGTGCCACAAAAGACTGTCACACTGTGCGCCACAGCACTAAAGCCAGTACTGCACACATACTACATTTCTTAGATAGCCCTGGAGATTTAGATTACATAAGCTAGATTCATCATAGTGTCTCTGACTATATTTTATCACAATGGTTATAGCAACATTTTATTAACTACAATCCGACCCACATGTCCTGTAGTCATAACATATTTCTCTATGAGCCCCCAGCAGGGGCAGTGTCCCCACGTGTAGCCAGATATTGTCTGAGGAGGTTCACAGATGTCTTTAGGTCTCGATTTGCTGGGTAGCAGTGATACATAGACATTTCCCCCATGTTTAGCAAGTCCAAACACCAGTCAGCCACCTTAGGTGGTGAACCTTTCCCACACTGCGTAGCCACTGTTCTGCTTCCCAGCAGGAGAGCCAACACAGTGAGCTTCCAGTAGGTTTTGGGGGCCTCATTTACATAGCCTAATAAAGCAACCAATGGCGTTGTCTCTAGCTGGTTGTCATTTCTGCGAAGGTATCCATTACTCCGAGCACTCCTGGACATAGCCAAGTTAGGTGTAATAACCCCACGTTAGGGGTGGTGCAACAAGCATATTCTGAGGTCATGTTTGGTCCATATTTAACCATAGTACCAGGTGAATGGTAGATCCTTTGTAAGAGTTTGTAGTGTATTATCTTCTATTTACTGTGATTGATGTCTCTTTGGTTTGCAACAATACACACATGAGGAGTCTGGGATATTTACCCTTCCCCTCTTGTCCATTTTTCTCAGGCTCGTTTTCCATTTCCCACCGTTTAGTCAATTGCCTCACTATATATTCTAGTTTTCATCGAAGAGGGGTTTGTTATCAATATAGTTAATAGTTTCCGTTCTTGTAGGTGTGCTAGTGAGTCCCCACATAGCTCTCTCCCATTGTCTGTAATACAATACCATGTCTAAAGATGCATTAGGGCTCCTGGTTTTGTATTTTTTAGTGTTAGGAACTTCCTATCTGGGTACAGGTCCCTTAAAGTATGGAATTGCTTCATAACTATTCTGCCCATCGCCAGCAGTTCTCATGTTACATTTAGATGAGGGTTGCCCTTTAGTGGTTTCTGGGGCGCACACATCATCACATTGGCAATGCAAATTCTTGCTTGTTATGGCTATGTCCATATTGTAGATTGAGCTATGTGTATTTCGCTTGGTGGTCTGCATGGTTGTTTCGTGATCACCTATTTAAGGGAAGGGCACGAATCAGACTTTTTTCAAATTCATAATGGGGTACTTTTATTGCATTATGGAACCAGTGATGTACAAATTGGGTCTGGGGCACCAGGTAGTATATTTTGTAGTTAGGGGCAGTAAATCCCGCACTATATTGTTAGTGGAGCGTTTCCCAGTTAATTCTGGGTTGTTTACGGGTGCTGGACAGTCTCACCACTTACAATTTTAGTCGGTCAGAAGACGCTCAGTTCAACAGAACGGGATGTTCTAAAACAAGTTCCGCACTCTAGGCAATATACCACCATTTTCACGAGGGCATGCTGCCTGCCATAGATATTTTTAACGCGTTCCATTTATTAATGTGTGTGGCAATTCTGTTCAGGCATTTACCATACTTTTCTTGTCTGATTATCCCTTTAGATCAGTGATAGCATACACCTAAATATTTTACAGTGTCTGCCGTCCAAACTATGGAGTAATGTAGAGCAGGTCGCCCCTTGGCTTTGATCAGCAGCATCAGCATTGATTTAGACCAATTCATTGTTAGTCCGGACCATCTACCGAATCGTATAATCTTGCCAACCATAAGATTCTAATTTGTGTCCGGATAATGACAGTAATGTTCTGGGGCTCAGTCACCTGTGTGAAGAGAACTGGTAGCATGGGGGGACAACCTTCCACACCCCATTTTCCATAATGGAGGAGATATCTGACAATTTATTCTTAGTTTGGCCGCCGGCTGTCCTTACAAAAGCTCTATCCATTGTGTCAAACTCCTGCATATTTCCATCCTACCAAGGACTAGTCTCTGAAAAGGCAATTCAAACCAATCAAATGCCTTAGTCGCATCCAAGAACACCTCTTCTGTTTCGAGGTCTGGGTCTTTTAGGTGTCACAGCGAACGGTGTTCACAGGTTATCCACCGTACTCTGGTCAGGGCTCAGTACTCCCTGTATTAGTGGTAATAGTCTGTTTGCTTTTATCTTCACAAGAATTTTGCTGTCTAAGTTTATTAATGGTATTGGTTGATAATACTCACAGCTGTGTGGGTTCTTGTCTGCTTTCAGTAATGTCATGACTGTCGCCTCTCAACATTCGGGGACGACTCACACTTGCTTCCTTATACATTAGGAGCAATACAAAGTACAAAGGCCAACGCCTCTAAATATTCCTTGTCAAACTGAATAGTCATTCCATGATTCCCTGGTACCTGGCCCTTCTGCATGCTTTAATGGCATTCTTTATTTCTTCTACAGTAATTGGGCTGCATTGTATTATGTGTTCAGCTTCCTCAAGCCACTCCAATGTAACCATATCTAGGTGTTCATTTATCCCTTCTGTATCATTCAGGCCGTAGGTTTGTAATGGTTAGCGTTCCATCCACCCTTCTTTATCCATTGGTTTGTTGTTTCCTCATTCACATTTTAATTCCATCCACTACAGCGTATAGCATGGAGCCGTCAGTCGGATTACGGAAGCCATTGGCTAACTTCACTTTCGGCAACAGCATTCTGCTTTTTGATAACGAGCAAGTCTGAACACAAAGTGGTCTCCTTCATTGCCTGGGATTACTATGGCAGTGTGTACCTTATCAGATTAATAAACTATTTTGAAAAATATAGAAATATAGATATATTTGAAAACCTGGTAGCTATCCCAACCATAACATTTTACAAAAGTCACGACACATCAAAACAAGTTATATAATTATATTGTAATATATATATATATATATATATATATATATATATATATATATATATATATATATATATATTTGACATAGTTATAAGGCTGACAGCCAACTCCAACTCCAGGACTAGCTTTGCTTATGCTTGTTTTACTTTTGCTTCCTGATCCTGGGGACTCTACTGACATGGACACAGCAGTCCCATTCATTCATGAAGTCGCTCTCTTTCTGCACCTCGGTCCAACAGTCTGAGGGAATGGCAGGGCTACCGCATCTGAAACCGGAGAACCTGACCTTTCTGGTCAGATCTTTACCCAGCGTTGCTTTTCAGCTCACATTATGCATGAATCACATTGAAGTAGGAATTATCTCTTGGCGCTTTGATCATAGGTGTCATAACAAAAGTTGAATACATTTTGTAAAATTGGAGGTGGCCGCTCCCTTTCTGTCAACTCATCCTTGCATAGAGGATTCTATTTACAGAGGTGCCCATTCTAGAATCCTCTACCCATATGTCCCCAAAATAGCCACATTTTTCTATTGACCTCAGTGGTGACAGTCTTTTGTAAATCTGTAGAGCCCAACACCGGTTCATCTCTGTGAACTTCATTAGCATCAACAAAGCCTCCAACCTCCCCAACTAGAGTTCACCTTCAGTGACTTCAAGGGCACCGCCCTCCCAACAATAGATCATCTCCACTGACTTCATTGGCTTTGCCTTAAATTGTATGGAGGAATGCAGCATTTCTGTAATGTGAACCTAGCAAAAAGACAGCAGAGAGTTGTGCAGGATCAAAGACAAGCATAAAGACGAGGGGCAGGAGAGGTAGCTGGTTTGTGGACTATTAATGCCATGTAATGTAGTGTGCTTTAAAGAGATGTGCCTTCAACTCTTTTCTAAATTGGAGTTGTGTTGGAGTGATCCTGATGGATACGGGAATGTTCAAGATCCTTAGATGGAAAAGGCCTGTTGCCTTTTTTTTCTTTTTCATGCTTCTTAGTTTGCAGTCTGGTGGTGTCTTGGCTGCGAGTGTGCGGAAAACCACCAGAGATGGTAAACATGGCTACAAGATAAGCAGGGTTGCTGGTCATGATGATATTGTAAATTATTCCACTGGTTTTGAAAACGGTGTGGGCCTGCAAGGTGATCCAGTGAAATTTATCAGGATAAGGGTGATGTGATCATATTTCCTCAAGCCCTGGAAGAGATGTGCTGAGGCGTGTATGCTGCTCTTAAGAGGTGCCAGTGTGCAGTCTGTTAGGCCATGGAGCAGGGCACTACCACCATCCTGATGCTAGAGCGCATGGGCTTGAACAGAAGTTCTGAAGTGCGAGTGTGGCCCTTTCAGTGATGGTTCTCCTTCACTGACTTCAGTGACACTATATTGCAGCACCATACTCCCAACAATGATTCATCTAAGTTGTTTTAGTTGGCATAAAATGGCCTTATCACCCAAATCTGGTTCATCTCCATTGTCTTCAGCTGCATAACCTCCTCACATCCTTCTCTCTCATTTTCAACAATAGCTCACATTCACTGACTTTGATGGCAGTAGCCTCATAAATGCCAGCCAAGCCTTCCAGCAATATTTCACCTATAGGATGTTGGTAGGCTCAAACTCCTGCATCACAATCTCATCAGTAGTTTAGCTCTTTTTTTGACAGCGCCAAAGATAAAGTACTTTTTAGGTTTTAGTTTAATTGTGATAGGCACCATTTTAGGTTTTAACCCAATGGGTTATGGTGCTGTTATTGGCAAAATAATATGTGTTTCCTCTGAAACCACAATCACACTGCCCATCCAGCAGTTCCAATGGAAAAGAAGTACAGTTTTAATGTACGAATCAAAGAAAAACCTTGTTCTGACATTTTATTTAAAAAGAAAGAATCTTCCCACCAGCAATTGTTCTACTCGTTTGTGCTGGGGTGAATCCCTCTGCCGGCATTCGCGCTCAGGTCTGCTGATCTGCTTGTGATGGCTTCTGACCTCATTTCCTTATCCTGGCAATGGCTACAATACGTAACAGTATTAACCTTTGTTACTTTGTGGGGGCTTTAATGTTTTTTTACCTTGTGAAGACATTAATTAATTGGCTCTTCGAACGCTAGCAGCACTCCCCCCCCCCCAGCGCCTCGAAACCCTGACGGGTACATAGTGCGCTTTATAAATTTTCTGATTGATTGATTGATTAATGTTCATTAATGTGTGGGACCATTAATGTTTGTTTTTCTCTGGGTTGTTACTGCTGGTTACAGTGTATGGTTGTTAATGTTTTTAAGAACTTGGGGCCTAAAATTCACACCTGTTACTGTGTGGTGCTATTTATGTGAGATTTTAATATATGTTGCTCAGTGGTAAAGTTGGTTACTGTTGGACCCATTAAAGGTGGGTATTTAATGTGGCCATTAAAGCTGGTTACTGAGTGGAGCCATTAATGCTAGTTGATGTTAATCGCCCTTACTGTACATGCCAGTGACTATTGATGCACATGCTTCCTGGTGTCAATTGAGGCAATAGCTGCAAATTCTCTGTGGGACAATAAATGCACGTTACTGCTTGGCCCTTATTACTGTCATGGGACACTAACACATTACAATCTATGGAAACTGAGAGTCATTACTGTCTGGACTGTGTCACAGTCACATTCTGCACATTCACCAGCGCTTCTTTCCTTAGAGACTTGAAAAAGTGAGGGACTGGTTTCACTGAATATAGCCAACTATCTATCCAAAATGCTAAACATGGTTCAGCAAAAGTCAGTCTATTGTATTTGTAAATGCTTGTTTAACTCTGCCGACTGATGTCTGGTGTTCCGGTGTCTGCACCTTTTACAGTTAAGTTTGGTGGAAGGCTGCACAGTGTTTGAGCTGAAGGGCGCATATGAATTCAATTTCTAATACAGAAGACAGAAATAGTGTACTACCAAAAGAAGCCTTCTGCATTGCAGAGCATTTTAATGTTTCACCTGTACAGTGCTTGCATTGTGCATGCAAAATCTCTTGTAAACAAAAAAAAAATGATAAAAGGGGGCTTAGAGCCTGCCCATTACTTACCTTTACTTACCATTGGTTAGCTTCCATGTCACTCTTGTTTTCTTGCTTCCTGTTGGCCAGCACCTCCTCCATGTCTCAGGCTTCCTCCTGGTGCTTCATTTTTAGGTCGAGTGTGCAAGCGCTATGGCCTGTTGTAATCTATCTGTGGGCTTTTAATCATGCCCACCGCACGCCCATCACTATCACTCGTTCATGGGCTTGCCTTTCAAAAATCATTTGTTATCATTGGTAAATGCTTTACGTTTGTCCCTCCTTGGGGCAGTTTTATTACCGCCTCAGCCATCGACCCTGTTACATTGATAATTGCACTCTTGCCAATACGTTTGACTGCGAACAAAATTATTTTTTCCTTTTATGGCTCTCCTTCGCGCTCATGACGCCATGGCGCTTTGAATCCGCTCACTTATGTCAACTATTTTACATTTTATTTTCAATTTATGTGCCAAGAAAAGTTGAGTTAGGAATTTACAATGCATTGCAAATGCTTGTTGTTCCTCCTGTGGAGCATTGATCAAGTACAGCATCCTGTCTGGCCATTGTCCTTCCAACGGTTTCAGGCTCCTGTAAGTATTCTTTTTAAAAAAAATCTTTTAACATGCACTCTTATAGAGTAGAGTGTATGTCTCTGCAGTCCATCTCCCTTCCCTTCCTGCTGTTACTGTTCCATCCCTAGTGTTGTTTTCCCCAACTCTCCTCTCGCTGTCTCTTTTTTTCCCCCACCATTCCCACTGTCCATTATTTCCCACCCTCTTGCCCTCCTCTACCTCTCCTTTGTTCCCCACAACCTGCCCTCCTGCTGTTGTCCTTTTTTGTTGTTCCCCACCCCGCCCTCTGTTTATGTTGCTCTTCACCCAACTCCTGCACACCTTCTTCTGTCCATTGTTTGTTGTTCCCCACCCCTACCCTCCGTTGTATGTTGTTCTTCACCCATCTCCCGCACTCCTCCTTTTGTCCATTGTTCCATATCCTCTGCCCTCCTTTCGCTGTTCATTGTTTCCAATCCCTGCCCTCTTCCCGCTGTCCTTTGTTTGTTTTTCCCCCATCCTCCTCTATCCTGTTGTTTTTGCCGTCCACCCACCAGCGCTGCTTTCACACCTATTGTACAGCAGCACGGGCTGCTGTGCAACATGACTTACGGGAAAAATTAGTGCTATGATGGGATCACCGGTGGACTCCTCATAGCGCTTTGTTTTGTTTTCTTACATTAACCCATGTAGTACAGCAGCATGTCTAATAAAAACATTGAGCAAGCCAAAAGAGCTTGCATACTTAAAACATCTTGGCTTTGCCAATGTTTGTTGTCTTTGCTACTGTCTCCCCTTATTTCAGAATACATAATGATTACTTGCTTAGCATCTCTGTCTGCGGCTTTCAATGACTTCAGTTGAACTGTAACCTACTTACACAAACTGGTGTGCGGTAGTTTTCTCTGGCCTGCAGTTTGACCCTCCCAGGCGCGTCCTCCCTTTGACATTTCGATCTAGGACGGCTCATTTAAGGCTGGCTCCGGAAGGGTAATGTATTGGCCGTGTCTCAGCCGCACGCCCTCGTGAAGATGGCCCAAAGATCACAGGGGGCTGATCTCGATGGAACGAGCCGTGACCAGTGGTTTGCAATACACTCTCTCCCCAGGGCTATGTTTGGCAAATACATGCGGCTCCAGCGCTTCACTTGTAAATAAAACAACTAGGTGCTGGGCCCAGAATTTCGCAAGACCACCCCACTACTCGTGCTGTCAAGTGTCGGTGTAGATCTGTAGTATAGTTTTTGTACAGCGCTAATTCCTCCTATGTGAGGATCTGAAGGGCGTACCCTTGCGCGTGAGCTGTTGGAAGGGTGTTGTCTTTGCTACAAGCCTGTGTGAGAAGTCTTTCCTTTTCGTGCTTTATCACCGGGGTGCAGTCAGTGGAACGAAACTTGAGGGGGGCCCTTGCAAAGTTCTTGGAAGCCGCTCCCCCTCTTCCCCGACCAGCCAGGAGCTCTAAGGCCTGGTGCCCGACGCCCTTGCACAGTGTACTGTGCTCTGCCCCCCACCCCTGCCCCGCCGCAGGGGACGTGGAGGCCTCTGTTACGACTGTGGGTACAGTTATTGTGTTCTAGGATGCCGCACTTGGAGGTGTGATGGATGAGGGAGTAAAAGAGATTGAAACGTTTTTAATAACGTGTTGCGCTGGCAGCTCTGATTAGCTCTTGGTTCTTTTATTGTGTTGATGGGTTTTCTTTTCTTGGTTGGATTTCCTATGCGGGCCGTGATGATAATTATCCAGCCTGATCTTACGGATGCGCAAGAGGTATAGGCGTTGATCAAGAGTGAGTAGAGATCAGTTGAATAATTAATACCAGAGCTGTCTAGTCCTGATCCACCCCATACCTCTATCTTCCACCACCGGGCACTTCTTGCTTCTTTTATCTCATCCCTGCTTTCCGCACTTGTCACTCTTTTCCAGAATTTCTTTTCCTCGTTCTTTCTCCCTTTTCTGCCTTCCTCTCTCTCGCTGAGTCAGAGGATGATGAATGCAATTTATAGCACTCTGGCCTCTCAGAACTGCAGAGGCCTTGCCATGCAAACACTAAAATATTTTTTCTAGGGGGTTTCTTTGTCTCGCTTCTGCTTTTAAACATCCAATTTCTTCTGGATACAACTACCTGTGGATTCCTCACCTTATTAATTCTCCCAATGCGCTAGCATTCGACTGAAACTTTCTTCCCAGCTCTTCATGTCGACAAGTTACACAATTGCACGGCTCCACACGCGACTCCGTCTGACGACATCGTGGCAATAAGAGGTCCTCGCTGGAGTGCTGACGTCAGTTCCCTTTTTTCCATGCCTTTGATGCTAACTGTTTTTTCCTGGCTCTCGAACAGCTACTGTTTTGAAGGTGTCTTGTTGTACTTGTTACATTGTCTCTGCCAAAGAAATCAGGTTTTAAGCCTTGTCGTGATTGCGGGGATCGTATGTCAGTCACGGACCTTCATGAAGACTGTTTGTGGTGTCTGAGTTTGGACCACGACGTTGAAGGGTGCGAATCTTGCCAAAGGATGAATCCAAAGGCTTTAAAAGAAAGAGGTTCTAAACTCTTCTTAGCAAAAGCTAAGAGAGGACACAAGAGTCATCGGAGATCTAAGACAAGGGACACTTCTTCTCATAAGTTGTAGAGATTGCACAAGAAGCGGAGCCGGCACGATTCTCGACGCTGTTCCTCTAGAGATCGGTCTCGGTCCCCTTCGAGACAACACCGTACGGCGTGGGAGGTCAGTCCGACTGTTACTCCCCAGCCTTAGAATCCTCAGGCTTCTCCGCTGCCATCACTGATCGAGGTTGTCAAGTCCCCAGCGAGTCCTCTGACTCACTTTTCACCTGTGTTGGTTCAGGAGCCTGTGGTGCAGGTTTCGGATCTGACCCAAGCACCGCAAGATGAACAGAGGTTTCCTGCGTTCCCGACTCCAGGAACAGATCCAACAGCTTTTCTAAATGCTATGTTCAGCATTTTTAACAAAGCTCTGGCCCCTGCTGGTGCACCGGCTGGTCCCACGGGTCCATTAGCGTTCTCCTTGGGTTCGCCAGCTCCATACCAGTCGCCTCGGTTTGTGCGTTTCTATCAGGCTGAGTGTGCTGGTTCGGTGCCGATGACGTCGTCGCCTCAAATGATGCAGATGGAGTCAATACCGGCGCCGGATGGGTCCTGGTCGGGATGCAGTGTGTCTCCATCATCTCCTATGCCACATCCCTCTGTCTTGAAGCTGGCGTCGTCAACGTCGGCTAATTCTCTGTCGACGCTGAGATTGGAGGCCAGACTGGGATCGAGGAGGAGAGCATTGAGGCTCTTGGAAGAGCAGGAATACCAGCAACAGTTATTAGAGGAAGGAGAGATTTCTGAGTCTTTGGGAGAGTTTCAGGGTCTGGACTCTGCTAGTGGACTGGATACCTCAGTTGAGTGGGATCTTTCATCCCCAGGTGAACTTACAGAGGAGGCAGCATCCTATCACACTGTCATAAGGAAGGCTGCAGAATTTTTGGAGCTTCCAATGCCATCTTAGGAAGTAAAGACAAACATTTTGATGGAGGTATTGCATCCTTCCTCCACTTCCTCCACTTCTGCGGAGCCCCTGCTCCCTTTCAATGATGCTCTTACTGAGCATATTTTGGATATTTTGAGAAAGCTTGTTACATCTCCAGCGGTGTTCAGGACTGTAGCAAGGAGGTACAGGATTGCTCCTGGGGATCCTGGATTTTTATCCCAACATCCGACTCCTGGGAGCTTGGTGGTCCAGGCTTCTTGTTCTGCTCGTTCTGCACCTAGCTCGTTTCCTGCTACTCCATCGGACAGGGAGTCCAAGAGAATGGAGCAAGCAGCCAAGAATAATTTTTCCTCTTGTAGTACGGCCCTAAAATCAGTCAATGCTACCTGTGTGCTGGGGAGATATGTTCATGCCCTGATGGATATGGCTAGAGCTGTGGTGCCTAACTTGCCTCAGGATACGCAGGGGCAGTTTGATGAGCTCTTTTTGGACACTCAAGCGACGGCCAAGCAGATCGTCCAATCTGGTCTGGATACAGCAGACTCAGTAGCCAGGGCAATGGATACTTCGGTGGCCACCAGGAGGCATGCGTGGCTTAGGTCTTCTGGATTTTCAACTGACGTTCAAGCAACTTTATTGGACCTCCCGTTTGATGGTGAAAAGTTGTTTAGTTCCAAGGCGAACTCTGCTTTAGAACGTTTCAAAGACAGCTGGGCTACTGCAAGATCTTTGGGGCAACAGGCGTCTGCATCTACTCCCTTCAAATCCTTTTGGAGGTTTAGGGGGTTTGGCTGTGGATCTGCTTATCGTGGAAGGCCTCAGTCCAGCACTCAACAGCCTGCCAACCCTCTCTATAGATCTTTTAGAGGGCGTGGGAGGGTTAGGACACGAGGAGCCACCAGCACCCTGCCTCATCCTCTTCGTCTGGGGAAACACAACAAGGAAAGCAGTCCTAGTTTTCCATCCATCTTAAGTCATGCTTCTCTCGTAGGGGGCAGGATATTTCATTTTCTCCACAAGTGGGAGTTAGTCACATCGGACTCTTGGGTACTAAGTATTGTGGGGAAAAGTTATGCCCTTCTTTTTCTGGAGTTTCCCCCTCCTATTTCTCCCCGTCACTCGTTTTGTTCAGAAGATCATCTCCTGTTGCTGCAATAGAAGGTTCAAGTTCTTCAAAAGGTGGAGTAGAGTTGGTTCCAGAGCAGGAAAGGGGTCAGCGATGCTATTCAAGATATTTCCTGATTCCCAAGAAGGATGGTCGATTGAGGCCTCTCCTGGACCTGAGGATTTTGAATTGATTCCTCAAATAAGAGAAATTCAAAATGCTGACTCTAGCGCAGGTGCTTCTGGCATTGAACAAGGAAGATTGGATGGCGTCTGTCGACTTGCAGGATGCTTATTTTCTTATCCCCATTCTGAAGTCGCACAGGAAGTATCTCCGGTTTGTGGTGGGGTCGCAACACTACCAGTTTGCGGTCCTTCCTTTTGGTCTTACTTCTGCACATCGAGTCTTCACGAAGGTGATGGTGGTGGTTGGAGCTGACCTCAGAAGGAAGGGAGTATCTGTATTCCCTTACCTGGACGAATGGTTGATAAAAGCCAGGTCCCCAGAGCTGGTGCTGCATCACTTGCAAAGGACAGCACAGTTGTTGTTTAACCTGGGCTTTACAGTAAACATGCCCAGGTCTCACCTGGAGCCCTCTCAGCGCCTCCTGTTCATAGGGGCAGTACTGGATACAACATTGAATTGGGGCTTTCCTCCGCCTCAGCGGATTCAGGACATTCGGGTGTTGATTCCAATGTTTTCAAAAGGGAGCGGCTGTTCCGGTCCTCAAGGTCCTACGTCTGCTCGGTCTGTTTGCTTCTTGCATTCTGTTGGTCACTCATGCACGTTGGCTCTCCAGTGGTGCCTCCGCAAGCAGTGGCTTCAACACAAAGGGGATCTGAAGGAGTCAATAACGATCTTCAGAGACGCTGCAGCGGATTTGCAATGGTGGGTTGTGGACGGCAACCTTCCCCAAGGAAGGTCGTTTTGTCTCCCACCTCCAGGTGGCCACGGTCATAACGGATGCTTCCACTCTAGGATGGAGAGCTCATCTGGGGGACCTGGAGATCAAAGGCCTTTGGTCTCCAGTAGAACAGATGTTTCACATCAATCTGTTAGAACTGCGGGCAATACGTCTGGCTCTCAAGGCCTTCCTCCTGTCCTTTCTTAGTCAGTCAGTACAAGTCTTGACGGACAACACTACTGCGATGTGGTACATCAACAAGCAGGGAGGAGTAGGGTTGTATCTTCTCTGCAGAGAGGCTCTGCGGCTCTGGTCCCGGGCTCTGGGCCATCATATTGCTTAGTAGCAAACCATCTGGCCGGAGCTCTCAGCGTACTTGCGAACAGTCTCAGTGGGCATTTCTCAGACGATCACGAGTGGCGTCTCCATCCAGACCTGGTCCTTCACATCTTCCGGATGTGGTGTTTTCCCCAGATAGACCTGTTTTCCACTTGGGAGAACGCGCACTACCTGAAGTCGTCGTCGACGAAGACACTACCGTCGACGACGTCAACGACACTACCGTCGACGAGACCACTGTTGACGAGACCATCGTCGATGGAAAAATCTGTACCGTCCACGGCTCCATCAACTTTCACGCCATCGACGACTGCACTGGTGCCTATTAGGCAGATAGAGGCAACTCCTACCTCTTCCAGGTCTCCAGATCTCCAAGCCATGGTCAGGATCACATCTCTGCCCACACCAGATATTTATCCAATAGACACATCTCCAAGCAAAGTGTCAACTTTAGTACCCAGTCATCTTCTTGACTGGGAGGAATCTGATGAAGATCCATTCGGAGATGCACACAGCCCCTCACAGCTCCACGTCAAGTATCAAGAAGAAGATGACGAGGATGAGTATGACCAATACCAACCATACTACTCTCATCAGGAGCACTATTACCAACCAAGAGAGCCTCAGCATACAGACTCTATACAGATGCCTTCCTCCTTAATCCAGGATTTACAATCTATGCTACAGGATTATAGGAGAAGGTTCCCACTGGCAGCAGAAGATCAGCCACCAGCGCCAGTTTCTCCGGTGACACCAATCAATGTCCCTCCTCCTCCAGCTACTCCAAGAATGACATCCCACTCGGTGTTAGCTGCACCCCCTAGAGATGAAGGTTCCACTTCAGGGGAAGAAGAAGAAGAGGAAGCAGAAATGTCTACCCCGCAATGGGATGATTACTTAGCTCCCACTCCTTCTCCACCACCTCCTCGCCCATCTGATTCTCCACCCGAGGACATAGGTGGTTTCCATAATCTTATGGACAGAGCTGCTGTACGTTTTCACCTTCCAACATCTGTCTCCCAGTCGGAATGTTTCCTACATGATTTTAAGGAGCAGTCACGGAAGTCTGTACGGTCCATTCTGATTATTGATTTCATATGGAGCAAAGGTACAAAGATTATGCGCAACCCGGCTACAGTTCCACCAGTCCCGCAAAAACTGGACAAGAAATACAAGGCAACCCAAGATTCTCCGGCATGCCTCACTGGCCATCCAAAGCCTGACTCAGTTATCTCACAGGCTGCTCAAAGGCGCTCCAAAAACCCATCGACGCCTATCTCTACTCCTCCAGACAAAGAAGGACGGAGATTGGACAATATAGGCAAAAGATTCTCCTCCATGTCAGCAATCACTGTCGGAGCAGCAAATTCTTTGGCAATTCTAGGTCGTTATGACCGCCAAATGTGGTCGGAAATGCAACCTTTCTTGGACCTCATCCCTGAAAGTAAGCAAGCAGATGCACAGAAGATCCTCCAGGAGGGTGAGCGTACGTCGGAAGAAATAATCAACTGCGCTCTTGATATAGCCTCTACTGGTTTTTGGCAACTATCAGGTGCCGCGGTCTTACGCTGCCAAGGTTGGCTCAAAGCCACATCTTTCAGGCCGGAAGTGCAGTCCCGGATCCTAGACATGCCTTACGATGGCGAATCTCTATTTGGCAAACATGTAGATGACGCGCTCCAAGCCATCAAGACTGACACGGACACTGCCAAGTCCCTGGGTACCCTGCAGTATCGGAAAGAGCCCTTTCAGGGTGCTATGGGAAGAGGTTTGACCTCATTTCGAGGTTCCTTCCACAGGCAATACCAGCAATCCCAGTATAGGCCTTCTTACCACCAACAGTACTGGCAGTCATCTACTGCTTCCTATGCCAGACAAGGAGGTAAACGAACACAGGGTTCACAATCCAGAGATCAACCCAGAAAACAATCATCTTCTACAGGCATCGGCTATGCTCCCCCAATGCCCACACCATCAGCAAATAGGAGCAAATATTTCCAACTACATCCAAGAGTGGAAGAAAATAACATCAGAGAGATGGGTGCTGGATATAGTGACAAGAGGTCATACCCTGGAATTCATACAAAAGCCACCGCATCATCCACCAACATCAGGCAGATCTCTCCATCTTCGTCTGGTTCAAGGGGAGGTATTCAGCCTGCTTGCCAAAGGAGCTGTAGAGGCAGTTCCAGTACAACAACGAGGTCTCGGATTCTATTCCCGTTTTTTCCTCATAAGAAAGAAGTCAGGGGAGTGGCGTCCTATACTAGACCTCAGGAAACTCAACAAGTTCCTTCGGAAGCAATCTTTCCAGATGATCACACTATCGGATATCCTGCACCTCCTCAATCCTGGAGATTTTATGACAACTCTAGATCTCCGCCTATTTCCACATACCAATACACCGAAAACATCGCAAATATCTCCGCTTTACAGTAGCCAGTGCCCATTATCAGTTCAAAGTCCTACCATGTGGTCTCAGATCAGCTCCAAGAATCTTCACGAAATGCCTTGCCCCAGTCGCAGGTTTCCTCCGAAGCAAGGGTTTCCAGGTTTTCCCATACCTGGACTACTGGCTCATAAAAGCTCCGTCATCTCTACTAGCTTCCAAAGCGACAAACGCCTGCTTAAAACTATTCCACAGTTTGGGTCTAACAGTGACTCTACAGAAGTCAGTCGTGCTTCCCTCATGCAGAAGAGTTTTCCTGGGAGCAGAATTAGACACTATCGAAAACAAGGCATATCTCACTCTAGCAAGGCAGCAGAAGCTAACCCACTTGGCTGTCAGAATCTCCACAAAAGAGTTCGTTTCAGTACGACTGTTCAAGTCGCTCCTGGGCATGATTTCCTCAGCCATAGTCCTAGTACGGCTAGCAAGACTCAAAATGAGGCCGCTGCAAGAAGAACTGCAACTTCAATGGACCCAGTTGCAAGGGTCCTTCGATGACTTGATAACTATCACACCAAAAATTCGGCAGGCGTTGGAATGGTGGTCTCACACCAACCACCTCTCCCAAGGCCCTTCTTTTCTAGCATCAATAACAGACTTTGTCATCACCACAGACGCCTCCTTGGAAGGATGGGGAGGCCACTTGCAGGACATGCGCATTCAAGGCAGATGGTCCAAGCTCCAAAAAGAAATGCACATAAACCTGTTAGAGCTGAAGGCGATCCATCTCACGCTCAAAGCTTTTCTGCCACGCATCGCAGGATCATCAGTGTTAGTCAGAACGGACAACACAACAAGTATGTTTTACATCAACAAGCAGGAAGGAACAAGATCCCTCTCCCTCTCAAGAGAAGCTCAGTCTCTTTGGAACTGGCTCACACTGAACAACGTCCGCCTCAAGGTGGAGCACATGCCTGGGGTCAACAACGCTCTAGCGGACTCTCTCAGCAGGACGGAGGACAACTGCCACGAGTGGGAACTCAACCAGAACATACTCGACGGCATTACGCCAGTCGATACCCACTCCCGGGGTCGTGGGGAAATGCTCTTTTGATGAGATGGTCCGGGATCTTTGCATACGCTTTTCCCCCCATCCCACTGATTCCCAGGCTCCTCAGGAAAATGAAGGCCGAATGCTGCAGGATCATTCTTATAGCCCCCAAATGGCCCAGACAGTACTGGTACACGGAACTCCTACTCCGGTCCATGGCCAATCCAGTCCGCCTTCCTTGCAACCACAATCTTCTAACGAAGAATCAGGGTCTCATCCTACACCCCGACCCAACTTCACTACAATTGCATGCTTGGCTCCTGAGTACAGAGAGTTTCACGATATGAACATCGATCAGGAATGTAGACTTATATTATCTAGGGCACGAGCAGAGAGCACAAATAAGACGTACAAACTCAAGTGGAAGAGATTTTGTGTTTGGTGCTCTCAGAACAATTTTCACCCATTTCAAATTAACCCTGAGCAAATTCTTTCTTACCTGCCTTCTCTCTCCAAGGCTGGTCTTTGCCATGCATCAGTCAAGATTCACCTAGTGGCTATAGCCTCATACAGACGATCGTCTGAGATGCCATCTATCGGCTCATCCAGAGTCATTAAGCAGTTTATGAAAGGGCTTTTCCGCACTTTTTCCCCAGTGCAGTTACCTCCGCCAGAGTGGCACCTTAATATTGTCCTTTCCCAGCTCAGGAAAGCTCCTTTCCAGCCCATTCATAGGGCGGAGCTCAAGTACATCACTTGGAAAGTGGCAACCTTGCTCGCTCTCACCTCTACCAGGAGAGTCAGTGATACACAGGCGTTCACTATTAAAGAACCCTATTTAGTTTTCTCTGAAGACTTCGTTATGCTCAGAACCAACCCCAAATACATTCCCAAGGTGCCATCTTCGTTCCATCTCAATGAACCCGTTATTCTACGAACCTTTTTTCCAAATCCTACTACGATCGCAGAGAAAACTCTACACTCTTTGGACATCAAACAATGCCTCAAATTTTATCATCAAAGTACCAAACAAATCAGAAAATCAGTCCAACTCCTAGTATCTTATTCTCTTGGACGACAGGGAACAGGAGTAACCAAGGCCACTATAGCCCGATGGATTTCCTCGCCAATCCAATTCTGTCACACCAAGCCAGGAAGACCGCTGACTAGGCGCCCGAGAGCCCACTCCACGAGAGCAGTCTCCACATCGGCTGCTTTGTTTCAAGGTATTGCCCTTGATAAAATATGCCAAGCTGCGACATGGAAAACTACGCACTCCTTTACGCAGCACTATTGTTTGGAGTCATCACAAAGAACCGACTCTCTAGTAGGACAAGCTGTTCTACGCCATCTCTTTCATTAAGGTGAGACCTTTACTTAGTTATATACAAATGGTTTGAGATGCAAATAACCTTGATTTCTGTTATACTTCTATATGAATATGTAATATGTATGTATGTGTATATATATATATATATATATATATATATATATATATATATATATATATATGTATATCGGCGTTTACAACATGAATTTCAGTATATGTGTAAATGTACTTAGAAGTATCTATATTCCTTCGAAGCTCATGATGAAAAATGTATGAGTTAACTATTTATATTGGAGATAGAGGGTATTCATGCTCGCACCCTCCATCCACGTTGGATATAATGTTTATCAACAATACTGCTGACTATTCAGATTCAAGCATGTTAATTTATGAAAGATCCAATACTGGATAAGAAAACAAGTTACTTACCTGTAACTACAGTTATCCAGTATTGGTATCTTTCATAAATTCACATGCGACCCACCCTCCTCCCCTTTGATGCTCGCATTTCCTCTCAGGTTATAAATTTTTCACTCTCGTGCTGGAAAATCTGAGGAAGGGAGCTTCTCTGGAGAAGGTTCTAGAGGGTGCTGGTGCCTGATTGGACAGCAGGCAGGTTTGGGTCCTTTCACAAAAGGACATGGATAGGCTATATGAGCAATTGCTGTCTCCATTATAGCCTATGTCAAAAAAAAAATATTTGGTAATTATTGCTAATTTATGTACCGTGGGACTCCCACTTCGACGACGGGGATGATTCAAGCATGTGAATTTATGAAAGATACCAATACTGGATAACTGTAGTTACAGGTAATTAACTTGTTTTCTTCCTCCTGAGGGTATTAGAGCCCATTCCCCCAGGGCTAAGTCTGCCACTTCGGCCTTGGCTAGAGGTGTACCAGTTGTGGATATTTGTAAGGCGGCAACTTGGGCTTCCCTCCAAACTTTCGACAAGCATTATGGCTTTGATTTGAAAGTTAGGAGGGACGGCTATTTTGCACGTTCTGTGTTGCAGGATTTCTTGGTGTGACCGGTCAGGCACCCACCTCTGGGTGCCGGACTGCTTTGGGATTCTATTCATAAGGTGAGGAATTTACAGGTAGTTGTATCCATCAGAAGAACAAGTTCCTTACCTTCAGTAACGCTTTTTCTGGTGGATACAGTAGCTACCTGTGGATTCCTCACAGTCCCACCCACCTCCCCGTTGCTTGTCTGGTCATACCAAGACTTCTTTTGCTAGATATGTATATATGTTTTTGGTGTTTTTTATATAAATAAATATTGCGTTTATATTGTATTTGGATTGGTATATATATATATATATGTTGTTTTTATGAGGTCGGTATTCACCTGTTCGCCTCAAAGGCACGTAAAAATGGTGAAACTGACGTCAGCACGCTGGCGAGGACCTCTTATTGCCACAATGACGTCAGACAGAGTCACGTGTGGAGCAGTGCAATTGTGATGTCTTCGTCGACGTGAAGAGCTGGGAAGAAAGTTTCAGTTGAATGCTGGCGCATTGGGAGAATTCATAAGGTGAGGAATCCACAGGTAGCTACTGTATCCACCAGAAAAGGCGTTACTGAAGGTAAGTAACTTGTTCAAATAGTTCCTCTAGGCAGTAGCTGACTCCATTGGAACTGTGGCCGTTTCAAGCCATGTCACGTGGTGTTTGTAAAGAAGAAATGAAAGCTGGTATGATTTGGTGACCCGTGAAGGGTGGGCCAATGTTCGAGTTAGGCACTCTACACCCAACAGGCTTAAATCCCACTACCCACGATACACACTCAGGCAGACACATGCACAAAAGCAGATATACACACATTTATACACACAGCCATTACATGATGGAACACATGAGGCTGTGCATACTGAAAACAAACCACATACACAGAACAGTGGCAGTACTTATGCAAATTTTACACACACTGACAGTACATGCACAAACACCACACATGCACATACAGAAAGGCACTGCATGCACACAGAGACACTGACAGTACATTTGCAAACTCCAGAAACACCAAGAGGCACTATATGTGCACTGGAACACACTCAAACATAGGCAATACCCACACTCACAAAGGATATGCACATACATATACTCACTCACCCCACTGCACAAACTGTATTATCCTAAAGGTAGAATGTCTGTAGCATTTCGCAGGTTGTGCTGGGGTGCAAGAGTCTGTGTTACAGTAGGCTTTGAGGGAAGCTTTCAGTATCCTGCATGATGGTCAGAGTTGTGTTGTTATCTGTTTGTCATTTTACCTGGGGTGGAGTGAAAAGGAACAAACAATGGGGGGTTATTCTAACTTTGGAGGAGTGTTAATCCGTCCCAAAAGTGACGGTAAAGTGACGGATATACCACCAGCCGTATTACGAGTTCCATAGGATATAATGGACTCGTAATACGGCTGGTGGTAAATCCGTCACTTTTCCGTCACTTTTGGGACGGATTAACACCTCCTCCAAAGTTAGAATAACCCCCAATATGTTGCTTCAGCTCCTAGGTGTTTGTCTCATTGGAAAGGCGGTTAATGCAACTTGCTTCATGCCATAATTGCTTTGGTTTTATGTGGGATTGGGAGTGTCTACTCATTCCATGCCACTGCGGACATGTTGCTGCACTTGTAGAGAAGGAGGGTGCAAGATAACTGGGTAAGTGGTCATGCCTACCATCCTCGGATGTTTGGTTCCAGGTCCGGGGAAAACCACACACATACGTACATAAACATATACTCAGGACCCACAGCAGTAGATGCAAGGATATTATCACTCGCATACACAGTTATGCAAGCACATGGATAGGTACAAGCATGGCTACAAACAGTAGGCACGAGCTGTAGATGCAAAAACACTGTACTTACAGACATACAAAGAGACGCAGGCATGCACAGATACACACACATATAGAGAGAGGCAGACTTGCATAAACACCACAGCCACAACACAGAGGCTGTTGTTACACAAGCACAATACACATACACATAAACCCAATGAGCACAGGGAAGAACATACACACACACCACACAAGCACCACAGCACAGCAACATTCACACTGTTCTCACCTAAGGATGCCACCCTGTCCGTATGGAAGAGCCTGTGACCTAGGCAGCTCATTCATTTTGCGCCTGTACTTGCATTCAGAGACACATAGGCCCTCATTATGGCCCTGGCGGTCCATGGACCGCCAGAGCTGCTGGGGGGGGTCTCACCGCTGCAGGATCAGCAGTGCAGACCGCCATATTACAACAGCGGCGGTTTGCCCACTGCCAAAGCGCAGCGTCCCCACCCATCCTGCTGCTTTACCGCAACCCGCCGGGCTGGAGGTCTCCACCTGCAGCCCGGCAGGAGTCGGATGACCGCCAAGGTCCTTCTGCCTTGGGACTCCACCAGCATTTTCCTGGCGGTCTCATTGCCACACAATGCTAGCGGTAAGTTACCCTGACGACATGAACTTGCGTTCCTGTCTCCAGGATACCCCCCACACACCTCCGCAACACGCACACATGCACCAACACTCCCAATCACACACAGACAACCCCCACTCACACACGCACTCACAACATTCACCCCATAGACATGCATGCATACCTATACACATCACACACGCACTCTACATCCCCCCACCCCATCCCTTCAACTACATACATACATACACACACCTGCATGCGCTCCCTCACAACCCCCTTACCCATTACACATTCACCCGTGCACACACTCACACCCTTGTCCAGATGCATACACACACGCACCACCATCACCACATTCATACAAAGGCACACATGTACGCACACACAGACACTCCCCCTCCCGTTCATGACTCACATACACACACTCACACACCCCTCCACCCCGTCTTCCCCTTGTGGACGGCACTTACCTCGTCTGACAAGGTGCTCCACTGTTAGTGGATGGGACCAGTGCTCCCAACGCCGGCACTGCCACTCCACCAGAAGACCGACACACAGAATTACTGGTTGTAATTCTGTGGGCGGTCTTTTTCTGGTGTGGTGGTGCCAGTGGTGAAACCGCCTAAGCGCCGCTGACCGCCGTGATGAATGCCACTGGATATCCAACTGCCGGCGGTGCGGATATCCAGTGGCATTCATAATATGGCGGTCGGAAGATCGCCAGCACTGGCCGTACTAGCGACAGCACACACACTTTTTGGTCCATAGCTGTGCTCTTGTTTCTCAGCATTTTTGCTTCCTTTTTTCTGTCCTACGCGTTTTATTGTTTTTACACTTTACCTCCGTCACTTCCAACAGGTGACAGAGTGCAAAGTGTTTCCAACTTCTCAGCCTGAAGAGTGTTGTTTGCGAGGACTTGTTTTAAAGGAGACTGTAGGCTATTGCTCTCACCTATTTTTATGTCCCCTGTTGCCTTTCGTCCACCCTAGTATTAAAATGCACATTATGTAATAGGCCTCCACTGATAGACACACTTTTTACTTCTAGTGGTAAGTGATTTCTGAAAACCTGCATGTAAAGATAACAGCCCTTATTTCTTGTATTATATTGTACAGCAAGCAGCGCCTGTTTTAATCTGGTAACAAAAGAAGGATCCATAATGCAACCGAAAAACAAAGGCATGTGGAATTGAGTAATGCTGTAACGCTTCAAAAGAAATCGATTAGAACAGGCAGAGAAAATATATGCAGTGACAGACTGACCAGTAAGTAACCCAACACTTCCTTCTCCTCTTCTGCTGCTGACGGGCAGCAGGTGAATACTTTAGGACATAGATATTTAAAACTTCATGGACATTTTGAAAAGTTAATTGAAATGTCAGTGCAAGGATAAAAAACGTAAATGTTGGGTATGTATAAAGAAAGAAACTTCAAAATTGAATTTTGTTGTTTTTTTCAAGAAAAAATAGCGAACAAGTGTTGACAACTTTTTTCATGATTTTCCAGCAAAATATTTTTTGCATGATTGGATAACTGACAATTTCAAGAAATATAAATTTTACTCAGTCATAGTAGCAGAATTAAAATGTTGCACACACCACCTTCTCTCATAATGCTGCAGGACCGTTAGAGCTCTTGTTCACTGGTTGGGCGTAGATTGAAGCTAGTTGTCAAGCAAGGACTTTAGTGTAAACCTTTGGGCCCTGCTTTTCTGTCACAAGGTTTCTAATCCTTGATACATCTGTCTTGAGACGGGAAGAAACTGTTTTGATATCAGTGTGCTGGTAATGTGAAGTCGAACAATGGAAAATTAAAGATTGGTATTGAATAGACAATTCTGGCCTGTAAAGTAGGTGTAACACAGTGTCCAATATAAACTCCAGAAGGAACGCACCAATGCCAGATTTACCTCCACTGGCCCTCATGGGCCTTTGTATACCACACACCAAAGAGCTAATTAAATTCACTCTATCAATCTTAATCTTACACTTTGGGCAAAACAGTAACAGACGTGCAGTGTTTACCTTCTTAGGAAATTTCTGCATGGGACAAATACCTCAAGTTCATCATTATCACAGCTATGCTTCTTGACACGAAATTCAGTAACTTACTTGAGCACGAGGAAGCAGGTTCTTGGCACTGGTGAGTTAAGCTTTGGTGAGTTAAAATCAACCACAAATAGTGTTACGCTAGGATAGGCTATGTTATGTTTTTGTATTGTATTACAGTATTTTTCTAGTGCTTACTATCCCAATGTAGGGCACTGAAGCTCTTGCCTACTTGGGCAGCAAGCTTCACCATGTGGGTTGTGTGGTTGAATGATTTCTCTTTTTGTTTTGTTATCTTATGTGAGAAATGCCATTCCGTGAGTGATGACCACTGAGGGGCATTTATTGTGTTCTTCACGCTTGGCAGTGTGGTAGATGATGAAGTGTGATTGACCATTTATGTCTTTCAGTAAGCTGGCATCTTTGAAAACCTCTACTGGTCCCTTTTTTGTATTTCATTTTTTTATAATCTATCTAATTGGTTATCCAACATGAATTTTTGCATATAGTTTTGGTCCTGTATTGTTGGAGAGAGATACAAAAGTGAAGAGTTCTGTGGAACTGGGCATTGTTACCATCATCCCATCTATGAGTGTCATTTTGAGATACAAAGAAGTGGTTATATTGTATAGTGATTTGGAACCTGCAGTGGGGGACTAGATTAAAGTCCTCCAATGAATCAACAATATGTAACAGATCCCTTCAGTTATCCCATGCCTGTACATTTGGTAATGGCTGCTCTATTGGCTGATATAGCACTGTTAATAGCAAGTCAAGTAGCAGCTATGTCTTGTGTGAGTGTAAAATTGGCTGCCAACCAATGAGAAAAATTGTATTAGTATTAGTGTGGGCCAGAAATGTTATATATGAATTGACGTCGCTATATAATACCCAGGCGAATCATGGGTTAGCCCTTCCTAGCTTATCTGCATGTAGAAAGTAGTTTGCTAGTTGGGTTGTTCATTATCTGTGAGATGTAGGCTGAAGATTGAACTTGAGAGTGTGATTGTGTTTCTGGGTTCTATTTCAGGGATGTGGAATGATGTCTTGATTGTGGAAATGACCATGTTTTTAACTGTCTTTAGAATTGTACATGTTGCTAGATGTGTGATATGTGGCTAGTAGTGAGTTCCAGAGCTTTGCGGTTTGCATTGAGACAGCATTGCCTTCTATTGATTGTTTTTATATAACAGTGGTAAGGTGATAAGTGGTGAAAGCTTGGACCACAGTGTCCTGCTTTGCTTTAATTTACCTTGTAGGTATAGTGGTCCTGCCATTCTCCTTGAAGATTGCAGAATGCCTTGAACATTGTCCTTTTAGCCATTGGTAGCTAATGGAGTGATTGCAAAACTGAAGTCTTGTTTTCTCTTGGGCGATGGCAGGGAAAACATCTTGCAGCAGCATTTTGTATGAGTTGTATTTTGCGTGTGATGAATCTGGTTATACGGAAAAAATAGGAGAATGTTTTGGTCAACAGCTAAAATAATATCAATCAAGCCATTGCTGGAAAACATTGTGGGAAATATGGAGGTTTGGGGGAAAGACGCTTTAACACATTTTCCTAACTTCATGAGCTACATTATTACGAGTAAGCAGCTTAAAAGTAGACTGGAATCAAAAAAGCTAAGCCATCCATCATGAATCCGAATCGAGAAATAAATAAGTTAGTAAGGTGACAGTTGGAGCATAAGACTAAGGTAATGAATAGGAAAATAACAATACTTAAGAGAAGAAGAACACGGCTGAAACTGGTGATCCGAAGAAAAGATGAGGATGATAGGTGGATCGCACTGAAGAAAGCAGCCGTAAAGAGAAATCCCAGTAAATTCTGGGCTATCATCTCAGAGAGGTGCAGAAACTGTAAAACCCCATTCGGCCTCCTCGATAGCAGAGGAAGACTGGGAGTTGTATATCCAAGTCCTATACACTGAAAACCGGTGTGCTGACCCTGGGAGAAAGGTGATAGTATTAAATGGAGGGGGAAAAATGGACAATACGGGTGCTCCTACTGTGGCTGAATTAGAGGAGATTATAATTTCAATGCGCTCATCGGGCGCCATGGGCCCTGACGAGGTTCCGAGGACTCTAATTAAAAGGGAGCCTTTGCTTTGGGCAAAACTTCTTCATCCAGTATTCGGCGCCTGTTATGCCCATGGTAATATCCCAGAATCATGGACGGGTAGTATAATACTTCCCCTACATAAAAAGGGATATAGAACAGTACCATCAAATTACAGACAAATTGCCTTATTAGGCGCAACAGGAATGATATTTGCGAAAGGCATCTTACTGCAATTAACCGATTGGGTGGAAGAAAATGGTATTCTCCCATTGGAACAGGCAGGTTTCAGAAAGGCACACAATACTTTAGATAATATTCTCATATTGCAAACTATAATTGACAAATATGTCCAGACTGGGGGTGGGGGGAATATTGTATGCCGCATTTATTGATTATTCCACAGCATTTGACAAAGTGGATAGGGAAATCCTGTGGAAGAAACTTCAAGAATTAGGGGTTCCGCCTTGTCTCCTGCGATTGGTGATTGCCCTGCACTCTTCGACCTGGTGTAAAATCATCTTGGGTGGAGAGCAGGGATTGTCTTCAAAATTTGCAACTAAAAGTGGCCTGAAAAAGGGTTGTTTATTGGCCCCACTGCTTTTCTCCCTTTATATTGATGACCTCCCTAAAAACCTCAGGAGTACTTTTGGCTACGCTCCCATGGTGGGCAGTTGGCCAATCACATGCTTATTATATGTGGATGATATAGTTGTGTTTGATCTCACCCCAAAAGGCCTAAATTAACACCTGGCCACTTTAAATCTTTACTCGGGAAGCACTACTTAAGAATCAATACATCGAAGTCTCAGGTTGTATGCTTATCCAGGAAAAAAAAACAGAAGGAAAATCTGTACCCCCTGGGTTCTGGGTCAACATAAGTTGGAACAGATTGACACTTATTGGTTTTTGGGCAAGATCTTTTCCGCCTCAATAAATGAGCAAGACCATAATCGCAATAATATTAATAAGACTATTCACACGCCCAAGGTTTGGGTGATTTCTATAATGCAAATGGTAAACTTCACTTCTTGCACTTGTTGCCTATCAGGTTAAAATTCCAGCGATGCTCTTGTATGCAATAGAATGCATAGACATAAACAAATGGGAGTTCCTCGACAAGATAGAAGGCTGTATTCTAAGACACATGGCCTCTTGTAATCACTCAGCCACAGGGGCAGTGCTAAGACTTGAATTAGGCATCAAGAATACCTTCATGCAAGGCCTTGCGGCCGCGATAAGAAGGCCAAATTGCCTCATCCATAGTGAGGAATCTACGCTGAGAAACCTGGCCTTCAATGAAATCTTTAACAATTTGAGAGAAAAATCTGTGTTTTTCAAAAATTACATGAATGCTATTCAGCTGTTAGAGCTGGATTCAGACCTCACTCCTTCAATATCTTATATAACTTTAAAAAAAATCTTGACCGAAGTGACATGGTCCAAAGGCTTTTTAATGGACCTCGATGCATGTCGCCACATAAGAGGTCTCGAGAAGTTAATCAGTTTTGTAACTATGAAAATGGTGCAACCATACCTTTCCTGGAATCTACCACATGGTGTGAAGCGATTTTGTATCTTGATCAGACTAAATATAATACCGTTGAGGGACCTCACTTCCAAGTGAGATGGTTCTACTAACTCCTGTGATTTGTGCCAAGGTGGGGTACAGAACATCAAACATGTTTTATTTGTCGGTCCCATTTTAGCCGCTCAAAGGAAAATATGGTTGAAACCCCTCTTTCAGCGGCTAAATAGTAGATCATATAGAGAGGCCTTAGACTTATGTTATATGCCCCCTAATGAAAGATTCTGTTATAGGATTTTTTTAAAAAAATCAAACTTTTCTGCAGATATTTTGATCTTTTGTAGGTTTTTTTAAAGTGTATTTTTTTTTTATTATGTATTTATATTGTCCTGTTGTCCCTTTCTTAGAAAAGCTTATAATTTTTATTGTGTGTATTTATATGGCTCTGTATCATTATACATGTGGACCTCTTCGGAGTTCTAAATCTTGTTAATAAAACTTGAACTTGAATCTAGTTAAGCAAAGAAGCAATCTGTTTATATAGTCAAGCTTGGTGATTTCGATGTGAGAATGGTTTGTAGTTTCTTATGGTATCCAAAGCATGGCAAGATTGGATGCACAGTTTTCATTATGTAAAAGACACTCTTTGTACGTTAGCATGTGGTATCAAAGATAGGTTTAAATCCATGGTTACCTCAAGGTTTCTGACTTCTCTTGATGTTGGAGGGGCGTTGAGTTCCTTGGGCCACATGGGGTTTGGCTCATATTTTTGCCATTGTCCACAGGTCTCTTTGTCTTTGTGATGTTACACTTTAGATGGTTATTTATCATCTATGTGTTTATGATGCAGAGTCAATTATAAGGTTTTGAGGTATGATGGTAGGCCATACAGTTGTTTTTTTTTTTTTTTTTTTTCAAATATATTTTTATTTAACTGTTTGCTGTTTTACATTTGTAGGTCATTTTACAGTAACGTTTTGTCATTATTATACACATCTCTTAAGTTGTCCGCACCACTGTTTTGCTTTGTTTGCATTGTGTTTCACAATTACTTGCTCAATTCAGTAGTTTAATAATACTTGTGTAATATTGCTCCCATCACTTAATCAATCCGACTTTATGGAGACAGTACTTACAGTGCCCCTCGTTACTTTTAATATTGGTGACCTGATAACAGACTTAACTCCACTTCAAACTGTATATAGGCTTAATGGCTCATGTGGGTGTGGCTGCTTAACTTCAGAGAGGGGGGGTTGACATAGAGTTTCATACTATGTAGGAGCGGTCTATCTACTATTCCCCTCCCTCCTTCGTTCTTTTAGTTATTGCGTCCTGTCCTCTGTACTCGCTCCCTCTGCGCCCGGGCCAGCGGGGCTCCTGATGTTCCTCCCATCCTGTTTTCTGGAACTTTCGCTTACAAGCACATCAGGTGACCCTCTCAAGTGGTTCCTCCCATCCCCTCAGGTGCCATTGGTCCCTTCGTTAGGCCGTCCCACCTTATCACTAGGTTTTCCCACTCCGGGGCGATGGGTGTCTGGCGGACTCCCCTGGCCTCCTCGGCCTTAAGGACCTGTAGCTCAGCTCTGGACCATCTTGTGACATCGCCTCTCCATTCTGTCAATGAAGGGGGTGCATTCGATTTCCAACCCTTCGTAATCAGCCTTTTGTAAAGGGCCAGGGACAGGTCAAGGAAGCGACTCTCTACCCTGCTCCATTTGGCACTAGCTCTGAGGCCCAATAGACAAATGTCGGGGGTTGGCCGGAGTTCCGTACCGAACAGCTCCATGAGATTAGTCGTCATCGCCGTCCATCCCCTCTGGAGCATCGTGCATCCCCACATCATATGATCAAAGTCGGGTTCCCCGTCTCCACATCTGGGGCAAGTCCTGGGCTCCCCCCCGTATATGCGGTGCAGTCGTTGAGGAGTAAGGTATGTTCTGTGTAGATAGTTGTATTGTATGTATCTCAGCCTAGTGTTGCGTGAGATCACCCCAGGGTAAGCAAGTGCTCTAGTCCACTCTGACTCGGTCAGGTCCCGCCCAATTGTCTTCACCCATTTTTCTCTTAGGGGTCGCAGGGGATCCACTGCTACCTCTATCTGGGCCCTGTATATTTTTGCTATTAGGTGAGTTTCCTCTCCCTCTGTCAGCAGGAGGTGCAACACTCCGTGGGGAGCGGGTTCTGCATTGACCGTGGTCCAATGCTCCTTCAGGGTATGCACCAGCCTTCCAAAGAGTAAAAACTGTCCTATTGGGACCCCCCCCTCTACTACATCAGCAAAGCTCCTCAGCACCCCCTCCCTGAATAGCTCCCCCACTGTCTCTATCCCTGCTCTCGTCCAAGGCCCCAAACCCAGTCCCCCTGGCCCCTCCGCCCTCACGTCCAGAGCGACGGCCGCCAGCGGCAGAGCGGGAGAGTATGGTGGCCCCACTCCAGTCCTCCTCTCACATTGTTTCCAGCATCTCATCGCCACATTGTACATTATGTTGCCTCTAATGGGGGCCATCTTCCTGCCCGCCATATTTGCTGCAATCTGAGCTATGTCAATTTCACCGTTCGCGGTGGCCAGGTCCAGCCGCCCCCTACCCGCTAGCCAGCCGGCCACCCATTGTAACTGAGATGCCAGGTAATAGCCTACGAAATCTGGGGCGCCCAGGCCTCCCAACCTCGTCGGCCTACAGATGGTCGAGAGCGCAGTTCTTCTGCGGCCCTCATCCCATATTAGTTCTCTGAGCAAGGCGTTCAACTCTCGGAACCATGCCGCGGGGATCTGTAGTGGTAAGTTAGCAAAATAGTAGAGGAGGCGTGGTAGCATGACCATTTTTGAGAGCGCCACCCTGGCCATGATTGTTAGTTTTAATGATCTCCAAAACCCCACCGAGGAGCGCAATGATCTAAGCGTCCTGCCGAGGTTACCGTCCCTAAGATCGTTTAATTCGTGAAATATCTGTATGCCCAAGTATCTAAATGTCCGCGGGGCCCAATTTACGTCAGCTGGGCACGCATCTGGGCGTGCACTGTCTGACATCACGGGGAATACATATGTTTTCCTCCGATTAAGTCGGAGTCCCGATAGGCCCCCGAAGTCTTCCAGTATTCCCAATGCCCACGTGAGTCCTCTTGACGCGTCCCTCATGTAAATAAGTATATCATCTGCATACAGGGAGACTATATGTTCGGACGGACCCCAGATAATTCCCTTGCCCACGCCTTCACATCGCAGCTGCGATGCCAGGGGTTCGATTGCCAGGGCAAACAGTAGCGGGGACAAGGGGCAGCCCTGCCTAGTTCCCCTGTATACTGGGTATGCACTGGAGATCATCCTTCCGGTTTTAACTCTTGCTAACGGGGATGAGTACAGCAAGTCCACCCATTTTACCCAGTTCTCCCCCAGCCCCATTTTAAGCATCACAGTCCTTAAATAATCCCATCTGATGGAATCGAAGGCCTTCTCGAAATCCACCGCGAGTAAGGCTCCCTCTGGCGGTCTCTGATCCCTGGGCATGTGCAAGATCGTAAACACCCTTCTCAGGTTCAGGGAGGTACTACGGCCGGGGACAAAACCATTCTGGTCAGCGTGCACTAAATTTGTCATGAGAGGGAGCAACCGGGCAGCCATTATCTTACTAAGTATTTTGAAGTCGCTGTTTAACATAGATAAAGGCCTAAAGTCCGTCACCGGAGCTTCCCTGTCTTTTGTCTTGGGGAGCGGTACCACTAAAGCCTCCCGCATTGTCTGTGGTAGTTCTCCATATTGCAGTGCCTCCGCGTACAACCCTGTCAATTGGGGGGCCAGCAGCAATTTGTATTTTTTATAGAAATCCATGGGGAGACCGTCTGTCCCTGGGGTCTTTCCGGGTGCTAACTGTTCTATAGCTTCATTTACTTCCTCTAGCGTTACTGGTCCCCCCAGGCTGTCTCTCTCATCTGCGCTCAGTGTTGGTAGTGGGATTTGCTGTAGGTATCTATTGAAAGATTCCATCTGCAATTCGCTGGGTTTCCCGTACAACTGCGAGTAATACTCTCTGAACGCATCGTTTATGGAGCCCGGTCTGAGTCTGCGAGACCCCTCCCCGTCTATTACACATGTGATGGGCTCACCCTGCTCTCCCGGGCGGACCAGCCACGCCAGTAGTCTCCCCGATCTACCCTCTTCCGCATGTAGGGATGCTAGATATTTTTGCCTGTCGTGGCACCGGAGTTGCTCTTCAATGCGGGAGTGTTCCCTACAAGCTCGGTTATATTCTTCATTCTCCTGCGCTGTCTTCCCTTGTCCCAACTCCCTCTCGTGCATATCCTTCTCCAGGTCATTCAATTCTTTTTCAAGTGTACGCCTCACCCCCACCGACTGCCCCAGGCAGAAGCCCCTTGTCACTACCTTAAGCGCCTCCCATTCTAAGGCCCTAGAAGGAGTAGACCCCTTATTCGTCTCAATATATTCTGCCAAGTGGCCGCGTAGGGCCTCTCTGTACGCCTGGTCCTCAAGTGCCGAGGGAGAAAGCCTCCATGATGGTATAAGGGGTCTATCCTCCGACATCCTCATCGTTATTAACAAGGGATTATGATCAGACAAAGTGCGGGCTAAGTATTCTGAGCGTGTCATATTACTTATCAGGCCTGCTGTGCAGACTACTCTGTCAATTCTGGTATGCACTCGGTGGAGACCCGAGTAGTATGAATATTCACTAGACGTTGGGTGGTGCATTCGCCAGACGTCCGACAACCCCCACATGTCCAGCCACTCACTCAGCCTTCTGGCTGTTTTGATTGTCGCTGCCCCATGCAGAGGCGGGGTGGACCTGTCCAGATTTGTGTCTAGTACTGCATTGAAGTCCCCCCCTACTAATAGCTCCCCAGCGCTTTGGCGTGTGAGGTGTCTCGATAGGCTCGTCATAAAGGGGACCTGGTCTTGGTTGGGGGCGTATATGCAGCTTAAGACTATTGGGATACCTTGTAGCTTCCCTTCCAATATCACGAATCTTCCCTCCCGGTCTATATTGGAAGAGGTCAATATGAAGGGGACCCCCGCTCTGATCCATACTAAAGCGCCCCTTGCATAAGCTGAGTATTCTGTTGCAAACACCTGCCCCCTCCACCTGCGCCTTAGCTTCTCTCCCTCTCCAGACGCCAGGTGTGTTTCCTGTAGTAATGCCAACTGTACTCCCCTTCTCTTTAAGTAAGAGAGTATTTTGTGCCTTTTAGCTGGAGTGCCCATCCCCCTAACGTTCCAGGTCAATAAATTATAGTCCGCCATTTCATGATTTCATTCTGGTGACAATACCCCCGCTTCTCCCCAGTCGCAAGGATATTTTCCCACATCATCATGTCTTTGCCGCAGTCAAATTCCGCCACCCACATTGCCATATTAACTTGTAACTGTGTATCCCAACTCCCCATCCCCAGGGCACCTCCTAACCTGTAGGCTGCCCAGTAAACTATGCAACCGTGCAACTTGTTCAACTTTTGATCAGCGGTACTCGCCATTTTGAATGGGCGAGGTTCTGTTCCGGGGGGTGGCCAAGTCCGGAGGGGCCGCCATTACGCTTGACATGCCCAGTCCCCGGCGCCTTCCGCAGGCCCTGGCTAGCCAAGTTCGTCAGCTGTTTGTGGGGTCACCTTCGGGGCTCGGGCTGAATGCTCCAGGTCTTCCGCAGAGGACACCAACGTGTCGTCCGTTTCATTCCCAGAACCTTCCTGAGGGGATGCCTCCCCACCCATGCGTGCTGCCGCTTCCAGTGCTTCCTTCCTGCCTTTCTCTTTCTGTGTTTGTGTGGGCGCCAGTCGTCTGCGGTCTCTGGTCTTCCTTCCCTTCAGGGCTCGGCGAGCATTGCCACCGGTCGGGCCCTCTCCAACGGGACCCCCCGCCTGAGGGCCACGTGACTCAAGCCATTCCCATGCCTCCTCAGGGGATTGGAGGAATGTTGTCTTCCCTTCCAGCATCACTCTCAATCTGGCTGGGTAGAGTAGCGAATACTGGATTCCCTCCTCTCTTAGGGCTCTCTTAACTGCCAGAAACGAAGACCGCTTGTTTTGCACCTCCAGGGTAAAGTCCGGGAACAGTGTCACCTCCCCATTTGCGACTTTAAATGGGCCCGTCTCCCTGGCCCTTTGCAGGAGGGAGTCCCTGTCTCTGTAGTGTAAGAGTTTAGCTATCACGGCCCGGGGGGGTCTCCCCGGGGCAAGGGGCCTCGCCGGCACCCGATGTGCTCGTTCCAGCGTGTAGAATGGGGTCAAGCGCCCCGGCGCCACTGAGGTACTGAACCATTTCTCCAGAAATTCAACAATGTTCTCCCCCTCAGCCCCCTCCGGGAGGCCCACCACGCGCACATTGTTCCTTCTGTTCCTCCCCTCCGCATCTTCAGCTCTTTTTTCGAGTCGCGCCACTCTGTCGGCCAGGGAGGTCACTTCAGCCCTCAGGTCTTTCTGCTTTGGTGCTATCTCGGCCAGTACAGTTTCTGTCTCTTTGACTCTGTCTGCCAGTTTATGGTGGTCCGCTCTCAGTAGGCTCACCTCCACAGCTACTTGACTGATCTCCCGTTGCAACGTTGTTTTGGTGTCTTCGATCGCCCCGAGTATTTTATCTAAAGTATCCTGGACTTTGATCTGCATGTGGCCCTGTGGGTCCGAGTCATCGCTCCCGGACTGAGCTGCAGCGGCCATGGTTCTGTTCTTGTGGCGGCTCCTGGGGGGCATCTGATCAACAGCGGACCTCGCCCCGACAGCTGCCCCAGCTGTTTCAGTTGTTCCGCTTCGGAATGCTTCACCCCAGGCGCTCTACGTTTAAGCGCTATCCATCTCAGCTCCAGGTCCTTTAGCCCGTCATGGACTCTCAACTGTCACTCTTCATCGTGGCACTAAATTTCCTCCCACTTGTCTCCCTTGTTGCACCAGGCACACTTCTGTGCTCAGTCCTACTCCTTTATGGATCTCCAATACTCCAATGCGCCCGGGGGAGTCCACGGTTCAACCTTTTAGGCAATCCGCCCCTCGCCCCCGGGGGCGCGATCCGCCATCCGCCAGCTTCATCAGTCGGCCCTTTTTCCTCGCTTGCTTGATCCTATCTTCTGGGTACCTCAGCCCCGGGTACTCATTCAACCCCCATGGGTCACGGGCCACCTCCGTCCGGGGCCACCCCGATCCGGCCCCCGGCTCGGTCAAACCAGCCACCATGCATCTAGCTCACCGGTGTCTGCAGGGGTCCACCAGGTCCCGTTATCCCTCGTTCTCTCCGCTTCTTCGGTGTGTACCAGGGCCCAAAGGCCCACCTCAAGTCAAGCGGCCCCGCAGTTTGACCCCGGGTCACGTCGCTACCTCGAAATCGTTCCACACTGCCTCTCTCTCGCTCTTGGCCTCGCTTCGTCCCCAATCCTTCCTAGGGGCCTCGTCCGTGGCCCAGAGTAGCACCACTTCACCACCCGTCAGAGTGCGACTTCCGCTGGGCCACCAGAACCCAAATGGCATCTCCACCCCAGCTCGTAGTCTCCGCCGGCAACCTCCACTTTCTTCAGCCTCCGGGTCGCCTCAACCTGCAGCCCTGCCCGTGGCCGCGGCCCCGATCTCGGGCCTGCCCCCTGTGTTCTTCTGGGGTCACCCGTATCCAGTGTCTCAGTCTCCGTGCGCCTCCACAGTGCGCGATCTCACCTGGGCCCTCACCACTTCGGCCCCCAGGGTCGCCGCAGGGGCCCACACACGCTCGGCACTCTCCTCTGGTCCACGCAAGGCCTCCGGGCCGCCTCAACCTACGGCCCCGCCCAAGGCCGCGACCTCGATCCCGTTCCTGCCCCCTCTGTTATTCCGGGGCCGCACGCTTCCAGTGGCACAGTCTCTGTGCGCTTCAGCTGTGCGCGATCTCACCTGGGCCCCCTGGCCCCCGCCAGCACCTCCGCCGCTGCCGGAGAGCCTGCTCGGCGCCTCCCGCTGTTCTGTGCCGTCCGTGCACTCACCACTTCGGCTCTCGGCACCACGCAAGGCCGCGGCCTCTGTCACGTGCTCAGACCCGCAGACTCCGAAGTCCCCGACGGGCAGATTCGGCACCCCCGGGGTCGCCGCAGGGGCCCACACACGCTCGGCCCCCTCCTCTGGTCTCGCCCCGCAGCCTGGACCTCATTCGGCCCGGGGAAGGCACGATTTTGACTTTCTATTCGCCTGCCCCTCCAGAGCTAAGAGTTCAGGCGTGCGCCATCTCCGGGTCCTTGGCCACGCCCCCCTGGTAGGCCATACAGTTTATAAAGATTTGGGTGTCATCTGCATTGATGTAACAAGTGAGGTTGAAATATTTATTTATGTTTGGTAAGGGTGTAAAGTAGATGTTGAATAATAGAGGGGATGTGATGGAGGCTTGACGAATGCCGCAGTGTTGGGTGTGAGGAGCTGACATGAAAGGTGGCAAGTAAAAAAAATTCTGTCTCAGAGGTAATAAGAAATCTATCTTAGAGCATTTTCATGTACCTTGAGAATGCTTCTTTGTAGAAGTGTATGGTAGTGCACAGTATCAAATGCAGCTGATAAATCCAGAAGAAATAACACATCACTGCATTCTTGTCTACTTCAAATTTTAAATCATCCCAGATGGATATGATGTTGAGCTGTTAGTCATATGCCAAGTCAAATCATTATCTTCCGTAAAACTTGAAAGTTGGGAAGACACTGCTCTTTCAAATATAATTTCAGAAAATGGTGCATTTGATATTGTCTGTAGTTTGCTTGGTTGGGGTATTTTTTTTTTAGGAGATGTCTAATGTAGGAGGTTTTCAGGTCAGGTAGGACTTGTTGAGTTCTAGAGACTTGTTGAGCAAGCATCAAACTACCTCTTCGGAACAAGTTGTGCAAGTAATATCTTTAAAAATTTTGGAGGTGCTGATTCTGTAGGTAATCCTAATGGTCATAGTATGATGATAATGTGCAGGACATCTAGGAGAATATTGAAAGTAAATAGTGATGGAAGTTTGCTTTTGTCTCTGTCTTTGTTGGTTGGGGCATGTGTTGTTCTGGTGTTATTTGTGTTCTCCTTAATGCAATTTTCTAGATTTTTCTATTTTTTAAGTCAGTTCTCTGGAGCGTTTGTGACAGGAATTGTGCAGTTTAAGTGTCTGGAACTCTTGACTGTGGAATTCTGCTACAATATTATTGAGTTATTTTAAAAGGAAATCAGCTTCCGTTATGTGTGTGGAATAGTGTTGCCTTTTGTGTTTCTGATGACACGTGTATAAGCCCTTTTATAGTGGCTTAGTGTGTTTTTGCCCATTTAATTTTTTGATGTTCTCCACTCCACTTATGGTACATTATGTTGAATTGTGTTTTCATTCTTTTGCTATCACTAATCCATGTAATGTTCTTTTTTTGGTCAACACTGAATGTGGTCTTTACCTGTATCTGTTTGTCCAGTGCAGTGGAGACCCAGTGAAAGATGCGTGTATATCTTTTGTATGCATGTTTATTGGGGTTCTTTTTAGATGGGACTTAGATTTAATGATCTCTAGTTTATTCATTGTCTGAGTGTTTGTTGTTGTAGTTCATCTTTGGTGTCCTTGAAGTGTTGTTGTTAACAGATGTGTTGACCTTGAAGGTGATGAAGTTGTGGTTACTACACGTCATGGGGGACTTTTCTGTAACTGTGTTTTGTCCTGAGGGTGCAAATATGACATCTAGACTGACAAATGTTGCCTGGAGCATGGGTGATTGCAAATTTGACCAAATCTTTGAACGCTGCCATTCTTATTAGAGGCACTCTGGAGTTGGGTTTCTAAGTACTCTCAATATTTTTTATCAGTTTGTTTTTATTCTTTATATAGGCTTTTATTATGTGTATTGATTGTATTTATGTAATTGCTGCTGCTTTTATGGTTCCAAATACTGTAACCGAGTAAAGAAATTTGAATGCCATCTAGACTATGTCCAGCAGAGTGAGTCGGGCTGTAAGCAATTTGTTAGAGCCTGAAGGCTTCAGAGTTGGGTGTGATAGTTGTGGTTGTGGTTAGATTCTTCTTGTCAAACCATATGGTGAGGTCTCTTAGCATCTGCTTTATCCTTACTACTGTCAATACTCTCTTACCAGTCAAAATGTAGAGTTCAGTTGGATAAAAGTTCCCACAGGCCAAATGTAAATTCTATGTTTTATTTAGAAGAACATATGGTTCTAGACCAGAGGGAAAGATAGCTCTGGGTGATGATTAGAAACAACCCCTGCCTTGTGTTTGGGGCTATGTGACATATTTGAGCTGTCTTAACTTATTTGAGGGGCTCGGTCAAATGTGCTCCTTTGGATGTTTTTGATCAGGTTGTCTTTATATTGGACGTACAAGTAATGAGTGGGCACCTTAAAGTCTTATTCTAATGCACCCTAACACTCTACGGTTGCTCCGTGGAGGAGTATAATGTTGCACGAATTCCTGACTCCCTCCCCAGGCGGCTCGGCTCTGGAAAACTAGGCTAATTCTCGAGACTGTATGGCAGAGGAAGAAAAACCCTGTGTGATGCCTTGTGCACATCTTTTCAGTCACTTGCAGAGGGAACAAATGTGTCCCTGCGAACATAATTCAGGCAGTAATATGCAGACTGAGCATAAAAAAGGCAAAAAAAACCAGTGAACTGCTTTGCTGCAGCAAAATCAATATATAAAAAATTATAGACGCAATTTCCTCGCTACCTGGAAGACGTTGAGGGTCGTGATTTCCCTCACGCTGTTTTGCAGCAAGTAATGCTTGCAGTGAGTGGTTGTATTCCACTGTGTGTGGACTACTGACTGCAGGCATGGACATACTCTCTTTGCGAGGAGCGCTCAAGCTGTTTTTGTGCAATACCTTGCTTCTGTTTCTTTAAGCAGCCCTCGTGCGCAGTGCCCAGGTGCAGATTTTCTGTGGTACATCTATACTTTTCACTGTGTGTTACCTTTTGATTCAATGTTAAGTATACAAGGTTTGTGGTTATCGTATCTTTTTGTGCAATAATTACTAACTTCGTGTGGTAATAAAACTGCTGATGTTTGGGGGCGTACAACGTCTCTCTTCTGGCTTTTGTGGGGTAAATTGCAGTCACTTTTGTGGGCTATATTGTTGTTCATTTGAGCTGTTCAGTAGGGATAATAGCTGTTATTTTATTTTACATTATCAGGATATGTGTAGAAATGCCATTGTGCTATTAAAGTGCTGCAAAAATACGAAGAAAATCTGTGCAAGCATTGACCAACTTGGAACTATGACACAAATATGCAAGTAGTCTAAATATCAGTCATCAAAAATCGACACTTAATAAATGTTTTCGAGCAACAAAAAAAATTCTTTCCGCACCCGAATATGTACATGAGTGCTGTTTTTGTGGTGTATATTCGAGGCCACGGAAATTGTGCAATTCTGCAGCTTTGGCGTTTTCAGCAAAAGGAATGATTTGCAGCATTTCCCATATACTCCAGCATCTGCTCCATAATTTGCTAATTTTTACCAAAAAATGTATTTGTGGCTCAAATGGATTCAAATTTACCCAAAACACCTGCAAAACTTGTGGCCGTGAAGTGGGAAGCCCTTCCCAAAGGTTGACTGGTAAACTTTCTGTTGTCTATTGTTGTATCTGAGGGGTTAAACTGTTGTTACTAATGAGGTCGAAGCTTTGACCAGACAGTATTAACATGTGTAAAAATTACAAACTATTGTAGTAGTGTTGCCACAAAATGTGCCAAATTACGTTGCTTAACTTGCCTTTTCTTGCCACATAATTTAGTCAACCCTGCTGTATAATTTGGTCCTTCCCTGTCACATAACGTCAGAGGTGCTGCATATGTTTCTATTACTTTTTAGGGTATCTAGGTACTGTTTTTTAGGGCTTATATAACAGCTGTTTTCGATGGACGGATGTATTATTTTGTAGAGGACGTTTGACATATTTTTTGAGAGCGCACCTGCTTTGTATACTTTTTTCACAACAGGCGTATTTGATCTTGCCTGATGCCAACACCAACAAGTTAGAAAGATGGGTCTATCGCCCCCAAAATGTTGCTCCTAAGAAATTCCATAACTCAAACAAGTACTAAGAGGTCTTAACTGGCTAACAGAAGGGAAAGATTGGAAGGCAGTTTTTTAGAGCCTGCTTCCTCGCCTGGCTACCTTTAGAGCCTGCCTTCCTCGCCTGGCTACCTTTAGCGCCTGCCTTCTTTGTAACTTATCTTTAGAGCCTGCCTTACTTGCTGGCTACCTTTCTTGCTGGCTATCTTTAGAGCCTGGCTTTCTTGCTGGCTATCTTTAGAGCCTGCCTTTCTTGCTGGCTATCTTTAGAGCCTGCCTTTCTTGCTGGCTATCTTTAGAGCCTGGCTTACTTGTTGACTATCTTTAGAGCCTGCCTTACTTGCTGGCTATCTTTAGATCTTGTTACATTACACTCCTGTTGGGCCTATTATAATGTACAATCACAAATCGTCATTATTTATTTTGGTTGTTTCCTTTAGTGCAAACTTGTCAGGGGGAGGTGTTAGAGATTACATGTGCGAGAAGGAGAAAAGCATTCAATAGAGTGGAAAGAAATGAATGCACATTTATCGTATTACTAGATACAAAGGCTTGTACAACTTAATTTAAGTGGCAGAACTTCTATTTTTGTGTATAACTCCTTGAACTCTAACTAGGTCAGTGAAATATCTCAACATCGTGAAAGTAGAGGTTTACCGCGCCCCATGCGAACTACTGCCGGTGACAGGCCAAGTAGAGACTTTTTGTCAGGCGGTTAAAAAACAGACTTGTTATGCTGTTATCACCATTGTTAACTAGGATTATGACTGTGAGCGCATCGTGCCGGGCTGACAGGTGCCTCGCTGGAAATCTCATACTTGGTATGCAAGCTACGCTGTAGTCATTGATACAGTGCCTTTGTAAAACTGGCAGGAATTGGCAGTAAAACAGACACGGTAATGAATAGCTGCGCTGAGAACAATTCTATTCAGCGGCTGAGCCAGTGAATTACTACCACAGGCGGTGGATGTTAGGTTAGCCGGTCCCCTGCCACCTTCTTGCATTTATATCACCGGCTCCCACCTTTTAAATGTACTATTTCAGGAATGGCGGGGCTCCTGCGTTTCTAGAAGCTTCTGGTTGGGCTCTTTTTTTTTCTGCGCATGCCTAGCTGACAGTGCATTTATAGAGCATGCTGTGAGCGCCACTGAAAACAGCGGAGTGGTGCTGACCTGCTAATTCAACATTTCAACGTTTTCCTGTTTTTCCTTTTTTAGGGTCGAGCCTGCGTCGCATGCGCAAGCGCTTTAGTAATTAAAAAGGGCTCAGAGCCCCGTCCATGTCACCTTAGTGTTTGTCATTGGCTTGTGGGCTTGCCTGTTAGAATCTGCTTGATTCCATTAGTGGAAAGCATGCATAATCATGCCTTTTCCGGTGGATAGCCCTCCTCGAGCGAATCGACTAAGTACAGGAAACATGCGAGACTCGCTGTTTTCTGTCCGGCTCGTGGACTACTTTTTCTCTATTTTCTCAGCGCGATCTCGCTTGGCAGAAGTCGAGCGCTCTACATAATATCGACCCTGTTACATAGTTAATTGCACTTTTTTCGGTTAGTAAATAAATGCACTTTTGCCGATAGGTTTCATTACCAGTGAAAAGTCGGTTTAGGAGTTTACAACGCTATCAGCTCTAACACGAGCAAACGTGAGACCCATTGCAAATGCTTGTTTAATTTGGAACACCCATCAATGGATGGAGTATTCTATAAGAGATAAAGTATCCACTGCCATACAAAGATATTGCGTGTCATCAAGGCGTTACATAGCCATATAGAGAAATAAGGCAGAGTTCCTTTATAAGGGTATGGAACCCCGGGCTGACTTGCAATATCCTTATCATGTACACCAGGGGGTATTTTGTTTGCAAACATGAAGAATAAAAGTAAAACCTCTACTGCAAAACTAAAACACATCAAAAACCTGTTAGATGAGCGCTGCAAACAGATTTTAGAAGCAGTTCAATACAAGTCAGCTTTGTTAAAAAAAAAAAAAGCTGCAGTACACTGGAAAATGTGGAAGATTTTAGCTTTTCTTTAAGAAGTGTGGAAAATAAACATTCTCTCTGCTTGTCATTGTAAGTTATTAAAATAGAGCAGAAGAAAAATAAGCAACATTGTTTTCGCTGCTTTAAACAGCTGCTTCAGTTCTGCTTTTAGCTAGATCTGCTTTTCACCTCCACTGCTGGCTCTAGGACTAGGCATTGTGACATCAGAACTCAACTGAAATAACTTTTAATAGTTGAGTTTTGAAGTCTTTTCTTTATAATTGGTGGCTGGGAGCATCATTATTCGCCAAAATTTAGAGACTGCGGTTTATGCATTTATAGAGAAATTACAGAATCTCATGTGTTAAAACAGCATTATTGACCTCCTGCCTTTGTTGTTTAAGACCCTCTCCCTTGATACATGTTTTCACATGTGACTGCAGTCTATAACTCTGGTAGTGGGAGGGCCTTTTACGGCTGGTTTAGCTCTTAAAAGCAGGTCATAATGCTGTAGCCCACGGTATGGGATATGGACCAGTCATTAAAGTTACGGTAAAGCCTGACTAAGCCCAGTCCCTGTAGTGTTTACAGGCATTTTTACAGTGAGTATTTTTTTAAAAAATGTTTAAGCACAAATGTCACATTAGTCCTTTAAACAAGATTCCCGAAACTCCAAGAACATGTGGAGTTGGATAGTGGGAGCAAACATGATTGAAGTCAGTGGCTAAATCTCATAAAGATAAAATGGACTCTAGTGACCCACTGTACACATCATGAAATGCATGGACATGATCCCAGAAGGCAACTGTCCAAGTCACTGGTCATTTCACTCTCGGCAATAGGCTTAGTCCCTGCATATTGTGCTAGAAAACACACCAAAAACGCAGTGTAATGGAATCTCCAAGTGTCAGTGCTACATATTAACACTTGTGTAGTGAGTAGGGTGCTACAGTTAATGGAGTTTTGAGACTGGGTGCCCAATTTAGAGTCTGTTGGAGAGAGTACTCTTTCGCAACGGTGGAAGAGTATCTTCTCCGGAAAAACTGAAGGTCTACCCACCTCACTGCCTGATGGTTAAGGGCAGTGAAAACTGCAAAATGCTCCCTTGCCATGGGAGAAGACTTGCATGGTGAGGAGTGTGTTTTTTTATTTTCCAAAACAAAATCCCTCTTTGGGTTTTTGTTCTGGAAGATGAAAAAAATATATTGTAAATTTGCTGTGCGGCTCTGTTGTGTTGAGGGAGCCATCTGTCAAACTTACAATACATTGACAGTAACCACTGTCACAGTGATTCCTGTCAGTGTTAGAGAAGAATGCTGAGCTGGTGCACATCTCAAATTGTGGCAGGAGGGGACTCCATTAGAGTGACAGCGTACTTTACACCATCTCACTGATGTAATAAAATCCCATCTGCCAATCTCTAAATTCGACCAAGCGTTTATTGGTGAGATGGACATACCTCAGCTAGGGGAAGAGTTTTATAATGGGCAAACCAGTTGGCACATTGTGTTTTTAAATGGTTCATCCCACGCATCCTAACATCACTAAAGTCTGTAGCAACGTGTTGATGTATTGGCAAGCCATAATGAAAGAAGCAATAAGAAAACACATTGCCTAGTTATGCCTCAACATCCTATCCACAGGCAGAACAACCATCACCCCTCGCTATGCCTAGCACACTAGTAGCAGATCTACAATATATGTTGAATGACTACTATAGAAGGTTTCCACCATCAACTCAGTCCACGCCACCTAGACCTGAGAGCTACCAGACACCTCGGCAAACTCAGGCTAATTCATCAGACCCTCTACTTCTCTCACCTGTTCTTTTCTGAGGGCGAGAAGCCTGAGATGACGCTTCAGTGTCATCTGAGGAAGGATGTTCTATGACTTTCTGTTTTTGCAGCCATAAGAGAAGTCTACCCTCACGGTCCTTGAGGGTTTTTTGACTAAAGGTGCAACAGATTTTGCAGTCTCTCACCTTGTGGTCTGGATGGAGGCAGTAGATACACTTCTTGTGGGGGTCATCAACATGCAGTCTCTTCTTCCCACAATTGTCACAGTCTCTGAACAGACCCTTCTTTGTCTTTTCAGACATGGCAAAGCTGTAGAGCTAGTTTCCTGAGAGAAAACAATCTTCAGTCAGAAATAAGGAAAAAACTGTGCAGAGCTCAGGGAGACTCCCTTCACACGACGTGCGGTAGAAAATCTGAGGGAATTCAGCCTCTGTTGGGAGTGTTTGGGAGGGGCTGAATCCTGATTGGTTGATACTGAAGTTTGGGTCTTTTCACAAAACAAAGTGGATAGACTGTAAAATACTCTAGGAGGCCTTCTGGGGCCTACTTGTTATACTTTTACTGACTTACTGCTTTATGTATTTAAACTTACCGTGAGGCTCCCACCTCGACGACGGGGATGATTCAAGCATGTGAATCTATGAAAGATACCAATACTGGAGAACTGCAGTTACAGGTAAGTAACTAATTTTCTTATGCTTGTTTATCCCCTTGGCTCCTGACTGTCTTCACAGTTTTGGATATTAGATTGAAGCTGTGAGTTAATTCACAATTGCTTTGGTGGGACTGGCCTTGATATTCAGTATCATGTTATCCAAAGGTTAGGACAGGGCTACACAGATTAATTGCTGCACCTCTCGCAGGTTGTTCCAACCTCATACATTATAGAGTGAGGGGCAGCATCTGTATAAAGCAGTATATCACAGCTGTAGTCTCTAGAGTCCTTAGTTGCAGATGGGCTTGTCAAGATCTGTGTAAATTGTAGAGCTTTGTCAACGGCACACATTGTGCCCATATTGTCTCAATTGCACCCTCAACGTTCCCTGACTCAGTATGACAGTTAATAAATAATTGATATTTTCTTATGTCTGTAGTAAGTGTACCAGCTCATCTCAGCAGATATAGTTGTAGGCTTTCACTTCGGGGTTTTAACCCCCTTTCTCTTGCTTGATTGTGTGTTAGAGAGATTCCATGCTGTGAGTGTCTTGCACAGGTGCTGCAAGCAGACTTTAAGGAGGAATGTGCTACATGTAGGGACTGATATCACCTCAGGATGGAACTGAAATATTATGCCTCCTGTTAGCCTATGTCACCAAACTACCTTCTCAGCACTCGGACTTTTAAATCTCTAGCGCTCATGACCAACACTGTACCTTGGTACACATTTCGAATAAAACCGCATACAACACATGCTTTAAATCAGAAGGGGTTCACCTCCCCTAAATAACCTCCGGCTGACGCGTCCTCTCAGGCCAGTTATCACCCAGTATATCAACTTCGTCTCTTAGCTAAGATATTGAAAATTTTGATATTCAACTGCTTCACTCTCCTTCTCAACCTATTAAACCCAGGCCAATCAAGCTTTTGGTATCTGCATTCCACAGAAACACGACTCACTGAGCTAACCTTGTCACCAGTGTACCTCTCTACCAACTCTCTTCCATCCTTGGTCTCTTGGACCCATCTGCTGCCTTTGAGACCATTGATAATCTCAGTACTATCCTTATTTTTTAATACTTGGGCATTATTAGACATGCTGACACCTAGTTCATTTCTTACCTCTCTAGCTGCTCTTTTATTGTCACTTTTCGCACTGTACCCCACCCCTCAGTAGCATCATAATTTTACCACTACCTGGTGGGCTGAGAAGGAACAAGGCATATAGAGGAGCGGTAGTCCAGTAAGTTAGTGTGTGAAGTCCAGTAAGTGCCATGTGTGTTAGAGATCCGTACCGTACAAGTATTGGAAAGATGGAATGTTTATTAAAGGCATAGCACAAAATATAGTTTAATGGGTCAAACAGGCACTTAAACATTGTGTCTCTGAAGTCCATCCGGCCTCATCTCCAATTTTGAAATTTCAACTCGGGGGTGCTGTTGCCTTCTGGCTTACTGAATAAATGAGTTAAAGGTGACAAATAAGTCATATAGAACAACCTCTTCATCCCCAAACAGGACTTCCCTTCATTTACCAGCTCCTTTTGTCCCATTCCCTAGATCGTTTGCTAAGAAAAGTGTACAGGATCCCAGGCTGTACTCAAATGTAAAATCAACCTGCTTGATGTACATCTGGTAACGCGTCCTTTTATGTTAATTTATTACACATTAGGACTCGTTTTAGGCCAATTAATCTTTTGACCCAGTTGAGAGACACCGTAGGACGAGATAGCTAATCAATATGTCATTCAATATATCAATAATGTCATCAATATTTATCACAACAATACATTTCACTTTGGTCAAAGACATTAATCAAATTGACGACGCAACCATGACCTTTCAGCCATGAATAACCACACCAGTTAATAGAATTTTATGAATTTTATTTCCTATTAGTTACAATCTAAAATTAGGTGCGTCAATCTTAAAGCCAAGAAACACAACAGCATAGTTATGATATGGCAACTTTGGTAAGATTTCAATAAGGCAAAAATCATAAACATTAGAATATAACACGACATAAACATAGATCAGAATATAGCATAGTATTGATATCACGTCAGTTCAACAAAGCATTGTCAGTCGTTTGTCTATTTGCGTCAGTTTGATGATCACCTGTCCTAACCACTAATTAGCATTGGCATGTTGGGCTTCATGCAAAACAATTTAGAACACCAATTTGGAAAACATCTAGCTATGGTCTCTGTCAAAAGCAAGCAGTTGGTACCTAGAAAGGAAAAGCAAGCAGACAAATTACAAATTGCATTGTCATAATTACCCTCCAGAGATTAGGTCAGTGCACAGGTTCAGTCTTCCTCTTCAGGACACCAGTCGAACGCCATCAGTCAAGGCTTAACTAAATGGGCATAAGGGCATTTCCCTCTTAAGAAGGAAAAGTGTAAAAAGGCAGTCTACGGGTGAAGATGGTTTCAATAAGTCTCAAAGTCACCAAACAGAGTGACAGAGTTTCTGGATAAAATCAATAGCATTCCCTACCTAATTCTAATGACCCTTCTGTGACATGGGTTTTTATCCCTTTTTCGTAGTACATTCCCCCAAAATTCTATTGGACACTTACCATACCCCACTATCTTTAACCTATCAAATTTAGCATTTAGTAATCCCAATTGTCACCCCACATTAGTTCACGGTTCTTTGATTGGTCTTCATAATTGACGTCTTCAGAGGTGGCACATCCGGCGTTACTTCATTCTTTGGCACGTCTTTTGGGTCAGCAGATTCATTGTCCATCGGTCTAAGTGACCTTGTACATTTCATTAATCTACATTTGTTTCAATTTATTCATAACTTTAAACCAAGGCACCGAATATGCGCTTGGAAACGGAATTAACATGGTTACATTCGTCTTCCAAGTTGAAGGAAAAAGAACATTTGCAGGGTCATGGCCCTTTGCGAGTCAGCACACTGGGAAAACAGAAAAAATGCATTTAATATGAGAGCTTGGGCAGCTAAAACCCGCAGCTCACGCTAACGTAAGGCCTATAAAGATTATGAATACAGATTCAGCAGTATAAATGTTAATATAAGCTTAATTAATCATAACATAAACATTTTATTCATCATTATTAGTTTGCGTATACATTGGTGGCCATTTACCGTGGTCACAATTCAGGTGCACGTTTAAGCAAAATCGCTATTTATTGTAGTTTTCTATGCAGCATCATCACACATTGATATAATATTGCATGTTAATAAAGATTGTATAAGCTACGCTCTCTCACATCCTTGCTGCTTTAAAAACGGTGACCTCCTTTGTAGTGAATTATTTGTTTGTTAAAGTGTTTTGTACAACGTTAACGTACAAATTACGTCCAGTGCTTGAAATGGAAAAATAGATGTTTCTGAGAAGTGCCAGTAAAGTATTACGTTTTTCTCGAGGAGAGCCGGTACACTCCTCTTATATAAAAAAAAAAGTGCTGGTACTCGGTACCGGCCCATTTAAAGCACTGATTACATCCACTACTAAATGCTCTGAAAGGCAGACAGGACAGGAAAAAATATGATATTCAGAGAACTACGGTAAGCACAGTTAGATTCAGATTAATAGATCATGGGGTACGAACTTGGAAGTGAGTCCTTATTTTTCGTTGGCACTGAATCCTTCTGGTTATGCCAAAACACAGAACATCCATGTTCTCTATGTAGGGAAGATGCATAGGAGAAAGGCCACATGTAGTTCCAACTCCCATTGTGGAGAATTCTGAGATAGAAGACAGAACACCAAGGCCCTCGTTAGAAGTTACAGGCTAAATTATTTGCACAGGAATGATACTTATCACATGTGGTACATACCACCTCTCTATTCCGCCCAACTTGTAATAATGGCCTTACAACCAAAGAGAGGAGCAACATAAACGACAAAATGGTGAAACAGCAGCTGACTGAGAAATCTAGGCAGTCATTACAGAAGGTGGTTTGTCAGGACACAGGTCAGTTATCCCTTATTAGTAGAATAGATGTGTTTCTAGCAGCTTAGGCTGATAGAAGGTAGCTATGGCAAAGCAGCTTAGGCTGAACTAGGAGACATGCAAAGCTCCTACTACCCCACTTATATCATATGCACAATATCATAAGAAACAACACAATACACAGAGTTACTAAAAATAAAGGTACTTTATTTTTATGATAATATGCCACAAGTATCTCATTGAGTACCCTCAGTAAGAAGGTAAGTAATATACACAAGTTATATGTACACAAACCCAAAACAGGTAAGTAAGAGTCAGAAAAGTAATGCCAACAGTGTAGAATTACAATAGGTTGCAATAGGCAAGCATAGGTCTAGGGGCAACACACACCATATACTCCAAAAGTGGAATGCGAATCACGAGTGGACCCCAGACCTATGGGAGCTTGTAGAGGGTCACTGGGACTGTAAGAAAACAGTCAGGGTGTCCAAGATACCCCACCCCAAGACCCTGAAAAGTAGGAGTAAAGTACACCTACTAACCCGAAAGGACACAATAGTCGTGATAGGGGGATTCTGCAAGAACAACAAACACCAGCAGTGCACTGAAAACGGATTCCTGGACCTGAGGACCTGCAAAGCAAGGGGACCAAGTCCAATAGTCGCGACAGTGTCCAGAGGGGGCAGGGGCCCAGAAAACCCCAGATGAAGGTGCAAGGAAGCTGCCTCCGGATGGAAGAAACTTGGAGTTCTGCAACAACGAAGAGGACTAGGAACTTCTCCTTTGGTTGGAAGATGTCCCACGTCGCTATGAAGGTTGCAGAAGTGTTCCCACGCAGAAATACCGCAAACAAGCCTTGCTAGCTGCAAGGGTCGCAGTAGAGGTTTTTGGGTGCTGCTGGGGACCAGGAAGGACCAGGATGTCGCTCCTTGTAGGAGGAGACAGAGGGGGCGCGCTCAGCAACCCAGAGAGCCCCCACAGAAGCAGGCAGCACCCGCAGAAGTACCCTAACAGGCACTTGGAAGATTTGTGAACCAGAGTCCACGCAGAGTTACAAAGGAGGGTCCCACGACGTCGGTGGCCAACTCAGAGGGTTGAGCACTGCTGGACGGAGTGCCGGGGACCCAGGCTAGTCTGAGCATGAAGGAAATCCTGGAAGAGGGCACAGGAGCCGGAGCAGCTGCAAATCATGCAGTACACAGGTTTGCAGTCTAGCGTGGGGCGGCAAGGACTTACCTCCACCAAACTTGGACTAAATGATCACTGGACTGTGGGTGTCACTTGGATAGAGTTCCTGTGTTCCAGGGACCACGCTCGTCAGGATGAGAGGGGACCCAGAGGACCGGTGATGCAGTCTTTTGGTGCCTCCGTTGGCAGGGGGAAGATTCTGTCGACCCACGGAATATTTCTTCTGTGCTTCTGGTGCAGGGTGAAGGCAGGTGACCCCCAGAGCATGCTCAACCAGGAAACAGTCGAGAAAGCCGGCAGGATGAGGCGCTACAATGTTGCTGGTAGTCGTCTTGCTACTTTGTTGCGGTTTTGCAGGCGTCCTGGAGCAGTCAGCGGTCGATCCTTGGTAGAAGTCGAAGAGGGAGATGCAGAGGAACTCTGGTGAGCTCTTGCATTCGTTATCTGAATAATTCCCCAGAGGAGAGATCCTAAATAGCCAGAAAAGGAGGTTTGGCTACCAAGAAAGGAGGATTGGCTACCAAGAGAGGTAAGAGCCTATCAGAGGGGGTCTCTGACGTCACCTGCTGGCACTGGCCACTCAGAGAAGTCCATTGCGCCCCCAACACCTCTGTTTCCAAGATGGCAGAGGTCTGGGACACACTGGAGGAGCTCTGGGCACCTCCCCTGGGAGGTACTGGTCAGGGAAGTGGCCACTCCCCTTTCCTTTGTCCAGTTTCACGCCAAAGCAGGGCTGGGGGGATCCCTGAACCGGTGTAGACTGGCTTATGCAGAGATGGGCACCATCTGTGCCCATCAAAGCATTTCCAGAGGCTGGGGAGGATACTCCTCCCCAGCCCTTCACACCTATTTCCAAAGGGAGAGGGTGTAACACCCTTTCTCAGAGGAAATCCTTTGTTCTGCCTTCCTGGGCCAGGGCTGCCTGGACCCCAGGAGGGCAGAATCCTGCCTGAGGGGTTGGCAGCAGCTGCAGTGGAAACCCCAGAAAGGCAGTTTGGCAGTACCCGGGTTCTGTGCTAGAGACCCGGGGATCATGGAATTGTCCCCCCAATACCAGAATGGTATTGGGGTGACAATTCCATGATCTTAGACATGTTACATGGCCATGTTCGGAGTTACCATTGTTACGCTATTCATAGGTAGTGACTTATGTATAGTGCACGCGTGTAATGGTGTCCCTGCACTCACAAAGTCTGGGGAAATTGCCCTGAACGATGTGGGGGCACCTTGGCTAGTGCCAGGGTGCCAACGTACTAAATAACTTGGCACCCAACCTTCACTAAGTGAAGGTTAGACATATAGGTGACTTATAAGTTACTTATGTGCAGTGAAAAATGGCTGTGAAATAACGTGGACGTTATTTCACTCAGGCTGCAGTGGCAGGCCTGTGTAAGAATTGTCTGAGCTCCCTATGGGTGGCAAAAGAAATGCTACAGCCCATAGGGATCTCCTGGAATCCCAATACCCTGGATACCTCAGTACTATATACAAGGGAATTATATGGGTGTACCAGTGTGCCAATGAGAATTGGTAAATTTAGTCACTAGCCTGCAGTGACAAATTTAGAAAGCAGAGAGAGCATAAACACTGAGGTTCTGGTTAGCAGAGCCTCAGTGATACAGTTAGGCACCACACAGGGAACACATACAAGTCACATACTATGAGAACTGGGGTCCTGCCTGGCAGGATCCTAGTGACCCCAGGGCTAAAACAACATACATACAGTGAAATATGGGGGTAACGTGCCAGGCAAGATGGCACTTTCCTACACAACCATCCCCCCCCCCCCCCCCCCCCAACGAAGGACAATAAGACTAGCCATGACCTGATGAGTCTTCACTGTCGAAGTGGAAATATCTGGAGAGTCCATCTGCATTGGAGTGGGTACTCCCTGGTCTATGTTCCACTGTATAGTCCATTCCCTGTAGAGATATGGACCACTTCAACAATTTAGGGTTTTCACCTTTCATTTGTTTTTGCCAAAGTATAGGTTTGTGGTCTGTCTGAACAATAAAGTGAGTGCCAAACAGGTATGGCCTCAACTTTTTCAGTGCCCAGACCACAGCAAAGGCCTCCCTCTCTATGGCAGACCAACGCTGTTCTCTAGGGGTCAACCTTCTGCTGCTAAAAGCAACTGGTTGATCCTGGCCGTCAAAATTCAGTTGTAATAAGACTGCCCCTACCCCTAATTCAGATGCATCAGTTTGAACAATTAATTTCTTGGATTAACATGGGCGTTTTAGGACAGGTGCAGAGCACATGGCCTGTTTGAGCTTCTCAAAAGCTTTCTGACAGCTAGCTGTCCATAACACCTTCTCAGGCATTTTCTTGTTTGTGAAATCATTAAGAGGGGCTGCTATGGAGCCATAATTTTTTATTAATCTCCTGTAATACCCTGTGAGGCCTAAAAAGGCTCTCACCTGGGTCTGAGTTGTAAGGGGAACCCAATCCATGATTGTCTGGATTTTCCCCTGTAGTGGTGCAATCTGTTCCCCACCTACCAGGTGGCCCAGATAAACCACTTTTCCCGGCCCTATCTAGCACTTTGAGGCCTTGATAGTGAGGCCTGCCTTTTGCAGGGCCTCCAAAACTTTCCAAAGGTGGACCAGGTGCTCATCCCAGGTTGAGCTAAAGACAGCAATATCATCAAGATATGCTGCACTGAAAGCTTCAAACCCTTGCAGGACTGTGTTCACCAACCTCTGAAAGTGGCAGGTGCATTTTTCAAACCAAAGGGCATTTCTGTGAATTGGTAGTGCCCTCCTATAGTAGAAAATGCAGTCTTTGGTTTAGCATCTTCTGCCAATCTGATCTGCCAATACCCTGCAGTCAGATCAAAAGCGCTAAGATACTTGGCAGATGCCAGTGTATCAATGAGCTCATCTGCCCTGGGTATAGGGTGAGCATCAGTTTTTGTTACCTGATTGATCCCTCTGTAGTCTACACAAAACCTCCTCTCCCTCTTTCCATCTTTGGTGTGAGGTTTTGGTACAAGCACCACTGGGCTAGCCCATGGGCTTTCAGAAGGTTCAATCCCTCCCAGATCCAACATTTTCTGCATCTCTTGTTTAATGCAGTCTCTGACATGGTCAGGCTGCCTATAAATTGTACTTTTGCCAGGCAGGCTGTCTCCAGTGTCAATTGTGCGTTCACACCAGGATGTTGTACCTGGTACAAGTGAAAAGAGGTCTGAAAATTGGCTTACGAGATTGATGCAGTTGTCTTTCTGTTCTGCAGTCAGACAATCTGCCAAAACTACTCCCTCCACTAAGGCGTCTGCTTCAGTGGTGGAGAAGAGATCAGGGAGAGGGTCACTCTCTTCTTCCTGTCCCTCATCTGTTGCCATGAGCAGGGTGAGATCAGCCCTGTCATAGTAGGGTTTCAGGCGGTTGACATGAATCACCCCAAGGGGACTCCTGGCAGTGCCCAGGTCTACCAAATAGGTAACCTCACCCTTCTTCTCAACAATTAGATGGGGTCCACTCCATTTATCTTGGAGTGCTCTTGGGGCCACAAGCTCCAATACCCACACCTTCTGTCCTGGTTGGTACTGGATCAGAAAAGACTTCTGGTCGTGCCATTGCTTTTGCAGCTCCTGGCTGGCCTGAAGGTTTTTACTGGCCTTTTTCATGTACTCAGCCATTCTGGATCTTAGGCCAAGTACATAATCCACTATGTCCTGTTTAGAAGCTTTTAAAGGTTGTTCCCAACCCTCCTTCACAAGAGTGAGTGGACCTCTTACAGGGTGCCCAAAGAGGAGTTCAAAGGGGCTGAAGCCCACTCCTTTCTGGGGTACCTCCCTGTAAGCAAAAGGGAGGCAAGGCAGGACATCCCACCTCCTCCTGAGTTTTTCAGGGAGTCCCATTATCGTTCCTTTAAGAGTTTTATTAAACCTCTCAACCAGTCCATTTGCCTGTGGATGGTAAGGGGTGGTGAACTTGTAGGTAACACCACACTCCTTCCACATTGCTTTCAAGAATGCAGACATGAAGTTGCTACCTCTGTCTGATACTACTTCTTTAGGAAAACCCACCCTGGAAAAGATTCCCAGGAGGGCCTTTGCCACTGCTGGGGCTGTAGTGGTCCTTGAAGGTATGGCTTCAGGATATCTTGTGGCATGGTCCACAACCACCAAGATAAATCTATTGCCTGAACCAGTAGGAGGGTCAAGGGGGCCAACTATGTCAACCCCTACCCTTTCAAAGGGCACCCCAACTACTGGAAGTGGAATTAGAGGGGCCTTTGGAGTGCCACCAGTCTTGCCACTGGCTTGGCAGGTCACACAAGACTTGCAAAAATCTTTTGTGTCCTCTGACATACGAGGCCATTGAAACAAGGGGACAAGTCTTTCCTAAGTTTTTATCTGGCCCAAATGCCCAGCCAAAGGAATATCATGTGCTAGAGTGAGAAGAAACTCTCTGTACTGCAGGGAAATGACCAATCTCCTAGCTGCTCCAGGTTTTGGGTCCTTTGACTCTGTGTTCAAGAGGTTATCTTCCCAGTATACTCTATGGCTGTCACTGATATCCCCATTTTGATGTTTGACAGCTTGCTGTCTGAGACCCTCTAATGTGGGACAGGTTTGCTGTGCCACACTCAGCTCTTCCCTGGCAGACCCCCCTCCACCCAAAAGCTCAGCAGTGTCTGCTGCCAGCTCCTCTGGTGTAGGTTCTGCATAAGGATGAAATTCTTCTTCCTCAGAAGGGGAATCATCTGTAGAGGGAGGGATAGTGGGTAGGGATTTACTCTTGCTACCCCTAGCTTTATGGAGCACTTGGTCCATTGTTCCAGGATCCAAGTTACCCTGTCCTTTTTCCTTTTTGGCCTGAGCCCTGGTTAAAGCAAAAATATGCCCAGGAATGCCCAGCATTGCTGCATGAGCCTCCAACTCCACTTCTGCCCAAGCTGATGTCTCTAAATCATTCCCTAGTAGACAGTCTACAGGTAAATCTGAGGCAACCACAACTTTCTTTGGACCAGTAAACTCCACCCCCCCCCCCAGTTGAGATTCACAACAGCCATGGGGTGGCTAAGAGTGTTGTTATGAGCGTCTGTCACTTGGTACTGCTCACCAAGTAGGTGTTGTTCAGGGTGGACCAGTTTTTCTATCACCATAGTTACACTGGCTCCTGTGTCCCTGTAGGCCTGAACCTCAACACCATTTATTAGGGGAAGTTGCTTGTACGTATCCATATTAAGGGGACAAGCAACCAAGGTGGCCAAATCAATGGCACCTTCAGAGACTAAAATAGCCTCTGTGGTCTCCCTAACAAGACCAACCCCAACTACATTGCCAATAGTGAGCCCAGGTACACCCTTGAATTGGCTATTAGTAGTAGATTTCCCACCACCACTGCTATTACTAGGGGCACTAGAATTTGCAGCAGGGGTTGTGGTGGTGGGAGGTTTGGTGTTTTCTTTGGGCAGCTGGAAACAGTTGCCCAATGGCCTTTGACTTTACACAAATAACACCAAGGCTTTTTAGGTTGATTATTGGAAGAGGATTTGGACCCACCACCCCCAGAGGATTTTTGTGGGCCTGATGAAGACTCAGTATGTTTACCTTTGTCCCCACCCTTGTCAGAAGACTTACCACCCTTCTTCTTGTCATCCTTGTCACCCCCTGTATGAACGTTTCTGTTCACCCTTGTTCTGACCCACTTGTCTGCCTTCTTTCCCAATTCTTGGGGAGAGGTCAGATCCGAGTCCACTAGGTATTGGTGCAACAAGTCAAACACACAGTTGTTCAGAAAATGCTCTCTCAGAATAAGATTGTACAGGCTTTCATAGTCAGATACCTTACTGCCATGTAACCCCCCCCCCCCCCCCCCCCCCCCAAGGCCTTCACTGAAGAGTCTACAAAATCTGTCCAGTCTTGAGAAGACTCTTTTCTGGTGTCTCTGAACTTAATCCTGTATTGTTCAGTGGTTAAGCCAAATCCATCCAAGAGTGCATCTTTCAATACTGTGTAGTTGTTGGCTTCACTTTCTCTAGCAGTAAGGAGCCTATTCCTACCCTTTCCATTGAAAGATAGCCACAAAATAGCAGCCCACTGCCTTTGAGGGCCCAACTGTACCATACAGGCCCTCTCAAGTGTAGCAAACCACTTATTAATGTCATCCCCCTCCTTGTAAGGGGGGACTATCTTGTGGAGATTCCTGGAATCTTGCTCTCTAACAGGACTGCTATCAGGAATACTGCTGCTGCCACCATGGGGTACTAACCCCAACCTCTGTCTTTCCTTCTCAATGTCTATGGATTCCCTATCTAAGGCCAGCTGTTGCTGTTTAAGCTTCAGTCTGGTCTCTTCAACCCTCAACTTTTTGAGTTCCCTTTCTAATAAGTTATCCTCAGGGTGGGTGGGTTGGGAATGCTTTGACACAGATGACAAATTGGAAACTTCAGAGGGGGACCTGTCCCTAACTGTCTGGACCCTGGTAACCTGGCCTCTAGGGATAAAGGATGCCCTACTGTTATGGGAACCCTTATCACTACCAGCGTCACTAGGTGCCCTGCTAGGGGGCAGGCCCTGATAAGAACCCTCCCCACCATTCTCAGGGAACTCTCCCGAGTCAGACTGGGAAGCTTCCACATTTTCTAACCTCTCATTTGATGGGCCAGACTGGTTCTGGTCATCCACAAAAAGCATGTTAAAAATAAACTCTTTTGTAGGGCTCTTTCCTATACATAAACCTCTATCCAGGTAGAGACTCCTTAAAATTTTGTAGTTCAAACTGTTATAAGTAGCATTGACAGTTTTGAGAGTGGAATCTACAACAGACATGATAGTAAAAGGTTTAAGGATAGGGAGGAGAGAGAAAAAGTTTTAGAACTTTTGAAAGCACAGAGAAAAAAACTTCTTCTAACTTTTAGAAAACATTTTTTGAAGTTTTAAGAAACTTTTCCGAACTTTGTAAAAAGTTTTAGGATAGAAAAGCAAACTTTTTGGGTTAAGTGTACATACACTGAACTGTTTGGTATATGATTCTCTTATGAAAAGTACAAAATGACAAAGTGGTAAAGCAGTTGCAAGTACTTATCCCACCACTGCACCACCAATGTAGGAGGCTGGCCTGGCTTGTAGTGGGTACCAGAGGTACTTACACTCTGTGCCAGGTCCAGTTATCACTTATTAGTAGAATAGATGTGTTTCTAGTAGCTTAGACTGATAGAAGGTAGCTATGGCAAAGCAGCTTAGGCTGAACTAGGAGACATGCAAAGCTCCTACTATACCACTTATATCATATGCACAATATCATAAGAAAACACAATACACAGAGTTACTAAAAATAAAGGTACTTTATTTTTATGACAATATGCCACAAGTATCTCAGTGAGTACCCTCAGTAAGAAGGTAAGTAATATACACAAGTTATATGTACACAAACCCAAAACAGGTAAGTAAGAGTCCGAAAAGTAATGCCAACAGTGTAGAATTACAATAGGTTGCAATAGGCAAGCATAGGGCTAGGGGCAACACAAACCATATACTCAAAAAGTGGAATGCGAATCACGAGTGGATCCCATACCTATGGGAGCTTGTAGAGGGTCGCTGGGACTGTAAGAAAACAGTCAGGGTGTCCAAGATAACCCACCCCAAGACCCTGAAAAGTAGGAGTAAAGTACACCCACGTCGCGATGAAGGTTGCAGAAGTGTTCCCACGCAGAAATACCGCAAACAAGCTTTGCTAGCTGCAAGGGACGCGGTAGAGGTTTTTGGGTGCTGCTGGGGACCAGGAAGGACCAGAATGTTGCCCCTTGGAGGAGAAGACAGAGGGGGCACTCAGCAACTCAGAGAGCTCCCACAGAAGCAGGCAGCACCCACAAAAGTACCCGAACAGGCACTTGGAAGATTTGTGAACCGGAGTCCACGCAGAGTTACAAAGGAGGGTCCCACGACGTCGGAGGCCAACTCAGAGAGTTGAGCACTGCAGAACGGAGTGCTGAGGACCCAGGCTAGTCTGTGCACGAAGGAAATCCTGGAAGAGTGCACAGGAGCCGGAGCAGCTGCAAATCATGCAGTATACAGATTTGCAGTCTAGCGTAGGGAGGCAAGGACTTACCTCCACCAAACTTGGACTGAAGGATCACTGGATTGTGGGTGTCACTTGGATAGAGTTCCTGTGTTCCAGGGACCACGCTCGTCAGGATGAGAGGGGACCCAAAGGACCGGTGATGCAGTCTTTTGGTGCCTACATTGGCAGGGGGAAGATTCCGTCGACCCACAGGAGATTTCTTCTGTGCTTCTGATGCAGGGTGAAGGCAGGTGACCCCCAGAGCATGCACAACCAGGAAAAAGTTGAGAAAGCTGGCAGGATGAGGCGCTACAATGTTGCTGGTAGTCATCTTGCTACTTTGTTGCGTTTTTGCAGGCGTCCTAGAGCAGTCAGCGGTCGATCCTTGGTAGAAGTTGAAGAGGGAGATGCAGAGGAACTCTGGTGAGCTCTTGCATTCGTCATCTGAAGAATTCCCCAGAGGAGAGACGCTAAATAGCCAGAAAAGGAGGTTTGGCTACCAAGAGAGGTAAGAGCCTATCAGAGGGGGTCTCTGACGTCGCCTGCTGGCACTGGCCACTCAGAGCAGTCCAGTGTGCCCCCAACACCTCTGTTTTCAAGATGGCAGAGGTCTGGGACACACTGGAGGAGTTCTGGGCATCTCCCATGGGAGGTGCTGGTCAGGGGAGTGGTCACTCCCTTTTCCTTTGTCCAGTTCCGCGCCAGAGCAGGGCTGGGGGATCCCAGAAACGGTGTAGACTGGCTTATGCAGAGATGGGCACCATCTGTGCCCATCAAAGCATTTCCAGAGGCTGGGAGAGGCTACTCCTCCCCAGCCCTTCACACCTATTTCCAAAGGGAGAGGGTCTAACACCCTCTCTCAGAGGAAATCCTTTGTTCTGCCTTCGTGGGCCACGGCTGCCTGGACCCCAGGAGGGCAGAATCCTGTCTGAGGGGTTGGCAGCAGCTGCAGTGGAAACCCTGGAAAGGCAGTTTGGCAGTACCCGAGTTCTGTGCTAGAGACCCGGGGGATCATGGAATTGTCCCCCCAATACCAGAATGGTATTGGGGTGACAATTCCATGATCTTAGACATGTTACATGGCCATGTTCGGAATTACCATTGTGATGCTATACATAGGTAGTGACCTATGTATAGTGCACACGTGTAATGGTGTCCCTGCACTCACAAAGTCCAGGGAAATTGCCCTGAACAATGTGGGGGCACCTTGGCTAGTGCCAGGGTGCCCACACACTAAGTAACTTGGCACCCAATCTTCACTAAGTGAAGGTTAGACATATAGGTGACTTATAAGTTACTTATGTGCGGTGAAAAATGGCTGTGAAATAACGTGGACGTTATTTCACTCAGGCTGCAGTGGCAGGCCTGTGTAAGGATTGTCTGAGCTCCCTATGGGTGGCAAAAGAAATGCTGCATCCCATAGGGATCTCCTGGAACCCCAATTCCTTGGGTACCTCAGTACCATATACAAGGGAATTATATGGGTGTCCCAGTGTGCCAATGAGAATTGGTAAATTTAGTCACTAGCCTGCAGTGACAAATTTAGAAAGCAGAGAGAGCATAAACACTGAGGTTCTGGTTAGCAGAGCCTCAGTGATACAGTTAGGCACCACCCAGGGAACACATACAGGACACATACTATGAGCACAGCAAAAGCCTCCCTCTCTATGGCAGACCAACGCTTTTCTCTAGGGGTCAACCTTCTGCTGATAAAAGCAACTGGTTGATCCTGGACCTCAGAATTCAGTTGTGATAAGACTGGCCCTACCCCTAATTCAGATGCATCAGTTTGAACAATTAATTTCTTGGAGTAACATGGGCGTTTTAGGACAGGTGCAGAGCACATGGCCTGTTTGAGCTCCTCAAAAGCTTTCTGACAGCTAGCTGTCCATAACACCTTCTTAGGCATTTTCTTGCTTGTGAGATCATTAAGAGGGGCTGCTATGGAGCCATAATTTTTAATGAATCTCCTGTAATACCCTGTGAGGCCTAAAAAGGCTCTCACCTGGGTCTGAGTTGTAGGGGGAACCCAATCCATGATTGTTTGGATTTTCTCCTGTAGTGGTGCAATCTGTTCCCCACCTACCAGGTGGTCCAGATAAACCACTTTTCCCTGCCCTATCTGGCACTTTGAGGCCTTGGTAGTAAGGCCTGCCTTTTGCAGGGCCTCCAAAACATTCCAAAGGAGGAACAGGTGCTCAACCCAGGTTGAGCTAAAGACAGCAATATCATCAAGATATGCTGCACTGAAAGCTTCCAACCCTTGCAGGACTGTGTTCACCAACCTCTGAAAGTGGCAGGTGCATTTTTCAAACCAAAGGGCATTTCTGTGAATTGGTAGTGCCCTCCTATAGTAGAAAATGCAGTCTTTGGTTTAGCATCTTCTGCCAATCTGATCTGCCAATACCCTGCAGTCAGATCAAAAGTGCTAAGATACTTGACAGATGCCAGTATATTAATGAGCTCATCTGTCCTGGGTATAGGGCGAGCATCAGTTTTTGTTACCTGATTGAGCCCTCTGTAGTCTACACACGAATTGAGAATTGATAAAGTTAGTCACTAGCCTGCAGTGACAAAGTTAGAAAGCAGAGAGAGCATAAACACTGAGATTCTGGTTAGCAGGGCCTCAGTGATACAGTTAGGCACCACACAGGGAACACATACAGGGCACATACTATGAGCACTGGGGTCCTACCTGGCAGGATCCTAGTGACCCAAGGGCTAAAACAACATACATACAGTGAAATATGGGGGTAACATGCCAGGCAAGGTGGTACTTTCCTACAAGGGGTGTTCTTACTCGTGTAGTTTTAAAGACCACAGGCAGCCCTCGCCCTCTACAGGAGATTTTGCACAGTGGTGGCCAGTGGCACTTCCTCCACTATGGCAGAGGAGCATCGCTCCCAGCCAGAAGCAACCGCTGCAAATCCTTTCACAAGGAAAGGATAATAAACTGTGTGATGAGCAGTGAAGGCAGTGCACTTTGCACTCCCCTCACAGTGCATGTGTGCTTGACCGGCTGTCTCGGGCCAGCCAAACACAAATGCGCAGTAGGCTCTCTCCAGCCCAGCAACACCGTTGCTGGGCTGGAAAGAGCCTGCACAGGCTCCCAATTTGCCTGGGATCGCCCTGGAGGGGCACTCCCAGCCAATCCTGATGCTGCTGTGAGCATCGTCAGGATTGGCCGCAGGACAGGGTGGGAGCCTGTGCCTGCCTGGCCCAGAGACGATGCAGGATCGGCAGCCTGCAGCACGGAGATAAGATTGTTTTTTTTTTTAAATGTATGTAATTAATTAATCTGCCCCCACCCCCTGCATACCGCCCCCAGTAATCCCTACAAGACGCAACTGGTGGTGGCAACACTTTATTCAAAAGACACAAGCGGTGGTGAAAGCCCCAAGAGGGAAATCAGTGGGTGATCAAAGATTAAAAACTCAGGGCCGAGGGTGGCTTATTCTTTGAGAGATTGGTGTGACTTGACCAAAATATGACTATCTGAAGTTTCTCCATAACGCAAATTTTGTTATTGATCTCACAAAGATGTAGAGTGGTGATCTTTGGGTCAGGTTGGCTTGATCTGCAAAGGGACAGCCCAGTATGGCACCCATCTTAGGCCAGGGTCACCTTCCTTAAAAAATACCTGTTGCAATGAAAAATAACGAAAAAGGAGTACTTTATGTTTAGTTTGTATATATGAGGTATACCATCTAACATGACTAAAATGTAACTGTTTTTTGCACTTTTAACATCAAAATAGTCTCTCGTGGTTTGCAATGGAAACACTCCATATGAGGCAGAACAATACACTAGCAAGGCAGTAGCACATGGTGAGTGATAAGCCTGCCTATGAAGCGACCATGTGTATATTTTTTTAACAGTAGATGGCTACGAGACATATCAAAAATTGGATTGCTTCCTATATACAGTTAATATATGAGATAAAGGTGTAAAACAGTGCCTCATGAATTACAATACAAGCACTCTGTTGTGGGTGGAATGATACACCATGCAGACAATAGCATTACGTGAGAGAGAAACTTTAAAGAATTTGTAACAATAGGTCAGCCTGACTGCTAATTTGACCTGTATTGAGTGTGGATTGGTGTAGAACACACTAAGCCACTGGGAAAGTTGTTAATATGGCTTGCTTTAGCCAATTGAACAGGGGTGTTGAAACTAGTTTAGAGGCTTCTGAACCGTGCCAGATTTTCAGGATAACCACATAAAAGCTATGTACAAACAGAGATTCTTAATGGAAATAGGAGGGGTGTGGATTTAGCCACTTGGACTTACATTGGATGCCATTTCAATCATATAGCAAATAAGTAATCATAAGGTAATTTCAACTATGCTTCGGCCTTGGTGCCAGCTGAGAACTTATTTTTATAGTGCACTTGCTAGGCACATCTGCGGCTACCAACCATAGTAAATAATAAATGGTACTGACCTTATAAGTATAAAAGCTGAGTCTGCCTTGCCAGGATTTCGACTCTTATCCTCTGGGTCACTTTACTTGTCAGTGGAGCATGTTCAGCTAGGTGAGCCATCTTTCTGATTTAGAGATTTTTGTAGAGGCAGAAGAAATAGGAAGGTGCTGTTGACAGGCGTCTTGCGTCACAGAAGGTTGGCCTTAGCATTTGTTGCACAGTTCTGAACTGCACATGCTGGCTTGTCAGACACGTGCCCTAATCTAGCTGGCCAGAAGAGTAACACGTTTCTGAGGTCTTCTTGATGTCAGTAAGTTCTCCATGTCCATTATGTTGTGACTATGCACTGCGATCAGCCATGAAATGGTGGTATTGATCAGGTGATTGGATCCACAGCAATTATTTCCCACGCTTGTTTTTTTTTGTGTGGAATGGCTGTCGTCTCCTAGATGGTTTACATGATATCAGGCAAGGTGAGGGCACTGAAAGAATATGTTGCATAAATCATTGACTCAGCCCACATATTAAAACTGCCCTGAACTCAGCCGGAAGCTTGCGACCAAGTGCTTGGATTTTCTTGTTCGGTTGGACCTCGGGAAGAGGAGCATAACTATCAAGAAATACATTTTTTTTAAAAACTACTGGACGTGGAAAGGCCAATAAGGTTGCATCTGTTGCAATCTCATACTGGGGAAAACCATAAAACAAGATTTCCTCGATTGCGTGTGGCTGAGCTATTTGTTTTAGTCTGAAAGCCACAATGCATTATAACGGCATACAGATAGAATGGGGCTATGTAGTGATGGAGTATGTTCGCGTGTGCTCCCAAAATTTCACAGCGAAAGCCATGTTTATTGTCTAATGGGCGTAAATCACTCTGATCTGGGCGAGACCGCAGGGATTCAGGGACCCCCCACTCTTTATTTTAGATGCACTCAATTTACTCATTTGAAGTTAAAATTGTTGACTTAATGAGGTTGGTTCACATCTTTGGCGATATTTCAGAAAAAGAAGATGCTGGTTTCTAATTACATGGAAGTTCACGCCCATTAATCCATCCATATATTAACACCCGGGGAGTCCTTCTGATTAATGTTATTATCATCAGTGATAACGAGGCACTTACTGGAAGTGTTGCTGGGTGGTAATTATACTCTACATGAGATCTGTCTTCCCCCATTATCAGCAGGGAGTGTAACTCTGCTCTCATTGTTTAACAAAGAGTTTGCCCTTTAGATCTGCACTTAGCTCATGCAGTAACCGAATTCTCCAAAGTATAGCAGTGCTCGGTCTGGGCAGGGTGTTATTCGGGACGCTGCTTCTGCTGGCTTTGTTGGTCCTCTTTAGCTGTAGTCTCCTTTGCTTTGCTCATACGGGCTTGAAAGAAGGTCTGCACAAAGACCATGGGCAGGTGGAACTGTGGCTGTCTGGCCGTTGTCAGAGTTATGTCTTAATTCGCCCATAACAAAGGCCTGGGAGGTAAAGGATACAGTTGCCAATTGTCCAGTTTTGATCTACACAGTTCAGAATTGATGTAATCAGTCCAGATTAAAAGGACCACCTCCATGAATTCCTACGTTGTGTTCAGGACTGGAGTCACCTTTGTGCATGACTTAGCACCTTCGTCTTTGGGGCTGTAATGAGCTCAGGTCAGTAGAGCGATATCTGTGAGTGGTGTGAACAAAAAGTGACAGATTTAAAGAAGGTGCTGGCCAGAGTGGTTGTTTTTGCAAATCCCATTTTAACCCAGGCACACCACACATTTTATGCATTTGGACACTAAAAAAATATGATCTTGAAGGCTAGTTCAGAGCACACAGCTCACCCCTGAGCTATCCAATACACATTTTCTCCCGACACCACCCTCCACTTATGGGCTCCAAAAGGAGACATGCCTTACAACAGAGTGCCGGATCATATGTTCCATAGTATCTCAGGCTAGTAGAGTACCGGGTACCTCACAGGACACCTAAGATCCTGAAGTGTCCAAATGACCAACATATTTGGTGAGATGATCATGAGTCGTAATATGTATATTGTTATATTTTAATTGACCAGTGGTTGCCTAGGCTCTGCTAGAGAGAAACATGCTGCTTAGATGATGTGGCTTGCTAATCTTAGAATGTACCATCAGACTGGAAGAATTCAACGCCAGTGTATTCCTCAATTCACTTTGTGTCTATAATGCAGATGCTGTTTTTATTGTTAACAACCAGCCATTGTTTATGGAACCCTCCATCATTCAAAAGGGACTGTGAATCAAACTATCTAGAGGATTCCACGTCTCCATCTAGACTTCTTTCGGACAAAGCAAAGAAAATGCTTCTTCAAAGAATCCCAGATGGGTACTTCATAAGACATTGTCTAATTGTAAGACACATTCACCTGCATACACTTTTTAGAGATTTAATCTAGCAGAAAGTGTCCCTTTACTGTGCATGTCCTGCACACTGCCGCAAGTCGTAATTTCAAGAATTTAACTGTGCTACTTTTCAAATCACCCCCTGGAACTTGTGATTAAAACAACTTTATAAACGTGGCCTTTCCAAGAAGGTAATGGTAGAGAGACTGATGAATATCTCTAATTTGTGGGTACATCACATCTGTCCTGGGTACTGATGTTTGACGCCTTATTGTATCTAAACCAAATGTCTACTGTGAATAAAACGCATGCAAAGTAACCTCACCTAATAACATCTCGATTTTTGTAGAAATTGTGCTGTCTGCAACAGGAGTACTAACTCAGTGATTCCATAATTTAGTTCAACAGCTTCTCTCATCACAAACACAGAGCAGCAACCCCAGCCCATGTTTCGGAGTTATTTGCAGTCCATGCACTAATTTATAGATTTACTGAGGCAGTGCGCGTACCGTAGACTGCACAGTTTCTCCAACAAACTTTGAAAAAGTTAGTAGGACTGTCTTATGGATGAATGTGTGTTTTGCATCACTGATATGTTTTGGCAGTGGCTATCTCATTACACATGCTTTCTGTCACTCATCTCAGCACTCATGCATCCATTCAACCATCCACTGACTCATTTTTATATTCATCCTCTGTCACAACCACCATAAAACACCCACACAGCAACAAATGTAAGATAAATTAAAAGAATACAAGTAGAAACAAAAAACATGCTGCTTTCTTCACAAACCGTCATTCTCAGGGCAAGAGAAGTCACCAGTGACTGATGTGGACTGAACCGTCACCCTAGGAAGTACACTGTCATGGATGGAAATAGAGTATAAGTGTCACTCAGACAGAACAATGACAGAATAAGGTTAACTCAAAGGCCCTCTATATACCTCTTTGGATAGCCATTATTTTTTATTACAAGATTCTGACAGACAGTTTAGCCAGTCAGGTCTTCTGAAGATATTCCATCAAGAAATTATGCAGTGGAAAATGTTATCTCCCTAGTGTTCATCAGAGGGGTAACCCTCACCAAAATTGTTCCCTACAGAGGTAATCTGTTGTCTTGTAACCATAACCACCTCATACCTACTGTGCTGGTCATAAGGATTCCCCAAAAAAAGCCATGAGGTATACCATAATAAAATTACAAATAAGTACAAAATTGCAGTGGTTAAAATGATATAAAATCTGTACTAATAGAGCCTAACTAGGATTCCCATAATAGAAATCTTCCTCTATGGTTTGTTTGGGTGGGTCACCAAACCCATGCTTACAGTGGTAATCTCCAAGATCCTGTGTATCAAAATAATAGCCCTTGTCGAAATTTAAATTATACTAGCATAATTTGCATAATTTCAGGAATTTTGTGTGAGACTTGTTATGCGTTCTTCTCAAAATTACTCCATTGCGCCACAACACATAAATATGGAGCCGTTTGGAGTAAAATTATAGCATGGTGGCAAGAAAACAACACCAGAACCTGATCGGCTGTTGTTTGCAGTTTCTCAGTTTTTCGTGCTATTTTTTTAGGGTGAAATGGGTCCTTGTGTCAAAAATTGATGTAAGGGCGCATTTAGCTCTACAAATAGTGCTGAATGCCGTATTTGCATTTTGGGTAATTTTCCTAACATTTTGTGTAATTATCTAGAAGCAGATTACGACACACCTCTAATAAAAACCTGCCCAATGCCTTTAGAAACAGTGTCATACCAATCCTCTCTTAAAAGCCCATTACCTTTAACACATGCTTTTTACTGTGAATCGGGCCTTCTTGCTTTGTCATAACTTTTCATTATAAACCAATCACTGCTAAGAAATCTGTCATAACTTTTCCCAGGGAATCAATCTTTCCTATAGTCTTTACCATTAGCTTGACACTATAACCAGCACAGGCCTACTGAAGTGCGCATAAACTAGCAAGCATCATGCATACAGCCACAAAATTATAAATATATACAGAATTGCAGTGGCAAAACAATATACAACCTCTCTCTGTAGAGCCTAACAAGATTTGTCACATTTAAAATCTTCTACACCATGGTTTTATCAGAGTGGGTGATAAACATCAGAGCACTTGCTTACTGTGGTAATTTGGGGGATTACATGTAATGACATACCTTTCTATGCCCTGTTAGTGGCCTATGGGCACTACAAACAGTGTTCTAAAAAAAAAAGTCAGGCCTACTTTCTGTGTCATAACTTCATAATAAACAGACCAGATGTGTGCCATCTAGCATGATATTCCCCTGCACACCAGTCAGGCCTATAGGTATCATAGTTGGCCTGATAACTAACTCCGACCTACTGTAAAGAGCATAAGCTTGAGCACAAGGCAGCAAACAGGTACACAGTTCTAAAATTACATGCGTATTCAAAATTACAAAAGGTGAAGCTAAATATTGTCTCTTTTAAGAGGGCTTTGCAAGTATTTTCATAGTGTAAATCTTCTATACACATGACTTGCCAAAGGGAGTAACCAACACCAACACCTCTGCTTACAACCATATCTGTAAGATTTAATTGAAAAAAACACCTGTCTGTAAGATTTAATACAGAGTAATAACAATCCACACTTAAATGTCTATTGACTTTACAATATGCTTTTCACAATCAGTGTTATCGGGCTTACTGTCTTTATCGTAACATTCTAATGAGCAGATGAGACTTTTAGTCATGCTCATTGGCTTGCCACCATACCAGACTTTTTCCTGTTTTATGGAGTACAAGGTTTGCCACAAACCAAAAAGTGCAATAAAAGTACTCTTTTTGTGGAAGCACACATCTTTAGCCCAAACAAATCCTGTGCTCAGAGAAACCAACATGTGGATTGAGCCTAAGTACCTCTCTCAATGATGCTCTGAAAGCTCTTTCTTCTTGATCACATAAAGCCCAGTGTCAGCTGTGTTGGCAAGGTAGACCAAAAAAGACCAAAAAATGCATGTGCATTACTGTAGCCTTGGGCATCCCATACAGCTCTCAAACACGTAACTGTTCCCTGAAGTCTAAAGTTAATGATGAAAAGGGAAGGTATCAGTGCTGCTCCCAGAAAAAAAAAACATTGTAAATTATCTGCTTGTTTACAATACTTTAGCAGCGCCATAATGGCTCAGAAAGTTCAAGATCCATCACATTGTAAGTCTGATACTTTATGCATGTTTGTGAGCCTTCTGTAGGCAGCTATACTGCTGCATGCTTACGCAGCTGAATACATAAACAAAATAATCACCTGTGGAGGGGAAGCAATTTTTCTGTAGAAGCACACAATTTCTTCCCAATCAAAACATGTACTCTTGCCCAAAGCCCCACTCTGTACTACTCCTAAAGCTCTTTCTTAGGTTGATCACATAATGTCTAGCAACAGCTGAGCGGTCAATCCAGATCTAAAAACAGGAAGGTAGATAGATAGATAGATAGATAGATAGATAGATAGATAGATAGATAGATAGATAGATAGATAGATAGATAAATACTTTATTGCACGATTGTTTAAAATCATTCTAAAAGTTACAGAAAAAATTATGACGAGTTATACCTTATAACATTTCTTTTACTTTTCAGAATTACAAGATAAATACTTTAATATAAATAATTGTCAATTAAAAAAATACAAGAGTAGTGATAGGAGAAAACGAAAATACAGACGAATCTCGAGGCAAGCTCATGGCCCCTCCAAGGTCCAAAATATCTGCCAAGTGCTAATCAGGGGCTTGTGATATAATGTCTGCTGAGCTTGTGGGGAGTGCCCAGACTCCTCTCGTGATGTGAACGCCAAGGTGCCTCATCAGATGTCGGACACGCCCACGGTGCAAGCAGCAGCATACAGGAGGGTTTTCGCCGCAGGGGCCAGAGTCTACGAAAATTGTGGGAGCTGGAGTAAATGCAACTCGTGAGGGCCGGGGGGGCCTACCGTACTGCCGTCCATCTGCGGTGCAGTGAGCTGTGGACCTTAGCGGCCCGGCACAACCCCACTCTCAGGCTAGTGCCTGCAACTTTGCTGGAACACTTCTGGACCACTTGGACCCCCTGGAACGTACCTGAGCACAGGTGATGTGCGCATGGTGGCACACAGTGCCCCCTGTGCCCGCCCCACAGCGCCTCCTGCGGCCTCTCCCCCCGGTCTGCTGCACCTCTCTTGAGTTATAGTTCACACCCTTGAACCAAAGCCCACAGCGGTCCCCCAGCTTGGGCACTGACTATTGCAGCCAGTACCAGCCAGCACTAGCGAGCACCAGCTGTAATTGTTGTGACCTCATCAGTGACAGCAAGCGCAGCAGCTGTAGCTGGCTGCAACTGAGTGTGATCCCCGGATGTCACAGAAGTGGCCCAGCTAGGACTGGGTGCGGCTTGTGGTCGGTTAGGTGAGACCCGCTCACAGTTCCTCATGCATGTCATACGAGGTTGCTGGGTGCATCGAGAGTCCTGTAGCACCAACTAGGTCCAACAAGTCCGCTAGTCAATTAGTCAGCCATATTACAACCCCTGGTTCACCTGTCTCCTCCCTCTCTCTCCTTTCTCCCCCCCTTCTTTTCTCCCACCCACTCCTTGTCTTCCTTCCCCCTACCTCACACATCCCCTTCCTCCCGTTTTCTACTTAGCAATGTTACATCTATTTTGTATTTATTCCAGCGCTCTATCAGGCGTTGGATGCCAGACTCTTGGGACTACAACTCCCATGAGTCTTAGCACTGTGACGACATGTGTAGACCACGTCCACGGAGCGCGCAAGTCGCACTGCTTGATGCGCTGGTTAGCCGACCAGCTCGGTGACCCGCTATATTAGTGCACATGCCTCTCTGGCCGAGTATCACAAGTGGCTGGGGCAGGGACCCAATTAGGTTGGAATGCAGTATGCTTCCTTTGATGTAGTAAGTTCTTCCTGCTTCTTCCCCCTGGGGGCCGCATCGAGCAGACGCTTCGGAACCTTTCACTACAGATAAGATGAATGTTCTTTATGTATTCTGTCACTCGTTTTATATTTACTTTGACCTTTTTTGTTTTCTGGATGTTTGTGTATGTATTATTTATGTTGATGTCCGATACAAATAAGCCTCTATGACTCCTATGGGATTGATACTAGGATTTTGCTATCATAGTCTTGTATTATCTAGACTCTTATGACCCTCCAAAGCACCCCCTCCACTGTGAACGGGGGATTATTAACACCCCAAGCTTGACACTCAGTAATTATCCCTTTATTCTTGTCATTTAGTTGACACTCATCCTTCGTACACTACGAAGGATAGTAGGCATTTACGAAGTTTTGCATTGATACCCCTTACATTTTGACTTCCTTTGATTCGGACCTTTATTCTCTCACAGAGTGTGACTACAGGGGGCTTCCCCCCTTCCCCAAACCGGGGGCAACCTGCCCTTATCTCGTAGGGTAAGAGATTGATCCCATATTTTGTTTTAGTTGAGGATTAAAACGTTAGTATTGTTTGGCAATTGCATGCTTGTGTGTTCACCCCTAGCATGATTTTTCACACATTGTGTGCCGTGGTTTGCAGTGACTACTTTCATGCACTGTGTGCAAGTTGCGTGTGTAATTTAAATAATTTAAATTCAACTTACTATTCCTTTCCTCCATAGGCCACCCCATACTGAGCTATCTCTCAGGTAGGCCCAGATTGTATTATAGCTTAGGAAAGGCACTTACTCCAGTATTGGAACTTTCATAGATTCACATGCTTGAATCCTTCCCCGTTGTCGAGATGGGAGCCCCCGGTATATCAAAACAGCTATACACATAAGCTACTGCAATGAAAAAAGGCCTAAATGCTTTCACTTTAGTAGCCTATCCTTATCACTATGAGTAAAAGGACCAAAGCAAGGCCCAGCCAATCAGGCTTCCCCTCCCTCTAGAACCCTCCTGAGAGGAGCTCCCTTCCCTCAGATTTTCTACCGCACATCGTGCTAGGGAGTCTCCATTGAGCTCTGCTCAGTCAAATCTTCAGAGAAGTTCATTTCTTCTATTTTGTCTTCAGAAAAGAGATTTTCTACAGCAAGTAAGGTGTCATCTTCTTACTTTACTTAAAGGTGCTCTATCTTGAGGAGAATTCATCATGTCTGATAAAGAAAAGAAAAGTATTTTCAGAGCCTGTAAGACCTGTGGGAAAAAAGACTTCACTTTGAAGACCCACACAAGGACTGCATTTATTGCCTCTATCCTGACCATGTAGCCAAAGACTGCAAGATTTGAAGGACCTTTTCCAATAAAACCCACAAAGACAGAGAGGGTAGGCTACTAATTTGGCTCCAGAAGTTGAAGTCAAGATCTAACCCAGTGTCTGGTTCTGACAGTGAGGAATCTTCAAATTCCTCCAGAAAAGAGGCAGATCTCCTCAAGCCCACCAATCTGAGGATCTACCTAAAAAGGCTCATAAAAAGACCAAACGGGTGTCTTCTAAAACTGGCAGTCCTTCCAATTCTCCTCACAGGAGTTCTGGTTCATCTAAAAGACACTCAAAAGAACGATCTGTCTCCTCAGAGTGCAGCAAAAGAGCTTCCAACGCCACCTCTTGTGGTAAAACATGTTTTTAAGAGGCCATCTAAAAAATCAGCAACAAGGACACCGTCGACGACGACATCGTCGACGAGAGCACCGTCGACGGCATTGTCTAAAGGTGTCTTTACAGCCTCATCATTGACTGCTACAACATCTACAGTCTCTACAGCGGCGTCTTCCTCATCGACGATCATCTTGACGACGTCCTCGTCAATGGCGTTTATGGGTGCTTCGCCCATCGCCTCTCCTTCATCGATGCTGCCGCTAGTAAGACCGTCTATGTTGATTCTACCGTTGTCGGCTTCCTCGTCGACGAGATTTTCTCCATCGTCAGTGATGTCTCCATCGACGACCCCGTCGGCGCTGCCGTCGCTATGCCGTCGACGATGCTGATGCCATCGACGATGCCATTGGTGATGCCGACGACGATGTCATCTACTTTATGCCATCCACGTTGCCGCCTACAAGAATTAAAGCACATAGGAAGTCTGATTTCCTTTCATCATTGGTGACATCTCCAAGTAGGGTATCAGCCTTGGTTCCTACACATTTACTGGAACAAGAGGATTCAGATGATGAAGGGCCTTTTGGGGTTGCTCATAGCCTATCAGAACTGCATGTCAAGTGCCAGGATCTAGAGGAGGACACACAGCATGATCTGCAGTCATATTATCCACAATCACACCAGTATCCCTATCAGGAGCAAATGGTTTCTTTGCCAGGATCGCTCATAGCCGATTTGCAACTCATGTTGGATGACTATAGGAGGCGGTTTCCACCAGCTAGCTTGGAAGTTCAGCAGCCTTCCGTCGCACCCTCTGTGCCACTTCCTTCTACTCCGGTACATCCAGGGGTCCAGCCATTACATGTGCCACCACAGACACCAATTTTGATCCCTACACAGGATTTGTCCTCTTCTGATGATGATGACAGAGTGGAGGGAGAATTGCCAGATGCCATAACAGAGTGGGACACCTAATTCCTACTCTGTCCTCCCCCTCTCCGGTTCCTGTGGATTCCCCTCCTGGTGACATCGACGGTTTTCACAACTTGCTTGAAAGAGCTGCGAAGAGATTTGAGTTGCCCATGCCCACGAAAGGCTTTCAAAGGGGAAGCCATATTGAGGACAATTGTTTTTGCTTAGCACATCTGAGTGAAGTAACTATGGTCACAAAGGGGAAGGCCCTCTATGCCAGCTTCATTGACTTTCAACCTGCCTTTGACAGCGTCTCAAGATCAAGGCTTTGGCAAAACCTAAAGCCCTGGGCAATCCCAACCAACTTAATGGACGCTATTATCGCTCTACTCACAGGTATATAGGTAAAAATAAAGGTTCATGCCAAATGGTCCACCACAGCAAAAATTAGGACTGATAAGGGCCTAAAACAAGGATGCATATTTGCCCACATTGTTATTCAATCTGTATCTGGCAGACCTGCCAGTCCATCTAGAGAGGATGCCCTAAAATGGCAGGCACCAGAATACAATTTTGCATTATGCAGATGACACGGTGCTCTTGGACCAGACATCATTTGGGCTTCAGCATCTTCTTAATGCTTTGGTGACTTACTGTCAGGAAAACAACCTGAAAATAAATGTAAATAAAACAAAGGTTATGGTAATTTCATCCAAACTGAAGAAGCATGGGGCCTGGTTCATCAAGGGGAGCCCCTTAGAAGTAGTTGAAACTTTTAAGTACCTGGGGGATTGGCTGCACTATAGGGACTGCACTGTATCGCATGTTCTGGTCCTACAAGCAGTTGCAAATTCATTGGAATGGGCTTTTTTCAGGCTTTGGAAATAATTGATATACCCCGATTTAATCCCCCTGCTAAAAGTGATGACAGTACATTTTTTCCATCTTTAATACATGGCTCAGACAGACATGGGCAAATTGGCTGGCAGGGCACAATCAGTAAGTTATCACAGAGTATTTGCTCTACCTGATTGCACAGCATGTACTCTAATTAGCCAAGAGTTTGGCCTGACGTCGCAACATTAAGCAATAAAAGCCAAATTCTTAATATACTGCGCCAAAGCCAAGCAAGCAAAAGAAGGTACACTAACAAATCTAATTTGGGAAATAATCATTTTAAAAAATGTAACTGGAATACGTTTTTTAGCCAACCACTGGATACTCTCGAGGTTAGGGCGATCTGGTTAAGTGGTCTACCAGGTCCAACGATCTATAAATTATTGAACAAGCAGGCAAAGCTGATCTCCAGCAAGCAGGACTGCAAGACAAATAAAAAATAGGTATTTGTCTCTTTTATACACAAAGCAGGATCATGAAATGCCCGGTGTTGCTAGTCCTGTGTTTTTCTGTTAAAAATCATTGTTCTCAGGCAGTGCTTAATTTGTAAATAAAAATGTGGCCGTGCCCAAAGCTCTATTTTGAAACATGCGGCCACTGAATTTAAATGTCCGAGCCATCTCAGGTCTCTTTAATCTATTTAGAGCCACTACCTGCCCCTTCAGCTCACTCTTGCAGCTTTCCTCTCTCTCCCTCTGTGATGCTTTTTGGTTTTTCTTTTCCTCCAAATTTCGCATATGTGTCTTTTGCTTGCAGTAAATGTCTGATACAGGAAACTACAATTCCAGAACACATAGGCGGTAAGTGCCGCTTACTGCCATGCTGACTGCCGCCAACATACCACGGCAGTACACCGCTATGGGTAAAATTACCCACACATAGAAATCCGCCACTATACAGACACACACATATAAGTCCGCCAGCCCAAAGGTCAGTGATAAACTGGCGGTATCAAAACCCACACCGTTACGCCAACAGAAATATGCCCACAGCATTATGACCCACGAATCACCGCGGGGGTCATTCAACTGCGGTAAACCATTGGCGATACAGACAGCCGCGCTCAAAATACACACACACTAACTAAACAACACCACATTGGACAATTCAAACTACACACACCTGACACACATACACACACCACACCCACAACACTATAAAACACACACCCACACTACCCACAACCCTTTATGACCCAAAGAATTTGACAATTGAGAGAGAGAGAGAGACAAGCCAGGAGCACCCACTGAATCTGAGCCACAAAACACCACCACTCATACACCATCCACGCACCTCACCGCACACACCCCAACACATCACCCCACACACACACACACACCACTCACACTTCATCCAGGGCACCACAACGACACCCTAGATTCTCTGAGGAGGAGCTAAGGGTCATGGTGGAGGAAATCATCCGGGTAGAGCCACAGCTATTCGGATCACAGGTGCTGCAGACGTCCATTGCTAGGAAGATGGAGCTATGGCGGAGAGTCGTGGACAGGGTCAACGTCATGGGACAGCCCCCCAGAACAAGGGATGACATCAGGAAGAGGTGGAACGACCTACGGGGAAAGGTGCGTTCTGTGGTAGCAAGACACCAGATAGCTGTACAGAGGACTGGTGGTGGACCGCCACCTCCTCCCCTACATCTAACAACATGGGAGGAGCAAATCTTGTTGATCATGCATCCTGAGGGCCTACCAATAGTAGCAGGAGGACTGGACTCTGGTAAGTCAAATCATTACTACTTTACCCCCCCCCCCACCTGCATGCCATCACAAACTCCTACCCCTACCCTCACCCCCATCACTTCACCACCTCACATATACCCCACCATCACAACCCAATCATCCCAATACCAAGACCTGCATGCAACACCAATGCATGGACCCCCATCACAGACCTGCCTGGACACCCATCACCACAGCATGCACACTAGTGACAATCACTTAGCCAACCAAATCACACCTCACACAAGCCAAAGCTGCCTTGGTAATAACAACCATAGAGAGAAACATACCCATGCAAAAGATGGCACACGCAGAAACAATAATACTGCATTTACATCATCCCCACAGGACCCCCACACTCCACGACAGGAGAGGAGGTGCCCGCAACATCCAGTCCCCCTCGCCCCCCAGAAGAGGCCCACATTGATGACAGCAGCTCTGCACGCCTGGATCAGGATGACCAACCTGGCCCATCAGGGACCTCTGGACAGTCGGTGACCCAGCCACAGTCCCAAACCACCACAGAGCCTCCCCCCTCAGGAAACACCAGCACAGCACCCACCCAGCGGGCCCATCCTTCTGTCCCCTGGACACGTCAATCAGCAGTTTGTCCGCCACTACAGGGACCCCAGGCAACCCAACAAACACAGGACGATCAGGGACCTGGGGTCAGTGGCACACGGTTCAGGGGACAGAGGCACAGGACAACAGGGAAGCTGGGAGGACTGCTGTGCGACAGGGGGAGGACAGGCCCAGGGAACTGACTCTCCACGAGGCACTCACCAACATCCTGGGGGCGTACCACCATTCCCAGGAGACCGTGGGCCAGATACTGGCCAAGTTTCAGGAGACCCAGCGGCTGCAGGAGGGACAGTACCTGGGGATTAGGGAGGAACTGAGAGACATCCACCCCACCCTGGTCACCATTCCAGGGGTGCTAGCAGACATGGCCAACACCATGAGGGAGGCAGTGGCACACCACTGGGCCCCTGACACTAGCCACACCGAAGAACAGTCCTCCACCTCCGCCGACACTAGTGGACAGGAGGCCCCGCCACTGGAACAACAGGCCACCAGCACCCCACCCCCTGCAGAAGAAGAACCACCATGTGAAAGGTCCTTGCGATCCAGGCAGAAGTCAGAGAACATTGCCAAAATCCCCGCCAGGAAATAGGACTCACCTGATTGTCACCCTTGTGTCCCACTCTGTCACCCTGTCCACCTTGAACTGACATTGCTCCACTTTCTATGCCCCCTTAGACAATGCACCTGTGATACCAATAGACTGGACTCTGTCCTGGACATTTCTCCACCATCAACCCAGCCCATTGCAATACCCCCACACATATTCTCACATAAATAAACACCCTTGGAACAAATACATATTTCAATCAATTGACATACTCCATACTTGTATTACTTAAACAAGCTGTAAACATTGCAATTCAAATGTACAGTTATATTTACATAGGTATGACCTGTAGTGGGCAGCAGTAAACACACCAGGAGCCAAAGTGGGGCACAGATATCTGAAAATAGAGATGCCAAAGGGTACAATAAGTGGCCATAGAAATAGGGAAATCAGGCTGCCATGTACAATGTCCAAAACAAAACTGCAATGGAAGGTGAAGTTACAATGTCTTACCTGTGTGTCTCTGGAAGTACTGTTGGATTATTGTAGTTCTGTTGTCCACATCCTCTTCCTCTGCCTCCTCTTCGTCACTGTCCACAGGCTCCACCGCTGCCACATGACCATCCCCACGCTCATCCTCCTGCAGAAATGGTACCTGGCATCTCAAGGCCAGGTTGTGCAACATGCAAAGATGATCTGGCACACCTTCTTGGGTGAGTAGTACAGAGATCCACCTGTCAGATGGAGGGACCGGAATCTAGCCTTCAGGAGGCCAAAGGTGTGCTCAGTGATCCTCCTTGTTTGCCCATGTGCCTCATAGTAACGTTCCTCTGCCCTTGTTCTGGCATTCCTCACTGGGGTCAGTAGCCATGAGAGGTTGGGGTAACCAGAGTCACCTGTAAATATCGAAGGATACCTGTTAGCCACACACTCACCCTTAAAGACAACCCCACACCCATATACCTACATCAACTGGGTGGGGACCATGGGCTCACCTATTAGCCACACCCGGTGCCTCTGGAGTTGAGCCATCACATATGGGATGCTGCTATTCCTCAAGATAAAGGCATCATGCACAGAGCCAGGATACTTTTAATTGACATGGGAGATGTACTGGTCCGCCAAACACACCATCTGCTCATTCAGAGAGTGAAAGCTCTTTCGATTTCTGAACACTTGTTCGTTTCTCCGGGGGGGGGGGGGACAAAAGCAATATGTGTACCATCAATAGCACCAATGATGTTGGGGATATGTCCCAGTGAATAGAAGTCAACCTTCACTGTGGCCAAATCCTCCACCTGGGGGAATACAATGTAGCTGCGCATGTGTTTCAGCAGGGCAGACAACACTCTGGTCAGCATGTCTGAGAACATAGGCTGTGACATCCCTGATGCCATGGCCACAGTCGCTTGGAAGGAACCACTTGCCAAGAAATGGAGCACTGACAGGACCTGCACTAGAGGGGGGATACACGTGGGGTGGCAGATAGCTGAAATCAGGTCTGGCTCCAATTGGGCACACATCTCTTGGATTGTGGCCCTATCAAGTCTGTAGGTTAGGAGAATGTGCCTGTCCTCCATTGTCACCAGCTTCACCAGGGGTCTGTACACGGGGGATGTCTCCATCTCCTATTCATCCTCAGTGGTTGAGCTCTAGAGTGAAAAACGGTGAGCAGAATGTCATATTCAAACATGTACTCAGATTAATATGCAAATTTGTTTTACAGAAACAGTATGTGAACTTGTAAGTCAGTTGATGTGCCTATGTCTGCTGTGACGCAGTTAGGTGCCATGGCCTGTGCCCCCCTGAAATGGCGGCTGCCTGACCTGTGGGGAGGGACAAGTGGAAATTAGGTAATTCCGCTGGCATTGTGCGCCGTTGCGGTCGGCGGTCAATGGTTGGTTATCATTGGGGCCTATGGGTTCCAGGAGCCAATGGCGATGTACGCCGACGGTGACGGTATGCACCACCGCGGACGTGACTGCCATTTTCTATCTGTTCACTCACTTGAAACCTGACCTTTAACAGGAGAGGACCTACACTGCAAGTGCTGCTGTGACCTGTGTCTGGAAGCGACCATGGCACGAGTGTCTGGGGAAAGGGCCACTGCCTTCACTTCGGAGGAGTTGGAAAGACTAGGGTCCTACCCCAATGCCCTTTACTTTATGGTCCTCCAGACCAACAGGTGAGTATACTGTGAGCATGATGCGTGGGGCATGAATGTATGGAGTGCTGTGTGTGTGTAAGCCTCATGTAGCGGGGGCTGAGAGGTCCCGGGCATGCATGAATGGTGGTCAATGTCTGTGCGTAAGGGGATGGGAGGGATATGGTGGGCCATAAGTATGACAGTCCGGACCGTATGACTAACAGCTCCCATCTGAAAAAGGGTATTTGGCGTGCCATCGCTAAGGAGGTGTGGAACCTGGGGGTCTTTGACAGGCAGAGCACCCACTGCCGCAAACGGTGGGAGGACCTGTGCTGCTGGGCAAGGAAGACGCTGGAGGCCCAGCTGGGGCTGGCCTCCCAACGAGGAAGGGGTGCCCGTCGTACCCTGACCCCCCTGATGTTCTGCATCCTGGCGGTGGCCTATCTGGAGTTGGATGGGCGCTTGAAGGCATCACAGAAGTCACAAGGGGGTGAGCACAGATTCTGATTCTTGACTTTGCGCGTGTTAAGGTGTTACTTGGGTGGGGTATGTGGGCTATGGGTGCCCCTAGGCCAGGGCGAACATGGCAGGGTAGGTTCCATGATGGGCAAGCTCAGATGCACTCCAGTCACAATAATGTTGGTGGGCATCTACTACTGGGCAGGGTCCTGTGGGTTTCAGGTGTGCAGTTAACGGCGTTAAGCATTGTACCCCATGGGTTGGTGACTAGCATTGGAACTGGTAGTGCATTGCCTAGTGCATAGGGCTGTTCCCTGTGAGTTGTGTACGCCAACGGTAGTGTTGTTGTTGGCACTGACAAGTGTATCCTCTGTCTCTACCCCCCTTTTTGTTTTGTCACCCAGTTCTTGTGTGCATTAGCATCATCTGGCGGAGGAGCAGAGGCACAGGCGACGGAGGGAGCTGCATCCCACATGGGCCTGGAGGCCGAATCCACCGACGGTGAGGGCACCAGTGGGACGGCGGGCGAGGGGAGCACCACGACGGAGACAGGAGGGGACAGCACCAACAGCAACTCCTCCTCCGATGAAAGCTCCCTGTGGGTGGCGGACACCTCTGTGCCCTCCCCAACTACTGGTACATCCACCACCCCATACCAGCACCGCCCTCACAGCAGCCCCTCAGTGTGTTTCACATGCCCTCTCACCCAGGAGGGTGGGCATCTCCTTTGCCCCAGGCACCTCAGGCCCTGCCCCAGTCAGCCCTGCTGCCCTCAGTGAGGAGGCTATTGACCTCCTGAGATCCCTCTCTGTTGGGCAGTCAACCATATTGAATGCCATCCAGGGTCTAGCAGGGCATTTGCAACAAACAAATGCATACCTGGAGGGCATTCACTCTGGCGTGGCGGCCCAACAGAAAGCATGCACGGCTCTGGCCAACTCACTGATGGCAGCCATTGTCCCTGTCTCCAGCCTCCCCCCTCCAACTTCCTCTACCCAGTCCCAATCCCCTCAACGCCAGCCTATCCCAAGCACACCTTCAGACCAGCAATCGCCCAAATCAACACACAGAAGTGGCTCAGGCAAACACAAGCACCACACTTCATCTCACAGGCACTCACACAAGCACCATCCACATGCAGACAAACCAACATCCACTGCCTCCACTGTGTCCCCCTCCTCCTCCTCGTCCACCTCCCTCCCAGTAGCGTCTCCACTCACACCTGCATGCACTACATCCTCATCCACTACCTCCATCACCAGCACGCCTATCACTACACACCCCTCACTGGCAGTCACCACCCCCACATCCATGCGCATGTCCCCTGTGTCCTCTCCCAATGTGTCTGTGACCACTCCTCCCAAAGTACACAAATGCAAGCACACAGATACCCAACAGCCATCCACCTCACAACAGCATTCAGCCCATGCACCTGCACCCAAACACAGCAGACTGACACCTCCTACAACCACTCCCTCTTTCTCCACTCCCAAACCTTCACCCTCTTCCTGCCCCAGTGTCCCTAAGAAGCTTTTCCTCACCACCATTGACCTATTCCCTACCCCTTCCGCCCCCCCGTCCTTCACTTCGGGCAAGGAGGCCAGAACCCAGCCCAGCACCTCAGCCACCCAGTCCATGGCCACTGTGGTTTCTGCAGCTACTACAGGTGTGAGAGGCTCCAAGGAGGCACCCGTCAGCACAGCCAGTGTCCGGCACCACCTGCCAAGGCCAAGAAGGGTCCGCCACCTAGCAAGGGCAAGAAGGGGATACCAGCCAGCAAGGGGGAGGAGGCACCACCAGCCAGCAAGGGCAAGAAAAAAACACCAGCTGACAGAAGCAAGGAGGCACCACCGTCTGCCAAGGGCATGAAGGGGCACACAACACCAGCCATGGTACTTCAGCCGTCCGAGGCTGCAGGTCAAGGCCTGGAGCCTACCAATACCGCAGCCAGCACCACTACCTGCACCGCGGCCAGCACTGCTACCTGCACCGCGGCCAGCACCGCCACCTGCCCTGCTGCCAGCAGCACAACTGCAGCAGCAGCAGCCCCAGTGGGCAGCAGTCCGAGGCTGCAGGTGAAGGACTGGAGCCTACCACCACCGCGGCCAGCACCGCTACCTGCACCCTGGCCAGCACCGCCACCTGCCCCGCCGCCAGCACCACAACTGCCAGCAGCAGCAACCCCAGTGGGCAGCCTCTGAGGCTGCAGGTGGAGGGCTGGAGCCTACCACCACTGCGGCCAGCATCGCTACCTGCACCGCAGCTAGCACCACCACCTGCCCTTCCCCCAGCAGCTCTACTGCCAGCAGCAGCAGCCCCAGTGGGCAGCCATCCGAGGCTGCAGGTGAAGGGCTGGAGCCTACCACCACCACTGACAGCACCGCCACCTGCAGCGCAGCTGCCATCCACTGAGCAGCCGTCACCGCCGGCGAGCAGTGTGTGGTAGTGACTACATGGGCTGCAGTGCTTCCTGGCCCCTGCAACACCCAGGTGAGAGACTGTGACCTTGCCCCATCCAGGATGAAGCACACTGGGCACAAAGCCCCCTCCAGAACCAGTGGAAGAAGGCATCCACTCACCCCCTCCACGGCAGGATGAAGCACACTGGGCACAAAGCCCCCTCCAGAACCAGTGGAAGAAGGCATCCACTCACCCCCTCCTTGGGAGGATGAAGCACACTGGGCACAAAGCCCCGTCCAGAACCAGTGGAAGAAGGCATCCACTCACCCCCTCCTTGGAGCACACTGGGCACAAGGCCCCTCCAGAACCAGTGGGCAAACCACCCACTTGAGAGACTGTGGCTTTGCACGCCCCAGGACCAAGCAGTGGGCATGGACCCCCTCCAGGACAGTGGTGTTGTACCATCTTCCCGCTGAGGTGCCCCCCCATTCCCCGTCCCCCTGAGGTGCCTGTGTTTTTTGACCTGATGCTTCTGCAGTGTTCTCTCCGTATTGAGGCAGGAGTCAAGTGTGGCCTTGGCCTATGTGTTATGGCCCCGTGGGCCACGGACGTTTGGGAGTGGGCATTGTCCCTCCTTTTGTATATATTGTACATACTGTCAGGGCGGGTCTGATCAGGACTCTGGCTGGGACACCCCTTGAGGTCACCGAATATCCTAAAGAGGTAGTACACTGGGGCAGAGGAGCAGCTAAAGGCATACACGGAAGGGACAGCTATGGATAGGCACAGGAAACAGGAAATTAAAAGCAGAGCAACCTTTGTGTGAACAAACAGGAAACGGATTACCAGTGGACAAACACGCTGGGGTTGTACACAGAGTAAGGCGCAGAACCTCCCACAGTGACAGGGAATCTCAATGCCTCTGTGCAGTTTGCTCTTACAGATAGTCACCCTGCCAGCCCCATAGAAAGGAGGCAGCAGAAGTGATTCTGTCTCTGGACCCTAGAGCACAAACAAGGATAGTACTTACATACACAGGACACGCTCTTGTGGGTCCAGCTGGAAACACAGTGGTGATTCCTGAGAAAACAGCAATAGCACACTGTCACTGTTAGGCACGAAATACAACGTATAACACTGGACAAGGATGGGGGCTGGAATTGCCTCCTGGAAACCAGGAGCCAACCCCAGTACACAGAAGAACCAAGAAGAAACAGAAACAGAAGGGAACAAACAAAGAGGCAGAGGCAAGAACTAGGAACAGGCTCAGGCTGAAGCAAAGGCGGGACTAGGACTTAAAAACAGGGCGCAAACTTCTGGCTGGGACAAACAGAGACAGGACTGGGAAACTGAGAACAGGCTCTGGCTGGAACAGGCAAGGACAGGACTGGAATATAGGGAGTAGGAAATGAGCAGTAAACAGGACTGGGAAACAGAGAGAAGGTTCAGGCTGAAACAAGGCAGGAGCAGGGCAGAGAAACAGGGAGCAGGCTTTGGAAGAAACAAACAGATACAAGGCTAAAAGATAGGGAGCAGACTCTGGCTGGAACAATCAGGAGCTGGGCAGAGAAACAGGAAACAGGATCAGGCTGGAACAGAACAGGAACAAAACTGGAACACCATCCGACAAGGGGTCTGTAACACAAAGGAATTGAAGTCCAATGCACGACTGGGAGCTTGAGGAAATGGCTGCTTATAAGCAGTTCCAAGCTGGGCTGCACAGGAGAGGTTTCAGGTGTGTGTGGTTTCGGACACTTGCAAGTCCTGGAGGAGAGGATCCAGTGAAAAGGAGCAACTGGACTTCTCCCATTGAAAACAATGGGAAACAGAATCCGGGTTTTCCTGACTACCAAGCTGTGCATTATGGGATTTGCAGACCCAAGAAGCAAATGTAGTCCTACACAAGTGTACCATGGTGAAAAGTGAAACAAACAGGAGTCAGCAAGGGACTCTAGATAGGTGTTCAAGGTGATTTCCAGGCTTCTGACAGTTCCCTTACAGCGCCCCCTGGAAATGGGACGACAGAGTCGTAACACATACTGTTTATTTTTTAATGACGTATTTATCTAAAACAGTACTATTACACTCATTTTAATCTATTCCATTTTGTCCTTGCGTTATTCCTGAGGGTTACGGGTTATATATGTAATGTTGTTGCATCTGTTTGTGTGTATGGTGTTGGGGGTGGGGGTGTTGCGTGTGTGTGTGTCACTCTCTTTTTCCTCCCCCCATCCCTTGTGTGCTAGGTGCAGTGCTCACCGTGGTCGTCTTCGCCGGCGTTCGTGTTCCTTGTGTATGAGAAGGTACACCAGCATTGGAAAAAAGTGCAGCTCGGGCTTCATGCCGTTGTGGTTCTTTCTTGAGTGTCGAGAGTTGAGCCGTTTCGCATCGGTGTACTGTTTCCACCGTGCTTTTGATGATGTTGGTACCATCCCCAAAAAGGTGGCGGATAGGCCTGTTGTAATGCTGTGGGCGGTACATTGTCTTCTGCCTGGCTTTTGGCGGTTACTGCCGCGGTGTTTGTTGCTAGTGCCATGGCAGTCGGTGTGTTAAAGTGGCTGTATGTGTTGGCAGTTTCCGCCGTGGTCATGATTCCATTTTTTTTACCGCCAACCTGTTGTCGGTGTTACCGCCGCTTTATCACAGACCACCAGGGTTGTAATGAGGGCCATCATGTTCTCAAATTCAAACGAAGGCCTAGTGATATGGCACCCCGCCAACAGCCAGAAAGGGGTGAATTTGAAGCCTATTCCAGCATACAAGGGCTTAGCTATCTAATGCATCAGATGCAGTAGTGCCTGGGGTCATGGGTATCCCAGTGAACTCCGATTTGTACTTCACTGTCCAACCGGTGGTTATGGAACTAATTTTCTCTCTCTGCTAGATATTCGTCTAGCGCCATCTTTTAAAAACGTGCACGGCAGGCTCTCGAAACTACCACGTAGTCTTGAGAGCTTCCGTTTTCAGCAGGAAGAGGACCTGAGTGGTGCCCCCTGCACTGTCCTCGAGCAAGAGTGTTAATCGCCAGGGCCCGAGAGTCGCGCTTGAAGCAGGATTTTGTACGAGAGTGCATTCGCCTTCCTGACAGATTAAGAAAAGCTAAATGGAAGAGAGCGAGATAAGCTAAAAAGGCGAGTGAATGTCTAATGCCCTGTTCGCCGAGTCATTAATGTGTCTTCTTGCTCTCAGAGCAGGCCAGGACTTGGTTACAAACTGTTGGGAATCAGTCACTGACAAATTGGCTGCAAGTGGCGTACGGTGGGGACAGATGTACAGCGCATGATAACTTCTTTTGGAATTACAGAGAGCAAATCTCATTGTAGAGTATTTAACCGGAGGTAATGTTCTAAAAATTAGCTCATTTTTCATGCAGTTTCAATTACAGAATCTAATAAGTCACACTCTAATAGAGAGCGGAATATTTTCTTCTGTATTATAGAGGTCTCTGTTCCCGGTTCCTTCCCTGACAATGTCTTTATTATCGGCCAGAAGCAAATCAAAGGGATTTGGCTAACCTTTTCTCCATTTTCTTTGTGAAGCAGCAGCACTCTAAAACAAGCATTTTCAATGCAACGGGCCTCGCATTTGTTCGAGTTAGAGCTATTAGCGTTGTAAAGCAAAAAAAAACGCAGCGCGATCGCGCTATGTAAAATGCAGCGCAATCGCGCTGTGTGTAAAATAAACAGATAAAGTAGTCCGGACTCCAAGCTGAAAACATTGAGCCTCGTATGTTTTTGGTACTTTACCGGTGCTGTGTAGGTGGGCTAAACACCGAAAAAGGCATGACATATGCATGCCTTTCACAAATGAAAGCAAGCGGATTTTAAAAGGCAAGCCCAGAACCAATGTGACTGACATGGCATGGGCATGATTTAAAGCCCAAAGAGTGATTACAGAATGGACGGTGCACTTTGTGCTCGCCCATAAAAAACAGCAACATATTTAATTGTTTGTAGTCCAGTTCCAGTGTTAAGGTTGCCCTTTATATCTTTAGAGCCTCCTGCATTTTTGCCCTCAGGCATCAGTGACATGTCTATCAATTGTGTGCACAAGGATAACAAGAAAAAACGTCCACGCAGAAGTTTGTTTACAAAGACCAACAGATGTACACTGAGCTTTGTTATGCAGTGCAAAACACTATAAAAATCAGAAGGCAACAGAAAAATAATCCAGCTCGAATCCCTCGACTTTACAGGCCCATGCTAATTAAATCCCAAGAATCCTTTCTTCTTCGTATTGCTCTTTCTTTTATATCCGTAATATTTCTCAGCAGGGATGGAATGAGCTGTTGTGTCTGGATGACTTGTGTCCCCTTCCTGGCAGCCCTGAGAGAAAGCACATACTCACACTTATTTATCTCTTTGCTTTGTGTTTTTCTATCTTTTTTTTCAAGGTACTATGTATGTGATTGTTTGCACTTTCAAGCACGACTCCTTTGTTGCTATTTGGTATTTACATTGCCCACGATCTGCCATTTCAGTAGTCTCTGGGTGACTTTCTAAATGTTTTTGAGGTTTTCATCTCAGACCAAAGTCTTATTCCGCTTGTAAAGTCATTTAGTCAGTGGGGAATGTGTTAAATGCTCAAATACTTTAGTGTTGAAAAGTTATCAACCTGCGCATTGCCAAGCTTGCAGTATGTGTGAGTAAGGTACTGAACCTAGAGGGCGCTATTTGAAAATTGTGGGTAGTTCCCCTACTCCTCCATGGGCCATTGCAACAACCACAATTTTTACAAAAACCCCATGCAGGGCATTATGGGAGCTCATGGAAAGTAGCTGTGAATATTTTATTAGCAGCCGCACTACTCCACTCTATGCCACTGTACTCTACGCCACTCTGCAGCACTGCACTCTACGCCACTGCACTCTAATCTAATACACTCTACGCCAATGCACTTTACTCTGTAACACTCAGCTCTGTGCCCCTGCACTCTATTCCAATCCACTGTACACCACTCTAATTTACTCTGCACCACTGCACTCAATGCCGCTGCACTCTACACCACTTCACTCTATGCCTTTACACTCTATACCACTCTACACAACTGCACTCTACCTTGCACTCCTCCACTCTATGCAACTTTATCCTGCTCTGAAACAATCTTCTCTATGCCACTACACTCTACACCACTCTACTCCACTTTGCACCTTTCCACAGTATGCCACTGCACTCTATCCCACTCTACTTTTAACCACTGCATTCTATGCCAATGCACACTACACAGCTGCACTCTGTCACTGCATTCGACACCACTGCACTCTACTCTGCACCCCTGTACTCTTCGCCACTTCTCTCTACAACACTCCGCTCTACTGTACACTACTGTGCTCTGACACTCTACAACACTGCACTCTCCACCACTGAACTGTCAGCTACTCTACTCTGCACTACTCCACTATATGCTACTCCACTCCACGCCACTGCATTCTATGCCACTGCACTCTACAGCGCTGTACTGCACTCAGAAGTACTCTATGCTACTTTATTCTGCAACACTCTACACCACTGCACTCTACGCTACTCGAATCTGAACTCTATGCCACTTGACTCTACTCTGCACAGCTTCCCTCTGCCTCACTCAACTCTACACCATTCCACACCACTCTATGTCACTGCTTTCTGTGCCACTCTACTCTGCGCCACTCCACTCTGCCCCATCCCACTCTGTGCCACCCCACTCTGCACCACCCTACTCTGAACCATCTCATTCTGTGCCACACCACTCTGCACCACTGAACTCTAAAATGCACCACTCTAATCTACGCCACTGCATTTTACCACGCTGCATTGTATGCTGCTGAATTCAATGCCACTGCACTCTACACAACTATACTCTGCAACACTCTATGCCAATACACTCTACACCAGTCCACTCTAATCTATGCCACTCTGTGTGAATCCACACCCCAATACACAACACTTTCTGACACTCCACAACACTGTACTCCACTCTTTGCCCTTTCACTATATGACACACCATGCCACTCTCCTCTACACCACTAACGTTTAGCCATGCCGAACAGCAGCCACCCTGGTGTACAAAATGGCTAAATCACATTGGCAAAGCCAATAGCTTTTGCATAGGCGAAACCTATTGGCTTTGTAAATGCTTGTTTTTAAAAAATGACCGCAGTACTACAGTGGTACCATGGTACTGTTAAAAACAAAATTTGGTGTTAGTCCTTCTGGGAGCCCCTATCCCTCGCCAGGCCTAGGGTGTCACAGTATCCCTACTTTGCCTCCCTATATGTTATTTTTCTTTTTTTTTCTTTATTCTTTTTTTTTTTTTTTTTTTTAAGACTCGTGGGCTCAGTCCTTGAGTACTAATATAGCTACCAAACATGTTTCTTGATGTGAGGCAGACAATCAGATCTTATCTTTTCATCTGCTGGACTTACAGTACTACAGCACCTTGATATATCTATACATTTTGAACCTTAATTTCTCCAAAGTTACTGAACAGATTCACACCAAATCTCAAAAATAACACTCTCTGTGTAAAGATCCAGCTTTCTGACAAATTTGGTGTAATTCCATTTAGCCATTTGGCTACAGCGCTGTTCAATTTTCCTATGTGAAATTACATGGAGAAAATACGTTTTGGGATCCCTTCTTTTTCTTGGCCATTACTTTAGGGTTCAACCTGAAACTTTCTACAAAGAAGCTGAGGTGGATTAACCCTTTTTTAAAACGTTTTGTGAAGATTTGTCAAACAGCATCAAAAGTTGTTAGCAAACACAGATATCAATTCCCTAGCAATTTCCTATGGAAACATGGTCTTAACTATAGGTACACAGTAGTGAATGCAATATATGTGTGCTATTCTCTTATCTCATTACCCTGTCTCTCATGTAGTTCAGTCTCAGATTGCTTAATGTACACTCAAGTATTTCAGTCTGGGAAGGCTTAATTTAGAGTTTCTCTGTGTGAGCCTTCTGAGAAGGGGCAGCCATCTGCCATATCATTCCTGCAGTAAAGAAGACACCGTCACTTGGAGCTAATTTATCAAACTGTATGATAAACTTTCAGAACGTTTGATCCTCTCTGCAGCTCAGTCTAGGAGAATTCAGTTGCAATCCATCACAGGGATAGAAGTAAATTTGACTATGTAAACTCCCATAGGAAAGGTTCTGTTGCACATAGAGCAAATATCACTGTAGATACTTTCACCAGATTTGGGTGAAGGGCAGTGATCTGGTCAAACTTGCAATCCTTATGTGGGTTCCTATGCTTAAAAAAAAGACAAAAACTAGAGTCACGTTAGGTTAAAGGTGTTATTATGTTTTAAGCAGTTGAAGACTCATTTTTAAGATTAAAAGTTATGTCAATCAAGATTTATATTTTTAAGAGATGCGAATGGTTGATGAAAATCTTCAAATGTATTTTTTTCTGCTGTTTGTGACTTGCAATTTTTGAAAACTCTTTGTGCTCTAGGAGAGGCATGATGGCTTATTTACCTAATCAACAGATGCTAGACAGGGGTAATTTGCACTCCTTGTTAGGCCCCGGAACCCTGGTTCAGGGACACACCCCTCTCTTGTTGAAAATAGCACTCCAATATTGGCAACTGGCACTTCGATGCACCTCTGGCACGATTCCCTATTCTCCCAATATCCCACTGTTGGGATTACCAGTAACCATAGGTAATTTAACCCCTGCACAATTACAAAAATGGGCACAGGAAGGCGTAGAGTTCATAGGTTCCTTGTTTAAAGACCAACGTTTACTAACACACACTGACTACATCCATGAACACAACTTATCAACCTCACTTTTCCTCCTACATGCTAGTATTACACATTACGTCACTAAATACTGGGCCCCGAATAACACAGAACCACCTACACACGCACTGGTAGGCTCCATATATACTATAGGCCAAGGGACGCATATGGTCAAATGGCTGTATAAGGGACTGAAAACTCACCTATCTAAACCCCTGACGGAATTGAAAATCAAATGGGAAATGGACATAGGAAGAGAGCTATCAGAAGAGGAATGGACTACCATACTAAACTACCCAAGCCAAATATCCCGTAATACAAGATTTAAATTCATTCAATATGCTATACTTCACAGAGCATATCTTACCCCACACAGACTACATATCTTATACCCAGGACTGCCATCAACGTACCCTAGATGCAGGGAGGAGGAGGCGGGACTCACACACATGCTCTGGAAATGCCATGCCATCTCTGAATACTGGGAAAATATAACCAACTCCCTAAATACACTAGCAGAGAAGACTGTGTACTGTAAAATGGAGACATGTATACTGGGAATGCTCCTGCGTCCCCAAAAAAAGAAAGTTGTCCCTAGATGGATAAACCTAGCACTCCTATTGGCTAAACGCCTACTGACTAGGCAATGGAAAGCCACGACAGCACCCACGGTGAGCCAATGGAGGGCAGAGGTAATAGAATGGGGTAAAGCAGAAGGAGTTGCCCTTAGAAGAGAAGAAAATGCCAGATGTAGGAAATACCCAATAGCCCAGGAATGGGATGAATTAGTAGAAAAGTTCATATCATTGAATAAAGGTGAACATGGCAAGGATATATCTCAATGATACCCATAAGATAATAAACACCAAGTACATAATAAAATCGACGAAACGCTCCCAAATCCCCCACCCGGATTTGTTTTTTATTTTTACATACATAAATAATATATAATAATTGATAACAGTCAAAAAAGCAGCAATAGAAAATCTATCCTCAACACCAAGGTGTCTGATTAGTGGTCAATAATTGGTAGTTAAGAATAATGTTTGATGTAAAGAACACAAAGTGACATACTAATTTGAAAACACCAATGTATTAAGGGCAATATTCAATTTCTTTTGTGAATATGTATTCTGATTTGCTAATAATTCTTGTGCCAGAGGACAAATATGCACAAAACTGAGTAAAAGTTTTCTTCATTAATAGTCATGGTTTGTCATGTTTCTTTTATCAAGCGAGGGGCAAAGTTAAAACTATTGCTTTGGTTTACTAATACAGTTAACTCTGCTACAACAAAAAGTGTTCAAAGTCATTGCACCATATTTTTGGGTGAATATAGATCTATTTTCCCTTTTTAAGTATGGTCTATAGTCCGCTTTTTGCTGTTTGTTGTCGAAATAGCTATTGTGGATGATACCAGTACTTATACTGGTTTGGGTTAGCCAATTGCATAAAATTGATAAGCTTTCTTGTTAGTCTCCTTCTCTTGCTTCTTATTCAGTGGCTTTCCTTCCTCTTCTATTTATTCCTCGAGTCGTGACATTGTGTGATGCAATATGGCAAGTGCCCGGAAAATATACAACATATAGAAAACAATGTTTTCTAAACTTTCAAGTCAGCCACTGCGATGCGTCATCACGTTGCATCATGCAGTGGGTCGGCCATTGAGAAGGTATAGAAAGCAGAGTTTTCTAGTTGTTTTCTATATTTTTAGCATGAGCAGTGTCCAGTGGCTTTTCCAGTGCCGCCAGATTATTTAAAAATCCAGCATAGGCAAAACCAAGATTGTTAGCACAATGCATTGGCAAAGCAGTACCTGTTGGCCTTACCAATGCTTGCTGTGGTTTGGTGTACCTCTGTTTAGTAGGTTTCAATAGATTTGTGTCACCCCTATGGGTCAGTTAGTATAAGACTTTTTTATGGATATCTTTGTTGTTCACGTGTAAATAATGTGCTTAACTAGACATGAGTGTAGAACCTGCAGATTAAAAAAATATATAATTAAATGAGAATGACCATGAATCCAGGCACGGTAACTGGCTCGTCTTGACTGACATTTTTTGTTGCAGTTGCCATTATGTGATAAAAGGAATCCACAAATGTTTGTGAATAATATGCTGAAGAAAATCAGTTTGAGAGCAGGGGTATTAGAGAGCAGCCCTTTCATCTTGAGCCTGTAACACACATAAGAAAGGGAGGACGGGGGCAAAAGACATGCACAGTTGTTCTTTACTATGTCAAGCGCTAAAGTATACCATAAAAAACTGGACAGTCTTTGTTGTAGGAGAGCTATAGTTAGCTTTGTTTGCTTACTAGAGAGTAAAGCATGTTTGTAAAACCTCAAACCTTCCCCTCAAGTGTCAAAGCCAGTGAAATTTACATATTATGGTAATTAAATTACAGGTACAATATAAAAGCAAAAAAATCGAAATTCACAAATTATGGTTAGCTGTTTCCTGTCAATAAGGTACAGGACTGCTCGTCGTAATATTACATTACGTTTGCACTAATGATTGTATCTGGTTATTGTATTTCGTTCTGCATTTTATTTTTACATAGGTCTCAAGGGGCTCCATGTCAAGGATGGTATTGTCTAACAGTCCCCCTAGTCCTGATTTTTCAGTTAACAGTATTTTAAGGGAGAGGAAATTCAAAAAACACAAATCCCAAACTGAAACGTAAAAAGCAGGACTGACCAAAGGTATCATACATGCCTTGGTGCCAGTTGGCAGTTATGATGTTTCTGTTATGACTCACTAGTAATTTTCTTGCAAGTGCTTCTGGCAGTTCAGACCTGTGCAAAGCTGCCATTAGTTGTAGTGGTATCATTTTAGTAATATGCTTGCAAACCAAGCTGAAATATCTGTGCACTTATTTTTGTAATATATTATTCCTAAAACATGTCTCTTCGCTCTTCCAGATCTCCTGCCTTCTGCATGTGCATGGGTGGGACAGCAAAGAGAACTCAAGTAGAAAATAGCTCATTTAATTTGGCAGGAGGCATAGCAGCTCGCCCTCCTTCATGTAAGTGTTGCCAGATATTTAAATGAATACATTAATTATGAGCATTTATGTAAATAAAGTGCTCTTAATCTTATTTCCGAAACCTCCGTTAATCATGAATGATTAGAGTTGTACAATCCACTCTCCCTTCTAATGTATCATTCCTTAAACAAACAAATGACTCCTTTCTAATTCCTGCACCACTTCTTGAAATTAGGTTTCGGAATTCAATCGCAGATATTTAAAGTTGCTAAGCTGTTCACTTTTTTACTATAGGAAAAAAAAGCCGAGTACAGATTGAACCAACACAGTATTCGTTATGCGTATTTTGCTTAGAATGCGTATTTTCCTGGCTATTTGTGATGGAAAGTCCTGATTTTACTGAGCACACGGAGGCAAATACTATCCATATGTTTGTGGTGTTTATCACTGGAGTCAGAGCAATTTGAAAGCAAACTACGCGTCCCATCATTCCTGCTACTCCCGGCAAGAAAAGGAAAAAGTGAAACGAAAGGAAGGAACTGATGCGGAGACCACTCTACCCTTTAACGTGTCCTGCATCCCTTATGCGTCTGCTCGAGATTTTGCATCTCCAGGTAAGAGTGCACTCTGTGGTGTTCTCTTATATATTCCGCAGAAGACTTGTATTGTAGTTACTCCCGACGTTCTGCTGTTCTCCTATCCCATGCCCCTAGCCCTCGTGTAGTTCAGACTTAGGGCTTGCGTTGGCGTTTCTGTGTGAGCCTTCGGAGGAGGGGGTGGTCTGCCATATCATTCCTGCAGTAAAGAATACTCTGACCCCTAAAACTGACCCTTACCCGTTATGCTACAAATACCACCCGAGCGAGGAGACAGCGATGCCAATATAACCGAACCCGCTGATGCACGCAGGCCTGCTACACTGAGTACTGGTCCAAGCAATCCCTCAATGTGCCCCTCAGGTAAATGCATTTAAAGATAACTCTGGTGTTTTGAGTTCCGCGACCCCGCTGCCCTCGACAAGAAAGCAGTTAAGGCCCATTTCCCGAGCGTGCTTTTTTTTTTTGTTTCCGTTTTTTTTGTTTATCAAACAATAGCTTGGACGATATAAAATAAACTTAGCTGTCACTACTTCTTACAATAAAAAAATAAAAAAAGTAAAATCATACAGGAAAGCCTTATCAGAGAGACTGAGGAGGCATCCCTTACTATTCCATTTCCTTATCTTGTATAGGAAGTTGCAGGAATGATGGGGCATGTAGTTTGCTTTTCTATTGCCCTGGCTTATTTTGCCCTCATTGGGAGTGGCCTCTTAATTCCATAGATCACCTTACTTTCAATCGGAGATTTGAGCCTACTTAAAGTAGCTAACATTTGTTTATAAAAGTATGTGGGGAAACGAGGAATCACTGGATGAATCTGACCTGAATGACAATTCCTCGTTTGTTAGTGGACCATCAGGGTCCAACTTGCAATGAGACAGATTTTCTGCACCCTTAGAGTTAGCAATACCCGCAGTATCAGTCACTATGGGTGATCAGAAGAGCAGCTCACTTACTTGGTCACTTATAATGAGGCCTTATGTAATGAATGCGTGGAAAATATCCATAATAGAGCGTAGGTCTTGTAAAAAAAAAAAAACGATGTTTTAAGCAACCATATTTCTATAAAGTGGTTGAAGGGGCTTTAGCCTCATGATTCAGGTTATGAAGCAAAAGCCACCTGTCCCAGCGTGTCTGACTGTTTCTTCCAGACACGCTAATATGATGGATGTTACCCAGGTAGTGTGAGTAAGTGAGCTGCCAGGTGAGATTGCATGCTTCACATCTGCTTTTTGAGATGTGGTTTTTGCTCTGTGATCTTTTCACTAATGGGCTCTGCAGACCCATGTGTTCCAATTAGAGATGGGTGAAATTGTTCCCCGTAAAATGAGAAAGTTATAGAATGACCCCTTGTGTTCTAGCAGGACCACTGTGTAAAAGCCTGGCACATTTATGTGTTTCCATCACACCAATACATTCCAGGAAAGTAGCAGAATGGACGGAATAGCGGCCGTTTTCTTAAACCCATTACAGTTAAAGAAAATGGTCAGGCAGAATTTTGCCTCCTTGCATAATCCAGTTACATCACTCAATCGTGCGCCCTGGACCTTTTGAATTTTTACCTACGGACTCGTGAATATCTGTGCCACCTAGTGTCGGGTTGGAAATTGCTTCAGAAGCTCTCACAGTCTCCATACAGAAACACCTGAGCTGGATGCTTGACTCAGAGATGTTTCAAATGTTTGGCAGCCGCAGAGTTTCTTGTGCCTTGAACCAGGAAGGAAGAAACGTTGGAAGAGGTTTAAACTGCCTGAAGAATGTTTGTAAATATTTTAACTCTTTCTCCCTGAGTATTTGCTGATGTACCGAATCATGCTTCCATGATGTGTACCATCAGGGTGACCACCTCACTCCAGAGTCCAGACCATTACAGACACTCTGTCTAGCCATGAACCTTTACCAGGCCTGAACTGGCTATCTGTCTCATTGCGCTTTTGCCGGTGTTTGAAGTCCCAGGGCATGATGGCACCTCTTTCACTTTATTGCAGCAAGCACAGTGAGGTGCATTGTTAAAGGAGGGAGAGGAAAAACGGGTGAACGAAAGAAAGCCGGAGGAACAGGATAGTATGAAGAGACGCCGGAGAGGGAGGGCGAAGAGAAACAGAAAATAGACGGAGAGACATTGTCGACGTAGGGAAAGAGCTGGTTTCAAGATTTTTGCCTGGGCAGCTTTTGGATGTTATTCCAGGCCTACTTTTCACTGACAAATCACAGATTTCAGATGTGTTAGTTTAATAATTTGTTCAGTGGAAGCAAAGCAAGTCTACAACACCCAGAATGCATTAGACAATCGCACCAAAGTCCACGACTGAAACCCAGTGTCCTTAGTGGCGTGGAAGGAACTTGTCATTCACTGTACCATAACATCCATTTTATGCTGTATGTGAACTTATAAAAGTCCATGTATTTTATAACACTGACTAGTATTTCTCCCGTTCGCTAGTACTGGCAAGGCGCAATTTACATATGTGATCCGTGCAAGCGTAGGGGAGACTGTATTTCTTTCTCAGTCCGCCTGTTGTTGCACCTGCATAAGCTCTGTACTTTTTAATGAAAATGAATAAAGAGATGTTTACAAATAAAAATTGTTATAACAGATCTTTTGTCACTGGTACAGAGCATGAATGTGTATGTTATACATCCTGGATTCACCTTCTTATCCGTTTTCTTACAACATGAGGAGGTTAAATAATTAGTCGCCCTTCTGGACACTTCTTTAGCACTTAAAAAAGCCGTAATCAGTCCACCTTAACCTTAAATCCCACCCCTAATTACCTGGCAAGAAGAACCGCTCCTCCAACATATCGCAGAGGGGCATCGTTAGTCACTTTTCATGGAGTAAAGTGGGACCATGGAGAAAAGGGCTCTTGGCTTCCTCCTACACAAAACCCCATTTCAGCCTTCTTCTGTCGTCCTTAGGAGGCGTCTCTTCTGGCCAGAAATGTTTGGAAACCAAGGAGGAAGGGGTTTAAAAATCTGCACTGTGTGCTGGTAATCTAGTTTTATCCTCTTCCATCCAAGAGCAGGAGACGCGTCTGGGCTGCTTCTTCGGTAATAGTCGGCTTGGCACAGTGGTCATAACTATGACAAAATTATAACATTTTATGACCTATACCAACAAACTTGCTATGATGTAACTCAGCCCTGACCTGATGGTAGTCCAGACCCTCTAGCCCTTCCCCAGGACTACATACAGTAGGATCTTTTATGAAGTGATGTGTGTTGGTCACTTGGTGCTCCGGGCAGGGATGTTGAGGCAAGCAGTTGCCTGGTTACTGGCGCTGTAATTACAAGCCCGTATTTGACTCAGTGCAAGAACGAAGGGAGATCCAGATGGATTCCGAATCTGGCGGCTATTATTGAGTTGGATAAGGAATCCCTCTAACCCCAGTGAAATGTGCTGACTTTGTTCTGGTGTAAATTATTAACACCAGGACACAATTCAGCAGCCCCTGCTAATTCTTTGCTTTGTGTTCAGAGCAGCAATTTGCAGGTGGCGAAGAGTCTTCCTTATTTTCACTTCCTGTTGGGGCCAAAAGAAAGGCCTAATTTAAAGGGCTATCAGCCGTCCTTTTGTTGGAATATATCTTGTCTTGGCGATATCTTGTACTTAACATGTAGTTTTAATGCAATGGAGGGGTAACTGGCATACACCTTGTTATCATTTCGCAAGTATTTAAGAGAAACTACGATTTAGAGGCAGGCTTTTGACTTTGTTCAATCTCTATAACAGATATGCATGTTCTGTAAGAATGTCAACTGGATGGGTCTGTACAAGTATTTACACAAACAGCAATTTAAATAGCACTTACTCATTTTTCTATTTAATACTTTTACAGCAGTGCTCATCCCAGCGCAGGGTCTGAGGGCTTTACATCACTCACACATTATACATTGACAATGTGTACTCGATGTTACATAAGACAGTGAGGGTTTCAAGATGCAGAAGTCACACTTAGTTTCAGTGGTAGGTATTATATGTTAAGAGTTCATGGAAGAGAAACACAAAGTCAGAACTTGAGCTGCAATGCAGATCTTTGGGTTCTCTGTATTTATAAGACTTTATTACTATCCAAAGAAACACTTTTTAGCAGCTTTGTTACAGCAACACATTGAGAAAAATAAAAATACGGCTCTAAGCCCATACCTTGCAGTTTGCATGAAGGTTCTTGATGCTGGTTCATAGCTCACCACGCAGATCTCCCCCTCAAGTCCATTATCCACCAGAGTTATCTTACCATTATTATTATTTCATGAGATTTACTGGACACAAAAAGCTGTCTGCAGCAGGTGCTTTAACCTAATAGATATGTTAAAATGCGACCTTTGCAACCAATTAAGCCAGAGCAGATTTACTGTTCTGTTTTTCCATGTTGCCAATTTCTATGTGGCAGTTTTAAAAAAACATAAATGTATGAGTTGACTGTCAGACTGCTTTTCATGACTCCACCCCCTTTTTGTTGTCACATCTTGACCCTAGTTTATGGGTCATTAGAGTAACATTTTTCCAATTCCAGCACTGATATTTGTGGGGGATTGAACATGTGTGAATGTTCATAGCTGAACATTATGGGGGTCATTCTGACCCTGGCGGTAAATACCGCCAGGGCCGGGGTCGGCGGTAGCACCGCCAACAGGCTGGCGGTGCTCCACCGGGCATTCTGACCGCGGCGGTACAGCCGCGGCCAGAAGCGGAAAGCCGGCGGTGTACCGCCGACTTTCCGCTGCCCATGGGAATCCGCCATGGCGGCGCAGCTTGCTGCGCCGCCATGGGGATTCTGACACCCCATACCGCCATCCTGTTCCTGGCGGGTCGCCCGCCAGGAACAGGATGGCGGTATGGGGTGTCGTGGGGCCCCTGGGGGCCCCTGCAGAGCCCATGCCAATGGCATGGGCACTGCAGGGGCCCCCGTAAGAGGGCCCCACAAAGAATTTCAGTGTCTGCTTTGCAGACACTGAAATTCGCGACGGGTGCAACTGCACCCGTCGCACCTTCCCACTCCGCCGGCTCCATTCGGAGCCGGCTTCCTCGTGGGAAGGGTGTTTCCCACTGGGCTGGCGGGCGGACTTTTGGCGGTCGCCCGCCAGCCCAGTGGGAAACCCAGAATGACCGCCGCGGTCTTTTGACCGCGGTACGGTCTTCTGGCGGTTCCCGCTTGGCGGGCGGCTCCCGCCGCCCGCCAAGCTTAGAATCAGGCCCTATGTCCTTTGTCAGGATACGTGACATACGATATGGGGGTCTGTATTTGCAAAATCAAAATCTACAAATTAAATTGTGCTATTTTCTGCTGCGCCCTACTTTTAAATACTGTATTTTCAATTCTTGTTTGCTAGCCTGTTGACAAGTGGGTCCACGATTTTGCACATATGCGTATACCATGAGGCACAGCTATAACTGGATGCTGTATCCCAAACACTTCCATTTTCTTCTATCTCCCCATAGAGTCAAAAGTCTCTTTTCCTCTTTTGACAATTGACAGGTCACTTATAATCTCTTGCTCACTGCTGCCTTTGCTGCTGGTGGGGGTCGAGTGTGTACCTTGTGGCTAGCTACAGTCTGATTTTCCATTTTGGTTCAGATGAAAAGCAGAAGCCTATTTTGTTCTCCTTGGCTGTGTCGCTGGGCAGGTAGAAGCCACAGTCTTTCACATGGCCAATATGTGCATGACAGTGGCTGCCGGGCTTAGTCTGCACACAGGCTTCCTATGTAGAAGCAAGTGACCCATAGCAAGAGGCTTAACGTAAAAAGATGGAGCCCCCCTGCTGAATGTGAAGACGGTCCCCTATGTCTCCTATATCTCACAAATTTTAATAGACCATGAGCTGAATGGGCCCCTTTGAAGGGTATGCAGGCTCTTGAAATTTCCCTGAAACAGGGATGGTTCTTATCCCATCAACTGCAGTTGACCGAGTAGTCTTTGTACCTCTGCCTGGCTCAAATTTCAGCTGCCAGACATCCAGCCAGTTAAATTAGTCCATGTGGAGAGCTGTTAAGCTTCAATATTCTGCAAGACATGTGCCAATAAGGAATGGAGAGTAATAGGGCAATATGTATCCAAAAGAAAAGTGTCAGTAGTTTCTTGTTTGAATAGTTGAGTTATCACCAACATTTTACATAGTGGAGAAACCTGGCCTCGTTCAACCTTCGGGCTTGTGAATCTCATATCACAACATTCTGGTTTTAACACAGTGGGCTGTATCAAAAACAACGAGTCCAAATCACCGTTTCAGCAAGACCTGGTGAAAAACCACCCAGAACACTCATTAACTCTGTGCTTTTGCCAGTGATGTGATGGAACGTCACTTAGTAAACCTCTTTGCTGACATGCAGAGTAGGGATGGGCCGCAATTTAAGCAGGAAAAAAAAAGTGGTGGGGACACACACTTTGAAGTGGGCATGGCCCTAGATGCATAACTCAAACTCATTTAGGAGATGTGGTCTCTAACTAACAGTGTGTCCTAATACATGTCCTAGTGACCTACTGGTCCTAATCCTTCTGATCGGCTGTTTCTTGTTCTGGTCCTCCTGTTCCAGAAGCTTCTGGAACTACAGTTGTCTTGCATAAGTATGGTACACGTTAATAAGCATACCTGCATTCTGAACAGCTTTAGCTGGCAGAGCACTGGGACCAGTTACCAGATGATGCTATAACTTATGGTCACTGACTTCTCTTTAGAGTACAAGTGGATGGTCACTCCACAAGTGCCTTATAGAACACATCAGATTTATCCCCCAAAGTAAATAAATTAACCCTGATGCTGATCTTCATACCTATACAATGTTCCAGTATTGAGATACAGTGTGGTGTTGATGCACACAGACAGAAATTTGGTAATTTTCTTGATGAGAAAACAAAGGAATAGCTACTGCCTGCATCTTTGCCTGTTGGTACAAGGGCTTTGAGAGTGGATAATTGAACCTGGCATGTTTTTGCTGGTCTCCCACAGTGGTAGAACAAACCGTAACAGAGCGGACAGATGGAGAGCAGCTAAATGATAGCAGTTTTAACTGTCCAACGAGGAAATATGGGATCCATTTCCCATGCTTGCATCGGGGTCCATGCCAACCAGGCCAACGTCATACATTTCACAGACATAGCAAAGTGTAAAAATAATGTAGATTGAAATGTCAGAATTTACTTGCCTCCAAAATGTTTTAGCAGGAGAATCTGCCCATGAAAACATTATTTGCAATCAACTTTACCCTCAAAGTTGTGTCCACAAATAAAACAGCTACACAAACTTGCAAAATTATAAGTATCACCCAGATTTTCCAGCAGAATTAGAATTCTAGTTACTTGATTTTTTTTTTTGTGCCCCCTTTTAAGTAGATCCCGGGACATTCTCAAGATCGGGAACAATAACATCAAAATACCCCAACCCTTCTACAATTTAACCCACCTCATCAGAGAAAACTATTTTACCTCCTTGTCACTCTCTCACCATGATGAACTACTGATATGAGGCCCTTGTGCCTCCCTTCACAACCTCCTCAAGCTATGAAAGGTTCCCTCCCCTTCCTCACTTCCTGTCCCTTTTTTAGGTCGAGGGTAAGCGTACGATCTCGTGTATACTTTTGTATACTTCTCTTCTGGGCTTAAGGCTGTCCCTCTGCTGTTCATTAGTTTGTTTCAGTGTCCTTTAAAAATCCTTGATTGCTAGTGGTTAATCTTTCTTATTTGTCCCTCCTTTTTGTAACTGGTTCACTCCCCTGGAGCAGTGCTGCATTACTTGTAGCCTTCCACTTGGCCCAATATTACCATCTGCTTAGGGACTACTTTTCTCTTTCTCTAAGAGCATTTCACACAGCGCCCGAAGTATTCTGAGACTCGGAGAAACAAGGGCTTGATGGTTTCAGAGTCTCTGAGCTCCCATTATTTTTAGTGGCTCCAGTTGTCTAAATACAGCTGTAATTCTTGCTCTTATCTCCTCACATAGAATATCAGAAGAGGGGCTGCTTGCTGCTTTAATTTAGTCTCTTCACAATAAAAGTAAAAGGATTTCCCCGTACCACAACCAACTACCGTTTCGCTGTTTCAGCCGTCGTCCCACCATCCCCTTCCTTTTGTCTGTGTTCATTTGTAGTCCTACATTTATGTCTACTGCCTGAAAAACCATGGACAGTAAGTGCAGCTTTGTTCAATCCCACAGTGGCTGTAACCCTGGCTCTGGACTTTCAAATACCAGGCTCCACATCCAGTAGAGCTATGTGGAGACTCTAAGGGTGCTGCCTGGGTCAATTCTCACAAGGTTGTGGGCTACTCATTCACAGAACTGACACATTGTACCCTTTCCCAGGGATATTCTGCATGATGTCGGGTCTGCTGCGGCCAGGCAAGAGTGCTTCCTGACTCCACCAGCATAGGCGGTGGACAACTGTGTCTGCTGCTCCTCTGGTACAGAAGTGCCTTTTGGGTGTTTTGATTTGTCATCGCATGGTGACCTGGCGCTACTTGTACCTAGACAGCTACAAAGAAATCTGACCTCTCCCACATCCTTAGACCCCCAAGGCATCGGGCTGTGCGCTGACGAAGCAGACCAGCCCGGGGGAATGCAGTTCAGCAGTATGCGGTGGCTGCACCGCTGAGCAGCGTGTGTTCTAAACTACCTAGGGGGCTTGTCAGTGCTACACACACAAGATTTCCCACTACTTGCGATGCCACCATCAGTTGTTACTGGTCTCCGACATACAGTGCTCCTTACAAGTTTGCCTTATGCATAATCACCCATCAATGCCATGAAGTGTTGAAAGTAAACCAGATGGTACCCGCTGTGCAAGACCCCCTCCCCCGAAAAAAGCTCTCGACGCAGAAAGATGATAATGGTCTCCTGGTGCAATGCTGGGGGAGAAGGGGAGGAGCAATGCCCATATAGGGAAAAGCAATCGCTCTGTGTTTTAATGTTTTACACTGCAGCAGGAAATGACAATTAAATAGTAAAGCTAGCAGAGGAGGTTGAATCCGTGTAGCGCAATTGTTATCATAACATACAAATGTTCCTGTAGCTCATCAAACTAACCTCTTAATGGAAACGAGGACAGAGTGAAATCCTTTTAAACTATTTTTGAATCCTGGTGCCTTTGCAGATGGCCAATTCAAATGTAACTAACTGTACATTGCAACTTGTGCCAGAAGCAGACTGTCTTGTGGCCCAATTAAAATGCAGTCGTATATTGCAGCCTATACCAGAAGCAGACTACCTTGTGTTCAGTTTATTCCACTATTCCTACCTTTCACAGCTGCACTTATTCATGTAAGTAATGAGATAGTATGGCAAAATAATCACCATTTTTAAACTCTTGCCTATTGAGTTGCTTCTCGCACACTTTATTTTGTATTAGTGTCTCTTATGACATTACAACTCTCCCAATCAACAACTACCCTCCTGTTCACCACCCACACCCACCTTCCCATTCACCACCCCCACCCAATTGCTAAAGGTAGTAGGTCGCCCATAAGCAAGACCTAATGACTTTGCCAATGATTTGGTGCTTTTACCGTCAGACCAGCGCAGTGCGCCTACTTCAGTGCGTCTATAGCCGCTCTGGATGGCTAGTCAGAGGAGAGGTTCTCCGGTGCGGTCTTGTCTGCAGGAATGGTGAAGGCAGACATACTTGGGAGTAACCCAGGAGGAGGGGAGATGTTCCTGGTGTGGCTTGCCTGTCTGCTAGGCTAATAACTTGAGCATGTACATCTCTCCCTCGCTCCTCTCTGCTTCCGGGTCTGGCAGTGTGATGCCTCCCTCTGGCTTGCAGGTGGTGTGTCTTGGTTACTGGGGAGATGGGACTCCTCGGCTCTCTGCTGTTGTGTCAAAGACTAACAGGATATTTGCTGAGACATATATTCTAGGTCATTGGCTGAATTGTAATTGGTGCTGTTTTTTTCTGCTGTTCGTGAGGATTGGATGCCTTCTGCATTAGGTCATGGTCATGGGTTTGTGTTTTTTTGGGGGAAAAAAATCTCAAATGAAGCCAAAGTTAAAGTTATTTAAATAAAGGTCTTTATTCAGGCAAAATGCATTACTGTGGAGGAGTGGCGTTCTGCTAAGCAATTTTGTTCACAGTCTCCTTCTGTAGAGCAGGTTGAAAGTCTACAGGATATACAGAGTAGGGGGTACAGCTTCTGCCTCTATGGTTGGTACTGTTTCCCTGTTGGTGCTGGAAGTCCAGACAGTGATCGATGTGGCATTAGCTAAGGCTTTGGCTACTAAGCAGAAAATTAAGAAGGCTTCCTCTCAGTTTGACAAGGGACTAGATTCGTATTCCTCTGCTGAGTCACAGCCTGAGAGACAGGTGGCAGATGGAGGTAAGTTTATCTCCATAGAGGAGATGTCTGCTATCCTATCACAAATCAGAGATAACCTGGGTATGGCGCTGCTTCTGGTGGAGGAGGCAGCTGAGGATCTCTTTCCACAATTTGCGAGGTCTACGGCGCTGGCATTGCCTTTGCACCCTAAGATTAAGAATGCCATCTTCTGGTCCTGGGAGGAACCTGAGCACAGCCAAGTTCCACGTCTCCTCCAGAAATCTTATGGTTTGGAGGATGGGGATAAGGTGTTACCCCACAACATTAAGGTGGCTTCCGTCCTGGCCCCACTGATTGGCAGGTGATTGTTTTCCCTCAAAACAAGTAGATCGCAAGGTTGATGGTTGCCTTAAAAATACTTTTGCAGCTTTTAATCTAGTTCTGAGGGCTGCTTCTTATGAGGCCTTGACTGCCCAGTCTTTGTTCAAGGATTTTGAGGTTCTGGCTGAGGCTGTGCAAGAAGGTTCAGATGCGGACGATGTTCTGATGCACATGGAACAACAGTCGAAGTTCTTGGCAGATGTGTCAAGCGGACATTATCAAGGGGACCTCAGTGGCCTCTTCTTTTGCAGTCATGGACAGGATGAACCTTTGATTATGGTACTGGAGGGCAGATCTGGCAGAAAAATCGTCTTTTCTGAAACTACAATTTGACGGTGGGAGGTTGTTTGAGCGTTTGGATGGGCTGATTAAGAAGCCTTTAAGGACAGGAAACATACTTGGTCTTATAGCACAGCTTTTGGAAAATCTTTTAAACATTGCAATCAGATGGATTCTAGGCACTACAGGGATGTTTCTCGTTAGGATTCCCACTCCTGTTCTTCCCATCAGAGGAGGTTTTTGCCCTGGAGATGCAAGCAACAGAATGGTTCAGCAAAGGCTGGGCCTTCAAATTAGCGGTCTTGACTGTGGCAGTCCTTCAGGTCCTGTGAGCAGCCTCATAGGAGGTTTTCTTTCTGTTTGGACTCTCTCTGTCACAGACGCTTGGGTTCTGAATATGATTTGGAGTGGTTATCATATCAACTTCGTCTCTCTTTCTCCAGATATGGGGTGCATCCCTACGCTTGTCCCTAAGAATCCCATAAAGAAGGAACCCTGTTGGCAGGTGTAGATGCTGTGCTGAAGAAGAATGCAATTGTCACGGTGCCCCTGGAGCAAGTCAGTCGGGGGTTTATTCTAAACTATTTCTAGTCCAGAAGGTGTTGGAGGAGTCTTGGCCTGTGTTGGACATGGAACACCCCACTCACTGTTTTGCTGCAATTCCATTCAAGATATATCTTTGCAGCAACTCCTCCCGGGGAATTTTTTTGGTGACCATCAACCTTCAGGGTGCTTACCTGCATTGTCCTATCCCTCTGAGTCATCAGTGGCTTCTGAGGTTTGCGGTGGGCACTGAGCATTTTCAGTTTTAGGTGCTGGTCTGAAGACTTCCACAAGTGCTTTTACAAAGGTTTTGGCTCAGTTATCACTATTCTCCATCTGCAGAAGATTTCCAACTTTCCCTACCTTGAAGACTACCTGGTCAAGCGGGCATCTCATCTCCTGACCTCGTCTCGTGTGGTAAAAGTGCAGGATCTTCTGTCATCTCATGGGTTTCTGGTAAAGGCAAGGTAATATCAGCTGACTTCAGCCCTGTCATTAACAAATATTACGGATCAGCTTTTTCTTTGGGCTCAATCTCTTGTGGGGTCTCTCTGGGCTAATTATTTTCAGGGAGTTCTGAATTCTCGGGCCGATCGCCTGAGCAGGGAGATTCTGTCCTTTCATGAATTTTGTTTCTCTCCCCAGGTACTTGCCAGGATTTGTCAGTTCCACCCCAGGTGGATCTGGTTGCAAGTGTTGGCAGTTTCCATCTTCCCCAGTTTTTTAACAGGGGGGAAGGAGGAGTCGGATTTGGGAGTAGATGCCCTAAAATGTTCCTGGCCATCTGTCCTGATTTTTGCTTTCCCTTAATTTCCTTTATCTAGAAGTTTCTGATTCAGGTGCGAAGGGAGAGGGCTCAGGTCTTTCTGGTAGTCTGGGCATGGCCTCCTCTATCTGGTTTCCTCTTCTGATGGCGATGAGGTTGGGTCAGGTGTGGCAGCTTCCTTTAATGCCTTCCCCTCTGAGTTTTCCTGTTCTCCATGTAAAGTCTCTGGCAAATATCAAGTTGATGGCTTGGAGGTTGAACTGTGGGGCTTAATGTCCAAGGGTCTTTCAGACTCAGTATCTTCTCCCATACAGGCTTCCAGGAGGTTGTCCACCAGGTCTTTGTATGCCTGGCACTGACTGTCTTTTCAATGGTGGTATGCTCAGAAGCAACAGCTGCCCCTGTTGGTGACAATTCCTCGGGTCCTTGAGTTCCTTCAGGATGGGTTTCATTTGGTCCTTAGTTTGGCTGCCTTTTGGGTTCAGTGGGCTGACCATTAAGGCTTTTTGGTCCCCTTGGGTTGGTCTGGCTGACAATAAAGGGATGGTCTCCCAAACTTTTAAGGGATTCTTGAATCTGCGTCCTGTTCCGCAGGTAGTGTGTCCCTCCTGGGATTTGCATTTGGTGCTTCAGGCCCTGAAATATTCTCATATTTGAGTCTCTCTTCTCTGTGGAACTTCGTCTTTGACTTTTTACTTCTACCTACCGGCTGGGAGACTTGGAATCTCTGTCTTGTCTCCCTCCCATTTTTTGGGGTATTTGATGACCTGATTGTTCTTCAATTGGGTCCTGGGTTTGTCCGAAGGTGAGGCCTATTTTTCATCTGCAGCAGGAAGTGGGGATTCTTGTGTTTTATCCCCAGACCCTTTGCCTCCTGAGGAAGTGGCTTTAAATTATTTTGATATTAAAAGGGCAGTTTTTATTTACCCAGAGAGGGTGGAGCAGTTCACAGTTCCCTCTGTCTTGTTTGTTAATTTTAGTCTGGCTCGTAAGGGTGATAAGCCTTCTCCTCAGACCTTGAGCAGGAGGATGATATGTGCGATTCTTTTGGCATACAAGTAGTTTGGAATTTTGTCTCCTCTGGGGATCCAGGGTCTACTTGGGGGTGTTGGCTTCCATGCTGGAACTTCAGGGGGCCTCTTTGCAAGAGTTTTATCGGGATACCACTTTGGTGGTTCCATCTACTTTTGCTAACCACTATCAGGTGGTGAAAGGCCCAGAGATGTCTGATCTTTTCGGTTCTAAAGTTTTGGCATCTATGTTGTAACTGTTTATTTTTTCTGTCAGATTAAAGTTTTTGTTTGCTGCATGAGCATTACAGTTGTCATGTTCCTGGTTGTGGCTTAGGTACATCTCTTACCAGTTATTAATCACAGCGAGAGGGAGACAGAAACCCTGTTGGCAGGTGTCGACGGACTCAGAATAATACAGTTGCCTGTAAGTAATCCAATCATCTCCATAGAATAGATTCCGCACCCATAAACATAATGTAAATGATCCTGAATAGTAACACATTTTTCTCTCGTAGGGGATTTCCATGATAGTCATAAGCACTGAATAGTTCCGCGCGCCTGCGGGGACCCCGGAGCACTGGTGTAAAATATATTCTTAAGTGCAAATACCAACCCTTTGAAAAAAGGTTTGTCAAAAAACACTTAAGAATAACACTGTGCAGCCTATGTGAACAGCTACACAGGCCAAATTGTTAAAAAAAAAAACAGTTATAGTGTAAATTCACGTTTAAACATCTATTTATTTTATAAATATATTAACAAATACATTCTCATATTTTATTTACACCTCTCATGAGAATAAAACAATGCAGGGCAGTGTAGCCCATAGGCTGCCATTATACAGAATGAAAATAGAGCTGTGCCTTTAAGAAAGTAAAGTCTTCCTGTTTCCCATCATGCACTGCAAAAGGCAGTTGCCTCAGTTCTTTTTTCCGGCTCCTTCTGACAGGACCCTGAAGCATTGAGCTCTACCTCACAAAGTTTTTTGTGACAGAAATTCATTTAAAATCTTTTGAATTTCAATTTCACTCGACGTTTCTAACATTGAGTGATCATTTCCTACTAGTTTCTGTTAAATTCTGACAGAATTTTGAAGTTTTTCTAGTTTAGAAATGCCTTCACTTTTTGACAAATGTCCTTCTTGTGGCAGAAAAAAGGCTAAAACAGATCCACATAGGGTCTGCATAATTTGTCTTCCATCCAGCCACAAACCAGAGTCGTGTGACATCTGTAAAACCTTCTCCAGAAGAACTCTTCACGATAGGGAGAAAATCCGACTTCAGGCGAGAGAGGACAGAAGAAAAAGTGGCCATTCCACCACAGAGCGAGGAGAAGGTCAGGCTTCTACCAGGGCTCAATCTGTTTCCTCTATAACTCCTACCAGACCTGCTGAAAAACGGCACAGGTCTCCGACGACGTCGAGGGCGTCGACGTCGAAACAGGGAACGGCGCCAACATGTTCGCCGTCGAGGAGTGGTTTGCCGGCGAGGAAAAGACATTGTTCGCCGTCGACAACCATTTCGCCGTCGAGACGACGTGGACACACGACGTCGAAAGGATCTGGGTCGCCGACGACACGGCGAGGACGATCGACATTGAGAGAGAGTACTCGCCGTCGGAGACGTTCGCCGTCACCACAACGACGTCGAGGGTCGTCGTCGAGGGGTTCTCCACGGCGAGAGGAATCGACGTCCAGAGGTCGCCGTCACCGCTCTTCGACGTCGAGGAGTGTGTCGACGTCGAGACAATCAAAGAGGCCTAGAAGGGTTTATACAACATCGGAATCCTCTGCCTCACTTATCCTGCTTCCAGCGTCTCCACAGCTCTCGCCTCGGCAGTCGCCGTTGCCGCAGACACCGGTAACACCTACGGCTCCTCTTCCGGCTCCTCCTTCAGAGTCTGTTCTGAGGACTCCAACGCGATCTGTAAGGCGTTCTGGACATTCTTCTAGACGTTCTTCTTCCTCTCGGCACCATCGTCATGAATCACAGAGATCTCAGCATTCACATCATAGACATTCTTCTTCGTCTACACGGGACTACTCTCCAACCCTATCGGACTCACCGTCCCCGAGAGTGTCCCCCATAGATGATGTGAATACATTCCAGGAGGTCTTGGTGCGAGGGGCAACCAAACTGAATATCCCGCTGGCGGTGCCGGCTCCATCAACGTCAGTAATCTTCGAGACCTTGCATCACAGGACATCTTCAAGACCTTTGCTTCCACTGGTTCCGGGTCTTATTGAACCGGCAATGGACATTTTTCTTACACCGGCTGCAACAAAGTCTGCTCCTTCCAGACTTATTAAAAAATACCGTCCACCAGAACAAGATCCTCTATTCTTGAGGTCGGACCCAGTACCGGACTCAGTGGTTATAGTGGCAGCAAAGAAATTGCATTCTACGTCACCGTCTTCCTCTTCACCTCCAGATAAAGAGAGCAGAAAGATCGATGCTGCAGGAAGAAAAGTATGCTGTACTGCATCCATCACCATGAAAGCAGCCAGTGCCACTGCTCTATTAGGGAGATATGATCGAGCCCTCTGGGACTCTGTACTGCAGTTTGCGGAGCATCTTCCTAAGGACAAAAGGGAAGATTTCCTGGAGGTCGTGGGCGAGGGAGCTATGGTTTCTAACCAAGTTATAAGTGCTGCGGCGGATTCTTCGATACTATCCGCACATAACTATGCTCACGGAATAGCGCTCAGGAGACATGCATGGCTGCGACTTACATCGCTTAAACCTGAAGCACAGCAGAGAATATAAAATTTACCTTTCTCAGGCTCCACTTTGTTCGGCTCTCATGCCGATGACGAGATGGCCAGAATGAAGTCTGAGCTGGATACCCTGAAAGCAGTAGGCATGGAACGACCGAAAGAACAGCGAAAGGTATTCCGCCCATATCAACGAAGACTGTTCACCCACAGGTATCAGACTCCACATTGGATGTCTTCACGTCCCCAGCAACGGCAACAGCAGCAGCATCATAGGGGTTTCTCCACACAACGAAGGTCGACAAGGGGTCGTTCAACACCTCAAACTCAGGCAACTCGACAGGCTCCCGCGTCGAAGCCCTAAATCTTCGCTTCCCCCTCCTCCGTTATCCACTCCGGTAGGGGGAAGTATCTCAACTCATCTGGACGAGTGGCTACGCATCACAACAGACGCCTGGGTATTGAATATTGTGAGACATGGTTACGTTCTCAGATTCACCAGTCCTCCACCATCTGTTCCACCCAAAACAACCAGTCGACACCTCAAAGCTCTTCAGTTAGAAGTCACCACTCTATTACAAAAAAGAGCCATAGAACCCGTCCCGATCAGCCAACAAGGGAACGGGATGTATTTGAGGTATTTCCTTGTGCCCAAAAAAGACAAGCAAGAGTTTCGTCCCATTTTAGATCTAAAGACAGCAAACAAGTGGATTCGCAAAGAGAAATTCAGGATGCTATCCTTGCACCAAATTTACCCACATCTTCGTCAGGGCGACTGGCTCTGTGCAATAGACCTTTGCGATGCTTACTTTCATATTCCGGTGACAAAGAAACATTGAAAATTCTTAAGGTTCACCGTCGGAAAATGTCATTACCAATTTGCGGTTCTGCCCTTCGGCCTCAAATCAGCGCTGAGGACTTTTTCCAAATGCATGGCGGTGGTAGCCGCCCACTTGAGGAAACATCGAATATTTGTCTACCCCTATCTAGACGATTGGCTCATAAAGGCCTCCAGTTATCTAGAGGCACAACAACATTTCAAATGGACTCTACAGCTGTTGCAGAAGCTAGGTCTTCAAGTAAATCTCCTGAAATCCACAGCAACACCTGTTCAGAGGTTGCATTACTTAGGGGCCATTATAGATACCAATCTAGGAAAGGTGTTTCCTTCGGAGGAACGACGATTATCGATTCTCCAAAAGTGCAAACAACTGCAAGAGACTCCACAGACCACTGCAAGAGTAATAGCTTCTCTACTGGGCTCGATGGCGTCTTGTATCCATCTCGTTCCCAATGCTCGCCTCCATATGAGACCATTACAGGAAAACCTGGAGGATCAATGGAGTCAACTAATGAACGAATGGGAGAGCAAAGTCCTTCTTTCTCCCCACGCCCTACAGTCCCTCAAGTGGTGGTGTCTACCCGACAATCTCCTGGTGGGGATTCCGTTCCAACATCGGCCTCCAGCTCAAACCATCGTAACAGATGCGTCACTGCTCGGATGGGGAGCGCACATGGAACATCTTCGAGTCCAAGGCAAGTGGTCACAGAAAGAGAGTCTCTATCATATCAACCTGCTGGAGCTTCGCGCAGTCCACCTTGCGCTCAAAGCTTTCCTTCCCTCTCTGAGAGCGGAAACTCTCCTTCTCCAGACGGACAACGTGGCCACTATGTACTACGTAAACAAACAAGGAGGCACCAGGTCCAGGATTTTATCCAGAGAGGCTCAGACAATCTGGCATTGGCTTCTAGCCAGGAACATGTCGCTAGTAGCAACTAACCTGCCGGGCATCCAGAATGTTCAAGCGGATGCTCTCAGCCGCGTAATGGACGAGAACCACGAGTGGGTTCTACACGACGATGTTGTTCATTCCATTTTCGCACTATGGGGTACCCCCCTCTATAGATCTATTCGCAACCCCAGAAAACAAAAAATGCCAAAACTTCGCCTCCAGATATTACCATCCAGGGGCACTGGGGAATGCCCTGTGGACAAGCTGGTCAGGAGCATTTCTTTACGCCTTTCCGCCGCTTCCCCTGATTCCGGCGGTCCTCCAGAAGTTATCCAATGCTCAGTCCAAAATGATCCTGATTGCTCCGGAGTGGCCACGCCAATGGTGGTTCCCAGACCTACTTCACCGGTCACTCAAACCACACATCAGGCTCCCTTATCGTCCAGACCTGCTCACGAAGTTCAGAGGGCAGATGTCCCATCCCAACCTCTCATCGTTGAGTTTGGCAGCATGGCTCCTGAGCTAGTGCAATATGGACACTTGAACTTACCTCAGGATTGTATGGAAATCCTGAAAGAAGCAAAGCGCCCTTCCACACGATCCACTTATGCAAGCAAGTGGAAGAGATTCTACGTGTGGTGCTTAGACAACAACATTGACCCAATATCCTGAGAGGAGTCTATTCTGCCATACTTGTTAAGTTTGGCAAAATCGGGCTTACAATTGTCATCAATAAAGGTACATTTGGCGGCTCTAACAGCATACAGAAAGAGCCCCTCACAAACTTCCTTTTTTCGAATCCCAGTTATTAAGGATTTCCTGGAGGGTTTAAAAAAGGTTTTTCCTCCCATTAGAAGACCATCTCCTCCATGGGAACTGAATGTTGTCCTATCGCGTCTGATGCTACCTCCATTCGAGCCAATACATAAGGCATCACTTCAGCATCTCACATGGAAAACTGCTTTTCTAGTGGCAATCACTTCAGTGCGTAGGGTCAGCGAAATCCAGGCCCTTTGCGCTCAAGAACCCTACACAGTTTTTCATTCTGCGAAAGTGGTAATGAGAACTCATCCAAAATGTTTACCTAAGGTAGTCTCCGACTTCCATGTGAACCAAACAATTTCATTACCGACTTTCTTTCAAAATCCAACTACTCCTGCTGAGAGAACTATGCACTCTCTGGATGTAAAGAGAGTCTTGAAATTTTACTTGGACAGCTTTTTATTAACTATGGCCCAGTTAGAACAGGGTTGGGCACGTCTAAACAATCTTTATCCAGGTGGATTGTTTCATGTATAATGTTATGTTATCAGTTAGCAAACAAATCCCTTGGTGGTAGGCCAAAAGCCCACTCTACTAGAGGGAAGGCAGCTACTACAGCCTTGATGAGAAATGTCCCTTTGGCAGAAATATGCAAGGCTGCCACTTGGAAGTCTGTCCATACCTTTACTAAGCATTATGCCTTGACACAGACGCTAGGGCAGATGCGCAGGTTGGACAGGCCTTGCTCAAGAATTTATTTGCATGATTCATGTTTTCTCAGTATTCTTCTGTCTACTCCACCGCGGTTATGGGGATGGGCTTGCTACTCTATTCAGTGCTTATGACTATACATGGAAATCCCCTACGAGAGAAGGAATGGTTTCTTACCTGTAACTCCAGTTCTCTCGTAGGGGTATTTCCATGATAGTCATAAGCAACCCTCCCTCCTCCCCGGTGGAGTTGACATAGAACATGAATATTATCGAGGTTGGTACTCCAACAAATGTTTTGGTTCTTCATGTCAGGTTACAAGCCTCCAAAAAAGAACTGAGGCAACTGCCTTTTGCTGTGCATGATGGGAAACAGGAAGACTTTACTTTCTTAAAGGCACAGCTCTATTTTCATTCTGTATAATGGCAGCCTATGGGCTACACTGCCCTGCATTGTTTTATTCTCATGAGAGGTGTAAATAAAATATGAGAATGTATTTGTTAATATATTTATAAAATAAATAGATGTTTAAATGTGAATTTACACTATAACTGTTTTTTCTTTTAACAATTTGGCCTGTGTAGCTGTTCACATAGGCTGCACAGTGTTATTCTTAAGTGTTTTTTGACAAACCTTTTTTCAAAGGGTTGGTATTTGCACTTAAGAATATACTTCACACCAGTGCTCCGGGGTCCCCGCAGGCGCGCAGAACTATTCAGTGCTTATGACTATCATGGAAATACCCCTACTAGAGAACTGGAGTTACAGGTAAGAAACCATTCCATCCCGCTCATGTTTAGCATTTTTTGCTGTCTTGCTAGATTTACACTCTCCAAATACCTGTATAAATATAGACATTGACCCTCATTACAAGTTTGTCGCAATAGAGTGTGGTATTTACCACAAGGGGTTAATACCATTACCCCAGGATGAGATATTTGTCACATTTGGTAAATACCTCCCATTCTGAGTTTACAACAGGAAAATGAGGCAGAAGACGCAAAATCCGGTTTTCACGCACAATCCCGCATGGTTTACTTGCTTTCTACCATTTTTTCCTCTGATGAATTTCAGCAGGTTTCCCTTACCGGAATTTATCAGGGGAAACTGCGATGTGTAATTCTGAGCCATGTGCAAAGAAGTATTTGCACGGGATCGGAATTTACTCCTTAACTCATAAAAAGTGTTTTTTATGATAACATTTTAATAAAAATAAAAAACAACTTCTGATTCATTTGTTGACTTCTTGCCTCTGTTTGCTACTATCATCCATTATAGCGTGATGTCGTGATATCGCCATCATTCAATACGTTTTTCTCCTCTTTTTAGGTTGATCTTGTTCTTGATTGACCTTGGGAATTATTGCCATAGTTTCTGTTCTTACTTGCCATCCCCATAGCCGCATATTCTATGTGTCGCCGGCCTTTCCTTGCCCAAGGTCGACAAGTCCTTTTGTGTTCTACTTTAAAAGACTTACTAATTTTAACTAGTAATTTTAAATGCTGCACCACAGATCCACATTTTCAAAATGTCATGAATGAAGCAATTCAAGTATTGGATTTTTATTATATGTGAAGAGCACTCTAGATTTTTTAATACTACAATTCGTGGGAACACTCTGGTAAATTCGGTTCCTCAGCTTTTTTCCGCCGCATTCGCTCTCCCTTGAATTCAGAACCATTATATTTAAATGTATTTCCATCAGCTATAAAACCTTTTGCAAACGTCTGAGATTTCATGAATGTGCCCAATGAATCTTGGCACTCCCTTAATACCGTTATCCCGGGAAATTGCAGAATAAATTGACAGTGTGTATGATGACCTTTAAAATCAATATATTTTGACTTTGGAGCACCACAGAGGACCGAAAACTATCACATTGTATTCTTTCTCCTTAAAATGTGCTCCCTATCCTTTACTGCCCCCATAATCACATTCTGCTGCAGAGTGTGCAGCATTTTCAATAATGCCAAGCCACTGTTGCCCGGGTGCTTTATATAAGGCATAATAGAAGGCAACAACATAGGGTTTAAGCCTCAATTTTTAAGAGAACTCACTCCTTCGGAAAAGAAAAGGTTATAACAATCAAAACATAAAGTGGAAACAGTAGAGATCTCCTGAGCGCTACAGACAACACACCTCGCAGTGCTCTATAGCACACAGCAAACCTTTTAGGGTTGTTTTCGTTTCCTTTACACATTTAGTTTGATTCTCTCACTGCAGGTTAATAGAGACACTGTCTCCGGTCCTGAACTTCTCTCGTAGGGCATTTCCATGTATAGTCATAAGCACTGAATAGTTCCGCGCGCCTGCGGGGACCCCGGAGCACTGTTGTGTAGTATATTCTTAAGTGCAATCATCAGCTCCTTGACAAAAAAGGTCTGTGAAAAACACTTAAGAATAACAATGTGCAGCCTATGTGAACAGCTACACAGGCCAAATTGTTAGAAGAAAAAACAGTTGTAGTGTAAATTTCACGTTTAAACCTCTATTTATTCTATAAATACATAAATAAATACATTCTCATATTTTATTTACACCTCTCATGAGAATAAAACAATGTAGGGCAGTGTAGCCCATAGGCTGCCATTATACAGAATGAAAATAGAGCTGTGCCTTTAAGAAAGTAAAGTCTTCCTGTTTCCCATCATGCACAGCAAAAGGCAGTTGCCTCAGTTCTTTTTTCCGGCTCCTTTCTGACAGGACCCTGAAGCATTGAGCTCTACCTCACAAAATCCTTTTGTGACAGAAATTCATTTAAAATCTTTTGAATTTCATTTTCACTCGACGTTTTTAACATTGAGTGATAATTTTCTGCTTTTTTCTGTTAGATTCTGACAGAATTTTGAGGTTTTTTCTACTTCAGAAATGCCTTCACTGTTTGACAAATGTCCTTCTTGTGGCAGAAAAAAAGGCCAAAACAGATCCACATCGGGTCTGCATAATTTGCCTTCCATCCAGCCACAAACCGGAGTCGTGTGACATCTGCAAAACCTTCTCCAGAAGGACCCTTCGTGACAGGGAGAAGATCCGACTCCAGGCGAAAGAGGACAGGAGGAAAAGTGGTCATTCTACCACAGAGCGAGGAGAAGGTCAGTCTTCTACCAGGGCTCACACTGGTTCCTCTATAACTCCGACCAGACCGGCTCAAAAACGGCACAGGTCTCCGACGACGTCGAGGGCGTCGACGTCGAGGCAAGGAACGGCGCCAACATGCTCGCCGTCGAGGAGTGGTTCGCCGGCGAGAAAGAGACATCGCTCGCCGTCGACGACGATTTCGCCGTCGAGACGGCGTGCACTTTCGCCGTCGAGATCTGGGTCACCGTCGACACGGCGAGGACGTTCCACGTCGAGGAGATCTGAATCCGGTTCGCCGTCGAAACGCCGAGATCGATCAACGTCGAGGGGTGCTCGATGTCGTAGACGTTCACCGTCATCACGGCGACGTCGAGGGTCGTCGTCGAGAGATTCTCAACGGCGAGAAGAATCGACGGCGAAGGGCACTCGCCGTCACCGTACTTCGACGTCGAGGAGTGTGTCGACGTCGAGACAATCAAAAAGACCTAGGAGGGTTTATACAACCTCAGAATCCTCGGCTTCACTCATCCTCCTTCCAGCGTCTCCACAACTCTCTCCTCGACAATCACCATTGCCACAGACGCCGGTAACACCTACGGCGCCTCTTCCGGCTCCGCCTTCAGAGTCTGTTTTGAGGACTCCAACGCGGTCTGTAAGACGTTCGGGACATTCCTCTAGACGCTCTTCTTCCTCTCGGCACCGTCATGACCCACAGAGATCTCAGCATTCACATCACAGGCGTTCTTCTTCGTCTACACGGGACTACTCTCCAACCCTATCGGACTCACCGTCCCCGAGAGTGTCCCCCATAGATGATGTGAATACGTTCCAGGAGGTCTTAGTACGAGGGGCAACCAAGCTGAACATCCCGCTGGCGGTACCTGCCCCATCGACGTCAGTGATCTTCGAGACCTTGCATCACAGGACATCTTCCAGACCTTTGCTTCCACTGGTTCCAGGTCTCCTTGAACCAGCAATGGATATTTTCCTTGCACCGGCCGCAACAAAGTCTGCTCCTTCCCGACTTATTAAAAAATATCGTCCACCAGAACAAGATTGAGGTCGGACCCAGTTCCTGATTCGGTGGTCATAGTAGCGGCAAAGAAACTGCATTCAACCTCACCATCTTCTTCTTCACCTCCAGATAAAGAGAGCAGAAAGATAGATGCTGCAGGACGAAAAGTATGCTCTACTGCAGCCGTCACGATGAAGGCAGCCAGCGCTACTGCGTTATTAGGGCGGTACGATCGTGCCCTCTGGGACTCTTTGATGCAGTTTGCGGAACATCTTCCTAAGGATAAAAGGGAAGATTTCCTGGAGGTCGTGGGTGAGGGAGCCATGGTGTCTAACCAAATTATAAGTGCTGCAGCTGACTCTTCGGTGCTATCCGCACACAATTATGCACACGGGATAGCGCTCAGAAGGCATGCATGGTTGAGACTTACATCACTCAAACCTGAAGCGCAGCAGAGAATACAAAACCTGCCTTTCTCGGGCTCCACCTTGTTCGGTTCTCATGCCGATGACGAGATGGCTAGAATGAAAGCTGATCTAGATACCTTGAAAGCGGTAGGCATGGAAAGACCGAAAGAACAAAGAAAGGTTTTCCGGCCATATCAACGACGACTTTTCACCCACCGGTATCAGTCGCCACACTGGATGTCTTCGCGCCCCCAGCAGCAGCAACAACAGCAGTATCAAAGGGGTTTCTCTACTCAGCGAAGGTCGACAAGGGGTCGTTCAACACCTCAAACTCAGGCAACTCGACAGGCTCCCACGTCTAAGCCCTGAATCTTTGCTTCCCCCTCCTCCGTTATCCACTCCGGTAGGGGGAAGTATCTCAAATCATCTGGACGAGTGGCTACGCATCACAACAGACGCCTGGGTATTGAATATTGTGAGACATGGTTACGCTCTCAGATTCACCAGTTCTCCACCATCTGTTCCACCCAAAACAGCCAACCGCCATCTCGAAGCTCTACAGTTAGAGGTCAATGTCCTATTGCAAAAAAGAGCCATAGAACCCGTTCCCATCAGCCAACAAGGGAAGGGGATTTATTCGAGATATTTCCTTGTACCGAAAAAAGACAAACAAGAGTTTCGTCCCATCTTAGATCTGAGGACAGCAAACAAATGGATTCGCAAAGAAAAATTCAGGATGTTAGCCTTACACCAAATTTATCCACATCTACGTCAGGGCGACTGGCTATGTGCGATCGATCTTTGCGACGCTTACTTTCATATCCCAGTAACCAAGAAACATCGAAAATTCCTAAGGTTCACCGTCGGGAAACGCCATTACCAATTTGCGGTTCTACCTTTCGGCCTAAAATCAGCGCCAAGAACTTTTTCCAAATGCATGGCGGTAGTAGCCGCCCACTTGAGGAAACAGCGAATATTCGTCTACCCCTATCTAGACGATTGGCTCATAAAGGCCTCCAGTTGTCTCGAGACACAGCAACATTTCGAATGGACTCTACAACTGCTGCAAAAACTTGGTCTTCAAGTCAATCTCCTGAAATCTACAGCAACACCTGTTCAGAGGTTGCATTACTTAGGGGCCATTGTAGATACCAGGCTAGGAAAGGTGTTTCCTTCGGAGGAACGACGGTTATCGATTCTCCAGAAGTGCAAACAACTGCAGGAAAGACCTCAAGCCACTGCAAGAATAATAGCTTCTCTACTGGGCTCAATGGCGTCTTGTATCCATCTGGTTCCCAATGCTCGCCTCCATATGAGACCATTGCAGGAAAACCTGGAAGATCAGTGGTGTCAACTGAGGGACGATTGGGAGAACAAAGTCCTTCTTTCTCCTCACACCCTACAATCCCTCAAGTGGTGGTGTTTACCCAGCAATCTCTTGGTGGGGATTCCGTTCCAACAACGGCCCCCATCTCAAACCATCGTAACAGATGCGTCACTGATCGGATGGGGGGCGCACATGGAACATCTTCGAGTCCAAGGCGAGTGGTCACAGAGAGAGAGTCTCTATCACATCAACCTGCTGGAACTTCGCGCAGTCCACCTTGCGCTCAAAGCCTTCCTTCCCTCTCTGAGAACGGAAACTCTCCTTCTCCAGACAGACAACGTGGCCACTATGTACTACGTGAACAAACAAGGAGGCACCAGGTCCAGAATTTTATCCAGAGAGGCTCAGACAATCTGGCATTGGCTTCTAGCCAGGAACCTGTCACTAGTGGCAACTCACCTGCCCGGCATCCAGAATGTTCAAGCGGATGCCCTCAGTCGGGTAATGGACGAGAACCACGAATGGGTACTACACGACGACGTCGTTCATTCCATTTTCGCACTCTGGGGTACCCCCTCTACAGACCTATTCGCAACCCCAGAAAACAAAAAATGCCAAAACTTCGCCTCCAGATATTACCATCCAGGGACACTGGGGAATGCCCTGTGGATAAGCTGGTCAGGAGCATTTCTTTACGCCTTTCCACCGCTTCCCCTGATTCCGGCGGTCCTCCAGAAGCTGTCCAATGTTCAGACCAAAATGATCCTAATTGCTCCGGAGTGGCCACGCCAGTGGTGGTTCCCAGACCTTCTTCACCGGTCACTCAAACCACACATCAGGCTACCATATCGTCCGGACCTTCTCACGAAGTTCAGAGGGCAGATATCTCATCCCAACCCCTCATCGTTGAGTTTGGCAGCATGGCTCCTGAGCTAGTGCAATATGGACACTTGAACCTACCTCAGGACTGTATGGAAATTCTGAAGGAAGCAAAGCGCCCTTCCACACGATCAGCCTATGCAAGCAAGTGGAAGAGATTCTGCATTTGGTGTTTACACAACAACATTGACCCGGTTTCCTGTGGGGAACAATCTATCCTGCCATACTTGTTAAGTTTGGCAAAATCGGGCTTACAACTGTCGTCAATAAAAGTTCACTTGGCGGCGATAACGGCATACAGAAAGAGTCCTTCACAAACTTCCTTTTTTCGGATTCCGATTATTAAGGATTTCCTAGAAGGTTTAAAGAAGGTTTTTCCTCCCATTAGAAAGCCTTCTCCTCCATGGGAACTGAACGTTGTCTTATCACGTCTGATGCTGCCGCCATTCGAGCCGATACATAAGGCATCGCTGCAGCATCTCACATGGAAAGCTGCTTTTCTGGTGGCAATCACCTCAGCGCGTAGGGTCAGCGAAATCCAGGCCCTTTGCGCTCAGGAACCCTACACGGTTTTTCATTCTGCGAAAGTGGTAATGAGAACTCATCCAAAATTTTTACCTAAGGTAGTCTCCGACTTCCATGTGAACCAAACAATTTCATTACCGACTTTCTTTCAGAATCCAGCTACCCCTGCTGAGAGAACTCTGCACTCTCTGGATGTAAAGAGAGTCTTGAAATTTTACCTGGACAGGACAAAAAGCTTTCGAAAATCACAACAGCTTTTTATTAACTATGGCCCAATCAGAACAGGTTTGGGCACATCTAAACAATCGTTATCCAGATGGATTGTTTCATGTATAATGTTATGTTATCAGTTAGCAAACAAATCCCTTGGTGGTAGGCCAAAAGCCCACTCTACCAGAGGGAAAGCAGCTACTGTAGCCTTGATGAGAAATGTCCCTTTGGCAGAAATATGCAAGGCTGCCACTTGGAGGTCGGTCCATACCTTTACTAAGCATTACTGCCTTGATACAGACGCTAGGGCAGATGCTCAGGTTGGGCAGGCTTTGCTCAAGAATTTGTTTGCATGATTCATGTTTTTCTCAGTATTCTTATATCTACTCCACCGCGGTTATGGGGATGGGCTTGCTACTCTATTCAGTGCTTATGACTATACATGGAAATCCCCTACGAGAGAAGGAATGGTTTCTTACCTGTAACTCCAGTTCTCTCGTAGGGGTATTTCCATGATAGTCATAAGCAACCCTCCCTCCTCCCCGGTGGAGTTGACATAGAACATGAATATTATGGAGGTTGGTACTCCAACAAATGTTTTGTTTTTTCTTCATGTCAGGTTAATAGCCTCCAAAAAAGAACTGAGGCAACTGCCTTTTGCTGTGCATGATGGGAAACAGGAAGACTTTACTTTCTTAAAGGCACAGCTCTATTTTCATTCTGTATAATGGCAGCCTATGGGCTACACTGCCCTACATTGTTTTATTCTCATGAGAGGTGTAAATAAAATATGAGAATGTATTTATTTATGTATTTATAGAATAAATAGAGGTTTAAACGTGAAATTTACACTACAACTGTTTTTTCTTCTAACAATTTGGCCTGTGTAGCTGTTCACATAGGCTGCACATTGTTATTCTTAAGTGTTTTTCACAGACCTTTTTTGTCAAGGAGCTGATGATTGCACTTAAGAATATACTACACAACAGTGCTCCGGGGTCCCCGCAGGCGCGCGGAACTATTCAGTGCTTATGACTATCATGGAAATACCCCTACGAGAGAACTGGAGTTACAGGTAAGAAACCATTCCTTTTCGCTTAACAAATCATTTATTTCAGGTGTATTTTCTAATTAGTTAAGTGTAACCAATACAAGGCTACACTACCCAGGTAGCATTAGGCTATAACACAAAAGTCCAGAACTGGATACGTGGACCAGAATACCTAGAAGGAGGTGGACTCCTCATACACATTGTGGTCCCTCACGACTGGCAACTCGCATGAGTGCAGGACAGCACACGTAGCACAAACAAAAAACCAGGACTGGGTGCTTCCACCCAATATTGAGCACGTTGCCATTTCTGAATACGATGCTATGGCTATTATGCGGTTTATAATGCTCTGAAGTCCTTTCAGAAAAGTAATTTTATAGGATAACTTTAGTTCAGGTGAACAGTTTACACTTTCCAAGCCAGGGCAGTGTATGCAAAGGAAATCAGTGTGTGTGTGTGTGTGTGTGTATATATATATATATATATATATATATATATATATATATATATATATATATATACAGAAGTCAATAAGAGTATAGTTGCTCTTGAGATATTCTTGTGCCAAGTGCTCTGTATGGGTAACAGACACAAGGATCTGGTGGATGCTATTTCTTTAATTGTTAAGTGTTTTGAAAACTGTGTCCTCCAATACCACTTCCTTACTGCCCTGTCACCTGGTGGTCACAGTCCACTGGAATCTGCCAGCCAGCTGCATATCAATGCTGCCTTTTTCTAGCATCTGTTGGCTGTTACCCCAGCATGCCTACTACAGGGCATCTAGTCACCTCCATCACGTGCTTCTAGTAGTGTCACCCCTTGACATCAGGTGAGATCTACCCTCTAACATCTGTTTCCCATCTCTAACAAAAGGCTTCCTTGACATAGGGTGGCAATGGCATGGTTGGCCCTCCTTGAAAAAAATATTGACATTCACGGCAGTATAGTAGTCTGTGCATAAGGTTGTCTGCCTTGTCATATTGTAAGAATACTAGACATTATAATTAACATGACATCAGGTAAAACTCCTTACCATGTTGTAGCTATTTTAAGCATTGTGATTGCTCGGGGACACGGGCCCCTTGTATACACACTGTGGATGTGGCAATTAGTACTGGGGGCTTCAAAAGGTCCCAAAATGTGCATACTATGGAAATTGCAGAAATGATGCCGCCTTTGGCAAACGATTGTCTTATTTGGCGTATTATGGACACTGTAGGCATTACACTAGCTCACGTGTCCCCAGCCAGTGTTACAGACACCTTCAGAGTAGTTCCTGGCCTTAAGTGAGTTTAAATAAACACAAGGTTACATTTTCCTTTTGAAGTTATGGGAAGGCTTTGTTTATTTTACACTATTATCATCAGGCTGCTGATAGCAGGGCCTGGTAATGAGCAGTGCTCAGTCAGATTTATGACTCAGGCTGGGGCACAGTGGTGAAGAACTGAAGCACTGAGGTATTTAAATGTTAAATAAAAGGTCCTGTCAAGTTTAATAGAGTTTGAGAGCAAAATGTTTCTGGATGCTATTAAATGGGAGAAAATGAAAATGAAATGTTACCTTAAGGATTAAGATAACTCTTCATTGTAATTTTCTCCCATTTCCAAGCACTTACAGACAGCAGGCCTCTTGCTCCCATTGGCCAGTAGACACTGTGTCATATTTATAACTGAAAAATACATTCATTTTTTTAAATGGGAGAAACTAAAGTGAAGAAAATATTTCTATGAAACATTGTCTTAATGTTTTTCTCCACTTTCAATTAAGCCAGTTGTGTCTCAATGTTTAATGAATCATATTTCTTCACTTTAAATTCCTCCTTGGCACTGTGTCTACAGGCCACAGGGCGCAGGATGCCTCCTGTTTGTAAATGTGACACTTAAAATGGGAGAAAAGTTAAATGAAGAGTTTCATGGAATCCATATAAACTATAAAGTTAACTCTTCATTTTAATTTTCTCCCATTTCAAACTGTAGCCTTTACACACAGCAGGTATCTTCCTCCCAGTAGATGATGGTCACAGTGCCATATTTATTACTGAAACATACAGCTATTATTTTAAGTGGGAGAAATTTATAGTGCAGAAAAATGTTCTATATCATGAAAATGTTTGCAGAACATTTTTCTGCACTCTACATTTCTCCCATTTAAAAGAAATTAAATGGTTGTATGTTTGTTATATATGTAACTGTGCCATAGAAGGTGAAAGGTATTTTCTGTGCCTCAAGTATATATGACACAGGCTCTTAGTCACCCATACACATGTATCCCATTCATAATTACACATGTTCATGGATCCCCAAAGATGTTGCTTTCACTGTTCTATCAGGCCTCGACAAATCATAAAGATGTTACTAAAACTGCAGGTCGAGTAGCTTGAATAATCTACTCAACCTAACTGTAATGTACTTGACCCAGAAACGGGTCTCAAATTGTGCGATCCTAGGCAAATAATGTATTGTACAGTCGCCTTTTTCTTCATTCTCACATATGAGTGCACCTTCAAATATGTGAGTTCAGCAAATTTCTGCTGCAAAAAATCTTCTTTTGTTAAATACACTAAACATTTGCTCCATGTATAATAAATCTAGCCCACATATAGGGTACACATGACCCATGCATAACATGCCTCTTAGTTTACTAATAACTTTGCCATCAGGGCAGGAGTGTTTCTCAGTTTACGTTTAAATACTCACTTTTAATAAATGTATTACTAAAGCATAATGTGGTAGTGCACTGTCATTTACATACAGTAAATTTCCAAGAAATGTCAAAAAACCTTCCCACTAACTTGCAGCTTTACTGATAAAGCTATATAGTGTATTAACAATAATCTGTGAAAATTGTGTTTCGGAAAACATTTATCATTTGCATATCACCAAGTAAAGTGTTCTGACCTTTTTTTCATCCTAGTAAAATATTTTTTTCATTACACATAAGTAAAAAAAATTGTCTTTCTCAGCTACTGTAATATATTTTGAAATGTTTGTAAAGTTGACTTAGTTATATAAATGTGGGTTAGGAAAAACCTGATACCAAAAGCCTTTCATTTCACATAGGTCAGACAGCTCACCTTACTTTTCCTCCTGACTGCAGAGTTCCAGGATTTTGTATTTACATTGCAAACTGACTTTTGACCTCTGTCTCTGAACACAGAGCAAATGTGACAAGAATAAGATTTAAAGGCATCTTAATTGCTAATTCAGTTTGACTGAACAGAACACCTCTTCTTTGTCTGCTTGCCAGAAGGGTCCAGTGGAATCTAAAAATAGCTTGACCTCATAAAATAAAACTCACCACAGGGAGTGGTTGAGTAGATATTTAGAACCCTCCCTATATGGTGCCCCTGGACAACCTATTTTGTTCAAACCATAGAATCTGGATCTATGGACATTAGGCTTACGGTCAGTTAAGCTAGGCGTGGGGGTGTCTGGTAACAATGTGAGTTGCTTGGCATTGAATAGCTCACAATGATTTTCACTAATCAGAAGTAACTCTCACTACAGAAAAAGGTGGGAGACACCAGTTTTAGTCACCTCTTTCTGGGCTGAAACGTTCAGGACTACACCTTCCACAATGTCACATATCCCTCTAACATGTTCAAGAGAGTCAACAAGCTTTCATTTTGTTTACATCTTGAATAGCAAGTACATCCTTGGGACTTGCTGTTCTAGCTATGATGTGGGACCCCTCTCTCATCTTGTCCCATATTGCCATGCATCTGATACTGTACTGTCTAATCATCCTGAAACATGTTCTGTTGGAAAATGGAATCACCGGTAGATGTCTTCAAACCTGTGCTGGTATCCCATATGGAACAGAACTAAGCTGTGCTCCACTTACCAGGCCTCAGGAACTGCTGCCCGGACACTATTTATATTGCTTATTGCAACTCATTAATGTCACAGTTCATCGGTTATGGTGTCAGATCTCCATCTCTCCTCTACAGTGTGGTTTGCTACTATCTCCCTGACCTTGGCAATATGTAATCTTTAGTTTAAGGCACAAAACAGAAGTGGTGTTGTTCCCTCTACCTTTAACCTGCATTCTTCCTAGTGGTGCAATAAAACTTTTCAGTTAATCCACACAAGCCCCCGTTCCAAGTGTGGCAGATGGGAATGAAGAGTTTAGATCTCACTGTAATTACTCCTACCCTGGGGTGACATATTTACTGAGCTCTGTAAATACCTATTTTTCAGAGTGTTTTGTCAGAAATGGTGCAAAATACTTGGCATTCAGCCACTGAATCATTTCTCCAAGTGCCCTTTTTCCACTTTTCTTGCGCATACACACATATCTATCACTCGAGCTCAGCGCTGTCACCTTTTCACCTCTTTAACACACCGTACGATGTACTCAGAAAAGTAAGACATCGCTATGCTGTTGTGGGTATGTTTGTATGTTTCATGTCCTTGCGTGATTCATTCATTTCGCCTACAATTTATATGTTCCACATATTAAATAGCTATTGAATCACTACTCACTATCAGCACTATAAATGCCTCATACTTACAGTGGGCTGTCGTGGTGCTGAGAAGGACTACTGTTAATAGGAAATTAACACAGATCTAAGAGACCGGAACACGCAGCAAAACCAGCTGAAAAGCCAGTTGAAAGTTTTGAGATATTTCCTAAACAGATTTACTATCACATACATTATTTGAATAACCTTTTTAAATGTAAAAAATAATGTAACAATAAATTGTAGTTAGAAATAATTAAATTAATGTTTGTTTATTCCATACATCACTAATAATTATTAATAAGACACATACATTTTTTTTTTCTTATATGGAAATTTTTAAACTGCAGAAAAATATTTTTTTTTATTGTAATATATTTCCATTATTGAAAGTTTTACTTATACATGTAAAGTAAATATATAAAATGATTTTAGATTAATATATACCATAGTTGTAATATTTATTTTTAAGTTAAATACATTGTTTTAATTGTCCCTATACTTTACTATAGGGAGAATCCCCAGTTTCAGCAGTAACCTTTGTGAATCAGGCCCTAGCAGTTTACATGGGGTGGTTGTGGTAGTAAACGCAATACTCAGAATTCCGATATGTGCAGTTAAAGAAGTTATTGCACACATGGCAATTTAACATCTCACTCATAGGGTCAAAGTCTTATCCTGCTATTAAACAGGGACTTTTTCACACCCAGGATGACCCACAGCCTTAAATGATACTTATCTCTTTAATCAGGAATGAGTTAGTTTGGGCCCACACAGCCTTTTCTTTTAAATGTAGCAGGTAGGAGCAGTTCTTTGGTGAAACTCTACTGCTTGTTTCCACCCCCACAGCTCAAACCAACACCAGTGGCGTAACGAAACTCGAAGGGGTCACCCTGCAAAAAACATGAAGGGGGCCCCCAAACCACTCAGTAGCTCTCACGCCAGGGGCCTGCGGCATGTGCATAGTGTACTGTGCTGAGGGGCCCTCTGGTTCTACCCCCCCCTTCCCTCCCCCCAGCATGGAGCCTGTGGGGGCTAATGTTACGCCACTGACCAACACCACGACATAGAGTCCTCGTATATATATTTGCTCATTTCACAAACAACTGTGCAGCCTTGCAACTTTTCATAAAGTTGCTATGCACCTACACATAAATATTTTTTTCAAAAGTTACCAGGGTCGTGAAATATGAAGCTGCTGGCTTAAACTAAAAAATGGTAACAAGAAGGTCAGTACAACTGCATTCAGGCTATCACTCATGTCTGCTAGCCACCCAACAATAGCCCTGCACTGTTGACAACAAGTCCTCATTTTTTGTCATAGGACTCCAGGCAGATAGGGAATGGAGGGTGCTGCAGAACTTCCTTGCTGCAACAGCTGGCTGAAAGTGGGAATATGATTCCAAGCCACCTGACGTTCCGGCCCACTGGGAGGGGGTAGGAGCAGAGAGACACGACTATAGTAATTTAGTAATACCCCTGGTGCAGTTAAGTGCAAATTCTCAAGCAGAGGCAGAACAATACAACCATACAGAAAACAGCCTTAGGTGAGGGATGACTATTCGAATGAGCTGAGCCAAGTGGCCAAGGTGTGATTGACAAAGTCTGAAGCCAATAGCTGAAAGAGACTTTCCGAAGAAAGCAGTGGTTGGAAAAAAGGCAGACCCAAAGGCCATCCTGTGTATATTGTTAGAAGCTGGTCTGGTTGACAGCTGTCATGCCAAATCCCAGACCACAAAAGTTCACTTTGTCTCCTCGAAGTAAGGAAACTGGGTATGCCATCCTAAAAGGCGAGGTTTCCCAGTTTCATTCTAATTTGCTGATTAATTGAAAACCTGCACACAGCCTTAGGTTCTCTTATCTCTTTTTTTTTCCTTTTCGCGCCACAAACATCGCCAACCTGTTATCTGTGTAAGAACAGAAGCTGATAGCAAATCAACAGATATAGTTATTTTTTACCATGCCTCTCTTTCCTGATTCTCCTGTCCCCTCCTTGTTGTCCACTCCATACAACCAACCACCTTAAACTACCCAATGCGCATTCACCACTCCATTCCTATTCTGGCACATATATTTGGTACACCGTTGCTTAAATTTTTGTCTGTAATTTTTTTTAACAGATAGTTGTTAATTGTTAAGATAACCCATTTCTACCAGAAACAATAAGATTAACTAGAGATGCATGAAAGCTATATATTGGTTGGTTGAAACAAATACAAGTCATGACATATTTGTTGGAGAGAGTAGTAACGCATACACCCAGGATGTAGAGTGACCTATCCATCGGGGCTTATCTATCCGTGCTCAAGTTTAAAAAAGAGTTCCAAATACACCTATTTATGGAAAACAACATTACGCAGTAAGCCACGTTTACTCATAGGGACCTGCTAACTCTCCAGTTGTTTGTGACTTTTGCATAGTCCCTGTACAGCAAAAACCTTCCTTTCGGTTAGATTTGTGGTATGTAACTAACATTTACATACACCCTCCCTCTCTTTCTCCCACTCTCTCCCCCAAAAAGCAACTTGCAGAGGAAGCTTGTCTAGTAATTACTCAAGACAGGCAAAGAAATGCGCCTAATAATCATTTACATTATAATAGTGCTAAAATAGGAACATAGTGGTATGTCTCTCAGTGTATCATTCCGCCCTCTAGGAGGTGTTTCCAGTGGAAAGCATGAGTGGTGATTAGAAATCTGAAAAGTGAACTCAATCATCACACTGTGTGTCATATTCAATTCTGTATCTCCTACATAGATTCTACACAGAAAGCAATCGTTTTCAGCTACTTTTCCCCAAACATTGGTAAAGCCAATAAGTCTAGCATTCGTTTTGTAAATTACATTTGTGCATGCAAATGGCATTCTTGTATGCCTGTGTTTGCATGTTTTAGCATATTAAAACCAGATGTATTGAGTTTCCCAATACTGTTGTGTGTTTTTCATTCAGTGGTCTGGTAAGGTAAATGAAGCTTCTTGAATGCATCAGAAGATGCTGTTGTTTATCCAGGGCTAGACTGGCCATACCAGGCATCGGGCATTTCCCTAGGAGGCTGGATGAGGGGTGGGGGACTGTATTTTGTTACTGGGAGCCGGTTCTATACTATTGGCCCCCTGGATCAAAAACAGCAAGCCAAATATAATCAACTCACTCTTGTTTTCAGCATCCGTGCGGGGACAAAAAATTTCCAGGTGCTTAATTTTGAAAAGAACCAGCGCCGGTGCCCGAAGCTCTGCTTAGAATCCTGCTGCTGTTGCGAATACATGTCAGTGCCCTGAGTACCAAGGCTCCGTAACCTTCAATCGACCTTGTGCCTCTTTAATACAAAACTAGACTCCCCCTTTTCTCTCTTGTGCAGGTTCCTGCTTTCTCCTTTAATTACATTTTTAGGTCGATCACACAAGTGCTTTGACCTGTTGTAAGTATTGGGGCTTTTAACCATGCCCAACACTTTCACTCCTTCTTGGGCTTGCCTTTCAAAAATTCCTTGATGTCATTGGTAATTGTTTAACATGTGTCCCGCGTTGTGGGGGTGGGGGGAGAAGGGTTGTACCACCTTGCAGACTGACCCTTTTACATGGATAATTGCACTATGGCCGAAATACTTCAGTGTGGGTGAACTATGTTTTTTTGTGTCTCCCCTCCATGCTCCATGGCATCCATGGCCCTCACAATGCGAACAGCGCAAACTCCATTGGCAGTATTGGAGCGCTGGTCACATTGTTCACACTGTTACCTAATCAGAGTCATTTTTTGGCTCTCCCCTTCATGCTCTATAGGTTTCCAAAAATACTTATAATTGATCAACGATTTACATTTGTCACAAGTTGACACATATTGTCTTATCTGAGTTTTCATTTTTGGCCACCAAAATTCTCGTTGTATTAGATTTTGAGTCTTTTTAATTCCTTTGTGTCCAGCCAATTGATCGTCATGATAAGCCTGAAGAATTTTTTCTTGCAGCTCCACAGTCGGAACATACAGTGCACCTTTTAAAGTATGGCAAACCTTTTTTGATTTCTCTTCCTTGGCCTTCTTTGGACCACTTCAGCATTCCTTCGAATGTTAAGTTTTCTTGAATTTCTTTGGTTAAATTTTCATACAATATGGCAGATATGAACTTCTCTTGTGGAATAATCAATTCTTTTTCTGGAGGCTCTTTAACTGCACCGGTATCAATTCGAGATAGAGCATCTGCCTTCCCATTTACTTTTCCTGGTCTGAAAGTGATAACAAAATCAAAGTCTGCAAAATATAGGGATCAACGCAGTTGTCTAGCTGTTAGAGTTCGAGCTGATTTTAAAAACTGTAAATTTCGGTGGTCCGTGTAAACGGTCACTTTATGCTTAGCTCCCAAAATGTAATGCCTCCACTCACGAAACGTTTCTTTGACTGCCAATAGCTCCTTATCCGCAATTGAATAATTTATCTCTGGTGGTGTTAATTTTCGAGAGAAATAGGCCACTGGATGTAATTGACATGTATCTTTATGACGCTGGGAAAGGATACCTCCTATGGCAACATCTGAAGCATCTGCCTCCACATAATATGGCTCATCTGGATTGGGGTGGAGCAAGATTGGAGCTGAGACGAAGGAATTCTTCAAAAAATTAAAAGCATTTTCAGCTTCTTTTGTCCACTCAAACTTCACTCCTTTCTTCAACAATCGAGTAATGGGTGTAACTGTTTGAGAAAAATTGGATATGAATCTTCGATAAAAATTAGCGAACCCCAAGAAACTCTGGATCTCTTTGACATTGCAAGGAGAAGGCCAATGTTGCACTGTCTTTATCTTGGCAGGATCCATACTAACTCCTTCTGGTGACAAAATGAATCCTAAGAACTCAACTCGTTCCACATGAAATGCACACTTCTCCAATTTTACATAGAGATGGTTTTCTTGCAACCTTGTGAGGATGGATCGAACATGGGAAATGTGCTCCTGTAGATTGTCGGAAAAGATTAAAATGTCATCTATATAAACCACGGCAATCCGGTCGAGGAATTCTCGTAATATATCATTAACAAAATGCTGGAAGGCAGCGGGAGCATTGCATAACCCATAAGGCATCACTTGATATTCAAATAATCCGTATCGAGTCCGAAAAGCGGTTTTCCATTCATCCCCTGAAGCCACTCGAATCAAATGATATGCTCCTCGCAGGTCCAATTTGGTGTAGATTCTAGCATTCTTTACTTGATCTAATAAAACTGACACTAAAGGCAGTGGGTATCGATTCTTGATGGTAACCTGATTGAGGGCTCGATAATCAATGCAAGTTCGAAGACTCCCATCCTTCTTTGGTATGAAAAATAGTGGGGATGACACTGGAGATTCAGAAGGACGAATAAAACCATTAGCAAGATATTGATCCAAATACTCCTTTAAATGTTGATTCTCTGCTTCGGTCAATGCGTATATTCTGCTACATGGCAATATCGCACCTGTCTCCAGTTCAATTTTGCAGTCGTAGGGTCGATGTGGTGGCAATTTCTCAGCCTCCTTTTCATCAAAAACGGCGACTAAATCCTCATATTCTTTGGGGATTTCTGCTGTCTTTAGTGCACAGATCATTGAAGAGTGTGATGATAAACAGGCCGCTTGGGACTTGGTGGACACTTCCACTCCATTCCACTCCATCATGAAAGCAATTCTCTTTGCAGTAAGAGGAATTCATCTTGATCGTTCTTTTGCTCCAATCAATTTGTGGATTATGTTCTGTAAGCCAGGGCAGACCCAAAATGAGTTGAAATTGTGGAGCATCTATCAAATTAAAGATTATCTGCTCCTGATGTCCACCAAAACCTTGCATCTGAATTGGTTCGGTCTCATGGGAAATGGGTCCTGAAGAAAGATTGGTTCCATCCACAGCTCTTACTACTTCCAAAGTAGATTTCTTGATAAATCGAATACCCATTTTACGAGCGTATTTGATATCACAGAAGTTGCCCGTAGCTCCAGAGTCTATCATAACTGAGATCCCTTGAATTTCCTTCTCAAGGGTCTTAACTGATACTGTTTGTACCAAATGTGGCGCTGCGGTTTGTAAGGTATTCGCCACTCGTTGATCTAAAGGAGTTGTCTTGGGTTCTGCTTTCATCTGGGCAACTCCCTCTACTGATGAAGCTGGCCTTTTCCCGACTGAAGAGCTTTGGGTTTCTTGGGACACTTTTTAACAAAATTCCCAGATGCACCGCAATATAAACATAGTTGATTCACTCTTCTTTTCTCTTTTTCTTCCTTAGATAAAGGACCTCGGATGGAACCAATTTGCATTGGTTCTTCTATCGTTATCCCTTCTCCGGCTCTCGTATGATCACTTCTTACACGATCAATTCTCAGGCGAAATGGTCGATACTCTCTTCTCTTTTCTGCTCTTCGTTCAGTTAACCGGTGGTCAATCTGTAACACAAGATCAATTAACTCCGAAATTTCGATGGGTCTATTTGGAACTTGTGCTAAGGCATCTTTCAATTCATCTCTCAGTCCACGATAAAATATGGCGGCTCTTTTTGACTCCGGCCAGGCAGTCTCTACAATGAGTTTATTGAAATGAGCCAGATAGGCTACTATATCTTTATTACCTTGCCTTATTTCCAGTAGTTCATTGTCCGTGGCTTGAGCTGCAGTTCGCCGATCAAATATTCTTAAGAACTCTTCCTTGAAATTTTGGAAATTATATAAAACAGGATCATTTCTGGAAATTATTGGCATGGACCATGCGGCCGCATCTCCTGTCAGATAAGACAATATAAATGCCACTTTGGACTGGTCTTCGGAAAAAATGACTGGTCTACATAACAAATGCAATGAGCATTGGGTCAGAAAAATCTGCGCCTTATTTGGATCCCCACCGAAGCGCTCGGGTTGAGCCAAAGGAATAATAGGGGAAACCGCATGAATTACTTGAGTGGATATACCTGCAGACTATGAAGGGCTAGGGATTTGTGAAAACACAGATTCATTTGATTTAGCGGTGTTCCCTAACTCATTTATTCGCTGTTTTATTTGGACTGTTTCTTCTATGGTGTTATTTAATTGTTTCTGTAACCCTTCCAAAACGGTGGCTAATGCTTTTATATCAATTCCTTCTGCCATTCTGCTCAAGAGGAAATCTGTTTTTTTTCCCTAAAATTAGGGTGAGGGCACTTCAATCTGTCAGGATACTTCAATTCGATTTCCTCAGAAGCAGAAGATAACTCCTCAGTCCCGACCCGAGCTACTCACAACGAATATTAATCCTTCGTGCTGAGTATCCCGGAGGGGGAAAGGGGAATGGGATGGTAGAGAGACTGCCACAGAGATGATGAACGCCAGTACTCAATCTGCCTCTTCACATCTAAGATTGGATACAGCACCTGCAAGAGTCACAGTCGCAATTACTAGGGACATACAACATCAGTTTTTCACTTTCTACTCTCAACACTTAATTCTCTTTAATTCTATTATTTCTTCACTCACCCTGAGTTCTCTGTAGCCTTGCTTCTCTCTATAAATGATAGCTCTTCTTAAAAAAATGCTTATTACTGATTCTGGAAGAACTTCTCAACCTTTGTTAGAGATTGGTTTTATGTTGCTATATATATATATATATAGTTGGTGATAATGCGTTCTTCAAATCAGCTGTTGTTATTTAATTTCTCCTGTCTTATTGTGACTTCTGTCAATACTTGTATTTGTAAATGCTTGTTTATTACAGTTAGTTTCTCCTTCCTTACTTCAACATCTGTCGATAACTTGGAGTTGTAAATGCTTGTTTATTTAAGTTCGTTTCTCTTTTAAACTCTATTTTGGTTTATTACCATTGAATTTGTAAATGCTTATTTGTTAACAGTTCGTTTCTCCTTTAAACTTGGCCTTTGTTTATAACCTTGACATTTATAGATACTTGCTCTTTTAAAGTTAGTTTTTTCTTTGACTTTAATATCTTAAACAAGAACCTTGTAAACATAAGGTTAATTCATACATTAACTCTGTAGCCTTGCCGACTTCCACGGGAACAGTCTACTATCAAACTCTTCGAATAAACCTTGACAATATTTATCCGTTTTCTGTAATATAATCTTCAAATGTAATTTTACCTCACAGGAGTTTCTGTTCAGAAGCGCGCTCTCTCTCCACACAGCTGATTCCTGTCAGACCTCAGTTGAAGTGCAAGGCTTCCAGCTGGAGAGCTCGTAACCTAGCAACCAACCAATTGCAAGACTAGAACTGTAAATAACCTTCAGGACTCACAGCGGCCATCTTGGATCTTCTCTTCTTGATTCTTCCTTTGAAATAAGCGCAAGATTACTCTGCAAACCTTCTTCCAGTTTGGGCTTTGCTGTCTCCACTGAGGATATCTCTTTGCTTTCCTCATGCACTTCTTTGATTTGACTTGGCAAGCTTGTGTGGTCATGACACTCTTCCTTCGTCTTTCTGCTTTTTCTGTTTTTTCCCTCTCTTGCTCTGGATAAATATCTGATGCAGAAAAACAAGCGCCAGTTCCCAAAAACGAATGCCAGTGGCCTCACCAGCAACCACAGTCTCAAATTAAGCACTGGGTCAAACAAGAATTTAGCAGAATTAGCACCTCACTGCCTGCGGTAATAAACTGTTTCTCCAGTATTGGATCTTTCATAGATTCACATGCTTGAATATTCCCCGTTGCCGTAGTGGGAGTTCCACAGTAACCTTATAAAGCAATACATATTTAGTATCATAGGCTATAATGGCAATGCACATTCTGTTTAATAGCCTATCTACTTCCTTTTAAAAAAAAAGGACTAAACTTGTTCTATGATCAACCAGATGTCAACACCCTCTAGAACCCTCCCAACAGAGGCTGTTTCCCTCCGATTTTCTACTGCACGTCGTGTGAAGGGAGTCTCCTTGAGCTCTGCTCAACTACCTCTTTTTTTCATCACTAGAATATACACCTTTGTGAATTATTTCCACAACTGGACTTCATATGTCCCATATTTTAAAGAATAGCCTTTTCAGGCCTTGTGACACCTGTGGAAAGAAACAACTTCACTCAGAGGATCCTCACAAGAAATGTATTTACTGTTTGAATCCCGATCACAATGTAAAAGACTGTAAAATCTGCCAACTTTCTCTAAAAATAATCCAAAGGACAGAGAAGGCAACTGTTATTGTGGCTTCAGAAACTTAAGACCAGAGAATATTCTTTACCTGAGGATGATAGTGATAATTACTCCAGTATTGGAACTTTCATAGATTCACATGCTTGAATCATTCCCCGTCGTCGAGATGGGAGCCCCCGGTATAATTTACACAAGCAGTGTTAAGATCTGTTAACAAAGAAAGGCCCTAGGCCTCTTCAATTTAACAGTCTATCAGAGTCATTTTGTGAAAAGGACCAAACTTGAGTATCCACCAATCAGGCGACAGCACCCTCCAGAATCCTCCTGAGAGAAGCTCCAACACCTCAGATTTTTCTACCGCACGTCGTGCTAGGGAGTCTCCTCAGAGCTCTACTCTTTCTTCACACCTTTTCAACAGCATTTTCTCTCAGAGAAACTTATCTAACTTGATTTGTCAACTATTTTCCATCTATGTCTGACAAGGAGAAGAGGGGTCTTTTCAGAGACTGCAAGACTTGTGGAAAGAAAAGGCTTCATTCTGAAGACCCTCAGCAGGACTGCATTTACTGCCTCTACCCAGACCATTCAGCCAAAGACTGTAAGGTTTGTCGTACCTTTTCCTCTAAGACCTTAAAGGATAGGGAAGGCAGATTATTGATATGGCTGCAGAAACTAAAACACAGAGAAAATCCAGTTTCTGACTCTGAGAGTGATGACTCTTCAACATCCAAAAGATCATCAAAGAGGGCGAGATCAGACTCAAGATCTCCCTCCCAACTCTCAAGAAAATCCCACAAAAAGACTACTTCAGGGTCTTATAAGGGCCACAGCCCATCTTCCTCTCCTCAGAAAGCTTCCAGGAAAGAGGAGAGAGGTCATTCTAGCAGTTCAGAGAGCCACAGAAAATCTTCCTCTGTACCACCATCTGTGCCTTTTAAGAAGCCATCCTCTGTTACTGCGAAAAAAGCACCGTCGACAACGGATTCACCGTCGACGGTACCGTCAGAGAGTACTTTTCCGACGACGATGTCAAGTTCTGTGCTTCCACCGTCGACGGCTCCGCCGACGACAACGTCGACGAGGTCAGGTACCCCACTGTTGACGAGAACTGCAGCTACGACATCAGCGTCGTCGACTGTCTACACATCGTCATCGTCGACGGCGCTGATGTCAGTGTCAGCCCTACCGTCGTCGATGACCTCGTCGACGGGACTTTCTTCCGTACGCTCAGCGTCTACGACACCGCCCATGACGAAGTCTACATATGCGCTATCACCGACACCGTCGACGAGGGGAAAAACATAAAAAAATGGTGGAAAAACTGACGCCAACACATACTTCATCTAGTAAGGTGTCATCCCTTGTTCCAGTGCACCTTTTGGAGGGAGATGAAGACTCAGATGACGAGGGGCCATTTGGAGCAGCCCATAGTCCATCCCAATTAAACCTGAAGTATCAGGAAGAGGAGGAGTATGAAGAAGCCTATGACCCTCCATTTTATGCAGAACAACAGCAATACCAACAGGGAGCATATATTCATCCCCCTTATTGACTGACCTCAGAGCGATGTTGGCTGACTACAGCAGGAGCTTTCCCCCTCAAGGTGAACAACCTCCTCCATCGCCCGTCTCTGGGGTTACCACTCCACATCAGAGGCCAACTTCTTTACCTCTCGCGAATGTGGCTACTCCAGATATGACACTTCCTCAGGATACATACGTTTCAGAGAGAGATCAGGAAGAAGGGGAGCTCCTGGACACTCACTCCGAGTGGGACAAATACATCATCCCTGCTCCTCCTTCCCCTTCTCAATCTAAGGTGGAGTCCTCACCAGAGGACATAGGAGGGTTTCACAATCTTCTAGAAAGAGCTGCCATACGTTTTGCTTTACCTATGCCAACCAAGCAAACAGACTGTTTCCTTTATGACTTTAAGGAGCCTTTCCAGAAATCCGTCCGCTCTATCCCGATGGTTAACTACCTGTGGGAAGAGGGTCTAAAGGTCATGCATAATCCGGCTACAGTTACAGCAGTACTGCCTCGTTTAGATAAGAAGTACAAAGCACCGGACGATGCACCAGCATGCCTAACTGGACACCCTCCTTCGGATTCGGTGGTAGCTCAGGCAGCGCAAAGAAAATCAAAGAATCTTTCTGCCCCGATTTCCGCACCCCCAGACAAAGAGGGTAGACGGTTAGACAATATAGGTAAAAGATTTTCCTTTATGGCTAGCCTAGTGGTAAGAGCTGGCAACTCATTGGCTATATTGGCTAGGTTTGATAGACAACTTTGGGCGGACATTGCACCTTATATTAGCCAGTTGCCGGAAGATACAAGATCAGAGGCAAACAAAACTGTACAGTAGGGTCAACGCACATCTGCAGAACTTATCGACTGTGCAATGGACATAGCAACCACTGCTTTTCGTCAGCTCGCTGGTTCAGCGGTTCTTAGAAGGCAAGGTTGGCCTAAAGCTACCTCTTTCTGTCCAGAGGTGCAAAATAAAATCTTGGACTTACCTTTTGATGGCCAGGCGTTATTTGGGAAACACATTGATGACGCCTTGAAATCTATTAAGTCGGACACAGACACAGCAAGGTCACTAGGGACACTGCAATATCGAAAGTCTTCTTTTCGACCTAGAGGGCGTGGCCAACCCTCATACAGAGGAGGATATCAATAGTTCAGATATTCCACCTATCCTTCCTCTTCCCAACAATATCGCCAGTACTACCCACAGAGGCAGCCGCCGCAACCATCCTATGGTAGACCTGGAGGTCGTGGACGCTCAACCCGCCCGGCCAAAGATTCGGCTCGGAGAGCCTGATGCATCCGAGGCTCCGGCTACATCCAATTCCCCTCCTTTCAGTCTGGGCGGGAGGATATCCCTATTCCTCAAATAATGGCAAGCCATCACATTAGACAAGTGGGTCCTCCAATTAGTGAAACGGGGCCATACTTTAGAATTTACCCAACTACCTCCCTCCACCCCCCCCCCGCAGGACTCCTTCAAGATACCCTCAACAACTCAAAAAGGAGATCAACAAAATGCTTTTCAAAGGAGCTATAGAGAAGGTATCTCGAGCCCAGCGGGGAACAGGGTTTTATTCCAGGTTCTTCCTCATTCAAAAAAAGTGGAAGGATTGGAGGCCGATCCTCGATTTACGGGAGCTAAATACCTACTTAAAAAAGCAATCATTCCGTATGATCAGCCTACGAGAAGTCCTCCTGCGCCTCAACCAGGGAGAGTCCATGTCTACACTAGACCTGAAAGACGCATACTTCCACATACCCATCCACCCTGCCCACAGAAAATACCTGAGATTCACCGTAGCCGGCAGCCATTTTCAATTCCGTGTCCTTCCTTTCGGCCTGAAATCAGGTCCCAGAATATTTACCAAATGTCTAACACCAATCGCAGCCTTTCTCAGAAGGAGAAAACACCAAATTTTTCCATACTTAGACAATTGGCTGATAAAGGCAAAGACCTACGCAGGAGCGCGCATATCAACAAAAAAGTGCGTTTCCTTACTAACCAACCTCGGACTCACCATCAACTGGGAGAAATCCAATCCTCTACCAGCACACAGTATTACCTTTCTAGGGGAAAAACTGGACACACAATCCACCATGGCATGTCCCACATTAGAGAGGCAACAAAGGTTACTGACTCTAACAAGTTCCATACAGGAAAGAAGCAAGGTTACTGTTCATCTGTTCAAGTCTCTGTTGGGCATGATTTCTTCATGTATACCTCTAGTTCCTCTATGTCGGCTAAAGATGCGCCCCTTACAGGAGCAACTGAATCGTCAATGGCTCCAGGTGTCAGGCAGTTTCGAGGATCAGATACACATGACTCCAACAATACTCAGGGCTCTGAGATGGTGTTCTCTAAGACATCATCTATTGATCGGCCTTTCGTTCCTGCAGCAGCCGCCTCCGTGGACCATCACTACGGATGCATCCCTGGAAGGCTGGGGAGCTGTGCTACAGGATCTGCAAATAAGTGGCAAATGGCCACCACATCTGGCATCAATGCATATCAATTGGCTGGAGCTCAGAGCAGTGTACCTTGCCCTACAGGCGTTTCTTTCCATGATCTCAGGATCGCAAGTGGTAATAAGGACAGACAACACCACAACGATGCATTACCTCAACAAACAAGGAGGCACAAGATCTCTCACTCTCTCCAGAGAAGCCCAAACAATTTGGAATTGGGCCTCGCAGCAAGGCATCACACTATCAGCTGTACACTTGGCGGGAGTAAACAACAAGACAGCAGATGCACTCAGCAGGCAGAAGTCGAGCTGCCACGATTGGGAGCTAGACCAGTCAATAGTGGACCACATTTTTTCCCAGTGGGGAACACCAACAGTAGACCTGTTTGCAAACAAGCACAACCCCAAATGTGTGTTCTACACCAGTTGGCATCACCAGAAGGGATCTTGGGGGAATGCGTTTTCGATAGTCTGGTCAGACATCTTTGCTTGCGCCTTTCCTCCAATTCCGTTGATCCCACGAGTCCTCACGAAGATGAAAGCAGAGCCGTGCACTCTGATATTAATAGCTCCGTATTGGCCGCGTCAGCATTGGTTCGCAGAACTTCTTCTTCTGTCAATCAAGCCTCACATTCCGCTGAAGCCGTTACCCCAATTGTTAACCATGAACAAAGGGCAGGTTTGGCACCCGGATCCGAAGTCGATGCGTTTATCAGCATGGCTCCTGAGCACAGGGAGTTCGCACATTTTAATATTCCACAGGAGTGTAGGGATATCTTGTCAAAAGCCAGAGCGGATAGCACCAATAAGACTTATTATTGTAAATGGAGACGATTCTGTGTCTGGTGTCATCAGCGGCAGATTGACCCGTTAGTCTCACCACCAGAGGAAACATTACCGTACTTATTGCAGCTAGCTCAAGCTGGCCTGGCTCATTTTTCCATTAAAGTTCACCTAGCAACGGTATCTGCATACCTTCGGATGCTTCACCCTCACTCTACTCCTCTCGTCTGATTAAGAGGTTTTTGAAGGGGCTTTTCAGAGTTTTCCCTTCGTTCAGACCACCACCTCCTTCGTGGAACCTAAATATCGTCTTAGCACAACTGATGAAACATCCGTTTGAGCCGATCCATCGGGCTTCCCTCAAGTTCCTTTCATGGAAGGTTGCTTTATTGGTAGCTCTCACATCACCTAGGAAAGTCAGCGAGGTGCAAGCTCTCTCCATTCAAGAGCCATTCCTACAGCTTAAACACGACAGACGGCTAATGCGGACTAATCCGCATTTTATTCCAAAGGCTCCTTCAGACTTTCACATCAATGAACCTTTAGTTTTAAAAATCCTTTTTTCCTCATCCATCTACTCCGGCTGAGAGGGCATTACACTCCTTAGACGTTAAAAGATGTGTTCAATTCTATTTGGACAGAACTAAATCTTTTCGACGCTCTAATCAGCTATTCGTAGCATACAGTGCTCTTAGAAAGGGACATCCACTCTCCAAGCAGAGTATTTCCAGATGGATCGTGTCAGCCATTCGCTTCTGCCATCAAGCAGCGGGTAAACCTCTGCAATCACCTTTACACGCTCACTTCACGAGGGCAGTCTCATCGTCAGCGGCGCCGTTCGCTGGAGTTTCCCTACAAGACATTTGTAGGGCAGCAACATGGAGGAGCTGTCATACATTCACAAAACACTACTGCTTGGAATCTCTATCTCAGGGAGAGGTAGCAGTGGGTCAAGCGGTTCTCAGGAATCTCTTCAGGTGAAGGTGAGCCATCTCTTCTCCATCCCTCCATCCTAGAACAGGTATCACATTGTTTATATCCCTTATATTTGTTTACACAGTTAAAAAAAAAAAAAAAAAAAAAGAGAAGGAAACAAACGAAAGTAAACACGAGTAAAGAGAACATTGTGACAGACAGATAAGTGGACATTTTTAATGATATTGTTCATATTACATACATATTTTGGGATACTTTCTGCTCTATGTCGATCTGGATATATCTATATATATATATAGATATATATATATATATATATAGGTGTATGCCTTTATGGTTACATAGATTTATATACAGGAATATAATGATGTTTTATTTATCAACGTGTTTTCTAGCAAATATGGTTATTATAGTACAATGTGCATAGCTACTGCTCTCTACTCTGATTCAAGCATGTGAATCTATGAAAGTTCCAATACTGGAGTAAGAAAATAAGTTACTTACCTGTAACTGTAGTTCTCCAGTATTGGAATCTTTCATAGAGTCACATGCGACCCACCCACCTGCCCGGAGAAGCTCACTTCACCTTTCTCTCTCTTTTTGCCTATCTTGTACGCACTTGTGCTTGGAAAATCTGAGGTGTTGGAGCTTCTCTTAGGAGGATTCTGGAGGGTGCTGTCGCCTGATTGGTGGATATTCAAGTTTGGTCCTTTTCACAAAATGACTCTGATAGACTGTTAAATTGAAGAGGCCAAGGTCCTTTCTTTGTTAATATATCTTAACACTGCTTGTGTGAATTATACCGGGGGCTCCCATCTCGACGATGGGGAATGATTCAAGCATGTGAATCTATGAAAGATTCCAATACTGGAGAACTACAGTTACAGGTAAGTAACTTATTTTCTTCCTCTTAGGCCACAAGTTCACGTAAGAGGCAGAGGATTGAAGAAAAACATTCTTCAGAGCCAGCAACTAAGGTCAGTAAAAAATCCAAACTTAGTAACACTGGCAAAGAGAGGAGGTACAGAGATCAGCATTCAACCTCCAAACAGCTGTTACCTAAATCCCTGCCTACTACTCCTTCTCTGAAGGAGACTGTTCTGAAAGATGCCTCACAGTCTGCTCCGTCGACGTTGAAAGTAAAGAAACAGATTCAGCATCCACGAAAACGACGACAATCACATCATCGTCGACACGCACTTAGACTGTAACGACTACAGTAACTCCTACCTTTACCTCACCAAGTTCGCCGATGATTGTCATTGTCTCTGCTGTCCTTGATGACAATGGTAACAGTGAAGGCTATCAAACGCCACTCGTCGGAGGTTCCATGGACGACGACCTACGCCAGTGCCACGTCGGCACACAAACTGTGGACTGCACAGGGTGTTAATAATCTAACCTCGACGAAGAGCTCATTGATGAGGCCATTGTCAATAAAGAGCCGTCAACAAGACCATCGTCGACGAAGAAGACCTCATCAACAAAAATTCCATCGACGACCACACCGTCGACGGTAGCGGTCTCGTCGTCGACGGGCCCGTCAAAGACCATTCCACATACAGAAAGTACAGCAACACCACAGCACTCGTCAGAGAAATTGTCGACGACACTGCACCTTTCCACAATATGAAAGATAATTTCCACCATTATCTCCCATATCATTAAAAAGCAGATCATCAGAAAAGACAATTCTGCCTATTCACACATCTCCTGGCAAAGTCCTGCCTTACCTGCCTATTCACCTCCTGGATGATGATGGTGACTCGGATAATGATGGACCTTTTGGCACAGCTATTAGCCCATCACAACTGAGGGTGAAATGCCAAGACTTTGATGACGACAATGAGCAGCTAACCAAACGCAACAAGAGCATACAGAATTTCCACAAGAACAATCTCTTCCGATACCAGCATCTCTTGTTACAAATCTTCAGAGTATGCTTCATGACTATTTCCAGAGATTCCCATCTTCGCTCCCTCAGACACCTATTAAAGCAAGTTCCACCGCTGCCACAACTCTTTCAAACACCAGTTCTGTTGGCAAGGTCCACTCCATTGGTTTCTACACCAACTACCAGGATGCCGCGTCTAACTTCATGCAGCCAATAGCTGAACATTTGCCCTCGTCAGATAATGACACTGAAGACAGTGAAATCGGACAAAGAACATCTGATCAGGACAAGTGGGACAACTACCTTTTTCCTTCTCCTTCACCACCACAGGCAACACCAGTGGATATTGGGGGCTTCCACAATTTGATGGACCATGCAACTAAAAGATTTGAGCTACCACACTTAACCATGGAAACAGACTGTTTTCTTTATGACTTTAAAGAACAAGCAAGGAAGTCTTCAAGGGCCATACCCATAGTTGATTTTATCTGGCAGAAGGGTCTATAAGCCATGAAGAACCCAGCCACTGCGCCTCCGCTCATTCCACACCTGGAGAAAAAATATGAGGCCCCAGTCAATTCACCATCTTGCCTCTTAAGTCAGCCAAAACCAGATTCGGGAGTGTCGCAAGCTGCGCAGCGATGCTCAAAAAACCCTACTACGCCGATTACGTCCCCTCCAGACAAAGATGGTCTAGACTGGATAGCATCGGAAAAAGATCTTCCACTATGGCAGCCACTACTGTTAAGGTGGAAAGTTTGTTGGCCATTCTAGCCCGCTATGATCGCCAAATGTGGTCAGATATGGCACTGTACATCGACTTGCTACCCGAGGATGCTAAAGCGGAAACACATACGATCTTGCAGGAGGGGGAGCAGGTCTCAGCAGAGATGACTGACTGCGCCATAGACATCTCCACTACAGGTGGATATAGATGATGCCTTACAGTCAATAAAAGCAGATACTGACACAGCCAGATCCCTAGGTGCCCTGCAGTTCCATAAACAGCCCTTTTGAGGAGCTAGAGGAAGGGGAAACTATTCATTTCGAGCTGGCTACCAACAATACAAGCAGTACCAGTCCCCCCAGTGCCACCAACAATACGGACAGCAGCAGCAGTACAGAAAACCTCCAACTGCAACGTATAAACAACCTCCCAGAGGAAAGTTACCTGCAAGGGGCAAAGATAATAGAAAATTATGACCTCCAATATAAGCCATGCGACTCCCCACAGTATCGCATCTAAGGACGCATTATACATCATCTACAACAATGGTCCGGTATAACTTCCAACTGGTGGGTTTTGGACGTAATCTTAAGAGGACACTCCCTAGAATTTGTTCAGACCCCTCACCTTCAGGCCCACCACTGCCTCAATTAAAACAACTTTCAAAGGAATTATCCAGCATTATCAAGAAAGGGGTGATAGAGACCGTTCCAAAATATCAGAGAGAAATAGGATTCTATTTGCGCTTCTTTCTTGTCAGCAAGCCCTCTGGAGAATGGTGTCCAATACTCGACCTTCGGAAGTTAAACAGTTTTCTAAAGAAGCAAACTTTTTGTATGGTGGTGCTATAGGGCATAATACAACTCCTGAACCACAGAGATTACATGTCATCATTAGATCTACAGGTCGCATATTTCCATGTGCCAATATACCCAGCTCCTCGCAGATTCCTACGTTCCAAATAGCAGGAATACACTTTCAGTTCTGAGTATTGCCTTTCGGGCTCAAATCTACCCCCAGAATTTCTACAAAGATATTGGCCCTGGTGGCGTCCCATCTCAGGCAACAGAGGATCCAAGTATTCCCGTACTTGGATGTTTGGCTGATAAAAGCCCCTACTTCAAAACAGACAGCGGAAGCAACAGCTACCTGCCTTGCGTTATTCAACACACTGGGCCTCACAACAAATTATCAAAGGTCGCAGCTGAAACCAACAACAAGATTTACGTTCTTAGGAGCCACTCTAGACACAGTACAGGACAAAGCATTTCCCTCCGAAAACAGACAGGCAAAAATTCTCCAACTTGCAAACAAACTTTCCAAAAGAAAGTCAGTTTCTGTCCGATTATTCAAATCGTTTATGGGAATGATTTCCTAAGTGCATTCCCTTGGTCCCAAATTGTCGCTTATGCATGAGACCCCTCAAACAACAACTCGACGAGCAATGGATCCAAACACAAGGCTTGTTCGATGACACTATTCACATTACCCCAACAATGAAATCAGAGATATTATGGTGGGCACAACCCATCAACCTAACGGAGGGTCGCAGATTCTTACAATTGCTACCAAATTTCATAATATCAACGAATGCATTACTAGAAGGCTGGGGAGCACAACTCCACATCTCAGGATCAGTGGGAAATGGTCCAAAGAAGAGAGAAAACTCCCTATCAACCAACTGGAACTCAGGGCTATTGCCTTAGCTTTGAAGGCCTTTCTTCCAAACATCACAGGTTCGTCAGTCATCATTCGAACAGACAATACAACCAGTATGTTCTAACTGAACAACAGGGAGGAACGCGTTCCCAGACGCTATTGACGCAAGCTCAAGACATCTGGAACTGGGCGCTTGAACATTGCATAATCTTAAAAGCAGTGCATGTGCCAATGGAACACAATCTCCTTGTCGATTCATTAAGCAGAATCGCCATTCCATACTACGAATTGGAATTAAATCAACCCAGGACAAAAGAACTGTTCCAGCGATGGGGGAAACTGAAGCTCGATCTGTTTGCAACGAAGGAGAACAAGAAACGCCTGTACTTTGCAAGCTGGCATCCTCAAGAGGGATCATGGGGGAATGCATTTTCGATGCAATGGTCAGGAGTATATGTCTATGCCTTTCTGCTGATTCCATTGATCCCAAAGGTAATAAACAAAATGAAAAAATAACCTTACAGACTCCTCCTAATAGCTCCCAGGTGGCCCAGGCAGTACTGGTTCACCGAACTCCTTCTCCTCTCAGAGCAACCTCATTGGCAACTCAGGGTTACGGCGTACCTGTTGACAATGAACAGGGGCCAGATACTGCATCCGGACCCAGCATCGCTACATTTATCAGCCTGGATCCTGAATACAATGAGTTTGCATCGCTAGTCATTCCACCAGACTGCAGAGAAATACTGGCACAGGCAAGAGCTGAGGCAACAAACAAAACTTATAAGCTTAAGTCGAAGAGCTTCTGCCTTTGGTGCAGGTTCTCGAACATCCACCCGCTCAAAGCACCACCAGAACAGATTCTTCCATACACCATTATCCACCTGGCAAGATCTAAACTTTCTAATTCTTTCATAAAAGTACACCTGGCTGCAATTGCACGCTTTAGACGCACCAATAACGCACCATCTTTGAGGGCTTCTCGAATAATCAAACAGTTCATCAAAGGGTCTCTTCAGGGCCTTTCCACCAGCTAAGAAACCCCTGCCAGTGTGGTATCTGAACATAGTTCTGGGGCAGCTCATGAAGCCATAATTCAAACTGATACATAGATCCGAACTAAAGTATCTTACCTGGAAAACAGCAATACTTTTGGCTCCTACTTCTGCGAAGAGGGTGAGCGATATACAGGCTTTCACAATCAAGCATCCTTTCCTGCAGTTCACTGCTGACAGTGTTATCCTCAGGACAAACCCTAAGTTTATTCTGAAAGTGCCATTGGGTTTCCATTTGAATGAGCCAGTTGTTCTCAGAAAGTTTTTTCCAAATCCTCAGACACCAGCAGAAAAGTCCCTCCACTCACTAGATGTAAAAAGGTGTCTCAAATTATATTTACACAGAACTCATCATATTAGAAGGTCAGACCAGTTGTTCCTGACATACGGAGGTATCAGGAAAGGTCTCTCAGTAACTAAGCAGACTATAGCAAGATGGATTGCGGCCACTATTCAGTACTGTCATGTACAGGCCAGAAAAGAGTTACAAGGCTCGTTAACGGCCCATTCCACGAAAGCAGTGGCCACTTCTACAGCCCTTTTTGCTGGAGTTCCAATTCAGCAGATATGCAGGGCGGCAACAAGACATTATTGCCTGGATGAGACCCATAAGACTGATACAGTTGTGGGACAGGCAGTGTTGAGACACCTCTTTCATTAAGGTGAGCCTTTTTTCTTCTTCTCCCACCATCTGCTAATTCTGTTCCTCAAAAGCTATGGTATATTTATGTTTACTATATTGCTTGCTATTATTCAAGCATGTGAATCTATGAAAGATCCAGTACTGGAGAAGAAAATTAGTTACTTGTAACTGTAGTTCTACAGTATTGGTATCTTTCATAGATTCACGTGCGACCCACCGTCCTCCCCTTGTAGGCTTCCCTCATTTATGCTACAGGATTGGGGGCACACCAGTGCTCTAAAATCTGAGGGAAACAGCCTCTGTTGGGAGTGTTCTAAAGGGTGCAGGCATCTGATTGGTCATAGAACAAGTTTAGTCCTTTTTAAAAAAAGGAAGTAGATAAGCTAATAAACAGAATGTGCATTGACATTATATTCTATGATACTAACATGTATTGCTTTATAAGGTTACTGTAGGACTCCCACTTCGACAACGGGGAATATTCAAGCATGTGAATCTATGAAAGATACCAATATTTGAGAACTGCCGTTACAAGTAAGTAACTCATTTTATTCTTTCTTGTCTTTGTGTTGCACCCATAATTGCTTGCCTTGTTGTGTTTTTCTACAGGTGGAACTGTTTTTTTAAATCTATTTTAACTGGGTACTTTGGTTTTAATTCCCTTGGAGCATTGAGGCCTCCTTACTTCCACTATTATTTAAAATTGTGTCACTTTGCTCCATGGATTTCCAACTCTTCACTCACACACACACTCATCCTGGACATGGTTGTGATGTGCTAAACCAGTCAAAAACTGAGACAACCACATGTACACGAGAGCAGTGGTTGCTGCTTCTTTGGAAAGTGAGTGCTGGAATTCCCAAGGTTCACTATTCAAATGTCTCAAAGCCTGTTTGGTTGATATATTCTGCAGTACCTGAATGAGTGACATTGACACTGACAGTGTCCATTCTGCTACAGTGTTGCTCATCAGAAGACCTCACATTTTGGTACTGTGTAACCAGTGCTGCCGGGAACGCAGTTTTGAGAAGACTGAAGAATCATTTCTGATAAAATCATAACTGTTCATCCAAAGTCTAGAAGTGTAACATCATGTGGAAATCATAGTAAGGGCCACATTTCTGGAATTACCTTTGAAAAAAAGTAATTTGTGTTGTCCCTTATCGATAGAGTATGTGATCTGGCTAGTATTATGTGCCCTTGACATCAAGATGATTTGAAGATGGAAACTGAAATTTGGAAATCCAGAAATTCTACCAAGCTTTAGCTTGATGTTAACAACTTTACACTTAAAGACCCGGAAAAGACCTCCCCATGTATCCCTTCTAGGATTGGGAATTGCACAGTTGATGAGCAACATATCTTGGCATTGTGGAGCAAGTGATGAATAGGAATAGCAGACCTCCTCGCTGCAACAACTCATTTTGTGCCATTCTCTCTCATTTCCTCAAGCGCTGAGGGTGTGCTGTGTTTACTCTGAAGGCCGTTCTGAAGCTGTTGAGTGGAAGTCATGTGGTGGCATATACCAAGGTTTTCCCTTGATATTTATCTCTTAAAATGTGGACCCTAACTCCTGTCTTTCACTAGGAGCCAGGAGCAACCACAGAGCTGATGGAGGGCTGGCGGTAGCTGATAACTCCCTCTGCCTGAAGTGTGGTTACTGACTGGGAAGTGGAACAGACTCCAATATGGAAGCAGTGGATGGAGATAGACTACAACATGCAGATTGGTGCACTTGTCTCCAAAGGTTGACATTAGTTGTGTACTGTACCTCTAGCTCAGCAGTCCCAGCTTGGAGTGAGCCTGATGCTCATTCTGCTATGCTGGCAGCACAACAGAGGCTACAATGTGAGTCTTTGTGATGCGTGCTTTATGACGAATGTTGGCTCACTACCAGGCTTAGTGGTGGTGATTGGAACAAATATGGCTGTCAGAATTTGTCACTTGGGGAAGCAAGGGTTTTCCTGACTCTACATAATGATCATCACATTTGCATCATGTATTTGGGGGGGTTACATGGCTTTGGCAAGCAGGAAGGGCTGCATTTTGAAATACTGAACACAAAAATACCACCCTACAACAATATGACTGCACAATAGTGTCAAGTTATGCTTAGATAACAGTAGATTCCCTGTTCTAATTACACATCTTCTCACCTTGAAAGAGTTGTGCAGAACAGAATTTGAAAGTTAATGCTGAGGTTCTACACCTTGATAACATAGCAACAAGATACCAAAGAACAAACATGGACATTAGAGTACTATAGTGGGGATAGTTTGATAAAAAATGTATATATTTTGTTCATCCTCCGCAGATTGCAGCAGTCTCTCTATTCTTGGCTCAGTTCAGGAGGCAGACTTCTGTGTTTGTCCCAGCACGCACACGCCTCTGTCTCTGAACGCTACTCTTAATACTCTCCGTAAATTCTCCGACCTATAATGGTGATACATGTCCCAACAGCTGTTCCTTACCTCTCATCCAGTTTCCAACTCTTTTTCTGAATTTCCTTTTTCGTCCCATATCTGTAAAATCCTTCTTTCACAAGATGTTCCCATTCAGACTTTTCCAACAAGAAACAGAAAGTGACATGTTTGGTTTCTCCCAGACCATCGTGGTCATCTCCGCAGTCTGTCATGTTGTCATATCCCAAACTATTGTGGAACACTATGTCCTGTATGTCACATCCTGCTTTCGCTTTCATCTAATTTCAGCCAATAAAAGGAATTTTCTGATGGATACAACTACCTGTGGATTCCTCACCTAATGAATACTCCCATGGCGCCAGCATTCAACGGAAATCTTCTTCCTAGTCTCCGCACGTCGACGAGGACGTCACTCTAGCCCACGCGACGCCGTCTGACATCATACAGGCAATAAGAGGTCCTCGCCGACGTCAGTTCCCTTTTTTCTGTGCATTCGAAACGGTTATCTTCGAAGGAGCTACTGTTACTTTAGTAGTTACAGTGTATTTTCTGCTGCGTAGTTCTTCTCTGCGGTAACAATGTCTCAGAGAAAGTCGGGTTTCAAGCCCTGTCGAGAGTGTGGGGGCAAGATGTCCGTTACAGATCCTCACTCCGACTGTCTCTGGTGTTTGAGCTCCGACCACGACGTTGTGACTTGCGATTCATGTCAGCACATGAATCCGAAGGCCCTCAAAGAACGTGAGGCTAAACTATTCCTGGCGAAGTCGAAGAGAAAGGAAAAACATCACAAAAAGTCTTCCTCGCCAAGGTCTCATCAGCGTCATCGAGACTCCCGGCGCCGTAGAGATTCACGGCGTCATTCCAGCAAGGAGACTCGTTCGAGGTCGCCTTCGGCTCGGCGTCAGAGGACCTGGGAGGTCAGTCCCACGGTCACGCCGCATCCATCGACGCCGTTGCCCTCTCCGGCGTCACCGACTTCGCCTGGACAAGCGTCTGTGGTTGAGGTGATGCAGCCTCTTGTGATGTCTCCGACGTCGCGGACGTCGAGGCCGGCGTCGGGGTCGCCTTCGATCCAGGCACCTCAGTATCCGGCTTTTCCCGCCCCTGGAGCCGATAGTACCGCATTTCTGAATGCGATGTATACCATCTTTCAGCAGATGGCTCCAGGAGGTGCTCCGGCTGGTCCTTCGGGGCCTTTGGCCTTTTCATTGGGTGATCCTGCGCCTCTTCGGCCGGCACCCTTTATGCCCTTTCTCCCTTTTGGGAATGTGGGCTCAGCGCCGGTGTCGGCGCCGGTGGCCGCTCCGGTGGCTTCAGAGGGATTGGCTCCGGAGGTTTCCATCCCGTCGACGTCGGGATATCGTCCTGTGACTCCGGTGGGTCCATCGGCTCCAAGATCTCTTCGTCCTGCTCCTTCATCGGCGCCGAAGCTGCCTGTGGCGCCGGATGCGGCGTCGGATGCTTCTGGAGATCGGTGCCGATCTTCGACTTCGGCAGAGGCCATGTCGACTCCGCGTATTGAGCAGAGACTACATTCAAGGAGGCGTGCTCTCCGTCTTTTGGAAGAGCAGGAGTACCAGCGAGTCCTGGAGGAAGGAGAGGTTGAGGACTCTGGTGATGGACTGCATGGTCTGGATACGGCCAGTGGGCTGGATACTTCCCCTGAGTGGGACCTTTCATCTCCAGGGGAGTATACGTAGGAGGCTGCTACCTTTCACGCGGTGGTGAGGAAGGCAGCTAACTTTCTGGACCTGCCTTTGCCGGTGGCAGAGGCGAAGCAGAATTTATTGACGGAGGTGCTGCATCCGGCCTCTGCTGCAGCGGAGCCTCTCTTGCCGTTTAATGAGGCTTTGCTTGATCCGGTGTTGGAGGTGTGGAAGAAGCCTGTATCTTCCTCGGCAGTTCATAGGGCTGTGGCCAGAAGATATCGAGCTGCACCATCTGACCCTGGTTTTCTTTCAAGACACCCTACGCCGGAGAGCTTGGTGGTGCAAGCCTCCTGTTCATCGAAATCAGCGCCTGGATCTTTCCCGACGGTACCTGGAGACAGGGACTCCAAAAAACTGGATGCGCAATCCAAGAAAATATTTTCTTCTTGCAGTTTGGCGTTGAAGGCCACCAACGCAACTTGCATTCTGGGGAGATATTTCCATGCTCTTATGGATGATATTTCATCTTCTTTTACGGAGCTTCCCCAGGGACTCTTGGATGTTGTCTCGGACGCCCAGGCTGCCGCAACCCAGATTATCCAGTCTGGGCTGGACACGACCGACTCGGTGGCTAGGGCGATGGGCACGGCTGTGGTGGCGAGGAGACAGGCCTGGCTCCATAATTCAGGGTTTTCTGCGGACGTGTAGTCGACCCTATTAGACCTCCCGTTTGATGGGGACAAACTGTTTGGAGCAAAGGCAGATTCGGCCTTGGAGCGATTTAAAGAGAGCAGGGCCACAGCCAAATCGTTAGGGCTGCAAGCTCCTTCTTCCTCTGCCTCTTCCAGGTTTTTCAGGAGGTTTCGTGGATTTGGGCGTGGCTCTTCCTCCTCTTCCTTTCGGGGGAGGTTCCAGCAACCCGCCTCTTCTCACCCCTATAGATCATTTAGAGGGAGAGGTAGGGCCCGCACCAGAGGAGCCTCTCAACAGCACTCTGCCTCTTCCTCGTCCTCTGGAGGGGTGCAGCAGGGAAAGCAGCCTTAGGCTTCCACCATTTCCCACTCACTCCTCTCCTGTAGGGGGAAGATTACGGCATTTTCTCCACAAGTGGGAGACTATTACAATGGACACTTGGGTTATCAGTATTGTGGAAAAAGGCTACACCCTTCCCTTTCGTGAGTTTCCGCCCCCCCTCCCGCCCCGCCCATCTTATTGTTCAGAAGAACACCTCCTGTTGCTAGAACAGGAGGTTCAAGTCCTCCTTTCAAAGGGCGCGGTGAAGTTGGTTCCAGAGCAGGAAAGGGGTTGAGGTTGTTACTCAAGGTATTTCCTGATTCCCAAGAAGGATGGTCGGTTGAGGCCGATCCTGGATCTGAGGATCTTGAATTGGTTCCTCAATCAGGAAAAGTTAAAGATGCTGACCCTAGCACAGGTGCTTTTGGCGTTGAACAAAGAATATTGGATGGTGTCGGTCGACTTGCAGGATGCTTATTTTTATATTCCAATACTCAAGTCACACAGGAAGTATCTCCGGTTTGTGGTAGGGTCGCAGCACTATCAGTTTGCGGTCCTTCCGTTTGGTCTTACTTCAGCACCTCGAGTCTTCACAAAGGTGATGTCAGTGGTTGCGGCAGAGCTCAGAAGGAAGGGGATAGCAGTATTCCCTTACTTGGACGACTGGTTGATCAAAGCCAAGTCCCCGGAGCTTGTGTCGTATCATCTGCAGTCAACAACCCAGTTGTTGTTCGACCTGGGCTTTTCGGTGAACGTGCCCAAATCTCACCTGGAGCCCTCTCCACGCCTCCTGTTCATAGGGGCAGTACTGGATACAACATTGAATCGAGCCTTTCCTCCGCCTCAGCGGGTTCAAGATATTCAGGAATTGGTTCCAATGTTTCGAAATGGAGCGGTAGTTCCAGTCCTCAAGGTCCTTCGTCTGCTCGGTCTGTTTGCCTCCTGCATACTGTTGGTCACGCATGCTCGCTGGCACATGAGGGCTCTTCAGTGGTGCCTCCGAAGGCAGTGGTCTCAACACAAAGGAGATCTAGAAGGTGCGGTCAAGATCTCCAGAGATGCTGCTGTGGACTTGAAGTGGTGGATTGCGAGCAACAATCTTTCGCAAGGAAAGCCGTTCGCGCAGTCGCCACCAGTGGCCACGGTCATAACGGATGCTTCCACTCTAGGGTGGGGAGCTCATCTGGGGGATCGGGAGATCAAAGGACTTTGGTCTCCAGAGGAACAGATGTTTCATATCAATCTGTTAGAGTTACGGGCTGTACGTCTGGCTCTCAAGGCCTTCCTCCCTTCCCTTCGTGGTCAGTCGGTACAGGTCCTGACGGACAATACTACCACGATGTGGTACATAAACAAACAGGGAGGAGTAGGGTCGTACCTTCTCTGCAGAGAAGCTCTTCGACTATGGTCCTGGGCAAAGGACCATCAGATTTGCTTGGTAGCAAATCATTTGGCCGGGGTCTTGAATGTACGTGCGGACAGTCTCAGTCGCCAATTCTCGGCCGACCACGAGTGGTGTCTCCATCCAGATCAAGTCCGTTTAATCTTCCAGATGTGGGGGTTTCATCGGATAGATCTGTTTGCCACTCGGGAGAACGCGCATTGTCCGTTATTCTGCAGCCTCCAGTATCCGGTGCAGGGAGCATTGGGGGATGCGTTTCTGATAACCTGGTGCGACCAGTTGCTTTACGCGTTTCCCCCCATACCCTTGATTCCTCGAGTGTTGAGGAAGATTCGCCAAGACCGGGCCCAAGTCATCTTAATAGCTCCGGATTGGCCAAGGAGGGTGTGGTACTCCGACCTTCTCCAACTCTCATTGTGCCCTCCGCTCCGTCTCCCTCTCAGGGCAGACCTCCTCTTGCAGTCGCAGGGGCAGGTTTTACACCCCAACCTCCAGAGTCTACACCTACATGCCTGGAGATTGAACGGGGCAACCTGAGTTCCTTCTCTCTCCCGCCTGATGTAGTGGATGTTATATTAGCGGCCAGGCGACACTCCACTAAATCTATCTACGCTAATAGGTGGTCTAAATTTGTTATGTGGTGTGGGGAGAGACAGATTGATCCCTTACATGCTCATCTGTCGGACGTTTTGTCTTTTGCTCTGTCTCTAGCGCAGAAGGGTTGTGCAGTGGCTACCATTAAGAGTTATTTGTCGGCTTTGTCAGCCTTCATTTGTCTTCCAGATCAACCATTGTTATTTAAATCCCCTATTGTTCTCAGATTCTTGAAAGGTCTTCTAAATAAATATCCTCCAAAACCATTCGTTATGCCTCAATGGGATTTGTCCTTGGTCCTCACTTTCCTTATGGGGTCCCCTTTTGAGCCTATGCATTCTTGCCCCTTAAGGTATTTGGTTATTAAAACAGTCTTCCTGGTGGCTATAACATCTGCAAGGAGAGTGAGTGAGTTGCAGGCCTTATCGGTAAAACCCCCTTATACAACTTTTTATGGGGATAAGGTGGTGTTGAGGACCAAGGCTGCTTTCCTCCCGAAGGTTGTTTCACCCTTTCATTTGGCCCAGACAATTACTTTGTCCACGTTCTATCCTCCGCCTCATCCTTCAAAGGAGGAAGAGAGACTACATCGCTTGGACCCAAAGAGGGCGTTAAGCTTCTACATTGATAGAACGAAGGATTTCAGGCTGGAGGATCAGCTGTTCATCGGATACGTGGGCAAGAGGAGAGGAAAGGCAGTCCACAAGAGAACACTCTCCAGGTGGGTTGTTCTTTGCATTAAAATCTGTTACTCTTTGGCAAAGAAGGATCCTCCCGATGGCATTAGAGCTCATTCCACCAGAGCTAAGTCGGCCACTTCGGCCTTGGCCAGGGGTGTTCCTGTGGTCGACATCTGCAAGGCCGCAACTTGGTCGTCCCTTCACACTTTTGCGAAACATTACTGTTTGGACTCTGAGGTCAGAAGGGACGGCCATTTTGCACGGTCAGTGCTGCAGGATTTCTTGGTTTGACCATTTCGGCACCCACCACCGGGAGTGGTACTGCTTTGTGACTCTATTCATTAGGTGAGGAATCCACAGGTAGTTGTATCCATCAGAAGAACGAGTTACTTACCTTCGGTAACGTCTTTTCTGGTGGATACATTAGCTACCTGTGGATTCCTCACAGTACCACCCGCCTCCCCGTTGCCTTTCTGGTCTTACCAAGTAATCCTTGAGTGCGCTCCTCTTGGTCTTCAAGGTTGCAATAGATGTTGTATATATGGATACTTGTATATATTTATATGTATATATATATGTATATATCTTTGTGTATATACATGATTTGCATATGTTTGTTGGTTTAAAAAAAAAAAAAAAAAAAAGAGAGTTATATTAAATCTACAGCCATTTTATTGTAATGTTGTGTATTTTACAATGTTATGGGATGTTGCCTTGCTCTTTCATTGCATTGGGTTGTTGTTCTCATGCACGTAAAAAATGTTGGTACTGACGTCGGCACGTCGGCGAGGACCTCTTATTGCCTGTATGACGTCAGACGGCGTCGCGTGGGCTAGAGTGACGTCCTCGTCGACGTGCAGAGACTAGGAAGAAGATTTCCGTCGAATGCTGGCGCCATGGGAGTATTCATTAGGTGAGGAATCCACAGGTAGCTAATGTATCCACCAGAAAAGTCGTTACCGAAGGTAAGTAACTCGTTCTTCTGTACTATATGTTACAAACGCTCCAGTGAATGTGTTGATGAGCTTCCCTCCTGATTTCCTCTTTTATCTCCTGAACTCTTGCTTCATCTCCGGGAATGCTGCTTTAGCTCCTGGAATCCATGTTTTATCTCCTAGACCCCAGCTCAATCTTCTATAACTCATCTCCTACTGCATCCTGTCCTCACCTTCTTCGGCCCAGTGTTTGTGAGTGCCAGGTTCCTCAACAATTCACTACTTTGGATAGCCTGTCTGCCAGGAAGTTTTTTATTGATGCATGGCTTTTTTCCTCGAATTTATGGCTCTTCGAGGAGGCAACAATTGCTTCCACGTGATATTCCAAAGTGTTAAGCAGCACAGTGATTTCTTGAAAGAGTTGCCCTTACCTCTGACAGATTGAAAGAGAGACAAAGGTGGGACCTGTTCTGTTCAGGTATTGACATTCAAAGGGTCCCCTGTAAGTCTTCTGATTTATAGCATTGAAGAGCGTCTCTGGCAGCCTATCGGAGGGGTAAAGGAGCACCTGTTTGTTGGCCTTTACTCTGCAGAGGCCAAGCTTATATACAAGTCCAGGGAGATCCAACTCAACTGAATATCTGGCTCTTCACAAACTTGATACTGATTGTTGGCAGAGTTTTATACAAGAGAGTTGGCCCACTGGTCTTATGATGCTTGTGGTTTGATTTATTTTACTTTGAATAGTCATACAGCTCAAGCTGCAACTGTATGCACTGCTTGGTACTAAATGGACTAAATAAAACAAGATGGAGCAAACGGCTTCTAGGGGGAATTCCGATTGTTAAATAATCTGGATTAAGAATGGATGAAAAAGATAGCACTTTAACCCTACAGAAACGGTATGTATGGAGTGAGAAGAAGCACAATTTCCTCCTGCCCTAGCTTTGTAACTGTTCATTAATGATTCTCCTGTGGCCTAGACAGGCATTTCAGACTTATCTTTGTTGCATTTATACTTGAATGTATGTGTGTGTGTGCATATATGGTGCAAACCTTGCTCTGTGGTATCAGAGCAATGCACAAGGTTACAGTGGGATAAGAGTTTGGAAGTACGTGCATTTACCTTCAGTTAGTAAAGTCACTCCTCTTATAGTATCCATGAGTTGGGCACAACTCTAGTAACTTGCAGACCATGTGCTAACCAGAGGCTGGTGGTAGACTGATCTTCCAGAACTGGGGAGTGAAAGGAAGTAAATGTCTTTCTTGATATGTAAGTATAATGATTGTAGTTATTTGTGGATGAAGTGTACATTCAGATCCTTCTGGAAGTGACTGAGCATTGATCTTGAGAGACCTTTATCAAGATGAAGTTTCAGATCCTCAAAGTGTGGCAGAAATAGGCTTGCTATTTGGACAGCTGCCTTTCACGCTTTTTGACATCTACCCTAGCAATGTCATTGCAGGGTATTTAGCGCTAGACTCCAAAGCTTGCCAACAAAGGATGTGGATCGTGGCTCTGGATTTAAAGCAAGAAACCCTACCAAAAGTTAAGGCCAACTCTTCGGCATCCATCATGACAAACTTTCAGATGATAGTGGCTTTTCTTCACCACTGAGTATGGATCGGATTTCTACCAGCAACCTTAATGTGAAAAACGTTTGTCTCTTTCCTAATCATCAGGCCTTAGGAGTGTAGGGTTTTGCACTGGTGACGTGTCTCTCTTAGGGTGAAGAACAGGGACAGTTAACGACAGGAAGACAGCGTCCTTTTATTATTCTTCAGCACTGATTTTTGCCTCTGAATATAAAACTCCTCTGCAATGCATCATCTGTTCTTGACGCCTGCCCCTAAAAGCCAATTTCATATGCTTCTGCTTCTATTTATCAGACTCGTTTCCTTCAGACACACACTAGAGAAAAAAACAATGTTGGCAAATTGGGATATGGCTGAAAGGCGAGATCAATCTTGTTATAATCTCATGTAAAGTACGGAAAAGGGCTTTGACTTTACTATATATTCTAACAGCATTCTCTAGATGATGTATCGCTCTGAGCAATCTGTAGTTCTGCCTGGACTCATTTGCTATTATGCTTACAAGAGTTTTCTGTTCCAGTTAGTATCCGGGAATATGAGCGTCTCAAATCAATCTTCCAGGTCGAAAATTATCAAATAAATATCTGTTTATGCTCTCAGTCGTAGGCGAATGAACAAGACATGGTTTTGAAGTTTGGAACTATTAGACTCTGTATAATTTATCCTTCAAGCACATCAGTATCTGAGGTACTGCCCCCATGGTGCTCTTTAAAAGCTAGCGCTTTTCAGGTCCTTGCAAATATTTTTTTAACATGGCTATCATGCAATGACCTTTCCACTAATGATCTTGGGAGGCTGACTCAACTAATGCCAATGTCATTTCCTTCATGAGCTATTCATCTTGCTATTCAGAATAGTACCATGTAATTGCACAAGATTTGTACATAGATCCCTAGAGCTGTTACATCATAAGGTACAGGTGAACTGTGGATCCATCCCCAATACCTTAATCTTGCATTTTACTTATGGAGATTCAGGAATTCAACAGTGAACCTCCAGGCTCCTGCTAAAGAACAGTTAATGAGTAGCTCTTGCTGGTTGACAGTAGTTTAGTAATTTTACTCTTTTGTCTGTATTTTTTTAATTCATAGCATTGTGCACAAGACAGGAACTTTTTCCATATAACGTTGTTGTAACTGATTTTTAGGTTCAGGTTTTTTCAGCGCAGCTCCCAAACCTACTTCCTTCTGACAATATACATAGAGTGGGCTTTAGGTCCACCCCTTTCAACCACTGGCATTCTTCAAACAGCCTAACCAGTAGAGTATCCAACTCTCACCTAATGTAATTGCCTCTTCGGGCGTACCTTTCCATTTTCTCATGAGTGCTTGCCTTGAATTGCATCAGGGACTACTTTTCAATTATAGCAGTCTGTCTGCTCCTGCTGGCTCTGTCCCACTACCTCTTACTCTATTGTTCTAACACCGCATGTATTAGAGCATTAAACCCAGCCATATTGGCTTTGCCCAAGATTGTTTTTTTTTTTTTTGTTTAGATCACTTTTTATAAATAGTTGCTAGTTATTGTGCTTCTAACACCACATCCGTGTGTTTTAAACCAACATAGAAACCGAAGCAGAAACCTCCTGGCTTATTTTCTGCGACCCTCATACTTAAAGAAGTAGCTCTAGCTATGTTGGACTGTATTCCTGCACATATGTTGTCCTCTTGTTGCATTTCACTGTCATGAACATGTTTCCAAAGTGAAAACGTCTGAAACAACGGAGGTTTTAGGCAGTTTATCAAACACTACAGGTACCACTGTGTTTGAAAGTAGGGGAAGTGAACTATTATTACATATTTCCAGAGTGGAGTCTGGGGTTCAAACAAGCAAACTATAGACTGTTCACATTATTCTGTAGCTCAGCTAAAAAGATTGCTTCAGGCATTGGTGACCATGAAAAGCGTTCCACGGTCCCACGATTAGGTAAAACAACACCATTCACAGCCCTTTGCGTATTAGGTACAACTTGGGAAAATTAAAGAATGGATCTGCTCTTACGCCTGCTTAGTCTGAAGATATTTATTAATCAATAATTAAATAAAGTCCGCTATCATTATGTAGTGTTGAAGATTCCCACTCATAGCAGTTGAGCATGTAATGCTTCCAACTCCACCTTTATGTGACCTTTTGGTAGACATTTCTCACTAAAACATCAAAAGGATGTACATGTTACAGAAACCAACACGTAAATAGCACCACAGCTGCGCAGCTAACTCGTGTGAAGGAGGCAGAAGTACCGTGCACAGTGATGCATGCACTGAGTTAGGAAGTTAAAATACTTGCTAAGAGTTGCGAAGTATAAGAGCGAGGATAAATATGTCAGAGGCAGGGCAGCCTGGGCAGCTGTAGGTAACACGGGCATACAAAATGTCAGCTGTTAAAGCAGCGTGGCTTGAACTATTACAGCATTTTCAAAGTACATTTGTGCAAGTTGTCAGCTCCTTTCTTTTGCAACTCTAGGCGCAACTTTAAACAAATATATTGTCACTACTCTATTTATTTCTTATTTTATATCATTGTTCTTGTGGCATTTTAATAGCATATTCATAATTACTATATTTTCTTTCAATTGTCTTCTGGAAAAGCTAGGGATAAACCTTTATTATTTTTGAACAGTGAATAGCACATACACAAAGGCCTGTTTGGATATAAAAAAGAATCAATACGGTAAAAAAGTGAGTACAATTTAAATTATTCTCACGCCAATCCCCTAAAAATTCACTTCAACCATGACCAAATTTCATCCCCATATGTGTTAAATACATAACTTATTTTACATAGTGCCTTGACACTTTCTCTAATGCAATATGTTTGCTGAACGACTCTAAGAGAAACATTTTGTATATATGAACAGCATTCTGCACCAACAACGTCCACCCCTGGTATTCACAACAACATGTAAAGCCATTCGGTTTTCCAAAATTGGGAATTGGAGTCGGGCAGTCCTGTGACTTAAGGGAGACAATCACTTCCAAGTCGATACTCCATTGTGTTTCTTTCTGTACAGACCTTGCACAGACGAATCATTTAAAGAATAATGCTCTCATTAGGGTCATAGAAGTGAACACTTGTCATAGGAGGTTGGCTGGTGGCATTATTGCATTCCTTCGGTAAGGACCCTTTGGTCAACACATTGCTTTTCCCAATCAGACCATACTGCAGTTAAGGTCACACCTTACTGTTCATCGCTAGATTAATGAATGGCAAAAAGAAAGATTCACATCAATTGCGGTGTTGTTCCACCAAGTGCAGTGTTGTTTCACCATGTGCGGTGTTGTTCCATCAAGTGCAGGGAAGCATTTTCACAGTAAACAGAACATTGATTCATTGTTCTGCGACAGTGTGGCTAGTTTTAGGGTTCCCCCGCTTTCTTCTTCGACATAGAACTATACTATGCCGAAAACAACAATACAAATGATGAACACAGCAGACCAAGCCCATTACGGCATCCTGTGATGGCGGGGCAGCTGGCTACTGCAGCTGGTAGCAGTGTGGAGGACAGGCTTTATACTGAAGTGGTCAAGATCATAAGGGTGTAGCTTTGGAAACCTCCCCTGTGGTTTCTGTACATCCATGTTCAGTGGAGCAGAGACAAAAGCAGGAAGCAAAGCTCAGAAGGAGTCTTTGCAGATGCAGGAAAGCTGGAGTTCATCATCTTGCTGTGTAATGATTTCACCCACAAAGAGATCCCAGGGCACCCTTGCCACGAGGGTGAAGAGCAGACTTCTTTTGATGAACTGCAATATGGATCCAATCTTCAGGCTGAAGGTTATGACAGGCTTCAGTTGAACAGTCAGACAGGGCTGCTCAGACTCTGAGAAGGGAAACTGCAGAGCCACCAGCAATTGCCTACGGTTTTGCAGAATTAAATTGTTTATTTGCAGTTCAAGAGCTGCTGATGAAACAGAGGGATACAAAAGAAGCATCATTGGTTGGCCTATGACAATTTCATAAGGACTGGATTTAGTTCTTTGGGCTGCATGACTCCGATTGACCAGTTCCAAGGATAGTGCATCTGGCCCCTTAAGGCATTTTGTTACAGTGGAGTTGGAGTATTTTACCTTACCAGGTGAGTCACAGTGAGAGGCACATTGAAAATGCTATTTAATTCCAGTGCTCTGCACACTGTTTGCACTACAAAAGAAACGAAAGGAGTCTGTGATTCCTAGACAGCCATAGTGGCATCCCAAAGAGCTAAATGAAATCTCTAAGCAGCTTTTTGTCTACCATATTGGCATCTGTACATGTGCAGGGGCATACTTTCTCCCAAATACATACAGACATTTAGACATACAATACTTAGAAGCACCATTGAGGCATCTAAAAATTGTCCATTTGCAATTGAACAAAGAGTCGCAAAACGCAGGTGAGGAGTGGCATTAATCCCTTTCCCAAATTTATGGGCTTGCTTTGTGACAGAGGAGCAGCAACCTGGGTGGTCAACAGCAAGGAATAAGGGTGTATGCCAGTGGGTTGCAGCGGGACAAGCCATACTGTCCCTTCTAACATGGGCAAGACCATGGTACAGACGTGCAAGATTGGCGAACAAGTTCTGGGCCACCTCTCTCCTGGTGCTGTCCTTCCACCAGTGCTGGTGGATCCAAGCTTGTTTTTTACCATCTGATGCCTGCTCCTGCAATGAAGATAGATCTTTAAATGCTGGCACAGGGAAACCATCAGTTTTCCCAAAATACATTATTATTGCACAGTTAGTGGACAAAGCAGCTTCTGTGTTCGCTTAGTGTGCAATGGCATTTGTTCAAGTCACTTCATCTTTTGTTTGAGCTTGTGTAGACTGGTGAGCAACACATTTAACAGCAGCAGCTTGTAAGGCAACATGAAAGCATTTACCAAGTTGTTGACATGCACACATTTCTTTATGGATGTTCCTGCTTAAGTGAGAAGCCCTCTGTGTATCTATACGAGACCAAAGTCATGGGCTGCTCCAAAGGCATACTTTGAAACAGTAAAGAAGATGATAGCCTTTTTCGCAGCTAACATGTCAATACATTCCACTACTTGATCATAATACACGTGGAATAAATTGTAACTTTCAGTGACATTGTATATTGTACAACTGTGTATCCTGATGCAAGATATCCAGCATCATTTTTAAGACATGAACTATCCCCATAACAAGTTTGCTGTAATGTATCAGTTCCTCAAACATCAGTTATTTGGACACTTATGAAATGTGCCAGGATAGACAATCAGGTGGGTCATCCTCCTGCGAGATGGGCATTATACAAAAGGGTTTCACTGAATGAGGCACTGCTACAGTGGGAGTGTTGCCAAAAATAATATTTTCAGAGGCTTCTACAAGGTGGGCTACTGTGGCCACAGAGTACAGATAAGGTGGAAGCCATGCGGCCATACGATTGAGGGCAGAGGAGTAATATGAGATTGCCTTCTTTTGATTCCCCTGAGTCTTGCTAGCACATCAAAAGCATATCTGTCTTGTTCATGGCAGTGCAAAGTAAATGACTTAGCAGTCAATAATCGTAACACAGGGCCTTGGAGATAATGCTTGCTTTACACAAATGACAGACTGCATTTCCCCAGAGTCCATTGCCAGGGCTCTGGGCTATCCATTTTATTATAATCTTCAAAGGGTCCTACCGTGTAAGTCTACCATAGGCACTCAACTGTCTCCTGCCATTCCCAAGGAGGTGTGGACCTACCAGATTGTGACTGGATGAGTTAGCTTATGGATGTCTTCAATTCAGACGGGTGCTGTTCTCCACTGGAGATATCAATACCTAAATATTGAATGGGTGGAGAAAAGTTGTAATTTCTCCCTCAAAGCCTTTTGGCCTTTTTAGCTACTTCCATGGACAAATACAGCAAGTCAAACCTGGCATTCATCCTGAGTGGAAGAAGCAAGTAACAAACCATCTATTTATTGTACTAATGTGTAACCTTTCAGGGAAAATTAGGGTATTAAAATCTCTCTTTAAAGCTAGGGGAAAATGGAGGGACACTATGTAAAGCCCTGAAGAAGTCCCTGTCACCTTACCTGGTCTGTGTCGAATTGGAAACAAAGAGAAACTGACTGTCCTTGTGTAGGGGTTGGAGAGTAAGGCATAACATGTTTGCAACTAAAAAACACTTTATAGTAGCTGGTATGCAGGAAAGTATGCTGGTGGGGTGTGTACGAATGGAAAACCTGGAATAACCACACTGTTTATCACACAGAAGCCGTGTACAAAGTGGTATACATTCTTACCCACTTTTTTTGATACGGAGTATAGGGATATGGCAGAGGATTACAATAGTACCAAAACACACTGCTTTATCGAATCTGCAATGCCAGGCCTGATTTCAGCTTTTGCTTACTGGTGCAAGGGATACTGTGGAGTAAGGGACAGTTTCTTCATGGTATTGACTATAATCATTACAGCCTCGGCAAAGAAGACACAACCAACATCAATTGTATGTTCTAACTGCAAAGTAGATGAAACTTCTTAAAGCAGTTCCTCAAATGACTTGATCATCTGGTTTTCAGGTTCAACATTCTGCTTTTCAGATGCCCTCAAAACAGCTAAAGCTTCATTCCAAATAATCTTAGGCACCTTAGGATACACACCACCATTCGTACATTAAACTGTTTATTTAAGCCTATACAACAAATTTAATCCCAACGAATTGGGAGGTGAGCTAGGGCTCAACAGAAAAGCATATCAATCAGTTATAGGACCTAAGGTGATAGACACAGGGTCAGTGGTATGAAAAGGAACTCTAGTATTGGAAATACCAACGGTATCAACAGACAAATCTGAGAGCCGAAAAGAAGAAAATTCGTAGTTTTCAAAGCAGATCAGCTAACACAAGTATCACTAAAACAAGATGTAAGTTTACCATTGATGGTGCACATCACACATGAACCATCTTGATCAACCAAAGTAAAGCATTCACAATGGCACTCTCTCTGTTTGTTTTAATAGTTTGAGTACTGATTCTCCGTTAACTTGGTGAAAGGCGGGAGAACCTGACTTAGTTCATATGTATATCATTCTTTAAATTTAGAGTTCTGCTTCCAATATCATAGGTGACCACAAGTGAAGCACGATCCCACCGGAAAGGCTGGTCACTCTTTAACCTCCCTCTATTAGACTTGCTGTCTGTCCTCCCCATGTCGCCTCCAGATCATTTATCCTTGCCCCCTCTCTTTTACTGTCTGTCAGAATGACTGCATGTGCAAAGACATCTTGCATTGCTATGCAGTGGTTGCAACAGTAATTAAAGCCAGAAAGCACTCTTCTTAGCAGCATTAGGAATCATCTGCGAGAGCTTGTGGTGGCCAACTGCTTTTCTCCACTAGTCTGCCTCTCACTTAATGCGAAAGCATCAATACACATCTGGCCAGCTTGGTTTATAACATTGTAACATGATTTGCAACTCCTCACGGAACCTTACGGGTTTTAATGAGCATTGGGGAATTGTTTCTTAATGTTGACCAAATCTCGGGGGCACCAAGGGGCATAGATGGTGATGTAGTTAATTGCTTCATGGGAGAAGGACATCTGAGGAGTCTTTTTAGGTCTTGTCTTCATCCATATCACTAGAAGGTGGGCCACACCTGTCGCCACCAGGGTTTGTCCTGTTCCCTAGCAGAACAACTCGGAGTGCACCCCGAAATACCCTTCACATTATTAGAGTTGCCAAGTATGAGAGTGAGTCTAAATATTTATGAAATGCACAACTGTGTTTAATATGAGCACACAAAATGGCAGTTGTTAAAGTCCCTTGGCATATGCTACTACAGTATTTGTCAAGCAAATTGAGGCTATTTCTCAACTGTTTTCCCAAAATTACTAGTTCTGGGGAATAAATGTTCCCCAGACCGCTAATGTTTTATTTCTGATCATAAGAGCAATTGTGATGAGCACAATAAATCAAAATGAGTCTCTTTAGTTTACCGTCGTTCCAAGGAATAATTGTGTCTTGGAATGATGCACCTACCACTTTACATGTAGACATGCTAAGATATTTGCTAGTTTGCTTTAACACCTTTGAGATCTGGCACTCTTGCTAATTCCTCTGTGTGTATTTCATAGTCTACAACACAATATTTGCCTTCACATACCACTTGATTTCCTTTTGTTTCTCAAGGTGATCATGTTAGAAATTACTCTGATTCACTTCACTCTTCTGAATATTTCACTTTCAAGCAGATTGAGCCATTCTTCTCAATTTCCCTTTTTAATTACAGAGGAAGGATCCTTTCCCCAGTGAAATGCTTGTATTACATTGCTCCTCTTTCCCCTTTTTTCAGAAGCTGTATTATATCTCACTCACTTCAAAATGTGCCAATAATTATTCTCCAGGTTTAGCAGGCCCAAACTGGGCTTGTAATATTTGCCTCATAAACCATCTGGAAGTTCTTGTAATTTTCTTTGCTTGAATTCACCAAAGATCACCCTCTTTCTGTGACCACTATGTGCTGATGAAACAAAAAAGTGCTGGTACAACAAAAGCCTCCATAGCCAGCTCCTTGTCCAATTGGACATAAAGTATTATTGGTAAAATAGTCATAGTGAAGCCTCAAGACTTTTGTCAGCTCAGACAGTTTCTACCTGTCTGAAGGTTGCCTCCCTGTTTCAGGATGTTATTTTGCCTGATCGAGCGGGTGTCATAAGAGCTTATTCAAATGGCAATTCCTCTTGATGAGAAAGCTGCAAGGCACAAAGCTAAGGTAGCACTGAGTACTGGAACCCATTTTCATTATTCGTAAGATTGTTTTGATATCAGAGAGGGGCTCGGAGACCTGTATATGACTTTCCAAAAGCCATAGCAGTCCTGGGGTCGACCAAGTCTGGCCCAAGTCCCCTAGTCATATGGGCTTTGATGGCACTTGTTCCGCCACAGACTTTGTATCTTGCTATTTCCATGAGAGTCCTTGATCTTGTAGAGCTCAATTTGTTCTTTTGCTCTCCCAAACCCCAGATATTGTAAAACTCTTTGTCAGAGGAATACATCCTCAGCTAGGTCTGCATCATATACAGGTGGTCCCTGGGTACAGTCCCAGTACTATGACTGGCACAAGGCAAGTGTGCCTTTAAACGCACCACCAATGTAAAAGATTTACTCGTCCATACCAGACCCCGCCCTACTTAACCACCCCCCTATTCACAAACACTATGGGGTATACCACCTGTGGCCGGGCACTTTCTTTGTGGTACCTGTAATGTATGCACCCTTACCAAACGATTAAAATCCATCGAATTTGACTCCACAGGCCTTTGGCATCTAGTTAAACACACGAATTGCAACACAAAGAATTGTGTTTACATGATTACCTGTCCCTGTAATTTACAATATATAGGTATGACCACACGAGCAGTGAAACTTAGGATTAACGAACATCGCAGCAACATCAGATGTGGCCGTGCCACGACCAAACTGGCTTTACACTTTCTTGACAAGAGACATAGCCCTAACGACATGTGGTGGGTTGTGCTACAAATCGACTCACGCAACACACCTAACTCTCTTTTTGAGTTAGAACAACGATGGGTGTTTAAATTACGCACCCATGTGAATGGCTTGAATAATGACATCCCTTGGAATTGTCTTTCCAAATAATTTACCACTGTACTTTTAGATTGTTGGAGTCATTACTGCAAATTCCCACCAGTTGGTCTATTTTGCAACCTTTTTCTTCCTTTTTTTACCTCATGTTTCAGCCTTTTGATTCAAAATTTGCCTGGCGTGACCATGTGATTTTTATTATTAACCTTTTCTCTTTCGATCAAGAGTTTTGATCTCATGGCACCCACTCCCCTCGAGTGCCATTATGTACTTCACGAGGTCGTGTCCAGACTATTACTGATCTCTACTTATTTTTCACTTTGACTCCGGGACCCCTTTTGTAGTCTTTTTTAACTGTCTGGTACTGTCAGACCTACGCTTATTGCTGATCTCTACTTATTTTTCACTTTGACTCCGGGACCCCCTTTGGAGTCTTTTTTCACTGTCTGGTACTGTCAGACCAACGCGTCCTCGCGTTGCCTGACTGCCTGACCGTGTTCGTCACCGGAAATTCTAATCTCCTATTTCCGGCATGTTACGTATATATTTACGTATCGGCCCGGGTTCCTCTACTCTTCGGGAACCACGGACCGGGGTAGGTTTCCGCCTGGCCAGAACTGCTCCAAAAAGTAAGTGCTCCGCCGCTCTCCCCCCTTTTGCATTTTCGAGTCCCGTTTCCTTTGATCCGGGACCCGACTTGTTGCACGTACCTCTCCATATGTTGCTCTGCTAAATTATAGGCAACATGTATACTCGATCCGCCGGCATTTCACACTACTATATCTGCTGCCTGGGGATTTATTACTGCTAGACAGTGTATTTATCTAGGAGATACCCCCGGCTCCACATAGATCTCGATTTTGACTTTTCTCTTTACCTTTTATTTTGGTTCCCTCTAGGATGGACTTAACCCTTAAATTCAGACAACTACTGGTACTGCTCATTGGTCTCCTTACTGTCTAGCTTTTTCACCAGGACAGAACCTGTGTCTATAAACATAGTTTTTTCTGCTACCTTCATTAATTTCTATGGACCTTTTGTCCCTCAGCTATTTTACTGGCACACAGTATTCATTGCCACACTAGTTACGTTTGTTTTACCATGTTTTCTGTGATGATGCCAATTAGGAATCTATTATTACTACACTTGAGACCCCTATGACAGTACACATATGAGTAACTTGATTGGATACTTTACCTTTCATTTAACTAATTTTGTTGTTCCATATCCCCCTTTTTATAGACGTTGTTTAGCGCTGGACTATTGGTCCGTGTATTCCTAGGATGCTCGTCTTCAATTTTAGGACGGTAAGCTTGTACTCACAAGCATATGCACGTGTGTTGTTCACGAGGTAACACTTTCACTGTACAGCACGGTCGCTTCTTTTCCCACGATACGTATAAGCCATGACTCGTCCTTACTTTGGTATAACCTGTGTACTTCTTTTTGCAGGGTACGAGTTAGGAATGATTGATTCCATATTCATGTAAGTGATTATTACTCCTCCCAACTAATTGCTGGCTTAGAGGTACTTGTATAACTTTTTTGAAAATATATGTGGCCCTCATTATTCAGGAGATACATACAGTCACATAAGGTCCTGATGAAGCATCACTGGATCCGTTTGGACCAGCAGGATGCGAAACATGTTGACCCATGAGAGGGTAGACTTTGGAGAATTCCCAAACTCCTCTCTTTGATATTTTCCGCATTACAAGAGTGATTGATCTTAATTTCTTTATTCACTCTTCTGACTTTATTTTTTAACCTTGGCCCTGACCGTCCATTGGGTCCAATAAAATCTACTGTCTCAGTGGCGGTTTTGAGAGTCAATTTTAAACCACATTCTCTTCTGATCTCCGTTGACACTTTAGTCACCTTTGGGGTCACGGCACCACCATATATTAAGATCTCCGGCAAAGAGCCCCCCCACCAGGGGTGGTGCCCGTCAGACATTGCAGCGCCAGTCTGACGAGGAGCAGTGCCTATGATGAAGCATGACACCCTACGGGTGTGTGAGGCCCCTTGCTCCTAGAATTTAGGACCCCGGTCACTATTTTCTGTTTTATATGATTGGAACAGTGTATCACTTATTTTCAATGTTTACACAAGGCAAGTGTATTCACCTTTTTATCAAAATCTCATGAATGTCAAGGGGATTACGAAGCAAGAATAAACTTTTCAGGAGCATGTAATACTAAAATTGTATTGGGCTATTTTGCTCTGGACTTGCATCACTTGATAAGATGCTGCATTTCATTGAATCGTACTGCAAAGTTAACGTCTTTTTGGCTGTGTTTGACCACTACAGACTTGTTCCTCATCATCATCATCATCATCATCATCACGTTGGTAGAAATATCCTAGTTGTGTTTGAGCATTTCTATGCCTTATGGATTTCAAAATCGTAGAGAGAGGTACCTGGTAACTCAAAATTATACTCATGATAAGCATATGTACACAGGGAATTTAATTGCAGGTGGCCAATTCAATTTGTTGTGGCCATGTTGTACCCATAGGCCAGGATCTGTTCTTCCTGAGCCTTAGGTTATTCTTTTAGTCCTTGGTTCCTTGCCCAGTTGCCAATGAAACCATACAGTTCTCTTATCCAGAGTTTACTACTTGCGATCCCTTCCCCTTTATGATGGAAAATATCAGCCATTACATTTTCAGTACCCATGGTGTAAAGTACCTCAATACCTGGCACTTCAGTGTAGTCCACCTTATGTGGAAAACAGACTTCAAAAGCTTGGGATTCCATTTCTTGTGTGGTAAATGAGTACTTCAAACATTTCCAGTGCATTGATGATCTTACACCATTTATGGTTATCCTGCTTTCCTAGTCTTGCCACACTGGCGCAGAAACGATGTTGCATTATGAAAGTGTACTGAAACTTTCAAACTCCAGTTGAATACGATCACCACTGAAACACAATGGTATTTGTTCTCTGCTTCGACTGCTTCAGACCCCCTCTTCATTACATACTTCATGTCACCATAATTATCTTTGGTGGGTTTAACTGTCTCTTAGCCTAAAAGACTGCAAAATGGTTGGGGTTACCTGGCAACCCAAAATTAATAGACAAGATAACCATACAAAGAAAACGTCATATTGGGGATTTATTTGCATACTGATGTATCAAGGATTCATCGGTGAATATATTTTGTTGTGATGAGCATCACTGGAACTTGAACACCTTGGGAGTTAGTAGAGAAGGTAACTGCTTCTAATGACAATGGCACAATTGTGCATCTTTTTTGGCAAATTCCTAGTGATGTTTGACAAGGAGGTTTCGGAGATTTTATCATCTTTCTACAGCAGGATATATCTGGCATTGTTTTGTTTCATGTATTGTAAAGTGCAGATTCTGATACTATTGTAGGGGCACACGGTAAATTGAGTCCAGTGTTTTCCGTTAATGATGGTTTTGAGCATCCCATCACAGACCGTAGGCTGAGTTGTAAGTATTAGTGTATTTGTGGCAGTTTTATACCTGAGAAGCTTCAGTCTTGAAAATTCACTAGGTTATAATGTTTGCTAGGTATTGACCAATGTCTTTGTAAGACGATCCAGTGAATCGTGTTTTTTTATCTTATGCACTTCCCTGGAGGTTGTTATGTTAGGGCATAACTGGAGGTAGTGGCCAGAGTTGGTCAGCCCAGCTAAAAGCCCGTCTGGACTACATGAGGTTGATGTTAGGAGTTCTAGTTAATGTGTTCATTTTATTTGTTTGGGTGTTGATGTGGGTGGATACCGTTGTGCTTATTATGGTGATACGGAACTGTATTGTGAAACTGAAAGCACTCATACTGCAGGACAGAATATAGCAAACCTTAAAAAGAAAGATAATGTGATTGCATAGTTCTTTCTGATGGATACAACTACCTGTGGATTCCTCACATAATTCATTTTCCCCCAAGCGCCAACCTCCGACGGAAATTTTCTTCTAGCTCTGCACGTCGACGAGGACATCACAATTGCCCGACTCCCACACGACGCCGTCTGACATCATCCAGGCAATAAGTGGTCCTCTCTGCCGTGCTTACATCAGTTCCCTTTTTTCCATGCCTTTGAGTAACGGTTATTTCTTCGAGGCTCCAGGGAGCAACTGTATCTCTGTGTAGTGATACTTAGTTAATAATGTCTCAGCCATGAAAATCTGGGTTTACATCCTGCAGGGAGTGTGGTGGCCGTATGTCGGTTACGGATCCACATAATGATTGCTTGTGATGTCTCAGTTCCGATCATGATGTCGAGGAATGCGGTTCATGTCAACGGATGAACCCCAAAGCAGTCAAAGAGCCGGAAGCTAAGTTATTCTTGGCAAAGTCGAAGAAGAAGAAGGAGAAACATCATCATCGAAGGTCTTCTTCTAAGTCTTCGAAGTCTCATAAGAGGCGTCGTCATGACTCACGGCGCCGGCATGGTTCATGACGCCGGTCGAGTAAGTACCGGTCCCGCTCGAAGTCGCCGTTGGCTCGGCGCCGTATGAGTTGGGAAGTTAGCCCGACTTTGACACCTCATCCATTGGCACCTCCTGCTTCTCCATTGCCATCTGTTTATGAGGTCGAAACTCATCAGAGTCTGGCCTTCTCACCGACGCAATCGGAGGTGCCCGAGCCAACGCCAGTTCCACCTCAAGCACCGGCGCCGCAGGAGTACCCAGCGTTTCCGGCGCCAGGTACTGATCCAGCCGCATTTTTAAATGCGATGTTTAATATCTTCGCCCACATGGCCCCGGGCGGTGGAGGTTCGGGTCCTATGGCATTTGACTTGGGTGTTCCAGCTCAGTGCAGACCGATGCCCTTCATGCCTTTCTGGCCTGTGGGAGGTGCTGGTTCGGCACCAGGACCGGTGGCGTCGCCTAGAAGGCCTGTGACGCCGACGACTTCTGCTGCCCCGGCGCCGATGTCTTCGCCTCAGCTTCAATTGACGCCGGAGAGGGTGGTCCATCAACCCACGACGCCAATGGATCCGGCGTCGGATGGATCCGATGACCGACCCCAACCAAGGTCTTCGGCGTTGATAAACGTCGACTCCGAGAATTGAGGCCAGACTGCGCTCCAGGAGAAAAGCTCTTCGACTACTTGAAGAGAAGGATTATAGGAGAGAGCTTCTGGAAGAGGGTGAGATCAGAGAGCCCTTGGGGGACCTACAGGGCTTGGACTCCGCCAGCGGTCTGGACACTTCCCCGGAATGGGACTTGGCTTCTCCTGGGGAGTACACTGAAGAGGCGGGATCGTTTCACTCAGTGGAGAGGAAGGTGGCAGATTTTCTTGACCTTCCACTTCCCGCTGCTGAAGTTATGACTAACATCCTCACTGAGGTATTGCACCCTGCTTCAGCTGTGGCAGAACCGCTTCTCCCCTTTAATGAGGCGCTCATGGATCCAATCTTGGAAGTGTGGAAGAAACCTGTGTCTTCTACAGCAGTGAATAGATCTGTAGCAAGACGATACCGAGTGGCTCCTGGGGATCCAGGATTACTTTCAAAACACCCGACCCCGGAGAGTTTGGTGGTGCAAGCCTCATGTTCTTCGCGTACAGCTCCCGGGTCCTTTCCTGGGGTCCCGTCAGACAGAGAATCCAAGAAAATGGAACAGTCCGCAAAGAAAACTTTCTCTTCATGTAGCATGGCCCTAAAGTCGACAAGTGCAACCTGTGACGTGGGCAGGTACATCTATGCCCTAATGGAGGAGGCTAAGACTGCACAGACTGGGTTGTCACAGGATGTTCCGAGCCTTTTGGCTGATGCACAGGCGGCGGCAACTCAAGTCATCCAGTCAGGGCTAGACACATCTGATTCGGTGGCCAGGGCAATGGGCACATCCATAGCGACCAGAAGACAGGCCTGGTTAAGGTCGTCGGGATTCTCTTCCGATGTACAATCTACCCTCCTAGACTTACCTTTTGATGGGGACAAACTCTTCGGAACAAAAGCTGACTCTGCCTTGGAACGGTTCAAGGAGAGTAGGGCTACAGCAAGATCCTTGGGCTTACAAGCTTCCACCTCTACTCCTTTAAGATCATTTAGGAGGTTCAGGGGGTTTGGGTGTGGCTCTTCCTTTCGGGGGAGATTCCAGTCAGCAGGCCACCAACCTAATGCTGCTCACCCCTATAGATCATATAGGGGGCGGGGTAGAGTTTGTACAAGAGGGACCACCCAGCAGCACACTGCCTCCTCCTCTTCCGCCGGAGGGGTGCAGCAGGGAAAGCAGACTTAGTCCTCTATCAATCCCTTCACATGCATCTCCTGTAGGGGGGAGGTTGTTGCGTTTTCTCCATATGTGGGAGTCAATAACATCGGACTCCTGGGTCATCAATGTTGTGGGGAAAGGCTATGCCCTTCCCTTTCAGGAGTTTCCTCCTCCCATCCCTCCCCGCCCATCCTTCTGTACGGAAGACCATCTCCTGTTGTTACAACAGGAGGTTCTAGTCCTTTTGTCAAAAGGTGCAGTGGAGTTGGTTCCAGAGCAGAAGAGGGGTCAGGGTTGTTATTCCAGATATTTCCTGATCCCCAAGAAGGATGGTCGTTTGAGACCAAACCTAGACCTGAGGATTTTGAATTGGTTCCTTAAACAGGAGAAATTCAAAATGCTGACCCTGGCGCAGGTACCTTTGGCGTTGAACGAAGGAGATTGGATGGTGTCTGTCGACTTGCAGGATGCTTATTTTCATATCCCTATACTCAAGTCGCACAGGAAGTATCTCCGGTTTGTGGTGGGATCGCAACACTATCAGTTTGCGGTCCTTCCGTTTGGTCTTACTTCAGCACCTCGAGTCTTCATAAAGGTGATGGTGGTGGTTGCAACAGAACTCCGGAGGAGGGGGATAGTGGTATTCCCTTACCTGGACGATTGGTTGCTCAAAGCCAAGTCTCCGGAGATCGTGCTGCACCATCTGCAGATCACGACCCAGTTGTTGTACGATCTGGGCTTTTCTGTGAACGTGCCCAAATCTCACCTAGAGCCCTCTCAGCACCTCCTGTTCATAGGGGCAGTACTGGACACAACATTGAGTCAAGCCTTTCCTCCGCCTCGGCAGATTCAGGACATTCAGGCGTTGACTCCAATTTTTCAGAATGGAGCGGTCTTTCCAGTCCTCAAGGTCCTTCGTCTGCTCGGTCTGTTCGCTTCTTGCATTCTGTTGGTCACTCATGCACGCTGGCACATGAGGGCCCTTCAGTGGTGCCTCCGCAGGAAGTGGTTTCAACACAGAGGGGATCTCAAGGAGTCGATAAAGATCTACAGAGACACTGCAGCGGATCTACGATGGTGGGCTGCAGGCGGCAACCTTTCCCAAGGACGGCCGTTTTCGCTGCCTCCTCCAGTGGCCACGGTGATAACGGATGCTTCCACTCTAGGGTGGGGAGATCATCTGGAGGACCTGGAGATCAAAGGTCATTGATCTCCAGTGGAACAGATGTTTCCCATCAATCTGTTGGAATTGCGGGTGATACGTCTGGCTCTCAAGGCCTTCCTCCCTTCCCTTCGCGGCCGGTCTGTCCAGGTCCTGACGGACAACACTACCTCGATGCAGTATATAAACAAACAGGGAGGAATGGGGTCGTACCTTCTCTGCAGAGAAGCTCTGCGACTCTGGTCATGGGCACAGGACCATCGGATTTGCTTAGTGGCAAAGCATTTGGCCGGGGTTTTGAATGTACGTGCGAACAGTCTGTCGGCTCATCTCGACCGATCACGAGTGGCGTCTTCATCCAGACCTGGTCCTTTACATCTTCCAGGTGTGGGGGTTTCCACAGATAGACCTGTTTGCCACTCGAGAGAACGTGCACTGCCCGTCGTTCTGTAGCCTCCAGTATCCGGTGCAAGGAGCGCTGGGAGATGCGTTTCAGAGGTCCTGGTCCCACCAGTTGATTTACGCATTTCCCCCATACCCTTGATCCCTCGGGTACTTAGGAAGATTCGCCAAGACCGGGCCCAAGTTATCTTGATAGCTCCGGATTGGCCAAGAAGAGTGTGGAATACAGATCTTCTCCAACTCTCACTGTGCCCTCTGCTCCGTCTCCCTCACAGGGCAGACCTCCTCTTGCAGTCGCAGGGGCAGGTTCTACACCCCCACCTCCAGAGCCTGCACCTTCATGCCTGGAGATTGAACGGGTCAGTCTGAGTTCCTTTTCTCTCCCACCAGAAGTGGTGGACATTATTTTATCGGCCAGGCAACACTCCACCAAATCTATCTATGCTAGCAGGTGGGCTAAATTTGGGACTTGGTGTGGAGAGAGGCAAATTGATCCCTTACGTGCCCACTTATCGGACATTTTGTTATTTGCATGATCCTTGGCGCAGAGAGGTTGTTCAGTTGCGACTGTTAAGGGGTACTTGTTGGCGCTGTCAGCCTTTCTGTGTCTACCTGACCAACCCTCCTTGTTTAAGTCCTTGTTAGTTTTGAGGTTCATTAAGGGTCTAACTAACCGGTTCCCTCCCACTCCATTTATTATGCCTCAGTGGGACTTGAACTTAGTGCTAACATTTCTGATGGGTTCACCGTTTGAACCAATGCATTCATGTCCCGTAAGGTTATTAGTTTTAAAAACTGTTTTTCTAGTTGCCATTACATCAGCTAGGAGGGTGAGTGAGCTCCAGGCACTTAGCGTGAAGCCCCCGTACACTTCCTTTTATGAGGGCAAGGTGGTGTTGAGGACCAAGGCGGCTTTCTTACCAAAGGTTGTCACACCCTTTCATGTAGGACAGTCCATTACTCTTTTTCCTCCTTCTATCCTCTGCCTCATCCGTCAGAGGAGGAGAGACAATACCGACTAGATCCGAAAGGAGCATTGAGCTTCTTCGTCGACAGGACGAGAGAGTTCAGACTGGAACATCCGCTCTTCGACAGTTATGTGGGGAAGAGGAAAGGCAAGGCGGTTCGCAAGAGAACAGTATCCAGGTGGGTCATTCTTTGCATCAAATTGTGTTATTCTCTGCATCAAATTGTGTTATTCTCTGGCGAAGAAGCAACCTCCTGTTGGGATAAGAGCCCATTCCACCAGGGCTAAGTCGGCTTCCTCAGCCTTGGCTAGAGGTGTTCCTGTGGTTGACATCTGTAAGGCTGCAACTTGGTCATCCCTCCACACTTTTGCTAAGCATTATTGTTTGGATTCTGAAGTCAGGAGGGATGGCCATTTTGCACGGTCTGTGCTGCAGGATTTCTTGGTTTGACCATTCAGGCACCCTCCTCCGAGTGCGGTACTGCTTTGGGACTCTATTCATTCGGTAACGCCTTTTCTGGTGGATACACTATCTACCTGTGGATTCCTCACGGTCCCACCCACCTCCCCGCTGCCTGGATGGTCTTATCAAGATTTCCTTGGGTGTAAATCTGCATATTATTGATATGTATATACTGTTGCCATTGTTTATATATGTGATATATGTATGTGTGTGTGTGTGTGTATATATATATATATATATATATATATATATATATATATATATATATATATATAATATAAAAATATAGTCTTGTAGTTATGTATATAGTATTATGGAGTTCATTTCAAATATGTATTGTTGGTAGTCACCTGTTCGCCTCAAAGGCACGTAAAAAATGGTGAAAACTGACATCAGCACGCCGGCGAGGACCTCTTATTGCCTGGATGACGTCAGACGGCGTCGCGTGGGAGTCGGGCAATTGTGACGTCCTCGTCGACGAGCAGAGCTAGAAGAAAATTTCCGTCAGATGCTGGCACATGGGGGAAAATTCATTATGTGAGGAATCCACAGGTATCTAGTGTATCCACCAGAAAAGGCGTTACCGAAGGTATGTAACTTGTTCTTCTGGATGAAAACAAAATGATGGAATACTGATTGAGGTCGGTGAGTACAGTGGTTATATTACTGAAGCGTTCTCGTTGCAATATTTGATTTTGTATGTCTCAGTGGCCTGCTGGTTTTCTACCTGGTCACTGGTAGATGCCTTAGATTTGTTTCCGACATTTAATTTTTTTCATGGGGTGCAGCAATGAAATATGGTTATCTATATTCAAGCCTTCTTGGTAACAGGCCAGAACATTTTCACAATGGGGTGGTGCTTCACGGTTAACACATGACTGGAGGACTTGATGTGGGATCGGGCCAATCACCAAACCCACTGTGACATTCAAAGTATCAGCTTGGGTCTTGGGCCATTACTTGAGTATCAGGGCTTATTTGCTGGGTACTCTGCCCATGAGGTAGCTGATGTGAAGAATGTGACCAAATACTTCTCTACTGAGATTGATAAAGTTAATAAATGTCGTTACTTGTGGATGACTTGAGCATTCATTACTGAAAACTGTCATTTAATAATATGAAATTGAAACCACCGTTTTGTATTAGTTGGTGCTCTTTATTCTTGGAGTAAACCATCTGAAACTTGCTATGAATTTTACATCTACCAAATTAGAACATTTTAAGTGCAGGATTCAGGACGTTCATTAAGTCCAGAGGAAAATGTAAACTCTCTGTCTCGTTTGCAAAAACTATCATGGTTTATATTTCTGAAAACGATCCCACCTGAGATTTAAGGACCCGGAAAGATGTGCTTGATACACAAACGTTTTGTGGTGCCTTAAGGCAGCTTCTATTCATATATACTTTTTCTTAAGTGATGAAGTCTGACGTGCCCTCTGGGGTAACCAGTCTGGTTGTGACTTTTCAATCGCAGTACAATGAATACTAGCAGGGGATACAATTTATATTAGGGGTGTTTTTTTCTCCAATCTGTATGATCAATACAATAAGAACCGTGCATACCGCACACATACCCATAGTGGCCCTTCCACTTCTGCAAACTATCATGCCTTTAATACACATGTACTGCACCTATCTGTCTCGGTTTAGGCCGAACTACAAATAACACCCTTTCAACTTTTCACACCTTTTGAAGGATGTCTGCTCACATTAGTGGGAGGGTTGAGATTTTGGAATCCATATGTCGTTAAAGGAGCGAGTGTGAGATGCACCACAAGCACTGTGAATATTACCATGAGTGAAAGTGCAGGATTGGGCACCTCATCTAAAAAAGGTGCATTGCCATTCAATTCACACTAGTCAAATTTCTCTGGTTTACCAATGCTTGTCTAAAGATTGCATACCAGCAAAGGACGGAGCAGAGATGTTCTTTTGCACCCAGTCTGGTCCTGTTTTGGGAGGACTTTATTCTTGCAGGTGACAGTGTTGTTCTGGTGATAGCAGTATGTGTTCTGTTCCCCCAGGGCGTTCTTCTACTGACCGCGGGTGTTGAATGTGAACTGCTTGTTTGAGTGAATACACGGACTACATACGTGTTGGTGCAGACCACCAGCGGAACTGTGAGGTATTTGTCTCCCACCTCTCTTGGGCATTCATCATGGATGCTGATGATTTGGCTTCTGTTCCTGGGAGTTTGACTCCGGATCATGTTTTACCAACTGGGATAGAGTTATTTCTACTTAGAACTTCAGTGAACCTGCCCCACTCTGTCTGACTATGATTACTTTCAGTGATATCTCCTCCCATCTTATGAATGGTTCCTGTTAAAGCAGCTGTGGGATGTGGTTCAGTGCGTCGCAAGTTTATTCCACGTTGATGCTCACTCTCAATCCTTCTGCCGTTTCTTGTCTCCGTTAACAGCTGCTGTCTTGGTCGGATTGCCTAAATTCCAGACATATTTCCTCTCTCAGTTCTTTCTCCAGAAAACTGGAGATTATCCAAATCTGCATCTCTCTCTGTCCTGCTCTAGTGTCATTGTGCATTGGGAGGAATGCCCTACCCAATTAGAAGTGGTTGCTGGGAGCATGAATTTAGGTCCAGAGGTTGAGCTAATTTGCATAATGCCACATGTCATCTTTACCTTCCATGGACTGCTTAACTTCCCTTTACACAAAACAATCAGGATTAATCTGTTTTTCAGAAAGAGATTTGGGGCTTCATTTGACTGCTGCCAAGTGGCTCGGGCTGGGAGTCCTGCCTCTGCCAACTCTAGTCTGTTTTGTCATATTTAGAAATCCCTGACTGGTCGGTGGTGGTTTTCCTCCAAAAGTGCTTCAGCCGACTAAGCAAGATCACTTTTCCATAACAATCCACAATGACAGCCAGTCTGCCTTGTCATGGTTTGTCTTAGTATTTCATGCTTGTTTTTCAAAAGCGAATCCTCAGATCAGAGAATCGCTTCATAAAACAAAAAATGTGTCCCTGATGTGCCAGAACTGTTTGCTAACTTTGGGGACATTATTCTATTTTTAATTCTGGTGTTTGAAAAAATGACAAGGAAAGCTGGCATTTTTTTTCTAGACCAGAAAGCCGAAAATTGTGTCTGACAATGGAGCAAGCTGATGGTGCACTGTCTGAAACCTAGAGGTTCTCTACCTCTAAAGCAATGGAGGAGCTATGTGAGGCACAGATATCCACTAGGGCAGGGATACTCAAAGTACGGCCCGCGGGCCTCATGCAGCCCCTCTCACCTTTACCTGCGGCCCCTGGGGCAGCTGTTTGCTCGACTCCGCACTAAAAAAAATATTAAATACACACACAATCATTTATTTCAAACTTAATTGGTGCCAAAGAAAGGAAGTAACTACGGACTTCTGTACTTAACTTTAGAAACGCCTTCATTTTTAAAGATATCTTGCAGTATAAGTGTAAAACTAAGACAGTCTCTTCAAAATTAATTAAGTGTATTTAGTTAACATGCAGAACCTTTTCGCCTTAGTACAATTTATTTTATCAGTACATTGAGATGTATTCCTTTTAAAGTGATAGTTTTCAAACATAAATTTGGAAACAATAATTATTTCCCTTACCCTGAGAAGACCACCAATAGTAAATTAAAGAGGCAAGTCACTTGGTATGTGCACCTTATGGGTGGCCTGGGTTCCTATCATACATAAAAAACATTATAGTTTATTAAATCAAACATAGAAGCAGGTTTTGTGCAGCGCACACCATGATTCTTGTATTTCAAGGTCATCTTAAATGTGATAATGTAGAAAAAGGGGGGAAAGTGACACTAAACAATTGCCTAGGATCACAGAATTTGGAAAAGTGGGTAAGACAGGATTAATTACAAGTTTTCTGGTTTCCCATTGTTTATTTCAGCCACTAGATGTATATCCTTTGCTTCCCCTACACCTACCTTGCCACCAATCCCCCTAGTCACCCTGCCCGACCGCCACCGCCCTGGCATCAATGCAGCCCCCAGGCACGTTACAGACCAAACCTTTTGGCCCCTGGGAAAATGTTTGTGAGTACCCATGCACTAGGGCTTCATTTATTTAAGTGGTTGGGCCATTGTTCTGCCAGGGCGACGGAGTAAATAACACTGTCGCCCTGGTGGATGTCCTGCTGCCCAATTTATAAATGATCGCGAAGCTGGCAATCCTTTATAAAGCATTGGCAAGAACTGCCATCTTGGCTGTTCCTGTCAGTGCAGTCGCTGTTTGGTGCAGGGCCGAGTCAGCATGATGTCACTCTGCACCAAACAATATTCTTTTTTTATATTGTCAAAAAGAAAATCGAGAAACAAGATTTTCTTTTTGATAATAAAAGAAGTTATGTTCTCCTCACCATGGGAGTCCTCTCCATTGGCAGAGGTAGCATTTGCATTTTGCTGTCCCTTACCGCCACGGTATGTCTGCATGGAAGTGCCAAACAGTAAAACATGGCTACATGTCTCGCCACCCTGATTGTGCAGGCGGACATTTAGCTATTTCTCTGGCGACCCTTGGTCTGTTGGGCCGTCAGAGATATTTGGCAAAGGCGGTGGTGGAACTGAAGTATTCAGTAATGTAGCCAAACCGAGGGTTTAGCTGCATTTAAAGTAGGCGGGCAGACCTTCATGTTTCCGGCTTTTATACTCCGTCCCCGTTATGACGGACTGTACCACTGTACCACCATCACATGTGAGTCACTGAATACTGGTGTATGCCCTGACAATACTTTTCTCTTTTTTAAAGGAGGTCTTCTTTTTTTCTCACTGGTATGTTCAGTCATGAAGGTGAAATTTATCGATGTTTTGTCCACCATCCTGTGAGCTATTAGCCTATTTTCCCAACTGATTACAGAAAAAAAAGAGCGAGGCAAAAGTGCAGACCCCGAAATTAACATAAATCGCCAAGTCTCTACAAAGACTGACTACTCAGTGCCAAAGAAATGATGCCGAGTGCTCAGAACAACGTCGAACGTCATTTGGATGAAGCATTCTTACCAATGATATGTCACAAAGGAGCAAGAATGTGATGTAAAGCATTAAGGGGCTGTCTGGAGTACGTTATCATATGTGAAAATCCAGCTCACGCGAAGGACAGCTTCGGACGTTCCTGTGCAGGAAAGATTGCTTGGCAAAGGCAGTTTGCCATAGATCTGCCACTGCTCCTTCCATTATCGCTGCTTGATTTACAGTTTACAGAAAACACAACAGAAAAAATTACCCTCATCAATTCAACATATATTTTTCATGTAGCCGAAGTGTTATTGATTTTACGGTCTGCCATACTTTTATTTGTATGTTTGTTTCGTCCATAAAGTTTGAATTATTTTGCTTTCGGTACATAGAAAAGTAAAGAGGTTGCCCCTTTCTGCACAAGCGGGTTGCAGGGTGTGCGCTTTTGGAGCAGAGGAGGACCTGGATTGGCTGAAGGCATTAAAATCAACCGAAAGGCACGAACAATGTTTCAAACGTGGAATAATGTATTTCACTTTCAATATCTTCACTGAACAGGGATGTATGACAATAACTGCTAAGATTCAGCTTTTCTCCCTGCGTTCTTGGCACAGGGTGGGTAGCGACAAAGGCACCTCTTGCTTCGCCCTCGTAGGGTCTGGTTGAGACCAAGATTTAGAACTAGTGCGACTTCCATCTCACACCACACAACTTACCAGCACTAATTGTGCCAGTGCCCTGTGCATCCTACACATCTCACAGTCTCTATTGCACATGCATGGAGATAACGCACAACTCACTCGCCCCACAACTCCCAAACAAGCATTATCATCCACCTGCATTACAGAACAAGGAAAATATACATCCCCTCCCCCTAGCGCTGGTCAGTCCTTAGCAACAAGACATGCAGCAAGTAGTTTAAACCTCATTACAACATGAGACCATGAAGTCAATGTTAAAACAGAGAATTGGTTTGCTACGGTTATTCCAATGTCATTGATGTCTTAGTGTTACAAAGGTAGAGCCTACATCACCTCCACAAATTGAACCGAGCTGGAGGAGGATCTTGACAGTACCTCACCCCTTGCAGGTATTCATTCAATGTAACCGTCACCCTAGAGCTCCTTCAAGCTCATGCCCTGCAACTTCCCACTGTTAACCTTCTCTTTCCACCTAATTTTCCTACCACTTGGAACCATTTAGCCTTCAGCTCTAACATGTCCAATTTCATTATAGCTTTGTGAACAGAAGCCTTCTGTGCTTCGTTAATCTCCCAGACAGTTATCAATTAAGACCATGAAGGATGCTCTCCCCAATCTTCCAGACACTGCTGGTGTTAATCACCTGGTTTTAATGGCAAAGCACACCAAAGAAAACACCCTGGACTTCATTTGCTACAGCCTGACAACTGTGATGTGAAACCTTAATTGCCCGCAGATATGCTAAATGGACCAACGATGAAGTAATCATACTTTTCCTTTTCATTCCTTCTCCATCCATCACAGACAACAGAAGTCAGCAGAGCAACTAACCAGGTAATGCAGGAACGTCCAAGCCAATATGCCCCATTAACATTTGTCATCCCAAGCAGCCACCTTCAACTCACAGAACCGAAGCTAAGACTCTGCTCCCAACTTCAGCAAGACCGTTAGTTGATTTTACATGAGTATGTCCCATTCCTAATCTTCTCCCCATTCCTTATTATATCCACAAGCTTACCAATCAACAAATGCAGTATTAAAAAATAAAAGAAAAATTGGCAGTAATCTCAACTGCAAAAAGATCTGATGACAGTGGATGATCTCAGCATAGCATGCAGGAAGGTGATCACAGAGTAAAAGACTACCTACAACATATCTGTCATCACTGACATCTGTAAAAAGTGCAAGGCAAACTTTAAGGTCATCAGGCACTGTGTAAAGATCATACTTGATCATCTTCTTTAACACTTCAAAGACAGGTGCATAACAATCACACCATGTTCAGACAAGACTGACCTATTCCCCAATAGATGGATAACAACGTACCACTCTGTACAGAGACCTGGTTTATGCAAATTGGCCTTGGTTCTGCTCCAACCACATCCATCCCAGATGGGAACAAAGCTGCACCTGACTGTATAGTCCCACAAAGGCTGAAAGTGGTTTTGGGGTTGCTTCAGTTCTGGTTCACAGAGGACCTGACTTGACACTTCAGGCTCTACTGTTCCTATTGGAGCAAGACCACAGCTGATTGTATGGCTGGGTCTATTCTAAGATGACACAGCGGGCAAAAAAACTATGGATTAGACTCAGCCCTTTTGTATTCTTCAAGGTGATGCCCTAAGCATGTCTGGTATATCAAGCCATGGGTACCATGTTCACTGTGCCACTAGAAACCAAGCACTTAGTTTCCATGTCGGGGGCGGGGGATGTTTTTATCTATTGGATGTAGTCCCAGTCATCAAATGTTGTGGAAGAGCAACGTCTTTTTTGCCTGACAGAATTCCTGATGTCTAGGTTGTTCCTGTTTTTCACTGAGTGAAGAATGCTACAATATTGATGCATTGTTGGACTTTTGCTTATGCAGGGTCATCCCCAGTCTTTTTTGCCTCCTGCCTCCTTTTTTTTGTCTGACTTGTTGATGTTGGCTTTTGAACTCTGAGCACTTTACCACTGCTAACCAGTGCTAAAGTGCATATGCTCTCTGTGTAAATTGTATGTAATTGGTTTATCCATGATTGGCATATTTGTTTTACTGTTAAGTCCCTAGTAAAGTGTACTAGAGGTGCCCAGGGCCTGTAAATCAAATGTTACTAGTGGGCCTGCAGCACTGATTGTGCCACCCACATAAGTAACCCTGTAATCATGTCTCAGACCTGCCACTGCAGTGTCTGTGTGTGTATTTTTACACTATAAATTCGACTTGGCAAGTGTACCCACTTGCCAGGCCTAAACCTTCCCTTTTCTTACATGTAAGGCACCCCTAAGGTAGGGCAGGGTGCAGTGTATGGATAAGGTAGGACATACAGTAATGTGGTTTATATGTCCTGACAGTGAAATACTGCCAACTTCGTTTTTCACTGTTGCAAGGCCTGTCTCTCTCATAGGATAACATGGGGGCTAGGTTTAAATATGATTAAAGTGTAGATTCCCCTAGAGAGTAGATGGACATGTGGAGTTTGGGGTCCCTGAACTCACAATTTAAAAATACATCTTTTAGTAAAGTTGATTTTAAGATTGTGCGTTTGAAAATGCCACTTTTAGAAAGTGAGCATTTTCTTGCTTAAACCATTCTGTGACTCGGCCTTGTTTGTGGATTCCCTGTCTGAGTCAGTTTGACAGTTGGGTTGTTTTTCACCTCGCACTGGACAGTGACACAAAGGGGGCTGGGGTGTAACCTGCATTTCTCTTCCAGGGGATCCTCATCAATAGTCATAAACATTGAATATTCCCGCCCTTGTGCGGGGACCCCGGAGCATATATAAAATACACACATATTAAACATGTGTAAAACAGCAATGCAGGCTATATTCATAAACAGGCTAAAATGCTTTATTTCTATGAAGTTTTTTTTTTCATTATAAAATTACAATAGAGAATAAATATCTACCCAAGCCCCCAAAACTGGGCTTAGGGAAGTAAGTAGTAGTAATCACTAGGGAAAAAAGAGAAAAAACTACATTGAAAAACAATGGAGCATTCTTAGCCAATAGGCTGCATGCAGGTTAACACAGGAGAACCATAAAAACTTTGGCACCGTGCCTTTAAGACCCTGAGCACCTCCAGTATCCCACCATGCCTCAGGGGTGAAGGAAAGGTGACAGTTGGTTCACAGTTAGGTCAGTTCTTTTTTCCGGCTTCTTCTGAGAGGATCCTGGAGCATTGAGCTCTCAGTTTTTCTGATTTCTTTCTCAGAAAAATCCTTTAAAAAGCGTTTTTTCCTCTTTCATTCGACAGATAACATCTTTGTCTGAGTTTGGCAGTTTTTTCCTGACAGAAAAATGCCTTCACTTTTTGTCAAATGCCCTTCTTGTGGAAAGAAGAAGGCCCAGTCAGACCCACACTCTCTTTGTATTGTGTGCCTGCCTCAGAGTCACTGCCCTGACACTTGTAAGCACTGCAAGAATATGTCAAAGAGGACTCTGAAGGACAGAGAAAAGATCAGGCTACATGGGCTTCATGAGAGGCAGAAAACATCGTCCTCTTCACTTCCCAGGCAACCAGCAGGCCATTCTCAGGAGAGAATGGCTAGGTCGACGTCAGCAGGTAGGAAAGTACCTGTTTGTTCCCCGTCGACGTCGTCGCTGCCACCGTCTCACCGGCATAGATCGCCGTCGACAGCGAGACACCCGACGTCGAAGGATACGGCGTTGAGGGAACACCATCGCAGGGGCATATCTCCGTCGACGGCAGCCCGCCGATCGACGTCGAGCCATCGCCGGCGTGGCCGGTCACCGCCAAAGGCCGTACGTCACCCGACGTCAAGAGACACAGCGTCGAAATCGCCACGACGGCATGAGCGACATCGGCCGTCGGCCTCCCTCCGCTCCAAGTCAAGGCACACGACGTCGAGCAGGTCGAGGTCCAAAGATCGCCGTTCGACGTCGAGACACTCAACGTCGAGGCTAGAGCAACCGAGGGGGCGCCCTTCGACGTCGACTCAGTCGTCGACGTCGGCACAGGTTTTACCTGTCCCGCAGGGAGTTGAACATCGCCCTCCTCCAACAGACAAGGCCGCACCATCTCCAGTGGTCTCCATACCGAGCGACTCATCTCGTTCAAGAGCGGCATCATCTGGGCATGTGTCGCCCATCAACTTATCTCCAAGATGGCTAGAGAGCCTTAATAGACCAGCGGCCTCCCCGGATTCGCAGTATTCGCGAATGTACTCGCCTACTGCCTCTTTTCCAAGAACGCCATCACCGACAGCGAGGGCAGGACGGGCTCATTCAGTTCCTCGTCAACCGACCGCGAGGCCTGGGCGCTCTGCTACAGCATCTCGCAGCAGGTCTCGTTCCCAACGGCGATCCAGGTCACGCTCACGAAAAAGATCACCCTCTTGGTCGTCGTCAGGATCATCTGTCGGGCGTTACTCCCCCACCCTAACAGATTCTCCACCTGCTAGGGTCTCACCGGTGGATGACATTACCACTTTTAACGAGGTGCTGTTAAGGGGAGCGCAGAAATTAAACATAGAGGTTCCAGAGCCATCTACCTCCTCGTCAGTCATCTTTGAGACTCTGCAGCATAGATCAGTGTCAAAAAAGCTACTACCTCTAGTGCCTGGTTTGTTGCAACCAACCATGGACACTTTTCTGGCCCCAGCCACACTCAAATCTGCCCCGGGTAGGATTTTGAAAAAATATAAGGCTTCAGAACAGGACCCTTTATTCCTAAGAAAGGATCCGCCACCGGACTCTGTAATATTGGCCGCAGCCCGAAAAACCCACTCGGTGGCATCATCCTCCACGGTCCCCCCGGATAAAGAGAGCAGGCATCTAGACTCTCTGGGGAGAAAGATGTGCGGTACGGCGGCTTCAGCAATTAAAGTCTCCAGTGCTTCTGCACTCCTGGGCAGGTATGACCGTTCTCTGTGGGACTCCCTCAATAGATTCACAGAAAAACTGCCCAGAGAAGACAGACAAGATTTTCAAGAGATCCTGCAAGAGGGATGCCTGGTATCCAACCAGGTTATCAGCGCGGCGGCAGATTGGGCGGATTTAGCTGCACATGGGTACGCACATGGAATCCTTGCAAGGAGGTCTTCCTGGCTGAGACTAACTGGTTTAAAGGAGGAAGCACAACAGCACATCCTGAATCTCCCATTCGCGGGGAACTCGCTGTTCGGTACCCATGTAGACGAAGAAATGGCCCGCATGAAGACCGAGGTGGACACCATGAGGGCGGTAGGCCTGGAAAGGAAGAAAAATTTCAGGCGGAGGTATAGGCCTTATGACAGGTGCCCTTTCCAGCAGAGGGTTCAATCCCCTCACTGGGCCCAAAGGCCACAACAACGGCAGGGACGCCCTCTTTTTCAGCGAAGTAACACAAGAGAGCAAGGGTCAAGTAGACCTCAGCAGTCCACACCGAAAGCGCCGGCCAAGCAATGAGATCTCGCTTCCCTCGACACTGTACACCACTCCGGTGGGGGGAAGTATTACAGGCTATCTTCACGAGTGGCACTCTATCACAAGAGCCAAATGGGTGCTCAATATTGTCAAAAATGGCTACTTTCTTCTGTTCAAACAGCCTCCACCACACTTGCCACCAGCCAAATGCAATCCATCTCATCTCAGCCTGCTGCGCAAAGAGGCTCTCGCCCTCTTACAAAAGAATGCAATAGAAAAGGTTCCACCTGTGCACAGAGGAAAGGGGGTTTACTCCCGTTATTTTCTGGTGGCGAAAAAGGGCCGAGAGGGCGTTTTCAGACCAATTCTGGACTAACGGCTGCTGAACAAATACATAAGAAAACAGAAGTTCAGGATGCTAGCGCTTCACCAGATTTTCCCTCAACTACATCAGGGAGACTGGATGTGCTCCATCGACCTGCAGGATGCATATTTTCATATCCCAATAGCTCCCAAGCATCGGAAATTCTTGCGCTTCCAAGTAGCGTCACAGCACTATCAGTTCAGAGTTCTACCATTTGGCCTGAAATCTGCCCCACGCGTCTTCTCGAAATTTGTGGCGGTGGTAGCGGCACATCTTCGAAAACAAAAGATATTCATCTACCCATACCTAGACGACTGGTTACTGAAGGCTTCTTCTCCGGAGCAGGCGAGAAGCCATCGGGACATTGTGCTCACGGTTTGCGAGTCTCTAGGTCTTCAGGTCAATTACCAAAAGTCAACCTTGATTCCAACACAGAACCTTCACTACCTGGGAGCTATAATAAACACACTAAAGAGTGTATCCTTCGGAGGAACGACTATCCTCAATAGACAGGAAGTGTCAGGACCTGTTGAAAGCCAACGCACCTACGGCACGTCAGGTGACATCACTGCTGGGCTCCATGGCATCATGCATTTTCATTGTCCCAAATGCCAGACTGCACATGAGGCCCCTCCAAGAGGCATTGGAGAGCAACTGGAGCCAAAGGACAGGTCGCTGGGAGGACAGAGTGCGACTACCGGCAGCGGCACTTCAGTCATTGAAATGGTGGATGCACAGACCTCACCTTTCAGTAGGTGCTCCATTTCACCAGGTAGTGCCATCCGACACTCTGGTAACGGATGCGTCTCTTCAGGGATGGGGGGCTCATCTGGGTCTCCTTCAAGCTCAGGGCCTGTGGTCAGACAAGGAAAAGCAGTACCACATCAATCTGCTGGAACTCAGAGCGGTCCATCTGGCTGTCAAGTCTTTCACTCCATTGATTCAGGGGAAATCTCTCCTAATACAAACGGACAATACAACCACGATGTATTATTTGAACAAACAAGGTGGAACGAGATCCCTACCCCTATCTCGAGAGTCCCAAACGATATGGCATTGGCTCCTGGCCAGAGGAATGTCACTTACAGCGGTTCACCTGCCAGGTCAACAAAACGTGGAGGCAGATTTCCTGAGCAGACACCTAGAGGACGCACGCGATTGGGTCCTACACGGCGAAGTCGTCGAATACATCTTCGCTCAATGGGGTCGACCTCAATTGGATCTCTTCGCAGACGAAGTAAACAAGAAATTCCCAGACTTCGCATCCAGGTTCTACCGTCCGGGATCTCGAGGGAATGCCCTGTTGATTGACTGGTCAGGGATATTTCTCTCCGCCTTTCCACCTATTCCCCTCATACCGGCAGTGATCAACAAACTTTACAGATCCAGAACCAGAATGATTCTCATAGCGCCACAATGGCCCCGTCAATTCTGGTACACAGATCTCCTCAACTTATCGGAACAACCTCACAGGAGGCTGCCGTGCAGACCGGATCTTCCGAGCAGGATGGAGGGCAGGATTCTGCATCCCAACCTACCCTCTCTGAGCTTAACAGCATGGCTCCTGAATTCCTGCAGTATGGGCACCTAGGGCTCTCACAGGAGTGCATGAACATCTTGAAAGAGTCCAAACGACCTTCCACGAGGCGTTCTTACGCTTTTAAATGGAAGAGATTCTACATATGGTGCTGTCAACAAGGTCACAATCCCATACGGGCTCAGGAGGATGTCATACTGTCCTATTTACTTCATCTGGCAAAATCCGGTCTGCAGGTATCATCTATTAAGGTACATTTGTCTGCCATTACAGCCTATCGTAAGTCACCTTCTCAGGAATCCTTCTTTACGAAACCTGTAGTCAAGGATTTCTTAGAAGGTTATAAAAAAGTTTTTCCGCCCATTCGGAGACCATCTCCTCCATGGGAGCTGAACATAGTATTGTCAAAACTTATGGGCCCTCCTTTTGAACCTATACACAAGGCCTCTTTACAACACCTTACGTGGAAGACGGCTTTTTTGGTGGCCATTACTTCAGCGAGGAGGGTCAGCGAAATTCAGGCTTTGTCTTCCAAAGAACCGTACACGGTTTTTCACGACAATAGAGTGGTTCTGCGAACTCACCCATCTTTCCTTCCGAAGGTGGTGTCAGAATTCCACATCAATCAGACTATATCTTTACCGACTTTCTTTCCCAATCCGGAGACTCCGGCGGAGAAAGCATTGCACTCCTTAGACTTGAAAAGAGTGCTGAAATTTTATTTGGATAAAACAAAATCGATTAGACATTCCAACCGCTTGTTTGTAACTTATGGTCATTTGAGGACAGGAGAGGCAGCATCTAAACGAACGATATCAAGATGGATAGTTTCTTGTATTGTGAATACTTACCAGCTGGCTAAAAAACAATTACTAGCTAGGCCTAAAGCGCATTCCACAAGGGGAAAAGCGGCTACTACTGCCCTCCTTAACAATGTTCCAATATCTGAGATTTGTAAGGCTGCTACATGGAAGTCTGTACATACATTTACTAGACATTACTGTTAAGACTCAGATGCAAGAGCGGATTCCCAAGTGGGGCAGGCCTCTCTAAGAAATCTATTTGCATAATACGTATCTATTCCTGCACTTCTATTAGACAGTCCGCAGAGTTTAGGGATGGGCTTGCTAATCTATTCAATGTTTATGACTATTGATGAGGATCCCCTGGAAGAGAAGGATAAGTTACTTACCTGTAAATCCTAGTTCTCTTCCAGGGGTATCCTCATCAAAGTCATAAACAACCCACCCTCCTCCCCGGACACACGTCTCCTAGAAGTGCAGGACAGACTGTCTTTGGAATCAGTTACACAGATTGTCACCGTAAAAAAGTACTGACCTAACTGTGAACCAACTGTCACCTTTCCTTCACCCCTGAGGCATGGTGGGATACTGGAGGTGCTCAGGGTCTTAAAGGTACGGTGCCAAAGTTTTTATGGTTCTCCTGTGTTAACCTGCATGCAGCCTATTGGCTAAGAATGCTCCATTATTTTTCAATGTAGTTTTTTCTCTTTTTTCCCTAGTGATTACTACTGCTTACTTCCCTAAGCCCAGTTTTGGGGGCTTGGGTAGATATTTATTCTCTATTGTAATTTTATAATGAAAAAAAAAAAAAAAAAAACTTTATAGAAATAAAGCATTTTAGCCTGTTTATGATTATAGCCTGCATTGCTGTTTTACACATGTTTAATATGTCTGCATTTTATATATGCTCCGGGGTCCCAACACAAGGGCGGGAATATTCAATGTTTATGACTTTGATGAGGATACCCCTGGAAGAGAACTAGGATTTACAGGTAATTAACTTATCCTTCCTGATTAGCCATCTCTGCTAGGAGGGAGGGGTGGAGTGGTCACTCTCATCTGAAAGGACTGTGCCTGCCTCTGACAATGCTGGCTCCAACCCCCTGCTGTGTGTCTGAGGCCTTGCCTGGGCAAGGCAGGATTTCACAAGTAGGTGTGAGTCCCCTTTGAAGAAAGATGACTTCAAAGACTAAAGTGGGTATAAGAAGGGCACCCAAATCTACAGACTTTAGAAACACTTCTGGAACCAAGAGGAACCTCTGCCTGGAGAAGAGCTGATAGCTGAGGAAGAAGTGCTGCCCTGCCTGTGACTGTGCTTTGTGGAGCTTTCCTGCAGTGCTGCTTCTGCCAGAATAAGAGGGCAAACTTTGTGTGCCTTCCATCTTGTGAAGAAATCTCCAAGGGCTTGAGTTAGAGCTTGCCTCCTGTTGTTTGAAGTCTCAGGGACAGCAAAGACTTCTCTCTGCCAGCACCTGGAGTCTCCGGAGAGACTCCTGCTCTGACAAGTGGTGCCCTATCCAGTCCCTGTGCCCTTGAAAGGAAAGCTGGTGGAAATCCAAGGAAATCGACTTCGGATGACTCCGGACCGACGCCGTTGCTGAATCCGGTAACGCCGCCTGCACCTGACGCCGTGACCCTCGCTGGAACGCGACACTCTTCGCAGGCCCGACGCCGCTGCAACCCCGCTGAAGTCCGCGACTCCGTGGAAGTCACCGCACCACGTCGTGACCGACGCCGCTCGAAGTGCACGGACTCAACGTTTCGCACAGATGCTGCGATTCCCGACTTCGCGCATCGGCTTGTTTTCACTCTTCACCAAAGGTACTGTACTTGGGGGTCTACACGACTCTGTGTCCGGTGCCGCTGGTGTCGGCTTGTGGGGATCGACTCCGTCACGATGCCGTGTTAACATCTCATCAAAGCATTTTTGTTTCTAAGCGCTATTGTTGAGTTTAATCTTTACAAATTCATAACTTGACTTGTGTATGTCGGATTTTTGTCATTTTGGTCTTGTTTTGTTTAGATAAATATTTCCTATTTTTCTAAACCAGTGTTGTCATTTTGTAGTGTTTTCATTAAGTTACTGTGTGTTGGTACAAATACTTTACACCTAGCGCTCTGAAGTTAAGCCTACTGCTCTGCCAAGCTACCAAGGGGGTAAGCAGGGGTTAGCTGAGGGTGATTCTCTTTTACCCTGACTAGAGGGAGGGTCCTTGCTTGAACAGGGGGTAACCTGACTGTCAACCAAAGACCCCATTTCTAACATGCATGTACAGGGTGGAAGTTTCACCCCAGTGCGCCTTCTTGTAGGGTAATTGGTGAGCAGGGATGCAATCTGGAGCAGCATTTTTGTATTCTGAAATTTATCATTGCAGATTTACTTGCAAAAAGGTTGCACCAGTTCCATAGAAGGTCCTGCACCCAACGCCCTGTATCTTGGAAGTGTAGTATCTGGAGTGAAAACCTAGCGAAACACTTGGAGGACTGGTGTCATGTGGCCATTTTTGGATTGAGAGTTGCCCTACTACTGCATTTTGGATTCTTTAAAAGTATTGACAGTATTAATAGGGGTCCATTAGGACAGACTAGGAATTTACATGAAAAGGGTAGTGGTTGCTATGAAGTCTCAAACAATTGTATGTAAAAGATGGATTTTATTGAGCGTTAGGATACCACAATCACCACATCCCAAGTCAAACAGCAGCTGCCAAAATTGGAATCTGATCATTTCAAACAAAATATTTAACATTCCATTTCCAACCTGTGTAATAATATAACTTAAAAGTTGCTGATAGCATCTGTGAGTACCTAAATGAGGCAGGATACATTTTCATGGTATTGAAATTGCATCTTCTCATTAGATTCAAGGAATTTCAATCTGGGATTTTTTTGATACTACGCTCTTCTAGAGTAGACTAAGGTGGTCATTTGGACATTGGCAGTGAGTGTTAAAGTGGCAGTAATAGCGCCAACAGGCTGGTGGTAATTACTGCCAAATTAAGACCATGGTGGTGATAACTCCCATAGATAGCCATTGTACCACACCATCCGCCAGGGCGTTAACACCACTCACCACAGCGGTAGCTATAAACAGCCAGGCGGAAGACAAGGTACCGCCCACCATATCATGACACATCAAACCGCCACGATTTCCGGGCCGGTACCAACGCCATCAAAAGCCCGGCGGAAACAGAACACAGAAGACCAAAGACTCACCAAAAGAGACCTAGAGAAGATCAACGCCGCCATGGAACCGGAATTTCAAGTCTTCCAGATGCTCCACCTGGAACACCAATGCTGACGAAGATGACGACGGTGAGTACAGCTGCCTAGCACACAAGAGAGGAAGGGAGGAAAAGGAGAGTGACACACACACGCACAACACACACCATACACACAACCAGCTGCAGACGAAAAACAGTGTCACAGGACACACGTCATAATGCAAGGACAACAGTAATGCAGAATTGATATTGTAATTGTACGCAACAGCCACCAAATGTCCCAATGTGACAAAAAATATATATGAACAATTGTCCAGAAAGGGCCAATGCCCAATTCAAAGTACAAAAGGCCCACATGGCCACAGGGCACAGTCCAAGCCTCAGCTTGAACCTGACAATGTCTGCACTAAATTGTGCAGGGGCAACATGTTGGAAGTGGACAGGCACCTCAGGGGGAAGTGGGATGGGGGTACCTCAGCTGAAGTGGGGAACTTGCCCACTGGTTCTGGAGGGGTACTCCATGCCGATTTCTCTTTGCTGGGAAGTGCAAGGTCACAGTCTCTGAGGTGAGGAACTTGCAGACTGCTTCTGGAGGTGGCTCCATGCCCATTTCTCTTTGCTGGGGAGTGCAAGGTCACCGTCTCTTAGGTGGGGAACTTGCCCACTGCTTCTGGAGGGGGCTCCTTGTTTAACAGTCCCTGGAGGGTGGCCTACATGCCCTCTGCTGGAAGTGAGGGCTTCTTTGTCTCAGCTGGAGGTGAGGGCTGCTTTGCCTCTGCCGTTGGATATGTCTCCTTGGCAGCCTCTGCTGAAGGTGAGGGCTGCTTTGGCACTGCTGGGGGAGGTGTCTCCTGGGCAGCCACTACTGAGGTGAGGGCTGCTTTGTCTCTGCCGGGGTAGGTGTCTCCTGGGAAGCCTCTGCTGGAGGTGAGGGCTGCTGTGTCTCAGCTGGAGGTGAGGGCTTCTTGCCTTTCATTGGTGGTTGAGTGGGAACCTTCCCTTTCCTGGCTGGTGGAGTGGGAACCTTCCCTTTCCTGGCTGGTGGAGTGGGAACCTTTCGTTTCCTGGCTGCTGGAGTGGGATCCTTCACTTTCCTGGCTGGTGTAGTGGGATCCTTCACTTTCTTGCCTCCACGACAAGGAGGTGCCACCACTGTCCCCGAGGACTGTTTGGCTAAGGTGTTGGGCTGGGTCGTTGTGACCCTGCTCTTACGGGCAGGACCGAAGGTGGAGGGGGAGGGAAGAGGTCAAGTTGGGTAAGGAAAAGCTTCTTAGGGAGGGTGGGGCGAGATGAGGGAGGAGGGATGGGAGTGGAGGTTGAGGGAGTGGTTGTTGGAGGAGTACGTCTGCTGGACTTGGGTGCAGGTGCATGGTCAGTATGCTGATGTGAGGTGGATGGCTGTTGGGTGTCTGAGTGCATGCATTTGTGTCCCTTAGGAGGGGGAGGGACAGACAGGGTGGGAGAGGACACAGGGGACGTGTGGATGGATGTTGTGGAGGTGTCTGCTACTGTGGTGTGTGTGTGCTGCTTGGTGTGGTGATGGTGGTGGTGGCTGTTGAAGCAGTGCATGCAGGTGTGAGTGCGGATGTGACTGTGAGGGAGGAGGAGGGGGAGACAATGGAGGCAGTGGATGTTGTTGTGTTTGCAACTGTCTGTTGTTTGTGTGAGTGCTAGTGGCCTGAAGTGTTCTGCCTGTGTTTGTCTGTGCCACTCTTGTGTGATGTTTTGTGTGCATGCTTGTCTGTATGTGTGCATGGTATGGGTCGGGAGTTGAGGAGACTGGGACTGGGAAGTGGTAGTTGGAGGGGGGGACAGTAGGAACAGGGACAATGGCTGCCATCAGAGAGGAGGCCAGAGCCTGAAACAATCTCTGTTGGGCCGCCAATCCACCATTGTACCTGGAGCTGGGGTGGTCCCAGAGATGTCTGCCACCACCAGGGAGCTTCCATCAGAGGAGGGATCAGAATCAGTGTTGTCACCTCCTGTCTCCGCCGTTGTGCTCCCCTCTCCCTCCGTCCCACTGGTTCCCTTGGCGTCGGTGGACTCTGCCTCCTGGGTCCTGTGGGATGCAGCTCTCCCTTTCGCCGGTGCCCCTGCTCCTCTCCCAGATGATGCTAACGCACACAAGGGCAGGATGGCAGAAGAAAAAAAGGTGGGGGGGGAGAGAAAGGGAGCACTGGGTCAATTACAGCACCAACACCACAGTTGGCATACACATTACCATCACACACAGGGATCAGGATTGAGCACTATGCACCACACTGGCATTCAATTGTCTAGGTGCCACAGCAAGATTAGGGCCAACCACCGCCAACTGAACCCCTCCTGGGACCCTGTCTGACATGGAATGCAACCTAGCTAGTTTACCTGATTTTGCTATACACCCACTACCCTTGAGCTGGATCACGCTGCAATGTCTGACCTGGCATTAATGGGCACCCACTAACTCACACCCACCACCCGGATCTCATGGCACCTACCAATTATTGTAGTTCCACCCACTGTACTCACCCCCTTATGGCTGCTGTGATGTCCTCAAGCGCCCATCCACTCTGGGTAGGCCCCCACCAGTATGTGGGCCGTCAAGGGGGTCAGGTTACGTCGGGCACACCTTCCTCGTTGAGAGGCCATCCCCAGCTGGGCCTCTGCCGTCTTCTGTGCCCAGCGTCTCAGGTCCTCCCACCTTTTCCTACTGTGGGTGCTCTGCCGGCTGTAGACCCCCAGGGTCCGCACATCCTTGGCGATGGCACGCCACAATCCCTTCTGATGTGCATTGACCTGCAGAGGTAATACAGACAGGAGGACACCATTACACATACAATTCAGCCTGTCACACATATGGCCCACAAATCCCGTTTCCATCTCCATTGGCACACACATCGCCCGGAGCCCACCATGTACACTACCACCAGACATACAACCCAGCCACCCCCAAATGACACAATGCTTGCACACACATCTCCATCAACCTTGCCACATGCATCGTGCCCAAGGTGTACTCACCTGTTGGTCTGGAGGCCCATACAGCTGTCCATACTGGGGTAGGACCCCATCCAGCAAGCACTCCAACTCCTCCGAAGTGAAGGCAGGGACCCTTTCCCCAGTCACATGGGTCATAGTAGGTTCCAGACACAGGTCACAGCAGCACACGCAGTGTAGGTGTTGCCCTGTGGAAAGTCAGGAATCAAGTGAGGATTTAGAAATAAAATGGCGGTCACATCCCCAGCGGTGTACACCGGCATTGCTGCCGCTGATCCCCATTGGCCACTGTAATCCATAGAGCCCTATATTAACCAATGAGGAATTGCACAGCGGCGCAAGACCGCCTTCCGCCACGACACCCAACATCGGTGGAGTTACCCCTCTTCCACCTGTCCCTAGATACAGAACAGCGGTTGCCATTTGATGGTGGTGGAGAACATTCAGATAATCTATAACTGGGTCATTGCTGAAAATTGCACATACATTGCCATTCCCACTGTCCCATCACATTAATGATGTATGTACACTGAGGTGTTGGTTCCTTTATTCAAATTGTGACACCCTGCTCACTCTTGTGTCCCTTAGATACCTTCCACTGTGGATGAATAGGAGAAGGAGACAAGCCCCCGTGTACAGACCCCTTGTGGACTTGGCCACACTGGAGGACAGGGACTTAATACTCACCTATAGATTGGACAGGGCCACAATCACAGAGCTGTGTGCCCAATTGGAGCCTGATCCGATATCAGCTATCAGTCATCCCACTGGGATCCCCCCTCTTGTGCATGTTCTATCAGTGCTCCATTTCCTAGCAACTGGTTCTTTTCAAGTGACAGTGGGCTCGGCAGCCAATGTTCTCAATAGTGCTGGCAAGGGTTTTGCCTGCCTTGCTCAAACGCATGTGCAGCTACATTGCTTTCCCCCAGGTGGAAGATTTGGCCACTGTGAAGGCAGGATTCTATTCAATGGGACATATACCCAATAATATTGGGGCGATTGACGGTACACATATTGTTTGTCCCACCCCACCAGAATGAACAGGTGTTCAGGAATCGGAAGAGTTTCCACTCACTCAATGTGCAAATGGTGTGCCTGGCAGACCAGTACATCTCCCACACCGCTGCCACGCATCCTGGGTCGGTGCATGATGCCTTTGTTTTGAGGAATAACAGCATCCCAAATGTGATGGCACAACTACAGAAGCACAGGGTGTGGCTAATAGGTAAGCCTGAGTACCCACCCAATGTATGTCAGTGTATGCCTTCTGGCGTTAACCCCATACCATTGTGTAAGGCTAATGTTCGTCCCTCAATACTTGCAGGTGACTCTGGCTACCCAAACCTATTGTGGCCCCTGACCCCTGTGAGGAATTTCACGACAGGGGCTGAGAATTGTTATAATGATGCACATGGGCGAACTAGGAGAATTATTGAAAGGACCTTCGGCCTTCTGAAAGCCAGGTTCAGATGCCTCCATCTGACAGGTGGATCCCTGTGCTACTCACCCGAGAAGGTCTGACAGATAGTAGTGGCATGCTGCATTTTGCACAACCTGGCCCTGAGACGACCTGTGCCTTTTCTGCAAGAGGAGGAGACTGGAAATGCCCTTGTGGCAGCTGTGGACCTTGAGGACAGTGAGGATGAGGATGAGGATGTGGACAACAGAACATCAGTCATACATCAATACTTCCAATGACACATAGGTGAGACAGCGTAACTGACCATTCCTCCGACTTTTGTTTTTATCTGTGTGGCTGTAGCAGGATGGCATTCACTTCTTTTGCATCTCAACTTAATGTTACCTATGGCTTTTCATTTTGTAGATGTTGGTGATATAACAACAGTGTACTGATGTGATGACTATAGACAGCTACAGGTCATTTATTGTATGCTATCACAGTGTTCAGATCATTTGCACAAGATGCGACTTTCCATAAATGCACATTTTCATCACATAAAACACTATCAGTCAAGTTGTGTTCAAAGGTGTTTATTGTAGTGCAAATAATTGACTGAAAAGTGCAATGGAATGGGGTGATGGTAGAGAAAAATCCAGGGTATTGTTCCAGTCTGTTTGTAGCACAGGTCCAGTGTCCAAAGGGCCATAGGAAGGGGCGCAAACGGGGCTTAAAGTGGACAAGGTGACAGGGTGGGACACAAGGGGGACATTCAGGAGGGTCTCTTTTTCTGGCGGTGGTCTTGGTCTTGGCAAGTGTCTCTGGCTTCTGTCTGAGTCACAGGGAACTTTGCGGGGTGGTTCACCTTCTGCAGGTGGAGGTGTGCTGGTGGCCTAGGGGTCCTGTGGCAGGGCCTCCTGCCTACTAGCTGCGTTGGAAGTGGAGAGCTGGTCAGTAGACTGGCTAGTGATAGGGGCCCGCTGGTGTGCTGTCCATTCCCTCATGATGTTGGCCATATCTGCCAGCACCACTGCTATGGAGATCATGGTTGTATTAAGGGCCTGCAAATCCTCCCTGATCTCCTGATGGTGTTCCTCCTGCAGCCGCTTGTTCTCCTGCATGTTGGTAAGGATCTCGCCCATCTTGTCTTGGAATTATTGGTAAGCCCCCAGGACATTGGTGAGTGCCTCCTGGAGAGTCGTTCCCTGGCCCTGTCCTCCCCCTGGTGCACAGCGTCCTCCCAGTGTCCCCTGGGCCTGTGTCCCCTGAATGGTGTGCCCACTGCCACTGACCCCAGGTCCCTGATTGTCTTGGGGTGAGATGTGGACTGGGGTTCCTGTACAGGTGGGCACACTGCTTATTGATGTGTCCTGGGACAGAGGTGTGGGGATGTTGGGTGGGTGCTGTGGTGTTGGATACTGATGGGGGAGGCTCTGTGGTGGACTGTGAGTGGGCTGGGGTGGCCGACTGACCAGTTGTCCCTGATGGGTCAGGTAGTTCATCCAGAACCAGAAGTCCAGAGTTACTGTCATCACTGGGGGCATCTTCTGTTGGGGGACTGGATAGTGGTGGGTCTTCCTCTCTGCTGACAGTGGCTGGGGCACTTGTGGGGATGTAAGTGATGTATTATGCTTCATGTCTGTGACAAAGTGTACATCCCTAGCTTCCTCTCTATTGTTGCTGTTGCCCTGCCCCCTTTGTTTGTGTATGGTGATGTATTGTGGGATTGTTAGTTCTTCATGCTGTGCATGCTTTGGTGATGGGTGTACATGCAGGGCTGGGAGAGCTGTCCATGCATTGGTATAGCATGCAGGGCTTGGCATTGGGGTTTGTCAGTTGTGTTGGTGCAGTGTGTGGGATGGAGTGGAGTGATGGTAGTCAAGGTGAGGGGTTGGCATTCAGGTATGGGAGGTGATAAGTAGTAAATATTGACTCACCAGTGTCCTGTCCTCTGGCAACTCCAATAAGTCCCTCAGGATGTAGTATTACCAAGACTTGCTTCTTGCATGCTGTGAGCTGTGGGGGTCCACCGCCAGTCCTCTGGAGGGTGAGCTGGTGCCTTGCTGCCACAGAAGTACCTTCCCCTGTAGGTCGTTCCACCTCTTCCTGATGTCATCCCTTGTTCTTGGATGCTGTCCCACGGCGTTCACCTTGTCCACGATTCTCCGCCATAGCTCCATAGCTCCATCTTCCTGGCAAAGGATATTTGCTGTACCTGTGCTCCAAACAGCTGTGGTTCTACCCTGACTATTTCCTCCACCATGACCCGCAGCTCCTCATCAGTGAAACGGCGGTGCCTTAGTGTGGACATAGTTGTTGTGTGTTGTATAGGGGGTTTTGAGTAATGTGGTGGGGTGTGGGATGTGGGGTGCGTGACGGATGGACGGGTGTTTGTGGTGTGTGTGTATAGTTGTGTCAGTGGTCTTAGTGTCAGTCTAAAGGGTTGTGGGTAATGTGGGTATGTGTTTTATTGTGCTGTGGGGTGGGGTGGGGTGGGTTGGTGGGTGTGTGTGGTGTATCAGTGTGAGATGTGTGATTTTCATTTTGGCCAATGTTGTGTTATTTTGTATTTGGGTGGCCATTCTGAGCGCGCCAGTGTGTACCGCCAATGGTTTAGCGTCTTTGAATGTCCGCCTTGGTGATTTGTGGTTCATAATGTCGTGTGCGTTGTATTGTTGGGGTAACGGTATGGGTGTTGGTACCGACACTTTACCCCTGATCTTTGGGCTTGCGGATTTGTGTATGTGGCAGTATTCTATCGAATTGGTGTGTGTGTGTCATAATATGACGAACGGATATTTGCCACCGCAGCGGTGTGTTGGTGCCCATCACCGCTGCGGTAAGCAGGATTTACCGCCAGTGTCATGATGAGGGCCTATGTTTTAGGCAGTGATGGTGAACTCTTTGAAAAAAGGCAGCAGGCAAATTCTGTTTCAACCCAACTTACAGAGGCACATCTTCCCACCCAGAAGACTCTTCCTTCTGCTTTGGGGGAGTAGCACAATAATTAGTGAAGCAGCAGTGAGAGATAACAGGTGTGGGGTCAGTCCTCCTGAGCACTCTTGAGGGTCCATCTAAATAATGGTCTTGCCCAGGATTGCTTTCATTATGCTTGGTGTTTTTTCTGTGGCACTCATTAAAGCATCTTTCCAGAACTTCTAGTCTGTTAGTTGAGATTTAAACCTGCAGTTATTATTTCTTTAATGTTTTTTTTATGCGGATCCGTCACATTAGCTGGGCCATAGATTATTCCAGTCACATCCTCACAACCAATCAAGATGCAGGAAACATTAGAGGCTTAAAAGAGTGGTGACCACGAATTGGTTAAGATAACTGTTGATTAGATTGGCTTTTAAAAGTTTGGCTGATCGTGTGGCCAACAGCTAAGTCTCTCTGAGTAATAACCTAATTTTCTGATCTTTGCATTAGTGATGTCTGCCATAGCATGAGACGCACCTGTTGGGTTGTCGTGTGTAGAACATTAAGGGTTGTTTAGTTCCAATTCCCTGCGGGGAACGTAGAACGTCGGGGCCGAGGAAAGAACTGGCAGTTATTGTCGGGAGGCAGAGAATAAAGGAATAAACTTGTGCACTCCTACCCTGTGTCGTCTTCCATTCAGTGGCAACGAGTGGGTGAAGAAATTAACGTAGGAAACTACTTCCACAATCATGTGGGAAGTGCCTTCACGATCGTAGAGGTGAGTTTCATCGATCGCGTATGTGCGACCTGTGCTCGAGATGCACTAGGCTTCATAAATTCCAGCAGAGGCAGAGAGTGCCAAGGAGGAGACCAGAAGCGTACATGAGGGAGTGTAGACTTTCATGTACAGCAGAGGTGCGAGCGAATTGTGTGCGTACGCCTTTCTTTAAAGGAAAGTGAGGAAGGACTATGAAGCAGTAGAATATAGCACACCGCGCATGTCTGGCGGCCATTTGGGGAGGTTCGGAAGGAACTTAAACGTGCCCAACCATATTTAAAGACAAGGGAGGGACATGCATGACCGGCGGCCATTTTGGAAAATTGGGAAACATTTTTAAACGTGCCCATACACATAAAGAAGGAATACAAGTGCTTTTACAGGAACGAAAAAAAAAACATAAAGGCATTTGTAATAATTTTTAAAAAAAGAGAGAAAAGAGATACTTTTACAGCAAAAGGAAACTGGATAGCAGAGGGTATATTGAGGACATAATTTTAAACAACTAGGAAGATACAATATTTATGTTATAATGGAGAGGATATTGCCACCTGGACCATTCTTACAGACATCAGACACACCGCCTGGTGACTGTCAAACATGGAAGGAGACATTTGAGGCGTACCTGGAGGCCATAGAGGGAGACACTTTTACTTCTAAAATGAAAAAAGCGCTTTTTGCCTTAGAAGCAGTTATTATCTTAACTGTGGGGGATGATGGAATCGAGCCAACGTCTATGGTCGATGACTATGTCTCAATAATCAGAACGTTGGATAAGAGGTTTAATCCAAGGAAAAACATCGTTCTTGAGAGGCATACGTTTCTTCAGCGCGCACAGATTCCAGGAGAATCAATAGACGATTTTGTAGCAGCGCTACAAACTCTGGTGACTAGTTGCAATTACTGTGAGTTCAGGGTCCAGATAATATGTGATCAGCTAATTGAGAGAACAAACAACAAAAAGATACAGGAAAAAAGTTTAGCCACATAAGATCTGGATTTAGAAACTGCTTTGAAGTTGGCTAGGAGCATAGAACATTCACCAATTTGCATGCGGGAAATGAACGAAAACATCAAAACCACAGAGATAAGACATATAAAAACAAAACAAGTGGCAAAATCAACCGTGAAGCGTAACAAAGCGAGTGGTTGTGATAAACATGAAGTCTTATCGTCCAGGGACAAAAAGATCACTAGCAAATGACTTGTTACAGGTGCGGAAGTAGATCTCCTGTAGGTAATTAAAAAATCTGTGCAGCTGTGAATCAATTGTGCTTCAAGTGCGGAAAGAGATGTCACTTCGCAAGGGTATGCAAGGGAAGCATTGGCATGAAAAATACGGCGCAGACAGTCAAAATGATTGAAAACAGCTACGTAGATTCGGATGAAGATGAGAATGTTATCCTCATGCTCTCGTCTAAGAGTCAAGAGGACAGCGATACTGTGGAGATATTTTCCATGATGGAGACGCAGAAGAGAAGACTGCCATCTTGTGTGGTTTCAGTCAACAATAGGAGTGTGAAGTTTCTAGCAGATTCTGGCTCCCCATTCACGTTAATTAATGTGACTGATTTCAAGGATATTGACGATATGGTTGTGCAGGAATCTTGTATAAAATGTTTGCGTATGGAGGAAAACGCCTAGAAGTTGTCAGAAAACTTGAAGCAAATTTAAGATTAGAAGGAAAATGTGCAATAGGAAGGATGTATGTGGTTAAGGAGGGTGTAAATTTACTGGGTTGGGAAGAACAAGGGGAGTTGGGAATCATCCTAGACTCAAATCACCCTGATATGGTCTTATAAAAAAGGAATAGCATTTACCAAATGGGTACATGAGCAACCAAAGATTGGATCAAAGACTACCCAGATGTTTTTGCAGAAGGGTTAGGAAAACTCAAGCGATTCCAGCATTGCATAATATTGAAACAAGGTGCAAAGGCTGTGGCTCACAAAGTGCACAAAGTACCTTTGGCACTACATGCTGAATGGGTATGTGAATTAGAGAAATTGTGTTCATTCGGCATAATTGAACCTATTGAAGGGTCCGAATGGTTGGCACCTGTAGTTTTGGTGCATAAGGCAGACAAATCCTTAATTTGAGAGACTTGAATGCTAATATGTGGGTGGACCATCAACCACTTCCCAACATCAATGAAATGTTGGCAAGTTTGAAGGGAGCGAAGTATTTCACCTCACTTGACATATCTTCTCCATATCATCACGTGGAATTGAGCAGGGATTCTAGACACTACACATCATTTGTGACTCTAGAAGGTGCATATAGATACATACGTATGCAGTTTAGTCTGGCATCTATGTCTGCTGTATTTCAACATTTGATGAACAAGTTGTTTCATGACAAGAAAGGTGTTATGTACTTCCAAGATGATATATTTATATTTAGGGAAAAGGTTGATGTGCACGATGAGAGAGTAAGGGGTGTGTTGGAAGTTATTAGGTTGTGTGGTATGAATTTAAAGAAGGACAAATGCAAGTTTATGCAGGAAGACGTAGATTATTTGGGACACCATGTATCAGAAAAGGGTGTGGAACCCAAAATGAAAATTTTGGATACGATTCGACTTGCACCTACACCTGCGGATAAGGATCAACTACAGTCTTTTCTAGGCTTAGTAGAATACTTTGGGAAATTTGTGCCCAATTTTTCAGACATGACAGCGTGCTTACGCAACCTTCTAAAGAAAAATTTCAAGTTTGCATGGGACAGAGAGTGTGACATAAGATTCGAGTTAATCAAAAAGAGCATAGCTGATGTGCATCCTCTCAAGGCTTTTGACATCAATGACACATGTATTATTGCAACTGATGCGAGCAATATAGGACTTGGTGCTGTGCTTTTTCAAATGAGAAGCAACGCAAGGGAGGAAACTGTTGCTTTTACATCTAGAACCTTGAGGAGGCAGAATGCACATATTCTACAATTGAAAAAGAAGCCTTGGCAATGTGGTGGGGTGTAGAACATTTTAGGAATTTCTTGTGGGGAAGAGAATTTGTCTTAAGAATGGATCATAAACCATTGGTAGATCTTTTTACCGCAAAGGGTGGGGTCAGGGCCACACCCCGTATTGCAAAGTGGCAATATAGACTGCATGAATTCAACTACAAACTGGAGTATATGCCGGGTGTAAAAAAATCAGGTGGCTGATTGCCTGTCCAAGATTACCTTTGTCAGCAGATGATGATGAATCAGAAACAGTGGACGAATTGGAAATCATGTGTGCAGTAAATGCTGTTGGTGATGTTTCCAAGGGAGCATTAACAGAACAAGAGTGGGAGTGCGTGACTTCATCGCGGGAGGTTGGCCCAGTGCAAAAAACACACCAGAAGATCTAATCCCCTACAAAAGGGTTGAAGAGGAATTATCCATCACCGGAAATATTATGCGCAGAGGTAATCTGTTGATAGTCCCTGGCAGTTTACGGAAGAAAGTATTAGAGTTGGCACACAAGGGACATTTTGGGATTCGCTCTATGAATCATAGAGTAAGACAAGATTTCTGGTGGCCTGAGGTGCATAGAGCATTTAAACATTTTGTGTGCGACTGTTGCATGTGTGTGTTGAGTGACAAATCTCAGGTGGCATATCCTTCCCCAGTGAACCCCATTGAGGTCAAGAATGTACCATGGTCCAAACTGGCATTTGACATCTCAGGGACGTTTGGGGTAATTGGTAGTACACCTAAGTATTCTCTGGTGATGGTGGACTACATGGCCAAGTGGCCCGAAGTGAAACTTGTAGATCACTTGAATACTGACTCAGTCACAATATTTTTCAAAGAGGAGTTCCTGAGGGAAGGTTTTCCGGAAGACATAGTAACTGATATTGGGACACAGCTTGTTTCTAAAGAGATGGCAGGTTTGTTGGCAAGTTTGGGAATAAAGCACACTCTAACATCCCTTTATCATCCTCGTAGCAGCGGGTTGGTGGAGAGGTTGAACCTTGTCATTAAGGAAAATTTGCAGTGGGTTACCGTAGAAGGAAACTGTCGAAGACTTGCTGTGGGGGATTGGGAGAACACCCCATATTAGTACAGGGATATCCCCATTCACATTACTAAGAGGTAAAGTGGCTGGTTCAAAGTTAAGTAAGGAATGGATGACTAGAAAGAATGTTGATTTGGACAGGTTGGGAAATGTGGTGGATGTGAGATCAGCGGTACAGGAACGATACAGAATGAAGAGACGTAATGTAATGGTCTTGTTGTTTAAGAAGCAGATTGGGTGAAAATTAAGAAACCGAGTTTTGTGCGGAAGGGTTTATCTAGGTTTTCTTCTCCTGCTAAAGTGAGAAAAGTTCTGGATCATGTGGTTGTGTTAGAGAATGGGAAGAGATGGAATAAATCTTTCCTTTCCATTGTGCCGGAATCTAAAATGGAATATGTCAGCAGAAGATTGGGTGTTGAAGCAAGTGAAGATTGCATGGAGGAGAGTGTGGACAGGAGAGTGTCAGGGAGGATGAGGTCAAGTCCTCTGAAATTCAAAGATTACACTGTACATCAAACAGTATAGTCAGTCACATGTGTAGCCTTGTATATGTTAGTCTTAGATAATTTATTGTCCACATGTTTTTCTATTATTGTGAAGGAAGTGGGGTGTGTTGGGTTGTCATGTGTAGAGGGTTGTTTAATCCAATTCCCTGCGTCTAATGTTGAATGTCAGGGGCGAGGAAAGAACTGGCAGTTATTTCCAGGAGGCGGAGAAGAAGGGAATAAACTTGTGCACTCCTACCCGGTGTCGTCTTCCTTTAAATACCTCACTTAAGAAAAGATCAGATGGGGATCTTCGTGTGACTGGTCTTCACTCATAAACAGTTCTGTAGTGTCATTGTGCAAATACCTGCATTGCCTGTTTCTGTCCCCATTGCACTTTTGTCTAAGATGCCTGACCCAGGGCAAGATTAGCAAGTGCTGTGCTTGGGAGCCCTGGGATAAAAATACAAGGAAAACATGCTGTCAAATTGGGTCTAGGACTGAAGCCCATTGTGTGTACTTCAATTAGTCGAGAGGGATGTCCAACTCATCTGCTGATAGGGGCTTCCTATCACATCGTGTAGGAAAGTAGCCTCTTTTTAGCATGGCTACCCCCACTTTTTGCCTGTTTGTCAGCATGTTTGACTGTGTTCACTGGGATCCTGCTAACCAGGACCCCAGTGATTATGCTCTCTCCCTTCTAACTTTGTAACTTGTACCATGTGCACCCCATATGTGGCATTCTGGTGCTTCCGTGTAAGTCTCTAGTTTATGGCACACAGGTACCCAGGGCATTGGGCTACCAGGGGATCCCCATTGGCTGAAGCATGTATTATGCCACCAATGGGGAGCCCCTGCAAAGTGTTCTGCAGGCCTGCCATTGCAGCCTGCGTGAAAGGGTGCATTCACCCTTTTTCACCATAGGTCACTGCACCAGGTCACTATAAGTCACCCCTATGACAGGCCATCCTACCCCAAAGGGCAGGTTGCAAGTACCTGTGTGTGTGTGTGAGGGTACCACTACACTAGCAGAGGCGCCCCCATGAACTCTAGTGCCATTTTCGTTGACTTGGGGAGTGTGGGGTTACCATTTTATGTGTGTACTGGACATAGGTCACTACCTATGTCCAGCTGCATAATGGTAACTCCGAACCTAGGCATGTTTGGTATCAAACATGTTGGAATCATACCCCAATACTGTTGCCAGTATTGGAAGTATGATTCCATGCACTCTGGGGGCTCCTTAGAGGACTCCTACCAGTCTTCATGGGTTTTCCAGGCAGCCCAAGCTGCTGCCACCCCTCAAACAGGTTTCTGCCCTCCTGATGCTTGATCTGATCAAGCTCAGGAAGGCAGAACAGAGGATTTCCTTTGGGAGAGGGAGGTAACACCCTCTTCCTTTGGAAATAGGTGTGACTGACTTGGGAGGGGTAGCCTCTCCAAGCTACTGGTTGTGCTTTGAAGGGCACATTTGGTGCCCTCTGTGCATAAACCAGTCCACACCAGTTCAGGGACCCCCAGTCCCTGCTCTGGCACAAAACTGGACAATGGAAAGGGGAGTGATGACTCCCCTGTCCCTCACCACCCAAGGGGTGGTGCTCAGAGCTCCTCCAGAGGGTCCCTGGGTTCTGCCATTTTTTCTTCCAAGGCTAGCAGGGAACTCTGGGAGCATCTGAGTGGCCATGCCAGGCAGGTGACATCAGAGGCTCCCTCTGATAGGTGGTCATCTGGCTAGGTGACCAAGCTCACTCTCTGGGCTATTTAGGGTCTTCCTCTGGGTGGAACCTCAGATTCGGCTTGCAAGATTCCAGCAGGACTTCTCTGCAACCTTACTTTGACTTCTAGCCACTGGAACCATGACTAGACCCTCCAGGAACCGACAATCTTCATCCACGAAGAAGACTCTTCTTCCAACATTGTTTCCACTACTCCTTCCAGCTTCTGCAACATTTCACCAGCTGTGCATCTTCTGAGGGCGGCAAGTCTTCAGCCTGCATGAGAAGGAAGAAGGAATCTCCCTTGGAGTGAAGGAGTCACTCCCTTGCAACCCCAGGCACCTTCTACAATGGCGACCGCTTGTATAGATCACCTCTCATCATGAGCTGCGTGGATCCTGCATCACGGGTGGTGGTCCGGAGTAGCCCCTTTGGTCCTCTCTGTCAGCTGTCCAACTTTGGTGGAGGTAGGCCCTTGCCTTCCCACCTAGGACAGTACCCCGTGCATGGCATCTCTTGCAGCTGCCAAGGCTTGTTTGCATCTCCTCCAAGGGAACTTCAGGCCACGTGCAGCTCCAGCTCTCAGCACTCCTTCCTGTGATGCACAGCTGTCTACGTGGTTCTCCTGCGACGTGGGACCCTTCTCCTGTGTGCTGCGTGGGTGCCTTCTGCAACTTCTGTGTCCCCATCCTGTGGGTGCTGCCTTTGCCCCTGTGGGCACTCTGTGTCGCTGAGTGACTCTTCAGACTCCCCCTCCTGGGTTGAGTCCTCCTGGGCCTTGCTGGTCTCCAGCAGCTCCACTTTCCACCGACTGCTGTACTTGGCTTTGCCAAAGCTTGTTGGTGGAATTCCTGCACCGACACCTGTCTGCAATCCTCCTTCCAGAGTGGGACATCTTCTGCATCCCTCGGGAACTCTTCTCCGGCTCCAGGGCTGCAGTGCTGACCTAATCTTCATCACTGTCGACCAACTCTTGCAAGTACAGCTGGGTGGGTAGTAGCTGCTACTCCTCCTGGACTCCAATGTGACTCTTGGACTTGGTCCCTTCTTTCCACAGGTCTTCCACTCCAGGAATCCACAGCTGGTTTCTTGCAGTCTTGGCTGGGTATCTTCTTTTCTTCTTTTCATTTCTTTTGGGTGGCTTGCGAAAATTCCAATGATTTACTCCTGCTTTCATGGTCGCGGAGGGAGGGCGGGGGTACTGCGTTACTTACCTCTGTGGTTTTTATAGTACTCCCAGCTCCCCACTACACATTCCTAGGTGGGGGTCCTGTGTTTGCATTCCTTTTTTTAGTATATGGATTGGGCTCCCCCTAGGGTCACTATTGTCTAACTGCATTTGCACTGTTTTCTAACCTTTTCTATGCCTTTTGCTGTTTACTAGTGTATATAATTTGTGTATTACCACCCATTGGGGGGTGGCCCTTCTAGTACTTTGTAGTATTGTATGATCAAAAATAAAAGACCTTTATTTTTGTACAACTGAGTGTTTTCTTTCATGTGTGTAAGTGCTGTGTGACTACAGTGGTTCTCCAGTATTGGATCTTTCATAGATTCACATGCTTGAATCATCCCCGTCGTCGAGGTGGGAGCCTCACGGTAAGTTTAAATACATGAAGCAGTAAGTCAGTAAAATTAAAACAAGTAGGCCCCAGTAGGCCTCCTAGAGTATTTTACAGTCTATCCACTTTGTTTTGTGAAAAGACCCAAACTTCAGTATCAACCAATCAGGATTCAGCCCCTCCCAAACACTCCCAACAGAGGCTGAATTCCCTCAGATTTTCTACCGCACGTCGTGTGAAGGGAGTCTCCCTGAGCTCTGCTCAGTTTTTTCCTTATTTCTGACTGAAGATTGTTTCTCTCAGGAAACTAGCTCTATAGCTTTACCATGTCTGAAAAGACAAAGAAGGGTCTGTTCAGAGACTGTGACAATTGTGGGAAGAAGAGACTGCATGTTGATGGCCCCCACAAGAAGTGTATCTACTGCCTCCATCCAGACCACAAGGTGAGAGACTGCAAAATCTTTTGCACCTTTAGTCAAAAAACCCTCAAGGACCGTGAGGGTAGACTTCTCTTATGGCTGCAAAAACAGAAAGCCATAGAACATCCTTCCTCAGACGACAGCAAAGCGTCATCACAGGCTTCCCGCCCTCACAAAATTACAGGTGAGAGAAGTAGAGGATCTGATGAGCCACCAAGGAAGGTGCCCAAAAAGGCAAAACAAGTCTCTACTGAGACAAAAAAGGATGTTTCCCACTCAGAGACACTAAAACATTTGTCAAAAAAGGTTCATTCAGAGCCTACTACGCCTTTGCATAGAAAAAGCACCTCAAAAAAGGCATCCCTGTCTCTGTCACCCCAAAAAGAGCCAGAAAAAGTCTCTTTAAGGAAAAAACAACCGTCGACGACCACCCCGTCGATGACGGTGTCGACGGTAACATCTACTACCGTATCGTCGACGTTCACAACAGCGGTCTCACCGATGATTATGACGTCGTCTCCGTTATCGTTGATGACGATAATTATGGCAACATTTTTTAAGAAAGCTCCGTCGGCAACCACATCGTCGACGGCGGAGGCCTCCTGGGTTCACCAATCGACCAGGGCACTCCCGTCTATGAAGCACCTCTCAATGAGGTTTAAAAAGGCACTGCCGACTACGGCACCTACAGACGATACGTCGACGAAACAAAGGTCGACGAAGGAACCATCGTCCAAAAAGGGCACGTCGACGAAGGACCCGTCGACGAAGGACCCGTCAGCAAAGACGCCGTCAGTCACGGAACCGTTGACGAGAGACCCATCGACGAGAGACCCATCGACGAGAGACCCGTCGACGAGAGAACCGTCGACGTGGGAACCGTCGACGAGGGAACCGTCGACGATCCTATCGTCCACAGCACTAACAGTGTATAAACCATCGACCTACCTGGATACTTCGCCGCACCATTCCTCATATCATCAGGACAACTCCACCAGGTTCTTACCCCTTTCACTTATTACCATGGGGGACAAGGCGTCTAATATTCTGCCAATGCATACCTCACCAAGTAAAGTGTTGCCATACCCACCACAACATCTTTTAGATGATGATGACGATGATGCATACTCTCAAAACGACGGAATGTTTGGGGCAGCTAGTAGCCCGTCCCAACTCAATGTCAAATGCCAAGAGTTTGATGATGAGGAGGAACAGCATTACCAGCCTAGTTATGCCTCAACATCCTATCCACAGGCAGAACAACAATCGCCCCTCACCATGCCTAGCACACTAGTAGCAGACCTACAATATATGTTAAATGACTACTATAAAAGGTTTCCACCATCAACTCAGACCACGCCACCTAGACCTGAAAGCTACCAGACACCTCGGCAAACCCAGACTTCTATTCTTTCGGAAACACCACAGGCTAGCATACCGGTAACTAGCCAAACTCAGGAAGCTCATCCATCGTCAGATGACGAAAGGGAAGAGGGTGAGCTAAGAGAATCGGCGGCTAGTGAATGGGATGATTATCTCGTCCCCACACCATCTCCACCGCCAGCAGGTCCGGTAGATTCTCCTCCAGAGGACATAGGAGGTTTTCATAATTTAATAGAGAGAGCGGCAAATGTTTTGGCCTTTCAATTGTTTCTCATGAAACCGAATGTTTTTTGTACGACTTCAAAGAGCAATCAAAGAGATCGGTAAGAGCTATACCCATTGTAGATTTCTTATGGCAGGAGGGTTTGAAGGCAATGAAGAATCCGGCAACAGTGCCTTCACAAATGCCAAGACTGGAGAAAAAGTACAAGGCCCTAGATGATTCTCCGGCCTGTCTAGTCTCACAGCCAAAACCTGATTCTGTCATATCACAGGCGGCTCAGCGATGTTCCAAAAACCCCTCCGCACCTATAGCGTCTCCCCCAGACAAAGAAGGAAGGAGATTAGACAACATCTGCAAAAAATTCTCCTCTGTTGCAGCGGTCACAGTTAAGGCGGCTAACTCCCTCGCCATCCTGGGAAGGTACGATCGCCAAATGTGGGCAGACATGTCTGCCTTTTTAGATCTACTGCCAGAAGACGTCATGGTGGAAGCAAAAAAGGTGTTGCAGGAGGGAGAAAGGGTTTCCACAGAGATTATAGACAGCGCAATAGACATTTCTCTCACTGGCTTCAGACAATTAGCTGGCACAGCAGTCCCGCGCAGGCAAGGATGGCTTAAGGCGACTTCATTTAGACTGGAAGTCCAGAGTCGTGTTCTCGACATGCCTTTTGATGGAGAAAGTTTGTTTGGGAAACATGTCGACGACATGTTGCAGGCTATCAAAACGGATACCGATACGGTAAAATCCCTAGGTACCCTGCAATATAAAAAACAACCTTTTCGTGGAGCAAGGGGAAGAGGAAATTACTCCTTTTGAGGTGGATACCAACAATACAGATCCCAATATCAGTCTTCCTCCACAGGATCACGGCACCAGTACCACCAGCAACAGCAGCATTATAGGTTACCACCAGCCGCAGCTTACAAACATCCAGCTAGAGGAAGAGGAGCTGCCCGAGGAAGAGATAAGGGCAGGAAACAATGACCCGCCGGTCATCTCAGCACTTCCCCACCCACCAATATCGAGGGTCGGAGGTCGCATCACTTCCTATTTTCCCCAATGGGAGGCTATAACATCGGACAGATGGGTACTCGATGTAGTGGCCAGAGGTCATACTCTGGAATTCACACAAACACCACCAATTGTTCCTCCATCGGGCCCACCGCCTCCGAGGATGAACCAACTCCTCAAGGAAGTAAGAGTGATGCTGAGAAAAGGAGCGGTAGAACCAGTCCCTTTATCTCAAAAGAACAGAGGATTCTACTCCCGTTTTTTCCTCGTAAGGAAACCCTCAGGAGACTGGCGCCCCATCCTGGACTTGAGAGCACTGAACAAGTTTCTAAAGAATCAGTCGTTCAGGATGGTAACACTTCAAGATGTCCTGCGTCTTTTAAATGCTGGAGATCTGATGGCATCCCTAGACCTCCAGGATGCTTATTTTTATATTCCAATATAAATCGCAACTACCGCAAATTCCTAAGGTTCAGAGTGGGGAGTATGCACCTCCAATTCCGAGTTCTCCCATTCGGTCTCAAATCGGCCCCCAGAATCTTCACAAAAATGTTGGCTCCGGTAGCAGCACATCTCCGCCAGTCAGGTATCCAGGTCTTTCCTTACCTGGACGACTGGCTCATAAAGGCACCCTCAAAGTCGCAAGTAATAAGTCATATCTCCTATTGCCTTCAATTGTTACACAGCCTGGGGTTTGTAGTCAACTACCAGAAATCTCAGCTCCACCCCAAACAGATATTAAACTTCTTGGGAGCAATACTAGACACAGTCTGCAACAAAGCGTACCCATCTCACGAGAGGAAACAAAAGTTAACCTCCTTGGCAGACAGGCTCTCCAGAAAAAAGTTTGTTTCAGTCCGCATCTACAAATCATTGCTAGGGATGATCTCATCATGCATTCCGCTAGTCCCAGATTGCAGGTTCCATATGCGACCCCTGCAAGAGCAATTTGACATACAATGGACCCTTATCAATGGTTCCTTCGAAGACAAGATTCGCATAACGCCTCTAATGAAAAACACCATGAGGTGGTGGGCGACTCTAACCAATTTGTCAAACGGACTGTCATTCCTTCTTCAAACACCCAGTTACATAGTAACAACGGATGCCTCTCTCGAAGGATGGGGTGCACATTGCCAGGGCTTGCAAATCAGCGAAACCTGGAATGCGAAAGAGGTTCAGCTCCACATCAATTACCCAGAACTCAAGGTAATAAACTTAGCTCTAAAAGCTTTCTTGCCAAAGATACAAAATTCAAGCGTCTTAATCAGGACAGAAAACACAACCAGCATGTTTTATCTAAACAAGCAAGGAGGCACGAGATCCCTACAACTCTCGCAGCTAGCACAGCAAATCTGGAAATGAGCCATCAAGCACAATATTTCACTCAAGGCGGAGCATGTGCCAGGGCAAACCAAAGTTCTAGCAGACACCCTGAGCAGGACAGTGATTCCTTATCACAAGTGGGAGCTAGACCAAAAAACTCTCAACAGCCTTTTTCTATTATGGGGCAAACCGAACCTAGACCTATTTGCCACTCTCAAGAACAAGAAATGCCAGTTCTACGCAAGTTGGCTTCCCCAAAAAGGTTCGTGGGGGAATGCGTTTTTGATGAGATGGTCCGGAGTTTATGCCTACGCTTTTCCTCCGATCCCGCTCATTCCGAGAGTCATCAACAAACTGAAGACAGAGGGGTGTCGCCTTCTGTTCATAGCTCCCAGATGGCCCAGACAAGTCTGGTACACGGAGCTCCTCATGCTCTCCGAACGGCCACATCTACGACTCAGACAGAGTCCGACTCTTTTAACGATGCACCAGGGACAAGTCAGACACCCAGATCCATCATCTCTTCATTTGGCGGCTTGGCTCCTGAATACAATGGATACTTGAATCTCAACATTTCCCTGGAGTGTAGAGACATCTTGGCAAAGGCTAGAGCTGACACTACCAACAAAACCTATAGACTTAAATGGAAATGTTCTTGTATATGGTGTGCAGCAGAAGATATACATCCTTTGTCTGCTCCTCCAGAACAGGTACTTCCATATCTCCTGCTCCTGGCAAAGTCAGGACTTTCATATTCCTCCATTCGGGTACATCTGGCAGCAATCTCCAAATACCGCAGATCACCACACAGAGTCTCATTATGTTCCACAAGAATTGTCAAGCAATTCATGAAGGGCCTTTTTCGGGTCTTCCCGCCAGTTAGAAAACCTCCGCCATTATGGTCCCTGAATGTTGTGTTGATGCAGCTCATGAAAGCTCCTTTTGAACCGATCCACACAGCTGATCTAAAATTCATCTAATGGAAAACAGCGTTACTGCTAGCTCTTACTTCAGCCAAAAGAGTCAGCGACATTCAGGCTTTCACTGTCAAACAGCCTTTCCTCCAATTCACAAACTCAGGTGTGATCCTGCGAACAAATCCTAAATTCATCCCGAAAGTTCCCTCAACTTTTCACTTGAATGAACCAGTCATCTTAAAAACCTTTTTTCCTTATCCACAAACAGTAGCCGAAAGGACATTACATTCCCTTGATATTAAAAGATGTTTAAAGTTTTATCTACAGAAAACGCAAGCCATCCGCCAGTCTGATCAATTATTTGTAGCATTTGGCGGAACAAGAAAGGGGCACGCGGTGTCCAAACAGACTATAGCAAGATGGATTGGCCTGGCAATTCAATTCTGCCATTCATAAGCAGGTAAACCGCTCCACACCAAGGTGAGAGCCGAATCTACAAGATCGGTAGCCACTTCAGCTGCACTCTTTGCAGGGGTGCCAGTACATAGCATCTGTAGAGCAGCAACATGGTCCAGCCAGCATACATTTACAAGGCATTACTGTCTCGAGGAAACTAATAACGTCGATACAGCAGTGGGACAGGCAGTGCTGAGGCATCTATTTCATTAAGGTGAGCCTCTTACACATCCCACCACCACACTCAAGGTATGTTCGATACTGGTTCTTAGTCTCGTTAATATCTAATTTTATATCACAGTGTGGTTTACTCTAATAATGTGCTTCAAATTATTCGCTTTGTTATATTGTGTTAACATGTTGTAGACCTCAAAACAATAACAAAACAGATTGTGTCAAAACTTTCTGCCACACAGCTTTTCTATTGCTCTTCTATTGATTTGTGTATATATATATATGTGTGTGTGTATATATATATATATATATATATATATATATATATATATATATAGGTGGAGGTATAAAGCTGAACTAATGTGAGTCACATCACTTAAAGAATTACTATAAAATTACAGTCAAGGTAATTCACTAATTAAGACATTACTGCTCGTTACTCTGATTCTCTGATTCAAGCATGTGAATCTATGAAAGATCCAATGCTGGAGAAGAAAATTAGTTACTTACCTGTAACTGCAGTTCTCCAGTATTGGTATCTTTCATAGATTCACATGCGACCCATCCTCCTCCCCTCAGAGGCTCCCCTATTATACAGATATTAAACTTCACACTCCTACTAGAAAATCTGAGGGAATTCAGCCTCTGTTGGGAGTGTTTGGGAGGGACTGAATCCTGATTGGTTGATACTGAAGTTTGAGTCTTTTCACAAAACAAAGTGGATAGACTGTAAAATACTCTAGGAGGCCTACTGTGGCATACTTGTTTTACTTTTACTTACTTACTGCTTTATGTATTTAAACTTACTGTGAGGCTCCCACCTCGACGACGGGGATGATTCAAGCATGTGAATCTATGAAAGATACCAATACTGGAGAACTGCAGTTACAGGTAAGTAACTAATTTTCTTTTGCACGAGCTTTGCATGTCTTTTAGATAAGCCTTAGCTGCTCATCCACAGCTACCTCTAGAGAGCCTGGCTTCTAGACACTGCCTGCACTTCACAAAGAGGGAATACCTGGACCTGGTATAAGGTGTAAGTACCTCAGGTACCCACCACACACCAGGCCAGCTTTCTACAAATCGGCAGAGGGCTCCACCTTCTGCCCCACATCCTTGTTGCCTTTTATCACAGCATCTAAAGTTATAGCTTGCACTTACTGCAAATACCTGTCATGTGTCTGCTCTGTGGGTGAAACGTGATCCCTTCTGTCTACGCAGTGCTTAATTTGTGTTTTGGAAGGGCAGGTGTCCTGTGCCTGTGCCGATTTAGTAGATGTTCTTGATTTGTATGCGGCAACCTTGCAGTCCTGCAGCAGCATGACTATGCCTTGTCTTTGTGTGCGAGTGATGGTTGCATTGCTGATTGCATGTGGTACTTGTTGTCTGTGAGTGAGGGTGAGGTAGGCATAAATTACAGCTTCTGTCTGTGGTGTAATTCTTTCATATAAGTGAGGGAAGCATCCACTGCTACTGCAGCATGACTATACCCGGTGTTTGTGTGCGATTGATGGTTGAACTACTGATTGCATGTGGTATTTGTTGTCTGAGTGAGTGAGGTCAGTATGAACTACCTCTTCTGTCTGTAGTGTAACTCTTTCATATATGTGAGGGAAGCTTACACTGCTGCTACCTGTGTAGTACTTGTTGTGTGCTTGTGAGGGAAGGCTGCAGTAGTTGTGTGTGCCAGACTTGTGTACTCCTATGCTCCAAAGCAGTGTTTTGATTTTCAAGCTTGAATGACTATCTGTTCTGTGTGTGAGGTCAGCGCTTGCAGCTGATGCCAACGCGGTCCCTTGTCTGTATCTGAAGTTACAGAAAAACGTTCCTTTATAAAAAAAAAAAAAAAGGTTTAGTAGACACTGTCGGGAATCGAACTCATGACATGGCGGTTATCGCAGACATCAGCGGCGATCGGTATTGCTGATTTAGAAAAGGTATAGAGGACTGCTTCCAGTATGAAGCCTGTGAAGTATGAGCTCACCATAATGCCTGCAGAGCGACCGCCGCCAAGGTGATTGTACTTCATTATTGTAGAAATACACCCCGTCTCTTACTTGAGCTTTAGCAGATATAAAAAGCGTCCTGTGTGACATCCATTGATGAGTCATTAGAGCCCCAAAATAAGCACGTTATACAGATTTCCTGTAATACTTATTTTTTAACTACAAGACCACAAGGGGGTGTTGTGATGCAAGCGAGAATCGGGCAGATCCGAACCATTGTTTTTAAACTAGGAATCTCTGAGTCAGGTGTGGTTTCAGCCGGTTTCACAGTTCACGTTTTTCCAATTTCTTTTCTGTTGTTCGGAATGGTTATTAGTAAAACGCATGTCGTGTACCCAGGAGAGATCTCTTGACGCTGTAAAACACGGCAGCCCACGGAAGAGTAAGCTAGAGAAAAAGACAGGTAGTTGGCAGGCACTAAAGAAGTGCATGCTTTGACTAATCAGATAGTGAAATCAAACATGCATCTCTTAAGGGCTTTCCTAAACCTCAAGATGGCCAGTTGACATCCAAGACATCAACACAGCTTTTACACCACTTGGAACCAAAGACACGCCAAGGTTTACCTTCCCAAGAGGATTTACTGAATTGTGGGACTGCCAGCAGAACTTATGAGATGATCTTAGGTCTTATGTGGAGTTATATTTTTTTTAATTGTGCTGCCAGTTTAGATGGTTTTAAAGAGTAGAAACTTTTGTAAATCAGGCATGGGGTTTTAAAGATAATAAATTTCCCCCCTGGCAACCGGTATAGAGTGTGCAGCGAATAAGAAAGAGAATCACATTTCTTTAAGCCAAAGATCCGGGGGCAGCTGCATTCTGATTATGTAGAAGTTTATTCAGGATGTTGTTTTACATTCCAAAATAGAATGCATTGCAGAAATGTATTCTGCATGGATAAATGCATTTGCTATCATGATCTTCTGAGAGAAGGAGAGGAACGGTGCCCCTCGATAAACTTTGATCTATGTATTTAGAATACATTACAGTTATTATGGTGTGCACTTAATGTTTGTGACAGGTTTCTTTTGGAAGAATACAGCTAAAACACTCACACAATTCACATTTATCCACCTTACAGTGCTGCATGACTAAAGAACCTCACAATTCTGAGTAGCAATAGGTTCTTACGCCTCATCCTAGAGTTGAGAGGTATTCCATCCTCGTCTGGACTTTTTAAGGTCCACATCATGATATTCTTAACAAATCAGATCAATGAATGCCTATTGGAGTGGGATATAGCAAAAGGCTTTTAAACTAGACTTTCAGGTGAGTGCCAATATAGTTTACATCATGTTCTAATAACTGGACAGGCAACCTGCATAAGCATGTTCACTTATATTTAACATTTGTTTTGTGTTTTCGGATGTTCACCCTGCGATGAAAAACTCCAGAGTTAGCATTCATTTTACCAGGCAAGTCCATAGTATGTAGGCATTTAATTGTCAAGCAAATTAAAAGAGTAGTCCCAAGTGTTTAGTGATGCTCACTGTGCACTAGGACACACAGCCAGCTGTCAATGTCTTGTTATTTTAGGGCTCAAGGATGGATTGTGACCTGATCCCCAAAAGACAGTATGCTTGCAAGAGCTTACCCCTGCCACTTCGGAGTCTTATAGAGACATGGGACAATTGAGGAGGAAAATACTTAAACTTCATGGACACTGGGAGGTCTTCTGGGCAACAGCCATTCTGACATTATTTTAGCTCGTATGTGCGTTAGAGAAGAGGAACAAATATGTCATTGCTCTTGGCCACAACCCAAACCAGCAATCCAGTCCGATTGGGTAAATCAAGTCCCTTGTTACAATCTATGTCTTCTAGATCTTTTACAAATGTATGGACTAATTTAGAATATGGGGACTAGGGTACACAACCACAAACGTGTGGGAGTACACTGTCCCCCAAACTCTTGGTCCTCGCGCTCTATTTAGTGTCCCGCAAACCGTCATCTTTGTGACAGCGTAGCCACTGCTAGCTCTGCCATTGAAACACTTACTCCTACAGGGTGACAGAGTAGCAGCTTGCTGGAATAAGGACATCAGACCTCCCGTACAATATGGAGTGGACAGTCTGTTTGTTTTTTTCTGAGCGTCAAGGCCAGGAAAAAAGGTGGTACCGGACAGAAAAAAATGCTTACACACACTGGGGGAAAATCGTGGGTCATTACGTTTTTTTGTTTTTTCAAAAACAAATATATGCTGTGGGAATTTTTTGAAAAACAAAAAAGTTTGCCCCGTGATTGCCTGAAAGACTGCGACCATGCACCAAAATTGAAATGCCTTCAGAGGAACCGCCATGATGACAACAGTTCCTCTGAACTCACCAAAGTCCCTGCTGAGCTCGCGGTGATCTCGAAATATGGCAGGTAGTAGTCCATCACGGTGGCAGACGTAATGTCCTCCGCCACCCTTATGGACGGAGAGGCCACCTGCTAAACTCTAAATTAGCCCTTTAGTTATCATAGACTGTCAATGCTCTTATAAGTTTCATGCATGTGGTCGCATAATCTACTTGATCACTAAATTAGAGATCAAACATATGGAATTCCTTTCATTAACTGACAAGGTAGCATTGAAAATAAGGTATTGAAAACACATTGCGTTCAATGTTATTCAGTTCCTCCTATATGGGCCCATTTAGCAGACTCCAGAAGTATAGCCACTTTCAGAATGTTTGGATGAACTTTACAAGGCCTGCCTCAGTGAACATACTGCAACAAATTTACCTGCAGCAAAAATGTTTTTTCTTCACCCCAACTGTTACATACTCTAAAATTAAAACCAACCCTACCTTAACTGGAAGCCTCATGCCTTAGACAATACGCTGTACTCATTAAATCTAATACTAACGCCAAAATTGCAAATGTAACAAAGTACCCTGCAGCCAAATTCCTCCTGCCTTATTTAGAGACAGGCAGGCCTTAAGCTTTTCCTTGATAGAGCCACTATTAGCTCCATCAACAGAAAACCTTCTCCCCAGGCCCATTGGAATTGGGGCCTTCGGTGAACGCACATTACACCACCCACCACATTTAGGGTGGAGTGTCTAATGTATTTTATTTCTTGTCTGTCACGGACAGGGAAAAAATAATGACCATCACAATCTAAGAGAAAACGTCCAGGGTGTGGTGGTCATTAGTTTTTTTTTTTCCCTGAAACAAACTTCATCTTCGGTACTGCTGCTGGCGGTCATCTATAAATTTGGTGGACGATAGTCCTTCAGGATGGTGGCAGTAATATCCTTGTGGAATGGTTTAGCTTGAGACCACTGCAGTTGCAAAAGGAACAGATGGAGACCTCTTACTACATTTTTTGGACCGCTGGATCGATCCCTGCAGTGTGTGTAATTCCAGAAATAAAGAGTGCAATAAAGCCTGTGATGGATCAGTTTTGCAGTCTATGGAATCAAGTAATCCTCAAACGGCAGATGGCTTGTTGTCACAGATAAAATGAGTTTTCGAACTCTTAAATGTCTAGACCTGCAGCAGAAGGCAGATGGTATTTGTGTGGTTCATGCAGAGAGGCACGCTATGAGTGAGGAAGTCTGGAGGTTCATAATTTATATCTGAACTGCATATAGTGGAAGTGGCAGCATGCCTCCTTAAGGCTTTTGTCCGGCAGCTCTTTGGTAGGTCTCCATATTTATAATGGACCACAGCAGAAAAACGGAATTTCCAGGGGGCAAACTCATCACAAGAAGATGAAGCTCCTGACAGTTGTGCTCTTTGTACCTTTCCAACACATGGGTGAATCCCTAAGGAAGGCAGACTGCTTGGACCGGTGTCTCTGGAATTCATGTCAAGGAGCACCCAGTGACTGGATACAACGTGATAGTGTCTACTGGTGATTCAGTGGTGGTCACCTAATGACAAGACCCAATCAGGTCTGTGTGCCATGCCCCACTTCCTTGGCAAACTGACTCCCTTCCTCAGAGAAGGGCAACCGGAGCACTAGAGTATGCTTTAATGACATGCAGCTTGACTTCTGGTCCCCGATTGACACTGCCTACCCCAAGAGAGAGTGGTCTCCCCAAACTTCTGATGTAGGACTTCGCCCCCTACAATCCTGATTTAGTCAAGGTCATAGGGCAAAGCTGAATGTGTACTATGGTGAGATACAGGCATGATCTCTGAAAGTTATGAAGAAAGCGGTCCAGGTGCACAGAAGTGACAATGGGGACAATAGCCTCGCCTCTTAGAAGATTGTTACCTCTATAGAGATGGGCTTCTGGTAAGAAGGACAGGTTCACGCATGGGATTTGTCATCATTGGCAGATCTGACACAAGGCATTAGTCCCTGCTGGAAGGGAGTGGCCATATTTTAGATACCAGGATCAGTGGTGTACTTTGTGTCTCACAGCAGGTATTCAACCCATTGAACTTACTTTGTAACACTTACTACCCAACCCGTGCCTTACATTGGTGACACCTCTGCAGTGTAGACTATTCTCCTGCAGTAAAGCAATTTAGTAGATTAGCTCTTTGCCAGGGCAGAACAGTCTACTTCCTCCAGATCAGATTAGGAAATTGCCACTCACCGCCCCATGTCGAATCCCCGGCCCACGTTCCAGATCCAGGACGGTGCACTCAGTGCACTGCGCGAGAAGAGCCCGCCTGCCATTAATAAACTCCTGCAGAGGAGCAGAAGTTAAGTGCCTGGCTATAACATGATTAATAGGATGTTAAAGGAAATATAAAGTGAAATATGGGCTGCGAAGAGCTGGTAAAAGATCACATCTGGAAGGCAGTGCTGCTTGTGAGCTATTGCGGTTTCTCTCGCTCTTAATAAGGGGGCTGGGGCGCTTCATCATCTAGACACAGGCGTGGCAGAGGAATATTTCATTTCACATAGCAGGATGTTGCAGCGTGTTTCTGGGAGCCCCAGGGGGCCCTGCAGACTGGTAGAATGTGCGCCCCGGGGCGTGCATTACACTTACTAAAGACTGTGACACCGCCGGTGATGCCTTTACTGAGGAGGGCTGGATTGAAAACACATGGGCTGAGAGGTTTCTTATAATTAGTGTTCGGTTCCAGGCCTCTTCTCGCTACTGCCCAGCCTCTCTGAAACTGATCTCTCTTCCATCTCTGTAGCCCGTAGACTTCCACTGCGGTTCCAGGCGGAACACTAATGTGGTGAGTAAAGGCAGGGAGGTGAGCCAGCGCCTTACTGGCTTTCATTGGAACATGGATAACCAGGAGAAATTGGGTGGGGTTAGCTACCATTAGTTTAGTAGGTGCAGTGACACCGGGCTCCACTTATCGGAGTCCTTGTATACCCAGCCATTGGGACTGCAATCTTGCCTACCCCGGGTTTCAAAGAGACCAGTCACATACACACGCCTATTGTACAGTACCCAATATTTCGATCGATGTAAAACATAAGTGCACATAGTTTATTATTCGCTAATCATTCTACCAACTCTCCACGTTGAATTACAGGTGTTAGTTTCCATGTAAACCTCTCCCCCCCTTAGTGGCTTCAGTAGTATATCACGAACAAAAACGAATAGTTTTTAATGACTGTTCCGAATTTTACCTTTTGCTGATCTGTTTCTGTTACAGAGAAATGTTATGTATGTTTCCCTTTGTTTATGTGTGTTATGTACCATGTCGGTCAACCCAGTAGCTATGCAGATTGACTGCATGCAGACTTTTAAAAAGACAAGAGACTGCGGAAGTTTAAATTCCTGTAGGTGTTTGCATTTATTGTAGTAATTTTATAAAGATTTCAGATGATGAGATGTTGCATTGATTATGCCAAAAATAGCATAAATCACAAACCCTATTTATAATTAACATGCGTTCCATAAGGTTAATCTAAATTCCACTTCTTCTACCTACCTTTTTCTTTCCTTGTCTTTTGGTAATGATTTAATGAATTCGGCCTTCATTATGGATATCTCAGTAATCCTATTTTGGATAGAAATGCGAGTTTCCCCTTGAATGTAATACAACACCTTCTGTGTTTTCAGCTGACCCGCATGTGAGACATGGTGAAATCTGGCCTTTGGAAGTTGCCCAGAATGTGGTAAAAACTCGCAGGAATCAGTGCGCAAACACAAATTCCCACTCTTATTCCCGTTCACGGGTTGAAAACTTTCTATGGAATAGTAATAGGGCTCCTCGAAATTATCATACACTCTTTCGGGGATCAGTATGCTGTTTACCGAGGTATGTTATAGTGAGGGTCATGGTATGCAGATGGTGGCATACCGGATTGCTGGTCAGTAACACTAAAAAGCTCCAGTAAAGTACCATCACAGGTTCCATTTGTAAATCAGATTATTAGTTTCAGGTTCTATGGGTGTGGAAACGCAGATTTGGGGATTTTGTTTAATTTTCTAATACGGTAGTTTGGTTCATTTTGGAGTTGATCTGAATGTGTTTAATAACTGTTGTTCTGTACCAGTTTTTAGCAACTGGCTACACCTAGCTGTAGCTATCTATTCCTGTGCATGAATGTGACCCATCAGCTATACAGGGTATTGGGATATCATGGAATATCGCTGATGATTACACGTTTACATACAGCACTTAAACATTGTATTGTGGCTTTCTAATGTCATAAATTAGTGCATCCATTTGGTTCTACTTGTTCTGAGTCTCATTTTGTTTGTTTTGGTCGCTCTTAAGCTGATTTATATTTGCATTATGAGTTGGGGATGTGGGCAACAATGAGATTACTAGATGGTAAATCTATTTAGCACTAGTACACCTAGTGCCTCTAGGTGCTAGACAACCTATTTATTGCAAAGGTTACCTAAATGCGTTTAGGGAAGGTAAGTGTGTTTCCAGGCCCTTCCTAAACCTCAAATAAAAATGTTGACACTGTAAAAAGTCTGACCGGGAGTTCAAAGATTTAAGATCCCTGCAGGTAAATCTCCACCCCCAGAGTGGGAGAAATGATGGAGGAGAAACTGAGAAAGGAGACAGGTCAACAGACTTAAAGATTGTAGCAGCTTGGGAGGGACTAGATTTTTTTCCAAGAGGGAGCATAATTATGGAGACATGTGTGACTTATTTGTCACCTACGTAAATACTGCAAATTTTGACACTGGCCCAGTGTTCATTAAATCTGGTGTCTGAGTCAGGCCTCCTTCTCTTAGCTAGTGAGCAGTGTAACTGTACCATTCTATGATACATGAAGTTATGCACTCTTTTCGTCACTGCCCTGAGTAGAGGCTGTTAGAGTTGTCCTGTAACCCCTACACCACCTCCATCCTGTGGTGTGGGAATCTGGGGCCATTTGAATATTTTTTACAGTCTAAATAAGTAGAACATAGTTCCTGGAACAAAAAAGCCAATGTGCCATAGTTATGGTTGGGCACCCAGCTATGTTTATATTTTCCAAAGATCTTACGTACTGTACTCGTTACATTTATTCCAAAAATATGTAAACTTATGCTTCAAATTAGATGCTCTTCAACAGGGCTTTATTACAAAATATGGTCAACTTTCTTTTATCCCTATTCTGCTGAATATAGCTCCTGTGTAACAAATGTTTGGTGTTAGAAAAACAATAACATGCTTTTTATGTTAGGTTTTGGCTTCTTTTTGGTGAATGAAAGTCACTGCATCATTGGCATATGATGGGAAGCAGAGTCTGTACACTGAATGGGCAACAGTTACCATATCATATAAATGATAAGCAGGCGAACAAGCAGAGAACAAATCCAGAATCAAGAAGCAGAATGGAAAATTCCCAGGTCAACTGAGGTCAAAATTGACTTACATGACCTAAATGGAACCATGTAATCCATAATATAAATCTGTACTTCACCAAAACCACTTTGGAAGAGCATACAGACTAAGGCCCTCATTCTGACCCTGGCGGTTGGTGATAAAGCGGCGGCCAAGCCGCCAACAGGCCGGCGGTCTAAAATATGCAATTCTGACCCTGGCGGGAACCGCCAACACAGCCCGCCGTATTAACACTCCGCCCGCCACGGCGGTACAAACAAACAGCGCGGCGGTCCCCGCCAACAGCCAGGCGGCAGACAATGTACCGCCCACCCTATCACGACCCACCAATCCGCCACCTTTTCCGGGGCGGGAGCACCGCCGATAAGAACACGGCGGAAACAGACTACGAACGGGAAAACGCTCACCTCTACGCACTCCACGCGAGATTCCGGCAGTATGGAACCAGAGTTGCAGGTCATCCCCGCACTCCTATACCTGCTCATATACCAGGAGCACGCCCGGCGGCGCGGAAGACATCGGTGAGTACTGCACCTACGACACAGGGGAGGGAAAAGATTACCGGCACACACCCACCCACCCACACCCACTACAACACACACATCAATGCATTCCCACAGATCACTGTCACAACCCACAAACCACCCCCCTCCGAAATAATGCAAAGACCAAAATAAGAGATCATAAACGGGCAGATATATTGAAATATGTACACCAGTAATCCCAATAAATAAATAAACTATGTACAAAATATACACAGCTACTAAATGTAGTCCAACCACTGTCCGTGGATCACAGGGGTCCTGTGCAAAGGGGCAAGGCCCAGTCCCACGACAAGAACTCCACGGAGAGAACACTGCAGGGGCATCAGAAAGAAAATAGGACAGGCACCTCAGGGGGAAGGGAAGGGGGGGCACCTCAGCCACTTGAGTACACGACGCCAGATCCACGAGGGGACTCCATGACCACTGGGCCATCCTGGGGAGTGCTAAGCCACAGTCCATACAGTCCATACAGTGGGTGGCCTGCCCACTGGGCCATCCTGGGGAGAGCAAAGCAACAGTCCAAACAGTCCATACAGTGGGTGGCCTGCCCACTGGGCCATTCTGGGGAGTGCAAAGCCACAGTCCATACAGTCCATACAGTGGGTGGCCTGCCCACTGGGCCATCCTGGGGAGTGCAAAGCCACTGTCCATACAGTCCATACAGTGGGTGGCCTGCCCACTGGGCCATCCTGGGGAGTGCAAAGCCACTGTCCATACAGTCCATACAGTGGGTGGCCTGCCCACTGGGCCATCCTGGGGAGAGCAAAGCCACAGTCCAAACAGTCCATACAGTGGGTGGCCTGCCCACTGGGCCATCCTGGGGAGAGCAAAGCCACAGTCCAAACAGTCCATACAGTGGGTGGCCTGCCCACTGGGCCATTCTGGGGAGTGCAAAGCCACAGTCCATACAGTCCATACAGTGGGTGGCCTGCCCACTGGGCCATCCTGGGGAGTGCAAAGCCACAGTCCATACAGTCCATACAGTGGGTGGCCTGCCCACTGGGCCATCCTGGGGAGTGCAAAGCCACTGTCCATACAGTCCATACAGTGGGTGGCCTGCCCACTGGGCCATCCTGGGGAGAGCAAAGCCACAGTCCAAACAGTCCATACAGTGGGTGGCCTGCCCACTGGGCCATCCTGGGGAGAGCAAAGCCACGGTCCATACAGTCCATACAGTGGGTGGCCTGCCCACTGGGCCATCCTGGGGAGAGCAAAGCCACGGTCCATACAGTCCATACAGTGGGTGGCCTGCCCACTGGGCCATCCTGGGGAGTGCAAAGCCACGGTCCATACAGTCCATAACAGACCCCACTGCCACTGGAGGAGGCAAGTTGGCCAGAGGACATCCTGCAGCCCTGCCCGAGATAGATCCTGCCCTGCCACGTCTGCCAAAGGGCCAGCGGTTCTTGCCTTGAAGGGCCCAGTTCAGCGGTTCTTGAGACGGCGGGGCCCAGTTCAGCGCTCCTTGCCTTGAAGGGCCCAGTTCAGCGGTTCTTGAGACGGCGGGGCCCAGTTCAGCGCTCCTTGCCTTGAAGGGCCCAGTTCAGCGGTTCTTGAGACGGCGGGGCCCAGCGGAGCGGTTCTTGAGACGGCGGGGCCCAGTTCAGCGGTTCTTGAGACGGCGGGGCCCAGTTCAGCGCTCCTTGCCTTGAAGGGCCCAGTTCAGCGGTTCTTGAGACGGCGGGGCCCAGTTCAGCGCTCCTTGCCTTGAAGGGCCCAGTTCAGCGGTTCTTGAGACGGCGGGGCCCAGTTCAGCGCTCCTTGCCTTGAAGGGCCCAGTTCAGCGGTTCTTGAGACGGCGGGGCCCAGCGGAGCGGTTCTTGAGACGGCGGGGCCCAGTTCAGCGGTTCTTGAGACGGCGGGCCCAGTTCAGCGCTCCTTGCCTTGAAGGGCCCAGTTCAGCGGTTCTTGAGACGGCGGGGCCCAGTTCAGCGCTCCTTGCCTTGAAGGGCCCAGTTCAGCGGTTCTTGAGACGGCGGGGCCCAGCGGAGCGGTTCTTGAGACGGCGGGGCCCAGTTCAGCGGTTCTTGAGACGGCGGGGCCCAGTTCAGCGCTCCTTGCCTTGAAGGGCCCAGTTCAGCGGTTCTTGAGACGACGGGGCCCAGCGGAGCGGTTCTTGAGACGGCGGGGCCCAGTTCAGCGCTCCTTGCCTTGAAGGGCCCAGTTCAGCGGTTCTTGAGACGGCGGGGCCCAGCGGAGCGGTTCTTGAGACGGCGGGCCCAGTTCAGCGGTTCTTGAGACGGCGGGGCCCAGTTCAGCGCACCTTGCCTTGAAGGGCCCAGTTCAGCGGTTCTTGAGACGGCGGGGCCCAGCGGAGCGGTGCTTGAGACGGCGGGGCCCAGTTCAGCGGTTCTGGAGACGGCGGCCGGTCTATGGCCAACTGCTCATTGCCTGGTGGTGCCCTCCTGGGCAGCGGGGATGGTGCTCCTTCAATGCCCACCTGGGCTGTGGGTGGTGGGGCCCTCCTGGCCAGCTGGGCTGGGTCCTCCCTGGGCAGCGGCTATGGGGGTGGTGGGCTCTCCCGGGGCAGCTGTGCCGGTTCCTCCCGGGGCAGTGGCTATGGGGGTTGTGGGCTCCTCCTGGGCAGCAGGCCTGCTGCCTGACCTCTCCGACTTGCTGCCCTTGCCCTCCTTAGTCGTGGGCCTGTGGCCCTTTCCTCCCTTTGGAGCTGTGGCTGGTGACTGTCTCTGGGTGGTGTCCGGGGGGGATGTAGAAGGCGGGCTCCTGCGGCGCCCCTTCCGCCTTCTGCTCCTCTTCCCAGGGGGTGGGCTGGCTGTCCCCTTGCTGCTGGGCGAAGATCCAGACATGCGGGCTGGCGGGCTCCAATACCCCTGCACCCTTGTCAAGGGGGCTGCAGGGCTGGTGGTGGCTGAGGTGCTCTTCTTACCCCGACGAGAAGGAGGGGGGGGCTCAGGGTCAGGAAAGAAGTTAGTAGTGGCGAGGAAGAGTTTCTTGGGACAATGGAGAGTGGTAGGTACAGTGGGAATGGGAGTGGAGGGAGAGGATGTGGTTGTAGGTGAGTCACGTTTGCTGTCTTTGGGTGCAGGTGCAGGAGGGATAGGCTGTCGTGAGGTGGATGGCTGTTGGGTGGGTGGGTGGCTGCGTTTGTGTGGTGTGGAAGAGGGGGTGACAGACACAGTGGGAGAGGACACAGGGGACGTGTAAATGGCAGTGGGGGTGGTGACTGCACGTGTGCGGACTGGAGTGGAGGGTGTGCTTGTGATGGAAACACTGGCTGATGGTGAGGTGAATGGAGGTGTGAGTGTAGACGTCACAGGGAGGGAGGAGGGAGACAAGGAGGTGGGGGTCACAGAGGTGGTAGTGACTGTTGGCATGTCTGCATCGGAATGTTGCGTGTGTGAATGTCTGCGTGATCTGTGGTGCTTATGTTTGGATGAGCTTCTCTTGGGTGTTGAGGTGTGTGCAGGCTGGTCTGATGGTGTGGGTGGGACAGGCAGAGGAACAGGAGACTGGGAGGAGGGAGTTAGTAGAGGGAGGCAGGAGACAGGGACAATGGCTGCCGTCAGTGCTGAGGCCAGAGCCTGGAACGATCGCTGATGGGCAGCCTGACCCGAATGAATGCCCTCCAGGTACGCATTGCTGCGATGAACCTCCCTCTCCACCCCCTGGATGGCATTCAAAAGGGTAGTCTGCCCAACAATGAGCGTTCGGAGGAGGTCAATGACCTCCTCACTGAGGGCAGCGGGGGTAACAGGGGCAGGGCCTGAGGTGCCTGGGGCGAAGGAGATGCCCGGCTTCCTGGCAGAGCGGGCACGGGGCGAACGCTGAGGGGCTGCTGGGAGGGCGGAGATGGTGCGCTGGGTGGCGGCTGTACCTGTAATGGCGGGGGGCACGGATGGTGCCACCCCCGCAAGGGAGCCCCCTTCCGAGGACGTGTCCGTGTCGCTGCAGGGTCCAGTCGTCCCCGTCGTGGAGCTCCCCTCGCCCTCCGTCTCACTGGTCCAGTCTGACTCTGTGGCATGGCCCTCCTGGGCCATGTGAGATGCAGCTCCCTCCTGCCCCGATGCCACTTCTCCTCCGCCTGATGATGCTGATGCACACAAGCACAGAAAGACAAACAAAAAGGGGGGGGGAGAGAGAAATAAAGGGATATTGAGTACATGGATCTCCGGTACAGTTAGCGGACATGACAGACACAGATGCCCCCTGCACTAAGTTGCGCACTTGGGGTCCGCTACGCATTCCGTGGAACATGCCCTACACGCCTAGAGTTGACAACTGCACCCATGGATGACACGGCCCAGGGATGGCTGTACTGACAAACTACTGAGGGTGGTGGCTGGGGACACAGGGGCTTACGGGGGTGCCCAGCCTACAGATATCGCCCTGGCCTAGGGGGACCCCCAGCCCTCCTCCCCCACCCAGACACCTCCACTGCGCGACAACAGAGTAGATAATGCTTGTACTCACCCCCTTGTGTCTGCTGTGCTGCCCTCACGCGCCCATCCAAATCAGGGTAGGCCACCGCCATGATCCGGAACATCAGGGGGCTCAGTTGACGGCAGGCACCCCGCCTACGTTGGGAGGCCATCCCCAGCAGAGACTCGGCGGTCTTCTTGGTCCCGCGGCGGATGTCCTCCCACCTCTTGCGGCAGTGGGTGCCCCGTCGATGGTGGACCCCCAGGGTCCGGACTTCCTTGGCGATGGCACGCCAAATCCCGATCTTCTCATGGGCGCGGACCTATGTGACACGTACAGGGAGGGAGAAATACCACGTTCAAGTTTGTCAGCATTTTCCTTGCCAGTGGCCCAACGCCCCCCATCCCCGCCTGGCCCCCCGCCATGCCCCCCGCCAGGCCCAACATGCCCCCCATCCCCGCCATGCCCCCCGCCAGGCCCAACATGCCCCCCATCCCCGCCAGGCCCCCCGCCATGCCCCCCGCCAGGCCCAACATGCCACCCATCCCCGCCAGGCCCCCCGCCATGCCCCCCGCCAGGCCCAACATGCCCCCCATCCCCGCCATGCCCCCCGCCATGCCCCCCGCCAGGCCCAACATGCCCCCCATCCCCGCCAGGCCCCCCGCCATGCCCCCCGCCAGGCCCAACATGCCCCCCATCCCCGCCAGGCCCCCCGCCATGCCCAACATGCCCCCCATCCCCGCCAGGCCCCCCGCCAGGCCCAACATGCCCCCCATCCCCGCCAGGCCCCCCGCCATGCCCCCCGCCAGGCCCAACATGCCCCCCATCCCCGCCAGGCCCCCAAGCCAGCCAGTGGCCCCAAATCCAGATTGAATTAAACTCACTTGTTGGTCTGGAGGACCGTAGAGTAGCGCATACTGGGGGAGGACCCCATCCACAAGTTTCTCCAATTCCTCTCCAGTGAAGGCAGGGGCCCTTTCCCCAGACGCAGCAGCCATTGTCCCTTCCAGACCGAGGTCACAGCAACACTTGCAGTATAGGTCCTCTCCTGTGAAAGTTCAAGTCGCAAGTGGATAAGTAGATAGAAAATGGCGGTCACGTCCGCGGCGGTGCGTACCGCGGCGGTGCGTCCCGCCACCGCCGGCGCCCTTCGCCATTGGCTCCTGAAACCCATAGGCTTCAATGTTAACCAATGCGGCTTCGCGCCGCGGTCTTCGCCCGCCGCCCGCCGCGGTGTGCCACGCCAGCGCATTGACCTCACATCCCATTGTCACACTTCACAGGTCAGGCAGCCGCCATTTCCAGGGCCCACATGGCTCAATTTCAACTGCGTCACACAGGCCTAGGCCTTGCATAGCCACTCAGACACGCCATTCACTGCATAGAGAATCGTTTACTGTGCTAGCTGTGAGTACGTACCTGTGGGTTGCTTGACTGTGTGCTCCATGTTGTCCTTCCTAGGCACCGTCCGCTGGGTTGGGCGAGGAGACGGATGAATCCTCCCGTGTACCGACCGCTGGTGGACCTGTCGACAATGGAAGAACGCCACATTATCCTGACCTACCGTCTTAACCGTGCCACTATCCATGAACTGTGTGCCCAGCTGGAGCCCGACCTGATGTCCCCCATCCGCCAACCCACAGGGATTCCCCCTCTGGTGCAGGTCATGTCAGTACTCCATTTCTTGGCAAGTGGGTCATTTCAGACAACAGTGGGAATTGCTTCTGGGATGTCTCAGCCCATGTTTTCGAAGGTGTTATCCAGAGTGTTGTCTGCCCTGATGAAATCCGTGAGGAGCTACATCATTTTCCCTGAGGTGGGCGAATTGGCTACAGTGAAGGGTGATTTCTACGCCCTTGGACATATTCCCAACGTCATTGGTGCCATTGATGGGACCCATGTGGCTTTGGTTCCCCCAAGAGACAGGGAGCAGGTGTACAGGAACAGAAAAAATTACCATTCAATGAACATCCAGGTGGTGTGTTTGGCTGACCAGTACATCTCGCATGTAAATGCCAAATTCCCAGGGTCAGTGCATGACGCCTACATCCTAAGGAATAGCAGCATCCCTTACGTGATGGAACAGCTACAGAGACACCGTGTATGGCTAGTGGGGGACTCTGGGTACCCCAACCTGTCGTGGCTACTGACCCCAGTAAGGAATCCCCGGACCAGGGCAGAGGAACGGTACAATGAGGCCCATGGGCGTACTAGGAGGGTGATCGAACGCACCTTTGGCCTCCTAAAGGCCAGGTTTAGGTGCCTGCATATGACAGGTGGATCCCTAATGTACTCACCTAAGAAGGTGTGTCACATCATCGTGGCCTGCTGCATGCTTCACAACCTGGCTTTGCGCCGCCAGGTGCCTTTCCTGCAGGAGGATGGTCGAGACGGTGGTGTTGTGGCAGCGGTGGAACCTGAGGAGAGTGACGAGGAGGAAGACGACGGGGCTGAAACAGACAACAGGGACAGAATCATTGAACAGTACTTCCAATAGGACACAGGTAACATTTCAAAGATAATTTAGTAAATGTGAACTACTCTCCTGCATCTCTGCTGCCTGTCTATTTGCCCCAGTGTATGATGACTGAGTTTTGGCTTTTCCCTCCCTATTTCAGATCTGGGGTCCCCACTACGAGTCCTGTGCTTCGTTTCCCCATGGACTACAGCTTTGTGGCAGCTGTTTGTTGACTTCACCATGTACAAGGACATATTTGCACTGTCATGTCAATTACAATATATTGAAATCACAGCCAGACTCCAGATAGTTTTGTGCAAAATAGGTGTTTATTTAAGTGCTCAAAATGGGATGGGTGGTTTCAAGTGGGTGGGGGCTATGGTGAAGGAATGTCCATGGCAGAGTCCAGAGTAACAGTCACACAGGTGCATTGTCCAGAGGCCTGTGGAGAGATGGAGCATGGGCAGTTCAAGGATGGACAGGGTGACAATGTGGGACAGTGGGATGACATCAGGTGGTATCCATTGCTGGCGGGGGTCTTGACATCCTACTCTGTCTTCTTGCGAGATCTCAGGGCCCTCTTGCGGGGTGGTTCTTCTCCTGCAGGAGGTGGGGGTCTGGTGGGCTGCTGCTGTGCGGGGGCCTCCTGTCCACTAGCGCCGGCGGAGGTGGTTGGCTGTTCTTGGTCCAGGCTAGTGGCAGGGGCCCTTGGGTGTTGTTGAGTGTCCGCCCTGGTGTTGACGAGGTCCTGCAGCAGCCCTACCATGGTAACCAGGGTGGTGTTGATGGCTCTGATGTCCTCCCTGTACCCCCGATAGTGTTCCTCCTGCAGTACCTGGATCTCCTGGAACCGGGCCAGTACCGTCGCCATCGTCTCCTGGGAGCGGTTGTATGCTCCCATGATGGTGGTGAGGACCTCGTGGAGAGTGGGTTCCCTGGGCCCGTCCCCCCCCTGTCGCACAGCTGCCCTCCGAGTTGCCCTGTTTCCCTGGGCCTCTGCCCCCTGGCCGGTGTGCCCACTACCACTGCCCCCAGGTCCCTGTTGTTGTTGGGGTGGTGGGTTATCCTGGGTGCCCTGTAGTGGTAGACACACCGCAGATTGATGCGCCCTGGAGACAGAGGCATGGGCCCGCTGGGTGGGAGCTGTGCTGGTGTTCCCAGAGGGGTTTGGGTCTGTAGTGGCCTGGGCCTGTGTGAGGGGAACCGACTGTCCAGAGGTCCCCGATGGTCCGGGCTGGTCATCGGTGTTCAGGTCGACAGAGCTGCTGTCATCGCTGACGGCCTCTTGGGTGGGGGGTGTGGAGAATTCTGGCCCCTCCGCCGCGGTGTGTTGACGGTCGGGTCCTGCAGGGGTATAGAGGTATGGTTATAGTTTCAATGTGTGGCATATGGGTGTATCTATGGGTTCTCGTGTCCCCAAGTGCTGGCATTCGTGTGTGGGGGCTTTGGTGAGGGTGGCTTGTGGGGGGGATGTGTATATGCATTGGGCATGCTTTGGTGATGGGTGTCCATGCTTAGTGGACGCATGCAGGCCTAGGTTTTGGGATGTGTGGGTTGTGATGGTGAGACATTGGCGGGGAATAGGTGTGCTGGGGGTGGGGGTGAGGATGGTGGTGGGGGTGAGGATGGTGGTGGGGGTGGGGGTGAGGGTGGGGTTCGAGGATGGGGGTGAGGGTTGGGGTATGATTTGGCATGCAGGTGGGGGGGAAGCAGTATTGAAGCTTCAACTTACCAGTATCCATTCCTCCGCCGACTCCTGCGAGGCCGTCAGGATGCAGGATGTTCAAGACTTCCTCCTCCCATGATGTGAATTGTGGGGGTTGATGTGGGGGTCCTCCGCCAGTCTTCTGCACGGCGATGTTGTGCCTGGATACCATGGAACGCACCTTCCCCCGTAGGTCGTTCCATCGCTTCCTGATGTCTTCCCGATTTCTGGGGTGCTGTCCCACAGCGTTGACCCTGTCGACAATCCTCTGCCATAGCTCCGTCCTCCGGGCAATGCTGGTGTATTGTATCTGTGTGCCGAACAGCTGGGGCTCTACCCGAACGATTTCCTCCACCATGACCCTGAGTTCTTCGTCTGTGAAGCGGGGTTGTCTTTGGGGTGCCATGGGGTGGTGTGTATGATGTGTGGGGTGGAGTATGTGTAGTTAAGTGTGTTGAGTGTGGTGGTGTGTGTTGTTTTGTGTGTGGATAGTGTGTGGGTGATGGTGTTGAGTGGCTGTGGCTGTTAGTTTGTGGATGCTGGTGTCTCGCTCTGGCCTTCTTTCAGAATTTTTTTGCGTAGGGGTTTGTGGGTGATGTGGGTGGGTGTTTTATATTGTATTGTGTGTGTGGGAGTGGTGTGTGTATGTGTATCAGGTGTGTGGGATTCAAATCGTCCAATGTGGCTGAGTTTTGTTCGTTTGTGTGTATTCTGACCGCGGCGGTGTGTCCCGCCAATGGAATACCGCGTTTGAATGACCGCCGCGTGGATTCGTGGGTCGTAATGGCATGGGCGTATTTCTGTTGGCGTGGCGGTGGAGGTTTTGTCACCTCCACCTTTCCGCCGACCGCTGGTCTGGCGGTCGGTTGTGGCTGTCGGATTTTCGGAGGTTTGCCTTCTGCGGGTCAGAATGACCGTGGCGGGTTTCCGCGGCCGCGGCGGTGTTATGGCGGTCTTCTGACCGGCGGTAAGTGCATTTTACCGCCGGGGTCAGAATGACCACCTAAGTCACTTTATGGCCAATTCGTAATTGATGACTTAAAGACTGAAGAAAGACGAAAGTCTGTGAAAAATGTAAGTAGGTTTGATTGAATATGATTGCCTCGAAAAGATATTCATGTGGGATCGTTTCACGAGCATGTAATACATGCTCCTACCCGAGGTCATGCGTTAAGCATACCAACATGTGAGGTAATGTTTCGAAACTGCAGGTCGAAATCAGGAAAACATAAAAGAAATAGCTTTCGGTGTTAAGTACCTGGAAGCTTTACATTTACAGTATTAGGCATTGAAACAAAACATTTTTTAATTGAGAGTTCCCGTACATATATACATACACAGGTAGCTCGTATTCGTAGAATGCAGATGGGATCTGGCACAAGCCTTATTCAAATCGATTAGCAGTTAGTGGATGGCCGTGGAAAAATTGTATCATTTCTGAGACACGAGTTATATGACGTTTTATATTCAACATTCTGCTTGCTCTGATTGTCATTGTAAAGCAGTATAGTAGCAATAACTGCCAGGTGTTCATTTTATCAAACAATTTAAATAAATCATTTGGGGTGGCTTTTAATTATGCACCGTAAAAGTGCACAGTAGCTAAATAGGAAGTGACATCACAGGATAGAACTTTCCTCAAATCAGTGTAGCTATCCCCTTGTCCAGGTGTCATGTGCCCTCACAGATTCCTGAACTTTGGATCTTACTCTCCACAGTTTCCCCAATTTATACCACCAATTCCTTATCCTTTGATGAGATAATGAAAAATTGCTGCTAAAATGAAATTATTGGGCTCTGTGTTGGAGCCGTCACTCCCAGAGTTATTTTTCATAGTTTTCCCATGAAAAGTTCCCTGGTCTATTGTTACCTGCAGGAACCAGACAGCTATACAGTATGATAGCCGAGCTACAGTTTCTCTGGCTGGTATGAGCATCCATATTGGCTACTGTTTTTTAATCTCACAGGAGTGGAGTCTGTTACCTGCTTGAGAAGAGAATGCCTAGTTGACGGCAGTTTGGCATAGCCAAGGCTACTGAAATTATATGTTTTCCACATAATTATGGATTTGCCGGAAAGGGCATTTTCCAGGAACATGGCGGACGCGTAATACCGCGGTCGCAAGCTCTCCCCGGCCGCAGTTTGATTTTGCAAACGCCAAAGCACCGCGAGGCCGATGAGCCTCGCACCACGCCCCCGCCCCCGTGTGAGTCAGGGCAAGAAGGGGGGTTGAATTTCATCGTGGAGACGCAAAGGTTTGGCGCTCCACACTCAGGATTTTGGCCAGAGACTGCTTTCACTCTGCACCGAGGGAGACGTTTTCTTTGCCTCAGCTGTTTCCGGGGGCCACGTTTGGAAGCAGCTTTCAGTATCTTCAGGAGGGAGTCGGAGGAGGAAACTAAGGATCACAACAAGTATTTTTCCACTCTTTTAGTGGGAGGCTCTATTTTTATGACGCCAGTTAAATTAAGAGTACGGGCGTCTTCTAGGGGCCCCCCATTGGTGCAAAGTCAGAAAGTTTTCTTCAGTGTTGGGAAGGGTGAGGAGGCCCTTCAAAAAAGCGTAATTAACGGCTCGCTAGTTTCTAGCAAGGGCGGGTCCGGAAATAAGAGAGTGCAAGTGAAGGGGATTGTAAAATCTAATAAAGGGAGTTTGTCTGCACCCCTTCCATCTGATTTGGAGCCTAGAAAGAGGCACAGTAATAAGCCTAGTAAAATCAGTAAGGCTTTGTGCGTCCAAGGCTTACTTTCCAAGGGGGACAAGTTGGTTTCTCCCCTTGCACCCTTTTTTGAGGAATACCTCACGCTGTGCAGAGATGCAGCCCCACAGTCCTTGGAGAACTCTCCTCGCTCCCAGACCCCCTCAGGCTCCCCTCTTAGGTATGGGAAGCAGGCTGGCAACCTGTGGTGTGCGGTGGGGTGCAGGGCTCCTTGGACATGAAGGCCTTAGAGTCTGGTCTACCTACTCATGATTCTGCGGTACAAAACCTCTTGATTTCCTTATCTGAGGAGATCAGAGGTAAATTTGAGGTATCTGAGTACAACCAAGGGAAAATCAGAGAGTCCTGTGCGGCATTGGAGACTAAACTTAATGCGTTGACTGAGAGGATAAGTAATTTGGAGATGGCGGTTTCAGAGCAGGAAGCCCGAGTACTGTCCAATTCCCAGGATATTTCTCAGTTGACACGCGATGGCAAGATGGTCCAGGAGAAGCTAGAGTCCTTGGAGAATAACTTACGGAGGAGTAACATTAGGTTATTGAATGTACCTGAAGGACTGGAAGGAGATGATATTAAGGCCTTTGTATTAATCCTGTTTAAGAATTTTTTTCACGCAATGGACCAGACAAAGTTGAAAGAGGACATACAAAGGGTTCATCGGGACCCCTTTAGGAGGAAGCCTGATTGGAAGACCCCCCGGAAGATTCTGGTTAATTTTGGCACTTACTCTGTAAAAGAAAGAATTTTGTCTGATGCTCTCAAGGCAGGTAGTTTTTCAATGGGCGATTGGTCATTTCTGATTTGTTCGGATCTTTCTAAAACAACTTTAGATAGGCAGTGGGAATTGGGGAAGTATATGCAAGATCTCAGGTCCCATGGCGCTACAGATCAGATGAGGTTCCCGGCTTTTTTGAAGATTATGCAGAACAATACCATGTCCAATATTAGGGACCCCGCGGAAGTCCAGGCATTAATTGAGAAAATGAAAATGTAATGTTTATTTATTTATTTTTTCTTGGGAAGAGCCGGCCGGCTCGAGCTCACATAGGTGGTAGTAGTCACCTTTGCCCGACAAGGAAGGGTTCCCATGGGTGAAGGAGGTATTGGGTGTGTTTGGGATACAGGTCAGGAGTTTTTTTTTTTCCCCATGGTATGGGAGGTGGTTGCTGGGTGGGGGAACAGCAGGGGAGATGGGAAGTTATACAATGCTTGAAAATGTCCTCAGTAGTATGGTATGTATTCGTATGAGGGGCCTTAACTTTTTGTTGAGTTCATGGTTTTCCTATGATAACTCTTCTCTAATTGACAATGGCTAAGCAGATAGGGGCTACTTTGAAGTTTTTATCATGGAATGTAAACGGCTTACAGGTTCCGGGGAGGAGAATTTTTGAATTTTTAAAAAGGGTAGAGGAGGAAGTAATTATTTTGCAAGAAACTCATTTGTTAGAGACCGAATGGAATGCATATCTTAAACATCTCAATTGGGTGGGTTACTGTGCATGTACTAATCAATCATGCGCTATTAAGGGGGTGGCAATTTTGATAAAGAAGTCAGTAAGAGTGAAGGTTGTTAATATTAAGAAGGATCCTAGGGGTAGGTGGTTGATTGTGGAAGCCGCCTTACACGGTACCTGGTTTACGATCGCCGGGTATTATGGTCCTAATGTTGATGACCCTTCACCCTTTCAAGATCTCTTTGCCCATTTATTGGTTGTTAAACACCCGATTATAATTGGTGGAGATTTTAATGTTTTATTGAATCCTTCTTTAGATAAGTCTACACCAAGACCAACAGTTAATTTACCCAGAACTCGGTCAAGGATAAAACAAGGAATGTTGGATCTTGGTTAAATTGATATTTGGCATCAGAAGGGTGGGGTGGGCCCCAGGTACACATTTAATAATAAGAAGTATGGTCATCATTCAAGGATAGATTTTTTTTTTTATTCCACATCAGTTAAGGGACATGGTAATGTCAGTTTGTCACGCCCGGCACATCTTTCAGATCACTCAGCAGTAATAATGCAAGTCTCCCTTAATAGCCAAGTGTCTATTCCCAGGTGGACAGTTAACCGTACTTTGTTTTTGGATGAGTTAATGGTGGATGGGTTGAGGAAAGAGACTAATGAATTTTTTTAATTGAATTATGGATCCACCACATTGCAGACATTGTGGGACGCATATAAAGCCTTTATTAGAGGTAGGCTTGGGGTGTTGGCCACTTATAGATACAGAGCGGAGAAAGATCAATTGAAGTAACTTGAGCTTAAGGTGGCTTCCTCGCAGGAAGCTCTTTTAAGGGTGGAGGAAAAACAGAAGGAGTTCTTTAACGCTCAGTTAGAATCTGCAAGATTGGAGTTGGGCCTATTTTTAGAAGGGAAAGTGAGAAGGGCATGGGAATGCAGTAGGTTTGCCCACTATAAATAGGGGGAAAGCTGTGGAAAACTCTTAGCTTGGAAAACCAGATCAGACCGTTCTAAGAATGTAATTTCACTTGTCAAATCAGAGGATACGGGAGCTGTGTTCACAACTAATCCCGAGATAAAGGAGGCCTTTGTGGGTTTTTTTCAGAGCTTGTCACAGAAGATCAGCATTCTTCTGAAACGTCTGTAAAGGAGTATTTGGAAGCGCTTCATCTTCCTCAGTTAACAGCATTGAATCAGAATCAACTCGCGAAGGAAATAGATCCTGGGGAGGTGAGAGCAGCAATTCTGAATTTAAAGAAGGGGAAGGCTCTGAGTCCAGACGGTCTGCCTAACGAACTATAGGGTAACCTTTGCGAGGAGTTGGTAACTATTTTGACAGAATAGTTTAATCTTCTTTTACAGGAAGGGGTGGATATGCCCAAGTCTTGGAGTGAGGCAGTCATTAGCCTCCTTTTGAAACCAGGGAAAGATCTAGCCCTCTGTAGTTCATATAGGCCAAAATCTCTGTTGAATTCAGATTATAAGCTTTACACTCTTTTGTCCAACAGGCTTCAGAGTATGATTTTCAGTTTGATTCATGAGGACCAGAAAGGGTTTGTTAGAGGCAGATATTTGCATGAGTTAACTCATGACTTATTGGGTGCAGTGGATCTGGCGACCTCAGAAAAAGTTCCCCTATTAGTCCTCACATTTGATGCAGCTAGAGCTTTTGATCGGGTAAACTGGCGTTTTTTACAACGTGTAATGGAGGCCTTTGAGTTGGGCCCGAAATGTATCAAGGCAATTCAGGTTATTTATAAAGATCCATCTGCTTGCGTTTTGATTAATGATAAGTTATCTTCCAGATTTAGTATCCAGAGAGGGACGCGACAAGGTTGTCCACTATCCCCTCTTCTTTTTAATTTATATATCAAACCTTTAGCAGCTAGAATCAGGGCGGATAGAGCGATCCCTCCTTTTCAATGTATGGGCTGGGAGAAGAAGATTGCTTTATATGCTGATGATCTTATGATATACACTGGGGACTTGACACAGGTTTTCGCTAGAATTTAGCTACGTTTAAAGGAGTATGGAGAAGCTTCGGGTTATTCCGTTAACCCAGAGAAAACTGAAATTATGTGTTGGAATACTACTTTTGATAACCCGTTGGTCAAGGAACAGATTATATACCTGGGTATTCAAGTTATTTCCAACCTTAATGAATTGGCTAGGGTTAATTTTGATAAGCTTTGTAAGGAGACTCGTAACTTAAGACTTGGGCCGGGCTCCCTCTGTCTTTTATAGGTAGAGTAAATATTCTTAAGATGGTTATTCTCAGCTAAATTTACATTTTTGTTTAACATGATCCTCTTGGAATTTAAGAAGAGTTGGTTTCAGAAGATGCAAGCCGATTTAACTTTGTTTGTTTGGTCATCAAAAGGTGTTAGGATCGCTTGGCAAAATCTATGTAGGCCCAAAGGGGAAAGAGGGGATTGCAGCTCCAGATTTCTACAAATACTATTTAGCCTTTCATTTGAAAAATGTTAGGATTTTGCTACGGGATAGGTCTGAATATACGTTCTTTTGGGGCGCAGTGACTCAAAAGTTCTTAGCGGCTGGTAGTTTTTTCTTATACAAGATTGGTCACCCGAAATTCTTCAAAAAGATCCGATTGAAGCTTCGTAAGGATGCTGCCAGAGTATGGTGGTTGGTACGCCAAGCTCTCCATATTTATTATTAAAGTCCTAGGGCTCTGGTCTGGGATTTCCCTGGCACTCCTGAGTTTCTTTTAGATAGACTGGCTTTGGTGTTGAAGGGAGTGATGAAGTGGGGACACATTTTGAAGGATGCTAAACTGGTGCCCTGGCCAAGATTTGAGGAATTAACAGATCATAAGCTTTCAAGGTTTAAATATTTACAATTAGCAAGCTGGGCTGCAACCCTTGGGGGATCCCTTCAGGAGAAAGGGGGAGTGTATAATTCTTGGGAAGATAAATTATCCTTGCTCTTGGTACATAAAGAAGTCTGTGTTTGGTATCAGGCATTGCTTGATGCGTCAGATTCAGCGGTTTTTCTTCTCAAGAAGAAATGGGGAGAGGTCTTGCCAGATCTGGATTTAGTGCATATTTGGGAAATGTCAAGCTCTATGCTGTGGTCGTTAACCAGATCAGCCGCTTTGAAAAAAAAACAACTGTTTACAATGCATAGGGTTTATTCGTCTCCTCAGAAGTTATCCACTGTGGGGAAGTCAGGAAAAAAGTGTCCGCGATGTGGGTAGCTTAATACAAACGATATACATATGTTTTGGAGTTGTCCAAATCTAGGTATTTTTTGGTCGGGGATTAAAGGTTTTCTTAAGTGATTTATAAGCACCGAAGTGGAGGTGACCCTCCCCCTTTAGTATTCTTTGGTGTCTCCCCCAGTTCTACTTGGGATCAGAAGTTATCTAGGCTGCATAAGTGTATATTGTTTTTGTCGATGCTATTGGCCAGGAGACAAACATGTCTAAAATAGGTCAGCCCTATACCCCTGAATGTTTTGAACTGGCTGTCTTCAGTAGATTACTTTTCTTGCTTAGAATGTAGTGGTCCAGTGGGTAATAATGATGAATGTTGGGCCATTTGGGAAAATGCTCGGCAAAATGGAATTACTCTTGATATATAGTCCAATGGTTATTCCTGCCTCCTTTCCCCACACCCACTTCCTCTTCCTCCTCGCTCACGGGCTTGTGGTTGGATAAGAGCATTGGGAAGGCCCGGGAGAGGTGAAGTGCTGCATCTGCTTGGGTTTTACCTGGTCTAACTGGGTTACCATGCTTGATGTCGGTTGATGACCCTTGAGTAGTGTGGTGGGATTTTTTTGTATGAGGACAAAAAAATAAAAATAATAATAATAATTATGGATTTGCCACATTTACTTTGTAATCCATCATATACTGCATAATTTGCAGATTTTGAGGGTAAAAAAACGATTTTCTGACTCAGATGAATGAAAACGTACTAACAATACCACCTCGCATTGCTGCTTGGTGGTAGTCCCTTTGCAGAGGTTAACTGGTCTCTTTTTAGTTGCTCATGGATGTAATTAGCTGTTACATTGATAATAATGAGGGAAATATTTGCCTGGATGGTGTTAACATGTACAAACGAAAAAATAAATGATAAAATAATGCCACAAAATGTGACTTATTTCTCCACACAGTTTGCATTTAATTGCTGTAAAATTAAGCCAAATCGACTGCACAATTTGAGCCTCTTGTGCTTCATAATTCCAGTGGCCCTGATAATGTTTGAGGCGACTCCTAAACAACGAAGTCCTGGTTAACGAAAGCGGAACAACGCTTTCGTTAACCACGACTTTGTTGTTTTGTGCCTTAACCACGCATGTGCTGAACAACGCACATGCGTGGTTAAGGTACAAACAAGGGAGTCGGCTGAGGAGGACGAGGCGACAACTCAGGTAAGTAGGGCGTGGGCGGGCGTGGGGGGTATTTTCTGGTTTGGGGCGGAGGTGGGGGGTCGGGTTTAAGGTTTAGGGTCGGGGTGGGGGGTTGGGGTTTAAGGTTTAGGGCCGGGGGTGGGGGACGGGGTATTTTCTTGTTTTGGGGCCTGGGGGGTTGGGGTTTTAGGTTTAGGGCGGGGTGGCGGGTCGGGGTATTTTCTGGTTTGGGGTGGGGGTTGGAGGTCGGGGTTTAAGGTTTAGGGCTGGGGTGGGGGTCGGGGTATTTTCTGGTTTGGGGGGTCGGGGTTTTAGGCTTAGGGCGGGGGTGGGGTATTTTTGGGTTTTGGGGCGGGGTGGGGGGTTGGGGTTTAAGGTTTAGGGCCGGGAGTGGGGGGTCGGGTTATTTTCTGGTTTGGGGCCGGGGTTGGGGGGTTGGGGTTTAGGTTTAGGGTCGGGGTATTTTCTGGTTTGGGGACGGGTGTGGGGGGTTGGGTTTTTAGGTTTTTGGGGTGGGTTGGGGGTTAGGTAATTTTAGGGGCGGGGTGGGGAGTTGGGGGAGTTTAGGTTTAGGGGTAGGGTGGGGGGCTCAGAGTAGTTTTAGGGGTGGAGGTTGGGGTACTTTAGGTTTCAGGGGTGGGGGTTGGGGTTGTTTTAGGTTTTGGGGGTAGGGTGGGGGTCAGTTTTAGGGGCGGGTGGTGGGGTTGGGGTTTTCGGTTTTAGGGGTGGGTTGGGGGTCAGGTAATTTTTGGGGTGGGGTGGATGGTTTAGGTTTAGGGGCAGGGTTGGGGGCTCGGAGTAGTTTTAGTGGTGGGGGTATTTTAGGTTTCAGGGATGGGGTGGGGGTTGGGGTTGTTATAGGTTTTGCGGGTAGGGTGGGGGTCAGTTTTGGGGGTGGGGAAGTTTTATGGGCAAGGGTGGGGGTGGTTTTGGGGGGGGTCGCTGTAGTCTTTAGGGGTGGGGTGGGGGCCAGGGAGGACGCATGCAGGAACTATGGATGCCTATCACTAACGCCTTTACCAGGAATGCCTTTACAACGAAAAATCGTTGTTAAGGCATTCGTGGTGAAGGCATCAGTGGTAACAACGAGGTCATTGTTCTGACCTCGTTGTTCAGGCATTCGTTGTTCCGGCAGGCGTCGCTCCGACATACATCCGTTGTGAGTTTGTGTTTATGTACTTGAGACCAGCATTGGGTCGAATCCCCGAATTAGGCCCATTGACCTCAACGTGTCGGAATCTCAGGACGCCCAAGGGTCAATAGAAAAGCTCTTCATCAGTGATTTGTCGAGGAGATGCTAGCCAAGGTTTCTGTCTAGGATGACAGGCCCATAACATTCAGCTAAGCAAGGCTGTAGAATACTGAACTGTACACCTTTAACCCTAAAGTTCCAACAACAGAGTAATACCATTTTTTGCTGTAAGAACTTTAGGAATTCTGCTGTCGACCACAAACACAGTTGCAGAGCTCGGTACACCATCCAAGTAATACCTGAGGATATCCGAGGCCATGGAGGAGAGTGGCACCTTCTTTGTGTCTTCAAAAGTAACATTGACCTGTTAACTGCTGCCGCAGAAGGCTGGCTTCATCCAACATAGAATATTCTAGGGTGTTTCTTGTTGGGGATAAGAGAGACAGGGCTGGGCCCCATTTTGACCAGAAGACTGAGGAGCGCTCAGGCATTTTGAACGTGACAGATTTGCTTCACAAAACCTGTTCGATAAACATAATCTAATATACACCTACACATGTGCATGCTACTATCTGATATGTTCCTAAATCTGCACATTCAGGGACAGTTCTACAGATCGAACACCATTAGTGTTTTAGTGTAAGATATTTATTTTTGCTTCATTCCTCTAAAGTTACATTCTGAGAAATGTCTACCTAATATCTACCTGTAGAGGTGCATATTTAGATGTTTTTATCTGATACACCTGCACATGTGCATTCTGGGTTATATTCTGGGTTATAACTATCTGATATGTAAACTCCCTGGTGCATTCTGAAGTTCTTCTATCTGATACTCACCTGTACTTATTCATTCTGAAATGCTTCTGCCTGATATAGACATCATACGTTAATGCTGACATAACACCATCAGAAATACCCCTGCACATCCACATTATGAGACATTTCTGATTTACATATCTAAAGGTATAATCCAAGAAAAGCCTGTCTAATATCCACCTGCAGCGGTGAATACTGGCTACGTCTATCCTGTATTCACCTGCACATGTGCATTCTGTGATTTTTCTGCCAGGTAAACACTGGCACTGGTGCCTTCCGACATGTTCCTATCTGATGTGCACCTACACACATGCATTCTGTAATGTTTCCCGAGATGTTCCATCTGCTCTACAACTGCACATTCGCATTCTGTGATGTTTCTAACCGGTAAACACCAGCCCTGGTGCTTTTGAGATATTACTATGTGATGCACACTTGCACATTATGTGATGTTTCTCCCTGGTAAACACCGACATTTTTGCCTTCTGAGATGTTCATGTCTGATGTACACATGCGTATTCTGTGACGTTTCTACCTGGTGATTTCCAGCATGGGTATCTTCTGAGATGTTTCTAGCTGATGCACACGTGCGCATTCTGTGACGTTTCTACCTGGGAAACACTGGCATGTGTGCCTTCTGAGCAGGGGTGGCTCCTCCGCAGTGGCAGAGGGCTGTCACCCTCCTGACAGAGCCAGCAGATGAAAAATAAAACTATAGCTTGCTATCATTTTAATTTTAATTATTTTTAATCTGCTGGCTCAGCAAGCAGGTGCAGGGAGGGGTGAGGCTGGGCAACCAGGTGGTGGCAGGAGGGGAGAGTGCTTCTAAGGCCGGCCAGACACGCATGCTCACTTAACTTTATCCAACCTGTGTAGACAGCCGGGCTGGAGATACTGCACAGACCCCAGGCTTGCCGCTCAGAACAATCCTGGTGCTGCTTAAATGCTATGTTTAGCATGTAAGCAGCACCAGGATTGCTGTGGGACTCCAGATGTAGAGGAGCGAGGCAGCATGATGCGGCAGCGACAATGAGGAGAACCGGTAAGTTTGTTTTATTTTATTTTTTATTCTTTCTGTTTCCCCTATCCCCAACACTGCCCCCCTCCCCCCCACCCCCTCCCCCACCCCACCTATACGGCAGCCGCTGCTGCTTCTGCGATGGTCCTATTTGATGTACACATGCACATTCTGTGACATTTCTACCTGATAAACACCGGCATGGGTGCCTTCTGAGATGTTCCTGTCTGATGTACACATGCTCATTCTGCACTGGTGGCTTCTGAGATGTCCCTATCCGATGTGCACCTGCACACATGTATTCTGTGATATTTTCTGAGATGTTCCTGTCTGATGTACACCTGCACATGTGCATCTTGTGGTGTTTCTATCTGGTAAACACCAACAGGGATACCTTCTGAGGTTTTGCTATCTGATGGACATCTGCACATGTGCATTCTGTGATGTTTCTATCCGTTAAACACCAGCACAGTTGTCTTCTGAGGTTTTCCTATCTGAAGTACACCTGCACATGCGCATTCTGTGATGTTAATATCTAGTAAACCCTGACACGGATGCCTTCTAAGATGTTCCTGTCCGATGTACACCTGCACATGTGCTTTTTATGATGTTTCTCTTTAGTAAACACCGACACAGGTGCCTTCTAAGATGTTCCTATCCGATGTACACCTGCACAAATGCATTATGTGACATTTTTATCTGGTAAACACCAGCACGGTGCCTTCCTAGATATTCCTATCTGATGTATACCTGCACACTTGCGTTCTGCAATGTTTCTCTCAGGTCACCAACACCAATGCCTTCTGAGATGTTCCTATCTGATGCACACATTAGCATCCTGTAACGTTTCTACATGGTGAAAACCGACAAGGTGCCTTCTGAGATGTTCCTATCTGATGCACGCACGCACATCCTGTGATATTTCTACCTGGTGAACACGGGCAAGGGTGCCCTCTGGGATGTTACTATCTGATGCCTGCATGCATGCACATTTTGTGACGTTTCTACTTGGTGAACACAGGCACGGGTGCCTTCTGAGCTGTTCCTATCTGATGCATGCATGCACATCCTGTGATATTTCTACCTGGTGAACACGGGCAAGGGTCCCCTCTGAGATGTTACTATCTGATGCATGCACATTTTGTGACGTTTCTACTTGGTGAACACGGGCACGGGTGCCCTCTGAGATGTTCCTAGCTGATGAATGCATGCACATTTTGTGACGTTTCTACTTTGTGAACACCCGCACGGCCCCTTCTGAGATGTTCCTATCTGAATCTGATGCACACATGTGCATTCTGTGACGTTTCGTAGGTGTTTTCTGAGATGTTCCTATCTGATGCACACGTGCACTCTGTGGAGTTTCTACCTGGTTCACACTGGCACTGGTGCCTTCTGAGAAGTACCTGATGCACACATGCACATTCTGTGACATTTCTACCTGGTAAACACTGGCACTTGTGCCTTCTGAGAAATTCCTAAATTATATATACTTGCACAGACGCATTCTGTGATGTCTCTATCTGGTAAACACCGGAACGGGCAGCGCTTAATTTGTGCTTGTTGTTTCCGGTTCTGAGCACCGCACTTATTTTTGAGGGCCGGCGCTTATTCTTCTGCCCCAAGCATTTGCTGCGAGCAAAAGACACATATGAGAAAGACGGAGGAAGAGAAAAACGAAAAAGCGTTACAATGGAAGAAAGTAGAAAGCTGCAGGAGTGAGCTTAAGGGGCAGGAGATGGCTTCAGGATTATGCTGCCTCAGTATTCTATGTTCCCACATTTAATTGCAGCAGCCGCGTGTTTAAGAGGAGGACTTTCAGCACCGGTACGTTTTTATTTACAAATTAAGCACTGGGCACGGGTACCTCCTGAGATGTTTCTTACTGTATATACCCACCCGAGCATTCTGAGATGTCTCTGTCTGCTGTGCATTTGCATGGTTTTCTGACCAGGGAGCCAGTTTGAAGCCCGACGAGTCACCCGGCATCCTAAAACCAGCACCTCTTCGCCCAGTCCCGGCCTTCCGCAGGAACATATCACCGTCCCCGCAGCTTTCTCATAACCTTGAAATTTCACTGAGGTCCACCGCCACCCCTGTGGAGAAAATGATCAAAAATTAGGTAGTCAAGATTATTAATCACTTGTTCAAATATTAACCTTCCAAGCATCTAACACGGTCCATCATCCTGGGAAATCTATACCCCCTTCCCGCGTGTCAGCACTCTAACCATCTCGGCCTGATGTAAAATCAATGCCGCCCCGCCACCCCCTTCAGCAGCCCTATTGCAAAGCGATAATTAGCATTCATTGTGCATGCCAGCAATATAAGAGGCCAAGGAATATTCTTTAAAATGGGGTAGATTTTCCCATAGCCCTGAATGTAGGCGCGCCTCCATGAGGGCTGCATGAAGGCAGGCATTTGGACCGTGGGGTAATGCAAAGTGACGCCCCCCGCCGGCAGAATATGATGAGGGACCCCGGGTCCCCCATGTCTCGCAGATATTCTTTGGCCTAGAGCTGAATGGGGGTGGGGGCTGAATATTTAAAGCCCCTCCTGCCTGCGAGATATGTTTATGCGTTGCTTGCTTATGAAGGGCACATTGCAAAACTAGACTGCTTCAAGAGACATAGAAGTGGGCATAGAAACACAGTGACGTTTACGTTGTCTCACTTTGGCTTAAACAAGGCTAAAGGAACTGTCACGGATTACATCGATTATGATCACATTGCCAGTTTGTATAGTTATACATTGTAAATAGTTCAGGTACAATAGGAATGAACATTTTATACACATTACATATTTTGGGGATTGGGTGCCATGACAAGTCGGTCGACGATCCCTTGGCTGTGACCAGGAAGTCTAGACAATGTTTACATACAAGATACTGGCCAGGTTTATATAGTGGTTGTTGTACAATGTTAGTTCAAAAGAGAGAATTATTTGCCTGCATACGTAGGAGAGGAGAGTAGAGAATAATGTCGATCATGAGGATTGAGTAAAGATAGGGCCTGAGTTTCTAGATGAACTACATCAGTTCAGCTGGGATTTACCTGGTCAGATTGTTCCTAACCATAAAGGAGGACATCACATATGTGCATTTATGCCTGCTCCAAGTTCTCTTCTTGAGAAAAGGCACCACATCTTTGATGACATGTCTGCTTCAGTCCTCTCCTGTAAGAGCACTCCACATTTATATTACATGCCTATTCCAGTCCTCTCCTGTAAGAGCACCCCACATCTATATTACATGCCTGCTCCAGCCCTGTCTTGTAAGAGCATTCAACATCTATATTACATGGATGCTCCAACTCTCTCCTGTAGGGGCACTCCATATCTATATTACATGGCTATTCCAGCCGTCTCCTCCAAGAACATTCCTCATCTCTATTACATGTGTGCTCCAGCCCTTTTCCAGCGGAGGACACATCTTTCAGTACACGCCTCCTGTAGCCCTCTCCACAAAGGGCAGTCCAAATCTACAGTACATATGTTTCCAGTCCAGGATACTACATGTCCAAGTAAGCTCCTGCTGTAGCACTTGCCTCAAAGGGCATGTCACATCTATAGTATATGTCTGCTTTAACCTTCTCCTGGTAGGGCAGTCCATATGCATAGTACAGGCGTGCCCCAGCACTTTTTTTCAAAAAGAGCATTCCGTATGTATAGTTCTTATCTGCTCCATTCCTTTTTCAGAAGAGGACACCACATCTAAAAGGCATGCTTGCTTGAGTTCTCTTCCAGAACTGCTCCAGAAGACGTCACTACATCCATTTTACATGCCTCCTCCAGCCCTTTCCAGAAGAGCACTCAACATTTAAAAATAAGCCTGATCCAGTCTACTTTCAGAAGAAGACACCACGTCTGTAGTACATGCCTGCCCCAGCCACTTTCAAGAGCATTCCGCAGTCATAGTACATGTCTGCTGTAACCTTTTTTCAGAAGATGCCACATTTGTATTACATGCCTATCCCTTCCATTTTATAGAATAGTCAGCCTGATAAGAAATAGATGGAATGGCAATAGGAGAACTGGAGGAGATAGATCAGCGCTTCTGGATTAGCTTCGATAGAGTCAACAGAGCAGAAGAAGTTGCCTCCCAACAGTTTGGCATTTGTTAGGTACTTTTGTTTAATTTTCACTCCCTCTCTACCGGTTAAGGACGATCTCTCTCTCTCTCTCTCTCTCTCTCTCTCTCTCTCTCTCTCTCTCTCTCTCTCTCTCTCTCTCTCTCTCTCTCTCTCTCTCTCTCTCTCTCTCTCTCTCTCTCTCTCTCTCTTCCTCTCTCTCTCTCTTCCTCTCTCTCTCTCTTCCTCTCTCTCTTCTCTCTCCCCCTTCCCATCCCCCTACACCCCTTTTGCCCCTTGGGTGAGGGCGATGTTGGGGATGCTCTTACTTTCCCTTCAGATAGAAGGTGGTGGATTGCCTTTGGCAATCTTTGCCACAACATTGTTTAACAAGACCAGCTCTTGACAGGTCCATGCCAGTATAGGCATTCTCCTCAAAGGGCATGCGGCACCTGTAATACCTACCTGCCCCATTCCTTTCCAGAAGAGGACACCACATCTATGCTGTTTGGCCACTTCAGTCTTGTCCCACAAGCAGACACCAAATCTACAGTACATGCCTGCTCCATTTCTGACATCAAAGAGCACTCACATCTAGAGTACATGCCTGCACCAGAAGAGGATATCACATCTATGGTTCATGCCTGCTTTTGCCATTTTCCAGAATAGGACATAACATTCACAGTACATGCCCGCACTAGCCTTCTTCTCAAAGGGTATGCCACATCTATAGTACATGCCCTTTTCCAGAAGAGGCACAACATTTCTCAATATATATATACTTCTCTAGCCCTAGCCTGAAAGTGCACTCCACACCCATAGTACATGCCTGTTCCGGCTCCTTTCCAGAAGAGCCACAACATTTATGAGTACATACCTGTCAGGATCTTGCCTCGAAGCACACTCCACATCCATAGTAAGTGGGTGCCACATCTAATTAGAAACCCACTCTAGTCCACTGCTCGAAGAGGATGCATTATCCCAGAGTACCTGCTTTTCAAACGTGCCTTCTCCGAGTGCTTCACTGGGCAACAGTTTTGTTCTTTGAGTGGTTGGTGTGGAACGTCTCTCTGAAATAGACAAAATACAGTTGCAATGACCCCTCAAATAATCCCATCTGAAGACTGTCACAAGAGGTGTATCAAACATAACTCTTTCCATATTCCTCTTGCTGTGCTTACACCCTCTGTCCAAATCTGAAAGGCATCGGACGATCCTGAGAAAAGCTTTACCCTTTTAGAAGTTTTTCTTCTCTCTTATTTAACCACTGACCTGTTAGGTCTTGTCCTGATGATGACCTACTAAGTAGCTTGATAGAGCTGAAACCTCATCCAAGTCCACCCCCAGCCCTACTGTTTTTGTACTGAGATTGTTTGGATGAGTTGCCTTTGCCAAAACTCTCTCTTAAAATATTAAGTCAGCATTGGAGGTTTTTATTAAATGTCTTGGCCGTTGCATCAACAGCGTCTCACTTAGCACATTATTGTTCCAGTAGTAGTAACACCTCTTTATCCGGTTAAATAAATAACCATAAAAAATATAAAACAGATGAGATCACATAAAACATACAAATCTGCTGTGGCAGAAAAAGTGCATAATACACAGATCGTAAGCCATAATCAGAAGAAATAACAGGCACAGTTACTGCATATGCCAACAACAATACAATTGTTTGATTAGTGTAAACAGGCTAACGAAAGACCCCATAGATCTTGACCATGCTACTCAGAAAACGACCCATATATATGCAAGTGTGCATCTCCCCCAGCATGAAGAGGAACACCATTGCTGGCCCAACATGTGAAAACAAACTGGGTGTCTCTCAAGATGGGAAGCTGGAACTTTTTCCTTGGAGGGGTGTATAGGTTATAGAACATTAAAACATGTATCATGGTCTGAGCTGAAACATTTTCACATTCACAAGGACCTGAAGGTCCATCAGCGGCCCAACCTTTGGGAAAACTGACCAGTGGGAGGAAAAAGTTCAGTCTGAACCTGGATAAAAGCTGGCAATGGCAAACATTGTTGCCCAGGTCAGGTATGGTTCTAGGAAGTGAACCGTTTTGATCAAATAATAAGCTTGAATAGCTGGCTTACATAATTGCTGATTCTCCATAAAGGCAGAAAGCCGAGATAAAAAAAATGCTGTTTATCCTATAGGTAGTCCGCCTTGACAGTTTCCTCAGACTGTGTAAAAAGGCTGGTATGGCCCACAGATTTCTGGGAGAGTTAAAACACAAAATGAAATATTGTGATTAGTCTGCGGTAATTCTTCTGATACAGATTTTGGTGTGCATTATAACACATCAGCAACAATTGAGCTGCAGTACTAAAACCAAGCATACAGCAGACTAAGCACAATATTTTCTGATGTGTTGTAACTCTCCCAGAAATCTGTATTTCAAGGATGCCGTAGCCTCATCAACAAAACCAGTTACCTTGTTCGCGCCCAGGCCTTTATGATGTCTTTTTCAAACTTATATTCATAAATTACTGTCGTGAGATATGTTACTGTGTTTCACCTTCTGGGACTGGGAGAGATGGGATGCTTGCAATATTTCAAACTAAATGTATGATTTTCCCTCCAAATAATTTCTAGGGAGTCATTGTTTCTATAATCAGTTGTGCTCGCACAGACTCCCTTATTAGAAATGCAATCGTGCTCTGTTGTTTCTAACATTATTTCCTAAAGTAGAGTACCACATCAATGAGAACATGCCTGCTCCAGCCTCTCCTCAATCCTTTCCTCGAACAGGATACTACAGCTATATTACAAGCCTGCTCCAGGCGTCTTCTCAAACGTGACACCACATCTATGGTTCATGCTTGCTCCAATCCTCTCCTAAAATGGAACAACACATCTCCAGTACATACCTGCACCGGCCTCATTCTCTGCTCCAATCCTCTCCTAAAATGGAACAACACATCTCCAGTACATGCCTGCACCGGCCTCATTCTCAAAGTGTACTCTACTTAGTAAATGCCTGCGGCAACCCTGTCCTCAAAGGTCATTCCACATCTATGATAATATGCCTTTTCTGTTCCTCTCCTAGAAGAGGGCCCCATATCTACATGCCTACACTAACTCATATTCAGAAGACGACATCATACCTTTAAGTACATGCATTCTCCAGCCTCCAAACAGAAGAGGATACCACACTCCTGGGTACATGCCTACATCAGCCCAGAAGATGACCTCATACCTCTGAGTACATGCCTTCACCAGCTTAAATTCAGGTGACACTACCACATCTCTTAGTACATGCCTATTCCAGCTCATATTCAGAACAGGACACCATACCTAGGAGTACATACCCACACCAGCTCACATTCAGAAGAGGATACCATACCTCTGAGTATGTACCCTCACCAGCTTACATTTAGAAGTGGACATCATGCACCTGAAGACATGTGAACCCCTAGGAACATGCCTACATCAGCCCAGAAGATGACACTATTCCTGTGATAACATGTCTAACATGCTTATGTTCAAGAGAGGGCACCACATCTCCGAGTACATGCCTGCTCTAGCTCATATGAAGTAGAGGGCACCATAACTCTGGGTACAGGTCTACACCAGCCCACATTGAGAAATTCACACCGTTATGTTCTGTTACTATGCTTGTTCTATTTTTTTGTTTTCTTTAGCAGTGTTGTGTGTGTGTGTGTGGCAGTTACTGTGTTACCCGCCACTGAGCACATCTTCCAGGGCTGCTTCAGTAAACTTACTACAAAGTAGCTGAAAAGTGTTACATCATCTTTCTACAAGAACCCCAGCCCTCAACCTGAGCTGGCCAGTCCACTTTTTAGGTTCCAATGTAAGCGTATGGCCTCTTGTATATTAAGTAAGTATACTTGTACTGTGGGCTTAAAGCCATTTCATTTGTTAATGTCTGTGTCATTTACAAATCCTGGCTTGCTAGTGGTCTGTCATGTCTATTTGACCCTCCTTTTTAGGTTAAGCGTAAGCTTATTGCCTTTTGTATACTTGTACTGTCGGCTTAAAGCCATTTCAGTTGTTCATGTCTGTGTCATTTAAAAATCCTGGCTTGCAAATGGTCAGTCAGTCATGCCTTTTTGTCCCTCCTTTTTCTCTTTGGGAGCAGGGACCAACTACTGAATAATTATGCTTTGTTGTGCTCATCTGTTCTTTGAGGGACATTTTTTCTCTTTGTTTTCTGCTCCTGTTCGGTGAAGCTTCCCTTTTTAGTTGCAGAGCATTCTTGCTCTCAACTTAGCTTTAAACAAAGCTGTAAATCAGGCTGCTATCTTGGTCACATTTGCTCTTCCTTGCTTTGCACTCTCTTTTGCTGCTCTCCCTCAGCTGCCTCACTCCCACCCTTCCTTGGTTTGTATTCTGTTCACTGAATGTGCCTGCCTAGTGAGTTTATCTAATTACTTGCTCGGTAAGTAGCTCAAACTCGACCAAAAGGTATTGGAAGCTTTACCAGCTACACTACACAAGGACATATTCATGTTTTTGTATCCCTGGCGAGATTAAGTAATGTTGAGCAGATGCCATGACTCAAACCCAGGTCCTCCGTTCCAAAGTCGGCAGCTATAGTCGTTGTGACACACCTGCGCATGAGGCATTCCAGTTCCTTTCATTGTTACAGTGTGGCATGCCGCACTTTGTTTACGTCCTCCACTTTTTATCTAATTACTTGTTCAAAGCTGTAATTGTTTAACAGTAGCGACACATAGGCACACGTGAGTGTCCTATGTCACGTGACCACCACAGATGCTTGCAAAAACTGCGCCACACTCGCAGGTCGCACTTTTAAAGTAAACGCATCAAGCAAAAGACACACAATTTAGTGTATTAATAGATATAGTGACATAAATCCATGTGATTCTGAACATGTGATCTTGAACACACCACAGTTTTGGGAAAATATTTCCATTTGAAATGGAGTCTCGTTTGTTGTGAATAAAAAACAGGCTTTCATGTGTATTTCTAGGTCCATTGAGGCGATGACATGCAAGTTTGTGTGCTGGCTAAACTAGGAATCTCCTAAGTACAATCTTTATCTTACTACAAACCGCTGTTGATAGAACCCATGCACATCTCCAGCACCTGCATTTCTGCTCTGATACAGGATGGCGGTGAGGGGTGTCGTGGGGCCCCCCGTAAGAAGGCCCCACTTTGAATTTCAGTGTCTGCTTAGCAGACACTGAAATTCGCGACGGGTGCTACTGCACCCGTCGCACACCTTCCACTCCGCCGGCTCCATTCGGAGCCGGCTTCCTCGTGGAAGGGTGTTTCCCACTGGGCTGGCGGGCGGCCTTTTGGCGGTCGCCTGCCAGCCCAGTGGGAAACCCAGAATGACCGCCGCGGTCTTTTGACCGCGGGACGGTCTTCTGGCGGTCCCAGCCAGGCCGGCGGCTACCGCCGCCGGCCGGGGTCCGAATGACCCCCTTAGTGTCTGACAGAGACTTGTAGCTGCAGATTCCTTACCTTAGAAGTTCCTGGCGTCAGCTTGGAATCCGGAACTTTTGCAGAGCAATACCTTTGTGTGTGCCATTGGGTGGCATTGTTCTGATCTGCATGGCATAGTTGGAGTCATTTGTGACATCACAGTCGCCTATAAAGGCACCACCCAGGCACCCACCAGTTCTTTTCCTTTCATGCCGGTTAGCGCAGATCTAGAATCAAGCTACCGTCTTCATTTTTTGACAGGCCTTTTTCGTCCTTTTTGTCGAAGATTTGTTCAAGTCTGTATGAGAAGGTCACCTAGGAAGACTGGGTTCAAGCCACGCAGCGCCTGCCACTGCAACATGTTGGTGACTGACCCCCATAAGGTATGTCTCTGATGTTTGGACCGAGACCACGAATCAAAGTCGTGTTCCGACGGCAGGGCCATGGTTCCGAAAGCTTTGAGGGAGCAGTTCCTGAAGCTCATGGCGACCCAGCAGTTGATATCGGTTGGTGCGACTCCTCGGAGGTCACAGTCCGGGTCGAGGAGGAGGTCACAAGACCACTCCAGGAGCCCCAAGTCCACTTCATCTCACTTGAGATCCTCTGGGTAAGAGGCACAAGAAGTCGACCAAGCGTATTTTGACCTCACCTGTCAGCAGACAAGGCAATTCAGGAACATTGACGTTCTGAGCACGGTTCCGCAGAGTCGATGCTAGGGACAACTTCGAGCCTCCCCCCGCCCCCTTTCCGGGAGCCGGAGTAACCCCTGCTCAACTCAGAGTTTTACAAGGCCATGCATCTCATATTTGAACAGGCTGCCCCGCTGGTTCGCCTTCTGGCTCAGTGGGATCGGCAGAGGCCGCATCAGGTTCCACGCCGGCGGCTTCAGCCTCAGCACCAATGGGGTCTCTTGGATCCAATATAGAATCCGGAACAACGAGGGTCCACACAGTCTGCCTCCTCCGGCGTCGTTCCCGATATCGATGCGCCCCGTGCCACCAGTCACCACCAGTGGCACGAGGCTCATTCTTATACCTGATGATCTGGAGCCGGAACGGCGTCATGCGACAACAGGGGCCAGATCATTGCCTGAGTCTTATTATGATCCGCCAGGCATTGGTGAGGAATGGGAGGGGTCTCAGGACCCTCTTGAGTTTGGATTGAAGCAAATGGACTGGTATGAGGAGTTAGAAGAAGCCAGTGGACTGGACACCTCCCCAGATACTGGCATGCTCTCACCTCCTACCGTGGATACGGAGGAGGGAGCATCTTATGCTATGGTGGTGCATAGGGCAGCTGAGGGTTTGGACCAAGATCTGCCTACGGTGCCAGTCAGGACTAACCTCCTGACTGAGGTGCTTCAGCTGGGGGTTGCCAGATCGGAACCGATGTTATCCTTTATTGAAGCCCTCACTGATCTCCTGCTGAGGACGTGGTCCAGACCTAGCACCGGGGCTCCTGTAAATAGGACAGCTAGACACCGCCATCACCCACCTCTAAATAATCCTAGCTTCCTCACCCAACATCCCACTTCAGAGAGCTTGGTGGTCCAAGCCTCCACTTCCCATGGCACCTTTCCTTCTGCTCCCCCGGATAGGGAATCCAAGAGGCTGGACCAACTTGGGAAGAAGATGTTTTGTTCCTGCAGTCTGGCATGGAGGTCAGTAAACTCCTCATGTCTATTGGGCCCCTTTTCCCATACTTTATGGGATACAGCTGTGCAAGTGCTGCCTCAGGTCCCAGAGGGCGTACAGGACACTCTCTCACAAGCAGCCTAAGATGGGAGAAATGCAGCCAAGTTTACTATTAGGTGTGGTTTGGATACGTCGCCATGACTGGCTTCGTACATCTGGCTTTTCGGGCGATGTCCAGGCAAACCTTATGGACATGCCCTTTAATGGGTCCTGCCTATTTGGTGAAAAGGCAGACTCTGAACTGGAGCATTTCAAGGATTACGACCAGGTCCTTGGGCCTCTCTGTGACCTCTTGTCAAGTGTCTGCCTTTCACCCCTCTTGAGGCTTTGGAAGGGGCGGAGTACCACGCCATCCACAAGCCAGCCACCGTCCTCTGTCAGTCCAGCATCCTGTGCGGGGATGAGGTTGTGGTACCTTCAGACCCAGAGCATCTGGCCAGAAGTCGTCCACCACTCAGCCCCCCTTCTCCACAGAGCCCACATCCTCCTAGTGTGATCCTGCAAGACCACACACCTCCAGTTGGAGGGAGGATTAAATTTCATCTCCCTCACTAGCAGTCCATAACATTGGACAAATGGGTCTTGCAGATCATGCAGAAGGGCTATTCCCTCCCCTTCTAGTCTTTCCCTCCCTCTATGCCTCCATTGAAAGAACGGCTGATGGAGGGTCATTTCATCTTGATCCGCAAGGAAGTTACAGCTCTCTTAGCCAAGGGAGCCATAGAAAGGGTCCCGATGTCAGAAGTAGGCAGTGGTTGTTTTTCCTGCTACTTTCTGATTCCAAAAAAGAACAAGGGTCTTTGCCCTATTATAAATTTGTGGGACGTCAATCTCTATTTCAAAAAGGAGAAATTGAAGATGCTCACTCTGGCTTGGGTCTTGTCTGCTCTAGACAAGGAGACTGGATGGTAGCGTTGGACTTATAGGATGTGTATTTTCACATCCCATCCTGCCTGCCCACAAGGTATATTTGCGGTTCAAGCTAAGCCACAAGCACTTTCAGTTTACTGTGCTACCCTTCGACCTTACCAGTGCCCTTTGGGTGTTCATCAAGGTGATGGCAGTGGTGGCAGCTCCTCTGTGCAGGTTGGGGGTTTCAGTCTTCCCCTATCTCGATGACTGGCTGTTGAAGGCTCCTTCACCCCAGGTGTTGTCACCCACCTTCAGGCTACGGCGAACCTCCTGCATTTGCTGGGTTTCACTATAAATGTGCTGAAGTCACACCTGACTCCCTCTCAGAAGCTCACTTTCATCTGAGCTGTTCTGGTCACAGTGCAGTTTTGTGCTTCTCCTCCTAAGCAGCGAGTCCAGGATATTCAGGTTATGATACCAATGTTTCGGCCTCTGTTTTGCTTTCACTAATGACTGAGCTGAAAACAATCTCTGGAATGCACTTCTTAGTTTAAAGAAGACATTTATTATTACTTCACCACGAGGATCCTGAGAGAGGAGATGAGTAGGTTGGAGGCACACGATTAAAAATAGTCACAGCAATGAAAGGAAAATATATATATCAAAGTGATTCTCAATTGCAATGTACACAGCAAATACATGTGATTATATTATAGCATAAATGTCAAAGCAAAGAATAAAAGTCAAAATTCATCACCGTAGGGCCTATCACTCCTCTTCATCTTTCTCATGCCTGCAAGTTGATGACTTCTGTTCAACTGCGAGAAAGAGATTTTCCACCCATACGGGACAGGTCAGGCAGCTGACGTCTGCTCCTGACTGAAGTCTCTGCAAATTCCCCTCGCTGCTGCCCAGGGACACCTTTTATCGCTTCCCCCTAATAGTCAAAACATGCTGGCTACTGTAGGTCAGAGTTGTAAGAAAGAAGACTGTCTCTCCCAAGGCTGCACTAGAGAAAAACACAAAGTATGTGCTTCCTTATCATGATTAGTGTTCGGTGAGAGAATCTACGAAAAACACAGCTTGGTTTACCATGTGGAAAAACACAGCTCATCTAAAATGTCTCAACTGCAATGTCTAGCGACACGATAAAGCCAATAGGCAGCTAAACTGAATATAAAATGTCTAATGCCACGTTAAAGCCAATAGGAAGCTAAACTGAATACAGAATGTAATGTCTAATGCCACATCAAAGCCAATAGGCAGCTAAACTGAATACAAAATGCAATGTGCCACCGGTGAACACTGAACAACCAATATGCGCAGTGGTGAAACACAAAGTCAGTGGTCAAACATCATTATTTTCACTATAGCCTCTACCCTGGATTTCGGTGATACAGACTCTGAGGCTGTTGGCCCTCATGGCCTACTGCATCCTGTTAGTCACGTATGCCAGATGGCATATGAGGGCTTTGCAGTGGGTCCTGAAGTTCCAATGGGCACAGCATCAGGGGAATCTCACTGACATGGTTCAGATCTCGGAGGGAACTGCAAAAGATCTGCAATGGTGGTTAGTGAACTGCAGTTGGGTCAGAGGCAGACTCCTCTCCCTTCTCCAACCAGATCTTACAGTAGTGATAGATGCGTCACTTCTGGAATGGGGCAGCCATCTGGGAGAGGTGTAGATTAGAGGCCTCTAGACTCCATATCAACTTGCTGGAGCTCCGGGCGACTCGACTGGCATTGAAACCATTTCTTCCTGTTCTAAAAGGGAAGAAGGTGCAGGTGTTCACGGACAACACCACCGCAATGTTGTACTGCAACAAGCAGGGCAGTGTGTGGTCATGGACCCTTTGTCAAGAGGCCCTGAGTCTCTGGACATGACTGGAACAGCAGGGCATAGCACTGGTGGTTCAACACCTGGCAGGTTCTGTGAACGCCAGGGCACTAGAACTCAGCCGTCGATGCCTAGCGGATCACGAGTGGTGTCTCCACCCGCAGGAGACACAAGGGCGCTTTCAGCAGTGGGGAGAGCCTTGGTTAGATCTGTTTGCCTCCGCAGAGAACACACAATGTCAGCAGTATTGCACATTGGAGTTTCTAAGGTGTCACTCGCACGGCAATGCTTTTCATCGCAAGTGGTGTTCAGGCCTCCTGGACGCCTTTCCGTCCATACTACTACTTCCCAGAGTTCTCAAGAAGATCAAGAATGACCAGGCCCAAGTAATCCTGGTGGCTGCAGACTGGGCACAGAGAGTCTGGTATCCTGAGTTTCTGAAAATGAGCATTGACCCTCTGATCAGGCTGCCTTTTTTGGGAAAATATTCTCTTGCAGGAGCAGGGGAAGGTTCTCCACTCGAACCTGTCAACTCTGTGCCTTCATGCCATGCATGGAGATTGAGCGGCGACAGCTGACAGCCTTCAACTTCCTCCCGAAGTCTGTAAGGTTATTCTGGCAGCCAGGCATCCCTCCAGTAAGACTGCATATGCCTGCTGTTAGAAACACTTTATATATTATTGTACAGAAAGATCTGTTGATCCTCTTTCTGCTTCTTTCTCTGACATCCTTCTTGTTATCTTATCCCTTGCCCAACATGGTTCTGCCTTGGGCACTCTCAAAGGCTATCTTTCCGCCCTATCTGCTTTTCTTCAGCTGCCCGATTAGCCTTCATTATTCAAATCTTCAGTTGTAAGTAGATTTCTTAAAGGGCTTGTACATATGTATCCTCCTATGCTCTTTGTCATCTCTCAGTGGGACTTAAATCTGGTCCTCACTTTTCTCATGTGCGCTCCCTTTCAGCCGCTGCACAACTGTCTCCTCCGGCTACTCACCATCAAGACAGCCTTTCTAGTGGCAATAAGACCTGCCAGGAGGGTGAGTGAGATGCAGGCTCTCTCATCGAAGTCGCCGTATCTCACTATGTTCCCAGACAAGGTGGTACTCAGAACTCGTGCCTCTTACCTCACCAAGGCGGTGACCCCATTTCACCTGGGTCAAAACATCACCTTGCCCACCTCTCTGCTCCATTGCATCCTTCTAAAGAAGAGGAGCGACTCCACTGGCTAGACCCAAAACGAGCATTGTCGTTCTACCTTGACCGCACAAAAGAGTTGTGGGTGGATGTCCAACTTTTTGTGGGGTACGTGGGAGCAAAGAAGGGTCGAGCAACGCAGAAATGAGCCATTTTGTGCTGGGTCGTTCTCTGCAATAAAATCTGCTACGCACTGGCCAATAAGCAGCCTCCTGAGTGCTTGAGGGCTCATTCCACCAGGGGAAAGGCTGCTACCACTGCACTAGCATGAGGTGTTCCATTGCTGGATATCTGTCAGGCAGCAATGTGGACATCATTGCACTGTTTTCAAGACATTACTGCCTGGACAATCAGGTCTGTAGAGATGGACACTTTGCCCGTTCAGTCCTGCAGGAATTTTTAGTGTAAAGAAGATCTATCTGCAGCCCACTGCTAGGTTATGGCTTGGGTATCTATTCTAAGGTAAGGAATATGCAGCTAGAAGTCTCTACATGATGAACAACTTACTTATCTTCAGTAATGCATTATCTGGTAGAGTCTCTATATAGATGCAGATTTCTTACACTAACCCATGCCTCCCCGCTCTATGGACACGTCTAATAGGGTCAGGGATTGTCCCTTTCAGGGCCCTAGTTTTTGCACAGACAACCTGTTGGTTCTTTCCGTGACTCTGTGCTTCTGGTGTGGAAGTTAGTGGAAAAGGAACTGGTGTACACATGCCTGGGTGGTGCCTTTATAGGCGACCATGACGTCACAAACTGCTCCAACGATGCTGACGAGGCCATGTGGATCCCAACGATGGCACCTGACGGCGCGCACAAAGGTATTGCTCTGCAAAAGTTCCGGATTCCAAGCTGACGTCAGGAAATTCTACGGTAAGGAAGTTGCAGCTAAATAGCGTCTCTACCAGGTAATGCGTTACTGAAGGTAAGTAACTTGTTTGACTGGCCTGCTAACGTCCGCATTCCAGGCAGCTACAAGCTGCTGTCTGCAACATCACTTCAGATTATGACACTTTGGGCAAGGGGCTTCCCAAAGAACATGCGCCCAACTGTCAAGATGTTCTTTCCGCCGGCAACCCACGGCCTACTCTGAAACAGGATGCTAAATAGCAACTTTATTATTTTTTGCTGCAGATAGAGGAAGAAAGTAAGTGGAAGTGCTTTAGTTATATGCAGGGCCACTGGAATTATGTGGCAAGAAAAGACCAAATTATGAGGCTGGGTTAACCAATTTATGTGCTAAGAAAAGTCCTGTTATGAATTTACAGCACCAGTAGGCCTAACTCAAGCAAATGAGAGACCTATTGCATTGCAAATTCTTGTTTAGTCTCCTGCGGTCCTCTTCCAAGCCAGCCATTCTTCTGCGACCTTCCGTCTGGCGTGCAGCCGCCATGACCGAAGCATTGCAAGTTTCTGTTGGATTGACACCAGGGCATTTGGTATCAGGTGTGCGCTTCCTCAGTTCCTCAGAAATTGAACTGGGAGCGATCTCTGAATTTATCTCGGGCCCCGGGCACCACCCGTGAGACGCTGGACGGGAATTTCACAGTCTTGCCAAAGGCAATGCGTCACATTACAGCTTTGTCAAGGTGCTGCATAAGCGGTAGCATGTCATTGGGAAGACTGTCGAAGGGTAGGAGGGGGGGGGAGAGGGGGAGGGGGGGTCACACTGCGTGACCTGATTATTCCGCCGTATTCAATGCTTCAAATCAAGTATTCCCATTATGGACTGACTTCTTCCAACCCCAGAGGCAATAGATTCATTCAGCATATTAAACAACATAAAAAGAAGAACGTGCGTATGTGTGTGCGTGGGTGCATATATATATGACCCTCGAACTACTGTGACAGATACTTATATGCTTCGACACACAGGTTTTTATTTTTTAATAAGAAAGCACAAACTCATTTGACTGAATCTCTGGGTTACTGTGTGGCAGTGCTTTTAATGGAAACAAATAAGTGCAGGTACTCATCAATTTGATCTAGGGGCGGGACAAGGGGAGGGGCATGATTATACAGAAACATCTGTCAGGTATTCCTTTTTCCTTTCATTACCCTTGTTAATAGTCTCAAATTTTCTGTATATTCAAATTCCCTCTGCACAAAGCATACAAAGGCAATTAATAGCCTCTCTCCAACTATGACCCTCTCAAACGTGTAAGCATCCCGTTGCATAGAACAAGTAAGCATGCACACACAAAGCACTCCTCAAATTATCTTCAAAATACCTGAGAATGTCCCCATTCTCTCTCGATCACTTACCCGCTCTCACACAAAAGCAAACATTTTTATAATACTTAGCTCCCACAGCTTTCCTCTTTTCGACTTTGAGCAGACTGCTTCGACTTCCACTGCGTTCACAAATTCATACCTGTGATTTACAGTGCACGGTGTGACTGGACCCGGTCCTGGCGATTTAAGCGTTATACTGATATTTCCAGCACGTTGACACCGTAACATAATACAAACGAACCGTTGTTGAATAATCCAGCAGTAGCTCTGCATATGGCTACATTAGCACTTTGGCTGTCAGAGTGGCGTCCAGACAGGCTCATCCATAGCAACAGTAGTACCAGTGAGCCTTCCAGTTGTGGGTAGCGGTACTCTCCCTGGTAAAAAAGTGACAGTATTCAGGAGGGTAAAAATAAAAAGGGCCGGTACTCAGTACCTGTGAGCATCGGCCCATTGAAAGCACTGCTGTGTGGGTTTTTTTTTGTTTCTTGAGCGGCCTTCTGCTTTTCTGCATAGAATTACTGGTAAGTTATAATGACACATCTTATTACTTTCTTTCACATACGTACTGTTTTGTGCTACACAGCAATAATGTGTGCTGCACAAACCTTTTCCTTAACACCTTCAAGCCCTTTCACCAGCCCCTGGGGAGTACTTAATGAAATGTCCAGAGCGACTAGAATGTTTCTCAAACTGTATTTTCACTTTGGAAGATGAGAATCGGGAATTTTTAACTACTGTAAGGAAAACAAATTTTAACTCATATTAGGTCTTGAAGGGTTGAGAATATACAATCAAATGGAAAAAGATCAGGACCGCAGAAGAATCGGCTGGATACAAGATTGAACTAGAGGGTTTAGACATTAACTTTAGAGCAATAGTTTGTGTAACTATTGACTGGTTCAATTTTTTGCCACAGAAAACACCCTAGTAATGATTCTATGGAAGACTATGCGGTTACTTAAAAAAAGAAAAAACTTGCAATGAAGTGCAGATTTGGTACCTTAAACATCAATAGCTCACTTGTGACCAAATTATTATGCATACTACTAATCTGCAAATTCAAACTAGATTATGGTTCAAAGAGGATTTTTTTTTGATGAAATCATTGCCATTATCAAGAAATGTGTGTGCAAAAAAAGTGGCACAGTAGACCGAGAAAATGATTGGGCACAGATAGCGTGGAAGTGCACCAGGGATTGGTTGGTCCTGATTATTAACACTTCTAAACGTCTGGCTGATTCTATAACCATCCAAATCAGTGCAATAGAAAACACCTTGAAGACCACAGTTACTATACAGCCTTTAAGAGCCGCCTGTCAGAGATCAATGCTGAACTTAATGAGACAAAATAATTTTTGACTCAACAAAAAATCACTAAACTTCAGAAGGACATCGTGAAGTTCAGCAGAGAGAAGGTCTAGCCCTACATAAAAGAGGATTACGATACAGACAACCAATCCCGATCATCAGATGAATCCACCTCATCAAATAAAAAAACAAGTACTTACAGTAGTGGATCTTTATCTGATGGATGGAGCACAGATGAAAACCAACCACCACCATTCTTCCACAATCCGCCTTACCCCGTTAGTCACCAAATGGCGTGGCAACCTCCCTATCCATTTTTTCAGAGGAAGAGGCAGAAGGAGAGGAAGAGGCAGACATATCCAGTGGTCCCGAGAGGAACCCCAAATGGTAACGAGGAGCCAAGTAAGAAACCCCTGGCGAGAACTTAGTTGTAAATCTCTCTTCCAAACTACTCACGGAGGACAAAGTCAATGTACTAAATAAAGGCCTGGAATTTGTGCCTACCCCTAAGGAGGATTTGTTTTCGGTTACATTCTGAACTAGCCAAATTCTTTTGCAAAATTCGACTACACTTCTTTTTCCAGGAGAGACAGACTGATTCACAACCAGACGATTCTGGTTTATGAAAACCATCTACGTTTGTTCCTCCTTCCATTTCTATGCCGAGTGAAGATTTGACTTTTGAAAAGGCAGTACTAGCTGACTTGGACCAACTGTGTCCCAAACAGGTTTACATTAATACACCTACTAAAGAGAAAAAAGCATTACATTCCTTAGCAGCAGACTATTAAACAAGCCGATAAAGGAGGCGCCATTGTTATTTTTAACTCTGCTGACTATAGACACAAATATTTACGTCTTCTAAGTGATTCTACTTATTATGAAAGAATAAGGAGCGATCCTACTGGAAGATTACAACTCCAGATTAGGTGTCTAATTGAAGAAGCTAGAAATAATTAGTGGACTTCTGCTAATGAAGCTGAATTTCTTGATACCCCCCCCATCCCCGGACTCCGGACTTTTATTGTTTACCAAAGATTCATAAGGGGAAAACACCTCTGCCTGGGCGCCCGATAGTGTCCGGCCAGGGTTCAGTTTTAGAACCTTTATCTGTTTTTTGCGATCATTTCTTGCAACCTTTGGTAAAGAGATCTTCGACTTACTTACAAGACACAAAAGACATCCTAAATTTGATTGAAGTTATTAATAGCACTGGTGAGGTACAAGGAATCATCACCTTAGATGTCGAAGCATTGTACACTAACACCCCCCAAGAAGCTACTTTACAGGTTGTGGAACCTGCTCTTCTTGAATACCAGATCCATTATCTACTCCTGTTTGCTTCATTATCCAGTGCGCTACACTGGCTCTAACAGAAAACTATTTTCAATTTGAAGATCAGTTTTTTCATCAGATTAGAGGTACATCGATGGAGAGCACGTTCGCTCCTAGTCTGGCATGTCTATATATGTATGATTTAGAAAAGAAGCATATTTTACCTTTGACTAACCCCTTTTATAACTACATAAGATTGTGGCGACGGTACATCGACGACATCTTGATTATTTGGCAGGGTCCACTGATCGCGACCAATGAGTTTGTTGCTTGGATTAATACCATTGATCCCTTTTTGAAATTTACTTAGGCGTGTCATCCACCCATCTACCTTTTCTGGATCTCTTGATAACCATTAACGGTGGCAAACTGTCTACTACCATTTACCACAAACCAACAGACCCAAATAGCCTCTTGTTATACGAGAGTCACCACCCGAAATCTCTACGAGATAACTTACCTGTCGGACAATTCTTGCGGTTGAGAAGGAATTGTAATACCTCCCTTGAGTTTGATCGCCAGGCTGATGTGCTTCAAGCAAAACTCTACGGACGACACTATCCCACACGAGTTGTAGATCAAGCACCTAAACGAGCGAGAAATAACCATCGGGAGGCTTTGCTGGAAACTATTGTCAAACCACCCCAGACCAGATTAACTTGTGTGTCTACTTACATCCCCTTATCTAACCACATCAAAAAACTGATCAATAAAAGATGGTCTATACTAACTAGTGGCGGTGTGCAAGTTCCCAGACCATTGTATGCCTACAAACGCTCTGCAAACATTAAGGATATTGTGGTTCACACTCGCCCTCGCAATTCCTCGTCTACTTCCACCCAGAGGACGCTATGGGGACTACCTCCAGTGGTGGGGCACCACCCTTGCGGCCATTGTAATGTTTGTTCACTTACAAGACATCTCACAACAGTGAATTTAGACACCATTGGTACTTGGCAACTTAAAAAACATACCAACTGTAACACCAAGAATTGCATATACATGATAACATGTCCATGTGGGTTGCGATACATTGGTATGACAACACGTCCAGTGAAGATACGTATTAATGAACACAGAAGCAATATTAGGTGTAATAGGATTACAACCAAACTCTGTGGACATTTTTTAGATACCCACATACCCCAGATGATTTATGGTGGATGATTTTGGAAGCACCCAATGTTCGGTCCAATGACCCCAAGTTTTTATTCAGAACTGAACAAAGATGGGTATTTAAATTATAGACCAATGTATGGGGTCTAAATGATGAGATACCATGGTCACATTTGTCATGACTTCTCTAACTCCACCTCAATGTAGGTTAACCCGTGATTTTACAATACTGATTTCTTTTGTATAACCCGTTGAGGACTGATTAAACGTAGTCATTTTTTCTATGTATTTCACTACAACTTTTCATTTTTATTATATTTTTGTGTGGGCATTATTAACATTTATATTGCCTAATATTTGCTGTACAACTTCATTCTCTTTAGGATTGACTTCTTAGCCTTGAAGCATTTTTGCCATTGAATCCTCCTTTTGTTTCTATTATTGATTTCACTAACCAATTTTTATTATATTTTTGTGTGGGCATTATAAATTTTTTATTGCCTAATATTTGCAGCACAACCTTATTCGCTTCAGGCTTGTCTTTCTAGCCTCGAAGCATTTTTGCCTTTTTATCCTCTTTTTGTTTCTATTATTGACTCCTCCCGGAGCCGTGTGTCTGTGTCCTTCCTTTATTTTGATTATAAGCACTTTGACGCGTACACCGGAAGACGTCTTGCTTCCGTGTTTTTAAAACGCGTATATACAGCGTCTCCGACTGCGTTTCCCTGTCATTTGACGGGAGCGCACACCGGAAGGTAGGTCCACCATTCAGGACCATGGACTGAATTGTAAGTACGCGCAGTAGTTTTTTACCTAATTTTTTACCGATTTGTGAATACAGATTCGGCATTCATTAGTCTGGGCACGTTTGGATGTATGTTTTAACAATTAACTTTTGAAACAATGACTACTTTCCTGACATCTTTTTGTCGACTATACCTGAGTAAATTGCTCTCAGCTAGTTTGATTCATCATATCATTGTTGCAGTTTTTCTACATACCTGTGGTTGAGCTCACTGCATATTTCTGAGTTGATATTGATTTATGACTAATATGTTCAGTGTCCTTTCTAGTCCTGGGGTTGCGCTTTCCATGGAGCTACATCTCTAAGTTGGGGATGGTAAGCATATATTTTTATATGGTTCCCCTTGACTACTCACTGTATTAATTTGCACTATTGATTTTCACTTAATTTGATGCAATGTTTTTCTTATTATTGTCTTCTAAGGCGACCTTTTTCCGTGACATAATCAGTAGATTAAATGTAAGTGACTGGTTTTTGATAATTGTTAATTGGAGAAGCTTATTTTTGGTCCTGATGAAGCGTCGATGGATCCTGATGGACCACTAGACGTGAAATATGTCGACCCCATATTAAGAGGCACCACAGAGTTTGTGGTCCTCTTGTTGTGCTTTGAAAGTTGTTGAGCATTATACTCATTTCTTACTTTCATTTTTGTTTTTAACCTTGGTCTTCATTTCTTCTATACTGATTAAAATTATGATGTGATTGAGAGATGAATAACTAATTTTAACGTCTTTCTTTTGGCTCTCCCATTTGTACTGGCGGTCAGTATAGTCCGCATCTATTAGCCATCTTAAGAAACAATACGGTTTAGAGCCCCCATTAGGGGAGCCTGCCAGGCATTGCAGTGCCGGCCTGGCGTGGAGCATTTCCCGATGATGATGCCAGTCATCCATTGTCATGCGTGAGGGCTTTTTTTGTATCTGGAACAGTGTACCTTGGTTTTGTTCATTACTAAGTTGGGAGATTGTACACTGGACCATCAACCTCCCGGTCCCTCCCCCCTTTTTTGTTTTGACAGAGAAAATTAGTCTGTTCGGAAAATCTCTTGAGGAAAAAAATGCTTGTTGTGGAAGAAAGATGTTACAACATCTAATTCTGATACAGAGAGGAAACCTTTGGATTACAACAAACGGAGACCTAATAAACCCAAAGACTTCAATACTGGTTGTTACAGTTTTGGTACAAAGACCATTTTGACCACAATGAAAGTTGTGCTAACAAAGATGTGCTAATTGCGCATCATAAGCCATTATGCTTAAGTTTGTAGGAAGACATGTTATTCATCTAGTATTAAGTTTGTTGTGGACAATTTAAGTCTGGAATTGTCTGGTGGTGAAATCATACTTGGTAGTTTTGCTTCACATATTATGGGCGGCCCAGAATCACCTTACAAATTTCTGAAAAAAACACTTCAGTTAAATAATTTTGTGTGTGTGATTGGTAAGGTGTTAGAACTTATGGACATTTACCTAGAACGTTTCTTTGGTGAAACCATTCTCATGACAGGGTGCAGAACACTAACCTGAGGGTTTAGAGGTAAAAAAAGACAGGTAAAGCAAAGGGGTAGCTGAAAAAGGTACACCCGTTTTAAGGTGGAAAAAACAATGTGCACTAGGAATTACATTTGACCACAACAGTAAAGATCAAGTTTTGATGATCAATGACAGCATTGTCTCGAGCGGTTTTGGAATTGAGGGGGTGTTCCACACAAAGCAATCCTTAGATGTAATGGCATACCTGTCTCCCACAAGATGATGAATATACAATTGAAGGTGAGTAAGGAAGTTGTGTTAAAACTCAACAAATTAGAACAATGATTGCATATGCCAGTAGTTCTGGCTTATGAATGAAAGAGCCCTTTGTGTCACTCGTGTTTAGACATTCAATGAGTCATCATATTTGCACACTGTCACTTATCTTTGCACTCATGCATCCATTCATCCAACCATTGGCTCTTTCTTGTACTCAGCCTCTTACAGAAGCACAATAAAACACACATAAATACCAGCATATGCAAGATAAATTAAAAGACTTCAAGTAGAATAAGGAAAACATGCTGCCATCTAAACACGGCAGGAACTTACTTGCAATAATGAAACTAAATATAACAGCTGATGTCCATCTTGTAGAAACAACATATGTAGTCCATAGTTGGTTTAAAGTCCACATTAAGAAGCTATGTGTTAGCCATCTTGGAACGGTAAAACGATACACTGTAGACAACAGGATTCCACAAAGGTTGCTTGGTTTAGAGGAAGTGGTCACATGGAATGTGATACACTGCAGATGAAAGGGCAGAATGCAAGCGTTCCTTCAGCACTGCCTAGAGAACTTTGGCATTTGCTTAAGAACACTTCAAGAAAAAAGACAAGGATCAAAATAACTGAAAGGGGAACAATTAATGAAGGAAAATGAAAACTGGAAGACTACTCAGTCAGCTCTGACATTGAAGGGCATTAATTTTCAGGTGGATGAACACGTGATCAGAAACTGCAGTCAATCACATGGCAAGAAAGTCAATGACTGATGTGGACTTAACCATGGACCATTTAGGTGTCGCCAGGGGTCACAGCTGCGGCCCCTGGCTTGCCCTTTGTGACCCCTGGCACTGCTTCTGTGACCCCTTGCTTAAGAGGTGGTAAATTCAGTGCCAGGAACACAGTGTCGGCTCCTCCTTATAGACACCTGTTGGGATTCTGCTCTTTGTTTTCTGTCAATTTTTTATTACACTAGTAGTGAATAACAAACATATTAGTCAGTTCAGTTCATAATCTTTATTCGGCTATCCCAACAGTAAGTCATAAAAGCACATAACCAATAAAATACAACAGTAACTATAAGACAATAAATCAATAAGACTCATAAAATATTTAAGGTAATAAAATATATAAATTGTCGTGCTGCCTTCTGTCACCATTTGCAAAAATACAGTAGGTACTTTAAACAAGTTTTTAAAGTGCAATAAGGATCTTCCTAACATGTATGGCTTTTAAGATATAATGTGCCACCCTACAGCATATATTCGGGGAGTCCAAGGCTAACAGGAATTCCGTTGCATCCTGATGTGTTCTTAAATTAAGTTCATTAAAAAGCGGTTTGAGGTAGAGGATTCTAACATGTTCATAGAATTTACAGAATAAGACAAAATGCAATGTGCATTGTTTGCTGACTCCATCACAGTGGCATCTAGCTGACTCTTGCGGGCAATGCCTAGTTTGGGGAAATGCTACTAGGTGGTGTGCAATGCCCAGTCTTAGTCTAGTTAAAACAAACCGGTGCTGCATGTTGGTGACTATGGAAAGGTAGCCAAACCTACTTGCATCCAATGAGAAAGACAAGTAAAAGCCAACAGTGGTTTTAGTGGATTCAGTTAACTTCCTATCATCCGCCTTATATTGCATAAATGTGTCCTTAATAAAAAAATTTAGACAGCACGTCCTTTGGTTTAGGTTTTGTAGATCTATTAAAAACAGATTTAAAAGAGGAATCAATAAAAGCTAGCCATGGTATACTCATTGCATTATCCAATTTCATACAGTTTACTATGAGTTCTTTTGTAAAAACAGTGGCTTCCTTAGACCATATGCTGTGCCATAAAAGCAGAGGTCTCACCTGTAGCACATCTTCCAAATATTGTATACCCATTTCTTGATGTGTAATTCAGTTAGAGGCTGAGGTGGGTAAACACAGCATATGTTTCAGAAAACAGTTCTCTAGTTGTAGGGGAGCGCTCTTAGTGTATCCCCACACCGTGCACCATCTGCTACTGTGGAAACAACTCTAGCCCTGTAAATGTTCAACATAGTGCCTATGGGACAACTCCCTAGTTTACTGGCAAATCTAAATATAGCTCCTGAATTCTTTCTTAGCTTGTCCCTACCTGAACAAACCAGCTGATCCCTCTGCCCATTACTGAGAACAATACCCCCACATAGTTAAAGCAATTGACAGTACTAATTTCCATGTTCTCAATGTAGAAACTCCTACATTTCTTTACTTTCTTGCCAAATGCCATAGTACATGTTTTAGATTTGTTAATTATCATACCCCTTGATGACATGAACTGTTCATATCTGCACATTAACTTCTGGAGCCCCATGGGTGTTCTGGAGATCAGGACAACATAATCTGCATAAAGTAGGGCAGGCACAGGGGGTCCGCTCACATACTGGGGATCAGCCTGTGGTCCCTGCAAATGTTTATCTACCTCGTTAATAAATTCAGAGAACAATAACAGGGCAAGGACGCAACCTTGACGAATACCTCTTCCTATCTTGAAAGAGGTGGTGCATTCTCCCAGTTGGCTGAAGCAAGCTTTGCTTGTCATATCTATATATACGAGAGCCAAAAAATTTATGATATACCTTGCAGCACCCATGTCTAATAATGTAGGCCAATGGAGGGCCTGTTCCACTAGATAGAAGGCGCTACTGAGGTCTGCAAAACATAGAAATAGAACACCTTTTGGGCCTTGGTGTACTTCCCTATAATTAAGTCTAGGTTAACACATTGCTCTATGGTACCCAATCCCTTCCTAAAACCAAACTGTCCAGGAGGCAGGATGTTATTTTATAGGACCTAATAGTTTAATCTTACCAGAATGATTCTACTAAAAGTTTTCAGGGAAGAATCCAACAATGATATTGGACGATAATTTTTAGGGTCGGCCTCATCTCCCTCCCATCTTATATATTGGTATAATAATGGAGGTGTACCAAGACAACAGAATATCCCTAGATATGGCCAAATTGTATAGTCTGGTCAGACTTGGTACCCAAAAATTTCTGTTATGTTTAAAGGCGTCCACTGGCCTGGGGCCTTACCCTCTGCACTGGTTAGAATGGCAGAATAAACCTCTTCCATGGTAATCTGTGGATAAATGGGTGGCCCCAACTCGATCTGCCCAATTAAATCTACTGTCACAGTCCCTTCCTTGAAGACCTCTGAATAGTGGGCCACCCATGTTGCATAAGGTACACTAGATCCCAAATCTGGTGGCGCCCATTCTGAGAGGAAGGGGGCATTAATTGTTTCCCAAAACAATTTAACGTTGTTAGTTTCCGTCACCAGGGCTAATTTAGACCATGCCTCTTCCCTTAGTTCTTTCTTCCTTTGCTCCTGTGCCTTCTTATATTCTTCTCGGAGTGACTTAATTACTATCAAGTCTCTGGGTGTTGTCTGAAGGGCTAATTTAAGATTCCCCCTGGCTTTTGTGCAGGCGTGATTGAACCACCTCTTTTTATCCTTAGGCTGCCTATGTTGAGGGTTTTGGGTCAGGAGCCCCTGTATATAAACAGCAATTATACTAAAGCACCTTAGTAGCATTGGTGCTTTGATATCCTCCTGTAAGCAATAACCAATTTCTTGCGGGTAACCACCTATGACATTCCGCAGAAAGTCAACAGGCTCAATATCTTCCCATTTCCGTCTCACCCCATTTTCTCTATGTACCTCATCCTGATTAGGGGTAGTATAAAACACATCCCTTGGCCCCCCCCAAAAAAGACTGGGAGAAAGATCAGATCATGATCACTCGGGAGGGTCAGCTCCGGATAAGGTGTGTCACAACCATTTAGTGCAAAGGATGACACAATAATATGGTCTATAACCGAGGATGATTTGGGACCCCTATGAGTTATCTCCGTGCTTACATTCCATAAGCGTTAAATCAAATGTGGACAACATCAAATTAAGGGCCTCCCCATACTCATTGTGGCAAAAATGGTCAAACCCTGCCCCATCAGGGGTGGTAAACCCACAGGACCGAGAAAGGGTGCGGAGGCAAGGCTGGATATTAAAATCCCCAGCCCAGAATTTAATGGGATTAGTGCAGTTAGGGTGTAAAAAAAATTGTTTAAACTTTGGTCCAGGGTGTGAACAACCCTACAGCGAGTGGCGTCAAAAACGATATAATAATTAATTATGGCCACATCAGCCATATTCTTATGCTTAAGCCACAGCAATTGGAAGTGTGCGGACTCCATGTAAGTCTTTTTTACCACTACAGGGAGTTTATTAGAGATAAGCACCAGGAGCCCCCCTTTGGCCCTCCCAGGTTGTGATGGTGTAGCTGGCAGGAGGTGTGAGGTAAATCTGCGCACATAGACAGGTGAAATGCACCAAGTTTCTTGGATGCAAACCACGTCTAACTTGCTAATTATTGAGCCCCACTTTTCTGTCTCAATTTTACCACGTAGACCCTGTACATTCCACGTTGCAAAATAGTGGCGCCCTTTAGAGTTGTCGACAAGCACCTGAATCCGTGGATCCTCCATTCCGAGGGTGGCTGCTTTTTGAGCTACTTCTGTCGGTTCCCCATCCCCATTGTGGATTGTATCCTCAGCATCCATACCATCTGTGTACACTAAGAACGACTTGTTGGGGCTCACGACCATCTTAAACTTGACAATTCCCTCAATACAAACCCTTATCGTCTAACTGTCTACAGAACCCTTGTATGGCAGTCATTCATTATCTGCCAGTGAACTTAATGCCTTGGATTTATTACTTAGCGGTAACTGGGAGGTAGAATATAAGTTATCAATACATTCGGAAGCCTGGGTGTGCAGAGGTAATCCATGGCTGCATATGGAGCGAGTGTCTGTATCCTGGCTGTCCTGGTTGCAAGTGTCTATAGAATACACCTAGCGGGAGCAGTTCTGGGGTGTTTCCAGCTTGGGGGCGAAAAGAGGCCCTGGACAGGATATCCCTCACCAGCCGAGGATTTCTAAAATTGATAATTATACCCCTAATGTCTTTCCCTAGGGGGCCCACTCGCCCTTCTCTCCGTGTTAGAATTATCTGGTGAGCATGGTTAATTGAGAATAAATTGTTCTGCACTAGCCAATGCATAACCTTATTCTTCAGGTCCCCCTGTTGCTCATTCTAGTCAGGCCGTTGAGGGGGCACATTGGCCATAATAATGACATAAGGGCAACACTCTGGAGGTAGATTAACAGTAGGCAGTTCTTCTCTCATATGTAGGTGGGCAGACCCGCTCTTCTGGGGGTTCAGGGTGAATTGTTCAGATGCTTTGGGATTCTGTATAGGTCGTAAGCCATTTGAAACGAGACCCAGTGGTCTCTTCTTAGTGACTATATGCCACCCACTAGGTTGGTCTATATTTTGGGCCTCCCTTACTAACCCTTGTATAGGTGCCCTATATCCAGTGTTCAATACAGTTCCTGGCAGATCTATAGTGTCTGTGCCCTTTGATATATGTGTAGGACCTGTCTCGTTATGGGTAGTATTGTGTGCCACAGGAACCTGGAGGTTGGAGGACACCATTGGTAGAGGGAGCTTCTGGCAAATTGCCAGTATGTTTTCCACCTCTCCCTCCAATTTGTCCAATTTATCATTAATAGGCTTAAGCAAGTTATCAAGGAGGGATGTGAAATCTTTCCAAACTGCAGATACCATATTTTCAAACATAATAGGGCCCAGGTTACTATCAGCCCCCCTTCTGCACCTTTTTTCCTTTTTACAGTGGGTGACTGGCTTGCTGGTGTAGGGTTTATGTTGGATGGGGTCCTAGGCTCTATCAGGGCATCCCCGTTCCTCATGACCGTTGTATCTGTTGTGAGATGAATATCGGGTGCATATTCGTGGGTGCAAGGGTACCCTCTAATCCATCTCCCAATCCTGCTGCCCCCAAGGATAAACGCTTTTCGGCGAGGTCAATCGTGGTACTGCAAGGTTCCATATCTGCCATCTGTCCCCCCACCTTCCTCTTACCCATAGTTTGGATTTTGTGTTACCACCTCCTTGGATAGGCAACTTCTATCAGGGGTTGGGGGGATTACCCAATAGCGTAGTCCAATGGGGCCAGAGCTCCCAAGTTTGCAGGTCTATACTTATTTAAGTTATCAAAACTTCCAGATAAGTGACTGAAGAGATTTCTAAAAGCCAATAAATGTATAAGAATGAAATGCATAAAAAGAGAAAAGGTCACTAAACCAAGAGGGCAGGCCCAGCCCAGCCTCTGTTGGCTGCTGAATGGCACAGACAGGCCAGATCTTGGCCTGGTCTTTGCCCCGGGCACGCGCCCCGGCGTGTTCCGCGCAGCAGAAGCGCAAATCCCAATTAAAGTGTCTTGGGCGCGGCAGAGCGTCGTGGGTGGCCTCCTTCCTCTGGTCTCCTGGGAGGTTTGGTTCAGCTCAGCCTTCTGCCCCGTGTCTATGAGCAGAGTGATGCGCGCAGCAGAAGCGCGAGTCTCAATTAAAGCGCCTTGGGTGCGGCAGAGCGTTGCGGGCGGCCTCCTCCCTCTGGTCTCCTGGGAGGTGTAGTTCAGCCCAACCTTCTGCCCTGTGTCAATGAGCAGAGTGATGCACGCAGCTGAAGCCCCAGTCTCAAAGCGCCTTGGGCACGGTAAAGCGTTGTGGGTGGCCTCCTCCCTCTGGTCTCCTGGGAGGTGTGATTCAGCCCAGCCTTCCGCCCATGTCAATGAGCAGAGTGATACATATTAGTCACTACTAGTGTAATAAAAACGTGAATATGCCCTTCAATGGCAGCTGCAGTAAGTAAAATGCTTTTAAATATATGTGCTTGCAGGTGAGAGTGTGCTTATGTGAGAGTGTGTGTGTGTGTGTGTGTGTAAATGTGAATTTGGATGTATGTTAAAGTATGTGTCTGAGTGAAAGTAGAGGTCTAAGGGCACGTGATGTCACATCCGCTACCCCTGGCATTTTAGTAAATCGACGTCCATGAACGTAACCATGGCCTGCAGTATGCTGTCAAGGATGGAAGCAGAGTGTAAGGGGAAGACCAACAGAAGAAGACTGGATCACAGTCCCTCTAAATATCCCTAGGGATCTATCTATCTATCTATCTATCTTATTTAATGATTTTATCCTTACAAGATCTTGAGAGACAGCTAAGCCTGTCAAGCCTTCCGAAAGATTCTAGCAAGAATTATGACAGTGGGAATCTTCGACCCCTAGTGTTTGTCAGGTAACCAATACCAAAATCCTTCCTTACTACTGTATTTTTTGAGGTTCCATGTAACAAAGTACCTCTCCCCAGGCTTTAACACAATACACAATCTTATGCCTATTGACTTTATCTCATACTTTTCACAATCAATATGTCAGGCTTACTTTTTTTGTCTTAACTTTTCATTATAAACATATCATTCCTGTGGAATCTGTTGTATCTTTTCCCACTGAAATTATAAGACATATCGCCTCTTACATTGACTTAACACTATGACTAACACAGGCTTACCTAAGCATGCATAAGATGGCAACCATCATTCATACTGTTCTAAAATGACAAATATGTACATAGCTATAGTTGGCAAAACAACATACAGAAGCTCTCATAAGGGTCTCACAGCATTCATCACACAGTGAAAATCTACTTCCAGAGTTTGTCAAATTGGGTGACCAACACCGAAACCTTTGCCTACAGTGGTAACCTGTGAGATTATATGTAACCAAATATCATGTCTACAACCTTGATTCAAGCATCTTAGAGGTCTATTGGCTTTAATAAATGCTGTTCATAGTAAATAAACCAGTCATTTTGCCTTTGTCATAACTTTTCACAAGACCAGACCTATAGCATCTGGCATAATGTTTCCCTGTGTACCAATCAGGCCTACGACTGTTAATCATTGGCTCCTCACTGTAACCAACCTAGGCCTACTGTACTGAGTATAAGCGTGCCCATAATGCAACCGTCAGGCATGCAGTCAAAAAATGTAAACAATATTACAGGCAAAGCAAAATAATATCTGTTCTAAAACAGCTTAACCAGGATTCTCACAAATCTTCCATACCCATGGTTTGTCTGAGGGAGCAACAAACACCAAAAACGAAGCTTATTATAGAATCTGTGAGATTGCTGTGACAAAATGCCTACCTGTAGGCTTTAATACAGAGTAATAACAATACACCCTTAAATGCCTGTCAGCTTTAACATATGCTTTTCATGATAAATACAGTTTGCCTACTGCTTTTTTGTATGATTCCATGATAAGCAGATCAGGCCTATAGCCATGATCGTAGGCTTGCCACCGTAATCAATTTAGATCTGCTGGTGTGTTTATAAGTTTTCCCACAGTTCAAAAAGTGCAATACACTCAGGCCCTCATTATGAGTTTGGTGGTTTTCGGGCAAGACCGGCATGGAAAATGCCGCCGCCATGGAAAATGCCACCACCATCCCGCCAGTGTTGGCCGTACAGTGGGCGCCGTATTACAAGTCACATCACCAAGCAGATGAAACACCGCCAGAAATCCAACACCGCCAGTGCCACTGACGGCGAAAGAGCAACTGTCTGCCCGCTGGGCCTGCCACGCCAACACCATTCCAGCCACCATATTATGAGTCACGTTTCAGCACAGCGGAACATGGAAGGCGGGAAACCATTGGCAGTGCGCACCTTGGCGGTATAGAAAATCACCACCAATAGAAGGCAACACCAAATTGGACCGGTCGATTACCCAACACCTGAAACACATACACACACACAACTGTTCACTGCATTATACAACACACACCCTCAAACCCTTGCAAATACTATCACGACCCAGAAATAGACGACCCACTGCACATTGAGCGTTTATTTTACATGGTGCCCCGCACCCCCACAACATGTCACGCCACAAGCACCCATGCTTTACCGACAGTGTGTTGCGTGTCATGGTGGACGAGATCGTCAGAGTGGAGCCACAACTGATGGGAGCACATGTACAGCAAACATCTATGGCCAGGAAACCGAGCTATGGTAGAGGATCGTCGACAGGGTGAACGCAGTCAGCAGCTACCCATGCACAAGGGAGGACATTAGAAAGAGGTGGAACGACCTCAGGGGAAGGTCCATTCCATGGCGTCCAGGCACAACATCACCCTCAACAAGACTGTCGGTGGACCCCCACCTCCTCCCCTTGACTTCACATTCTGGGAGGAGAAAGTCTTGGACATCATGCACCCTGAGGGCCTGACTGGAATCATCGGAGGGATTGACTCTGGTAAGGAAGCAACAACCCCTCCTGAGCCCTAACCACTCCAGTCCTTCATGCCTCCCAAGGACCCACTACTCCCCATACTATCACAAACCACAAGACTGCCCCCACACTATCACCTCACCTTCCTACTCTGCATGCCACCACCCCTCTCTCACCATCCACACAACCACCATGCACAATGCACGCTAAACCTTCAAAATCTCAACTACCACTCCCGCAATCCATCACTATGCACGCCAGATCTGAGTCACACTCACACCTCACAGTGGAGCACCTGCATGGACAATCATCCAACAGCCCACCCTGACTGCTTTCCAACACCGCCTCCCTACCTATGGCAATTACAGGAATGTTAAACAGCAAACCCACAACTACATATGATATGAAAAGCATGGCCTAAAGCCCATTCACCATGCAGTGTCTGCATTGCTGCAAATGTCATAGCCATCCCTCGGTAACAAACCCACCCACTGCAAGCAGCACACCATGGCACTACAACGACATAGCCACGTACTAACTCTCACCCTTTCCATCCACAGCTTACCCTGCTACTGCCACCCAGCAGAGGATGGCAGGGTCAGACAGCCCTCCCAGGATGAAGGCCGCAGTGGATGTCTGGAGGACGACAAATTGCCTGGGCCATCTGGGGCGACTGGCCAGTCCACCCCCAGCAGCCCCAACCTGGAGACCCTGGACTCACCTTCCCATGTGGCTACAACACCTCAGCTACCCCCTCCACCCCAAATCTGTGCCTCAGGGACCATTCAATTAGAGGTGTGCCCCACAGTACAGGGGCCTGAGTCAAGGACCCCCGCCACAGACAATGAAGGTCCTGGTGCTACTGGGAGTGGGCACACTGTCAGGGGCACAGGCACAGGGAGCCAGGAGTAGTGGGAGGGGATCTGTGGTCCAGTGGGGGCAGCAACAACATCAGACTGGCCAGGAGCCCCTCACCTAAGTTCTGCGTGCATACAACCAAACCCAGAACACCATGGCTCAGATCCTCGCTACCCTGCAGGAGACCCAGAGGCTTGAGAGGGAGAACCATAAGGAGGCCATGCAGCAGTGGCAGACCCACAATGCCACCATGGCTACATAGCAGGGGTGCTGACAGAACTTACCACCATCCTGTGTCAGTCCACCTCCCACCAGCAGGCCACTAGCATTAGCCAGATCACATCTGAGTCCTCCATGTCAGCCTCAGCCAGTGGAATGGAGGCCCTGCCACAGGACACGCAGGACACCAGCACCCCTTCTCCTGTAGCTGAGGAGCCCCCATGCAAGTGAGGACGTCCAATCAGAACTCCAGCCTCCACTAATACCAAGACCACCGCCAGGACGAGAGCCACTTCTGAACATACCCCCTTGTGTGTCACGGCAACACCCTGTTGACCGTCCACTGTTGTAACTCCGTTTTCACATGGGCATCATACTGGACTTCGACTCCCCACAGGTAGGCTAAGTACTTTGATGATCCCACTTGCCATGACCCCACTCATCAGCCCATGCACTTGTCTAATAAAAATAAACACCTTTGAGCACAGTTATTGCCTATGACTTTATCTACAATGATTAAAAAAATAGACAGCCATGACATGTAACAGGCAGACCAATGTCCTACCAATTTATGTGACAGTGCCAGAAGGGGGAGCACTCATTTTCAAGTTCTGAAATACAGATAACAGCACCACATCTAAAGTTATGGGTTCACCCAAAACCCACATTGAATACAGAACCCTGGTGGCAGCCGTGCACACGGCAGACATTGCTACTGGTTGCATAGAATGGCTTTTACACATACCTGTATGTCAGTGGAAGTATTGTTGTATCAGCTCTGCTCTAGAATCAGCTGCATCCTTGTCATCCTCCTCATCACTCCTCATGTCCCTTTCAGCAGCCACTGGCACAGTTGCACCCACCTCAGCATCCAGAATATGATGTGACATCTGAGAGTAAAATTGTGTAACATGCAGCACGCTACAATGATCTGGCACACTTTAGTTGGTCTGTACAGTAGGGCCCCACCATTAAGGTGCAGGCACCGGAATCTGGTTTTCAGCACTCCAAAGGTGCGTTTGATTACCCGTCGAGTCCTTCCATGGGCCTCATTGAAACGGTTTTCAGCTGCTTTAGTTGGATGCCTGAGAGGTGTCAGTAGCCATGGCAGGTTGGGATAACCAAAGTCCCCAGTGTGCACAGAGGGAAAAGTCATATTGAAAAATGTTGGTAAATCGTCCAGGTGGTGTAGAGTGTTCACTATACAGAGGCACACATATGACACGATACATACCAATGAGCCAGGCACGATCCCTTTGCGGTGGTGCCATCAGGTGTGGGATGCTGCTGTTCCGCAGAATGTAGGCATCATGCACTGAACCTGGGAACCGGGTAGTCACTTGTGTGATGTAAAGGTCTGCGAGACATACCGGCTGCACATTGGTTGAGTAAAACTTTTCACGGTTCCTGAACACCTGTTCACTCCTCCTGAGTGGCACCAGGGCAATATGGGTCCCATCAACAGCCCCAATCACATGTGGCACATGTGGCACATGTGCTACAGCGTAGAAGGCTGCTATCACAGTGAGCAGATCGTCACGTTGGGGGGACCTGATATAGCTGCCTATATGTTTGAGTAGGGCACATTGGACGTTCTTCAAGATGTGGCTGAACATGGGCTAGGGCACTCTAGCAGCGCAGCCCACTGTAATTTGGAAGGACCCATAGGCAAGGAAGTGGAAGATTGCCAACACCTGTACTGTGGGTGTGATGGCATTGGGATGACTCATACCAGACCGCAGATCCTGCTCCAACAGCCTCACAAGCTCCATGATGGTCGGACGGTTCAGCCGATAGCACTGGAGGACGTGGCGTTCTTCAAGGGTCGCAAGATCTACCAGTGGCCAGTAGACTGCAGCATTCCTCACCATCATTCTACCATAGTAGCTGGGAATAGGAGGGAGTAGCAATCATTATGTGCATTAAGGACTATGTGGACGTAGTGGAGCTGTGCACAGGTCACTGTAAAACATCCATGACGCACCTCATAACCCCCCCATACACATTGTAGAAGTAAAATGGCAGCTGTCTGTCCTGCATGCACAGGACAGATGGAAGTGAGTAAATCCCGCCGGCGTAAGACGTCATGGCGGTAGGCGGTCGCAACCGCCGTGCAACTCCTCATTGGTTAACATGGTTGCCTATGGGAGACATGAGCCAATGGTGATCACTGCCGGCAGTGACAATGATGTCCGTGGCGGCCGTGACCGTCATTTCATGTGCTCATGTTCACTTGACTCCTGGCACTTGTGCTGAGAAGACCTCAACTGCATGTGCTGCTGGATGCTGACTCTGGTAGCCAAGATGCTACGTGCTGCTGGGGATAGGGCCCCAGCCTTCTCACAGGAAGAACTAGAGAAGCTTGTGGAGGGTGTCCTACCCCTGTATGCCCATTTATATGGGCTCCAGGGCAGCAGGTGAGTCCACTGTGATTGTACTGGCTGTGAGTGGTACGAATGTGGACAGGGCCCTTGGGACGAGGATGAGTGACTTGTGGAAGGACCTGACTAAGGGCTGTGAGGACAACTGGAATGTTGAAATGTGCATATGTTCATGAGATGTGTTGTGTCCAATGCACTCCCTAAGATGCCATGCTATATGACTGTCTCCTTTTCTCCGTGTCATCCATGCAGGTGAGCGCCCTTCAGAAAAAGGGGATTTGGTGTGCCATCGTCAAGCAAGTGCGGATCCTGGGGGTCCATGCCCGGCGGAGCAACCACTGCAGAAAGCGGTGGGAGGACCTAAGACGCTGGGCCAGGAAGACCTCTGAGGCCCAGCTGGGGATGTCCTCCCAACGAGGGTGGTGTGGCGGTCGGACCCTGACCCCCCTTATGTACTGAATTTTGGCGGTGGCGTACCCTGAGGTGGAAGGGCGCTTGAGGGCAGCACAACAGCCAAGGGGGGGTGAGTTCACATTCGTACATAGGTTATGTGGTGAGTGATAGGTGCAGCCTGTGCAGTGTGTGAAGGCTGTGGAACGTGTGCTAGATAGCTACTGTCAGACTAGGCTTGGGACACATTGAGGTCGGATGTGCTACATACATGTGTCAAAATGCCGTGCAGGATGTAAGTTGAGGTTAACTTAACTGGTAAGTAGTATTACGTGGACATGGTCCCTGCGACTGGAGTTCACACTCATTGTAGTCCCAACTATCCAAACAGTGTGGCTGGGGCCATATCCCTATCTGCTATCTGCTGGCATGTGGTGTATGTGTAGTCTGCGAAGTCTGAGGTTTCACATCACACAGCTATATGTGCAACAGTTATGTGGCTGTGCATGTATGCTTCCAAACGCCCGTAGAGTATTTAGTTTGGGTCTTGAAATCATAAAGAGCCATGACCCAATGGGCTGGTTCAGCCATGTGTTGAGGGTATGGCTTTCATCCTGTACAGGATTGAATGTGTGTCACCATGAGTGGAACACATGTGCATGACTGTGATGGCACGCATGGTCTGTTATTGGAGTGGCATGTGTGAGTGAAGGCACGGCATGTAAGTACATGGCATTAGAGTATGTTGTAGTGACTTCAGTGTGGCTGTTGTGCTGGCATTGACCAATGCTCCCTGTCTCTCTCTCTCTCCCACCTTGTCTCTCACTGTCCCAATCTCCCTCCCTCTCCTCCTCTGTCTTTGTGTGCATCAGCATCATCTGGTGAAGGAGAAGCTGCATCCCACAGGAACCAGGAGGCTGATACCATCAGAGCCAAGAGGACCAGTGGGACGGAGGGTGAGTGGAGCACCACAGGGGAGACAGGAACAACTACAGCATCATCAGATTCTTCCTCCGATGGTGATTCCCTGGTTGTGGCGGATCCTTCAGGCCCTATGCCTGCACCATCCTTGTCTGCCACCCCCCTTACCAGCACCGCCCTCCATGTAGCTCCCCACCCAGTTGCCCGTGCCCACTTGCCCAGGAGGGTCGGCATCTCCTTTGCCCCAGGCACCTCTGCCCCTGCCCCAGTCAGCCCCGCTGCCCTCAATGAGGAGGCTAATGACCTCCTGAGGTCCATCTCTGTTGGGCAAACAACATCGTGAATGCCATCCAAGGACTGGCATCCCAGATGCAACAGTCAAATGCGTTCCTGGAAGGCATTCACAGTGCCCTGTCTGCCAGTCAGAGATCGTTTCAGGCTCCGGCCTCCTCATTGACGGCAGCCAGTGTTTCTTCTTCTTCCGTCCCTCCTCCAACTACCTGTTCCCACTCCCACATCCCTCTCCCATTTCCCATCCAAAGCACACTTTCATACCAGCATGCATCCCCTCCAACAGATCCAGAGCACAGTGATAATCACATGCACCACAAATGCCACCACCGCCATGCACACACCCACCATTCAGACGCACACACAACAACATTAGATCCCTACACTGACTCCCTCGCTTCCTCCCCCTCACAGTCACATAGCCACTCACACCTGCAGACACCACATCCTCAGTCCCAGGTTCAGCCACATGTGCTGTCACTGCCACAGTCACCACAACAGCAGACCCCCATACATCCACCCCATGCACCACATGCGCACGCACCACAACAGTCAACACTACCACATGCAGCACATTCACCCTGCCTGCACACATCACCCCAACTTTCACTTGCACATCCTCCCTGCCATCTCCCTGTGTCTCCTCCACTCCTCCTCCCACTACACCTATACACCCACACTCATCCACCCAACACACACCCAGCACACATGTCATACACCCATGCACCAGCAGCCAAACCACATCCACGTACACACTGTCAACTATCCCCTCGTCCTCCCCTCTCAAACGCCTTACCCATGACCTACCCGCTGCCCTGAAAAAAAGATTCCTACTTGAGTTTTCCCTCTTCCTGTCCCCTCGTCCAGTCCCTGTTTTCCGCCCCCCCCAAATGCCCTGCTTCCCTTCCCAGAACCCTGCCTTCCACCTCCTTGTCCAACTCTGGGCTGAGCCATGCCCTGAAGACAGCAGTCTGCAGTGCTGCTACGACAAGCAGCCCTGCTACTCACACCTCCAGGCCTGGTACCACTCCATCTGGGACCCCTGCTGTCGTGGCCTGCACCGTCACCCCACCAAAGAAGGCAGGAAAGAGGGGGAAGGCTAAGGCGTCCCCCAGAAAGCAGAACAGTAAGGAGGGGAGGCCTGGCAACAAGAGGAGGGACCCCCCCATCCAAACCCTGATCACAGCCCCATTCCCCCAACCCCCCTTCCCTGAGGTGTCTGCGTGCCCCATTGATGCCCCTGCTCTGTGGAGGTCTGCACATTGCAATCAGGATTCAAGCTGGGTACTCCTCAAATGCCCAGTGTGCCTGGGACATTTGGACACTCATGCACTGGCCCTTGTGGCACTATGGGGCTCATTACAAAGCGGTAACCGCCGTGCGGCCGCCATTACGACATTCCCGCTGGGCCGGCGGGGATGAGGCCGCAACATAGGAGCCGGCTCCTAATGGAGCCGGCGGTGTTGCGGTCGTGCGATGGGTGCAGTAGCACCCGTCGCGCTTTTCACTGTCTGCTATGCAAACAGTGAAAAGCTGGCCGGGGCACTGTTAGGGAGCCCCTGCACTGCCCATGCCAGTGGCATGGGCAGTGCAGGGGCCCCCAGGGGCCCCAGGACACCCCTTACCGCCAGCCTCTTCCTGGCGGTGCAAACCGCAAGACCGTCAACAAACAGCTGACCACCTTCCTGGAAGACAACAACCTGCTCGACCCCTCACAAACCGGATTCCGAACCAACCACAGCACTGAAACCGCCCTCATCTCAGTCACAGACGACATCAGAACCCTGATGGACAACGGTGAAACAGTCGCCCTCATTCTTCTCAACCTCTCGGCTGCCTTTGACACCGTCTGTCACCGCACCCTAATCACCCGCCTCCGCTCCACCGGGATCCAAGGCCAGGCCCTGGACTGGATCGCCTCCTTCCTCGCAAACCGTTCCCAAAGAGTTTACCTCCCTCCGTTTCGCTCAGAACCCACCGAGATCATCTGCGGCGTACCTCAAGGCTCATCGCTCAGCCCGACACTCTTCAATGTCTACATGAGCCCCCTCGCCAACATCGTACGCAAGCACGACATCATCATCACCTCCTACGCCGACACCCAACTTATACTCTCCCTCACCAAGGACCCCGCCAGCGCCAAGACCAACCCACAAGAGGGTATGAAGGACGTCGCAGATTGGATGAGGCTCAGCCGCCTAAAGCTGAACTCTGAAAAAACGGAAGTCCTCATCCTCGGCAACACCCCGTCCGCCTGGGACGACTCCTGGTGGCCCACGGCCCTCGGCACCGCACCGACCCCCACAGACCACGCCCGCAACCTCGGCTTCATCTTGGACCCTCTTCTCACCATGACCAAGCAAGTCAACGCCGTGTCCTCTGCCTGCTTCCTCACCCTCCGCATGCTCCGCAAGATCTTCCGCTGGATCCCCGCCGACACCAGAAAAACCGTGACCCACGCCCTCGTCACGAGCCGCCTGGACTACGGCAACACCCTCTACGCCGGGACCACAACCAAACTCCAAAATCGCCTGAAACGCATTCAAAACGCCTCGGCCCGCCTCATCCTCGACGTACCCCGCAGCAGCCACATCTCCGCACACCTGAGACACCTGCATTGGCTCCCAGTCAGCAAAAGGATCACCTTCCGACTTCTCACACACGCACACAAAGCCCTCCACGACAAGGGACCGGAATACCTCAACAGACGCCTCAGCTTCTACGTCCCCACCCGCCTCCTCCGCTCCTCTGGCCTCGCACTCGGTGCCGTCCCTCGCATCCGCCGCTCCACGGCGGGTGGGAGATCTTTCTCCTTCCTGGCGGCCAAGACCTGGAACTCCCTCCCCACCAGCCTCAGGACCACCCAGGACCACTCCGCTTTCCGGAGACTCCTAAAGACCTGGCTGTTCGAACAGCGATAACCCCCCCTTTTCCCCTAGCGCCTTGAGACCCGCACGGGTGAGTAGCGCGCTTTATAAATGTTAATGATTTGATTTGATTCATAATCCCCAGGGCAGCGCTGCCCTGGCGGATTATCACCGCCGGGGCTAAAACGGCGGGAAACCGCCGGCCCCGGCGGTGCGACCGCGGCGCTACCGCCGCGGTCGTAATAAGGGCCTCCGTACCGCCAGCCTGTTGCCGGTACGGACGCTACATTACCCCTGGTGGTCTCCGACCGCCAGGGTCGTAATGACCCCCTATGTGATTAGATTTTTTCTTTACTGTTTTTAATTGTATAATTATATTTATCTACAACGGCACCGTTGGTGTCGATTCTACATAGCTTGTCATGGCTTTCCTTGCGCATGAATGTCTGATGAATGTGTGTGTGTGTACTAATGTCCTTCCCTCCAGTGTGTGCTAGGGTGGGGTACTTTCAGCTGGTTTCTGTTGGCATCGCTGGTCCTGGATGTCAATGGCCAGCATGAGCATTGCAAAGACTTGCAATTTGCATGCCATGGCACCTATGGACGTGCCTGTGTTCCAGAAGGTGGGTGCTTCCTTTTATGTTCATTTCTGGCATAGTTTTTGCGGCAGTTAGACCGCCCCTGAAGTCCTGGCACTGTGCAACCTTCTAATACGGTGAGTGGAAACTGTGTGACCGCCGGCCTGAAAGGGCCTTCCGCCGGCAACAGCGGTCCATCCACAACGCCGGTCCGGACAGAAACGTGACTATGTTCTGCAGGTGCCTTCCCAGTAATCGTAATATGGCGGTCCACTGACCATCAAACTTGTAATGAGGGCCTCACTCTTTTTAGTGGAAGCACACAACTTCAGCCAAGTCAGTTTCTTTATTCAGAGGACCCAAAGTGTGGGTGAAGCCTAAGCCACTATAGCAGTAGTACTTGGAAAGCTCTTTTTTTATTCATCGCATAAGGTCTTGCGACAGGTGACTGTCAAGGCTGACCTAAGAGTATATATGGGCCACTGTATCTCTGGACATCCCATATTGCTGTCAAGCACACAGCAGCACTCTGAAGCCTAAAGTTAATGATGGAAAGGGAAGTGGGTCTGTGCTGTTGCCAGAAAAAAATGTACACCTTAAATTACTGTCTAGGGCACTTTAACAATGCTATGTGTGTGTCCCGGGAGGTCAGGCTCCATCATATTGTAAGCTTGATGCTTTGTGTGATAGTGTGCCTTCTCCCTGCAACCCTACTGCTGTTGGCACATGCAACTGCATAAACAAAATAATCACAACTGCGTGAAGATTGAACACTTTTTCTGTAGAAGCACATAAATTCTATCCCAATAAAAACATGCATTCCTGTCCACCAGAATGTGGGCTGTGCGAAGGCCCCTCTCTGTAGTACTCCTGAAAACTTTTTTAGGTTGATCACATACGATCTGGCAAATGCACTGCTGTGAAGCCTGACCTAAAAAGCAGGCATTTTTGAAGCAGTGAAGCAGCTGAATAGATGGCTTCCTATGTCATGGCCAGACAAGTCAACATAAAAATCCATTTGTGTATATATCTTGGAGACTCAAATGGTAATATACCCATTAATAATTTTTTGTTACCCAGAATAATTGAATTTCTGGCCATGACCAAGAGAATGAACTAGTTCTCCGCATTAGATTTGACCTCGGCCTATGACCAGGTGCCCCTACACCTTGACAGGAAAAATAGCTTATCTTGATTTTCTGTGTTTCCAGTTCACCCACAGGGCTTTGGGGTGGTCCTGCGATGAATGTCTTCCAAAGGTTTATGTCTAAAATCTTTTAAGGTAGTGAATGGAGTCATTTTTCTCAAGTGCAATGGGCAAGAGTAGAAAAAAACATGACAAACAGCTGAGGAAGGTACTTAGGCCCTCATAAAAAAAAAATGGAATTATGACCACGGCGGAAACCGCCCACACAGACAGCCACTTTAACACACCGACTGCCACGGCGGTAACAACAAGCACCACGGCGGTAACTGCCAACAGCCAGGCGGAAGAAAATGTACCGCCCACTGTATTACGAGGCCTATCCGCCCCCATTTCCGGGGCGTTACCGATATCAAAAGCACGGCAGAAACAGTACACAGAAAGCAAAGGACTCATCTCTGGAGGCTCAGGGAAGAACCACGCCGCCACTGGTGTTCCCCATGCTAGTCTACCTCCTCCTACACCAGGAATACCAACGCCGGCGACGACCATCACAGTGAGTACTGCCACCTAGCACACAGGGGAGAGGGAAGGAAAAAGAGAGTGAGAGGCACACGCAATACCCCCACCCCCAACACCATACACACAAACAGATGCAACAACATTACACATCCACCCCGTACCCCTCCGGAATAATGCAAGGACAAAAATAAGTGATTGAAGTGAGTGTAATAAGATAAAATACTAGAAATACATCCTCAAAAATCAAAACAGTATTTAAATATATACAAATGGAGGGACACTGCCCAGTCCTTAATGTCTGTGGGTCACAGGGCCACATCACATAGACCAAGGCCCCACATTACTCCTGCATCAACACAGATGCTGGGGCATCATGTCGAAAATACACAGGCTCCTCAGGGGGACGGGGAATGGAGGGGGCTTTGTGCCCAGTGTGCTTCATCCTGGCAAGGACGGGGTGAATGGATGCCTTCTTCCACTGGTTCTGGAGGGGGCTTTGTGCCCAGCTTCATCCTGGCAGGGATGGGGTGAGTAGATGCCTTCTTCCACTGGTTCTGGAGGGGGCTTTGTGCTCTGTGATGCAGATCTTGGGGAGTGCAAGGTCACAGTCACTCACCTGGGTGCCAGACCCGCACGATTTGCAGTGGGCAGGATGCATTACAGTCCATGGGGGCAGGACTACACACTGCCCACCGGCGGCGAGGGCTGCACAGTGGTGGCAGTGCTGGTGCTGGTGTCGGTGCTGCCAGTGGTGGGGAGGGGGGGGCTCCAGCCCTTCCCCTGCAGCCTTGGACGGCTGCTGGCAGTGGTGCTGGTGGTGGTGCTGGTGGCGGCGCTGGTGTAGGTGCAGGCAGTGGTGGGGGGAGACTCCAGCCCTTCCCCTGCAGCCTTGTACGGCTGCCCACTGGGGATGCTGCTGCTGGCAGTGGTGCAAGTGGCGGTGCAGGTGGCGGTGCTGGCAGTGGTGGGGGGAGGCTTCCCTTGCAGCCTCGGATGGCTGCTCACTGGGGCTGCTGCTGCTAGCAGTCGTGCTGGTGGCAGTGCAGGCCGTGGTGGGGCGAAGCTCCGGCCCTTCCCCTGCAGCCTCAGACGGCTGAAGCGCCATGGTTGGTGTTGGGGGCTCAGATTCAGTCCAAGCACCAGGTCTCCTGCCCCTTCCTGCCTGCAGGGGCAGGTCCTTTGCCCCTGCCGTCTGGTGGTGCCTCCTTGCCCCTGCCGTCTGGTGGTGCCTCCTTGCCCCTGCCGTCTGGTGGTGCCTCCTTGCCCTTGCTGTCTGGTGGTGCCTCCTTGCCCTTGACAGCTCATGGTGCCTCCTTGCCCTTCCCCTTGTAAGCTGGTGGTGGCAGTTGCCCTTGCCAGCTGGTGGTACATCCTTGCCCTTCCCCTTGGCAGCTGGTGGTACATCCTGGCCCTTCCCCTTGGCAGCTTGTGCAGGCACATTGCCAGTGCTCATGGGTGTTTCCTTGGAGCCTCTCACACCTGCAGTAGCTGCCGAAACTACAGTGGCCATGGACTGGGTGGTTGAGGTGCTAGCCTGGGTTTTGCCCACCCTGGCCTGACGAAAAGGGCAGGGGGTGGGAGGAGTAGGGAAGAGGTCAAGGGCAGAGAGGAAAAGCTTCTTAGGGACACTGGGGCAGGAAGAGGGTGAAGGTTTGGGAGTGGAGGAAGAGGGAGTGGTGGTAGGAGGTGCCTGTCTGCTGTGTTTGGGTGCAGGTGCATGGGCTGGATGCTGTTGTGAGGTGGATGGCTGTTGGGTTTCTGAGTGCTTGCGTTTGTGTACTTTGGGAGGAGGGGGCATAGACCCAGTGGGAGAGGACACAGGGGATGTGTGCATGGATGTGGGGGTGGTGACTGCCAGTGAGGGGCATGTAGTGATAGGCATGATGGTGATGGAGCCAGTGGGTGTGGATGTAGCGCATGCAGGTGTGAGTGGAGATGCTACTGGGAGGGAGGTAGACGAAGATGAAGAGGGGGACACAGTGGAGGCAGTGGATGTTGGTGTGTCTGCATCTGGATGGTGTTTGTGAGTGCCTGTGGGATGATGTGTGGTGCTTGTGTTTGCCTGAGCCACTCCTGTGTGTTGTCTTGGCTGCATGTTGGTCTGAATGTGTGCTTGGGATAGGTTGGGGTTCAGGGCAATGGGACTGGGCAGAGGAAGTTGGAGGAGGGAGGCTAGAGACCAGAACAATGGCTGCCATCAGGGAGGAGCCCAGAGCCTGGAATGATCTCTGTTGGGCCGCCATGCCAGAGTGAATGTCCTCCTGGAATGCATTTGTTTGTTGCAAATGCCCTGCCAGCCCCTGGATGGCATTCACTGTGGTTGACTGCCCAACAGAGATGGATCGCAGGAGGTTAACAGCCTCTTCACTCAGGGCAGCAGGGCTAACTGGGGTAGGGCCTGAGGTGCTTGGGGCGAAGGAGGTGCCAACCCTCCTGGGTGAGCGGGCACGGGAAACTTGCTAAGGGCCTGCTGGGAGGGCGGTGCTGGTACAGGGGGGCGACTGTACCTGTAGTTGGGGTGGCCACAGAGCTGTCCGCCACCACTAGGGAGCTTCCATCGGAGGAGGTATCACTTTCAGAACTCTCACCTCCTGTCTCTGCTGTGGTGATCCCCTCGCCCTCCGTCCCACTGGTGCCCTCACCGTCGGTGGATTCGACCTCATGGGCCATGTGGGATGCAGCTCCTTCCATCGCCGGTACCTCTGCTCCTCCACCAGAGGATGTTAATGCACCGGACAGGAAGACAAAACAAAAAGGGGGGGAAGAGACAGAGGATACACTTGGTCAGTGGCAGCAACAACACCACTGTTGGCGTACACAACACACAGGGAACAGCCCTACATACTAGGCAATGCACTACCAGTCACAGTGCTAGTCACCATGCCATGGACAGTAATACTGAATGCCAATTGCAGCATACCTGAGACCTACAGAGCCCTGCCCAGCAGTGGATGCCCACTAGTTTGGTTGGAGGTGGAGTTCATCAGCCCCTGGCCAACATGGAACCTAGCCTGAAATGTCCGGCCTGGCCTAGGGGCACCAACAGGTGCACATCTCCCACCCGGAGACCAACCCACCCCGCGCAAGTAGTATATTGGGAAACTGCATTCAGCCCCTTGTGGCTGCTGTGATACCCTCAAGCGCCCATCCAGCTTCTGATAGGCCCCCGCCAGTATGCAGAACAATGGGGGTCAGGGTTCGACGGGCACCCCTTCCTTGTTGGGAGACCATCTCCAGCTGGGCCTCTGCCGTCTTCCGTGCCCAGCGTCTCCGGTCCTCCCACGGTTTGCGACAGCGGGTGCTCCGCCTGCCATAGACCCCATGGTCCGCACATCCTTGGCGGTGGCATGCAATATACCCTTTTTCTGATGGGTGCTAACCTGCAGAGGAAATACACATAGAAAAAGGGTATCAGTCATACCGTCTGGCCTGTTAGACTAATGGTCTCCAATCAAGTAATAAGCGCGGCTGTAGACTCCTCTGTGTTATCCGCACATAATTATTTGCATGGAATTTCTTTGAGAAGACATGCCTGGCTACGCCTTACTTCACTTAAGCCAGAGGCACAACAAAATTTGCCCTTTTCAGGCTCCACTTTGTTTGGTTCTCATGCTGACGACGAAATGTCGAAGATGAAAACGGAACTGGACACTCTAAAGGCAGTAGGCATCGAGAAACCAAGAGAGCAACGGAAAACATTCCGTCCCTACCACCGTAGACTCTTTACTCAAAGGTTTCAAACACCACTGTGGATGCCTTCAAGATCCCAACAACAACAACATCAGAGAACCTTTTCGACCCAACGAAAACAAACAAGGGATTGATCTACGCCACAAACTGCCCAAACAGCTCGTCAGGCATCAGCGTCTAAGCCCTGAATCCTCGCTTCCCCCTCCTCCGTTACCCACTCCGGTAGGGGGAAGTATCTCACATCATCTGGAAGAGTGGCAACGCATAACGTCAGACGCCTGGGTGTTGAATATTCAGCGGAATGGCTACTGTCTCAGGTTCATAAGCCCCCGCCTTCTATTCCACCCAAACCGGTGAATCACCATCTCAACGCTCTCAAAGTGGAAGTAACAACCCTATTACAAAAGAAGGCGATAGAACCTGTCCCTATCAACCAGCAGGGAAAGGGAATCTATTCGAGGTACTTTCTGGTACCAAAGAAAGACAAACATGAGTTCCGACCCATTTTAGATCTAAGGTAGCCAACAAATGGGTTTGCAGAGAGAAATTCAGGATGCTATCCTTACACCAAATCTATCCCCATCTTCGTCAAGGCGATTGGCTCTGTTTAATAGATCTCCGCGACGCTTACTTCCACATTCCTGTGATCAAAAAGCATCGCAAGTTTTTGAGATTCCTCGTCGGAAAAAGTAATTACCAATTTACGGTGCTACCTTTCGGCCTCAAATCAGCACCGAGGATGTTTTCCAAATGCATGGCGGTGGTGGCAGCCCATTTAAGGAAACATCGGATATTCGTCTATCCCTATCTAGACGATTGGCTCATAAAAGCATCCACATATCTAGAGGCTCAACAGCACTTCAATTGGACTCATCAGCTACTCCAGAGGCTGGGCCTTCAGGTCAACCTTTCCAAGTCCACGGCAGCACCTGTTCAGAGGTTGCATTACTTAGGCGCCATCATAGACACCACGCAAGGAAAGGTGTTTCCTTCGGAGGAACGACGGTTATCAATCCTTCAAAAGTGTCAGCAGCTCGAGAAAATGCCTCAGACCACTGCAAGAGTGATATCCTCTCTCCTGGGGTCGATGGCGTCTTGCATCTACCTCATTCTCAATGCTCGCCTCCATATGAGACCCTTACAGGAATGCCTAAAGGATCAATGGTATCAACTAGTGGACGATTGGGAGAACCACATTCTTCTTTCTCCCCATGCCATTCAATCTCTCAAGTGCTGGTGTTCTCCGAACAATCTTCTGAAAGGGATGCCGTTCCACTAACAGCCTCCAACTCAAACCATAGTCACGGATGCATCGCTGCTCGGATGGTGAGCGCATATGGATCACCTCCAAATACAAGGCTCGTGGTCGCAGAGAGAACGACTGTATCACATCAATCTTTTAGAACTTCGCGCAGTCCATCTTGCACTCAAATCCTTCCTCCCCCGCACTGAAGGCGAAAACTCTGCTTCTCCAGAAAGACAACAAGGCCACCATGTATTACTTGAACAAACAAGGGGGTACCAGATCCAGGACTCTGTCGACAGAGGCCCAAACAATTTGGCACTGGCTTCTAGCCAGGAACCTATCAATAGTGGCAACTCACCTTCCGGGCATACAGAATGTCCAGGCAGATGCCCTCAGCCGAGCAATGGACGAAAACGACGAGTGGGTTCTACACGACGACGTCATCCGCTCCATTTTTTCCATGTGGGGTACCCCTTCTATAGACCTATTCGCAACCCCAGAAAACAAAAAATGCCAAGACTTCGCCTCCAGGTACTACCATCCAGGAACATTGGGGAATGCCCTGTGGATAAACTGGTCAGGAGCATTTCTTTACGCCTTTCCACCGCTTCCCCTGATACCGACAGCCCTCCTCAAGCTGCCCCACTCTCACACCAAGATGATTCTCATCGCCCCAGAATGGCCACGCCAGTGGTGGTTTCCAGACCTTTTTCACCGGTCACTCAGACCACACGTCAGATTGCCTTGCCGCCCGACCTTCTCACGAAGTTTCTGGGCCAGATGACACATCCCAACCTCTCATCGTTGAACTTGGCAGCATGGCTCCTGAGCTAGTACAATATGGTCACCTTAATCTACCTCAGGACTGCATGGAGATTCTAAGGGAGGCAAAGCGCCCTTCCACAAGAACAACTTATGCCTTCAAATGGAAAAGGTTCTGTATGTGGTGCTTGGACAACAACGTTGACCCAGTAACATGCAGAGAAGAAGCTATTCTTCCATATTTGTTAAACCTGGCGAAGTCTGGTTTACAGCTGTCATCAAGAAAAGTACACCTGGCAGCTCTAACGGCATATAGGAAAAGCCCTTCCCAATCCTCTTTCTTTAAACCTCCAATCATAAAAGACTTATAAGGTTTGAAAAAGGTCTTTCCTCCCATTAGACGGCCATCTCCTCCATGGAAGCTGAATATTGTCCTCTCACGTCTGATGCTGCACCCTTTTGAACCAATACACAAAGCATCACTCCAGCATCTCACATGGAAAACTGCTTTTCTGGTTGCAATCACTTCAGCTCGCAGGGTCAGTGAGATCCAGGCCCTTTGCGCTCAAGAGCCTTATACCGTTTTCGTTCCTCAAAAGTAGTAATGAGAACACATCCAAAATTTCTACCTAAAGTCATTTCAGACTTTCACGTAAACCAGACCATCTCCTTACCGACTTTCTTCCAAAATCCATCTACTCCTGCTGAGAGAACCCTACATTCTCTCGATGTTAAAAGGGTTTTAATATTTTACTTGGATAGAACAAAATCTTTGCGCAAATCACAGCAGCTGTTTATTAACTATGGCCCAGTTAGAACAGGTCTAGCCACCTCTAAACAATCCTTATCCAGGGGGATTGTTTCTTGTATTGTATTCTGTTATCAGTTATCAAATAAATCCCTCGATGGCAGGCCAAAAGCCCATTCTACTAGCGGGAAGGCAGCAACTGTTGCTTTGATGAGAAACATTCCTTTGGCAGAAATATGCAAAGTGGCTACCTGGAGATCTGTCCACACCTTTACTAAGCATAACTGCCTTGATTCAGATGCTAAAGCAGATGCTCAGGTGGGACAGGCCTCTCTTAAGAATCTCTTTGCGTGATTTATTGTTTCTTTATTGCTCTGTCTACTCCACCGCGGTTATTGGGATGGGCTTGCTAATCTATTCAGTGCTTATGACTATACATGGAAATACCCTACGAGAGAAGGAATGGTTTCTTACCTGTAACTCCAGTTCTCTCGTAGGGGTTTCCAGACCTTTTTCACCGGTCACTCAGACCACACGTCAGATTGCCTTGCCGCCCCGACCTTCTCACGAAGTTTCAGGGCCAGATGACACATCCCAACCTCTCATCGTTGAACTTGGCAGCATGGCTCCTGAGCTAGTACAATATGGTCACCTTAATCTACCTCAGGTCTGCATGGAGATTCTAAGGGAGGCAAAGCGCCCTTCCACGAGAACAGATTATGCCTTCAAATGGAAAAGGTTCTATATGTGGTGCTTGGACAACAACGTTGACCCAGTAACATGCAGAGAAGAAGCTATTCTTCCATATTTGTTAAACCTGGCGAAGTCTGGTTTACAGTTGTCATCAATAAAAGTACACCTGGCAGCTCTAACAGCATATAGGAAGAGCCCTTCCCAATCCTCTTTCTTTAAAACTCCAATCATAAAAGACTTCTTATAAGGTTTGAAAAAGGTCTTTCCTCCCATTAGACGGCCATCTCCTCCATGTGAGCTGAATATTGTCCTCTCGCGTCTGATGCTGCACCCTTTTGAACCAATACACAAAGCATCACTCCAGCATCTTACATGGAAAACTGCTTTTCTGGTTGCAATCACTTCAGCTCGCAGGGTCAGTGAGATCCAGGCCCTTTGCGCTCAAGAGCCTTATACCGTTTTCGTTCCTCAAAAGTAGTAATGAGAACACATCCAAAATTTCTACCTAAAGTCATTTCAGACTTTCACGTAAACCAGACCATCTCCTTACCGACTTTCTTCCAAAATCCATCTACTCCTGCTGAGAGAACCCTACATTCTCTCGATGTTAAAGGGTTTTAATATTTTACTTAGATAGAACAAAATCTTTGCGCAAATCACAGCAGCTGTTCATTAACTATGGCCCAGTTAGAACAGGTCTAGCCACCTCTAAACAATCCTTATCCAGGTGGATTGTTTCTTGTATTGTATTCTGTTATCAGTTAGCAAATAAATCCCTTGATGGCAGGCCAAAAGCCCATTCTACTAGGGGGAAGGCAGCAACTGTTGCTTTGATGAGAATCATTCCTTTGGCAGAAATATGCAAAGCGGCTACCTGGAAATCTGTCCACACCTTTACTAAGCATAACTGCCTTGATTCAGATGCTAAAGCAGATGCTCAGGTGGGACAGGCCTCTCTTAAGAATCTCTTTGCGTGATTTATTGTTTCTTTATTGCTCTGTCTACTCCACTGCGGTTATTGGGATGGGCTTGCTAATCTATTCAGTGCTTATGACTATACATGGAAATACCCTACGAGAGAAGGAATGGTTTCTTACCTGTAACTCAAGTTCTCTCGTAGGGGTATTTCCATGATAGTCATAAGCAACCTTCCCTCCTCCCCGGTGGAGTTGACATAAGGATATCCACAATAATAATAACAATATTTTTAATTAAAGAGATATTCAGGTTTCTTCATGTCATATTACAAGTCTACAAAAAGAACTGAGGCAACTGCCTTTTGCTGTGCATGATGGGATACAGGAAGTCTTTCTTTTCTTAAAGGCACAGCTCTATTTACATTCTGTATAATGACAGCCTATGGGCTACACTGCCCTGCATTGTTTCATCCTCATTTGAAGTTGTAAATAAAGTTGGAGAACAGTTTTTTTTACTACATTTCTAGAATAAATATGTTTTAAAGGTATATCTGTACTACAGCTTCCTTTCTTAACAATCAAAAGAATGAACAATTTGGCCTTTGTAGCCTTTCACCTAGGCTGCACATTGATATTCTTAAGTGACTTTATAGGGCCTTTTTTCAAGAAAGGCAAACATCTACACTTAAGAATACACTACAGAACAGTGCTCCGGGTCCCCGCAGGTGTGCGGAACTATTCAGTGCTTATCACTATCATGGAAATACCCCTACGAGAGAACTGGAGTTACAGGTAAGAAACCATTCCATCTCTGCTATCAGTCACCCCACTGGGATTCCCCCCTCTTGTGCAAGTCCTATCTGTGCTCCATTTCTTGGCAACTAGCTCCTTCCAAGTGACAGTGGGCTTGGCAGCAGGAATGTCTCAACCAATGTTCTTAATGGTGCTGACCAGAGTGTTGTCTGCCCTGATGAAACACATGCGCAGCTACATTGTTTTCCCCCAGGTGTAGGATTTGGCCACAGTGAAAGCTGACTTCAATGCAATGGGACATATCCCCCAACATTATTGGGGCAATAGATGGTACACATATCGCATTTGCGCCCCCCCCCCCCCTTGGAGAAATTAACAGGTGTTCAAAAATCATAAGAGCTTTCACTCTGTGAATGTGCAGATAGTGTGCCTGGCGGACTAGTACATCTCTCATGTGAATGCAGAGTATCCTGGTTCTGTGCATGATGCCTTTATCCGTAGGAAAAGCAGCATTCCATATGTGATGGCTGAACTCCAGAGGCACAGGGTGTGGCTAATTCGTGAGCCCATGGTCCCCACCCAGTATATGTTGGTGTATGGATATGGGGTTGGCCCTAAGGGTTAGTGTCTGGCTAACAGGTATCCCTCTGTATTTGCAGGTGACTCTGGTTGCCACAACCTCTCATGGCTACTGACCCCAGTGAGGAATCCCAGGACAAGGGCAGAGGAGCATTACAATGAGGCACATGGGCGAACAAGAAGAGTTATAGAGCGAACCTTCAGCCTCCTGAAGGCCAGGTTTCGGTGCCTCCATCTAACAGGTGGTTCCCTGTGCTACTCACCCAAGAAGGTGTGCCATATCATCGTGGCATGTTGCACAACCTTGCCTTACGTCGCCAGGTGCCTTTTCTGCAGGAGGATGAGGCTGGAGATGGGCGTGTGGCAGCGGTGGAGCCTGTGGAGAGTGACGAGGATGAAGATGTGGACAATAGAACCACCATTTTTAGACAGTACTTCCAGTGAGACACAGGTAAGACACTGTAACTTCACCTTCCATTGCAGTTTTGTATTGTAAATTTTCACTGGCAGGCTGATATTCCCACTACTATTGCCACTTACTGTACCCTTTGACATGTCTATTTACATATATCTGTGCCCCACTCTGGCTCCTGGTGTATTGGCAGAATCAAACTACAGGTGATACCTATGTATACATTACTGTACAGTTGAATTGCAATGTCTACAGATTGTTAAACAAATACATAGTTCAATCACTTGACAGACCCAATACTTGTATTTTTTGCAAGGATGTTTATTCATGTGCTAATAAGTGGATGGGGTATTGCTATAGGCTGGGGGCTGGTGGAGGAGAGTCCAGTTAAGAGTTCCAGTCTATTTGTATCACAGGTGCATTGTCCAAGGGGGCATAGGAAGTGGAGCAATGGCAGTTTAAGGTGGACAGGGTGACAGAGTGGGACACAAGGGTGACAATCAGGAGAGTCTTATTTCCTGGCGGGGGTCTTGGCAATGTTCTCTGGCTTCTGCCTGAATCGCAGGGACCGTTTGTAGGGTGGTTCTCCTTCTGCAGGGGGTGGGGTGCTGGTGGCCTGTTGTTCCTGTGGCGGGGTCTCCTGTCCACTAGCGTCAGCGGAGGTGGAGGGCTGTTCATCAGTTTGGCTAGTGTCAGGGGCCTGTTGGTGTGCCACTGCCTCCCTCATGGTGTTGGCCATGTCTGCCAGCACCCCTGCAATGGTGACCAGGGTGGTGTGGATGACTCTCAGATCCTCCCTGATCCCCAGGTACTGTCCCTCCTGCAGCCGCTGGGTCTCCTGCAACTTGGCCAGTATCTGGCCCATCGTCTCCTGGGAATGGTGGTATGCTCCCAGGATGTTGATGAGGGCCTCGTGGAGATTCGGTTCCCTGGGCCTGTCCTCCCCCTGTCGCACAGCGGTCCTCCCAGCTTCCCTGTTGGCCTGTGCCTCTGTCCCCTGAACTGTGTACCCACTGCCACTGACCCCAGGTCCCTGATCTTCCTGTGTTTGTGGTGTACCCTAGTGTCCCTGTAGTGGTGGACACACTGCTGATTGACGTGCCCTGGGGACAGAGGTATGGGCAAGCTGGGTGGGTGCTGTGCTGGTGTTTCCTGAGGGGGTAGGCTCTGTGGTGGTATGGGACTGTGCCTGGGTAACCAACTGTCCGGAGGTCCCTGATGGGCCAGGTTGGTCATCCTGATCCAGGTGAGTAGAGCTGCTGTCATCACTGTGGGCCTCTTCTTTGGGGGGGGGGGGCTGGATGTTGCTGGCACCTCCTCTCCCGTGATGTTGTGTGGGGGACCTGTGGGGAATGTAAATGCAGTGTTATTGTTTCTGCATGTGACATCTTGTGCATGGGTGTGTTGCCCTGTACGGTTGTAATTGCCCTGGGAGCTTAGGCTTGTGTGAGTGGTGATTTTGTTGGATAGGTGATTGTCTCAAGTGTTCATGCTTTAGTGCTAGGTGTCCATGCAGGTCTGTGAGTGGTGTCCATGCATTGGTGTTGCGTGCAGGGCTTGGTATTGGGTTGGGTGGGTTGTGATGGTGGGGTGTGTGGGAGGTGGTGGAGTGATACGAGTGAGGGTGGTGGTATGTCATGGCATGCACGTAGGTGGGGTGATAGTAATAGAGATTTGACTTGCCAGAGACCAGTCCTCCTGCTACTCCAGCCAGGCCCTCAGGATGCAGTATTGCCAAGACTTGCTCCTCCCATGTTGTTAGTTGTGGGGGAGGAGGTGGGGGGTCCAACGCCAGTCCTCTGTACTGCTATCTGGTGTCTTGCAACCACAGAACGCACCTTCCCCCGTAGGTCGTTCCACCTCTTCCTGATGTCATCCCTTGTTCTGGGGTGTTGTCCCACGGCGTTGACACTGTCCACGATTCTCAGCCATAGCTCCTTCTTCCTAGCGATGGATGTCTGCTGCACCTGTGATCTGAATAGCTGTGGCTCTACCCTGATGATTTCCTGCACCACGACCCTTAGCTCCTCCTCTGAGAACCTGGGGCGTCTTTGTGGTGCTATGGGTATTATGTGATGTGTGTTGGTGAGGGTGTGTTTGGTAATGTTTTGCGGTGTGTGAAGTGGGGTATGTGTGGGATGTATGGGTGTATGTGGTGTGTGTATGTAGTTGTGGCAGTGGTCTTGGTGTCAGTCTCGTGCCAATGATTTGTAATCGTAAAGGGTTGTGGGTAATGTGGGTGGGTGTTTTATAGTAGTGTGGGTGTGCTGTGTGTATGGGTGTCAGGTGTGTGTTGGTTGAATTGTCCAAAGTCGTGGTGTTTTGTGTGTGGGTGTCCATTGTGAGCACGCCGATATGTACCACCAATGGTTTACCGCCGATAACTGTCCGCCATGGTGATTCGTGGGTCATAATGTGGTGGGTGTTGTTCTGTTGGCATAACGGTGTGAGTTTTGATACCGCCACTTTATCACTGACCTTTGGGCTGGCGGATTTGCGTCTGTGGCTAAATTCTGTCGGATTGGTGTGTGTGTGTGTCATAATATGATGAATGGATATCCGCCGCCGCCGTGTTAAGTTGGTGGCCGTCAGCGTGGCGGTAAGCGGGAGTTAACGCCAGGATCATAATGAGGGCCGTAGTGACTTGCCCAGAATCACAGGATGTTGAGCCGGTGCTGAGACTCGAACCATGTTCCCCAGCTCCAAAATCGGCAGCTCTGGCCCTTACGCCACATCCCCTCCCCTTGGGTTCTTAGTTTGGTACCTGTTGGGGTGTCTGGGAATAACTTCTGTTTTTTATATAGTGCTTGATAACAAAGCTTTTGCCATTTCATAGCGCTGCAAAGGTGGTGCCATTCTTAACAAAATCACTATAATTCATTTGCAGTTAAGCTGCCTCTTCTGGTGTTCTTTGTATACAGTCAATGTTTTAAAACGTGTGGCTGGCATTGCTACTGTAGAGGAATAATTACTTCAAAAGTTTACCACATAGAAATATATGGCTGCCCCTTTATCTTTGTTCCTAACTTTTTTGATCCCCTTATTCTCCAGATTAAATGCCACAAAGGTGCCTCTTTGTGGGGTGTTTGGTGCTATAAATGTTTAGGTAAACACACTAGAAAGGGGTGCATCTCTAGGGTATGACTACCAGTCTGTAGGAATGAGGCAAAAACACTCCCAAGATGGCGGCCTTGTTTGTCCTCTCTCCTGCAGCGATAGGCTTGGAAGGGTTGCTGTGGCACTTGGCATACATCCACTACCTTCCAAACCAAAACACATCATCATTTATAGTGCCAATGGCTCTAATTTCCACAAATATGAGACCTATTGCATTGCAAATTCTTGTTCACTTTTTCCCTCAAGTCAATTTATGTGGTTGTTTAATCTAATTTTGGCAAGAATGTCTTAACTAGGAATACCTGGGTGCCATATATCAATTGGGGTACCGGTCTAAGGAAGCTTATGTGTTCCCTTAAATGCCTGCAGCCCCAGTACTAAAAGATGTGCATGTACACATACATCACAACCAACTTTCCATAAAATGCACACATCATCCCCCACATGTACATTCATAGTGCCTGATTAGCATAGCTATCTGTGCTTCTAATTCCAACTTGTACATGCCAGGGCCTTTTTTACGAGCACAAACAATTCACAAAAGATGAACTTCTACATAAAATACATTATTACATGTGTAGTATTACCACAAAATTTACATGTGGAGAACCTACTCTAGGGGCAGAGACTGACCATTCCAAGTTGGATGCCTTGGAAAATTGGGGACCCCTGGGCACAAGTCCTAAAATAAGAAGTTGGGGGCCTAACCAAGGTAGGCAGTATGCAAGTGACATCACAGCTTGTGACATCACAGCTTGTGACATCATGCGTGACATTACAGGAAGTGACATGACAGAAAGTGACATCATACCTTAAGACCTCACACATATGTTTAGCAGGTCTGTCATAAGTACCTTTGCGCACATTATGACTTTACATGCAAGCACTCCTGATTTAGGGAGAAGATTCAGGTTTATGTAAGCTAAACATTAAAACGAGGATTGTTTTTGTCACTGTATAGCTTCCTTTACCCAAGGACACAACAATCTGTCTCTACCAGGAATAATAGTACATATGCAGCACATTTCCATGTAGGTCAAATTGCTTATGTTGCCTGAGCATTTAACACCTACCTGACGCAAGGTAATGCAATGCAGGGCAATGTGCTACCTTGCGTTTATGTTTCTTTTCAACAAATCAACACAGCTGGGATGTGTGTGGCACTGTAAATCGTAAAGCAGTTTTTGCAGCAGGGGTGTGCCAGAAAAATGACACAAATCTGACACAAAATCTGCACCTCAACTTACACATTTTGGGCATATTTATACGCAACGTGGTACATGCATGGCGTAAACCACTAAGTCATATTTTTGAAGCCATGCAAAGCCACTTTACATGGCTTTGAATGGCTTCAAAAATGTGGAGTAAAGCAACGCAGTGCAAATCCATGGGCGTTGCGGTAGGTGTTCCCTCACAACTCCCATGGATTTTGACTCATTCCCAATTTACAAAGACTTGTAAACCTGGAAATGTGCCAAAATCTTACACCTACCCAGGAGGGGTGTAACGAGGATAAATATTTTTATTTATTCTCATGTTTAGCTCTTTCTCGTTTTTAACTCATTCTATGTGTGCTGCATCCTGCTACACACATAGCAAGAGGAAAAAGCCTCTCAGGATTTTTTAGGTGCAGGGCGGTGTCCCTTGTTGCACAAAAACAGACCTGCAGACAAAGCAGACACCCTGCATTGACGCTAGGCTGCCAAAAGGGAGCCATTGCAGGGGTAAAGGACAGGAATGCGCCATATTGAATAAATATGCTGCCTTTCTGCCCTTTCCCTGTGACTCAGCACAGTGCTGCAGGGGGACTTGTTGTGCTGCTCTGCACCACAACGCCTATAAATATGAGCTTTGTTTTGTAAAATCTCTGCCACAAAAAAAACAGGCAACCAAGAGAAACAGGACAGTAAATCTGTTCTTAATTGGTTGTAGAGTCTGAATTTTAAAACATCTTATGGGGTTAAGGTCCCTACTGCAGGGATCCTTGGGTTCCCAGTAAATCTGAGGGAATAATAATAATGGTAATGGTGGTATTTAACGTATATGCTGGAAAGATCTATGTTTTCTCTAGTGCCCGTTTTGACTCATAGTAGCATAGAGTGTTAATGCGCCTCTTGCAAAGCACATCATGTAGCATGTAAATGACAGATTTTTATTTTATGTTGATAGGCAAGTGAGTTAATGCTTTTAACACAGAGATACTTTTCCTTACATACAGTTCAAAAATTGTAATACTTCTGATATAGCGCAGTGAGCTATGAAGTATAATATTGTAACCCTCACTGTCGCACTTAACATATCTTGAATATTGATGTACAAACGTGTATGATTTATTATCAATGTAATGAGCATGTGTGATGTAAAACGCTAAGACACCCTGCATTTTTATTAATAGCGCTATAGCAGAAATAAAAAAAGCAGTATTTAATTTGTTATTATGTGTAAATACTGAAACAGACCACCACATCTGACATTCTTACAATGCGTGCATATCTCTTATAAACAGGGAGGGAACAAAGTCAAAAGCATGTCTCCATGTAAAGTGCTGACAAGCTTTGTGCCTTTCTTTCCCCTCCACTGCATTTCCATCTAGTGTGAACCTCCAGATAGCTTCCACCCAAGGACGCTCCAACAAAAGGAGGCCTTCTGGCCTCTTAAATTCTGCATTTGAGTCTTGAATTGGAAAGACCCCCTCGCCGCCTACAGACAACGGTGCATGTGCTGCTGAATGTGTTCCAGTGTCTGAAAATTACACCAGGGTATATTCAGCGTTTTATCGTGGTGCCAAACTTCCACCCTGTGAAACTAGTGGGTAGATGCCACCCACCAGCATGTATCCCCGACTTGTACCCTGGGGAACACCTACAAACTCTCAGATTTATGGATATTCAAAAAGTTTTTTCCAACCCATTCCCGTCATGTAAATGAGATGTCAAGGCAGGAGTAATTCCATATTCAGGTTGGAACGGGAATGCAAGACCTACAAAAATGCTCAGGGTTTAAGGCAAGTGGTGACTACTCCTGAAAAATATGTTGTACAATAGAAAAAACAGAAATTTTGCAATCGCACAAATTGAATTGCATTTGCTGGGCCTCAGTTGTGCAAAATACATTCGGAAATACCTCTGGGTGGATGGAATCTGAAAGTCACAAACCCTTCCAAGAATATTCTTGAAAACCTGCAACACAAGGCCTCGTGGAAGTGTGTATGTACATCTTCATCTATGTCAGGTATTAAATAAATGTTTTGGTGAATGGACTAAAAAAAATCTTCTCCCCAGTGTTTTCGCTCTTTGTTTCTCAGGGATCCTCTCAACCCCACCCCATTTTATGTTGGTTCTGTATTTGTTTTTCTTTGTTGATCATGCTCTTCTTCAGTCATTTATGGTGACCTAGTGCAAAGGAGGAAAAAAAGTTGTAGAGCAGTGTACAAAAATTAGATATGCTTGGGGTATCATCATACTTTGGCGTGAATCATGCCAGGCTTTAGGCATAACCAGTATATAAGCCCATAAAAATTTGTTGCATGTAAATTTATTTTATCCAGATATCCTGATAATTCGGCACGTATCTGGGCCTATGAAAATAGACACCTAGGATATATATTTTAAAAAGTGATCTATGTATAGAGAGGGAGTGTAACGGTATTGGCGGGTAGTAATCACACATGAATCGGTTGTTCTATGTACGTGATTTTTATTTGAGGTATTTTGGGTTCGAGCTATGGTAGTTCCTGGTCTGTCCTCCTTTTTTTTTTCCTTTCTTCTAGCTTGGTTGGATGTTGTGGTATCGGATTGCATTTCACACTTCTCTCGTAGGGGATTTCCATGTATAGTCATAAGCACTGAATAGTTCCGCGCGCCTGCGGGGACCCCGGAGCACTGTTGTGTAGTATATTCTTAAGTGCAATCATCAGCTCCTTGACAAAAAAGGTCTGTGAAAAACACTTAAGAATAACAATGTGCAGCCTATGTGAACAGCTACACAGGCCAAATTGTTAGAAGAAAAAACAGTTGTAGTGTAAATTTCACGTTTAAACCTCTATTTATTCTATAAATACATAAATAAATACATTCTCATATTTTATTTACACCTCTCATGAGAATAAAACAATGTAGGGCAGTGTAGCCCATAGGCTGCCATTATACAGAATGAAAATAGAGCTGTGCCTTTAAGAAAAGTAAAGTCTTCCTGTTTCCCATCATGCACAGCAAAAGGCAGTTGCCTCAGTTCTTTTTTCCGGCTCCTGCTGACAGGACCCTGAAGCATTGAGCTCTACCTCACAAAAGCTTTTGTGACAGAAATTCATTGAAATATCTTCTGAATTTCATTTTCACTCGACGTTTTTACCTTTGAGTGATCATTTTCTACTGATTTCTGTTAAATTCTGACAGAATTTTGAGGTTTTTCTAGTTAGAAATGCCTTCACTTTTTGATAAATGTCCTTCTTGTGGAAGAAAGAAGGCTAAAACAGATCCACATAGGGTCTGTATAATTTGTCTTCCATCCAGCCACAAACCGGAGTCGTGTGACATTTGTAAAACCTTCTCTAGAAGAACCCTTCGTGATAGAGAGAAGATCCGACTTCAGGCGAGAGAGGACAGGAGAAAAAGTGGCCATTCCACTACAGAGCGAGGAGAAGGTCAGACTTCTACCAGGGCTCAACCTGTTTCCTCCATGACTCCTTCCAGACCTGCTGAAAAACGACATAGATCTCCGACGACGTCGAGAGCGTCGACGTCGAAGCAGGGAACGGCGCCAACATGTTCGCCGTCGAGGAGTGCTTCGCCGGCGAGAAAAAGACATCGTTCGCCGTCGACAGCTATTTCGCCGTCGAGGCGGCGAAGGCACCCGACGTCGAAAGGATCTGGGTCGCCGTCGACACGGCGAACACAGTCCACGCCAAGGAGATCCGAGTCGGGCTCGCCGTCGACACGGCGAGGGAGATCGCCGTCGAGAGAGAGTGTTCGCCGTCGGAGGCGTTCACCGTCACTGCACCGACGTCGAGGTTCGTCGTCGAGAGGTTCTCAGCGGCGAGACGAGTCGACGTCTAGAGGCACTCGCCGTCACCGCAGTTCGACGTCGAGGAGTGCTTCGACGTCGAGAAGACCATCTAAGAGGCCTAGAAGGGTTTATACAACCTCGGAATCCTCGGCCTCGCTTATCCTACTTCCAGCATCACCACAGCTCTCGCAAAGGCAGTCACCGTTACCACAGACGCCGGTAACACCTACGGCTCCTCTTCCGGCGCCTCCTCCAGAACCTGTTCCGAGGACTCCAACGCGATCTGCAGGGCGTTCTGGTTATTCCTCGAGGCGTACATCTACCTCTAGGCACCGTCGTCAGGAATCACATCATGGACATTCTTCATCGTCCACACGAGACTACTCTCCAACCTTATCGGACTCACCGTCCCCAAGAGTGTCTCCCATAGATGATGTCAACACATTTCAGGAGGTCTTAGTGAGAGGGGCAACCAAGCTGAATATCCCGCTAGCAGCTCCGGCCCCATCGACATCAGTGATCTTTGAGACCTTACATCAAAGGACATCTTCACGACCTTTACTTCCACTGGTTCCGGGTCTTATTGAGCCAGCAATGGACATTTTTCTCACGCCGGCTACAACAAAGTCTGCTCCTTCCAGACTCATTAAAAAGTACCGTCCACCAGAGCAAGATCCTCTATTCTTGAGGTCGGACCCAGTACCAGACTCGGTAGTTATAGTGGCAGCGAAGAAATCGCATTCGACGTCACCGTCTTCCTCTGCTCCCCCAGACAAAGAGAGCAGAAAGATCGATGCTGCAGGAAGAAAAGTATGCTCGACGGCATCTATCACCATGAAAGCAGCCAGTGCCACTGCTTTATTAGGGAGATATGATCGATCCCTCTGGGACTCTATACTGCAGTTCGCGGAGCATCTCCCTAGGGACAAAAGGGAAGATTTCCTAGAGGTCGTGAGCGAGGGAGCTATGGTTTCTAACCAGATTATAAGTGCTGCGGCGGATTCTTCAACACTATCCGCACATAACTATGCTCATGGTATAGCGCTCAGGAGACATGCATGGCTGCGGCTTACATCGCTTAAACCCGAAGCACAGCAGAGGATACAGAACCTGCCTTTCTCAGGCTCCACTTTGTTCGGCTCTCATGCCGATGATGAGATGGCCAGAATGAAGTCGGAGCTGGATACCCTGAAAGCGGTAGGCATGGAGCGACCTAAAGAACAGCGAAAAGGATTCCGCCCATATCAAAGAAGACTGTTCACCCACAGGTATCAGGCTCCACATTGGTCGTCTTCACGCCCTCAGCAACAGCAGCAGCAGCAGCATCAGAGGGGCTTCTCCAGAAGGTCGACAAGGGGTCGTTCAACACCTCAGACCCAGACACCTCGACAAGCTCCCACGTCTAAGCCCTGAATCTTTGCTTCCCCCTCCTCCGTTATCCACTCCGGTAGGGGGAAGTATCTCAAATCATCTGGACGAGTGGCTACGCATCACAACAGACGCCTGGGTATTGAATATTGTGAGACATGGTTACGCTCTCAGATTCACCAGTTCTCCACCATCTGTTCCACCCAAAACAGCCAACCACCATCTCGAAGCTCTGCAGTTAGAGGTCAATATCCTATTGCAAAAAAGAGCCATAGAACCCGTTCACATCAGCCAACAAGGGAAGGGGATTTATTCGAGATATTTCCTTGTACCGAAAAAAGACAAACAAGAGTTTCGTCCCATCTTAGATCTGAGGACAGCAAACAAATGGATTTGCAAAGAAAAATTCAGGATGTTAGCCTTACACCAAATTTACCGACATCTACGTCAGGGCGACTGGCTATGTGCGATAGATCTTTGCGACGCTTACTTTCATATCCCAGTAACCAGGAAACATCGAAAATTCCTAAGGTTCACCTTCGGAAAACGCCATTACCAATTTGCAGTTCTACCGTTCGGCCTAAAATCAGCGCCAAGAACTTTTTCCAAATGCATGGCGGTAGTAGCCGCCCACTTGAGGAAACAGCGAATATTCGTCTACCCCTATCTAGACGATTGGCTCATAAAGGCCTCCAGCTATCTCGAGGCACAGCAGCATTTCGAATGGACTCTACAACTGCTACAAAAACTTGGTCTTCAAGTCAATCTTCTGAAATCTACAGCAACACCTGTTCAGAGGTTGCATTACTTAGGGGCCATTGTAGATACCAGGCTAGGAAAGGTGTTTCCTTCGGAGGAACGACGGTTATCAATTCTCCAAAAGTGCAAACAACTGCAGGAAAGACCTCAAGCCACTGCAAGAATAATAGCTTCTCTACTGGGCTCGATGGCGTCTTGTATCCATCTGGTTCCCAATGCTCGTCTCCATATGAGACCATTGCAGGAAAATCTAGAGGATCAGTGGTGTCAACTGAGGGACGATTGGGAGAACAAAGTCCTACTTTCTCCTCACACCCTACAATCCCTCAAGTGGTGGTGTCTACCCAGCAATCTCTTGGTGGGGATTCCGTTCCAACAACGACCTCCATCTCAAACCATCGTAACAGATGCGTCACTGCTCGGATGGGGGGCGCACATGGAACATCTTCGAGTCCAAGGCGAGTGGTCACAGAGAGAGAGTCTCTATCACATCAACCTGCTGGAACTTCGCGCAGTCCACCTTGCGCTCAAAGCCTTCCTTCCCTCTCTGAGAACGGAAACTCTCCTTCTTCAGACAGACAACGTGGCCACTATGTACTACGTGAACAAACAAGGAGGCACCAGGTCCAGAATTTTATCCAGAGAGGCTCAGACAATCTGGCATTGGCTTCTAGCCAGGAACCTGTCGCTAGTGGCAACTCACCTGCCCGGCATCCAGAATGTTCAAGCGGATGCCCTCAGTCGGGTAATGAACGAGAACCACGAATGGGTACTACACGACGACGTCGTTCATTCCATTTTCGCACTCTGGGGTACCCCCTCTACAGACCTATTCGCAACCCCAGAAAACAAAAAATGCCAAAACTTCGCCTCCAGATATTACCATCCAGGGACACTGGGGAATGCCCTGTGGATAAGCTGGTCAGGAGCATTTCTTTATGCCTTTCCACCGCTTCCCCTGATTCCGGCGGTTCTCCAGAAGCTGTCCAATGCTCAGACCAAAATGATCCTAATTGCTCCGGAGTGGCCACGCCAGTGGTGGTTCCCAGACCTTCTTCACCGGTCACTCAAACCACACATCAGGCTACCATATCGTCCGGACCTTCTCACGAAGTTCAGAGGGCAGATATCTCATCCCAACCCCTCATCGTTGAGTTTGGCAGCATGGCTCCTGAGCTAGTGCAATATGGACACTTGAACCTACCTCAGGACTGTATGGAAATTCTGAAGGAAGCAAAACGCCCTTCCACACGATCAGCCTATGCAAGCAAGTGGAAGAGATTCTGCATTTGGTGTTTACACAACAACATTGACCCGGTTTCCTGTGGAGAACAATCTATCTTGCCATACTTGTTAAGTTTGGCAAAATCGGGCTTACAACTGTCGTCAATAAAAGTTCACTTGGCGGCGATAACAGCATACAGAAAGAGTCCTTCACAAACTTCCTTTTTTCGGATTCCGATTATTAAGGATTTCCTAGAAGGTTTAAAGAAGGTTTTTCCTCCCATTAGAAAGCCTTCTCCTCCATGGGAACTGAACGTTGTCTTATCACGTCTGATGCTGCCGCCATTCGAGCCGATACACAAGGCATCGCTGCAGCATCTCACATGGAAAGCTGCTTTTCTGGTGGCAATCACTTCAGCGCGTAGGGTCAGCGAAATCCAGGCCCTTTGCGCTCAGGAACCCTACACGGTTTTTCATTCTGCAAAAGTGGTAATGAGAACTCATCCAAAATTTCTACCTAAGGTAGTCTCCGACTTCCATGTGAACCAAACAATTTCATTACCGACTTTCTTTCAGAATCCAGCTACTCCTGCTGAGAGAACTCTGCACTCTCTGGATGTAAAGAGAGTATTGAAATTTTACTTGGACAGGACAAAAAGCTTACGAAAATCACAACAGCTTTTTATTAACTATGGCCCAATCAGAACAGGTTTGGGCACATCTAAACAATCTTTATCCAGGTGGATTGTTTCATGTATAATGTTATGTTATCAGTTAGCAAACAAATCCCTTGGTGGTAGGCCAAAAGCCCACTCTACCAGAGGGAAAGCAGCTACTGTAGCCTTGATGAAAAATGTCCCTTTGGCAGAAATATGCAAGGCTGCCACTTGGAGGTCGGTCCATACCTTTACTAAGCATTACTGCCTTGATACAGACGCTAGGGCAGATGCTCAGGTTGGACAGGCTTTGCTCAAGAATTTGTTTGCATGATTCATGTTTTTCTCAGTATTCTTATATCTACTCCACCGCGGTTATGGGGATGGGCTTGCTACTCTATTCATTGCTTATGACTATACATGGAAATCCCCTACGAGAGAAGGAATGGTTTCTTACCTGTAACTCCAGTTCTCTCGTAGGGGTATTTCCATGATAGTCATAAGCAACCCTCCCTCCTCCCCGGTGGAGTTGACATAGAACATGAATATTATAGAGGTTGGTACTCCAACAAATGTTTTGTTTTTTCTTCATGTCAGGTTAATAGCCTCCAAAAAAGAACTGAGGCAACTGCCTTTTGCTGTGCATGATGGGAAACAGGAAGACTTTACTTTTCTTAAAGGCACAGCTCTATTTTCATTCTGTATAATGGCAGCCTATGGGCTACACTGCCCTACATTGTTTTATTCTCATGAGAGGTGTAAATAAAATATGAGAATGTATTTATTTATGTATTTATAGAATAAATAGAGGTTTAAACGTGAAATTTACACTACAACTGTTTTTTCTTCTAACAATTTGGCCTGTGTAGCTGTTCACATAGGCTGCACATTGTTATTCTTAAGTGTTTTTCACAGACCTTTTGTGTCAAGGAGCTGATGATTGCACTTAAGAATATACTACACAACAGTGCTCCGGGGTCCCCGCAGGCGCGCGGAACTATTCAGTGCTTATGACTATCATGGAAATACCCCTACGAGAGAACTGGAGTTACAGGTAAGAAACCATTCCTTCTCCTTTGTCCCCTCGTCTCACAGGTTCCCCGTTAAGCGTATGTGGAGAGAAAGAGAGGAATAGAGGTAAGTGGTTTGTAATGCACTCTGGGTATTTTCTTATCTTCTGTCGCCTGCCTGCCTTCCCTTCTTTCTGTTCCGTTCCACTTTTGTGATACTGGTGTCGTTTTCTTCTTTTACTCTTTTCCTACTTCTCTGATCTGTCTCATTAGAGTGGGTTTATTAATATGTCTACCCTCTTGCCCTTGTTCTTTTCCTTCTGCAGAAAATGGTCTGGAGTTCTTATTTTCCTATTTTTATGTGTGGTACTCTGTGCGCGGTGCCTTGGTGCTGAATCTCACTGAAATGCCTTTTTGGTTTTGTGCTCAATACCTTGGTGATTTCATGCAGTAGTGCTCTCCCACCCCTTTTATCCCTTCGTACTTTTACCCTTCTCTTTTCTCCCCCCCCCTCCCTTCTCCCCGCCCTCCCACTCCCTCAGGGGAGGGCCCACACACTCCTGGAACTGCCACGCTTCTCCGGAAGCGTGGCAGGATGCAGTGTTCCGTCTTCCCGGGTTCCTGCTGTGTCAGGGATACCGTCTGTGGTGTTCGTTCCCCGTCGCTTGGGTAGACGCCGCTCTCCCGTCCTCAGGCACCTCTTGGTTCTCCGATCTTCTTCGTCCTCTTCCTCGTCGTCTTCTTCGCCGTCTCCTCCTCCAATTCCGCTTCCGTCTCCTCCACTACACTCCTCTGGTTCTGCCACTGATTCTTTTGACCTCCCGGCTTCCAGCGTCAGAGATGCCGCCAGACAATCACGGGAACGGAAGCCGGGGAGGTCCGGAGCAGCGCAGGCAGCGCCAGCACCAGTCTGTCTTATGTGCGGGCGGTCCCCAGCTAGCCCGTCACAGGGAGTTAGCACAAGGCTTTTGTCTCAATCTTGCCTCCCTTATATTTTGGTCTCCTTCACCACTTCTTACTGTGAAAGGTTTTCCTTTTCTCTTTCTCAAATCTGAGTTTGCAGCACCTCACTCACAAAGAGCTTTGCTTCTTTCTGTGGGAAGCGATGAGGCTTACTTCTCATTCAGCCCTATTCTCCTCGCTAAGTAGGCCAGAACCTATCTCCATGCAGCAACTACATTATTTTGACGAAGTGAGCAGCCCTATTTCGTGCTATTTATATATAGATTAAATGTTTTGTGGCAGGGCGGTTGACCTTTCTTGCACATCTATGCTTCAGAATATCAGGAAGATTAGATTTTATTTCTACTAAAGTGTGAAAAAAATGATAAAATAGAGGGGAACTTCACGGATGAGAAAGGGCATTTACACAGTTGTCAAGAAGTGCAGAAGCAGAACTTTTCTGAGATTGCAAGTAGGAAAGACGCACTTCTTCAAATTGGTCCAACAGAAATGGGTAAAGAAGAATGAAATAGGCTTGATATGAGATATAAGCAGAGACAAACCACAACTGGCGGCGAGGAAGCAACCGGCCTTGAAGGAGATTGCAAACGAGGAGATATCATGGTAGGACATTTACATAAATAACTCCAGAATACCTTTTGTGTGAGAAAGGGAGACAGAGAGTGTGAAGGTGCGTGTGCTGGGGCGTACTCTAGACGTTATTGGATAACATCCAGCCATTGCCTCAACAGATTAAAACACGTGTGTGTTGATCCCAGCCACATATCCACCACATGATCAGCAGAGATTTGTGTGGACGGGAATTTCATAGTCGTTCTGCACTCTGATTTCCATTCGAAAATCTTGGAGGTATCAGGGAAGGCTTCAAGATATGCAGGCTTTGATTAAGTGCGGGGTGAAAACCATCTTATTTGACCGAACGCATTCCTCTCAGTATTCTGCTGTACATTGACAGCGGTAAACAAACATGAGTTACTGTGCTCCTGTCCTCTCAACTGACTGGCCAAGGAGAACTGGGATTGGCCCAAGGCCATAACCTATCACCATCCTCCCTTTCTGACAAAGATTATTAAAGAATCAGACTCAGATGAAGACATCTGGCTCTCCAATAGATGGAACGAAACACCGCAAAACACAATGTTATGTTGTCTTTTATCACTGGTTTGTTTTCTGCTTGTGGTTGCCTTGGATTTTTTCATTTGCTGTGCTGCCTTATGATTTTTGTTGTTTTTGTTGTGCGCTCTGAAGCCTTTCAATGCACTATACATAAAGAAAATGTCTTACCACAATTCGTTCCTTGGTAACCTGAATTATTATTTCTTCCTAATTAATATGTTATTCTGTAAAGCAATGACATTTTGCTTTCTGACCACATCAGAGCACTTCATTTCAGTACTTTCACATCCATGCTAATACTGTTGGTAATAACATCCTAGGTGCTGGTGCATGGTCTATATCCATGTGGCCTTGTTTTCTCCACATCCCACAGTTTTCACCCTGCTCATCTCTCTTTCTAAACCTTGCATCGGATATGTCACATCTTACTGATCTTCCTATGAGCTTGGTGTATGTTGAGGGAGTCATGGGGAGAATTCATCACACAGTCTAGGTACCTAATTTCGTTCACAGAATCCAGTAATGAGCAGTAGCCCTAATGCAGAGCAGGAAAATGGTTGAAAAGAAAAGGCAGCCATACTGGGGTCCAGTCGACCCCTTAGATCTCTGGTCCTCGTTGCTACAGTGATTGCTGGACAATTCATAGCTATGCCTCTGGTAACGAGCCTTCTGCGTAGATGAAAATTGCAATAATTCAATCTCAGAGACATAAAGGCTCTCATTAGAGTCCATCCAAAGCTGATAAGCAGATAATCGAGGTTAATAATAAAATTAGTGCATTTAACAATTTTATTATGAATGATCAGGTGACGCCTGAAACAGAAAATAAACGCAAGACGGGGGGAATTGATTTTTTGGTCTGATATTTTTTATAGTAAAAATCTGGTACCGTTTTTCAGGATTTCAAAGCTGAACCTAAAGTTTGCCGTTTTTTTAAAGCAGTCACCAAGTGCCCACATTACTGTAGCCCTTTCATTACAATGCTGGCACACAACCTAATCGCTCACCTTATATTTGTGTTATTTTAACTGTTTCCATAACCCTTGCGCTTTCTCTGCAACCTTAAGTCCAACCCTACTCATTATCTTAATCCTTATTCTCACACTTAGGGCCAGATGTAGGTAAGTAGGAAATTGCGACTTGCAATTTGCGAGTCATAGCGACTCGCAAATTGCAACTCGCAATCCGAGATGCAGAAAGGTGTCTCAGACACCTTCTGCGACTCGCTATGGGGTCGCAAAGACCCACCTCCTGAATATTAATGAGGTGGGTCGCAGTTTGCGACCCCATAGCGAGTCTAGGCACTCACAGGGATGGTGGCCTGCTGGAAACAGCAGACCACCATGTCCATGACTGCTTTTTTAATAAAGCAGTTTTTTCTTTTTCTTTTTGCAGCCCGTTTTCCTTAAAGGAAAACGAGCTGAAAAAAGAAAAAATACCGAAACCATTTAGTTTCGGTTTTTTCAGAGTAGGCGGTCCATAGGACCACTGCCTGCTCTGAAAAAATATTTTTTTGGGCATTCACAAAGGGGAAGTTTTGCGAATGAGTTACCATCCACTTCAAGTGGATGGTAACTGCGAGTTAGTTTGCGACCGCTTTCGCGGTCCCAAAGCAACTCTGCATCGCGATGCGGTCGCAAATAGGAAGGGAACACCCCTTCCTATTTGCGAGTCGGAATCACATTTTGCGAGTCGGTACCGACTCGCAAAATGTGATTCTGCATCGCGTTAAGCCTTTTGCGCCTCGCAAACTGCGTTTTTCGCCGTTTGCGAGGCGCAAAAGGCTTCCTACATCTGGCCCTTAGTCTTTATTAATTCGTATTATTATCACTATCTCTACCCCTACTATAATCCTAAACCTTCGCCTAGAAGTAATCCTATAAATCACCCATATTCTAATTCTAATCCCAATCATCATCCTATTTTCTAACGTTCATTGTTTGCATACCCTTTACCAAAGTATTTTATTACACTGGTTTTGATATCCGAATTTTTTTCCAACTTTGTGTTGTGCTTTCTGTTATATGACTTGCCAACTGGAAAGGCAGTTTCAGCTCTCTGCACTACTCGCTATCAAAACTGTGGTACAGCGCCTGAATATCAGCTCCAGAATATTGTTTGACTGTAATATTGAAGTAAAAAATATCTGGAGAACAAAAATAAGTATTTATATATTGATATTGAGGGTAAATATATATTCCCCTAACCAAAGTATAGTCACATTCCGAATTTGCTTTTGCTTAATTACTTGAAAATCTGGGAAACTTTTACTAAATTCCAGGAAAATTACCTGAAATAAAAATCTGTAATTTTATGCTATATTTTAGCACACATTGCGTCCCTGCGTTGATTTTTGATGCAAGGACACATTTTATGGTAAGCAATTGCACGAAAAGTACAAGTGGTGCTTGCACTTGGTGCTCGCATCTGGCTATTCACATTATTCCTGAGCACTAGCAGTTTAAAAAAAATATACTACTTTCAAAATATAAATTGTATTCATATTTTTAATAAATGTGAAACCTGTTTTCAGTGTATTAAAAAATAGAGAATATAATCAATTTGAATAGTATTTTAAATGCACGTACGAAATAATTATTTTTACAGCACTGTTTTTGTAGTAGAAATATCGGTTGATTTTAATTATTCTAAAAATAATATAGTATTATAGAAATAATCTGGATAGAAGATAGTTTGATATGTTCTATATTATTTACAGTCACTATTTTTGTAGTACGTCTTTGGCAATTTGAATTTTATGCAATAGAATGTCGATATTTTGGTGATAGATAATTTGACATTGATTTAAAAAATATATATATTTTTGTACTGGATCTTTCTGACTACAACTTCATAATCCCTATGCCACTGTTGGGTTTGAGATTGTCCTGGATATTGTTAGCCAATTGTAAGGCATGTAACAGCCTCAACGTAGCCCACTATCATGAATGTCCCTTGAATCTGTAAATAGTTTTTCTTGAATAGTTACACTGCATTACTTTATTGTACGAATTCTAGTCATTTCTATTAACTAACTTGTTTTTAGCTATAACGTCTTGGTATTTCTCAAAATTACTACACTAAGGCCCTCTAATTCAAGACATTTGTTCATATTTTTTTAATATCAGACCTATTCAGTAGTTGAGAGGTAAAGGTAGTTAAAGATAAAGCAATTTAAATAGCCTTTTAAAGGTCTATTTGTAAGTGCGAGAAGACATAACAGTCTGATACACCTTGCTGCAGATCTTGACCCTGGAGAAAAAGTTGGGATTGGTGCAATTATTAGAGGAGGGTATAAAAATAGATAATACACCTCCCCCACTGTTATGGACATGGAGACACAGAGCGGTTGGGCAACAGAAAACGTCTGGCCATGCACCCGCACGTTAAAAATGAAAAAAAGTAAAGTACACAGAGGGGAACATCTAAACAAACAGAAAATCCACACAGTCTACTGTGCCGGGAGTGGGACCTAAGTCTAATAAATAATTGAGTGATTAAGGTTTTGTGCAAGGTCCCTTGTGACGCAAAGTGATGCAAACGATTTCAGCAACTTACTTACTAATAAAAAGACAAGCCCAGGGGCACCTCAAATTGTAAGGAAACAGGCTTTTTACATGTTTCTCCCCACTTTTTGCCCCCATTTGGACTAGTAGCTGATGGTTTTCGGATTTTAAGAGTGCACTGAAGCCTGCCAACCAGACCTCTGTGCCATTGTTCTGACCCATTACAAAGTATATGTTGAACTGGCTATACACATTTGACAAGTACTGACTTACTTATAAGTCCCTGTTATATTGTACCCAGGGTACCAAGGGCTTGTAAGGCACAGTGTCCACTCAGGGCTGCAGCACTGATTGTGCCACCCTGTGTGTGACAAAGAATAAACATGACTCCCAGCCTGCCACTGCAGACGGAAAAACAGGGTCACCTTGAAAGCTTGACTTTGCCATTACCATTAATGACAAAGTCTCCAAGTCATTACAATATTCATGTCTTCCCTGAGATTTGGAGAAAGAACCAAAGAAGAACCATCCTGGTGCCATTAAAAGCGCACTTTGGGCCAGTAAAATTAGAATTGTGTCTGTAGCTTCTTGCTCGACAAAATGTTAATTCTCCACTATTGAATCTTCCATAGATTTACATGCTTGAATCATTCCCAGTCGTCAAAGTGGGAGTGCATCATAGGCTATAGTGGCAAAACAGTGTCAGTTTAATAACCTATCTATGTACTTTCCACAAAAAAAAAAACTTGATCTATAACCAGTCAACTGACAGCGCCCTTCAGAAAGTTCCCAACAGAGTCTGAATCCCTGAGATTTTCTACTGCACGCCATGTGAAGGGAGTCTCCCTAAGTTCTGCTCAGTATTTCCTATTTAGCCCAACCTTTCTTTATCTACAATGTCTGAGTCTTCTAAGAAAGGCCTCTTGAGGTCCTGCAAGTCCTTTGGGAAGAAAAGGCCACATGTGGAGGACCCAAACAGCGACTTTCTCTATTGCTTCTACCCTAAACATCAGGTAAAGGAGTGCAAGAGTTGTTGCACATTTTCTTCAAAAACCTTGAGAGACTACTTCTGTGGTTACGGAACTCAAAATCCTAAAAATCCAGTTCTTCTAAGAAGGACGGTGATACATCTGCAAGACCCCACAAAAGGTCAAGATCCTCTGACCATGGGGCTTCTGAGGAGAGTAGAGGCGCCTTGAAGGCACATCATAAAGACCTTCCAAGAAACTCAAACTCACCTCCACAGGATCGGCCTCCTCCCAACCTTCTACTTCATCTGTGAAAAAGGAGAGCACCAGTGTTCTCTCTCCTCAGAACAAAAAATCCTTTCAGAACACTGTCGACCACAACATCACTGGCGACGTATTGACGACAATGACAGTCACCACTGTCTTATCCACAAAATCGTAGTAGTTGAGAACCCAGCTATTAAGACTCTTATTCCATCGATCAAAGTGATCTCCTCCACTAAGTCACAGTCAACAATAGATTTAACCCCCCCATTACCACAGTCGACGAGATTACCGTCGATAAAGACACCATCAACAGCGGCACTGATGACATTAGCGCCATCGATGTCATCACTGTCAACAAAAGCTTCGACAGCAACGTCTACAACTACACTGCCTTCAACAGCACCATTGACACGGGCACCGTCAACGACTGCACCATAGATAAGGGAAATCTTACTGTTGACGCCGAAGTTTACATTCACGTCATCAACAACATAGTCGACAGGACTGTCCACGAAGAATAAAATTACAAAAATATCCAAGACTGCTTTAAGGCCTGAAGTGACATCAGCAAGCAAGGTCTCGGCTTTTCTACCCAGTCATTTATTGGACTGGGAAGAGTTGGATGATGACAGACCTTTTGGGGACGCACATAGTCCTTCAGAGCTCTAGGTGAAGTACCAGGAGGAAGATGATGATGATGCGGAGGACAAACAACAATGTTACCAATCATACTATGCCCCCCACAACCCCAGGTGCCATTGTGAACATTATGAATACCACCCACATCCTCAGCCTAGGCAAGATGTTATGGAGATGACTATTTCTCTAGTTCAAGATCTACAGGCCATGTTACAGGATTACAGAAAGAGATTTTTCTGAATCTCCATAGGAGCAACCACTCGCACCACCCCCAACCTGTTTCTCCTATTACGCCAAGGAATATGCCTCTGAGGGTAATGCCCAGGTGACACCTGCCTCGAATTTTGCAGCACCCTCAAAAGAGGATCTCTCTTGCTCAGAAGATGGGAGGGAGGAAGGCGAGATCCCTGATCCTCAACATCCACGAGATGAGTGGGATGACTACTTTGTCCCTACTCCTTCCTCCAACTCATCCTTCGGACTCTTCCCTAGAGGACAGCGGGGGTTTTCACAATCAGATGGACCAAGCTGCAGTACGATTCCATCTTCCAACTTCTATTAAGCAGTCTGACTTCTTTCTTCATGATTTTAAATAGCAAGCCAAGAAGTCTGTGAGAGCCACTCCCATTACAGACTATATCTGGGATGAGGGACTAAAAATCATGAAGAATTTGTCTATGGTACCACCAGTCCCACCTCGCCTGCACACAAAATACAAGGCCACAGATTATTCCCCTGCTTGGCTCACCAGTCATCCAAAACCCGACTGTCATCTCACAAGCTACACAAAGGCGCACAAAAAATCCTTGTGCTCCCATCTCCATGCCACCAGACAGGAAGACAGACACTTGGACAACATAGGGGAAACAAATTCTGTTATTTTTGCTGTCACCATTCGAGCAGCCAGCTCACTACCGATTGTAAAGCTCTATGACCACCAAATATGGTAAGATATCATCAGTCTGCTCAATTTGATCCCTGAGGACAGAAAGGTGCAAGCCAAAAAGATTTGTAGGAAGGCAAACATACTACCTCAGAAATTACAGACTGTGCTCTCGACATCACCTCCACAGATTTCTGTCAGTTGACGGGGCAACGGTTTTGAAGTGCCAAGGATGGCTCAGGGCTACCTCTTTTAGACTGGAGGTCTTATCAAAGATCCTGGACATGGCCTATGATGGCAACATTTTGTGGGGAAAACATATAGATGACACCTTATTGGCTATAAAGACTGCCACTGACACCACTAGGTCTCTTAGCACTCTTCAGTTTAAGAAGCGGCCTTTTGGAGGGCCTGCAGGGAGAGGTTTCTCTATCTACAGAGGGGGCTATCAGCGACCTCAGCATTATCAACCTCAGTCTCAATATAGGTCTTCCTACCATCAGTCATATCACAAGTCGTCTTCAGCAGTCTACAGCACACAAGGTGCGCACCAGAAGCAGCCCCCCCTAGGGTCCCGATACAACCTGCAGAGAATGACCTGGATCAGGTATTTGCTACATCCGCTCCTTCCTCCCCTGTGGGCGTGAATATCTCCAACTCTCTCGCTCAGTGGAAGGAGATAACATTGGACAAATGGGTTTTGGATTTAGTAAACTACGAACATCACCTGTAGTTTGTGCAAAAACTACCAAACAATCCTCCAAAATGAGCACACCCACCTCATCTTCACCTATTGAGAAAAGAAGCCCTAATAATGCTGGCCAGGGGTGCTATAGAAAAGGTTCCTTTTCATCAAAAGGGCATGGGATTCTACTCCCGTTTTTTCCTTGTAAGGAAAAAAGACAGGTTAATGGAGACCCATCCTAGACCTCAGGAAACTGAACAAATTTCTGTGCACGCATTCTTTCCATATGATTACTCTAGCCAACATCCTCCACCTATCAAACAACGGAGATTACACAACATCCCTAGATTTACAAGATGTGTGCTTCCATATTCCCATACATCCCAAACATCGCAAGTATCTCAGTTTCACCGTAGCTGGTACCCATTACCAATTCAAGGACCTTCCCTTTGGCCTCAAGTCCGCTCCTTGGATTTTCACAAAATGCCTTTCCCTAGTTGCAGGCATACTCCGCAAGCAAGGTCATCAGCTACCTAGACGACTGACTGCTAAAAGACTCAAAAACACAGCAAGCTTCCAAAGCGACTGAAGCCTTTCTTTCGCTGTTTTACAAGCTAGGACTCACTGTGAACTACTCAAAACCCTCCACCATTGCAAGTCAACCGATAATGTTTTTGGGTGCCAATCTTGATACAATCAAAAACAAGATCTATCTATCACAAGACAGGCAACAAAGATTGTCAAGCCTGGCTCTTCAGATCTCCAAAAGAAAGTCAGTTCCAGTGCAACTGTTCAAGTCGCTCCTCCTGGGCATGATCTCCTCCACAATAAACCTAGTCCCTCTGGCGCGACTAAAAATGAGGCCATTACAGGAAGAACTCCAGATACAACGGATCCAATCACCAGGCTCCTTCGAAGACTTGATTACCACTACTCCAAGGATGAAGGAGACACTAGCATGGTGATCTCACATAAATCATCTCTCTCAAGGCCTTCCATTCCTGACTTTACTACCATACTTTGTCATTATGACCAGTGCCTCCTTAGAGGGCCTGGTGCCGGCCATTTGTAGGACCAGTAAATACATGGGAAATGGTCCACACCTCAAAAATCAAATTACATCAATCACCTGGAGCTAAAAGTGATATCTAAAATTACAAGCCTTTCTATCATGAATAGCAGGAGCCTCTGTGCTGGTCCGTACAGACAATACGACCAGCAGTGGCGGCTGACACAATTTAAAAGTAGTGGGGCGGGTGAGGCACTGTAACTGTAAGTGATATTAGTGTCTTTATTAAGGTATATTATGTCGTTCTTTAAGTCATAATATTTCTATATTCCTAATGTTACATTTACAAAACAAAAGCTGTTACCCAGCATTCATGAGGGCAGTGTTCTTCAAACTCTTAAATGCTGTGCCCCCCAGTGGGGAAAAAAAATGACCGTGGCCCCCCTCCAGAGTTTTAACAATTATTCTATTAGATTGGAAATGTTTTAAATGTCTAGACTTATATAAACATTGCAGTTATGTTACCGTTTTAAAAATGCAGCAAATACATGATGCCAAACATAATATTCTGGTCAGGTAGGCCTTACTAATGTGTAAAAGTATCCACAGTGTGATTATCTGAAGTGAGGGTGTTTCTTAAGAGTATTTGGAGTCCCTACCTCTTTGACACATACTCCCAGCTTGGGTATAAATGACTAAACATGCTAGTATCGGCCCATTACAGAGGATGGTTTAGTGCTGCTCATTTTTGTTTTCAGTTTAAAACAAAGCCCTGTTTAATGATATTTGTGTTTTGACCACTGACTCCACGTTGCACATAGCCTAGCAGCACACCATCACAATAGTGACCACAAACGTCATTTTTCCTATTGTCTTTATTTTAGAATTAGCCACTGCCACATTAAAAGCTGCAAGTAGTTTTCCATGATGCAATGTGCTTGTTGCTCATGTTTTTATTCTGCATGTTTGCGTGTTCTTTTCTCACCAAAGGCTTAGGCTGATAAGAATGTACTAGGGCGGCAGGGAACGGTTTTGTTTTGATAGAGGGCACCTTGGGATTTTGGCCAATTCCCGATGTGTTCTTCTCAAAGCTGACCTAAAGTAGCCGGCATTTTTTGAATAATAAACTTATGTAGTGAGAGGGAGTTTCTAGAATTCGCCGCTTTTGTTTGTTCAAAGTATAAGAGGCTGAGACCAGATAGACCGGGGAGTGGCTCAGATCTTAGCCATGCTCAGGACACTCAGGTGTGTCGTCCTTCCTGTGAGGATAATTGATCTCTGCCTCCACGATCAATTCTGGGATCTGGCGATCCGATGCAGATTAGGAGGGAGATGAAGCAGATTTGCCCTTGCCTCATGGTGATGCATTTTTAAATTCATTATTTGCTTTGCATTATAATATAGATACATATGTTTGCTTTGTATATTGCGGAGGAGAATCATTTGTACATGTTTTAATTTCATTGCTGTGACCATTTTTAAACGTGTACTTTTGGCATGCTAATCCCCTTTACGAACCTTGCGCAGTGAATTAATAAGAAGCGCATTCCAGAGATTTTTGTCAGTGCATGAGTGTTTCAGCTCGGTCATTATTGAAGCAAAACACCCTGTTATCAGCCTTATGTTTCTCTTGGCAAGAGCCTGGCCCCCTCCTTGGGAGGGGAGAGAGAGAGAGAATTAAGACATATATATTAACAAAATCGCAGTAAGATATAATGCAATTGATGCACAAGTAAAATCAGACAGCTTATCAATATCGGATTTTTTAACAAATGTCTGCAATAATGGGGCTGGGTTGGTCCCGAAAAAATAATAATAACGGATCTTATTATGGCCTCCATTTTTTGCAATAGGTGTTAACAGTATGTCGGTAAATCTTTGATACAGGTGTTGTGATTTGTAACAGGTTAGCTAGGAGAATTTATTGTAACATAAGGGTGTTCTCGATTTATTTACCACTTTTTCTTATTTTGGCTGTCTCTAGCTCATATACATGCTATTTAAATGGAATTTTAGATGGTGTTGAATGTAAAACAAACAATTTGAATGTATACATATACTGATTGTGCAAGAGCATAGCAAAATCTATTCGCTCTATTATTAATGATTGTTAGTTTTGTGCAAAAATTATAGATACATAGGATAATGAAATATTATTTAATTGAATATCAGGAAGAAATTGTGGTGATGGTTGTGAGAAAGTAGCCTCTTTCTAGCCTTGTTACCCCCACTTATGGCCTGTTTGTGAGTATATGTTAGGGTGTTTTCACTGTCTCACTGGGATCCTGCTAGCCAGGGCCCGGTGCTCATAGTGAAAACCCTATGTTGTCAGTATGTTTGTTATGTGTCACTGGGACCCTGCTAGCCAGGACCCCAGTGCTCATAAGTTTGTGGCCTATATGTATGTGTTCCCTGTGTGATGCCTAACTGTCTCACTGAGGCTCTGCTTACCAGAACCTCAGTGGTTATGCTCTCTCTGCTTTCCAAATTGTCACTAACAGGCTAGTGACCAATTTCACCAATTCACATTGGCATACTGGTGCACCCATATAATTCCCTAGTATATGATACTGAGGTACCCAGGGTATTGGGGTTCCAGGAGATCCCTATGGGCTGCAGCATTTCTTTTGCCACCCATAGGGAGATCTGACAATTCTTACACAGGCCTGCCAGTGCAGCCTGAGTGAAATAACGTCCATGTTATTTCACAGCCATTTACCACTGCACTTAAATAACTTATAAGTCACCTATATGTCTAACCTTCACCTGGTGAAGGTTGGGTGCTAAATTACTTAGTGTGTGGGCACCCTGGCACTAGCCAAGGTGCCCCCACATTGTTCAGGGCAAATTCCCCGGACTTTGTGAGTGCGGGGACACCATTTCACGCGTGCACTATACATAGGTCACTACCTATGCATAGCGTCACAATGGTAACTCCGAACATGGCCATGTGACATGTCTAAGATCATGGAATTGTCACCCCAATGCCATTCTGGCATTGGAGAGACAACTCCATGATCCCTCGGGTCTGTAGCACAGAACCCGGGTACAGCCAAACTGCCTTTCCCAGGGTTTCACTGCAACTGCTGCCAACCCCTCAGACAGGTTTCTGCCCTCCTGGGGTTCAGCCAGGGCTGGCCCAGGAAGGCAGAACAAAGGACTTCCTCTGAGAGAGGGTGTTACACCCTCTCCCTTTGGAAAAAGGTGTGATGGCTGGGGAGGAGTAGCCTCCCCCAGCATCTGGAAATGCTTTGATGGGCACAGATGCTGTCCATCTCTGCATAAGCCAGTCTACACCAGTTCAGGGATCCCCCAGCCCTGCTCTGGCGCGAAACTGGACAAAGGAAAGGGGAGTGACAACTCCCCTGACCTGCACCTCCCAGGGGAGGTGCCCAGAGCTCCTCCAGTGTGCCTCAGACCTCTGCCATCTTGGAAACAGAGGTGTTGCTGGCACACTGGACTGCTCTGAGTGGCCAGTGCCATCAGGTGACGTCAGAGACTCCTTCTGATAGGCTCTTACCTTTCTTACTAGCCTATCCTCCTTCCTAGGTAGCCAAACCTCCTTTTCTGGCTATTTAGGGTCTCTGCTTTGGGGAATTCTTCAGATACCGAATGCAAAAGCTCACCAGAGTTCCTCTGCATCTCCCTCTTCACCTTCTGCCAAAGGATCGACCGCTGATTGCTCAGGACGCCTGCAAAACCGCAACAAAGTAGCAAAGACTACTACTGCAACCTTGTATCGCTTCATCTTGCCGGCTTTCTCGCCTGTTTCCTGGTGGTGCATGCTCTGGGGGTAGACTGCCTCCTTCTTGCACTAGGAGATCTGAAGAAATCTCCCATGGGTTGACGGAATCTTTTCCCTGCAACCGCAGGCAACAAAAGACTGCATCACCGGTCCCCTGGGTCCCCTCTCAGCACGACGAGCGTGGTCCCTGGAACTCAGCAACTCTGTCCAAGTGACTCCCACAGTCCAGTGACTCTTCAGTCCAAGTTTGGTGGAGGTAAGTCCTTGCCTCCCCACGCTAGACTGCATTGCTGGGTATCGCGTGATTTGCAGCTGCTCCGGCTCCTGTGCACTCTTCCAGGATTTCCTTCGTGCACAGCCAAGCCTGGGTCCCTGACACTCTAACCTGCAGTGCACAACCTTCTGAGTTGTCCTCCGGCGTTGTGGGACTCCCTTTTCTGACTTCGGGTGGACTCCGGTTCACTCCTCTTCTAAGTGCCTGATCCGGTAATTCTGCTGGTGCTGCCTGCTTCTGTGTGGGCTCCCTGACTTGCTGGGCGCCCCCTCTGTCTCCTCATCCCAGTGGTGACATACTGGTCCCTTCTGGGCCACAGCAGCATCCAAAGACCCTAACCGCGACCCTTGCAGCTAGCAATGCTTGTTTGCGGTCTTTCGGCGTAGGAACACCTCTGCCAGCTTCTTCACGACGTGGGGCATCCATCCTCCGAAGGGGAAGTTCCTAGTCCTCTTCGTTCTTGCAAAACATCAAGCTTCTTCCATCCGGTGGCAGCTTCCTTGCACCCTCAGCTGGCATTTCCTGGGCTCCTGCCCACTCTCGACACTGTCGCGACTCTTGGACTTGGTCCCCTTGTCTTACAGGTACTCAGGTCCGGAAATCCACTGTTGTTGCATTGCTGGTGTTGGTTTTCCTTGCAGAATCCCCTATCACGACTTCTGTGCTCTCTGGGGGTTGTAGGTGCACTTTACACCTACCTTACAGGGTCTTGGGGTGGGCTATTTTTCTAACCCTCACTGTTTTCTTACAGCCCCAGCGACCCTCTACAAGCTCACATAGGTTTGGGGTCCATTCGTGGTTCGCATTCCACTTTTGGAGTATATGGTTTGTGTTGCCCCTATACCTATGTGCTCCTATTGCAATCTATTGTAACTTTACACTGCTTGCATTACTTCCTTTTGCTATTACTGCATAATTTTGGTATTGTGTACATATATCTTGTGTATATTTGTCATCCTCATACTGAGGGTACTCACTGAGATACTTTTGGCATATTGTCATAAAAATAAAGTACCTTTATTTTTAGTATATCTGTGTATTGTGTTTTCTTATGATATTGTGCATATGACACCAGTGGTATAGTAGGAGCTTTGCATGTCTCCTAGTTCAGCCTAAGCTGCTCTGCTATAGCTACCTTCTATCAGCCTAAGCTGCTAGAAACACCTCTTCTACACTAATAAGGGATAACTGGACCTGGCACAAGGTGTAAGTACTTCTGGTACCCACTACAAGCCAGGCCAGCCTCCTACAATGGTAATATGTGGTTTTAATATTTTTCACGGTACTTTAAATGTATAGTAATTTGGGATTTAGATATAGGCCCTCATTCCAACCCTGGCGGTCTCTGACCGCCAGGGCGGAGGGCAGCGGAAGCACCGCCAACAGGCTGGCGGTGCTTCCTGGGCTATTCTGACCGCAGCGGTAAAGCCACGGTCAGAAAAGGGGAACCGGCGGTTTCCTGCCGGTTTTCCCCTGGCCCAGGGAATCCTCCATGGCGGCGCTGCTTGCAGCGCCGCCATGGGGATTCCGACCCCCTTCCCGCCAGCCTGTTTCTGGTGGTCTTCACCGCCAGAACCAGGCTGGCGGGAACGGGTGTTGTGGGGCCCCTGGGGGCCCATGCACTGCCCATGCCACTGGCATGGGCAGTGCAGGGGCCCCCTAATAGGGCCCCACAAAGATTTTCACTGTCTGCTTAGCAGACAGTGAAAATCGCGACGGGTGCCACTGCACACGTCGCACCCCTGCAACTCGGCTTCATTGTTGCAGGGGCTTTCCCGCTGGGCCGGCGTGCGCTCTTTTGGAGGGCGCCCGCCGGCCCAGCGGGAAAGTTGGAATGGCCGCTGCGGTCTTTTGACAGCGGGGCGGTCATTCGGCGGTGACCGCATGGCGGGCGGCGACCGCCTCCCGCCGCGGTCCGAATGACCGCCATAATGTTATATTGATTTATGGTTTTATATGTTTATATTCCTTTAGCCCTGAAGAAGTCCGTTTGGACGAAACGCGTTGGCTAAGGCTATGGATTATTTATTTTCAATTTGGATTAATGAAGAACAGTGATTTTACAAGTCTTGACTTTCGAACAATGTGATTTGTGATTACATTTTAAGATATGGGACAATACTTTTGTGGATACTAAGATATTTTGATGTGTCGGTGCTCTTTTCATAATATATATATATATAATTATATATATATATTTATATATAAACTAAGGTTTCAGTGACTTTATAGTTAGGATTTGAATTTACTCCTACAAAACCATAGAAATTCAGCAGTTAGTTATTTCATGGCACGGGGTTGGCCTCATGGCCTGCGGCCAACCCCCGATAACCACCCAACTCTACGATGCACACGGTCTTTGGCTGTGCGCGGCTGGGTTGGCCGCAGAGCCTGACTTGCGGCCAGGCCCTGCAGCTAATCCCCATAACCACCAAACCCCACACCATGCACAACCGAATTGTCTGTCTCTCTGGGTGTGAGAATAGGTGTGAGAGGGTGTCTCTGAGAGTTGGTGTGTGAGGGCCTGAGTGGTTCTCTGAGTGGATTTGTGACAGTCTGAGTGGGTCTGTGAGTGGGTGCACCAGTGTCTGAGTGGGTTTGTGAGAGAGTGCGTCAGTGTGGGTCTGTGAGTGGGTGCATGAGTGTCTGAATGGATTTGTGAGTGGGTGCATGAGGGTCTGAGTAGGTCTGTGAGTGGGTGTGACAGTGTCCTGGTGGGTTTGTGAGTGGGTGTGTAGGAAAGTAGCCTCTTTCTAGCCTTGTTACCCCCACTTTTGGCCTGTTTGTGAGTATATGTCAGGGAGTTTTTACTGTCTGACTGGGTTCCTGCTAGCCAGGGCCCCAGTGCTCATATGTTTGTGGCCTGTATGTGTTCCCTGTGTGGTGCCTAACTGTATCACTGAGGCTCTGCTAACCAGAACCTCATTGTTTATGCTCTCTCTGCTTTTAAAATTGTCACTGCAGGCTAGTGACTAATTTTACCAATTCTCATTGGCACACTGGAACACCCTTATAATCCCCTTGTATGTGGTACCTAGGTACCCAGGGTATTGGGGTTCCAGGAGATCCTTAGGGGCTGCAGCATTTATTTTGCCACCCATAGGGAGCTCAGACACTTCTTACACAGGACTGCCACTGCAGCCTGAGTGAAATAACGTCCACGTTATTTCACAGCCAATTTTCACTGCACATAAGTAACTTATAAGTCACCTATATGTCTAACTCTCACCTGGTGAAGGTTAGGTGCAAAGTTACTTAGTGTGTGGGCACCCTGGCACTAGCCAAGGTGCCCCCACATTGTTCAGGGTAAATTGTCCAGACTTTGTGAGTGCGGGTACACCATTACACGTGTGCACTACATATAGGTCAATACCTATATGTAGCTTCACCATGGTAACTCCGAACATGGCCATGTAACATGTCTAGGATCATGGAATTGTCAACCCAATACCATTCTGGTATTGGGGGCACAATTCCATGCATCCCCGGGTCTCTAGCACAGAACCCGGGTAGTGCCAAACTTCCTTTCCGGGGTCTCCACTGCAGCTGCTGCCAACCTCTCAGACAGGTTTCTACCCCCCTGGGGCCTGGGCAGCCAGGTCCCAGGAAGGCAGAACAAAGAATTTCCTCTGAGAGAGGGTGTTACACCCTCTCCCTTTGGAAATAGGTGTGAAGGGCTGGGGAGGAGTAGCCTCCCCCAGCCTCTGGAAATGCTTTGATGGGCACAGATGGTGCTCTGGCGCGAAACTGGACAAAGGAAAGGGGAGTGACCACTCCCCTGACCAGCACCTCCCAGGGGAGGTGCCCAGAGCTCCTCCAGTGTGTCCCAGACCTCTGCCATCTTGGATGCAGAGGTGTTGGGGCACAATGGACAGCTCTGAGTGGCCAGTGCCAGCAGGTGACGTCAGTGACCCCTCCTGATAGGTGCTTACCTTTCTCAGTAGCCATTCCTCGTCTGAGGGCTATTTAGGGTCTCTCCTCTGGGCTATTCCTCAGATAACAAATGCAAGAGCTCACCAGAGTTCCTCTGCACTGGAAGCCAAGAAGAAATCTCCCGTGGGTCTATGGAATGTTCCCCCTGCTAACGCAGGCACCAAACCTCTGCATCACGGGTCCTCTGGGTCCCCTCTCATCCTGACAAGCATGGTCCGTGGAACACAGGAGCTGGGTCCAAGTGTCTCCCACAGTCCTGTGTCCCTTCTGTCCAAATTTGGTGGAGGTAAGTCCTTGCCTCCCCACGCCAGACAGTAATCCTGTGTACTGCGTGATCTGCAGCTGCTCGGGCTTCTGTGCACTTTTCCAAGACTTCCTTTGTGCAAAGCCTAGCCCAGGTCACCAGCACTCCGTCCTGCATTGCCTAACTTGCTGCGTTGGACTCCGACGTCGTGGGACCCTCCTTTGTAACTCTGAGTCGACTGCTGTCCTCAGATCTTCCAAGTGCCTGTTCCGGTACTTCTGCGGGTGCTGCCTGCTTCTGTGGGGGCTCTCTGAGTTGCTGAGCACCTCCTCTGTCATCTCCTCCAAGGGGCGACCTCCTGGTCCTTCCTGGGCCCCAGCAGTACCCAAAAATCTCAACCGCAAACTTTTGCAACTAGCAAGGCTTGTCTGCGGTCTTTCTGCATGAAAACAACTCTGCATCCTCCAGCACGCTGTGGGACATCTTCTGACCAAAGGAGAAGTTCCTGGCACCTTCCGTTGTTGCAGAATCTTTGGCTTCTTCCACCTGGATTCAGCCATTTTGCACCTTCATCGAGGGTTTAGTGGGCTCCTGCCCCCCACCCGGACACTTGCGTGACTCTTGGACTTGGTCCCCTTCCTTTGCAGGTCCTCAGGTCCAGGAATCCAACTTCAGTGTTTTGCTGGCAGTTGTTGTTCTTGCAGAATCCCCTATCTCAACTTTACTGTCTTTCTTGGGTAGTAGGGTAACTTTACTCCTACTTTTCAGGGTCTTGGGGTGGGGTATCTTGGACACCCTTAGTGTTTTCTGACACTCCCAGCGACCCTCTACAACCTACACTAGGCCTGGGGTCCATTCGTGGTTCGCATTCCACTTTTGGAGTATATGGTTTGTGTTGCCCCCTAGGCCTATTTCTACCTATTGCATCCTATTGTGATTCTACATTGTTTGCACTACTTTTCTTACTGTTACTTACCTGATCTTAGTTTGTGTACATATAATTTGTGTATATTACTTACCTCCTGAGGGAGGGTATCCTCTGGGATACTTTTGGCATATTGTCACTAAAATAAAGTACCTTTATTTTTAGTAACTCTGAGTATTGTGCTTTCTTGTGATATAGTGCTATATGATATAAGTGGTATAGTAGGAGCTTAGGGCCAGATGTAGCAAAGGTTTTTCCCCATTCTGTGTCTATGGGAAAAAGTGTTGGTACATATGGCCCTTTGAGGCTTATCTCATAGATCGGAATTATTATTCCCACTTGTATTTGGAAAATCGGAGGGATTCAGCCTCTGTTGGTAGCATTCTAGAGGGTGTTGTCTCCTGATTGGTCATAGTTCAAGTTTGGTCCTTTTTTAAAAATAACTTAGATAGGCTATTAAACTGACTTTACATTGCCATTATAGCATATGATTCTATTACATACTGCTTTACTATGGTACTGTGGGACTCCCACTTCAACGACAGGGAATGATTCAAGCATGTGAATTTATGAAAGATACCAATTCTAGAGAACTGCAGTTACAGGTAAGTGACTTATTTTCTTCCCAGCCCCAGATCAAAGCAGTGGTTTCAAGGGTCAGACGGCTAACCCTTTGGAACAGCACCAGAGACATCAAAGCTGGAAGAAGCCCAAACTGGCAACAGTTGCATCCAAGACTGCTGGACCCAGGAATGCCATCAGAGACTGGATTCGTCACCCAAGAGGGACAGTAGCCCCCACCAAAGGACTTCACCTGAACCATAGTGCAAAGAAACCAGTAGTCCAGCATCATCTGGCCAGCTCCTACATCGATGAGGACTTTGTGGAACCCTGACCTCCCTGGCCAAAGTCACACCACATCACCCTTGGGCTCACTCTAAAGTCGACCGCACCTCAAACGGAGCATCCTTAAGCATTACTTCATCTTGTACCCCTAGCATCAGGACCACTCCATTGAAGTCTATGGTCGTTGTCTTGTAAAGTTAGGAACTCAACTTAAAAATGCTCTGATGGCTAGGTAACTATCCAGAGTATTCTTTCTGGCCCCCTAGACCTCCATCATGTCAGATTTGGTCGCCCAAGCGGGCTGGAGTAGCCGAACAATCTTTCAAACTTTTGAAAAGTTTGCAAACTTTTTTTGACCAGTACTTGCTTGCAGTTCCATTTAAAAGTACTAAAATGCTCTAAAATCTGTATCCCAAAACCCTCAGATGAATTGCTCATCTAGGTCTCTAAAGTTTCATACAAAAATATACTCTATTTTTATAAAGTGGTGACCTGGTTCTTTCGTGTTGTGTGATTTTCTTCTTTTTTTTGTTTGGTGCTGGTAAGTTCTTTACACTAAGGCCCTCACTATGAGGCTGGTGTCATCAGACTGCCAGCCTCGCCGTGGCGGAAGCCGGCGGTACGGACCGCCATATTAAGATTTGTGGGGTTTGGCAGACACCAAGCCTCCACAATCCCGCCTGGCCCGCCGGTGCGGTCGCACCGCCGCGGTTGGCGGTGAGCTCCTCCAACCCGGCTGCAGACCTCAGCTTGCTGGCCGGATTACAGGGCTACAAACCACCAGGCTTTCTGTGGCGGTCACCCCGCCACAAAAACCCTGGCGGTCACGCACCCGGCGACAGGAATCTTCATTCCTGTCACCGGCACACACATGCACACATGTCCCCACACAAGCACACATCCCTCCACCCCTTCACGCATGCATACCTTCACATACACACCTATTCAGCATATGCATACATGCACTCAGATACCCCGACTCACTCACATTTATCCACACAGACACCCCAAACATGCGCACATACACGCATACACATTCACTTGCATGCACGCACACATTCTCCACCCCCCTTTGCAGACACGCACACACTCACCCATACACACAGGCACCCTCCCCCACCCCTTTTTGGACACCCAATTACCTTCTCCATCAAGGATGATGTCCGGGATGGGGTGGGTCCTGGCGGTCTTGCATCGCCAGCACCACCACGCCAGCAGGGTTCCTCCAAGCCGTAATTTGGCTTGTAATATGGTGGGCGGAGTCCTGCTGCCGTGGCGGTACTGGCGATGTACCCGCCTCTACACCGCCGACTGCCAGCACAACTGCTGGCGACTTTCCACCACAGATATGGTGGACGGCTGCCAGCACTCGTAGTATGGCATCCTGTAGACTGCCAGCACTGGCGGCAGGTTTGGCTTAGGCAGTCAAGCAAATTGACCGCCAAAGGCAAAATGAGGGCCTAAGTCCTTTGTTAAGCCTTGCTGCTCGAAGTCACAGCTGCCCAGGTTGAGCTAAAGATGATATAGCAAGCGTATTCCATGAGGCCCCTAAGCCATTTCATATAATACATCCAGTTCCACAATATTGTGCAGCACCAAACTAGTGTCGGTGCAACCCTTAAATAACCTACCTACTGTGCACTGCCACGTGGACAAGGATGCAACTAGAGAGACGATCCAGAGGCAAAGGAGGCAAGTGGTAGTTTCTTTGTGAAATAAAAATGAAAGATTTGTTATATAGATTAATGCAAATTAAACCTTTATGGGCAGAGATGCATGTTGAAAGTGGCTTGGGTGTCATGCGGTGGAGCTCCGCCCTTCCATACAGATGTAATAGAAATGAATATTCGATCTGGTTAATACAGCCTGGTGATCATATCTGCATATGCATTGAGAAGGTGAATTCTAGTTGATTAAGTAACCTAGAACGCCCTAGCTAGAGACTATAAGCTTATTTTGGCCAATTATCCACTGTCATCTTTTCACGTCATCTCTTCATTCTGTTTTATAATCTGTTCCCAACAGGAGGAATTGAGATTAGATAGTTGGATGAGTAACAAAAAGATACTCAGGTTTAGTAACTCTGTTTTTCCTTGTCTAAAGTCTGCCTACTGTTATTTCTTAGGTTAGCTACAGCCCCTAGTGCTAATCTTTCTAATTGTTTTCAGTTGTAAAAGTTGAAAACTAAAGTACCATTCTTTGAAAGATTCCGGTGTGTGAGAACCAGAATTACATGTAAGCAATTTTAAGTGCTGTTAGTACATTTCTTCGGGTAGTCACAAATATCTGTGCTTGTTCAAAAAACTTTCCCTGTATTTTCAGTACTGGCTTTATCTGAGAAATTGGCTAAATCGGAGGTTATCCCTAGTGGTTGTAGGAGGATGGTAACTCTAGTACAACAGCAAGGAATTATTTTTCGTGAATTTGTTGTTTAAAGTAGTAGATAGTTTAGTATTGACCACTTGGAACAGAAGATCAAGAAATGGGATATCTTTGTAACTCAAGGATGTGAACCTCGGGTTACTCAGCTGCAAATGGAAAGATAGTCATTGTAAAATTCTCCAACTTTATATATCTCCTGTAGGGGTTTGTGTCTGGGTAAGTATGAATATTCTCAAACTATTAAAAACACAAATTCACCATGGACCTGATTTAGGTTTGACATGTGGCCCACCATCCATCAGTGGGGCGGAGGAGATTAGGGTCGCTACCTTGACGGCCTACTGCCCATCACATTGCACACCATATCACAGTCAGCCTAGCATTTCCTCAATGCCTTCAGAGAAACCACCACAACAGCATTTCATCTTAAGGCACTACAGGCACTAAAGTTATTTTATTTTTCAAAAGCCAGGTCCCAAAGTGGGTTTGTAATTTTGGAGAACAAAAAGGTAGTGACCTTCCAACCAGGGAGGTTTCTTCCCAGGGTGTGTGGGTTAATTTGTATTTTTTTTTCTGTCCATCACTGCCATATTTTTCCGGCTGGTGATGGACACAATAAAAAAAAAACTCATACCTTCTGCTCTAAGTAGGGTGGGCGAGCTGATGTCCTTATTCTGATGGCCCCTACTTTGTCAGCCTTTGTAAATTATGTTTGTGATGACGGAGCCAGCAGGGGCACCAACATCGGAAGGATTACTTGTCGTCCGACTGAGCAAGAGGACAGAGGATTTGGCATACTGTTTATTCTGCCACATTTGTAATGGAGTACCCTGTCTGCCAAACTCTTAGTCAGACCCCATGTTTGGAGCAAATCAAGTTTCCTTTATTTGTAGGTGAAATTTACCAGGCAGGGGAAGTTGTTTTTAGTAAGGGCAATCTCAGTGAAGTACATAATCCATTCCTTTGAAACCTGGAGTGGAAAAGCAGCATGTTTAGTATTTCATGGATTACTGTGACGGCCAATCTTGTTGCCAGGATTCTTCTGTTAAGAAATGGATATCAAACGTGTCCTTGCCAGGCAATGCGTGCTAATCACTTAAATTAAGTGAACTAGACTCAACTGCTAACTCCGCCTCTTGATCCATCACCAGCCTACAAACCACCTCTTGCATTCTCCACTTGAGTGGAATAGGTTCAAGATGTTCTTCAAATGCATTGCTTACCAAGTAGTGCCTAACTCTAAGGGGATATACAAATATCATAACCCATAGAACCACCCTCCTGCTTGCTACAAGTTACTTGCAAGCTTCACAAAATACCAGCAGGGGTGTAGTTTGGTCTGTATGATTCAGGGAGGGGGGGGAGATGTGGGGGTGAGCTTTAGATTTCCCTACAATCACGTTGGGGCATCTTGTGAAAACACATAACATGAGAAGCAGGCCACGAGGGGGCTTAGGGTGAGGTGGAAAGAGAGGAGTGTTTTTCAAACTAACCAACATTTTTTTAAGGCCTTCAAATTATAGGCGAGGGAGAGTGTGTGTGTGTGTGTGTGTGTGTGTGTCAGTCAGTGTGGGCATGTAAACATTCAAGGTTAAATCCAGCAGATATTCCACATTACCCGACTGAAAGCACTTGTACCCAACTACTTATTACAGAATATGTTTTTTAGGGGGGTGTAACTCCCCAAACACCCCCACCACCAACGCAGAGCTACGCCCCTAAATACTAGATAACATGAAGAACATTATTCTCCCTGGGCCACCTATCCACAATACAATATCATGCCCAACTCTATATCCTGCAACATGCCTGTAGCAAATTGGGCTACTGGTTGGTGGGGTGAAACCCTACTCAGGCAGCAACCACAAGCTCTGTCACAGTGACAAACAAGCAAACCCCAAATTAACCCAATGTTATCCTATGGGAGATGCAGTCTTTGTAGTAGTGAAAAACCATAGTTTTCCGCACCCAGGACATGTAAAAGTTAAAAGTACATGTCCATAATTTTAAATACACTGCACCCGGCCCTGTTGGCATATGGGCTGTTTAGAGCTAACCTAGGGATGACTTGTATGTATAAAAAAGGAACGTTTAGGCATGGCAAAAGGTTTATTTTGCCAGGTTGAAATGGTATTATAAAACCACATACAGACTGCAACGGAAGACCTGAGACATGTTTAAAGACTACACTAGTGTGTCGCACAATCAGTGCTGCAGGGACACTAGTAGCATTAACTTTACAGACCCTGGGTACATGTAGTATAACTTTAATAAGGGCTTATAAGTAAATTAAATGTGCCAATTAGATGCAAGGCAATTTCACATGTATAAAGGAGACAGCACTTTAGCACTGGTTGGCAGTAAACTATGCAGAGTCCTAAGGCCAACGAAAATGAAATCAGAAAAAATGGAACACTAAGGCAAAACATTTGGGGGAAGACCACCCTAAGGCTGACAGGTCTAACACGTGCACCCCCCAAAAAAATCTGAAAGTGGAGAGAACTACCCAGTCTCCTGGAGTTCTCATCACTACGGCGGAATATCCCGGAGAGACCATAACCATTGGTGTGTTCAGACCCAGGACAGTGTTTCCATAAGGTCCATTTCCTGTAGAGAGATGGACTACCACAAGAGCTTGATATTTTTATCCTTTATTTTCATAAGCCATATGAGCAACCTGTGGTCTGTCTGAACCCGGAAGTGAGTTTGAAACAGGTATGGTCTTCTTCAGTGCCTACCCTACATCAGAGCCCTCCCTCTCAATAGCACTCTGCCTCTGTTCCCAGGAAAGTAACCTCCTGCTAATAAAGGCTACAGGTTTGCCTAGGCCTTCATCATTTAACTATGCTAAGATAGCCCCTACACCATGCTTCGAAGTGTCCATCTGCACAAGGAACTCCTTGGAGAAGTCTGGAGCCTTTAGTACAGATGCTGTATGCATGGCCTTCTTGAATGAGTCGAAGGCTTTCTGACAGGCCTCTGTGCAGATCACGATCACCTTTTTCAGCTGCTTCTTAAAAGTCAGCTCAGTTAAGGGGGCAACATATCCTCTAACAAACCTCCTGTAGTATCCTGTGAGGCCCACGAAGGCACTCACTTCAGTCTGAGTTTTGGAGGTTTGCCAGGCCAGGATAGTCTCAAACTTGTCACACCTAAGATACTTGAGTACTATAAGAAAAAAGTCGGTCTTGCCCTGTGTGTGAAAGTAGTGCCCTAAAAGGTCATAAAAGATATTTGAGAGGTTGCCTTTCCCATAACTTATCATGACATGCTTCGTCATAGTTCATCATAGGTGACCTCTCACACTGGAGTTGGACAGTGCCAGTCCAGTAGGCTCAACCAAATAAAATTAAGGATTCATAGATATCACTTTACAGGACAAATTTGCAGGTCCAGGTTCAAGGTTAGAAATAGTTAGGGGCGTACCCAAAGGAAGTTCCTTTATTACAGAGTACCCCTGGTATAGGTTCAAATCAGAATTGTGGTCTGAAGGTAGAATATGATGGTACCCAGTATTTGTGGATTCCCCTGGAGGCGACTGAAAAGTTAGCCAAAATATAGGATTTTTTTTCTCTGAAAAAAGTGCTGCAGAAAAAGTCAGTTTTTTTTCCCTGCAAATGGCATCAACAAAAGTTTTATGGTGCCAAAATCACCATCTTCTCTTCCAGGGGATCCTCATCAATAGTCATAAACATTGAATATTCCCGCCCTTGTGCGGGGACCCCGGAGCATATATAAAATATACACATATTATACATGTGTAACAAACAGTCATGCAGGCTATCATGTTAAAAACAGGCTAAAATGCTTTATTTCTATGAAGTTTTTTTTTTATTTTTTATTTTTTATATTAAATACTACAATAGAGCATAAATATGTACCCAAGCTCCTAAAACTAGGCTTAGGGAGTAAGCAGTAGCAAACTCTAGAGAAAAAATAGAAAAAACTGCATTGAAAAACAATGAAGCATTCTTAGCCAATAGGCTGCATGCAGGTTAACACAGGAGAACCATAAAAACTTTGGCACCGTGCCTTTAAGACCCTGAGCACCTCCAGTATCGCACCATGCCTCAGGGGTGAAGGAAAGGTGACAGTTGGTTCACAGTTAGGTCAGTTCTTTTTTCCGGCTTCTTCTGAGAGGATCCTGGAGCATTGAGCTCTCAGTTTTTCTGAGTTTTTTTCAGAAAAATTCTTTAAAAAAGCGTTTTTTCACTTTTCACTCGACAAATAACACCTTTGTCTGAGCTAGGCAGGTTTTTTCTGACAGAAAAATGCCTTCACTTTTTGTCAAATGCCCTGCTTGTGGGAAGAAGAAGGCCCAGTCAGATCCCCACTCTCTGTGCATAGTGTGCCTGCCTCAGAGTCACTGCCCTGACACTTGTAAGTACTGCAAGAACATGTCTAGGAGGACTCTGAAAGACAGAGAGAAGATCCGGCTACATGGGCTTCAGGAGAGGAAAAGAACATCGTCCTCCTCACTTCCCAGACAGCCAGAAGGCCATTCTCAGGAGAGAATGGCCCGGTCGACGTCGACAGGTAGGAAAGTACCCGACATCGAAGGGAACGGCGTCGGAGGGACATCAGAGCAGGGGCAGGTCTCCGTCGACGGCAGCCCGCCGATCGACGTCGAGCCATCGCCGGCGTGCCCGGTCGCCGCCAAAGGCTGTGCGCCCCCCGACGTCAGGACACACGACGTCGAAATCGCCACAACGGCACGAGAGACATCCGCCGTCGACCTCCCATCGCTCCACGTCGAGGCACACGACGGCGAGCAGGTCGAGGTCCAAGGATCGCCGTTCGACGTCAAGGCACTCAACGTCGAGGCACTCAACGTCGAGGCATGAGCAACCGGCTGGGCGTCCATCGACGTCAACACAGGTTTTACCTGTCCCACAGGGAGCAGAACATCGCCCCACGCCAGACAAGGCGCCATCTCCAGTGGTCTCCATACCGAGCGACTCTTCTCGGTCAAGAGCGGCATCTTCTGGGCATGTCTCGCCCATCAACCTATCTCCGAGATGGCTGGAGAGCCTCAACAGACCAGCGGCCTCCCCAGATTCGCAATATTCGCGAATGTATTCACCTACTGCCTCCCTGCCAAGAACGCCATCACCGACAGCCAGGGCAGAACGGGCTCGTTCAGCTCCTCGCCAACCGACCGCGAGGCCTAGACACTCGGCTACAGCGTCTCGCAGCAGGTCTCGCTCTCAACGAAGATCCAGGTCGCGGTCAAGAAGAAGATCACCCTCTTGGTCTTCATCAGGTTCATCTGTCGGGCGTTACTCACCCACCCTAACAGATTCACCACCTGCTAGAGTCTCACCGGTGGATGACATTACCACATTCAACGAGGTGTTGCTAAGAGGAGCGCAGAAACTCAACATAGACGTTCCAGAACCATCTACCTCCTCATCGGTCATCTTTGAGACTCTACAACAGAGATCAGCGTCAAAAAAGTTGCTGCCTCTAGTGCCTGGCTTGTTGCAGCAAACCATGGACACTTTTCTGGCCCCAGCCTCGCTTAAGTCTGCCCCGGCTAGAATTCTCAAAAAATACAAGGCTCCAGAACAGGACCCTTTATTCCTTAGAAAGGATCCCCCACCGGACTCGGTTATCATAGCTGCCGCCCGAAAGACCCACTCGGTGGCATCTTCATCCACGGTACCCCCGGATAAAGAGAGCAGGCATCTAGACTCTCTGGGGAGAAAGATATGCGGGACAGCGGCTTCAGCAATGAAGGTCTCCAGTGCGTCTGCGCTCCTGGGCAGGTATGATCGTTCTCTGTGGGACTCCCTCAGTAGATTTACAGAAAAATTGCCCAGAGAAGACAGACAAGATTTCCAGGAGATACTACAAGAAGGATGCCTGGTATCCAACCAGGTTATCAGCGCGGCAGCAGATGGGGCGGATTTGGCTGCTTATGGATACGCACATGGTATCTGTGCGAGGAGATCTTCCTGGCTGAGGCTCACTGGCTTGAAACAGGAAGCACAACAACGCATCCTGAATCTCCCATTTGCCGGGACCTCTCTATTCGGTGCCCATGCAGACGAAGAGATGGCCCGCATGAAGACCGAGGTGGATACCATGAAGGCGGTGGGCCTCGAAAGAAAGATTTCAGGCGGAGGTACAGGCCGTATGACAGGCGCCCTTTCCAGCAGAGGGTTCAAACCCCTCATTGGTCGCAAAGGTCACAGCAACGACAGGGACGCCCTCTTTTTCAAAGGAGAAACACAAGGGAGCGAGGGTCAAGTAGACCTCAACAGTCCACTCCGAAAGCACCCACCAAGCAATGAAATCTCGCTTCCCTCGACACTGTACACCACTCCGGTGGGGGGAAGTATTACGGCTTATCTTCACGAGTGGCACTCTATCACAAGAGACAAATGGGTGCTCAATATTGTCGAACATGGCTAATCTCTTCTTTTCAAACAGCCTCCACCACGCTTGCCACCAACCAAAGACAATCCATCTCATCTCAGCTTGCTACGCAAGGAGGCTCTCGCCCTCATAAAAAAGAATGCCATAGAAAAGGTTCCACCTGCACACAGAGGACAGGGGGTCTACTCCCGTTACTTTCTAGTGGCAAAGAAGGGTCGAGAGGGCGTTTTCAGGCCAATTCTGGACCTACGGCTGCTGAACAAATACATAAGGAAGCAGAAGTTCAGAATGCTAGCGCTTCACCAGATTTTCCCTCAACTGCATCAGGGAGACTGGATGTGCTCCATCGACCTACAGGATGCGTACTTTCACATCCCGATAGCTCCCAAACATCGAAAATTCCTGCGCTTCCGAGTAGCGTTACAGCATTACCAGTTCAGAGTTCTACCCTTTGGCCTGAAATCTGCCCCAAGAGTTTTCTCGAAATGTATGGCAGTGGTGGCGGCACATCTCCGAAGACAAAGGATATACATATATCCATACCTAGACGACTGGCTACTAAAGGCTTCTTCTCCGGAGCAGGCGAGAAGCCATCGGGACATTGTACTAGGAGTTTGCGAAGCTCTAGGTCTTCAGGTCAATTACCAGAAGTCAACCTTGATTCCAACGCAGAATCTTCACTACCTAGGAGCTATCATAAACACAGAACTCCAAAAAGTGTATCCTTCGGAGGAACGACTATCCTCAATAGACAGGAAGTGCCAGGACCTGTTGAGAGCCAGCGCACCTACGGCACGTCAGGTGACATCACTGCTGGGCTCCATGGCATCGTGCATTTTTATTGTCCCAAATGCCAGACTCCACATGAGACCCCCCCAAGAGGCATTGGAGACCAACTGGAGCCAAAGAACAGGTCGCTGGGAGGACACGGTGCGGCTACCGGCGGTAGCACTTCAGTCATTGAGATGGTGGATGCACAGACCTCACCTGTCAGTGGGTGCTCCGTTTCACCAGGTGCTTCCATCCGACACCCTAGTAACGGATGCATCTCTTCAGGGATGGGGGGCTCATTTGGGTCCTTTTCAAGCGCAGGGTCTGTGGTCAGACAAGGAAAAGCAGTACCACATCAATCTGCTAGAACTCAGAGCGGTCCATCTGGCTCTCAAGTCTTTCATACCGCTAATTCAGGGGAAAACTCTCTTGATACAGACGGACAATACAACCACGATGTATTACTTGAACAAACAAGGGGGAACGAGGTCCCTACCCCTATCGCGAGAGTCCCAAGCGATATGGCATTGGCTCCTGGCCAGAGGAATGTCAATTACAGCAGTTCACCTGCCAGGTCAGCAGAACGTGGAAGCAGACTTTCTAAGCAGACACCTGGAGGACGTTCACGATTGGGTCCTACACGGCGAAGTCGCAGAATACATCTTTGCCCAATGGGGTCGGCCTCAACTGGATCTCTTCGCAGACGAAGTAAACAAGAAATGCCCAGACTTCGCATCCAGGTTCTACCGTCCGGGATCTCGAGGGAATGCCCTGTTGATCGACTGGTCAGGGATATTTCTTTACGCTTTTCCGCCGATTCCCCTCATTCCGGCAGTGATCAGCAAACTTTACAGATCCAGGACCAGAATGATTCTTATAGCGCCACAATGGCCCCGACAGTTCTGGTACACGGATCTCCTCAACCTGTCGGAAAAACCTCACAGGAGGCTGCCGTGCAGACCGGATCTTCTGAGCAGAATGGAGGGCAGGATTCTACATCCCAACCTACCCTCTCTGAGCTTAACAGCATGGCTCCTGAATTCCTGCAGTATGGGCACCTAGGGCTCTCGCAGGAGTGCATGAACATCTTGAAAGAGTCCAAACGGCCTTTCACGCGGCGTTCTTACGCTTTTAAGTGGAAGAGATTCTACATATGGTGCTGTCAGAAAGGTCATAATTCCATACGGGCGCAGGAGGATGTCATACTGTCCTATTTGCTTCATCTAGCGAAGTCCGGTCTGCAGGTATCATCTATTAAGGTACATTTGTCTGCTATTACAGCCTATCGCAAGTCACCTTCTCAGGAATCCTTCTTTACAAAACCTGTAGTCAAGGATTTCTTAGAGGGTTTGAAGAAAGTTTTTTCCGCCAATTCGGAGGCCTTCTCCTCCATGGGAACTGAACATAGTCCTGGCAAAACTTATGGGCCCTCCTTTCGAGCCTATACATAAGGCCTCTTTACAACACCTTACGTGGATATCGGCTTTTCTAGTGGCCATTACTTCAGCGAGGAGGGTCAGTGAAATCCAGGCCTTGTCTTCAAAAGAACCGTACACGGTTTTTCATGACAATAGAGTGGTTCTTCGAACTCACCCATCTTTCCTTCCGAAGGTGGTGTCAGAATTCCATATTAATCAGACCATATCTTTACCGACGTTCTTTCCCAATCCGGAGACTCCGGCAGAGAAAGCATTGCACTCATTAGACTTGAAAAGAGTGCTGAAATTTTATCTGGACAAGACAAAATCGATTAGACACTCTAACTGCTTGTTTGTAAACTATGGTCATTTAAGGACAGGAGAGGCAGCATCTAAGCGAACAATATCAAGATGGATAGTTTCTTGTATTGTTAATACTTACCAGCTAGCTAATAAACAATTACTAGCGCGGCCTAGAGCGCATTCCACAAGGGGTAAAGCGGCTACTGCTGCTCTCCTTAACAATGTTCCGATATCTGAGATTTGTAAGGCTGCTACATGGAAGTCTGTCCATACGTTTACAAGACATTATTGTTTAGACTCAGATGCAAGAGCGGATGCCCAAGTGGGGCAGGCCTCTCTAAGAAATCTATTTGCGTAAGACATATCTATTCCTGCACTTCTATCGGACAGTCCGCTGGGTTTAGGGATGGGCTTGCTAATCTATTCAATGTTTATGACTATTGATGAGGATCCCCTGGAAGAGAAGGATAAGTTACTTACCTGTAAATCCTAGTTCTCTTCCAGGGGTATCCTCATCAAAGTCATAAACAACCCACCCTCCTCCCCGGACGCACGTCTCCTAGAAGTGCAGGACAGACTGTGTCTGAAATCAGTTATACAAATTGTCACCGTAAAAAGAACTGACCTAACTGTGAACCAACTGTCACCTTTCCTTCACCCCTGAGGCATGGTGGGATACTGGAGGTGCTCAGGGTCTTAAAGGCACGGTGCCAAAGTTTTTATGGTTCTCCTGTGTTAACCTGCATGCAGCCTATTGGCTAAGAATGCTTCATTGTTTTTCAATGCAGTTTTTTCTATTTTTTCTCTAGAGTTTGCTACTGCTTACTTCCCTAAGCCTAGTTTTAGGAGCTTGGGTACATATTTATGCTCTATTGTAGTATTTAATATAAAAAATAAAAAAAAATAAAAAAACTTCATAGAAATAAAGCATTTTAGCCTGTTTTTAACATGATAGCCTGCATGACTGTTTGTTACACATGTATAATATGTGTATATTTTATATATGCTCCGGGGTCCCCGCACAAGGGCGGGAATATTCAATGTTTATGACTTTGATGAGGATACCCCTGGAAGAGAACTAGGATTTACAGGTAAGTAACTTATCCTTCCCAGCTTTCAGGAACGGGAAGGCCTGATTCAGAAAACCACATTTTTCAACACAATTGTGGCATTTTACTGGGAGATAGCCAATTTGTCCTATTTTTGTGCTTCAGGGAATTTTTTAATTCATCAAGGGTCGTTTGTGTAGATCGTGCAAGGTTTTCCCAAAGTTTAGTTTAGTTTAACAGATTTTAAAAAGCACATGGCTACCAGAAGGCCTCCCCTCGCTAAAAAAACAAGTGACAACTCAGAAGCAGGAAACACACAAGAACTATGTTGAATATAAGAAAGTTATGTCGAATATAGGAAGGTCTTTCATTTTTTTTGGAACGGTAGTTCCAAGGGTTCTTGCCGAAGTTCTAGGGTTAGGGAGTTCCAGAGGCGAGCTGCCTTAACTGAGAAGGAGTTACCTCCCCATGACGATCTCTTAAATCGTGATATGTGAACTACCTGGGTGGTGGAAGATCTCAGGGTTCTTGTAGGAATATTGGGTGAGATGCTTTGTCTGAGAAAGTTGGGACCTTTATTATGAAGAGCTTTGTGTATCATGCATAGGGCCTTAAAGCGAATCCGCTGTTTTATTGGTAACCAGTGAAGGGAGGCTAAAGCTGATTTAGCTGATTGATGTCTGGGTATATTCATAAGTAGTCTTGCGGCCGCATTTTGTACAACCTGAAGTCTCTTCACTACATAATCAGGCGAGCTGAGAAAAAGGGAGTTGCCGTAATACAGACGTGAAAGTATCATGACCTGGGTAAAAATTCTTCTGGCGAGAGGCGGTAGGAGGTTAAAGATTTTCCGTAAGGTTCTAAGGAGACCAAAACAGGATCAAGAAATCTTTTTTGATTGCTGCTCCATTGTGAGGGGACAATCTACCCAGAAGCCTAAGCTCTTTAGATGATCCTTGGGGGCGGAATGTTACTGAAGACCTCTGGATATAGTGCCAAAAGGTTGGAAGGAGCACCATTGCCCACAATCATTACTAAAGTATCTGCGTAAAGCGCATCCTCTCGTTGCCCCCCTCGAGTATGCTACAAGCTATAATAGCTGAATGTCAAATGACGGCGTGGACTTATCTGGGCCTACAAGCTGCACTGAAGTTCTGGTTAAGTATAACAGATGAAGGTATCTGTAAGATCGCGAGATTGTGTAAAAAATAAATAACAATAAGTGAGTGACATTGGGCATTACAAGTGAGAGGACGGTTAAAAAAGATCTGTGTCATCTTAGGTCTACCCGGTAACCGATGGTGTGGTGCACACATTTCAAAACATAATCTAAGAATAATAGCGAAGGAAAGGGCAAGAGAATTAGACCTGAAGTGCTTAGAAAGTAAAATATCAACTCAGGCTATGGTAATCGGATGGAGGAATCCGGAAAATCTTCCGTATATAGAGGCTCTACCTAATCCAGGATTAAGAAATTTAGTGTTACAGTTCCGAATTGGGCTGAACCCAGGCTATGTGGATCCCAAAGCAAAAGCATTTCTTAAGGATGGCCAGGGCCTATGTACATGTGGTTTACAACAGAAATATACCATGCAACACTTACTTTTGGATTGTCAATGGTTCTTAGGAGCGCGCAAGAAGTTTTTAAAACCTATTTTTAAGGAATATAATATTACTAATCAGGACCAAGCACTTAGGTTACTTATTGATATGAAATGTTTAAATGTAACCTGTGCACTGGGCCTATTTTTAAATGACTTAAGAAGGGAAATATCCAGACTTACACTGGTTGATATAAGGTAGGGAATAATGCGGAATGTAGAGTTTTAAATATTATAATTGATTATTATATTACATTGGTGGATGGTATTTTAGAAACTTTTGCCACGTTAGGAGAAGGCAAGAAATAAAATGTAGAGCACTTTATATTGAAAATAGCACTTTATGAGAAAGTAAGGAATGGGGCCCTTTCAGAACTGTATATGGGATACATTGGTTGGCATGTTGCACTTTATGAAACTGTAAGAACTTGAATTATGTAGGAAGTAAAAGGAAAGAAGAGCCCTAAAGCTCATAATCGATTATCCTAAAATTGCATTGGTTGATGGTACTCTAGACAATCTTGCCACGCTATAACAAGGCATGAAATAAAACGCGGAGCACTTTATATTGGAAATTGCACTTTATGAGATCGTAAGGACCAGAGTCTAATCAGAAATGCAGGTGGGATAATCTAGTTGGCATGCTGCACTTTAAGAAATTGTAAGAACTTGAATTTTAATCTAATGAATTATGTAAGTAGAGTTGGTTAACAAGTACTAGGGTGATTTAAGAACCTTGTATGTCAAATTAATATGTAATGGAATGGTTTTAAATGAACTTGTATACTTTATTGTTCTTATACTTTTAAGGCTTATGCTAAATAAAATAATTTTTGAATGAAATGAAATGACAATCATTACTTCTGACTTTCCATCATTGAGTTTCAATTTGGACTTATTCATCCATTTGGCAATCTCAGCCAAGCAGAGAGAAAGGTGCCATATGGTTTTACAACTTTGGCTAGAGAAGAGAGGTAGATTTTAAAGATAGTGGGGCTCAAAGAGGAGCGCTGTGGAACACCACAAGTAAGGGGTATACTTTTGGACAGAAAAGAGCGATCAAGGACTTGTAAGGTTCTGCCTTTCAGGAATGAGGAGAGCCAAGCCAGTGCTGTGCCTTCCATCCCTATATTGGAAAGCCTATGAAGGAGGATATTGTGATCTACAGTGTCAAAAACGGTGCTGAGATCAAGTAAAATGATGGCTGCATGCCCTCCATGATCTAACAGTTGGCAAGTGGTTTCTGTGGCTGCTAGTAGGGCCAAGTCTGTGCTGTGTTGGGGTCTGAATCCCATTTGAGTAGAGTCTAGAAGTTTGTGATCCTCGAGAAAACATATCAACTGCTTGTTGACATGCTTTTCCATACTTTTGGCTAGGACTGGAAGAAGAGCAATAGGCCTGTAATTACTGAGCAAAGTAGGATCAAGTTTAGGTTTTTTCAATAGGGGTTTGACGATAGCGTGTTTGAGGGATTGATGCAGAGATCCTGAGGTTAAAAGGTGATTGAGGATGTTTGTCAGGTGTGGGACAATAGTATTGGAAGCCAGCGCAAGAGTAGTGGTAGGGGCAGGATCAAGGGGAGATCCTGATTTAATATTATGAATGAGGTTCGTAACCAGCGTCCCTGTCAAGGGCTGAAAAGCTGCAAATGAAACCGATGAGGACTGGAAGTTGACCAGATAATCACTATTGGCTTCATGGTGGGGTATAGCTGGAAAAGAGGAGTATATATTAGTAACCTTCTCCTGGGAAAAAAAATGCCAGTTTATTACTATACTCAATAGATGCTTCTTTAGGCGACTCATCTGGTGGTGTATGGGTGAGTTCTTTGAAAATATGAAAGATCTCTTTCTGTGAATTAGCCGATTGCTCTGTTCTGGTGCTCTAAAATGAGGATTGTGCTGATTTAATGCTGTCATGATAGTTTCTAATGGCTGCTTTATATACTTTTTTGCAGGAAATACTGTAGTCTTTCCTCCGGATCCTTTCCAGCTTCTTACACTCCTTTTTTAGTTCTAACAGTTGAGGTGTAAACCAGGGTTTAGGCTTGTGTTTGGGCCTTTTTACCATCGTCTTGACCGGCAGGATAGAATCTATAGAAGTGGAGATCCAATTGTTGAAGGAGTCTACGGATTCAGAATTAGGTTAATTATAGTTAGAAAGTGAAGAACAGAGAGTACTCTGCCCTTCTCTGGGGTCAAGTTGTGACCATTGACGAGACGTTGTTTTTAAGAGAGATTGGCAGCAGGGGGAGACTTCACAGAATGGTGTAAATGAGAGTAGGTGGTGATCTATCCAGATGAGAGTCATAGGAGTGTGAAGGGAAAGATCCGAAAGATTACAAAAAAATAAGGTCAATGGTGTGGCCTTTATAATGAGTAGTTCCTGTGATGTACTGAGTGAGATCTAATGTCGCCAGACTAGATAGGAGCGTTTTGGCAGAAGAACAATGCATATTGTCAATCTGGATATTAAAATCCCCAAGTATGGTCAGGTTGGGTGTTTTGCACAAAACACTTGCTACAAAATCTGGCAGGGCCTGTCGAAAGCTCGCGTAGGTGGGGAGCAGACGAGTACTCCTGTGAAAGTGGATGTTGCAATAAGATATAACAAGAAAGACAGGATTTCACATCCAAGGATATCTATGGTGGTGGTAGTGCATTTAATGGACTTTTTGTAAATAATGGCAATATCACCCCCTCTAGCCTGGGGTCTATCTAAATGAGTGATTGAATAGTTTAGTGGTAGCGCCTTTAGGATTTCGAAGGAGGAATCTTCATTAAGCCAGGTTTCTGTCAAGAATAAAGTGTCAGGGTGATGGTCTTCTAAAAAAAGAGAAGATATAGAGGCTATAGGCAGGCAGGGAGCGACAATTAAGCAAAAACAGTCTTCCTAAATGATTGTTACTGCTAATGATAGGGGACGGCAGGTCAAGGAAAGGAGTCCAGAGACAGCTGTGGCAGGACCAATTTGCAAAATCAGGAGTAAGAGTCGGTGTGATGGGCTTATGGGGATGTTATTGTAAGCTAACAGCTGTTGGCGAGAGTAGACTAACCTTTCCAGGGTCTGCCCAGCAGCATGACTGGCTTCTGGGCTCTCCCGGGCGCAGACAGGCTAGCCTTTGGCATGCCTTCTGTGCACCAGTGGCGCACCAGCTGCGCGTGTCCGCTGTGCGGGCGGCGTGGGGAGTCGTTTAAGTACTGCATCCAAATTGGATGCCTACTGACCAACAACTAGACCGCCGACTAACATGGAGGCCGAAAAACGGACCAGCCAGGTAGAGATGGCGGTCTAATATCGAGTAAAAGCTTAGGGCCAGATGTAGTAAGCCTTTTGCGCCTCGCAGACTGCGAAAAACGCTGTTTGCGAGGCGCAAAAGGCCTTACGCGATGCAGAATCACATTTTGCGAGTCGGTATAGACTCGCAAAATGTAACTCTGACTCGCAAATAGGAAGGGGTGTTCCCTTCCTATTTGCGACCGCATCGCGATGCAGAGTTGCTTTGAGACCGCGAAAGCGGTCGCAAACCAACTCGCAGTTACCATCCACTTGAAGTGGATGGTAACTCATTCGCACAATGGAAGGGGTCCCCATGGGACCCCTTCCCCTTTGTGAATGCCCAAAAAAATATTTTTCAGAGCAGGCAGTGGTCCTATGGACCAAAAAAACAAAAGTACGCAGTTCCAGCCACTAGACTAGTACAAATGTAAACAGTAAGTAATAGAGTCTATGAGTCTGCTCTCATTAGAACAAGAGCCCTCACTCACCAAATGGTGACATGCTTCATCATCGGGCTTTTGCTCCTCGTCAGGCCGGCACTGCAATGCCTGACGGGCCCCTCGTGGGGGCTCTTTGCCAGAGATCTTTTGAGTGTAAAGAATGCCGGTAGCTGAGTGCTAGTATGTGGGATTGGTATATGGGTATGTGAAAATAAAAATGGCTAGGGGTCTGGAAATATCATATTTAATCAACCCAGACCCCTGTCATGATTAAAAACAGAGTGTGGGTAAGGATTAGAAGTAATGTCTAGTCCACCCTCAGAAACAAAAAACTGTGAGTCCCTGAATTAGGGGAATGTGGAGAGTTAGAGTACAGAACTAACTATACTTCTATCATCGGGGTCAACATGTTTCTCGCAAAAAATGTCTGTTAAGATAGGTGCGATTCGTCAGGACCAAAAAACGTACCTAATCCACATGTTATAACCCAATATGGGATTTCTTCGTACCACAAAAACCTACAAAGAGCAAACAAACAGACTCAAAATACAAATATAACCATGTGCACAGTGAGCTCATTCCGGTGAGAAACCCTAATGTGCAGTGTATCACACAGTGATATATAAATCAAACGACTCCTCTCAATTCAGAGGATGAATCCTTACCCTCCTTGTATTAAAGGATGGGCCCCATCGGGATAGCGATAAGCATCAGTGGTCCAGGCTTGTATAGTCAACTAAGTATAGATATAGATGACATGTCATACATAACAAGTATAAATAACTCAAGGATTATAAATCCATTCAAACTATTCAGGACAAACTTAAATCATGGCTCAAACATGTCCAATAACAGAAAGTCCTAAGTATGAGGATACAGGTAATCACCATAACTATGTGGAATATTGTTAGTCAATTCAAATTGTCAAAATAATCTTAAATCACAAGTCAAACATGTCCAGAAAATGTGTATAGTGTAGACAATCGCCAGTCCAATGATGTACACCAATAGTATTAATAATAAGGACACAGGGTCATAGTAGTGTTCAATGTTTAATGACAGCCCCCACCAAGGATCAAGAAGGGGCAAAGAAAGTGGTCTGCAATTTAGATAGTTACTCTTCTGCTCCTTAAAGAAAGGTAACATAGGACTTACCCCGCTTGTGTGGCCACCGGGTGGATAAATTACCCCTGCTCCGCGTCCCAGAAAAAGTGAGACATAGCTGGAGAGGGGTTTATAAGTGTTGGTGGGGCATCAAGCTAGAAAGAGGACTGGAGAAAAGCGGCGGCCATCTTCAAGGAATTCCCTAACAGTAAAAGAGTGGCAGCCATTTTGTAATGGGGTTAGGAATAGGAAATAGTGGCGGCCATCTTGAAGGAATTCCCTAACAGTAAAAGAGTGGCGGCCATTTTATAATGGGGTTAGGAATAGGAAATAGTGGCGGCCATATTGTAGAGATGTTTTTGTAACAAAGAAATGGCAGCCATATTGTAATGGATACCAATAAAGAGGGGGACCTGTGGTCAAACAAGGGTGGCAACCAATAGCTGTACCCCCAAAATGGTAATCCCAAAGGACTGTCTGTAGAAAGATAATAGAAAATTTCCCAATCATACTGAAATGAAAGTTGCCATCAAGGGGGCATAAACAGTGTAGGAGGGTGCACTATGCAGCCATTGACGACAGAGGGAGTCATAATAGAATCAGTTGTGGTAACACAATCATAAAATGATGTCGAACCTCAGAAATGGTTATATATTCGTAGATCCAAGCATTATGGAGGCTGCCATTAAAAAAAAAAAACTATATATTGATTGTGATATCTCCATAGTGAAAAGATCGAACCCTGTGACTATTGATTAGTAAATTCCAACCAGGGTATATCATCATTTAGTCCAGTCTGATGTGTTCCTAACCTAAACACCCAGCGTTGTTCTCTCTCAAAGAGTCTCTTGGTACAGTCTCTAGTGTTTGTAATGCGTTCCAATACAACCCATCTCAGGTCGTCAGGTGTATGTTGGAATTCAATGAAATGTTTAGTCAATTTCGTTGCGGCTTGTTGACATCGTATAGTGCTCCGATGTTCATTGATACGTGTTTTGACCATTCTAGTGGTCATCCCGATGTATCGGAAATTGCATGGACAGGTGATCATGTAGATGCAGTTCTTTGTGCGGCAGTTAGTATGTGTCGCTAATTGCCAAACTAAATGGTTTCGGTATTTTTTCTTTTTGCAACTCGTTTTCCTTTAAGGAAAATGGGCTGCAAAAAGAAAAAAAAACTGCTTTATTAAAAAAAGCAGTCACGGACATGGTGGTCTGCTGTCTCCAGCAGGCCACCATCCCTGTGAGTGCCTAGACTCGCTATGGGGTCGCAAACTGTGACCCACCTCATTAATGTTCATGAGGTGGGTCTTTGCGACCCCATAGCGAGTCGCAGAAGGTGTCTGAGACACCTTTCTGCATCTCGGATTGGGAGTTGCAATTTGCGAGTCGCTATGACTCGCAAATTGCAAGTCGCAATTTTCAACTTACCTACATCTGGCCCTTAGCTCTGTGGAGATACTGCCGGGTGCCTCTGAACATGGGCACCGGCAGAGTCAAAATGAGAGGATTGAAGAGAGTACAGGAAAATATAGTATCTAAAATAGATTAGGAATTCCTTAGCAACACTGTTAAAAAGGTTTTAAAAAGGTACCATTTTAAAATAGTAAGTGCTTCCTGCTGCCAGAGATGTCACATACAAAGAAACTAAGGGCCAGATGTAGCAAACTTGGAAATTGCGACTTGCAATTTGCGAGTCGGAGCGACTCGCAAATTGCAAGTCGCAATTTCCAATGCAGAACGGTGTCTCAGACACCGTCTGCGAGTCGGTATGGGGTCGCAGAGACCCACCTCATTAATATTAATGAGGTGGGTCGCAAATTGCGGCCCCATACCGACTATGGGCACTTGCAAACATGGAGGCCTGCTGTAGTCAGCAGACCTCCATGTTCGTGACTGCTTTTAAATAAAGCAGTTTTTTTTTATTTTTTTAAGTGTAGCCCGTTTTCCTTAAAGGAAAACGAGCTGCACTTAAAAAAAAAAACGAAACCTTTAGTTTCGGTATTTTTTCACGGCAGGCAGTGGTCCCTTGGACCACTACCTGCCCTGAAAAAATTGTTTTGCGTCCATTCACAAAGTGGAAGGGGTCCCATGGGGACCCCTTCCAATTTGCGAGTGGGTTACCATCCACTCGAAGTGGATGGTAACTGCGACACCATTTGCGACTGCATATGCGGTCGCAAATGGTATTGCATACCACTCCGAATCGCAAATAGGAAGGGAACACCCCTTCCTATTTGCGATTCTGAAATGCATATTGCGAGTCGGTCCCGACTCGCAATATGCATTTCTGCATGGCAAAGAGGCATTTGCGCCTCGCAAACGGCGATTTTCGCAGTTTGCGACGCGCAAATTCTTTGCTACATCTGGCCCTAAGTGCCAGATTTAGAACTCAGCTGAGAGGTTACTCCATCACAACGGTGTCGGCTATCCCCTCTGCCAAAATCTAAATTTAATTGAAAATAATGGGATTTAGATTTCTAAATCAGGCCCTAAGTATTGTAACAAAAGAATATTGAAAAGTAGTAGAAAAGCTAGGTGGTGGGAATTTTGTGGATTCTTGTTGATTCCAGAAGCTTCGAGCACAGAAATGTGAGGAAAATGTGTTTTTTTAGTCAGCGTTTGAAATTTGTAGGGCATTGTGGGTACGAAAATGGTATGATGTGCATACGAAGCACACCACCCTGAACTCCCCCAGATGTCTAGTTTTCAGAACTGTCTGGGTATGGTAGCTTTTTCTAGGTGGCAGCCTACTCAAGCCCAAAAAGTGCACCTGTTCACCATTGCAAGTGGGATGATACTGGGAGTTAGACAAACTCTCCTGGCCTATTTGTAAAAACAACACCCAAAAGAATTGGATATCCTCTTGCTTGCCATTGGAATGATATGCTTTGGTCTGCAGGGGAGCAGAAAACTGTTGAGGTATTATGGGTGAGGGTGGGGCCTGATGTTAGGCTGGGAAAGAGCCAACCCATTATTTTATTAAAAATATATATTGCTGACATACAGTGAACTTTCTGCCCCCCTGGGGGTGGCGGGGGGGGGCAGATTGGCAGTAATTGTCCAGTATTGAATCTTTCATAGATTCACATGCTTGAATCATTCTGTTGTCAGAGTGGGAGTCTCACGACACCTTAGAAAAGCAGTATGTAAGAATCACATAGGCTATAATGGCAGCAGCCATCAATTGAATAGCCTATGTATGTCCTTTTGAAAAAAGGAACAAACTTTAACCATGACCAATCAGGCGGCAGCACCCTCTAGAACACTCTCAAGAGAGTCTTTTTCCCTCAGATTTTCTACTGCACGTCATGAGAAGGGAGTGTCTCTGAACTCTGCTCAGTGTTTTCCCGTGGAAATCCTTTGTCTCAATCTAAAGACGTCAGACCATTCTAAAAAAGGCCTTTTCGCCTTTGTAGATCCTGTGGCAAGAAAAGGCTTCATAATGATGGCCCTGATAAGGATTTTCTTTATTGCCTGTATCCTAAACATCAGGCAAACTACTCTAAGATCTGTCGTACTTTCTCTTCCAAGACTCTGAGGGACAGAGAAGGAAGACTTCTTTTGTGGCTGTAGGCAAAGACCAGTTCCTCAGGTGAGGAATATGACAAATTTTCTGGACCCCAGAAAAGGTCAAGATCTGCTTACCAGGGGCACTGTGAGGAGAGCAGGAAGGCTGCTAAAACTCACCACAAGGACCCTTAAAAGGAGAGGTCACGTCTACTCTCCACTGGGTCTGCCTCTTCACAACCATCTTTTACTTATTACAAGAAAAAGGAGACTCATTGTCATCGTACTCCTATATCTGAGCTGTCAAAGTCAAAGAAAGCAGGAGTCCAGTCGTGTCATGCACAGCTGCCCTAGCAGGACTTCCAAGTCTTCCCTTATGTGAACAATTGGCTGCTCAAAGCGCCAACATCTCAGCAGGGATCTCTTGCCACCAACACCTGTTTAACGTTTTCGCAATCTGGGACTAACAGTGAATCACCAAAAGTCATCTCTCATCCCATCACACAAGATGATATTCTTGGGTGCAAAGATTGATACAGTCAAAAAACAAGGCCTGTCTCTCAAAGGATTGACAGCTAAAATTAACTGCCATGGCTCTGAATATATCCCCCAAAAGTTAGTTTTTGTGAGGCTTTTCAAGTTGTGGCTGGACATGATTTTGTCATCAATAAATCTGGTGCCTTTAGCAAGGCTGAAAATGAGACAATTGCAGGAAGAACTCCAGCTTAAGTGGATCCAGTCTCATGGGTCCTTCAATTACTTAATCACTGTTAGACCAAGGATGATAGAAGCATTGCAGTGGTGGACTCACAACAACCATGTTTCCCAGGGTTCAACATTCCAAGTCACAGATTTGGACTTCGTCATTACTACAGCGCTTCTCTCAAGGGCTGGGGCGGTCATTTACAGGACACGTGTATCCAAGGAAAGTGGCCCAAGAATCTAAAATTGTTGCACATCAATCTCTTGTAATTGAAAGCCGTATTCCTCACACTGAAGACCTTTCTTTCACGAATCTCAGGTTTGTCAGTGCTGGTTTGCATGGACAACAAGACCAGCATGTACTATATAAACAAACAGGGAGGAACACAGTGCCTATCCCATTTGCAGGAGGTTCAACTTCTGGGCCTGGCTAACATTGAACAACATTTCCCTCAGGACAGAACAAGCATCTGGTGTCAACAATGCTCTAGCAGACACTTGCAGCAGGACAGAATACAGTTGTCCTGAGTGGGAGCTGGATCAGCAGGAGGTGAACAAGATATTCTCGTGCTGGGGTCGACCACATCTAGATCTCTATGCCACAAGAGAGAATGCCAAATGACAGTTTTACGCCAGTTGATACCCTCTCCCAGGATTGTGAGGGAATGGCCTTTCGATGCAATGGTCTAGGATCTCTGTACTGTATACTCTTTTCCCCTTTTACCATTTGTAGGAGGCTGGCCTGGCTTGTAGTGGGTACCAGAGGTACTTACACCTTGTGCCAGGTCCAGTTATCCCTTATTAGTGTAGAAGAGGTGTTTCTACCAGCTTAGGCTGATAGAAGGTAGCTATAGCAGAGCAGCTTAGGCTGAACTAGGAGACATGCAAAGCTCCTACTATACCACTGGTGTCCTATGCACAATATCATAAGAAAACATAATACACAGATATACTAAAAATAAAGGTACTTTATTTTTATGACAATATGCCAAAAGTATCTCAGGGAGTACCCTCAGTATGAGGATGCCAAATATACACAAGATATATGTACACAATACCAAAAATATGCAGTAATAGCGGAAGGAAGTAATGCAAGCAGTGTAAAGTTACAATAGATTGCAATAGGAGCACATAGGTATAGGGGCAACACAAACCATATACTCCAAAAGTGGAAAGCGAACCACGAATGGACCCCAAACCTATGTGAGCTTGTAGAGGGTCGCTGGGACTGTAAGAAAACAGTGAGGGTTAGAAAAATAGCCCACCCCAAGACCCTGTAAGGTAGGTGTAAAGTGCACCTACAACCCCCAGAGAGCACAGATGTCGTGATAGGGGGATTATGCAAGGAAAACCAACTCCAGCAATGCAACAACAGTGGATTTCCGGACCTGAGTACCTGTAAGACAAGGGGACCAAGTCCAAGAGTCGCAACAGTGTCGAGAGTGGGCAGGAGCCCAGGAAATGCCAGCTGAGGGTGCAAGGAAGCTGCCACCGGATGAAAGAAGCTTGGTGTTTTGCAAGAACGAAGAGGACTAGGAACTTCCCCTTTGGAGGATCGATGTCCCACGTCGTGAAGAAGCTTGCAGAGGTGTTCCCGCAAACAAGCTTTGCTAGCTGCAAGGGTCGCGGTTAGGGTTTTTTGGATGCTGCTGTGGCCCAGGAGGGACCAGGATGTCGCCACTTGGATGAGGAGACAGAGGGGGCGCCCAGCAAGTCAGGGAGCCCTCACAGAAGCAGGCAGCACCCGCAGAAGTACCGGAACAGGCACTTAGAAGGGGAGTGAACCGGAGTCCACCTGAAGTCACAAAAGGGAGTCCCACGACGCCGGAGGACAACTCAGAAGGTTGTTCACTGCAGGTTAGAGTGTCGGGGACCCAGGCTTGGCTGTGCACGAAGGAAATCCTGGAAGAGTGCACAGGAGCTGGAGCAACTGCAAATCATGCGGTACCCAGCAATGCAGTCTAGCGTGGGGAGGCAAGGATTTACCTCCACCAAACCTGGACTGAAGAGTCACTGGACTGTGGGAGTCACTTGGACAGAGTTGCTGAATTCCAGGGACCACGCTCGTCGTGCTGAGAGGGGACCCAGAGGACCGGTGATGCAGTCTTTTGTTGCCTGCGGTTGCAGGGGGAAGATTCTGTCGACCCACAGGAGATTTCTTCAGAGCTCCTGGTGCAAAAAGGAGGCAGGCTACCCCCAGAGCATGCACCACCAGGAAACAGTCGAGAAAGCCGGCAGGATAAGCGATACAAGGTTGCTGGTAGTCGTCTTTGCTACTTTGTTGCAGTTTTGCAGGCGTCCTGAGCAGTCAGCGGTCAATCCTTTGGCAGAAGGTGAAGAGGGAGATGCAGAGGAACTCTGGTGAGCTCTTGCATTCGGTATCTGAAGAATTCCCCAAAGCAGAGACCCTAAATAGCCAGAAAAGGAGGTTTGGCTACATAGGAAGGAGGATAGGCTAGTAAGAAAGGTAAGAGCCTATCAGAAGGAGTCTCTGACATCACCTGATGGCACTGGCCACTCAGAGCAGTCCAGTGTGCCAGCAACACCTCTGTTTCCAAGATGGCAGAGGTCTGGGGCCCACTGGAGGTGCTCTGGGCACCTCCCCTGGGAGGTGCAGGTCAGGGGAGTGGTCACTCCCCTTTCCTTTGTCCAGTTTCGCGCCAGAGCAGGGCTGGGGGATCCCTGAACCGGTGTAGACTGGCTTATGCAGAGATGGGCAGCATCTGTGCCCATCAAAGCATTTCCAGAGGCTGGGGGAGGCTACTCCTCCCCAGCCATCATACCTATTTCCAAAGGGAGAGGGTGTTACACCCTCTCTCAGAGGAAATCCTTTGTTCTGCCTTCCTGGGCCAGGGCTGCCTGGACCCCAGGAGGGCAGAAACCTGTCTGAGGGGTTGGCAGCAGCAGCAGCTGCAGTGGAGACCCCGGAAAGGCAGTTTGGCAGTACCTGGGTTCTGTGCTAGAGACCCAGGGGATCATGGAATTGTCCCCCCCATGGGGATCATGGAATTGTCCCCCCCATGCCAGAATGGCATTGGGGTGACAATTCCATGATCTTAGACACGTTACATGGCCCTGTTCGGAGTTACCATTGTGACGCTATACATAGGTAGTGACCTATGTATAGTGCACGCGTGAAATGGTGTCCCCGCACTCACAAAGTCCAGGGAATTTGCCCTGAACAATGTGGGGGCACCTTGGCTAGTGCCAGGGTGCCCACACACTAAGTAACTTTGCATCCAACCTTCACCAGGTGAAGGTTAGACATATAGGTGACTTATAAGTTACTTATGTGCAGTGGTAAATGGCTGTGAAATAACGTGGATGTTATTTCACTCAGGCTGCACTGGCAGGCCTGTGTAAGAATAGTCAGATCTCCCTATGGGTGGCAAAAGAAATGCTGCAGCCCATAGGGATCTCCTGGAACCCCAATACCCTGGGTACCTCAGTACCATATACTAGGGAATTATAAGTTTTTCCAGTATGTCAATGTGAATTGGTGAAATTGGTCACTAGCCTGTTAGTGACAATTGGGAAAGCAGAGAGAGCATAACCACTGAGGTTCTGGTTAGCAGAGCCTCAGTGAGACAGTTAGGCATCACACAGGGAACACATACAGGGCACACTTATGAGCACTGGGGCCCTGCCTGGCAGGGTCCCAGTGACACATAGAATAAAACAACATATATACAGTGAAATATGGGGGTAACATGCCAGGCAAGATGGTACTTTCGTACACCATTGATCCCCAGGGTTCTCAGGAAAATGAAGGTGGAACTCTGTCAGCTCATCTTAATAACTCCCAGTTGGCCCAGACAACATTGGTTCATGGAGCTGATTCTCTTATCTGTGACCAAGCCCATTCTACTGTCCAAGAAGCGAAGACTAATGTCAAGGAACCAAGGGCAGATATTATATCTGGAACCAGCCTCTCTCCAGTTGCATGCTTGCCTCCTGAATTCATTGAATTTAGAAACATTAATATTGACTAAGAATGTAGAGAGATACTCTAGAGCTAGAGCCAAAAGTACTAACAAGACTTACAAAATGTAGTGGAAGAGATTCTGTGCTTGGTTCCAACAAAATAATCTGCATCCTTTCCAGGCTTCACCTGAGCAAATCATACCTTATCTTCTCTCGCTTGCCAAGTCCGGACTAGTCTTTGCATCTGTAAAGGTCTACATCAAGATACCGACGCAGTGCAAACAAGACTTCTCTATGCTCTGTCAGGTTCGTCAAACTGTTTATGCAAGGGCTTATTTCACACTTTTCCTTCTGTGTGGTCTCCTCCTCCAGAATGGAATCTCAACATTGTTCTCGCTCAGCTAATGAGATCTCCATTCAAGCTGATATATAAAGCTGAGTTCAAATATCTCACATGGAAGGTCACTACTTTTTCTCACCTCTACCAGGAGACTCAGTGACATACAAGCTTTAACGATTCAGGAACCATTCCTACATTTCACAGCAGACTTTATGCTCCTCAGAACAAATCCAAAGTAATTCCAAAAGTTCCATATCAATTCTATATCAACGAACCCATTATCCTAAAAACATCCTTTTGAAATCCAACTACACCAGTGGAAAGAGCTCTGCACTCTCTAGACATAAAACGATGTCTTAAATTTTACCTCCACCACACAAAACAGTTCTGCAAAACGGATCAATTGTTAGTCTTATACAGTCAAGGAGCTAAGTGAGCTCCTGTAAGGAAACCAACGATAGCAAGAAGGATTTAACAGACTATTCAGTTCTGCCATTCTAAAGTTGGCATACCGCTGAACAGAAAGCCTAAGACCCATTCCACAAGGGCAGTGTCAACCTCAACTGCTCTTTTCTCAGGCATATCATTGGATAGATATGCCAGGCTGCAACTTGGAAAACTACCCATTCCTTCACGCAGCACTACTGCTTGGAGTCAACACACCGCAGCGATTCCACAGTGGGACAGGCAGTGCTGCGCAATTTGTTTAAGTAAGGTGAGCCTATTTTTAAGGTAAGCTGTGATCACGCTACTATAATGTTTTCCTTTTTGTATCTATGCAATTTAACAATGTATTTATAAAGTTTTATATATGGGTGTGTTTGTATATATATATATACCGTGATCAAGACCGAGAAGGTCGAAACGCGTTGGTGTTAGTTGGTGGGGCTGTTTCTTTATTAAATAAAAGAGGATTAATCACAATTCTGTGAGTGCGGCATCTTTAACTTGAATGTTAAGCTGGCCAAATGATTTATGGGAATAGGTCCTTCCCTGATGCCTGCACCGACGAGAAGAGCACTCCTTTCTTCGTGGATCTGTTGGAGCTGAATATATATATATATATATATATATATATATATATATATATTTACTTATTATATTCTTCTTAAAGACTATCTATGAAAGATCCAATACTGGATAAGAAACTAAGTTACGTACCTGTTACTGCAGTTATCCAGTATTGGTATCTTTCATAGATTCATGTACGACCCACCCTTCTCCCCATTAGAGGCTCTCCTTTTAACTCAGTATATACTTTACTCCTGTGCTTGAAAATCTAAGGGAAAAAGCCTCTTTTGGGAGTGTTCGAGAGGCTGCTGGTGCCTGGTTGGTCATGGGTCAAGTTTGGTTCCTTTTTTTCAAAAGGACATAGATAGGCTATTCAATAGATGGCTTCTGCCACCATAGCCTATGTGATTCTTACATACTGTTTCTAAGGTACAGTTGGACTCCCACTCCGTGACTGGGAAATGATTCAAACGTGTGAATTTATGAAAGATACCAATATTGGATAACTGCAGTTACATGTAAGTAACTTATTTTCTTACACTATCTGAAATTTTAAGGGGGTGAGGGCATGCCCATGCTAAGCAGCCTCCACCCCCTACTGTTAACAAAAATGAAATCCCTGGTGTCTAGTGGGCTTTGTGTCCACACGGGGGGAGCAAATGGGGGTAATTGCTCCTGTTGGCTCATCTCACTTTCCCTTTCAATGTAATGACGTCATTACATTTTTTTAAATGACTCGGTCTGCTAGGGAAGCTCTTCCCCATCACCTCAGGCTAACAAGAAAAAAGAAATCTTTCTGCTGTACACAACAGAGGGATTTCCTGCCTTATGTGCCAGGGCAGCTTGGAGCTGCCCTTGGCACACGAGCACGGTGGCTGAGGGCAGCTCCAAGCCGTCCTCAGCACACAAGTGGTTAAGGATGTCCTTAGTGTCCCATACATATGATGGTATTTTTGTTACTAAAGGTCTCAGGAAATGGTCCACAAACTTAGAGGTTCTAATGTTAAGCCTATACCTGCCAATATAGGCCAGCCCAAAGAGGGATTTTTTCCCTTAATGATTCTATGGTAATATATAAAAATAAGGGACTGTCGGGTTAGATTCAAGCATGAAATCTGCCTCATGTTTTGTGATCCACTGGTTGTCCTCTCCCTACTTAATCATGTAGAAGAGGTCCTCAATGTAGTACTGTGTGGAATCTTTACTGAGTTTTTTATAATTCCTAATGTCCCCCAATAATATCAGACATTCTTGTCTATACCTATCCATTGGCATTATTACAATGGCTCCACCCTTATCAACTGGTTTTATCACTAGCTCTGGTTTACTGGCAAAATCTACTAGTGCTTCCTTTTTTGCTTTAGATATATTATGAAAGTAGTGTGTGTTACTGTTATGCAAGGCATCTACCACTTTGGCCACTATATTTTCGAAGATTAACACTTCAACAAGTTTAGCATTCGTAGGTGGGTTGAAATTTGACTTCCGTCTTAGGCCTTCTTATGCCAATATTATCTCCCTCTTTTCAATTGGTTTATCCTGGAGAAACAAATTTAAATGGATAGCGCAGTAGAATTCCACCAGTTCTTTCTGAGGTTCAAAAATATCATGTTTCTGTGTGGGGACAAATCCTAATCCCTTGTTTAGGACCTTCAGTTGTGTTTCATTCAGTAAATGGTTACTCAGATTATTCACTACACCCATTCCTTGCTCGTACTGGGTTGTGGGGACAGCTCTTGACGTTCTTGCTAGGCATCCCCCTGTACTCTGCAATCTTTTCTCCTTCTTCTGCCCCTTCCCCCGCCTTTTGCTAAAGAAGGCATCAGTGGCTGAAACCATTGCAAGTTCCCAAATGAGGGTTGCAAGAGGGTTCTATCATAGGGATTTCATTCAATTGGGGGTTGTTGCGATTGTGGTGGGACGAAGTATTGTTGTGGGTGTTTTCCCCTTCTGTGTTGCGGGCCCCTTGTTCTAGGGATTATGTGGTCTGTGTTGTATTCCGACTCGGAGGAGGAGGATTTGTTAAAGGAACTGTCTGATTTCTCTCTTCATTTATCCTGAAAATCGGGTTTGGAATAGGTAACCCCCCCCTACAAGACAACTTATAAAGTTTTTCTGAAAATGCTGTAACTTTGATGTTGTTAGGTAGTCCTTAAACTCATAGATGACCTTAGTGGTTTCGTCAAGTTTCTTTTGAATACAGTGTTTGAAACCTATGTTTTAAGGATGTCTCACTTGTTTTGATCTTTATCAATGAAGCATTGGACAGTTTTTTGGCTATTTAAATGATTAACACTACCCAGTCCTTAGTGCATTTCCATGCTACTAGAGACCAGTTGTTTCTAAATTCTGTGTTTTCTAAGAAGATTCAGGATTCACTTGTCACAATAAGACCCCTAGGAGCAGCATTCTGTTGTCAATACTGAGTCATTACTCAACTGTGTAGTAGTGTCTTAATTTGGTGATATTTAAGGTATGTCAATGCCTTCCAGTTGTTTCCATTAGAGATAGTTTGGTTAATTGCTGTGCCACTTAAAAGGGGTGGGGCAGACAGAATAGAAGAGACCACTTCGTCCTCAAAACCAAGGTCTTCCACTATTGTTAAAAAGAGATCTGTGGGACAATCCCACAAGGAATAGAGCAAATTGTCTCATGTAATTCTCACGTAACTCTAGGAGCCGACATGCTCCTCACCAATCTAATCCCCTTGGGAGAATCAAGAGGTAAATAAATACAAGTGCACCCTCCTGATTACAAGGTCATCACACCTGAGGTACTTGAGTACTATAGGAAACAATTCAATTTTGTCCTGTATGCGAAATTAGTAGCGTAAAGGGTCATAAATAGATACGTGAGAGATCGCCTTACCAAGAACTTATCATGGCATGCTTCATTATAGGCACAGTCTCACCCGGGAGTAGGACAATGCCACTCTAGTGGACTCAACCAAATAAAATTGGGAGTTCTTAGATATTACTTTACAGGACAAATTTGACAGTCCAGATTCAAGATTGAAGATAGCTAGGGGTATACCAGAGGGAAGTTCCTTTATTACAGGGTACTCCTGGTATAGGTTAAAATCAGTAATGTGGTCTAAACGTAGAACATGATGGTTCACCTAACCACTCAAAAATACTAACATATTTCAACCTACTCTTGGTGGCAGAAATAGGTCACAAGGGGTCTGTCTTTGTCAAGGTTAAAGGACTCCCTGCATTGCACATGCATTTCATACTGATAAACTGAGACTATGTCCTCATACCTGTGGGGCGTCCATTGTGAAATGAACTTTCACAGTTAGACAAGACCCAATATTCATATATTAATTAAGGAAAAAGGATGTCCTAAAACACATATGATGTATAATAAGATAAACATGCATTATATAAAAGCTATCTCTGTGTGGTGCCAAATCAGGCCATGCATTCATGTTTAACTCTCACCGCTCGGTGAACACCGCAATCTCATCTCTAGAGGGAGTATGGAGTTCATGTGCAAAACGAAATCTGACTACTATCAACTCAAGTATAGTGTGCTTACATGCTTATGCTGTGCTCAGTCAAGTGCCTCCCAGATGCCACTTTCCTGAGTTTATTAAACTAAAGGCTTAATTCATGGATCAGACAGGGGAAGGCTTCACCTCTGTAGACACACATTAGTGACATAGTAGATAATCAAAAATTATGAGTAATTCTGATGGATACAACTACCTGTGGATTCCTCACCTAAAGAATTTTCCCCTCACGCTAGCTCTCGACTGAATTTTTTTTCTAGCTCTGCACGTCGACAATGACGTCACAATTGCCCAACTCCCACGCGACGCCGTATGACGTCATCCAGGTAATAAGAGGTCCTAATCGACGTGCAGACGTCAGTTCCCTTTTTTCTGTACCTTCAAATAATGTTTTTTTCTTCGAGGCTCCTAGGGAGCTACAGTTTCACTTCGGTGTAACAATGTCGCAGCCAAGGAAATCGGGTTTCAAACCCTGTAAGCAGTGCGGAGGTCGGATATCGGTCACGGACCCACATAACAATTGCTAGTGGTGTCTTAGGTCTGACCATGAAGTTGAGGCGTGTGGTTCATGTCAACGCATGAATCCAAAGGCCCTGAAGGAACGGGAGGCCAATTGTTTCTGGCACGGTCCAAGAAGAAGAAGGAGAAACATCATCACAGGGAATCTTCTTCTAAATACTCGAGGTCTCATCGGAGTCATCGGGAATCTCGGCGCCGGCATGGATCACGGCGCCGGTCGAGCAGGGACCGCTCCCGTTCGAGGTCACCATCGGCTAGACCTCGACCGACTTGGGAGGTCAGCCCAACTGTTATGCCTCTACATCTGACGACTCCAGCTTCACCGACGTCTCCACTGTCAGTGTATGAAGTTGATCCGCATCAGGAGCCGAGGGTTTCTCCGGAGCTGATGGAGATGCCTGAGCCGACGCGGGCTCCGCCTCAAGCACCGGCTCCTCAAAGTTATCCGGCGTTCCCGGCGCCGGGCACAGATCCGGCAGCATTCCTTAATGCAATATTTAATATCTTCGCCACCATGGCGCCGGGAGGTGTGCATGCGAGGCCGTCAGGTCCTTTGGCTTTCGACATGGGTGTTCCGGCTTCTTACAGGCCGACGCCCTTCATGCCCTTTCTTCCTTCAGGAAGTACTGGTTCGGCATCGATGCCTATGGCGTCGCCTAGAAGACCGGTGACGCCGATGACGTCCAGCGCCCCGGCGCCGATGGGTTCACCACGGATCCAATCGACTTTAAAGATGCCTGTGGCGCTGAGGGATCCGGCGTCGGATGACTCTGAGGATCAACGCCGTCTGAGGTCTTTGGCGTCGGCTGACGCCTTATAGACGCCAGGGATCGAGTCCAGGCTCCGCTCCAGAAGGTTGGCTCTGAGGCTGCTAGAGGAGCAGGAATATGAGAAGCAGCACTTGGAGGAAGGGGAGATCATGGAGCCGTCAGGGGACCTGCAAGGGTTGGACACGGCAAGTGGTCTAGACACTTCCGCGGAGTGGGACTTGGCTTCTCCGGGGGAATATACAGAGGAGGCTGCCTCTTTTCATGCCGTGGTGCGGAAGGCAGTAGACTTTTTGGACCTTCCTCTTCCAGCTGCGGATGAAGACCAACATCCTTACCGAGGTGTTACATCCAGCATCAGCTGTGGCGGAGCCGCTTCTTCCATTCAATGAGGCTCTTATGGACCCTATTAGGGAGGTGTGGAAGAAGCCGGTGACGTCGACTGCCGTGAACAGGTCGGTGGCAAGAAGATGTCGAGTGGCCCCAGGTGATCCGGTGTTTTTGTCCAAACACCCGGCTCCGGAGAGTTTGGTTGTGCAGGCTTCGTGTTCCTCTCGCTCTGCTCCGGGATCGTTTCCAGGAGTTCCCGCAGACAGGGAGTCTAAGTGAATGGACCAGTCAGCTAAAAAGGCCTTCTCTTCATGTAGCATGGCTTTGAAATCCACAAATGCCACTTGCATTTTAGGACGATACATTTATGCCCTTATGGACGAGGCAAAGGGGCACCCTGGATTGTCTCAGGAGGTGCAGAACCTTTTGTCGGACGCTCAGGCGGCAACCCAGGTGATTCAATCTGGGCTGGACACCTCAGGCTTGGTGGCCAGGGCTATGGGCACGTCCATAGCAACGAGGCGGCATGCCTGGCTGCGATCGTCAGGGTTCTCTTCTGATGTTCAGACCACACTTCTTGACCTGCCATTTGATGGAGACAAACTTTTTGGAGCAAAAGCCGACTCTGCCTTGGAGCGGTTTAAGGAGAGTAGGGCCACTGCAAGATCTTTGGGACTGCAAGCAGCCACCTCCTCTTCTTTAAGATCATTTAGGAGGTTTAGAGGATTTGGTCGTGGCGCTTCCTTTCGTGGCAGGCTCCATGCGGCAGGACAGCAATCTTCAGGAGCTCTTCCTTATAGATCCTTCAGGGGCAGGGGTAGAGTACGCACTAGAGGGGCCGCCCAGAAGCACTCTGCCTCTTTCTCTTCCTCCGGAGGGGTGCAGCAGGGAAAGCAACCTTAGTTCTCCATCACTCCCTGTTCACACATCTCCTGTAGGGGGGAGACTGTCTCACTTTCTTCACATGTAGGAGCCAATAACATCGGACTCCTGGGTCACCGATATTGTGGGGAAAGGTTATACTCTTTCCTTTCGGGAGTGTCCTCCTCCCATCCCTCCCCGCCCATCCTTCTGTTCGGAAGACCACCTTCTGTTACTGCAACAGGAGGTGCTATCCCTTTTGTCGAAAGGCGCAGTGGAGTTGGTTCCAGAGCAGGAGAGGGGTCAGGGCTGTTATTCAAGATATTTCCTGATCCCCAAAAAGGGTGGTCGGTTGAGGCCAATCCTGGACCTGAGGATTTTGAATTGGTTCCTCAAGCAGAAAAAGTTCAAGATGCTGACCCTCTAACAGGTTCTTTTGGCGTTGAACGAAGGAAATTGGATGGTGTCTGTCGACTTGCAGGATGCTTACTTTCATATTCCGATCCTCAAGTCGCACATGAAGTATCTCCGGTTTGTGGTGGGGTCGCAACACTATCAGTTTGCGGTCCTTCTGTTTGGTCTTACTTTGGCACCTCAAGTCTTCACAAAGGTGATGGCGGTGGTTGCAGCGGAGCTCAGAAGAAGGGGGATAGCAGTATTTCCTTATCTGAACGATTGGTTGATCAAAGCCAAGTCTCCGGAGCTCTTGCGGCATCACTTGCAGTCGACAACTCAGTTGTTGTTTGATCTGGGCTTTTCCGTGAACGTGCCCAAGTCTCACCTAGAGCCTTCCCAACGCCTCCTGTTCATAGGGGCAGTACTGGACACAACATTGAATCAGGCCTTTACTCCGCCGCAGCGGATTCAGGACATTGAGGCGTTGATTCCAATGTTTCAGAATGGAGCGGTCGTTCCAGTCCTCAAGGTCCTTCGTCTGCTCGGTCTGTTTGCTTCTTGCATTCTGCTGGTCACTCATGCACACTGGCACATGAGGGCTCTTCAGTGGTGTGTCTGCAGGCAGTGGTTTCAACACAAAGGAGATCTTGAGGACTCAATAAGGATCTCCAGAGACGCTGCAGCGGATCTTCAATGGTGGGGTGTGTTCGGCAACCTTTTGCAAGGAAGGCCGTTCTCGCTACCTCCTCCGCTGGCCACAGTTGTAACGGATGCTTCCACTCTACGGTGGGGAGCTCATCTGGGGGACTTGGAGGTCAAAGGTTGTTGGTCTCCAGTGGAACAGAGGTTTCACAACAATCTGTTGGAACTGCTGGCTCTCAAGGCCTTCCTCCCTTTCCTTCGCGGTCAGTCGGTTCAGGTCCTGACGGACAATACTACTGCGATGTGGTATATAAACAAGCAGGGAGGAGTGGGGTCGTATCTTCTCTGCAGAGAGGCTCTTCGGCTCTGGTCCTGGCTCCAGGACCATCTGATTTGCTTGGTAGCAAATCATTTGGCCGGAGTTCTGAACATGCGTGCGGACAGTCTGTCGGCTCATCTTGACCGATCACGAGTGGGGTCTTCATCCAGATCTGGCCCTTTACATCTTCCACAGGTGGGGATATCCACAGATAGATCTGTTTGCCACACGGGAGAACGCGCACTGCCCTTCGTTTTGCAGCCTCCAGTATCCGAGGAGCTTTAGGGGATGCGTTTCAGATGTCCTGGAAGGGTCAGTTGCTTTACGCGTTTCCTCCCACACCCTTGATTCCTCGGATTATGAGGAAGATCCGCCAAGATCGGGCCCAAGTCATCTTAATAGCCCCGGATTGGTCAAGAAGGGTGTGGTATTCAGACCTTCTCCAACTCTCTCTCTGCCCTCCGCTCCGTCTCCTTACAGGGCAGACCTCCTCTTGCAGTCGCAGGGGCAGCTTCTACACCCCCACCTCCAGAGCCTGCACCTTCATGCTTAGAGATTGAATGGGGCAATCTGAGTTCCTTTTCTCTCCCGCCGGAGGTGGTGGAAGTTATTTTATCAGCCAGGCGACACTCCACCAAAACGATCTATGCAAGCAGGTGGGCCAGATTTGTGAGTTGGTGTGGAGAGAACCAAATTGATCCCTTGAGGGCCCATTTGTCTGACGTATTGTTATTTGCTCTATCCTTGGCACAGAAGGGTTGTACAGTTGCCACGGTTAAGGGTTATTTATCAGCGCTGTTGGCTTTTCCATGCCTTCCAGATCAACCCTCCTTGTTTAAATCGCCCATTGTATTAAGGTTCCTTAAGGGTCTCACTAATAAGTTTCCGCCCACTCCGTTTGTTATGCCACAGTGGGATCTTAACTTGGTATTGGCCTTTCTTATGGGATCGCCATTTGAGCCAATGCACTTTTGTCCATTGAGACTTTTGGTTTTGAAGACTGTTTTTCTAGTGGCCATAACATCGGCTAGAAGAGTGAGTGAGCTCCAGGCTCTTAGCGTAGAACCCCCATATACTTCCTTTTACAGGGACAAAGTGGTGTTAAGGACCAAGGCAGCTTTCCTTCCGAAGGTTGTTACACCCTTTCATTTGGGACAGTCCATTACGCTCTCTTCCTTCTATCCTCCACCTCATCCATCCAAGGAGGAAGAGAGGCTTCACCGGCTGGGTCCACGAAGAGCGTTGAGCTTCTTCGTCGACAGGACGAGGGGGTTTAGACAAGACGATCAGCTCTTCGTTGGTTACGTGGGGAAGAGGAGAGGCAAAGCTGTCCACAAGAGAACGCTGTCCAGGTGGGTCATTCTTTGCATCAAGTTATGTTATTCTTTAGCAAAGAGCCTCCTGTGGGGCTCCGGGCCCATTCCACCAGAGCTAAGGCTGCTTCATCTGCCTTGGCTAGAGGTGTTCCTTTGGTTGACATCTGCAAAGCGGCAACTTGGGCATCCCGCCACACTTTTGCCAAGCATTATTGTTTGGACTCTGAAGTTAGGAGGGATGACCATTTTGCACGCTCAGTGCTGCAGGATTTCTTGGTTTGACCATTCAGGCACCCACCTCCGGGGGTAGTACTGCTTTGGGACTCTATTCTTTAGGTGAGGAATCCACAGGTAGTTGTATCCATCAGAAGAACAAGTTACTTACCTTTGGTAACGCCTTTTCTGGTGGATACACTAGCTACCTGTGGATTCCTCACGGTCCCACCCGCCTCCCCGTTGCCTGACTGGTCTTACCACGAATTCCTTGGGTGAGTGCCCGTATATTGTACATATGTATATACTGATGTAATATTTATATATATATATATATATGTACGTATGTATATAGTTATTTCTGTATATATATATAAAAAAAGTGTAGATATGTATATATATTCATGCACATATTTTGTATTGTTTATTTCTATTAGTTATGTTTCATATTATTGAAATAAAAGTTGGTATATAAGTTTAATTGATGTGTTCATATCACATCTGTAATGTCAATGTTCTCCTGTTTGCCTCAAAGGCACGTAAAAAATGATGATAACTGACGTCTGCATGTCGACGAGGACCTCTTATTGCCTAGACGACGTCATATGGCGTCACGTGGGAGTCGGGCAATTGTGATGTCATCGTCGACGTGCAGAGCTAGAAGAAAATTTCCGTCGAGAGCTGGCGCAAGGGAAAAATTCTTTAGGTGAGGAATCCACAGGTAGCTAGTGTATCCACCAGAAAAGGCGTTACTGAAGGTAAGTAACTTGTTCTTCTGATCTAATGTTGTCCAATCTTGAAAGGAACATAATGAATGAAACACATATGTATGCCGCCAGTAAAATTCAACTGCTACCTCTGGTGCCAAGGTCTCAAACATTCTAGGATCTCAGTATGGGAGAAACCATAATCCCTGGCAAACAATTGTCGTTGGGTGTACTCTGAGTATGTCAATGGGGGTACCAACAGTGTGGGGGGACACTAAATAATAAAAAGACAAACATGCATACATAAAAGACTGTGGGGACTCTAATTGACATATGCTGGGTACACCCATCAATAGATGCTGTTTCTTCTCACATGGCCTCTACAAGTCGTGTCAGCCAGTAGGGTTGGCTTCCTGCAGGTGGGTGTATGACTGCCTATGAATGGTCCAGTACATGGAAAAGTCTGCGTTCTATTTTGGGAGCCCCATGGCTAACTAGAGGAACATGAGGATGTAGTGGAGTCCAGGCAAATTTGTGGATTGCTGTATTCCTGTGAGCTAGATGGGAATTATTGGAGTAAGGGAGAGCCAGGCTCTTCATTATACTTCAAAGGGTGCTTTTTGACTCCTAGAGAGGGCATTGGAAAGGGGCCTGGACATGTTGCTGGAATGAGATGGGGCTAATATTGGAATCATAAAGAGTAGGGTTGAGGCCCTAGAGTAACCTTTTGATACACATATCACTGTGACTGACATCCAGGTGTGAATCCCCTGTCATTCCCATGGCTTGTGTTGAAGGACTGTGAAATTTGGAGTCGCTCCTGCTGGGAAATTCTGCTTTCTGAAGGAAGGGCTTAACAGGGGACATGGCACTTCACAAGGAAGCCGATGGCTAACATGAACTACAAAGACTCAGACTCTAAATCACATTTGGTGTCTGGAAATGGACAATAAAAAGGGTAGCTTGAGGTCCACAGCATCATCAACTGTCAAACAGCCAGTTGGGATGTGCGAGGGCAAGCTCTGTAAGACTTCTGCCTTCGATCAGGGCTGGAGGTTAAGGCTTGCCCATCTCCCAGCTGGGTGAAGGGACATCATTCAGGGAATCCAAAATCTCGTGCCTCTGGAGCCTGAAGCACCAGTTTCTGCCTGCTTACCAAACCAAGTGTGCCCTGTGAGGAAGAGGAGCGCATTGGAGGGAGTGAGGTCCAGTGGGGGGTCCTGGCTATTGGATCCCTATAGCGAGGTGTGAGGTGTAGGCTGCTGCACCGATCGGGTCATTGCCTGTGTGCAGGTTTGAGTCATTGACCCTGTATGCCAGGTGGGGCCGCTGTAAAGATTACTGCTGTGCGGATTGGGCTATAGCCTGGGTTTGGAATGAAGTAGTTGACCCTGAATGCCAGATAGAGCCATCTTGAATATTGCTGCTGTGTTGGTCAGGTGATAGCCCGTTAGCAGAATGAAGTTGGCAACCCTGTATGCTCCGAGGGTCTGGCAAGAAGAATGTGAGTCGTGTGGTCTGGGTGACATCATTGTCAAGAGGGAGAGGATGCCAAGGTAACCGTGCTGGCCCAAGCTTCGACTAAGGATCTTCACCAGTAGTGTTTAATTCCTGCCAACCTGTGGGGAGAATGCCAGAAAACGTACCAGCATCTCCAGGGCTGCTTGTGTGGTCCTCACTGGAGACAGCCACTGCAGCTTCAACAAGTTCAGAGAGCCTGGTTGTGCAGGTCCTTCTGGGGTGGGTGATACTGATTAACTGGCTAGAAGGCTTCAGTGGAATGCTTATGACATATAGCACTTCAGCGCTGGAACACTTTTGACCTTAATTAGTGTCGGAGTGGGAATCCTGAGACTCGGACTACTAGTGGGCCTATATTCAATGGGGAATAACCGCTAGCGAACTGGGAGTGGGACTCAGGAACTACATATTGAAACACTAGATCCCTGACCCCCGGGGACTTTGTGTATTGTTTGTGAATGCCATACTTTACTTTGTATTTTTATATAATACTCTTTTTTTCATAAATGCAATATTTGACAGGACAGTCATTTATTGCTGGCACCGAACATATTTTGAGGTGTGAGCCTGTGTTTACACCCTTGTCTCTACCTAGCCCAAGAAACCTTGGACTGTTCGACCCTCACTACCACTGAGAGTCAAGTGCGGAAGGGGTATATGCCTAGTGGCTCAGGATTCGTAGTAGATCGGGCCCAGGGGCATCAGGAGTAAAAGGCCTCAACCACTACCATTTGGCCCTGTAGCTTCCGCTTGCCCTGCGGCCCTCTGAACGGGGTTCTGAAAAAAAAGTTCTTAAAAGTTACTGAACTGCAGCAACATGATTTGCCACAGAGCAAGCGGTCCTTCACAGACGGTGACTGGTCACCTTTCAAATGCTTATTTTTGTATTTGGGGGATAAACCGGTACAACTGAGGTGAAATATTTGCCCAGAAAGTATTCACATGTGTAAAAATGAAATATTGTTATATAATGTGCCCTTTCTTGCATTCAACACTGCTGTATAATTTTGGTCCATCCCTGCTGCATAGTGTTAGTGTCCTTGCTTTCTGGTCACACACAGATAGCTACTGAATTAGCCAACTGAAGTTGTATAGTAAAATCAAGTAATTTAACTTGCATTTATTTTTCATTTAATGTGGACATTATTTTATATGCAGTTACCTGAAAATTCAAAAATAACAAAACAATTAGAGAATACATTGTTCTTTTTAGTCACATCCTTGACTTCAACTACTCTGTGTAAATCAAGACTCCCTGCAAATGCGCCAAATAAAGTCACGCTTCCAGGCCTTCTTCATTTACAAGTACTTGGAGAACCATTCCCACCACTCTGGGAATGCAGCCATGGAACCCAGGGAAGTGTTCCCTACAGTTTGAAAATCTCTGGTCTAGATGATTTTGATATATCACTTCTCTCTATAGTATTTGTAACTAGAGATGTGTTTTATTGCACAGAATTAAGGCAGGATATGAGCCTTGACAAAACACCATTCTATTGGGAAATACTTGTTAGCTGTATTTTACATCTGTGGGATCTTATTTTTTTAATCCTATCCTATAATTTAATTTTGAGGACCATTGAGGTTGACTAAAAAGTGTGAATATTTGTAGACACAGACGTTTGAGAATCTATTGTATGAAAATTGTTAGATGCCCCGAAAACTATGTTGATTCTTGTGATTTCATCATAGTATGGTGATTTGTGAGTGTATCAGATGATGTACTTTAATCTTCCAAATTTGACCATAATTATGTTAACATGTCATAATGCACTCTTTAAAGACATCAGAGGGTGTTTCGCAAAACCCAGAAGGAGAGCAAGTCAGCAGAAAACTCAAGAGTGGATTAATCCAAATTCCCGCCTTTAAAAGGTGAGTCTTTTTAATGCCATTGGGTATGGTGAAAGAGATTTAATAAAGGAAGTCTGGTCTTTGTACAGGAAAGCCATATGGGCAGCAAAAAGCCTTTAGAGCATGTGAATATGGAAAAGCTATTAGAAGCAACCTAATATAAGGACCCTAAGCTATTTTGGCATTTAGTCACACAGAGGATACAGTAAGGACATAGTAAACCAGTGGCACATGTTCTAGCCAGTGAGTGGGTAGCACACTTTGGAGCCCTCTATTCAACAGAGGCTGGTGACACATCTCCCGCTTCCAGTAGCCACCAGCCTGTATGCCAAAATACCATTAATACAGGATAAACCCTCACTGTTTCCATGGCCGACACTGCAGTAGCCCTTTAGGCACACAAACCAGGGAAGGCACCTGGCCTGCATAAGATTACAGCTGATCTTTCGATCTAATCTTTAATTATTGGCACCATATATAAATGCCCTATGTAATATAGTCTTGCAGGGAGGCCCAGTTCCAGACATGTGTAAGAGTGTGGAGATCGCCCCCAAATTCAAAAAGGGATCCCGCAATGAATCAGGTATTTATCAGCCAATCACCCTCATTGATCATTTACAAAAAATATTTTGCAAGCAGATATTATTATAACTTACTGCTTGGATGATAGAAAAAAATATTTTAAGCCAATGCCAAGCTGGTTTTAGATCCAAAATAAGCACAATAGACCAGACTTTCCTATTTCATTTACAACTTTAATAGGCCACCTTGCAATTTTGGGATAAAATGTAATTGCATTTTGATATTATAGCCTGTAGATGCTCAAATATCACTGTTCCTAGCTGTATGCTGGAAACCCTCCTGTTTCGATCTTGGCACTAAGGCTCACCCAAATACTGAAACAACCACTTCTTGTAGGAAGTTCACATTTGATGGATTTCAGTTCTTGGTATCACTTCTGAGACTTCTGGCTAAGTAGAAATGTTTCCTTTGTAAGTACTTCAAGAACACAACGATGTTACTAGCAGTATTTATGCATCTACCACCCTCAAAAACATCCAATTAATTACTCAAAGCTCTACATTGGACAATCAATTGAATAATACATTCGGAAGAGGCTTTTATACATAAACTCTTCATGTTGCTCCTGTTTTTCTCTTTTCTTCTTTATTTTATTTTTCTTCTTCCACAGCATATCTTTCTTTTACTTTAATAAACTTTTAACATTACCTATTTGTATGAGTTTGTTTGTAAACCATTTGTGAATTATTTTTTATATAAATGTTTCATGTTCATTAATTGTTATTGCCTTGCATTTGATTGATGCCATGTATTTTGAAAACCTTAATAAAATTGTTAACCAAAAATGTGGAATAGGCAAGTAATTACCTATGTATTTGTAATATGTGTACTGTAAATTTTAATGTGTCCAAACAGAATATAAGATGTTACAAAACTTAGTGCACTGGTGGCGTAGAGTTCACGTATATAAACATGCAGGAATTACAAATAAGTCAGTTAGAGCACAGTATGATTATAAATTGCTGTCTTCTTATGGTACATCAGAAACTCTCGATTAATCTGGTTATCCTTTCTCTTGACCATTAAACGCAAGGTATGGCAGTCCAAAACTTTAGTTGTCAATGTTTCGGGCCAGTTAACAATTACATACAGGGATCATAATCTTAATTAGCCTTGATCATACTTTTCAGAAACCCATGTTTGCATCTAAGAGAGGACAAACATAAGGGATATGACTAAGGACAAACACCAGGACCATCCGTCATCTCTCAATGGGGCCTACTGGCATTTGTGGTCATCAGACACGTGTCTGCTGCACTGCTTACAACTCAGCATTCAATAGAAAGATATTCAAACAAGAGGATCTTAAGATCGCACTCAAACAATAAACCAACTGCAATTCCTCAAATGTATGCAAAACACTTTATTATCCCTGTGAAAAGATGGGTGAGATCATATAGAAAATAAAATAACACATTCTAAAGCTTGAAAGAATTATAGTTTGACCTCAAATGGCATCTCTGTTGCAGACGTTCCTGGAATACAAACACTCGCTAAGTGATGTGCACTGACAGGATATTAACATGTAATATTGATGGGAGGGAATTTGTCAAATGAATTCTCCCAAAATGAATATCAATCAATTAATCAGCTCAAGTTTGTGTAGCATGAGCTCAGGGACTTCCCTTTATTGGGTAACTTCGCAGTGATATTGCCATAAGGTCATTTATTTAGACTCCCACAAGTCGTGCACAGCTTTCTAAATGTACTATACACTTACATTGCCTTTAGCTTATTGCACTTAGTCATTTGCTTTTGTCACAAATATGTAATCTATGAACTTTTATGCTGTCCTCCGTAGCTTGTTGATGCTGTGTACCAGTTTTTAAATAATTGTACAACCACTTGTAGGAAGCTGGCCCAGTGTGTGATAGACACCTATGGTGTTACACCTTTTACTGGGTCCAGTCAAACCCCAGTTAGATAGTTTTACAGTGTTGAGGCAGCAGTGGCTCTCTAGGGTAGCTGTAGTGAGCAGCCAAGACTTAGAAGGCATGTGAAGCACTTGCCTTGCCATGCCACAGTAGTTACACAGTAACTTATCACACATGAAAGGAACCACACAGTGTTGCAAAAATAAAGGTACTTTATTATAGGCACACTATACTAGACTACCATTGGTATACCTCCCTTTGAATGTATGAACACACAAGATATATGCTGGTAAGTACTCAGGAAAAGCATAAATTAGCAAGGGTCATATGGTAGGGCAAACCATATACTAAAAAAAATTGAATGTGAACGTGTGTCCCCCACCAAAGTGAATGGAGTAGTTAGACAAGCGCTGGGAGAGAGTGAAACCCAAAAGGTAACTAACAGAAGATCCCCAGTGGCGGGGTGCAGAGAGGTAAGTTACCCGGTTTTCTGATAGGCTAACATGGGGACGTCGCAGTTGGAAAATGCAGAAGCAGGACGGGACCAGTGGAACCCAAGGGCAGATTCTGGATGAAGAGGACCTGAAGAAGAGTGGGACAGAGTCCAGTCCATGCAGGAGTGCCCAGGTAGGGCAGGAGCCAATGCCCACCTGTCTATAGCTGAGGATCCGGGTCAACGGTGATGGATGAAGTCCAGCTGTGGGGTCCAGTTGCTGCAGAGGAGTTCCTGAAGTTGCCTATGAGCTGTCCCTTGACAGTCACCAGATTGCAGATGGGTCATTGGTCAGTATGGCCACCAACAAGCAAATGCAAGAGGACCTGTCTGACGTTTTGCAGAGCTGTGGAGGACCAGCAAGGTCCTGGGAACTCAACCCATGAAGGAGAGTCCGGGCTGACCCTCAGAAGACAGGAGAGCGATAAGAAGCAGTTGGAGCCCCCACAAGCAACCCACTTGCAGCAGGCACAGTAAATCACACCTGAAAAGGAGTCCCAGGTCACCTGAGCAGCACAGAGGAAACTGTCCTTGCAGAGTTAGTGCTGGTGACTGAGGCTACTTGGAGCCTGAAGAACCCTCAAAGCAGGAGTCAACAAGCCTTGTTTGATGCAACAGTCGTGGTGCACATGGATTCTGTCCCATTGCCAGAGGCAAGGGCTTACGGTCTCCCACGTTGGATGGAAGGCAGAGAGGACCCAGGGGATCCCTCAGAACCACAACCTGTGTTAGAGAATCTTCGCAGATCTGGAGGACAGAAGATCCCACCTTCTGCTCGTTGTTGCCTTCTGTGACTGCGAATGAAGGAGAATGACTCCTTCACTCCAAGGGAGATTTCTTCTTGCTTCTTTGGTACAGCTGAAGTCTTGCCGACCCCAGAGGATGCACAGGCATGGGAATGTTGCAGATTGCTCACAGGAGCTGTGGAAACAATGTTGCAAGGAGAAGTCTTCTCAGGCGTTGCAGTCTTGTTCAGTTCCAGTGTTGTCCAGCAGCAGTTTTGGAGGCCAGGAGCCGAAGATGTCTTTGCAGAGAGGTCCTGGTGGAGTCTTGCATGATGAATCTGGGGACCCACCCTCACGGGAGTCCCTATATTACCCAAAAAAGGGGGCTTGGTCAATCTCTGGAGTGACCATCTATCAGGAGGGGTCTCTGACATCAGCTACTTGGCCTACCCAGTCAGATGCTTCCAGAGGCCTCTGAATATCTTGATTTCAAGATGGCAGAACCAAGTGGCAACCTGGAGGAGCTCTGGGCACCACTCTAGGGGTGGAGCTGGATAGGGGAGTGAACACTCCCCTTTCCTTTGTGTGTTTTGCACCAGAGCAGGGCCAATGGTCCCTGGACTGGTGCGAACTGGATTATGAAAGAAGGGCACAAAATGTGCCCTTCAAAACAATCCGGTGGCTACCCCTCCTCAGCCCAGTAACGCCTATTTCCAAAGGAGAGGAGGTAGCATACCCTCTCCTACAGAAATCCTTTGTTCTGCTGTCCCCTGCCTTAGCTGGTCAAGCAACAAGAGGGCAGAATCATGTCTGAGGAGCTGCAGCAGCGTGGCCTGCCCCAGACCCTGGAAGACTGGTAGGAACCGAACTGGGGGATCCTCTAAAGAACTCCAAATGTGCATGGAATCATGCCAACAATACTGGAATCAGTATTGGGGTATGATTTCGAAAATGTTGATACCAAACATGCCCAGGTTCACAGTACCCATTATGGCTAAAATGGCTTCCCTGCACTTTCAAAGTCTAGAGAATTGGAACTGGAGTTTGTAGAGATACCTCTATCATGCAGGGGTGCCCACACACACAGGGACTTGCACCCTTCCTTTAGGATGATAGGGCCTACCATAGGGGTGACTTAAAGTGACCTGGTGTAATGATCAGCATCGAAAGGGTACATTCACCTTTTCACGCAGGCTGCAAATGGCAGGTCTGCAGTCAGAGTTTGCATGGGCTCCCATGGGTGGCATAATACATGCTGCAGGCCATGGGGGATCCCTGGTGTACCAATGCCCTGGGTAACAAAGTACCATCTACCAGGGACTTGGAGGGCTACACAAGTATGCCAATTGTGGGGTGTAAGAAGTACCAAGACAACCAACTTTAGAGGAAAAAGCACAATCACTGGAGTCCTGTTTAGCAGGATCCTGGTGAAAACAGTCTAAGCACACTGACATTAGGCAAAAAGTGGGAGTAACCATGCCAGAAGAGGGGACTTTCCTACACCACTCTCCTAATTTCATAGTTTCATTTGCATGAAGTTGTCCAGCAGTGGATGTTATTTGTACTTCTGAACATGAATAGCAACAGTTCTGTCTACCTCTGGAAAAACAAAAATTGCTTTGAAATCAGTGATAGCTGACACCTTGTTGATTCAATAGTTGACATTTTGTTTGCCTATGTTGTGTATTTCCTGTACATTTTTCTCGCCTCTTGTATATTTAGCTACACTCTCATGCTTGATGCTGCTAAGAATTCAGAATAACTATCTCTGCGCTGGAAAGTCACTTTTCTTGTATCTTTGTTATGGTCCTTTTTTGTTGTTCTGTTGTGAAAGATGTGCACCTGCTATCTGAGTTTCAGTGTCTGTCACATATATTCTCGACTGAAATATGTATTAGGAAAACCTATTTAAAAGCATGCTACTTGGGAGGTGTTAACATTAGATGCCCACAAGTTACAGAGGAGAGATGATTGCACCTTCCATAGGAGAGTTTCTCTTAGTTTGACATGCTGAATAGATGCATGCACAATTCATGTAGTCATACAACTAGTTCATCTTATCTTTGACACCCAGTGGAAACAGTTTTTAAGGCTGAAGGAATCACAATTTTTAATGCATCTCATACATACAATGTATAGTTTTTTTTATGTAACATAGTTTTTGGTGGTGTGGGTTGTTACTGTGGAGGATAGAACATCAAAGGGTCACAATATTGTGACTGGAATATCAAGGGATACAATTTTGAAAGGTTAAATTTTATCGATTTTCTATACCTAAATACATATGTACACACCCCAACGCTCCTTTTCTAGTTCAGCATAGATGGGACTGTGTTAATCCTATCTTTAAGAACTTTGCTAGAAAAAGAAACATTGGAGATGAGAAGATTCAGCATGTCCCTGGTGTTGTAGGGTGCTCTACAGAGGAGCAGCTCTCCATCTAAACTTGGGAACTACCCAGAATTCTCTGCTTCTTTTATGCCACACTCTAAGCCTGTAAGGATATTATTTTGACTTCTACTGTTTGCCCCCTTGTGTCTGGGCAAAGCTAAACCTCTCTGAAGTGCTATAAGGATAGCTAAACATGTATATGGGGTTGCTTTTATTCATTTCAGGTTGGCTTGGATGGTATTTAAGATGTAATACTGTGCCTGGGTGGTAAAAGGCTGTTGTAATTGTACAGCTCAGCATAGATGGTGTTGTGCTAATGCTATACTTAAAGACTTTGCTTTTAAAATGACAAAATACTTTGTCCCTTTCTAGCTGGGCATGAATGGCACTGTGCTATTCCTTCACCTAATAACTTTGCTAATTAAACAGCCATTTGAGGTGAACAGCTTCAGAGTGTGCTGGTGTTATGGGGTGCTCTACACAGGAGGTGCTCTCCCCCTAAACGTAGCAACTACCCAGAGTTCTCAGCTTTTTTAATGCTTTTTTTAAAACATAATTTATGCAGCGCTGAAAGGGTATTGTTTTGAGATATTATATATCTGATAGAGACTTTTACCTGCAGATTCCTTACTGTAGTTATATTCCTTACTTCAGAATTTGAAGGCGCCAGCTTTGAATCCGGAACATTTTGCTGAGCCATGCCCCTGCACACCATCGGGTGGCTCTGTTTGGATTTGCGTGGCATTGTTGAAGCAGTTGATGACATCACAGTTGCCTATAACTGCACAACTCAGGCACGAGTATGTAAGTTCTCCAGTATTGTGGTATCTTTCATAGACTCACATGCTTGAATCATTCCCCGTCGTCGAAGTGGGAGCCCCACGGTACATAGAAAGCAATAAATAGATAAAGAAAAAACATATATATATATATTTTTTTCATTGTAGTCAATAGAAAAAAACACATTCAGTTTTGTAACTATCAGCCTCATTAGAAAAAGCCCAAACTTCAGCCAATCAGGCGAGACCACCCCTTTAGAATCCTCAGCACAGAGGCTCAGTCTCTCAGATTTTCTACTGCACGTCGTGTGTAAGGGAGTCTCCCTGAGCTCTGCTCAGTTTACTTTCTCTTCAAGAGATATTCTTCAGCTTTCACTTTTGTTTTTGCTGTAGTACTTCTTCCATCATGTCTACAGCAAGAAAAGGTTTGTTTAGACCTTGTGGTACCTGTGGAAAGTTAAGGCTCCATTGTGAGGACCCTCACATGGAATGCATATACTGTCTCCATCCAGAGCATAAGGTCAAAGACTGTAAAATCTGCAGGACTTTTCCTAACAAGACTCTCAGAGACAGAGAAGCCAGGCTCCTACTTTGGCTTCAGAAAAGAAAAGACAGAGAAGCTTTTTCTGAGGAGGAGGACAGCGACACATCAGTGGCCTCAAAGAAGAGGAAAAAGTCTGTGGAGAGCTTCTCCCCCAAGAGCAGTAAGTCAGCCAAGAAGCTGCATGCATTTGAGGACAGACCTGAGGAACATGCTTCAACATCCAGGGAACTTGGTGGTAAGGTTCGTTCAGAGCCATCTACACCTGCTTCCTCCTCAAAGAAGCTCAAAAGATCTTCGAGTTCCCTGCCACCGTCGACGTCCAGGATATCCACACCGTCGACGAGCGCATCGTCGACGGCAGGTCTTCCTTCATCGATGACGACAACAGCGACGGCCACATTTACGGCTCCGTCGTCGCCAATGATTGTTACCTCGTCTCCACTGTCATCTACGACTATAACGTCGGTGAGCTTAAAATACGGTCCCTCACCTGCTCACACCTTGAAGATCGTGAAGAAACCGTCAACGGGTAAGAAGATGAAGTCTCTATCGTCGACGATCCCACCGACGGAAGCAGCGACGGTGCGGCAATCCATTTTGCCCTCAGAGACGACTACCCAGTCGACGGCACCTCCGTCGACAGCAGCCCCGTCGACGGAAACTTCATCGACATTGGCACCGTCAACGGCAACTCCGTTGACGCTTGCATCACCGATGACGGCTCCACTACCGACGGCTCCGTCGACGCCTACACCGTCGATGAGAACACCATCGACGAACGTACCGTCGACGACAACTCCGTCGACGGCTCAATTTCTTGATCCTATACCCAAGCATTTTGGAGCATCTCCTTACCTACCTCAGAGAATTCTACCAATAAAAAGCAAGTCTTCTCTCCTACTACCATCCCATACATCACCTAGTAAAGTCACACCAGTACCTCCACAGCATCTCTTTGCTGACGAGGAGGAGGAGGATGATGTATATTCGGATGAGGTTTTTTTCCCGGTGGCACGTAGCCCCTCAGAACTACGTATTAAATGTCAGGAGGAGGATGAAGAGGAAAGTGACCAGCTTTATTTAGATCAGCAGAGGCAGAGTCACCTGCAACCTCAAGAGCAGCAGGAACAGACAGTTCAGATGCCTGTTTCTTTGATAGCTAATCTACAGCAAATGATGCAGGACTATTATTCTAGATTTCCTCCACCTGGCTCCTCTACCCCGGTGCAACCTCCGCATACCCCAATATCCACCCCTGTTCGGCCATCTGAGTCTACGGAACCTATCCCAGGTCCTTCATCTGGACAGGATGTTGATCCACCTTCGTCTGAGGATGAGCAGGAAGAAGGTGAAATTCAGGACACTGACTCAATCATTCCAGAATGGGATGAATATCAGATTCAAACACCATCTCCTTCTACGCCTCCACCAGTCGACTCTCCACCGCAGGACATTGGTGGTTTATATAGTGTGATGGAAAGAGCTGCAAAAAGATTTCAACTGCCAATAACAGAGCAGTCAGACTGTTTTCTATATGACTTCAAGGAGGATACTAGGAAGTCAGTAAGAGCTATACCCATTGTTGACTTCATTTGGGAAGAGGGGGTTAAGGTCATGCAGACTCCATCTTCCATACCAGCAGTATTACCAAGACTTGAGAAGAAATATAAAGCACCGGACAATTCTCCAGCATGTTTGGTTAGTCACCCTAAGCCAGACTCGGTCATATCACAGGCTGCTCAGAGAAGGTCCAGAAATCCATCTTCATCTTTGACTGCCCCCCCAGATAAAGAGGGACGACGGTTGGATTTGATTGGGGAAAAAGTTCTCAACAATGGTGGCCACTACAGTCAGAGCAGCAAATTGCCTAGCAATCCTGGGAAGGTACGACCGTCAGATGTGGTCCGATATGTCGCAGTTTATAGATCTGTTACCGGAAGATAGTAGAGCAGAAGCGCACAAGATTTTACAGGAGGGTGAGAAGATCTCGGCTGAGATAATAGACTGCGCCATAGACGTCTCGTCTACAGGTTTCCGCCAGTTAGCCGGAGCAGCTGTACTCAGGCGTCAAGGGTGGCTGAAAGCTACATCGTTTAGACCAGAGTGGTGAGCTCTTGTTCGGCGAGCATGTAGATGATGCTTTGCAATCTATTAAAACAGACACCGAGACAGCCAGATCTCTGGGAGCATTACAATACAAAAGACAGCCCTTTCGGGGAGCGAGAGGGAGAGGAGGTTTTTCTTATAGAGGCGGCGCACATCAATACCGTCAATACTCTTCTTACCAGGGACAGTTTCGTTCCACCTTTGGCCAGCAACAACCACATACCTTTCGACAGCAGTCATCCACACATTTCAGACAGCAAGCGAGAGGAAAGTCGACTTATAAAGCCAAAGAGGCAGCAAGGAAGCACTGACCTTCATCAGATGCCTGCATCCAACCCCTATACCAACACTCTAATAGGGGGCAGAATTTCCAAGTTCCTCCACCAGTGGTCCCAGATTACTTCAGATAAATGGGTGCTCGATATTGTCAACCGAGGACATACACTAGAATTCAATCAGCCTCCCCATCATGTACCACCAAGAGGTCCCCCGCCGGCCCATCTCAGCGAACTTCTGGCGCAGATTGCTATCTTAATGGAGAAGGGAGCAATAGAGATCGCACCAAGGTACCAGAGGGGAACAGGTTTTTACTCCCGCTTCTTCCTTATACGGAAAAAGACAGGAGACTGGAGACCTATTTTAGATCTTCGTTCTCTCAACAAATACCTCAAGAAGCAATCTTTTCGCATGATCTCCCTTCAAGACGTCCTACGCCTACTCAACCGGGGGGATTTTATGACATCCTTAGATCTCCAGGACGCATATTTCCACATTCCCATTCACCCCAGTCATCGGAAATTCTTACGATTCAGGGTTGCAGGCACTCATTACCAGTTCAGAGTGTTGCCCTTTGGCCTCAGATCGGCCCCAAGAGTATTCACCAAGGTTTTGGCACCAGTTGCAGCCTACCTCAGGCAACTAGGATTCAGGTGTTCCCGTACTTAGACGACTGGCTAATAAAAGCACGAACAACAACAAAAGCTGCCAGGGACACGAAGACATGTTTATCTCTCTTCGGGACACTAGGCTTAACAGTCAATTACCCCAAGTCTCATCTAGATCCTTCCCAGAGCATCACCTTTTTAGGAGCCGTCTTGGACACAGTCCAAGCAAGAGCCTTTGCTTCGCACGACAGACGGAAGAGACTTCAAGATCTAGCAACACGTCTCAGCAGAAGAAGGTCCGCTTCTGTTCGGACTTACAAGTCTTTTCTGGGGATGTTTTCGTCTTGCATTCCATTGATAGAAAACTGTCATCTGCACATGAGAACACTTCAACAGCAATTAGACAATCAATGGAAACAAACAGAAGGATCTTTCGACGATGTAGTTCGAATAACCCCATCAGCAAAACAAGCTCTCAAATGGTGTAAGGATACCCCCCTCATCTTGGAAGGTCTCTCATTCCTGAAGGACAAGCCAGTGCATATTATAACAACAGATGCATCCTTAGAGGGATGGGGCGCACATTTACAAGATCTATCAGTGAGAGGGACATGGTCCACTCAGGAGTCGACTCTTCACATAAACGTATTGGAGTTAAGAGCAGTTTCCTTGGCGCTCAAGTCCTTCCTCACCAACATCAGGGGTTCCTCAGTCTTGATAAGAACAGACAACACCACAGTCATGCATTACCTCAACAAACAGGGGTGCACAAGATCGCAGGCATTGTCGCTAGAAACACAGAAACTGTGGCATTGGGTGATTCAGCATCAGATATCCATCAGAGCAGAACATCTCCTGGGGATCTCCAACACCTGGGCAGATGCCTTAAGCAGGACTCGAACCAGCTGCCACGAATGGGAACTCAATCAGACAGTTCTCGACCGCCCCTTTCGTCGTTGGGGCAAGCCCAGTCTGGATCTGTTCGCGACCAGAGACAACAAGAAATGCCAACACTTCGCAAGCTGGCGACCGCAGAAAGGATCAAAGGGGAATGCGTTTTTGATCAAATGGTCAGGGATTTATGCATACGCTTTTCCCCCGCTTTCACTCCTCCCGAGACTTCTGCAGAAAATGAAGAGGGAGCCATGCCGGCTTCTATGAATTGCTCCCAAATGGCCACGCCAGTTTTGGTTCACAGAACTTCTATTACTCTCGGAGCAGCCTCACATACGGCTGAGAACACTGCCGGACTTGTTAACAACGAATCAGGGGCAGGTCCGTCATCCCAACCCGACATCTCTTCGATTATCAGCCTGGCTCCTGAATTCTATGAATTTGACGGCCTAGATATCCCTTCAGATTGCAGGGAGGTACTTGCCTGTGCCAGAGCTCAATCTACAAACAGGACGTATAAGTTCAAGTGGAAAAGGTTTTGCATATGGTGTTCAACTTCCAACGTTCATCCTCTAAAGTCCTCTCCTGAACAGATTCTCCCATATCTGTTGCATTTAGCTAAATCAGGCCTTTCCCATTCGTCGATCAGGGTCCACCTCGCTGCTATATCCCGTTTCCGACGAACATCACACTCACCATCTTTATGGTCATCCAGGATAATAAAGCAATTTCTAAAAGGATTGTTCAGGATGTTCCCGCCGATTCACCGTCCTCCACCTCCGTGGCATTTAAATATTGTGCTCTCCCAATTAATGAAGCATCCGTTTGAGCCCATTCATAAGGCAGACCTCAAATATATTTATTTGAAAACAGCCCTCCTTCTGGCCCTCACTTCAGCGAAGAGGGTTAGTGATATCCAGGCTTTCACAGTCTCACCACCTTTTCTCCAATTCAAATCAGAGGTGTTCATTCTAAGAACTAATCCAAAATTTATCCCCCAGGTTCCATCGACTTTTCATTTAAATGAGCCGGTGGTTTTGAGAACATTTTTTCCAAATCCGCAAACTCCAGCGGAGCGGGCATTACATTCTCTAGACATTAAACGATGTTTAAAATTCTATATACAAAGGACTAGCAGTTTCCGTAAATCTGAGCAACTGTTTATTAGTTATGGGCGGATCAATAAAGGCAAGGCCGTTACTAAGCAGACCATAGCACGCTGGATCTCTTCTGCCATACAACTCTGCCACCAGTTAGCAGGGAAGCCGTTATCGTCCAATGTCAGAGCGCACTCCACTAGAGCGGTATCCACTTCGGCAGCTCTATTCGCAGGAGTCCCTCTGAACCAGATCTGCAGAGTGGCAACGTGGACACGTGCCCACACCTTCACCCAGCACTACTGCCTGGAAGCTACTGACAGGATGGATGCCGTGGTAGGACAAGCAGTGTTACGTAATTTATTTGCATAAGGTGAGCCAATAATCTCTTTACCCTCCATCCTCTATGTATTACCAGACTAATATTTTTCATGTAGATATATATATCTGTATATGTATATATTCATGTATATAATCTTTTACAAGGTTGATTAGCATAATTTAACTACCTATATGAGTCCACATAGGAAGAATTGTGAACAGACATGCTTCTGGTGTTCAGAACTCAACCATTTTTCTTACTGATGACTACTCTGATTCAAGCATGTGAATCTATGAAAGATACCACAATACTGGAGAAGAAAATAAGTTACTTACCTGTAACTATGGTTCTCCAGTATTGGTATCTTTCATAGATTCACATGCGACCCACCCTCCTCCCCATAGGGGCTCACCTCTTTTATTTTCTTGTAATCGCTAGTGCAGAGAAATCTGAGAGACTGAGCCTCTGTGCTGAGGATTCTAAAGGGGTGGTCTCGCCTGATTGGCTGAAGTTTGGGCTTTTTCTAATGAGGCTGATAGTTACAAAACTGAATGTGTTTTTTCCTATTGACTACAATGAAAGAAAAAAAATGAATAAAAAAAGTTTTTTCTTTATCTATTTATTGCTTTCTATGTACCGTGGGGCTCCCACTTCGACGACGGGGAATGATTCAAGCATGTGAATCTAGGAAAGATACCAATACTGGAGAACCATAGTTACAGGTAAGTAACTTATTTTCTTCTTTTCCTTCCACGCTGGTTAACAGCAGATCCGGGATAGAGCTACCCCTGTCTTTTTTTGACAGGCCTTTTTTTGACTGTTTATCAACGTTTTTTCGTGTGTGTGGGGATGTCATTGAGGTAGACCAGATTCAAGCCGTGTGGTGCCTGCCATTACGCCATGTTGGGGGACGGATCCCTATCTAGTATGCCTTTGGTGTCTCGAGCTCGACCACGACTGAGTCGTGCTCAGACTGCCGGGCCATAGCTCTGAAAGCTTTGAAGGAGTGGCCCCTGAAGCTCCTTACGGCCCAGCAGTCATCACTGGGAGGCATAACTCGAGCCCCAAGTCCTCTTCATCCCACTCGAGGTCCTCCAGGTGCTCAGGAAAGAGGCACAAAAAGAAGAATTCCAAACTTCACATCTTCCGTCGCCTGATGAGGCACGTTGGGAATGTCGACGTTCCAGGCACAGTTCAGCGGAATCAGTGCCAGGGCCAACTCCAAGCCTCCCCCCCTTTCCGGGAGCCAAAGCAACCCCCGCTCAGTTGAATACATTTTACGAGGCCATATACTGCATGTTTGAGCAGGCAGGCCCAGTTGAAGCACCTTCAGGCCCGCAGGGTCATAGGAGGCCCCATCAGGTTCCTCGGCTTCAATGGGGCCTTAGGGATCCAATTCTGGATCCTCAACGGCTCCAGCTGCACACAGTCAACCTTCTCTGGCACCGTTCCTAAAGTAAGCTCCCGGCACCATTGCTGTCCACCGGTGGCACCAGCCCGAGTTTGATCTCCGATGACTTAGAGCCAGAACGGCATTGCACAATGCCAATTCAGGTGTCTACGGTGCCCACAGGTGCAAGGTTATTGCCTGAGCCTTTGATAGATAAGCCAGGCACTGGAGAGGAATGGGAGGGATCTCTGGACCCTTTAGAAACCCAGATGGAGCCTATGGATTGGTTTGAGGAATTAAGAGAGGCCAATGGACTCGACACCTCTACAGATTCTGGCATGCTATCTCCTACTGTGGCCATGGAGGAGGGAGCGTCCTGTGTTATGGTGGTGCAAAGGGCAGCAAAGGTCCTGGACCTCAAACTGAGTCAGTACTAACCTACTGTCAGAGGTGCTTCAGCCAGGGCTTCCTCATCTGAACAACTGTTGCCCTTTAATGAAGCCCTCACTGATGTCCTGCTAGAGACCTGTTCCAAACCCAGCACAGGGGCTCCTGTAAACAGGACAATTGGCTGCCGTCATCGCCCCCAGCTCCGGACAACCCTAGTTTTCTCACCCAACACCCTACCCTTGAGAGCTTGGTATTCCAAGCCTCCACTTCCCAGGCTGACTTCCTTTCCGCACCCTCGGTAGGGAATCCAAGAAACTGGATCAGCTTGGGAAGAAGATGTTTTCTTCCAAAAGCTTGGCTTTGAGGACGGTGAATGCCTCATGCTTATTGGGCCATTTTTCCCACACATTGTGGAATAGGGTGGTGCAAGTGCTGCCCGGGTCATGGAGGACACACGGGCCATTCTCTCCCAAGCAGTGAAGGACAGGAGAGGTGGTTTGAAGTTCACCATACGGTGTGGTTTAGACACGACTGATTCACTGGGCAGAGCAATTTAGTTGACGGTGGCCCTTCGGTGCCACACCTGCGACGAACATCTGGCTTCTTGGAGGATGTTTAGGCAAACCTTATGGACATGCCCTTGGATGGCTCATGCCTATTTGGTGAAAAGGCAGACTCAGCGCTGGAGCACTTTAAAGAGTCCTCGGCTACTGCCAAGTCCTTGGCCTCTCGGCAGTCCCTTGCCACCCACAGGCCAGCCACCGTCCTCTGCCAGGCTAAAGCTTGTGTGGGGATGTGGTTGTGGTGTCTTCAGACCCAGAGGGTCTGCCCAGAAATCGTCCACCACCCAGCCCCCTACCTCCACAGCGTCCAATCCCTCCTAGTGTGATTCTGCAAGACCTTACTTGTCCAGTTGGAGGAGGATAAGTCATCATCTTCCTCACTGGCGGTCCATGATATTGGACAGATGGGTCTTGCAGATCATACAGAAGGACCACTCCCTCCCCATCCATTATTTCCCTCCTCCAATGCCTCCCTCAAAAGAACGGCTGATGGAGGATCATTTGGTTTTACTCTGTGAGGAAGATATAGCTCTCTTGGCCAAGGGAGCCATATAAAGGGTCCTGATATCAGAAGTAGGCAGTAGGTGTTATTCCTGCTACTTTCTGACACCCAAAAAGAACAGAGGTCTCCGCCCTAGTCTGGATTTGCAGGATGTCAATCTCTTTCTGAAAAAGGAGAAATTCAAAATGCTCACTCTAGCTCAGGTCTTGTCTGCCCTAGATTATGTCATCAAAGATGTCAAGAGTGCTGTAATTTGTGGGGTAATTAGCAGTCCATGTCAAAGGTGTGAGTTATAGTTACCTTAGGGCACAAGTTATAGTTACTTGAAATAACTATAACTGGTGAATTTCTATGGTTTTGTACGAGTAAATTCAGAACCTAATTCTAAAGTCCCTGTAACCTATGTAAGTGAATATATATGTATATAAATATATATTTATATATAACTATATATATATTTTTCAGGGTATGCACATGTGGAGATGTGGAGTTAAGAATAGTAAATCCATACCTCCCTGTGTGCAGTTACCATTTAAGTGTTTTGTTCCTAGATATTCTGGCTATGATATGTGACCCTTGGTTATTCTGCCTTCAGTATTCCCTATTTGTGTTTCATGGAACTTTGATAAATTTCTTAGAAAAATGTGGCTATAGATAGATGCTGAACCATTGACCCTAATGTTAGTGTTCTTGAAGTGCACTGAATGAGATCATTGTTAGGTGGCCACTTTATCTCCAAGTTTCTCTTAATTGTAAAGTTACCCCATTTTTGTGAATGATTGTACTACGCCCTCCATCATGGGTACAGTAAACTCTTAAAAGTAATTGTTAGCAATATCTGATGTCTAGCTAATTGTATGAGGTTACTAACTCAAGCCGGATAATCTGGAATCTGGTTCTTCCGTTGAAACACATACTTTAGAGGCTTGAGTCTAACCTATAGGTTAGGTCTTTGATCACATTTAAGAGCATTCTACTTAAATGTCTATTGAATCATGGGCGATGTAACAGTATATAAGAGGAGGATTTCTGTAAATAATAGAGAATGATCAGCAAAGTTCACTGATGTGAAGCAAGTCACATTGAGTACTTATTGGCGTTGGCATCTGACCTGAGGAGCCAACCCTACACCTGAATACTCTGGAGAAGCTGGCATTTCTTTCAAGTGTATGAATACAAAAAGAGCGAAGGAACCATTTTCTGAAACCTTCCAGACTGGCCTGCCGGGCTCTTCCATCTCATGGGACCCATGCAGAGCAGCTAGAACAGATCAAATTAGAATGTTCTCATCTGAAAAATGACTCAGTTAATGGCGGATGAAAGATGACGGGGCATTTTAAATAGGTAAATGGGCCCGGGCTTTTGCCAAAGTTAATGATGTAAGTACTTTTCAATTTCATGGTACACTAAGATCTCTTGGAGATGGGCGGGCTGTGAAGATGGCAAGAAGACGCCACGACTCTTCCTTTCAGGTGATTCTACCTGTTTTCTTGCCACAAAATATGCCTTTTTCTACCTTCAAGGGGCCATCTCTCTGTTACAAAACTACCTACATCATTTTAGATAGCATGAGCCACGAAAGTGTTAAGTAAATGTTTTCATCTCTTCTTATGAGTGGATTACATACAGGTGCAGTGAGTATGCTTACTTGGCACAGAGTAGTGCTAGACATGATGGTAGTCATTACACATCTGTTTGATGGAAGCTTTAATATTCATAATGACAATAGTTATAAAACGTTTACATCTGTGACTGCGGCAGGCTGGGTAGCAGCTATTGTTGAGTAAAGTATGAATAGGGAATGTTCCATGCAGAGTTTAATCCCCACACATAGACACTTACTTTCTGTACAACTCTTACTGGAATTATATGTGTATACACACACAGACATATACAAATAATACCACCCAGTAATGCGAGCTCCCGAATCCTTATTTCTCCCTTCTTCTACAGGAGGTGATTTTCACCCTATGTTCCCTCAAACAGACCCTTACCCATTCTTCTCTCGATGTGAGTAACGTTTTCACTTTTGCTCTATCTGCCTGTGTGTTTGTTAGATGTGAGCATCTGTCTAGATTACTCTGTCGCTTTTTTTCTTGTACCGTTTCTCTTTTTCTCTCATCTTTTCTTTCTCCCTCACATTTGGTCCTCTCCTCACTTTGCCCCACTCTTTCCTTTGCTGCCTTTCTCTTTCTTTACTTTTGGGTATCTCTCATTCTATTTGTCTATTGTTGTTTCTATCTAGTTCTAACCTTTTCGTTCGGTAATATTTTTTATTTTCTCGCTTTCGTTCAGTGTGTAGCACTCTGTGTGACTCCCGCTTTTACTCTCTGTCTCTAGGGCAGTTGCGTAACAAGGCCCCGCGGTGCGTGTGGGGTGGCGAGCACCAGGGGCCCCGCTCAGCATAGTACACTGTAAATAGGCGTCAGGCCCAGGAGGGACCTCCAGGTACTTTGCAGTGGGGCCTCCTTAAGTTTCGTTCGCCACTGCTCTAGGATTGCGTTTTTATTGCCCTTTTTTCCTCCACACTCGGTTTATTCTTTCTCTCCCTCCGCTGCTGCAGGATCTTGTCTCCCTACCCCCACGCTGCACCCCTCTCTTTAGTCTCTCTTCATAGCTTGTGCTCACTGCCGAGACAGTAGGTAGTCCCTTAGTTTAGTGAGTCGGATTCCCTGGACCCCACTAGTCCCTCCATCCTCCCCAGGTGTCGTCCCAGCTCTTCCCCTGAGAGAAGGAAGGAGCTGGTGAGTGGAAGAAATGTAATTTTTCCACGTGGGGCAATTTCCTCGTTCCTGGAGACAATTTTATGGTGTTATTATTGATATGGGGGAAACCTTATGACTCATAGTGACAATTTCATGCCGATCGTTGGGTAATATCATGATGCTATGGTAGCGATTTCACACTGATATGTAGTCAGTTTTATAGGTTGGTAGGTTAATTTCTTGACTGCTGCGGCGGGTCACAGAAATGGCTCAGGGTTATAACCGTAAAGTGACATTAGTGGGTTTTATGGATATTTTGTGCCTTTTTATTAATCTATTTCAGCTATGTGCAAACTTCAGATTGCTTTTGGAGAGTATATTTTTGGTGTTTTTTTTCTCCTAACAATATTCAGAGGACCCCCCCCATTCGGTTTTCTTTCTGTGACAGCCCAATAGTACTATAGTATCCTATACATTTTAGGATATTTGGCAGATATTCAGCGTTCATTATCAATTGGAATAAGTTGATACCATATCCCCTGTCAGAGTGGATTCAAATCTCCGACAGGGCCACCGGAATTTGTGGCCACAGCATTTTCTGCATAATTATGGATTTGCTGCATTTGCCACGTATTCCATCATTTGCTGCACAATCTGCAGATTTCAGTACAAAAAAAATAGTTTGTAGCTCAAATGGATCAAAAGTTATTAAAAACTTGGCGGCCCTTGTCACCATTTGGTGGAAATACCTTCATAAAGGTTGACTGCTCCTCTTTCAATTGCTTAATGCTGTATTTGGATATTAAACTGGTATTAATAAGGTGAAATATTTTCCCTGACACTGCTACCATGCGTAAAAATGACATAATTAAGGAATCCTGTTACAAAATGTGCTGTGTTACACCGCTTAATTTACCTTTCCTTGCTACATAAGTTAGTCAACACTGCATAATTTGGTCCTCGCTGCCACATAATTCCATTAGCCCTTATCTCAGGGTAGTCACCTCCTTCCATGGTAGCGGTAGCAGGGTTTTAAATATCTGGAAGTCTGTGTGACGAGGCAGAAAGTAAATTCTATTAAAAAAAAAAATAATAATAATACTTTATAGGTCCATGGTGGATTTCCGAAGTGCTGTTCATCACTGGAGGTCACTGACTCTTTGACTGCTTGGCAGAGCTTCACTCCGCCAAAATGATTGCTCTCACAAGATTTCTCCTCTTCCTCCTGACCTCACTGATTTGGTTGCTAGAGGACTTTTTTTCTAAAAATGGATACCCCAAGGCGCCAGATTGCATCCAGAGGTTTTATCCGCATTGCACCATCTCACCAGTAGGTGGCTTCATGTAGCTATGTGTTGACTTCGTCCTGCCAAGAAGTGACGCCAGAGCCACATATATGTGCACCTGTGTGCTTTGAAGTCAGTTCCATTCTTTCTGTGCCTTTGGACGCAGATCCGAAGCTTGCTTCCTCAACTTTTATTTTGTCATTATTGACAAGTTTATTTGTACAAAATTCTCTCTACTGTAATCCAGGGCCATTTCTCATCTGAAGACTAAAGGGGTTTAAACCTTTCAAGGACATCCTCAAACAGCTGTCTGTGACAGACCCTCACCAGGTATGTCTCTGGTGCCAAGGGTCCTTGCATGACTCCAAGGCTTGCGGAGAGTGCACCAGGATCAATCCTAAGGTCATCTAGGACCACTAATATAAGCACCATATCACCGAAAACCATTAGAAAGCATGAAAGGGCCAGCCCCAGTCGAGGAAGTGGACCATTCTTCTTCTCGAGGCCTTTCCCGCAAATGGTCCTCTTCCCACTCCAAGTCACCAGGTTAGTTCAAATGGAAAAAGAAACATAAGTTGAATTGCAGCTCTCCATCTCCCCACCACTCATCTGGAGAAGTAGTGTGGAAACGTCAAATTCCTCTCGATCTCGGGCCCGGTCTCCTACTTCGCAACCAATCCCACAGCTTTTGCCTATCCAACCAAATATCTGGGTCCATCACCAACATTGCAACAGGTTGAAGCCTTCAATTATGCCATTTTGCACATCTTTGCCGCTCTTGTGGCTCCCCCTTGTGCATTTGGGCCCCAGGGGTCTGATGAGACCTTCAGTTGGATTAGCATTGGTGGGTCCATTCTTAAAGCCATTTGTGCCTTTTGACCCCTCTGTGGGGTCTTGCCCGACTCCAGAGTGGATGACCAACCCAACTTTAATCCGGGGCCAAGATTTTCACTGCTCCCCCATGCATCAATGCTAGCATGGACGCTGAAAAAAGAATCCACTGTTTTATCTGTCTCTGAAGCAAATCAAACCCAACCACCACCAAAGTTGTGTCTTACACAACCACGGGTGCAACCGGTCTAGCCTCTTTCAGACGTAGATGGAAGTCTACCTTGCCTAGTGCACTTCATGTTCCTTTTGCTTCTGATTCCGAGCACAGTCACTATGATGTTTGAAATAACAGGGATAAAGCATCCCACTTTTTATGGACCTTCAAGATGCCAGTGGGTTAGACACCTCCAGAAACACTGGGTTGGACTCTGCACCTGGTACCTCCATATAGGGAGCAGCTTTGTTTGCTGTGGTAATAAGAAGGACTGCTGAAGCTTTAGACCTCCAACTTTCATCTGTTGTATTGAAGTCTGATGTCCTCAACGACATCCTGCAGTCTGGACAGACTTTCTCAGAACCACGTTTTACTTTTAATGAAGTTCTGACGGACAGACTAATGGCCACTTAGACCAAGCCTGGCTCTGCCCACCAGTTAATAGGCAGTTTCCCAGACAACATAGACCTGTGCCTTCCTTCTACAACACCCTAAACCTGAAGGGTTGGTGGTCCAGACATTGACAAATACACTCAACCCTAACTCATTTCCCACCCTGTCCTCCTCAGCCAGCCTCACCCTGCACTCAGGGAACAGTAGTTGCTTCCTGGTATGCTATTTGCATTTGTTGTGGGATATACTTGATGAAATATTGCCAGCCGTCCCTGAAGAATTCCATGTCAACCTTTTGTAAATTATACAAGATGGACAGCACAGTTGGAACCAGAGTGGTGCTTGTTGCCGCTAGTGAATGAGATCCACAAGCTTTCCAAATGAGTCATCACTAATGGGCATGCCATTAGATGTCCTCCATCTTCAAAGAAAAGGCAGACTCAGCCCCAGAGAGCTTCAAAGAAAGCAGTGCCAGGGCACAGTTCCTCTACCTTTCCGCACCCTTGTGGCAGTATCCCCAGCAGCTTTGCCGCTTTTGAGGCGTCAGAAGAGGTTTGTCACAAACACAATGCCAAAGGGCACCTCCACAACAACAGACACTCCACTCTTGCTTAAGGCCAAAGTTGTGGATGCGGCCGACAATGTCCACGCCCTCTGGGGCAATGTATTACTCAGTCCCCACCTTACCCCACCACCATACCACCTTAGCTTGCCCTTGGTGCATTTGGCTATCCCACAGGAAGCAGGATAAGGGTTTACCTTTACTGGCAGCAGAGCATTATGTCTTTCCAAAGGGTGCTTCAGATAGTCCATAAATGTCCCTCAATTCCTTTCCAACCCGCTGCATATTTCATCTACACCAGAATGGCTGTCGGAGAACCCTTTGTTCATCGTACAACAGGATGTCCAGACTCTTTTGGACCAAAGATCCATGGAGAAGCATCCTGCATTATTTCCTGGTACTGAAGAGCAGGAGAGGCCTTTATCTTATTATAGATCTTTGCACTCTCAGTTTCTTCCTGACAAAGGACAGTTTCAAAACGCTCACATTGGCCGAACTTCTGTCTGCCTTGGACCCAGTAGACTGGATGGTAGTTCTGGACCTACAGGATGCCTATTGTACCATTCCCGTTCCAGAGGCATCATCTGTGGGTCAGGAGCATTTTCCGTTCCCCATGCCTCCCTTCGGCCTCACCAGTGCAACTTGGGTGTTCACAAAAGAGGTAGCGTCATTGCATTACATCTTCTGAGGTTGGGATACCAGTCTTGCCCTACCTTGATGACTAGTTGTTGAAGGTCTCTCACCACAGTCAGTGGAGGAGCAGAAGAGGAGCTGGGGCCTTTATCTTATTTTTGATCTTCGCACTCTGTTTCTTCCTGACAAAGGACAATTTCAAAACACTCACATTGGCCTAAGTTCTGTCTGCCTTGGACCCAGGAGACTGGATGGTAGCTCTGGACCTGCAGGATGCCTATTTGACCATTCCCGTTCCAGGGGCATCATCTGTGGGTCAGGAGCATTTTCCGTTCTCCATGCTTCCCTTTGGCCTCACCAGTGCAACTTGGGTGTTCACAAAAGAGGTAGCGTCATTGCATTACATCTTCTGAGGTTGGGATACCAGTCTTACCCTACCTTGATGACTAGTTGTTAAAGTTCCCTCACCACAGTCAGTCATAGACCCCCTACAGACTATGGTGGACCTTCTGAGATCTTTGGGGTGTTTGATCAACATACCAAAATCACACCTGACTCCTACACAGAGGCTTATGGTGATCAGAGACGGTCTGAAGATGGTGCAATTTTGAGCCTTTCCTCCTGATCAATGAGTACTGGGTATTTGGGCTATGCGCCTGATTTTTCAGCCTCTGTCCTGGTCTCAGCGAGAGTGGCTCGGAGACTTCTTGTGCTCTTGGCCTCCAGCATTCTGCTGGTGGGCTGTGCCAGACGGCACTTGCGACTTCTGAAGTGGGATCTGAAGTTTTAGTGGGCTCAGCTCCTAGGGAACCTGTTGGATTCCTTTCATTTTCGAAAAAAACTGCAGGAGACCTGCAGTGATGGCTGCTTGACTGCAATTGGGCCAGCAGCAGAGCCCGCTGTGTACCTTAGCCAGAGCTTTTGATGGTGACAGGTCCATTACTGTTGGGTTGGGGAGGTAATATTGGAGAGGTGGAGATTAAAGGACTCTGGTCTTTGGCAGATACCTGCTTCCACATCAGTGTGTTGGAGCTGCAGGCCATTCACTTGGCATTGAAGGCCTTATTACTTGGCATCAAAGGCAGGTTGATCCACGTGCTCAAGAAAAGCACCACTGCCATGTGATAATGCAACAACAATGGCCGAGTGGGTTCTGTGCCAGGAGGCCCTGTGCCTTTGGAACTGGCTGAGTCAGCAGTGCATTCACACCAGTTATGAAACACCTGATGGGTTCTTTAAATGTCAGGGCAGATTAACTCATTCAGTGAAGCTTCGAAGATCACAAATGGAAACTACATCAAGAGGTATTATAGGACATCATCCAGAAGTGGGAAGAGACCTCTTCACGGCAGTGAGAACACACAGTGTCAACACTTTTGCGCATTGAAACTCCTAGGAGAGCTCTTTCTCAAAGACATTTTCTGCTGAGAGTGGAGCACTGGACTCCTGTATACCTTCCCAACACTACCTCGCCTGCCACAAGTTCTCTAGATCAGGAACGACCGAGCCCAAGGCATCATAATAGCTCCAGATTGGGCCATGAGAGTGTCATAGCTGAAACATCTGGGCAGGAGCCTTTTTCCTCCAATCAGCCTGTTGCTTCAGGAAATCTTTTGTTGCAGCAGTAAGGCAGGGTCCAGCACCCTGGCCTGTGCAATCTACCCCTCCATGCCTGGAGATTACGCAACAACAGTTGACTCCCTTCAATCTGCCACCTGAAGAAATGGATACCATTCTGGCACTGGCAGCCAGACATCCATCTATTAAATCTGTTTACTCTGGACAGTGGGACAAGGTTGTGGTCTGGTGTAATTCCAGCTGTACAGACCCACTGCAATCAGAGATGTCTGGTGTTCTGTGTTTTTTGTGTTGTCTTAGGCCTAGAAGAACTTGCTGTTGGCGAAGCTAAAGGTTACATGTCTGCTCTGTAGGTCTTTTTGTGTTTACCGAACCAGCCGTTCTTGTTTAAATCACCTTTTGTGATACATTTCCTTATAGTTCAGGTCTGTATGTTGTCACCCAAACCTTTTGTGATGCCACAGTAGGGCCTTAATTTGTTTCTCACCTTCCTGGCGTGTACTCTAATTTAGCTGCTGCACAGCTGTCTTTTGCATCTGAAGACTCTCAGAACAGTCTTCCTCATAATGATAATCTCAGCTTATCACGTGAGTGAGCTACAAGCTCTGTTTGCTCAGCTACCATACACCACCTTTTTTATTGACAAACTGGTGTTGTGCACTAGAGTGGTGTTTTTGCCGAACGTTGTGACACACTTATATGTTGGAAAATCCATCACTCATCCTTCATTCTTTGTTCCAACTCACTCACTGAAACAGGAAGAGTGACTCCACCACTTGGACCCCAAAAGCTTTGAACTTTTACATTGATCTTACCTGAGACCATCTGATGGACAATCATTTTTTGTGGGGTTCACAGGAGTGAAAAAGGGTAATGAGGTGCAGAAAAGTACTACTTGAAGGTGGACAGTCCTCTGTATAGGCAGCACCCCCAGGCTTTGACTAAAGCCAACAGTTCCCTGCACCCCTGCCGCCCCACAGGGGCTGCTGGGGATAATGTTACAACACTGCTGAAATAGGGGGTGATTCTGATTCTGGCGGGCGGCGGAGGCCGCCCGCCAGAATTCCGCCCTCCATTATACCGCTCCGCGGTCAGAAGACCGCGGAGAGTATTATGAGTTTTTCCCTGGGCTGGCGGGCGGTCTCCAAAAGACCGCCCGCCAGCCCAGGGAAAAACTCCCTTCCCACGAGGATGCCGGCTCGTAATCGAGCCGGCGGAGTGGGAAGGTGCGACGGGTGCAGTGGCACCCGTCGCGTATGTCAGTGTCTGCAAGGCAGACACTGAAATACTTTGCGGGGCCCTCTTACGGGGGCCCCTGCCGTGCCCATGCCGGGCCCCGCGACCCCCCCTACCGCCATCCTGTTCATGGCGGCTTTCCCGCCATGAACAGGATGGCGGTAGGGGGGGTCAGAATCCCCTCGGCGGCGCAGCGAGCTGCGCCGCCTTGGAGGATTCTTAGGGGCAGCGGAAAACCGGCGGGAGACCGCCGGTTTTCCTGCACTGACCGCGGCCAAAGCGCCGCGGTCAGAATGCCCTGCGGGGCACCGCCGGCCTGACGGCGGTGCTCCCGCCGACCCTGGCCCCGGCCGTCTAAGACCGCCGGGGTCAGAATCACCCCCATAGTCTCTCTCATGTCTGGCAGGTGCTTAACAGGCAAACCTTGACAGAGCTGGGACCACGTTTGGACAATGTGGTGGATTTGAAAGGCCCTGCTGACAATACCAAACAATTTTAAATATCTGCTGTTAAAGATCCGATTTTGCTCAAACAGCATGCTTATCACCTTCCTGTCTCATCTGTGAACCCTTATGTACTGTTCTTTTCTCTGTGGAGCATGTAAAGTAAAAATGCTTTATTTTTCTCTGTCTCAAAGAGTTTCCTGTGTAATACTGTGTAATTGTTATTACAGCCCTTTTCTTCTTCTACGGTATGGTGCACAACTCTGTGTTATGCCTGGGCAGCTCTGTAAAACTGTGAGCAAAGGTTGGATAACATTTAGTGCAGATGGATCCCAGCATCAATTCTCTTAGCTTGGTAGGGCATACATCTGTAGTGATTAGAGTTATCTGTTACTCAAAATATCCCTTGTCTGCAATCACAAGTCATGGCCATTCTATTCACCAGTACCCAGGCATTAGTTCTTTGTTCAAATGATGCTTCGCTTCTGTTCAGGAAAATGTGTAGGGTGTAGAACTTCTTAATGTTGGCACACCTATTGGAACTCAATGACAACAAACAGATCTATTTTGAAGGTGGAATAGGTTGCACATCTTTGGTTTCCCCCTATATTATTAAAAACGTTAGTAAGCCAAATTATTAACCTCTCGTTCGGACAAGATAGAACTACTGATTTTATTGGTAGATATGCCATACCTAATTCCTACATAATCCTCTTCTTTCTCTGAGCTTGCCTTTCCTTCCTCCTCCGCCACAGGAGTTCTTCCTTGATTTCTTTATCCATTATCCAAAACGAATCTTCCCTTCCCCAGTCAAGACCTTTACTGAACCTTCACTATTTCCTGTTCTGGGAACTCCCTTTCTCAGAATATGACCTGGATGTAATAACCTGTTCGTCCACTTAATCAATGCTACCCCGCCTTTGACTTTGCATTTCTCTTCTGCCTCAACAGCTTGTTGATGTGTTACTAGATTTTACGCCAAGGGGAGTAACGATTAAGTGACTGTTGTTTCATTCTGCCAGATCAGCGTAGAGATGTACGTGAAGCACTGAGGTTCTATATCCGGTCTGTTTAGAGGACTTTGCCACAGACCCCCCATGGACTGAAGCTTTGCTGTATGGGTGCCATATTCAGAGCGCCTGCAAGGCACAGTTTTTGTTTTCCAAAAACAAACGTCCAAAGAGGGAGTATGTTGTTGAAAAACGAAAAAACGACTGACCCTGGTGCACCAAGAGGATTTTCCCGAGGGCGGGGGCAATAAACACTTGTCCTGTTCTGGACCGCCAGACCTCACTCTTCTGAGTGAGGGATAGACTGTGCAGTGCAGAGCAGAATATAGACTTCCATGTCATGCTTTCTTGCAGTTTCTTTGGTCCTTTGGAATGTACTTGGAGGTACTTTCCAGAGGTCACTTCTGAATGACTATATTCTATGTGAAACCCACGAGGAAAGCTGTAAATAGTGTTAGAAGTTTAAAATACAATTAAAAAACGACCAAAAAGAACAACATGGACTGAGAACATTGTAGTGGAATTTTAGTATGTATTTTTGGGTTGTCCAGCGAGTGTTGTGTATTCATTGTCCTGTGTGTCTGTGTTTTTTCGGTTTGCAATATTTCCTGGCAGAGACCTTCTCATTGACACCATTTCTTAACTCTCCAGCTGTGCCCTGTAATTGTAAGAAACTGTTGTACTGAAATATCACACTAGGGCACATGAATTGCTTTGAATCGTCTATTTTCAAGCTCTGCTACTCTGTCTATGTCCCAGGCACTTGTGGTTGCCTGGAAACGGTACTAATGTGTAAGGAAGGGCCACATACTATCGTGCCACGAGGGAGGTACACCTCACAGACGCTCTGGGGGGTGATCACTTCAATCTCCTGTAAGAGGGAGCAAAGCAGAAAATGCATGCCATATGCGGATGTTTCCTTGAATGTTCCCTACAGTACCCACCCCGCCCCGTATCCCCATTCACCATTACACACTGAATGCTGTGGTCTAGGATTATGGTTTTTTCATTGTCGTTTAAGTAACTGTTGTATTAAAATTCCTAAAAGTTTTAATATTAAAAGTGGCACTTTTGCAGGGGGACAGATCGGTTTCCCTCGCGTGGACTCCGATATTTGTACAAACACATTTTTATTTAAATGGTATGTTGACATTCCTCAAAGTTTTAGTGTTAAGTGGCATAATTGGAGGGGGGGGGGGGGGGGGCGGGTCTGTTGTCCTCTCACAGATACTGATATTGGACAAGCACATTTTTATTTAAATATGCTATAAGTAAAATGCCAAATTCTTAAAGAAGCAGTATGCTCCGTGGAGACAAGCTTGCAAATTAAGGACAAGAAGGAGGCAGAGCAATGTGCCACTGGAAACAATCAGAGCAGCGACATAGGAGTGGAGTCCAAGGGGTCAGGCTGAACAGCATTGGTGCGGCATAATGTAATGCCCCACCGAAAACAAGTAAAGGAAGCAGGATACCATTGGTGGAGACATGAATGCACTGGTGGTTCATAGGAGGGGGTCACTGTGCACATACGCAGTACAAACAATACCAAGGACAAATGGTGTAACTATTCCAATGAAGGAGATTGGCAAACTGGTAGCTTACAACTGTAAATTTCCTCAATTGTCCCATTACCCATTTTAGCATATTATGTGTATTTCTTGCTTATCTTCTGCTACCTGAGTCTCCTTTTTGCAATTATTAGCACTGTACTTCTTTGTCCCCCAGCCAAGACGTCACTCTTCTCCATATATCACCATCCTCACTACATTGAATTCTCATCCAACCACTTTTCTCATCTGGAGTGCTGTTCCATGTGCTACCTTTAGCAATACTCTTTGCCCATCCTGTTACTACTCCTGCTCAGCCACATCCTCACCCTTTACTACACCCTTCACCAAAATACCTGTGGGACCGCACTGCCCACCAACTATTCTCATATCCTTCTCTATTCCTTCTGGTGCATCACTCTATAACAACTTCTTAAATTGTGGTGAAATCTTTCTTCTCTTATCTCAGTTCCCATGCTAGGTTCCTTACACAGAGCCACCTCTTGTAGAGGAAGTAATTACATCTATTGGGGTTACCTTGCTCAACCACTGTTCCTCTACATTTTGCACTCTCTACAGGTCTGCAAAGAAATTGACTCATCACAATACTCACCTCAGGTTTTCCTTTTAACCACCATGCTATTGGGATGGAAAATGTTCCGTCTATGAAACAGGAGCGCATGTGCCCTACCTCAAGTTCATCCTATCCAGTTTTTCATTGGTTTTGGTTTCTTCCTCTGCCCACATGAAAATCATGCATGTGCGCTGAGGGCTTTGTGTGTTACAGATTGCAACCGAGCAGTGAGCTCTGTGGCCTGTAGGGACAAAATACGCACCACATGCACCTTCTTTCTAACTGTGCATGAGTACTGTCAGATCACTGGGTCTTGGATGCCAACAGTGGTGGTCGTGGCAAGATCATAGTGGCAAGACAGGCCTTTTCCTCTTCCTAGTGGCACTTGCCTACTAGCCCCCGTTGTCTTTTTAAATTAGCCTGCTAGTCCACCTATACCCAGGTCCTTCGATGCATCCATGTCGGAAGTGGATGTCACATGTATGTGCTGTGTATTGCATGTCTCTTTTGCATGTGGCTGTGATATATTTACAGAAATATTTTGTAGTGAGTCAGACTCTAGGGTGTGTAGTAGAGGAGAGAGAGGGTCCCTCTGAAGCTCGAGGAAATTCCCCTGCCTTTTCTGCCCTAATATCCACTGGAAGGGATGCCCGCCCCTAGGCTAACAGATAGGTAATTGGGGGAGCCTCTTGTGTGTCCTTGTTTTGATTCTTTCCTGACAGGAGCCTACCAACATCACTCCACCTACGTGTTGACACCTGTAGGCAAAGCTGATAGCAGGAGCAATCTGGATGCAAAAAGGAAAAGGCAAGAGCTGCCTAAAGCTGGTCACAGAGCTGACTATTAGTATATATTCATGCTGTCTTCCACCTTAGTATAAAGAGGGGGCAGAAACATCCTGCCAGTGTGCAAAGATTCCTTTGCCACAATTTGGGGCTCCCATACCTGTGGCCCCTGAGAAACGTTTTTGTGCTCCAGGTTAGGGGTATCTATCGCCAACTCCACTTTGTCAGATTTGGCACCAGAAGCTGGGAGATATACAGCATGCCAGGAAAAGCTGCTTTGGAGCCTGCCTTGAGGTAGGAAGCTGAGGAATTGCATAGGAAGGGCCTTGGAGATTTCCTTTTATGAACAAGGCACTGTCTAGAACAGGGGTCTCCAACCTTTCCTGTAACAGGAGCTACTTATGTTCAATAAAAATTATGCCGAGCAACTGATACTATTAGTGTTGTATAAACATTACATTACATTAATGGCCACCTTATACAAAACTGCCAGCAGTGATTACCTGAGTGCATCAGGCAGGGTTGCCAGTAGTAATGCAGGAAACGTTTTATCAACTTGGAATGTAGATATATTTTGAAAATGAAATCACTTATCTCCAAATATCATCTCATGAGCTCCAAAAATACACACATTATCATCTTGAATATGCACTTTTCAATTTTAAAATACTTATGGTAATTCATCCAAGCAGCAGCCTTAAGTTTAATGGGCTGGACTTGCACATGGGAGAGCTACTTACTGGTAGCTCAAGAGCTACCAGCAGCTCATGGGTAACTCATTGGAGATGCCTGGTCTTGAAGAGGGAGGACAGAGAAGGAACTGAGGTGGTGACAAACTGAGATTGCTGTTGCAACTCAGAGAGCTGCACTGCTCATACTGGATGGTGAGATGTGGTTGACCCAGGTGATCCTGCAGTATGTGATGAACTGTGGAACTGCCTCTGACTGTAAAGCCGTCTTGAAGATTAGCTAGGCTATCAAATAGAGAGAAGGTAGTGCCTAGAAGCGTTTGATGCTGCTGAGTAACTCATAACCACATACAGCAACCTCATTTGACATGTGCCAAGCAGGAAGGCATCCTTTGTCAAGGAAATGGAAATCGACTGAAGCCCGAAAATCATAGTGACTTGGGGTGGTCTCCTAGCTTTGTTTTGGTGGGTAGCTTGTGTTTGGGCAGGTACAGATGCAGCGAAGCAAGATCCCCTGGACCGCGAGTGATGCAGTTTGAGGACAGCTGCTGTGGTGGCAGTGCTAGCGCTGCAGACTCGCACCTGACTGAGCATGTGCAAGCCCCACACAGTGGACCATGATAACATTGACTGGGCCAAGACAGAGAGCAGGCGATCCCTATTCGGTCGGCCCTGCATGGACCACACCACCTTGAGCGACAATGCCCCGCTGATAACTGACAAGTGTAGGCCTGACCTGCAGGTCACAAACATTTCTCAGGATATTACAAGGTACTGTGCAACTGTGACTCTGAAAGAGAAGAGAATCCTTATCCGAGTGAACTTGAACAGGGTTGACTCCATGGCGAAAGAGCCATCCATGTAACGGGAAGCAGGTATTACCCGAACCATACTCCTGGGGTTCCCTCAAAGGGTCTGAAGGTCCATTTGTGCATTGGTGATGAATCACTGTCCTAAAGGAATAACAGGGGCTGTTATGAAGCTACACCTCAACCCATATGTAAGACATTGGTGTAACAGAAAAAGTACCTTCTGATTTTTATGCACATTATATTTAGTGCGAAGGAAAAATACTTTTCCTTTTTACTGGCTAAAGCTCTGGTTAAAAATAGATTTTTTGACTGATGCTCTGTTGACATCTGTGTTACCACTCTGCTGTCCCATCTCTAGGGGGTGCTGTAAACAGACTATCTGTAGCCTGGGAATCATACTTAACACTCACCCAGAGTCCCTTTTTTGACTCCTGTTTGCTTTCCTTTTCGATATGGCATGCTCTGGAAGAACTACATTTGTTCCCATAGACTTCAGGTTCCATAAAGCACTGCCTGGTAGTCCGTAAGACATGTAGGCCCTCATTCTGACCTTGGCGGTCTTTTCGCAAGACCGCTGAGTTACCGCCGCGGTGAAGACCGCCGACCGCGGCGGTGTGCCGCTGTGCGCATTCTGACCGCTGGGAGCGTTCCGCCGGAAAACCGCCAGCAGCCACACTGGCGGTCGGCGGGAAAGTGGAGACTGGTCAACCTCCACCGCCACGCCAGCAGAACACCGCCCACAGAATTACGACCCACATTTCTGTGTGGCGGTCTTCTGTTGGCGGTCTTCTGTTGGCGGTCACGTCCCTATGGCTCCCGTCGCCTCCCGGAGGACCAACGCACAAGGTAAGTTGATCGTCCGTGAGGGGAGGGGGTGGGGGGGTGTTGTGTGATGTGGGCGTGCATGGGGGTGTGCGTGTGAGTGTGTAGAGTGGGTGTGTGAGTGCGTGTATGCGGGCGGGGGGTGCTGCTGTGTCTATGGGTAATGTGTGCTGTTCGGCAGGTGCGCATGTCGGCATGTATGTGTGCGGGTATGTGTCCCCGTTGTGTATGTGTGTGTAGGGGGCGTGTATATGTGCATGTTGGGGGTGTGTGCATGTCGGGGTACATGTATGTGCATGTCGGGGTGGGGGTGGGGAGGGGGTTCGTACCACCTCTGGGGGGTGGCAGGGGGGTGGAGGGTGTGGGGGGAGGACTCGGGTGGGTAGTGGGGGGTGGGGGAGACCCCTATCAGTGCCAGGGAAGGAATTCCCTGGCCCCGATAGTGCTTACCGCCATGGTTCGCACGGCGGTTCCCGCCCGCAAGAAACCGCGGCGGTAGGCAGGGTCATAATACCCTTGGCGGTCTTGGGACGACCGCCGGGCCGGAGTGCGCAAACTCCAGCCCCGCGGTCATGACCGCCGCGGCGGTCGGAGTGGAGAAGTAGCGGTCGGTCGCGGCGGGGACCGCCGCGGTCAGAATGCCATTTTTAATACCGCCGGTCTGTTCGCGGTCCGACCGCCGTCTCTCCGCCGACCGCCAGGGTCAGAATGAGGGCCGTAATCTTCTGCCCATTGCTTCCTATGGGAAAAGTCTGGTTGTTCCTTTATAATAGATTCTCTCCTCCAGGAATTGTGAGAGACTGAAACTGCACACACCTGTGACCTCTCTTGTACAGCCCAGCCATGTGACTCCACCCTGGGTTTGCTGCTGCCTGGAACTGCTTATAAGCTGCCATTCCCTGACGTGCATTGGAGTTTGATTCCATTGTGTACCAGACCCCTTGTTGGATTGTGTTCCAGTCCTGTTCTGCTTCAGTCTGAACCTGCTCTCTGTTTCTCAGCCCTGTTACTGCTTGTTTCAGCAGAGCCTGCTTCCTGTTTTCCAGTCCTGTTCCTGCCTTGTTTCAGCCTGAGTCTGCTCCCTCTTTCTCAGCCCTGTTCCTGCTTGTTTCAGCCAGAGGCTACTCCCTGTTTTCCAGTCCTTTCCCTGCCTTGTTTCAGCCTGAACCTGCTCTCTGTTTCCCAGCCCTGTTCCTGCTTGTTCTAGCTCTGTGTTTCCCAGTCCTGTTCTTGCTTGCTCCAGTCAGAGCCCGCTCTCTATTTCCCAGTCTTGTTCTTCCTTGTTCCAGATAGAGCCTGCTCTCTGTTTCCCAGTCCTGTTCTTACTTGTTCCAGTCAGATCCTGCTCCCTGTTTCTCAGCCCTGTTCCTGCTTGTTTCAGCCAGAGCCTACTTCCTGTTTTCCAGTCCTGTTGCTGCCTTGTTTCAACCTGAACCTGATCTCTGTTTCCCAGCCCTGTTTCTGCTTGTTCTAGCTCTCTGTTTCCCAGTGCTGATCTTGCTTGCTCCAGTCAGAGCCTGCTCTCTGTTTCCCAGTCTTGTTCTTGCTTGTTCGAGTCAAATCCTGCTCTCTGTTTTCCAGTCCTGTTCCTGTCTTTGCTTCAGCCTGAGCCTGTTCCCTGTTCCTCCCTTTGCCTCCTGGTTTGTTCCTTCTGCTTCTGTTTCCTCTTGGGCTATCATGTCTGGTAAGTGTACTATCAGTCCTCACCTGTCTATAAGTGTTTTCCTTAGTACTGGGGTTGGCTCCTGGTTTCCAGGAGGCAATTCCAGCCCCCATCCTTTGTCTAGTGTTGTATGTAGTTTTTAGTGCCTAACAGTGCAGCGTGCTAGTGCTGTTTTCCAGGAATTGCCACTGTGTTTCCAGCTGGACCTACAAGGGCTAGTCTTGTGTATGTAAGTACAATCCTTGTTTGTGCCCTAAGGGTCCAGAGACAGAATCACTTCTGCTGCCTCCTTTCTATGGGGCTTACGGGGTGACTATCTGTAAGAGTAATCTGCACAGAGGCATTGACGCTCCCTGTTGCTGTGGGAAGTTCTGAGCCCTACCCTGTGTACAACCTTAGTGATAAACCCAGCGTGTTTATCCATTACTGATCCGTTCCTTGTTTGTTCACACTAAGGTTGCTCTGCCTTCACTTTCCTGTTTTTTGTGCCTTACTATAGCTGTCCTTTCCCCGTGTATGCCTTTAGCTTCTCTTCTGCTTTGGTACACTACCTCCTTGGGAGATATTCTGTGAACTCAAGGGGTGCCCATACCAGAGTCCTGACTAGACCCGCCCAAAACCATGACAATCTGAGTCTGTAAACCCAGGTCCCCCCCTGAGTAAGCCTTGCATTGCTCTACTTTGCTACCTAAGGATCAAGTGTCAAAGAGTGTATGTAGGCTCAGTTGTTGGCTCAATAGTGAGGTCAAAACCCTGGACACCCATGGCAGACTTCTCTGACTGTTGCAATCAGCCCAGTAACCTTGGTCTGCCAAGGGGCTCCTGAGAACGCTCCCAAGCACACACTTCCTCTCCAGCCCACATTGCTAGAGCCATGTTATCATTTGCTTATGCAAATGGAGCTGTTGAATTTTTATGGGTTGTGCTGATTTTCAAAGTGAGAAAAATTGCCTCGGCACTTCGCTGGTGGCAAACAGAAACCACTAGCAATACACTTGTTAGCACCGGTTATTCCTCGTGTTTGCCACCGAGGAGTAAAAGCTGTAGTAATGTAAACAGGCATGCATGGCATTTCATCTGTACGTGGGCGCAAAACAGGCAGTGGCCCTTTCCTGGATGGGCGCGAATGACCAGAGGTTGTTAGAGGTAATTATTACCTTTATTAGCTTAAAATGAGAATATAGCTTTCCTGTCTGTTCTTTGCATCCTACGTTTACTGATTTGCTTTGGGGGGATTGGAGCTCACTTTCTTCCCTTTTGCCCTTCTGCCAAGGCTCTACCACTTTCTTCACAGAGAGCCATTAATTTACTTCGTAACTCAAAGGGCGATTTTTTTTCTCATGTTGAAGCTGCTGTGGGTTAGGAAAGCAAACAGCTGGAAAAATTGTTTCCTTTCCGTGGGCAGGAGCAGTGCGCCCGACAGCTTCTGTCAGTGGGCGATTTATCATGTGCCGCATGTGTAACAAACCTACCCTGCGTCTCTCACAATTTTTTGAGTCTTGTTTTTGTAAAGACAGAGGTTTTCAGAAGGGCTCCAGTGGGCGATTTTCGCTGAACGGGGCACTGTGCGCCATCTGTGCCCCATCACTCACTTTTAACACGCATGCTCTGGGAAGAAAAAAAAACCTCCACAGATCTGCTTTCAGAGGTTTTCTGTCTCTGTTCAAACTCCAGTTTAAACACTTAAGAGCTGATCAGCCTCCAGCTTAGTTCGGATGCGTAGAGTTTTTATCCGAGATATTGGCAGCTTCCAGTCGGGTCCGTTGTAACTCCGCCGCGTCTGGGAAGCAGGCCGCGGTTCACCATCCTCGCCTTGGCAAAGAGAAAGGCGCTAAACAGAGCTCCGGGCTGGGGCGAGTAATCCAATTATTGACGAGAGCCAGATGTGCGTCGAGCGGCGCACAAGGCAAGCCGTGCGTCACTTGGATACGTGCGCCGTGATTAGACGCTCTCTCGTCTGTCTCCCCACACCAAGGGCTTAGAAGGGGTGTCACGGGCCCGCGGGCTGTAGTGGAACCACCCAAGCCTCCTACTGGACAGTAGAAGGCAGCCAAAACTGGCAGGCCGAGGCCCTCTCACACCACTCGGCAGTGGACTCCAGGGTAATTCCTAAGTGGGGCCCCTCCGTGCACTTTGCAGGGGGAACCCTTCAATTTTCGTAACGCCACTGCCACTGGGCCTCGGTGCAACTGCACACACTACAACTCATAGCTGCGTCCCTTGCTCCAATAACCTAAATTCTGTGAAAATCTGCCAGAGCAGAAATAGTAGTCCTGGGTCTCATATAGTAGTCCCTCAATCCTTCGAATCTTTACTGTAGTTTTCATAGGTTCCCCGTGCCTGATATATTAATAGCGCTTTGTAACTCTGAAAGAGTAATTCCCACAATAATTATGCGATTGTTCTTTTGTAGGTGGGCGCAAAACAACCCGCCGAATGAATGCATTACAGTCGTTTTGTCCTTTCAAAGGGGTGGCATAACAACCTGCCTAATACATGGGCAGGTTGCAGTTTCTGACCCCTTGGAATTGGATGTGGTGCAAGGGTGGTGGCATGCAAAGGAGAGTAGATCACTGCCCTGCATATACATTCCCAAATCGTAAACTGTTTTAAAAAGCAGCCCATGTCCATTAAGGGCTCCGAAGTCATTCACTTCTTTGCTACACGTTTTGAGAAGGCAGCAACAACCTCCTTAGTTTCCATTTCTTTCTGCTCTCTTTGCTACCACCCCTCGATTTTATGTTTTTCTTTTCTTTATGCAGGTGTGCCTCACCTTTTTTTTTTTTTTTTTTTTTTTTTTTGCGTGTGGGGAGTCCCACCTACGACATTCACATGAAGCGATTCAGTGCAGGCAGTGAATTTCCCGATAGGGTGTTGCGTGATGAAAAAAGGACACATTTCATATCAAAGGTACAGGCGCTGCTTCAAAAAAATGTTTCCCATTTGGGAAGAATTTGAGGGTGGTAGGGTGGTGGAGAAGGCACTGTCCACCCTCTACCTTCCTCTGCCCCTTGATGCCACCTGGCACAGTTTCCAAAGAGGAATGTGTTCTTTGAGGATAGCTTCCTCTGAGCAAATACGTTTCCACCCGAGTTCAAGGAGATCCATACCTAATCAATGGCTTCCGCCTGCAGTTGTGGTAAATCACTTACACATCCCTTTGCAACTTATGAATAGGAGTAGGTGCCACTCCTATTTGCGATTTAGAAAGGGTTGCACAGGGCCTTTTATGAGTCAGAAAGATTTCTCTGATACTAAATAGGTCTTTTGTAGGGACCTGGTAAGAAGCACTTTTGCGGTTACATGACCTGTGATTTTGAGAATGGGAGGGCTTGCAACAGCAAAAGGTTTTGTACATTAGGCCCCAAGTACGGTTGGATACCATTCACCTCGAATTGTACATGTGTTGTTTTTCCTTGTACACAATGAAATGGAATGCAATTCAAGGTAGTTCCACAACTAAATCTACCCCCTGTAGCATATATATGAAAACATCATTTGTTGAATATATGAAAAATGGGGATTGCAGACTTAAGGATTGACCCCCCTCAGACTAGAGAGACAAAAAGCTAGTGTATGAATAATTTTGACCTATCCCAACATTTTCCATAATTCAAGTTTGTTCTTTGCCAGTTGTGCACAGGGAGTACCTTTAAACCTAAAGAGCCAGGATGGCATTGCTTCAGTAGACAGAAGGTAGATATGTCTCACACTTTTGGCATAGGTCAAAGAGGTCTGCCTCTAGGATGGCATTTGTAATTTGACTTGGCAGGGTGGATATGCATGCTTGGGTCCTTCTTTGAAACACCAAAGCTGTTTCACAAGCCTAGTTCCATTAAAGAACTCACAACTAAATATACATTCCTGTATACATACATAAAGAGGAACTGGGTCAGGTCTCTTAATCCATTCCTTTGTTTGGTTGTTACTCACCTTTTGCTTGAGAGCATCACAGCCTACACCATAGGGCAGTGGGACAGCCCCCTTCAGCTATTGGGTCTCTTACAATGTGAATGATATTTAGCTTCATTACCTGTGCTTACCAGGCTAAAAAAAAATTCATTCTTTGTTGGGGCTGGTGAAACAATACTTTACTTTGCCACTGCTTTTTTGGCATTCTTTATCCTTTTTAGATGTACCTTGAGAGCTCAGCTGTCTCTAGACCTTTTGTGATTAACAGAACATGAGCTTTGAAAACACTATAGTGATAGGGTGGTTGGCTTCAGCCACGTTAATATCCTCGAATACAGCTTTTTGTGGAAATTCCTTTTTTCAACTTTTATCCCTTAATATATGTTGCATATTCTTTTTTTTTTATTTTTTTTTATTAGTATGTGTTTTGTTGTGAATTGGTTATTAGGTGGATGCAAGAATGAGTGGGTCAATGAATGAACGCAGATGTTATTATTTAATGCCTAAACTCACCAGGGATTGGAAATATTTTCAGTTGTTCGCCAGACTTTTAAGCATTGCTGGGTTTTAGTTATGTTTTTATTTTTAACTTCATTGGGTGCTACAAGTTTATCTTCAGGTTAAAGGCATTCAGGTCAATAGTACATATTCTTTGTGCCAATAAGGATCTTATTTTCCTGTGATATGCATCAGAACTATTTAAAAAAGTGTTTATATAGTCTGTGCTCCCCATCAAGGTCCTGGAAGCCTGGGAGTCTGCTAAAACCACATGTGAGAAAGCTCTAAGCCTGCTAACTGTAGATATCAGACACACCTGCAGTCCACTGTATTAGGCAAACTATAAGGTTTCTCCCTCGATACCCCAAAGGAGACATCCTATCCACTGACACAGCAAGCAGACCCACACCATTCACATTCATAAAATTTTATCTGTAAGGAATAACCTTTGACTCTCCCGCTTGCAAATGTAGTCTGGTCGTTCGGATTGTTGTGTAGCCATTTTAGCTATAACTCCATGCATGTTTTGTTAACACACTGGGCCGCTGTACACTTTAATCTAGAGATATTTTATTCAGCTTCATCTTATTATTGTTACAATAACCATTTTTACGGTCTTGTTTTATTTTCCGTTTATCTAACTGTTTTTGCCTAGGCAGGCACACTGTTCTCAAACAAGACATTCTTGATCACTCTGTAATTCTTCCAAGGCTATAGCACAGTACATTGCCGGTGAACGTGGTAGAAGTTTAGTCTCCAACATTCGTAGAAAATACACATCCTTACATAGGGACATTTTCTCAGAACATCAGTTGTGTTGTTATAAAAACACTTCCTTGTCCCTTACACGTTAGAGGGAGATTCCAGCCAGTGAACCACAACTGTATGCTGATTGCTTCGCTACAGATGCTAATGCAGACCACAGGCCTTTGCTCAGGTATGGGGGTTGATGTCTTCCCAGGGGAACCTGAAGCGCAGAATTAGAGCTTAACATGCTGTGCTCGATCATAAACCTAGGTAGGAATTAGTCCATCAATTATAGTGACAATATGATAGCGTTGCTTTTATGCTGCACTCTTCTCGTCACAATTTTAATACTGTCATGTTGTGTCGTCCTGGTTATTGCAGCTCACGCTTTGCTATCTAAGATGCAGTAATTTTTATTAAACTCATTATTGAAACATATACTGCTTCTGTTTGTAATTTATATATGAAACTGGATTGTAAATGAGAGAAACGGATGAGACCTGAGTGACCACGACTTCCCTGAGAAGCCAAGTATGTCGTGCGCTCGGCTGCCCAGCCATCACTATCCTTGCGTAGAGATGAGGCACTGCTAGTTGGCCGGAGCAAAACCCAGATTGGAGAGACAGGTGTCACCCGCAGTGGGTAAGACTTAGTCTCCCACACCGCAGGCGATTCTGCTGCTCAAAATCCAGTAGTCTCATTAGAATAATGAGAGCCTACGTGACATGGCGCCGCCAACGTTTGGTCAGGCTCTAATTTTCAGGTCCTCTGGAGTATCTCTGTCTCATTATATACAGTGACGCCTCAATACAGTATACGGAGACGTCCGTGGTACTGAGGAGTTCCACCCCAGCTACGTAGGCTATCCCATTTGTAGCTGGAGGTTGTTCAAGCTTGAGCTTTAAAAGGAAAACCCTATTAGATGTACCTTCTCTGAACTTATAGTCTGTCTATAATGGCAAATCCACAGCAGATACAAATAGCAGTTAATTTGAGACAACCTCTGCCTGCACATTTATTAGCAAATGGCCTAATGCCCCAGGGGGAGCCCAGTCACATTCGTGGTGGATGCCCATGCAGCTTATAGAACAGAACTTTTTTTATTCTTGGTTCACATTTCCAGCAGTCGATGGGAACACAAATACATTTCATCACTATACACTTGCAAATGCGCCTGGACAATACATGGCATACGCATATTTAGAAATACCTTTATCTTATCAAGAACATAATAATTGACTTGATGGCGCCCTCCCCCACACAATTTTACCAATAAGGTTAGGTCCTCTAAGTAACGATGGTCCTACCTGGCCTTTATTGGCCACCTATACACCACATCCTGCAGTTGCAAATTTAGCGGTAACTGAGGTTCGACGTTTATATACAGAATTAACAGCAATATATAGACGATTAGTACAATTCGTAATGCAAATATTAAATACAAACCCAGCACGTGCTGCTCCAGCACATCCACATGCAGTAACACCAGGTATAAACCCTGCGACTGTACATTCGATCATGGGTAAAGTACCCGCCAAACGGGAGGAAACTCTGTTTTGGTTAGCACAAAAAATTCATGCGCTGGAGGCAGTATTTCCCCATACGGGACCACAGGATAAACATAGAATATTAACGATGTGCTTGCCTTTTGGGATGGTCCCTACAGTGGATAACTGTAATACCTGGGGTATAGTATTTGCAGCGCTCTATACAACCGCACACGGTACACTGACGCTTGCCAATTTACCGGAGGTGTTGAAGCAAATTCAATATGAATACAGGGCTGCCCTAGCCCTAGATTTGGGGATGCAATTGATGGGCAACAGTATCCTCAATCATTTTAAGTAACCTTAAAGGGGAAGCGATCGCACTTGCAGTGCGCATGCAGCTCTGTGACGTTCCGCAACAGGAACGCGAGCTGTTTAAGATAATTGCAGAGACCTATTCTAGCATTGGTCGAGACAGTTTAGGGGCCAGACCATCTAAACCACAATTTCAGGGCAAATCGAATAAAGATTTTCCCAAGCAAGCACCTGAGGGTAATAAGAAACGCTGGGATAAAAAAAAAAAAAACTCCTAAAAAAGAGAGAGGAGAATCTTCGTGTATGGAGACCCCGCAGAACAGATATAATCTCAGAAATCTAGATAACATAAAAACGCCTGATAGATATCAATATATTGATACACGCCAATCTCGTTCCTTTCAGGACTCATCGGAGAAAAGAAATGAGAGGGGTGGGCGGTCAGAGCGAAGAACAGAGTACGTGAAACCGAGACAGGAATCACAACGCTCATCGGAGGTTTCTGTAAAAAAGGAAGAGAAACCCACCCAACAAAAACCCCAATTAAAAAAGAAAAAAGTGGCAGCATTCGCAGTCCGACATGCCACTCAGGAAGAGGGTCCTCTTGAAGAACAAGAAGTGGGCTCTACCACTGCTAGACATCGCGGCAGAGGTCACAACAGTTCACTGGAGTCTTCTAGAGCATCTGGAGGTGAAAGCAAATGATGACTTTCTACAAGTAGAAACTGCGGACATGCGTGTCTCCACGCTTGATAGGGTGTATAAAGTAACACTACAGCAAGGAGACATTGAGCGCATGATAGACGCAATCTTTTGGGATCGCGTGGTAAAGATATATGATGTTTTGTTGGCTGAACAAGATTGGCCACCTGAATTTGTCCGTACCTGCCCATATGGGGAAGACGTGATTAAGCCTTCCTTCTCGCCCCTTGTTCCAGAGGAACACGCTAAATCCTATGCCATTGATTGGGTTTTGGCACAGGCACATGCCTTCTACCGAAATCACGTAGGGTGGGATAAAGAATCCCCCTACCATGTAATTCCAATTAAAAATGAACCTCAACCCCAATCTCAGTATCCTATAAAACACGAAGCAAAAGCACCTGTGAGAGAAATACTCACACAATTAGAGTACCAGGGCGTAATTGAACCCTGTGTCTCCCCAATGAATAATCCATTGTTCCCAGTAGCTAAACCAGACCATTCATATAGAATAGTCTTAGACTACAGACACTTAACCAGTCATACATGCACTTATGCTATACAAAACTCACATAGCACAGCACTAATGAACAATATAGTGCGTAAAAAATAAAAAACAACACTGGACATTTCCAATGTTTTTTTCTGCCAGAATATAGTGCCTGAGAGTAGAGACTTAACAAGTTTCAATGCATTAGGCTCCCAGAAAAAAATCTGTTGTTTACCTCAGGGGTATAAGAACAGTTCAGGACTGTTCGCAGCTCGTGTGACAGCAATTTTGCACGAGATTGATCCTGAAGCATTGTCCTATGTAGATGATATCTGTCTTAGGGATGATGAATTGCCACAACATTTAAGACGGGTAACCCGCATTGTTGTAGGATTTGCTGAATTTGGCCACAAATTCAAATAAAAAAATTAAAAAATCGCCTTCCTCGGCGTCCTGTTTTTGGGATATGAGCTGTCAAGTGAAGGAAAGAGCCTAACTCCACAATTGTTAGAAAAATGCGCACAGTTACAACCACCAAATATGATTAAAAACACTCCAATCTCTATTGGGCTTCCTAAATTTTGGCAGAACGTACATTCCGGAATATGCTACACTCATAAAACCTTTATATGATCTGATACGTCCCGATTTTTCAAGTAAATTCTGGACAATTGAACATACATGCATTCTTCGAGATTGGCGTGCAGCTTGCAGCACAACATGCTTGCAGCACAACACTTACACACGAGGGACAACAAAACAAATTTGGTCATCAGAGTAATAGCTAGTGCCATCGGTTTAACTTATGTGACAATTAATGAAGGTGAGACATTCCCGATTGCATACAAATCACACTTATATTCAGCACCAGAACAACGCTTTGCTCCCACTGAGAAAATTCTCACTGCTGTACAGATGGCTGTCATTAAAGAACGACCTCTTGCCCAAGGAAAACGCATTATTGTAGTTTTTCTGATCCCAGCCCTAGAGGCTGCTACAAAAGCCAACGTTCCGAACGCAAAAGCATTACATCCACAGTGGATACAATGGGCTACGTCTTTGACAGCCACTGATATAGACTACATTTGATTAGAGTAAATATTGTCTTGAGGTGATATGAAAATTATCTGGCATTGTCTAAAAAATATGACTATCTGACGAAGGTAAACCAGAAAAATTTGCACCCACACAAAGGATAAAAATTGGAAAATTTGCAAAACATAGCAATCACGAAACTTTGCAGACACTTTGCAATCCCACCTCTTTTTACAGTGAGCCGCAAGAGATTCCCTCTATGCTGTAAATATCCCTGCCACTGTGTATGCAACTTTACAGTGTAGTACGTGCCCCACTCAAACCACGAGGGCACATTGTAATAGCAAGCACTTGTTCACAGTGCATGCACAATTCCCAAATCGTCTGCAGCCTAGGCTAAGGGAACAGGTACTCTTTACAAAATCCTGTAACAATCTGGGAAGTAAACCTACAAATAAGAGCACAGTTCTTCTTTGCATTCAAACGTTCTCCCAGTCATAGAAAAAGGACCCCCCAAAGCCTCCTCTGTGCCTTGTCTCTCAAGCAGTACATTTAACTATTATGTCTAATCTCACAGTGACGCCCCAATCCTACTTTCTCATCCGTGATTGAACATATACACCAATGAACAGAAAATAGAATTGCAAGTAGTATCTCCTCTCCAGGTTGAGCGCCATCGCAGCTACAACATTATTCTGCTATGTGGCGAAAATATCCCCTTACACCAACACTCACCCGCAGTAATACCTTATAGAGTGCAGACAGTAATGTAATACACATTGACTCTTATCTTTCATCAGTTTGTGGTTAGCGTGGTAGACAAGCGAAACCGCAATGTGGACAAAGGTCTGAGCACCTTGGACTGTAGAAGAATGGAGATGTTCCCTGTCATCATGGCTATACATCGCTCAAAGACCTTCCCGGTTGCAAGGTGGGATTTTTGGTTCTTTAAGCCTCTTTTTCTTGATATCACACTAAGGACTCTGGAAGATGCATCATCTCCTGCCAGCTGCTTCCTATGGTCTCTGGAAGATGCATCATCTCTTGCCAGGCGAAGTGGCTGGCAATATTAGCAAGTCTTATGGGGATTGAACAAACACTGATGACTTCATGGGACACCTTGAGATGGGAGTGGGGGAAGAATCGTTATTATCATTACTTGAGCCCTATAGTGGGCTCAAGCATAAGAAGAAGTGTCTGACCACCTGCCTTATCGGGCATGACCACTTCACAAATAGAAATTCTGCGGTGGGGCTTCTGCACTCCCTAAGAGTCTCTGTGCATAGAACCTGGGTTGAGGAGCAACTGGACTGATGCTTGCCGTGGATCTTCTGTCTATGCCTTTTCCCTGGGATTAGGGCAAGAGGTGCTCAAACTCCCATTAGTGCTCAGTAGTGCCCCCCTGTGGTGACAGGATGGGCCTAGCACTCGTCAGTTTGCTGAGAGACGATGGCTTTTGAGGTCCTTGTTCCATTGATGGTGAGTTCTGTTGGTGAAGAAGACGCCAGGGAAGCTTGGGAATTGAGAACTGAGTTAACCAGGGTGCCAGTTGCATTCCTGACAATCTGGACCCACACTCTTACCTCATCGCTTTTAGTGTGTTACTCCGAGCTGGTTGGTGGTAACACAAGGGTGTCTCCTTTGAGTGGTGCATAGGCGAAGCCACTGCAGGGATGTGCATTCCAAACTTCCAAGGGCCTTGAAATTACTTGCCATCTTACTTTATATTTGTCTACCTTTCTAAATCCACCAGATTCAGCATTTCCCTAGCGTAATTGGGATATGTGCATCTTTGTAGAAAGGCGGAATGCATTCTACATTCTTTGTGAAGATATTGGCCTTCTATGTCATGATGCTTCAAAAGATCCTTCTAGAGATGTCAATTCTTTTCGGCTCTGCGTTCGTACAGGAGTCACAAAGCAACTTTGTTGATTCAAGGTCTGGGTCCACATGGCTGCAAGGAAAAGAGGAGTGAAGGATGAAGATGTACATGGACACCATGCTCGGAAGAGCCTCAAGCATTCGTCCATGGTTGGAACCATCACCAAATTGCTGATCTAAGTGTATCTCTTTCCTCAGGTCATTTGTTCTGGCAATCCCGTTCGAGTCTGCTCCTAAATAGGAATGAGGAAGGGAATCCCCAAAGTGGCCCATGTCTGAGCCATATATCCACCAAGTTATCCCAATATGCCTTCTTTGAAATATGTCATGAGGAATCATTTTCCAAGTTTCTTCAGTGGGGGTACCACAAAGGCTGGAATGGGGAAGAGCATGAAGGATTTCGTTTAACTTATGTATGAAGGGAATTATGCTTTCTCTGTGAGCTATGCGATCTGTGTGTCTTCAGATGTGTTTTCAAAGATGTGAGCGGGACTAAGCTATCAAATTCAATTACTTATTAAGCATAGGGTAAGCTTTATATCTACTGAGTCCTGTAGTAGTCTATCTCGGCTGTCTATGAGGTGCATCTGGTGGTTTAGGATGAATGTATATGTTCTCTAAAGGCAGCATGGATGCACTGTATTTGTCGTGTTTCTCCCAGACAAGAGAGCAAGTGGGGCACACATCTGTAGAACATACAGCAGCCCGTGAATTCTGCATCACACATCTATAATTTGGGAAGTTCTTGTTTACTGTACGGCCTTTGCCATTAGTTCTGCCCATGTGAAAAGGGGTATGTGTGTGTTCCAGTGGACAGCGTTTCTACCTATGGAGATTGGGAGCACCAAAGCCTAGTTTTTCTGTATGTATGTCTTTATGTGTGGGGTGTTCTTTGAGAGTCTGAAAAAGAGTGCGTGTGCAGCCGAACATGATTTGTGTGTAGAAATAAATTGTCTAAGAACACGAGTGTGTTCGAAAGTAGTTAACGTGCTCCAATAAGAAAAAAGTTTAAAGCTAAACATTGCTCACTCTGCACCTCAGTGCAGTCCAAATGTGATTTTTATTCAGAATTTGCTGGAGTAGATCAATGTTTGAAGAGTTGAAAACAGGCCAAATAAGGATCTGCTTATATACATTTGCCAGCTGTGAATGTTTTTCCAGAATGTGCCTCTAGTCTGTCTACCAGAGAGATCCATGTGTCCAGTCGTGGGCTTTCATCAACAGTCTAATGCTTTGTTGGAGTTGTGTTTGCCAGTGCTCAATTTGTAAAAAAAAAAAAAAAAATGCCAGGGCCTTCGTCAGGCAGCCACCGCAGCTTGCACTTCACATTGCCGATGTCAGTGCTGCCAATTACAGTACTTACGCAACTACTAACAATCAGACTCCTCCAAGTGTAACAATTGAGAGTGTGCAAGGCCCCCAAAGCTATAAGAATGGCTTGGGTGTCAGGTATTAGTTGTTTTAAATGTATATTGAATTTATAAACAACTGTTTTTCTGCTCGTCTTTAAATTTCACAAACGGCGACACCATTGGAGGGGCCCGCGGAGAGGAAGAGACGCAGTCTAGTCTCTCCGCGGGCATTTTCGGGAAAGGAAGTGGCGCGCAAGGCGCCTCATTGGTAGAGAGGTAGGTGGGGGTGGGTCTTAGGCAGGGTATATAAGGGGGGTGGAGGGTGGGGTCGGCCTCTTCACCGCGCCGACGCTAGTGTAGGAGTTTTTAGTTAGGAAGGCTAGGTAAGGAGTTTTTGGGGCAGGCGAGTTAGGCCGCAGGGCCAGGCTGGGGAGGTTTTTGCTTAAATATACAGGCGCCCCGCCTCGCGGGGCCGTTTGCAATTTACTCCCTGCATTCTCTGCAGAGCACCGGCAGAAGGTGCGGGCGGCCCGTTTTGGTAGGGGGGAGCGGCCCCGTTTCGGAAGAACACCAGCGGCGGGTTTCGGGGAAGGGCGGCCCCACCCCCGCTACTTTAATTACACAGCGCGGAGCCGCGCGCTCGCGGGAGGCGGCCCCCGGGTTTTTTTTGCCGCATTGAAAGACACCGGAGGAGCGAGAAGTGAAACCGGCAGGGCAGCCCTTGCCGGCACCGATGCGCGGGGGCCCCGGGGCCCTTAACGAGAACTAGGCCACATGGAAGGGCCTCTTAAAAAAAAATTAAAAAAGTAATAAAAAAAAAAATAATAATTTTTCTTTTGCCCTCACAGTTTCGGGCGGCAGGTAGAAAATAGCGGTCACCCCCCCCCCCCCCCCCCAAGGGCAAGGGACAGCACAGGGCGCGCAGAGTGGGCAAAAAAAAAAAAAAATCTTAATATATATATAATAAGATAATAAGAAAAATTAATATATACATACCCACAACATGGCCACCGGCCACGACGCGGAGGCCGTACGGGCCGCACTGCGCGTGCTAGGCGAGGCAGGGAGGGCGGATTTGCTTAGACCTGGGGTTTTGGACCAGGCCTGGGTGAGGATGACACGCCCCAGCAGAGCGGCATCTGGGCGGGTGGCGGCCGCAATTGCGGCCTGCGAGTCATAGGACTCTGCAGAAGGAGAGGACGAGGCGATAACCCCCGGGCAGGCCGGGACCACGCAGCAGGTTCTCCACGGGACGCAGAGCCCACTGATGTTTGGCGGGGAAACCCAGGTGTCGCAGGACGCAGCGTCAGCCAGCGCGCAAGTAGGCGCGGACCCAGCAGGTAGCAGGGGACCCAAGACGGGGGAGGCAGGAGACGACAATCGTAACAAGGAGGCAGAGCAACCCATAGCGGGGCCCAGCGGGGATTTTGCCCCGTTAGATTTGTCATACCACAGGGGGGAGGCCCACAGCTCGGGTTTTTTCGGGGCGCCCGTAAAGAAAAGAGGAAAATATGCCGGAAGGCACAGGGGTGGGCCAGGAAGGGCCAAGGCAGCGCCCCGCCAGGCTAAAGGAGGAAAAGTCAAGGCAGCGCAGGGAACAGGGACCGTGGGGGACCTGAGCCCGCATATGCAGGTGGCCTGGGACCAGGCAGAGACATGGGATTTAGAGGACAGAATAAGGGAACAGCGCAAGGCAGTGGCAGAAACGGAGGCCAGGTGGCGCAGCTCTGTGGGGACAGGGACGAGGCACAGGCCCGCAGCGAGACAACACCAAAGCTTAGAGAGGCCAAGGGACAGGCGGGGCCACAACAACCGGGGCAGGGAGGTGGAGCCTGGGTATGGGTGCCAAAGGCAAGGGGAGAGCAGAGACAAGAGGCTCGAGCGGCCGAAGGGGCAGTAGGCGCGGTGAAACCCGGTGACGCAGACGGTCATGGGGTCAGAAGGGCAGCAATGCCAGCGGCAGAGGTTGGCAAGAGACGGAATACGCCAACTGGGCGCAATACGGCCCAAGCGCGTTGGCACGAAGCTCTGGAGGGGTCTGTAGCGGCCTTCTCCACACCAAGGGACCACGGACACCGTTCCGATGGCACGTGTCATGCGGGTGGGGAAGCAAGTACGAGTACATTTGACAATACTAGAGATTTCGGCCAGCGAAAGGGCCAGTGGGAAGGAGATGACGAAATTGAACTAGACTATGAAGAGGAAGGGGATGAATGGGAGGATGGCGAAATACGTGATTGGGAGGTAAATACGGTTAACAAAGGGGGCGGGCGAGGGCGCAAGAGCGGCGCAACCTCTTCGTTGTCTGTTTTGCAGGTAGCAGCTCCGCTGGAAGGCCCCTTGGGCGGCCGGCACATTACGCCGCGAGGCAGAAGCCTAAAAAGAATACCAAGGAGTCTGGCAGACACCACTGGAGGTAAGAACTGGTGGTCAGTGTGGGACGAAGGGAGTGGTATGAGGAAGGAGGCTAACACGAAAAGGTCCATTGGGGTAGGGGACGGGTCAGTTTTAGGAAAGGCAGGTGATAGCGACATTCAGAAGATGGTCGAGAACAAGGACAAAGAAGGCACAGCCATGAGTGGTACGGCTATACCGGGGAAGGAGGATACGGGAGAAAAGACGGCAGAGGACAAAGAAGGGGGAGGCCTCAGAAAGAGACTGCCATACATGGGTTTAGCCATGCCTCTGGGTTCGCATGTGGCGGAAAAAACAAAAAACAAAGGGCCTGATTCTAACTTTGGAGGACGGTGTTAAACCGTCCCAAAAGTGGCGGATATACCACCTACCGTATTACGAGTTCCATAGGATATAATGGACTCGTAATACGGTAGGTGGTATATCCGCCACTTTTGGGACGGTTTAACACCGTCCTCCAAAGTTAGAATCAGGCCCAAAATATGGAAACACGAATATGTGGACGTTTTTAAATTGTTGCATAGGGACATACAGGCAAAGGAAGGGTCCAAAGAGGAGGAATGGGAGCTAGCGCGTAGACCTAGGGTGCCGATAACAATGGATAACTGGACATCGACCTTTTTGATATTTGCCAGTATATACTGCGAGAAATACCCGGACAGGGCTATTGCACTTTTCAAATACATGGATATAATTAGAAAGGCACAGATGCATTTTGGAGGTTTTGCATGGCTCAGTTATGATGAGGAATTCAGGGCCCGGGTGAGTGTAAATCCGGAGAAACCGTGGGGTGACGTGGACTCCGAATTATGGATGCAATGGATGGCATCGGCGCAGACAGCGGCGTCCACTCACACTGCGAGTGGCCTGCCAGTGACTTATAAGCCCTTTCAAACTCGCCCCGCCCAGGGAGGGGCGGGCAATACTACTAAGACAACAGGGACAACGGCAGGGGCTTGTTGGAACTTTAATAAAGGTTTTTGTTCCAGGGCACAATGCAGATTCAAGCACGACTGCTCCAAGTGCGGGGGCCGTCATCCAGTCACCCAATGTTTCTCTTTGTCCAGCCCAACTGAACAGTGGAGGGCTGCTAGAGGGAGAGGGGGGAATGGCACTCCTGCGCCAAAAGGAGCCTACACCAGTTAGGCTGGAATTTCTGTTACCATGGTTGCATAGATACCCAGACAGGGATAAAGCGCGTCTACTCGAATGGGGTTTTAGAGAAGGTTTTAGAATAGGTTACTAAGGCCCTCGGCAACGTAGATGGGCTGACAATTTGCGGTCAGCCAAAGAACACCCGCAGATAGTGCATGACAAGTTGGCAAAAGAGGTAGCCTTAGGCAGAATAGCAGGCCCATTCTTTGGGTGGCCAAGTGACACTCTTATGATATCCCCCTTGGGAGTGGTACCCAAGAAAGCACAAGGAGAATTCCGGCTGATTCATCATTTGTCTTGGCCGGAAGGGACGTCGGTCAATGACTTTATTGCCCAAGAGGACTCTAAAGTAATTTACGCATCAGTTGATGATGCGATAAAGTTAGTTTTGAAATGTGGCATGATGGCGGAATTGGCAAAATGCGACATTCAATCAGCTTTTAGACTGCTCCCTATTCATCCGGCAGATTTTGACCTCTTGGGCATGCAGCTGGATGGCAACATATACGTGGACAGGGTGCTGCCCATGGGCTGCTCGATATCATGTGCCCTTTTCGAGACTTTCAGCACCTTTTTACAATGGGTTTTCGTAAGGGCGAGCGGCCATAGGTGGGTGACGCATTACCTAGACGACTTCTTATTCGTAGGGCCAGCGGCATCCGGGACATGTGGGCGGGCCCTGGCCGCTTTCCAAAATCTGACACAACAGGCAGGTGTGCCTTTGGCCCCAGAAAAAACAGAAGGCCCAGTGCAGATGCTAACCTTTTTGGGCATTGAATTGGATACACAAAATTTGGTCGCCAGGTTGCCAGCGGCAAAAGTGAAGGAAATGCTAGATTGCCTAGAGGAAGTGCGCACTTTGCGTAAGATGGACCTGAGGACGGCCCAGAGGCTGTTAAATTATCTTAACTTTGCATGCAGGGTAGTTAGGGGAGGTAGAACCTTTTGTAGGCGTTTGGGACTTTCCATGTCAGGTGCTGTGCTTCCGCACCACAGGATACGAGTATCATTGTCGTTAAGAGAAGACATTAGAGTGTGGGAGATCTTTCTGAGACATTTCAATGGAGTGCCTATGTCTTTTGGTGAGTCGGACACGGTATGGCAAATACTAATTTTTTCAGACGCAGCAGGAGCGTCAGGTTTCGGTTTGTATTGGGATGGGAGGTGGTGTGTGGAGAAATGGCCGGCATTTTGGATGCAGCAAGGGAGAAGCATTGCGTTTTTGGAGTTTTTTCCTCTTTTAGTTGCACTGGCAGTGTGGGGTCAAGAATTGGCGAACAGGACAGTGATTTTTCAGATAGACAATATGGCAGTGGTAGAATTGGTCAACAGACAGAGAGCAAGGCACCTCAGAGTTTTGCGCTTGTTACGCCAGTTCATGCTGTTATGCCTGTCATAGAATGTTATTTTTAAAGCTGCACATATACCGGGGATTTACAACGAGATTGCAGACTCACTATCTCGTTCACAGTGGCGGCGTTTCCGCGAATTGGCACCTGGAGCAGATCGGAACAAGACTGTGGTCCCGGCAGACATCTGGGAATGGGGGGCATGATGATCACGGGGCTGGTGGTGATGTCATTAGCAGTATCTACGCGGCATAATTACAGAATGGCATGGTTGGAATTTCAATCTTTTGAACGGTTTTGGGGCAATTTTTGGGCACAAAGCCTGCCAATGCTGGAAGCCAGGACTAGACGCTTCGTGCTGTTTTTGATCGGGGAGGGTTTTATCTCCAGCCACCAGTGGGGGGAAATTGGCTGGTGTGTCGTTTTATGGCAAATTGTTTTTTGGCTATGATCCAGCGCGTAATGACTTATTGGGCAAAATGCTGAGGGGATGGAGCAAAGTTAGAGCGAGCGGAGACAAGCCAGCCAGGGAGCCCATTACGTTTGAAATGTTGGTAGAGATGTTACAGGTGTTACCAGTTTGTTGTAGGGATGAGTATGAGGTGAGCTTGTTTAGGTTATGTATGTTGTGGATGTTTTTTGGCGCTTTTAGAGTATCAGAGTTGTTGGGGGTGGGAAAAGAAATCGGGGTAAGGAGAAAAGAGGTATATCTGCAAAGAGACAGGTTGGGGATATGGTTAAGACGGTCAAAAACTGACCAACTGGGAAAAGGCAAATGGATATGGTTGAGGAAAGGGGGTGTGTTTTTAGCTTGCCCGTTTGAGGAATGGGTCAGTTTCAAAGACAGATGGCCAAGGGCAGGTGAAACAGGTGTTTTCATGCATGCGTCAGGAAAGAAACTAACGAGTTACCAACTTTTACAAGTTATGAGAATGACACTTGGAAGGATAGGGTGGCGCGCAGGTGATTATGGAACGCACTCTTTTAGGATTGGCGCGGCAACAGAGGCGGCACACTTGGGATGGGATTGGGCTAAGATCAAGGCCATAGGGAGATGGAAGTCGAGGTGCTGCGAAAGATATGTTAGGCCGTGAAGAATACGGTACAGACAGAAGAAGAAAAATAGGGGAGCGAGGTTTTTTTTTTCTTGTATATCCAGGCAGTTGTTACAATGTTTTTTCTTTATAGGTTGCGTGGCTGGGCCAGAGAAGGGAAAGATGACGACATGGTTGGTCGGCCATTCGTTTGTACATTGGGCGGCGAAATTCGCAGAGAAGCAAGTGTACGGCAGATCATTGGGACTGCCCAGCAGAAACCATGAAGTGCGCTGGTGGGGAAAGAGTGGTATGAGGTGGGGGAGCCTGCTTCCATTTATCACGAGTAACTTGCCGCATTGGGGGTGTCCAGATTTGTTATTGATACATTTGGGGGAGAATGATCTGGTGAAACTATCGGGGCTCACTTTGATTCAAATGATGCAGAGGGATCTGGAACTTTTAAAACACAAACTGTGTGGAACATGCTTGATCTGGACGGAATTTGTGCCAAGAAGGGCTTGGAGAGGGGCTATCAATCACGGAGCCATAGAGCGGGCTCGAAAAAAATTGAACAGAGCTATGAGGGTTTTCTGCTGGGCCCTGGGGATCAAAGTGCTGAGACACGGGGACATAAAAGAACAAGAAAAAGAGTTGTTTTGTGATGATGGGGTACATTTATCACAACTGGGCAATGTGTATTACATTACGGAATTGAGATTGATGTTAGAAAGCGCATGGGGTACAAATTTACAATAAGTTAAAGTCTGTTAAAGGAAATATATTTAAGTTTTGAGTAATGATGTTTAAAACCTGTTCTAATAAATGACCTTTTACACCAACAAGAGTGTCACGCCTGTATGTCCCGATGGAGGGGCCCGCGGAGAGGAAGAGACGCAGTCTAGTCTCTCCGCGGGCATTTTCGGGAAGGGAAGTGGCGCGCAAGGCACCTCACTGGTAGAGAGGTAGGTGGGGGTGGGTCTTAGGCAGGGTATATATAGGAGGGTGGGGTCGGCCTCTTCACCGCGCCGACGCTAGTGCAGGAAGGAGTTTTTAGTTAGGACCACCCACCCACCCAGCTTAGGAAGACAGAAGGAGGAGATCGTAGGTAGGCAGGAAGGGGTAAGTAGGGGCGGTTAATAGTCTTTTAGGACAGGTGAATTCGAAGGGATGGCAGGAGATGGGGGAGGGTGGAGAGCCAGGTGCGGGCTTGTCCACCCTTCCAGGGGGAAAAACAAGGATTTGAAGTATCAGAGCGGGGAGGGGTAGGCTACAGGCAGGGAAGGCATGGGAAGAATAGGGGAGTAGATACGGTAGGGAAATTAAAGGGAGATATTTTAAGGAGGAAATAAAAGAAAAGGAATTGTTGAAGTTAAAGTCTATTAAAGGAAATATATTTAAGTTTTGAGTAATGATGTTTAAAACCTGTTCTAATAAATGACCTTTTACACCAACAAGAGTGTCACACCTGTATGTCCAGAATGGCAGTTGTCACGAGTGTCGGTGTTGGCAATTAAGTGGCGGTGCCTAGTTCTGGAAACCACCATCTCAAGTTGAGCACTAGTGGTTGCTAACAGTTCAATGGTTTGTACAATTGAAGCCCTGGGAAGGAGACAAGTGTTCATGTAGGAGCCGTATGCTTCTAGCTCTGGCCATCATCCAGTCATCTCAGTCTGTAGTACATTGGGATTGTTGCAACAAAACCTTGCCATCCAGATCACCAGAGTGCACAAATGCGAGCTTAGGCACTTGAAATAAACATATCAAGAAATCATGGAGTGCCATCCCCTTCACGTCATCATCGTGCTAATTAATACTTTTGAAAGTGGAAAACATTAAAATAACTGTTCTTATTAAGAACTTCCTAGCATGATTTTGTTGATGTGCGGAGCGGTAAATCACTTCTGGACCGGATGGATGGCTCTTCTAGAGGTGAATGAGATCAGATGGAAAGTGAATGAGAAAGATGGCGTGAATGGCGACCTGAATTAGAAAAATATAGGATGTATTGAAAGTGTGACCGACGGATTTCCTTTGGTGCATACCAGCTTTATTTCCTTATTTAATTTTATTTCCTTATTTAATAGAACTCGGGTTAACTCTAAATACCTTATTTTTTTAAATCAAAAACCACAAACTATAGGTGACTCCTTTGTAATGCAAAGCGAGGGGAAAACTCGAAGCAAGGCATTATGTCATAGAGGAAGTGATGTCTCGTGGTGGAAGTGACATCACGGGGAGGTGGAGCGATGGCAGCATAACCCTTTGGAGAAACTGCATTACATTTTTTTAATGTAAAATCCGTTTTAAAGGAAAACGGTAGCGATCAAATTACATCAGTCTACCCAGTCCAGGCGCTCACATACTTGTAATGAGAAAATGGCGAAAGGGTGTAGGTCGGCCTTTTAAAAATCGCTTCTCGGCTCTTTCATTGTGCATGGCGTCGCCATCCTTGATGGTGCAAAATGGAGATAATAGAGCCCTGATAACCATCGAGCTGTCTGCCATTCCTCTCTCAGACTCCCATTGGCGGCTGCAATGAAAGGCGCTGATTGTGGGGTTATAGCTGCTCGGCGGCCTCTTGGGCTTTCTTTTGTTTGGACGCCAAGGTGCTCTTCAAAAGGCCGCGATGTTCCGAGGCAGGGACAGGAGATGTCTAATCATAGCCCCGTGCTGGCTATTCTGACACCAGACGCCCATTCCGTGGGCCGGACTTGTTAATAGCGCCACTCGATTCTAGGCCTTAACTCTGGCTCACAATCTCTTTTGTCTGCTCGAGTCAAGGTGTCCGCGAGTTTTGTAATGCGCTTTGCTTCATTGCGAGGGTGTTGGGCTGCCGTCAGCAAGCAGGTCAAATTGTGTTATGTTGTTATGTTATGAAGTTTGAGCTGGTCCGCGTTTCCCCGAAGGCTCCTTGGCACTTGGCTGATAAAACAGAAACGCAAGTGGGTGGGAAGATGGTTAGTGACGCCGGGCGCTAGAGTGGGCACTTGGAACAGTTTGTATCCTCAGATTCTTTGCACATTTTCGTAGGAGCAAAGGGCTTTACTTATGTGTTTCAGGTCTATTCGTTTAACAAAAAACATTTTTGTAAAATATCATTAATAAATGCTAATTAATATACTATATTTGCATTTGTTCCCTTACATTCCATTTCTAGGACATACATGCAGTTTACATTTCTAATAGCCTCGTCATTCAAGGTAAGCCCTGGCAACAAATGTACAACCCAGGCCCGGAGTGCATGAAGCGGTGCTTGAGTGGGAACATAGGGCACGATGGATTGTTATGGTCCAAACACCTCTGAGGGCCGAACATGCCAGTGCCGCAGACAAGCCATTGGACTTTCATACCTGTTAACAATAATTAGCAAAATGAAAGACTAGACTGAAATACCGTATTGTGGTTATATAGAGCTTGGTGGCAACCACCTGGGCCATGTGAAAGAATGAATGCACCATCACCAAGTGAACAAATATTTTAGAAAAATATATTTTTAACATCCATGTCAATATGAAGGGGACGATGGTTATGCCTTTCACAAAGCTGTGTGCACGAAGAGGCGGATTAGGGGTGAATGAAACTGCACCTCCTTCGGAGCTAGAAGGAACCTTTCCCAAAGCTGTGTGCATGAAGTATTGGAATAGGGAGTGAATGGAATTTCACCTCCTTGGGAGCCAGAAGGAACCTTTCCCAAAGTTGTGTGCATGAAGTATTGGAATAGTGAGTGAATGGAAAAGAAGCAGAATGGGTAGGCAGGTAAATGAAAGTGCACCTCCTTCAGAGCCAGAAGGAACCTTTCCCAAAGCTTTGTGCATGAAGTATTGGAATAGACAGTGAATGAAACTGCACCCCCTTCGGAGCTAGAAGGAACCTTTCCCAAAGCTGTGTGCATGAAGAAGCGGAATTGGGTGGGGGGGTGGGTTGGGGGGGGGGGGGGATAAATGAAACCACCTCCTTCAGAGCCAGAAGGAACCTTTCCCAAAGTTGTGTGCATGAAGTATTGGAATAGTGAGTGAATGGAAAAGAAGCGGAATGGGTAGGCAGGTAAATGAAAGTGCACCTCCTTCAGAGCCAGAAGGAACCTTTCCCAAAGCTGTGTGCATGAAGTATTGGAATAGGGAGTGAATGGAATTTCACCTCCTTGGGAGCCAGAAGGAACCTTTCCCAAAGTTGTGTGCATGAAGTATTGGAATAGTGAGTGAATGGAAAAGAAGCGGAATGGGTAGGCAGGTAAATGAAAGTGCACCTCCTTCAGAGCCAGAAGGAACCTTTCCCAAAGCTTTGTGCATGAAGTATTGGAATAGAGAGTGAATGAAACTGCACCCCCTTCGGAGCTAGAAGGAACCTTTCCCAAAGCTGTGTGCATGAAGAAGCGGAATGGGGCGGGGGAGAATAAATGAAACCACCTCCTTCAGAGCCAGAAGGAACCTTTCCCTAAACTATGTGCATGAAGAGGCGGAATAGGTAGCGAACTAAACTGCACCTCCTTTGGAGCTAGAAGGAACTTTTCCACAGCTGTGTGCATGAAATAGCAGAATCGGGGGTAAATGAAACTGCACCTCCTTCAGAGTCAGAAGGAACCTTTCCCAAAGCTGTGTGTATGAAGCATTGAAATAGGGAGTGAATGAAACTGCAATTCCTTCAGAGCCAGAAGAAGCCTTTTCCAAAGGTGTGTGCATGAAAAAGCGTAATAGGGAGTGAATGAAACTGCACCTCCTTCAGAGCCAGAAGGAACCTTTCCCAAAGCTGTGTGCAGGAAGAAGCAGAATGGGTGGGGGCGGAATGAAACTGCACCTCCTTCACAGCCAGAAGAAACCTTTCACAAATCTGTGTGCATAAAGTAATGGAATAGGAAGTGAATGCAACTTCAGCTCCTTCAAAGCCAGAAAAAACAACCTTAGGGAAATACTTTTAAACAAAAATCACGATCACACAAACGGGACCGAGTTTCAACGGCAAATAAAGCTGTTTTAGATAAATGAAACCTGCTATGTTCTTAACTATTGATCTCTAGAAGTTTTTTAAATTTGTGATCCTGTCCACTGCTAATTAAAATACACAATTTTTCGCTTGGTCTTTAAAGAAATTATATTTTATTGTAATGCTAAGCTGGCATTTTTTGCTTGCTGTTGTGTTTCGGCATTGCTTTTCATTGGAGCTTGAGTTTAAATGGATACATCTTTCTGCAGATTTCTCACCTACTGAATATCCTCAAGGCACTAGACAGGATCTGGAAACTTTTTCAACAGTAATAACTATCCAGTGTCGCCAGGTAGAACCATTTGGCTTCAACAATAAATGTGCCCACCTGACAAGACAGTAGTTGAGCATGTTAGTGTCAGGCAACCTGTCATTGTTATCTCATGGTTCTTTTTCCGCATCCTATCATGGTGTCTAGGGAGTTAGGACTCGGAAGCCGCCAGCAGGCTCTTACCCCAACACCGGTCATACACCAACCAACAAGACAATCATTTAGTTGGAAGAAGTATTTATTTTATATACTTTCATTAAAATCAAATACATTAATCAAGTTATGCAAATCATCTTAATGCAAATCACTCTATCAAACATTTCACTGCAAATCCAAAATTAATATCTACTGATATATGTAATTTTTACATTTGTAACCATAAATCATTTTGACAGGATCCCTTCCTGTCCTGAACTTCCTTTGGACCACACAGGGACTGACCGTCACCTGTATCCCTAGGGAAGGCGGTACCCCTGCTTCCTCTGTTCCTTGCCCCCATGCTCAGGGTTCCGCCCCCTCTCCAAGCACCAATCAGCCAAGAGGTGTACCGGGGCGGCCCAGGGCATGAGCCCCGTGACCACCCCAGTGATCTGGGCTCCCTACCCCCAATCTGGTGTGTCCATCCGCAGGTTGGTCCAGGACTTCAGGATCCTATCTCTGTTGTTATACCGGGGCCCCACCCTTGGGGACCCCTCTGTTGCTTCAGGTTACTTTAGGCCCTCTTCTCACGCCATGAGGGCAAACAGGGCCCCAAAGGTCCTTCGCCCTCCCCACCAGAAAACAAACTCCTAGCGAAGAACCACATATCAGCCATGAATTGGTCAGTACCGGCGTCAGACAAGGGAACCAAGTCCCTGTGAAACATTTCCGGTCCTTTTAGTTGTCTATGAGGGATGTTCCACAATCGGCCTGGACCAGGGCAGAGTTTTGCCATCTCCGCGTTAAGTCTCCTAACTGACACATTGATTGTCCGCGGTTTTATTCCTGGGCCCCATTTTTTCTGTGGCACCATGTGAGACCAGGCGATGGCTGCGTTTGGGAATTGTTTAGCTAGCTTCGTAATTTCTAGAAATATGGCCTCCCTGAGGGCCTTCCGCCCTAAGTGCACCAGGTCGTTGCCCCCAAGGTGAATGATGATGCGGTCCTGGGACTGGAGCCCCGCACATCCACGAGCCAGATTTACTAGCTGCTGCATCTGTTTAATTCCTTTTCCGCCAACCACGTGAAGGCCATGTCTAAGCTTGCCGCCGGAATCGGTTTACTGAGCTGCTGCAACCGGTGTGCCGCCCGCCGAACGAATGAATGCCCCAACACCCAAACCACACGAGGAGCCATCTACTGTAATAAAGGAAAAATGTGTGAGAAATGATAATGAATTTGAAGACATAACAGATAACCACTGAATAGACCAAATGTGGCCTAATGTAATGTTAGTAACAGTTGGATGCCCATCTTCCAATGTATTTCACCTCTGAGATGGGCAAGCCTGCCCCTGCTGCCAAGGTAACCGCGCCAATCGTAAATGAATGGGGGGAGTAACCCCAAGGTTCCACCCGGCTGCCAGTAGTGTAGTCTTCAACACCTCAGCAAATTGGTAGCGCGATAGGCAGTCCCCATTTGCATGTATGAATAGCGCAATGGATTTCTCTAGATGGCGTTCAGTTAAGTAAGCAGCTAGATTGGCCACAGGACCGATAATTGACCGATGCGCTGCCCGAAGCCAAATCCGCACACCCTTACCTAACTGATCTGTTTTGGACTTACGCAGCTGTATAGTGGTAACGTTTTTATCGATGATCACATCGGGCCACTGGAGACCCCCGCGTGGTCGTTCTTGGAAGCACCTATCATTTCCCCAATGCGGAAGGCCACAGAAAAGGCCACAGAAAAGGCCGCTGTAAATAAGGTAGCCTCAAAAGGTGAAGATGTAACTAAGGTGACTGAACCCAGCAATTTTTCTAATAATTGAAGGGGTATGGGCCGCCTGGTGTCTGACCTGGGACCTTCCGCTCTAGACCAACCCACTAGCGCCTGCTTAATAACAAAGGTATTGGGTTTCGAGTCTTGCCCCCTGAGCTTGGCGAAAAAACGGATGGCTGACAAGTTGGCTTTGGCGCAAGACACTGGTTTACATTGCTCTTTAAATGTTGCGAAAAGGCACAGATTGCTTCAGCTGAAAACCAATCTAATCAAGGATTTCAAGAACAGTCTATAATGCAAGAAGGCCCTTTCGTATGCCCCCCTTGTGCGTGTCGCCAATTATGACACTACTAGGGCTGATAGTGCAAGACACCAATCTTCCACAGTGATGTTGGAAACTCTGTCATCCTCTCTCACGCCTGTGGGTGGAACCTCTGAAAATCCTGCATCAATGATCGAGACAAGGCATCAGCCGCATTGTTATTCACCCCTGGAACATGTTTTGCCCGGAATGGGATGCTGAGTTTCAAACACTGTAACACCAAATGCTTAAGTAGTCTAAGCACCCATCTGCAACTAGCTTTTTGTCTATTGATAGACTCCACGACAGCCATGTTGTCCGACCAAAATACTACAGACTTTTCCTTTAATATGTCGTCCCAGACAGATACCGCGACAATGATGGGAAATAGTTCTAAAAATGCAATATTTTTTGTGAGTCCTAAGTTAACCCATTCGGTTGGCCAATCAGCCCTGCACCGAGCGGAACCCAGAATAGCTCCAAACCCCACGCTGCCTGCAGCGTCTGTGAATAGGCCGAAGGAGGGGCTATCTACCGGGAGATGAGGCCAAATTACCGCCCCATTAAAGTCCTGCAGGAAAGCATCCCAGACCCTCAAATCTTTCTTGACTTCTGCAGACAGTCTGGTGTGGTGGTGCTTCTCGGTCAAAACCGCCATGGACCTAGCTATGGATCTGGAAAAAGGTCGGGCCATGGGGATGATCCTCAGGGCGAAATTCAATTGTCCCACCAGAACTTGCAATTGGTGAAGTGTGACTTTATTATGGGACTGGACAGCTCTGATGGACCCCTTAAAAGCCTGAAGCTTTTCTAGAGGAAGGCGACACTCCCCCGCCACAGTATCAATCTCAATGCCCAGAAAAGTAATGCAAGTGGTGGGGCCTTCCGTTTTATCCGGTGCAATTGGGACCCCGAATTCATTGAACATGGTTGTTAGGGCCTGCAGGGCCCAGAGGCATTTTTTAGACCAAGGGGAGCCCAAAACTAGAAAATCATCCAAGTAATGGATCACATTTACATGACCGGTACACCTGGTGAATATCCACTGTAAAGCAGAACTAAACTGTTCGAAATAACTGCAGGACACACTGCACCCCATGGGCATACACTTATCATAAAATAGTCCCAGTTAAATTGAAATACCAGGAGATGGTAATCTTCAGGGTGGACTGGCAGAAGCCAGAAAGCTGCCTCAATATCTGTTTTTGCTAGCAGCGTACCACGCCCCAGAACCCTCAGCTTCTCCAGAGCCTGGTCGACGGTAGAATAGCGAACTGAACAGAGGACCGGGTCCATAGCCTCATTCACTGAAGCACCCTGAGGAGCTGACAGGTTATGAATCAACCTGAACTGACCTGGATCTTTTTTGGGTACTACCCCTAAGGGGGAACAGACACAACCATTTGAAGGGGGGAAAGGGAAAGGACCTGCCAGTCTCCCTAGCGTGCATTCCTTACCAATTTTTCTAGCAACTACACCAGGGTTCCTCACGGCAGACATAAGATTCCTGCAGTGATCTAAAGGGGGGCGCGGGTGGCGGGAATTCTAAAGCCCTGAGAAAAACCTTTGATCAGCAGTTCCGCTGAAGCTTTAACTGGGTAAACCTTTAACCAAGGGATAAGAGCATCTAAATGTATGGGAGAAGGCAGGGAAGAACTAGACACTGGGCTTACTCCCTTCCTTAACTTTATCCCTTTACTTCTTAAGGCATTTGAGTTCGGGGTGGGAGGGATGCCCACAAAATGAACAGGTGTGCCTGAATTTGCACATCCCTGAGGGGCGGGAACATACCTTTCTGTTGAATGCCCAACATGAGCCTTTTTTATCATTTGTATACTGTGCTCGAAAGGGCTGCTTACTAGGTAACTTGTTATTCACGCACTCTAACCAAACATTTACTTCAGTCTGATCCCACCCGATCGCTGGGTCCTCCACCTTTTCCCACCTGAAATCCCTGTCATATTCTAGTGAAGCATTCCCTCCATACATATGGTGGGCTTTTAGTATTTTGTTCGCATAGCATATCATAGCAATACCAGTTTCAGGCTTCTTCTCTAACTTGACCGACATAAACACATTAAAACTGAACAACCAATTCGTAATGTTCTCTTCAATCTTTGGCTTTTGATCACTAAATGATGAGGCCTTTGAATCCTTGTCCTTTGTTTCTACATCCCTTCTCTTAGCCCTAATCAGGCTGAAAATATCCACAAATTCCCCTTTCCATATTTTTTCCTTAATTTCAGGAGCCACATGTGCAGCTAACTTCCCTGGCCTAGATAGAAATGTGTCCAATCCTGTCCCCTCAGCAGAAGCAAGTGTTTTCATGGCACTAGCGCCTTGTTCGATAACCTTACCCTACTCTTTTTCCACCGAAGGATTCTGAGACAGCGAGCCCGGTGCCTGGCTGACACAGGGGCTTGGGGTCATCACCTGTAAAGAAGGAACATTACGCGCTGTCGCCAATGCCTCGACCTGGCGCTTGAGTTCTTGCACTGAATTCTGCAATGAATCACTAGCCCATGGAGTCGTGGGGGGGGGGGGGGGGGGGCGGTTGGTGCATTAATATTGGCTAACATCTGTGACACCGCCAGCAAGACTTGGGTTGTTGGGTCTTGAGATGCTCCTGGGAGGGCAAGTGCGACCTGCCCCTGCTCTGAGGTTGCGCCCACCACTGGTGCCACCACCTGAGTATAGGGGGATGTTTGGACGGGTAACTCTTTGGTGGGTGCTGCCAATACTTTTAAAGATCACTGTATGTCAGCCAGCATAGATTCCCACCCTTAACGCCGGTCCTGAGTTAGCCGTCACCCCCCATGAGCGAGGCACAGGATTGTCCACAGAGGGTGAAGCAGGTGCAGGAGGCCTGACCGTTCAGGCCGCCGCACCAAGGAGAAGAAGGCCAAGCCTTCTGAGGGGGTGCTTTTGAGCCCTCCACTGGCTCGGGGTGGCCTAAACCAGTCCAGCTCCATCGTCGGACCAACGTTTCTCCCAGGCGCTACTTCCGCCCCCACACCTCCCGAGGCGTGTAGGCGGAAACAGCTAGCCAGCCTGTGCACAACTAGCGCGAGGGTCTGGCCCCCGGCGTCCCTGACCCCTAAGGGGCCGCGCTCCCCCCATGTTGGGGGGGCGCTTTTCCAAACTGAAAGAGCAGCATCTGCAATAGCAACGATCTTATTAATCATGGAACTAAATCACTGTTGAGGAATATGTAAGAAAATTATGTACCTACTAGAAATATCACACAGGAGGTAAGTAACTGTTTCTTCTGATGGATTCACCCTCCCACAAATGCCTCACCTTCTAAATGAATCCCAGAGAAATCCCTTCTGGGAATTGCTATTTAGTTGTGCCGATTAACCAAGGCAGTTATACAACACAGCAAGGAGGCGGCAGCAGGACCCTGTGGGATTCCTGACGGCAGGAGCTGGGGGAGTCGCCGGGTCAGGAGCGCTTATAGCGCATTTTACTTCTCCCGCGGCGTGGGACAACAAGGAAGTGGCAGCAGAACCCAGTGGGACTCCCTGACGGCAGGAGCTGGAGGAGTCGCCGGGTCAGGAGTGCTTATAGCACATTTTACTTCTCCCGCTGCGCGGGACGCGCGCGGGCAAAGCCCGGGCCAAGGGCAGGCCCATCTTGCGCCCGTCATCGACCGTCAGAGGCTGGGCTGGGCCACCCCCCTTTCATCTTGCCATGGATGGTGAGTTTTGTGTTTACTATTTTTTTATAAGTGACTGGAGACCCTTTTGCCCTGAGAGACTGTTTCAAACTGTGATTCCTGTTGCCCCGTTTAGTGAGGTGCCACCGCTTGCATAATGGGGCGGATAAAGGGCCAGCTATCTGGAGCTATGAGTTGTGGTGGTGGCAGGCAGGGTAGCATAAATACCACACTGGACTCCTTTATCGCTAGAGCTGTTGGGGTTGTGACTAAGGAAATTGATCTGGCGGAGAGGAGGCTGTCTTTGGAGATGGAGGATTGGCGTCATGTCTCAGTAGTTAGTGATCCCTCAGTGGGCTTGGAGGAGGAGGTGGTGGTCCATCTTGGGGGAGATCAACGTGTTGTTTTAGAGCGCGACCATGCTGAGAAATTAGGGGATTCCGGCGACCCACGGCCTTTGAGAAGAAGTAAAAGGTTCTTGCTGTCTTCTCCTCTGGCCTGCCCTATGGATAAGTGCAATACTCCGCTGAGGAAGAAAAAGACACTTAAGAAAACGGTCCCGAAAACGAAAGCATCTCTTGTGGTTAATTCCAAGGAGCTGTATGCCGGCCCTGAATCCAGCAAATTAATGGGCTGTGATGCAACCAATTTATTGTTAAAGTTTAAGGAGATGATTGAGGGTATTCTGTCTCTTGTGATGGCAAAACTATCGGTGATAGAAAAAGCAGATCTCGGCTATGTGAATTAAGAAGCCATGGGAGCCAATTTATGGGGGGGATGTGAGACCCTGTGCTGTCTGTCTCAACCAAGCAAGGAGGTGAATTTACAGGAGGAAGATGCTGGGTCCTTGGGGAACATGCCTCAGCAACTGGATAACCTGACAAATTCTGGGGGCCAAGGTGCCTGTGCTCAGTCTGTGTTGGTCTCAACTACCGCCCCACCAATGGGCAGGGGGGCCATGATTGGATCCAGCCACTGCAGGCAACCTGACTATGAATCTGTGGCGGCTGGGGGGGGGGTTTGCCAACAGCTGGATGGGAAGTTTAACCAGAAACCGTTGAATAAAAAGTCTTCGTTGGTCCGTCTGATCTCCCCCGGCATGTGCCCCTTATGTGGTGGTGATAACAAATGTCCCTGCTTTGGCCCCCGGGGTAAATTAATCTATGGCTCAATTTAAAAATAAAACTGCCTATTGGCTGAGCAAAAACTGCAATTTTTCATGTAAGTATTTTGAGGATGTTTTGTTTGTTAGAAGAATTGACAGGGTTGGGCCTAGAAAAAAAGAGGGGAATGAGGATTGTGTTATTATAAATGGTAGATACCCGGGTCTGGCACAACGGCTTCTCTCCCCATATAGTCCTGCTTTTCCAAGGGCAGAAACAATTGGTATGGCCCCCCTGGGTTATTTCTACAGTCATATGCGACTGGGTGCTCATCCCTCTCCTGATTTTGGCAGGATTCCCCCGCTAGGCCAGAATGCCCTGTGGCCAATTTGCAGGAGAACAGATAATAATATAAACTGTGACTTGGTAGGGGTGGATTGACAATGCACCAAGACTTTGACTGCGCTGGTGGGGCTGAGCTCGAAGTGTGGAATATTGCGGGGTATGATGCCAAGTTATCTCATCAGGCTTGGGTTAGGTGTGTGGCTTATGATATTATTATGCTCCAGCAAACCTGGTCTGATGGGCTGGCTGCTTGGGGTGGGTATGACAGATTTGCTATCCCATCTGTTCAGTCCCTTGGAGGTCGTCCAAAAGGAGGCCTGGTTACCTTAATACGTTTTTCTAAGATAGTGGCTGCTTTTCAAATTAATTGTAACCACCAGGGTATATTGCCTGCATGGGTAATTTTTTTCTAACAATTTTAATGTTCTGTTGGTAAATTTTTATAATGCTGTCTGGGATGGGGAGTGTCAAATTGGGATGCTCTTCTCCGTTCTCCAGGTGTTGAAGTGTAGAATGGAGGAGGTGGGGCTGGAATTCTGTGCCATTGTGTCAGGAGATTTCAATGCCAAGTTGGTTCGACTTAGTACAGTGGTAAATCCCTTCAAGTATGACTGTGTGGATTACTCAGCGGATGGTGTTCAGGATTCCAGAGGCAGGGTTCTGATTAAGGAACTTGGGAAGTTGGGCCTTCTGAATTTCCGGGACACTGAAGTAGTAGATTTCCACCAGCTCCCAACGTTTGTGGGTAGAGGGTCTGGCACCACAATTGATTACATTTTTGTGTCTCCACTATTGAAAGATTTGTTAATTGGAGGAGAGGTGCTTGGGGAATGTATAACTGATCATAACCCCCTTACAGTGTGCTTTAAACTCCCAGGGACTCCAAGTAAATCAGGACGGGGTGGACCCGCATCAGTGAAGATAAGAGACCAGGGTAGGCGACTTGGCTGAAACAGGTAGATGCCCAACAAGTTATAGAGAGAGTGGTGGGGGGCAACCTACCCTTGTTTATGGATATACTTTTGAGAGAGACTCCGAGCCCTAAGGAAGTTATGGATGCAATAGCTGAAGTAAACATAGTAGTTAGAGACTGTTTATCTTCAATAGACAGTCGTCCCAACAAGCGCAGAGGTGGGTGGTTTGATAAGGCCTGTTACGGTGCTAGGGCAAATATGAAAACGGCCCTTAAGGAATACCCCAGAGATAGGGCCGTGGTGAAAGCAGCAAGGATTAAGTATAAAAGGGCTTTGAGGGAGAGTAAGGAAAAATTTAAAGAAAAGGCCTGGGAAGAGTTGGAGCGCGCTACAGTCCTGAAGGATCCTGGTCTGTTTTGGAAGGTGGTGAATAGAGGTTCTTTTGCAACAGAGATATCTGAGAGCTTGGGCTGTAATATTGCCCCGGAGGCCTGGGTAAATTATTTCTGTAGAATTTTTGAGGGAATCCCCCTAAGAAATAACTGGTAAAAAGAGTGTGTTGTGGTTCCCAATCTAGCGATCAGGTTTTTGCTCCAGGAGGTTATTGATGCACTCCAGGGTAGTGCTAATAATAAAGCCCCGGGCCCGGATTCCATCCCCATGGATTTGTACAAATCTTGTCCCCAGCTATGGGCACCTGTTCTCTTAAATGTTCTTAATGCGGCAGTTACCGTGGAAATTCCTGCAACCTGGAGAAGGGCTTGTATCATCCCAGTTTTTAAAAAGGGGGATCGGAATGACCCTAAGTCTTATCGCCCCATTTCCCTACTTGACTCTTCTGTTAAGATTTTGGGACGGATCATCTTAAGGCGTATTGAGGTCTGGGTGGCAGAAAAGGAAATTTTGAGCCGGGACCAGTACGGATTTAGGGAAGGTCTTGGCACGCGTGAACAGTGCCTTAATCTTCTGATGATGATTGGGAAATATACGCAAGCCAGGAAGGGCACCCTTTATCTTGCCTTTATGGACCTCAGTTGTGCCTTTGACAAGGTAAATCGGTCTATACTGTGGGAAAGGATAAGTCAGTTAGGGATGGATCCTAATATTGTAGAGTTGCTCCGGTATCTCCACTCAGGATCGGCTGAAAATGTGAGGATGGAGATAAACAGGGAATGTTCAGAGGCTTTTAAGCTCACAAAGGGCGTTCGCCAGGGGTGTGTTTTGGCCCCCACTCTGTTCCTTTTATATACAAATGGATTGTCGGATTTGTTGGTGGAACACTGTCCCTAAGGTGAATGGCACTAATGTCCCTGTGTTGATGTACGCGGATGATGCGGTCCTCATGGCCCGCATTATGAATGGCCTCCGTAAAGTAGTTAGAGCTTATGCCTCTTACATGTCAGGCTTGGGTCTAGAGATTAATTATAAGAAATCACATTTTATGGTATGTGGTAGACCTTTGAGTAGGGTGGGGGAGCTAAAGGTTGAAGATCAAATTATTAGCAGGGTCCATGAATTCCCATATTTAGGGGTGATCTTTGATGATAAAGGTTCATGGAAACCCTGTATTGCCAGAAGGAGTATGCTCTTCCATGCCTCAGTTGGTGCCACTTTTGATTTTGCTGTAAGAGTAGGAAGTAAACCTATTAAGCCTCTGCTTGAAATCTACAGGCGAAAATGTCTCTCTGTCCTGTTGTATGGTGCAGCACTCTGGGGGTATATGGATACCTGAGCCCCCATTGTTGAAGAAAATCGTTCTGTAGAAGGCTATTGGGTGTTGGTCAAAATACCTCTGGTTTTTGCCTGCATCTAGAACTCGATCTTGAGTGTGTGCAAGACACTATTCAGTTGGCTCCCCTCTTGCTATGGATCTCGATTTGGAGCAATGAATATGCCACTTTTAATAGAGACATCTTAAGGGACTGTTTGGCCTGTGATAATGTAAAATATATTCCCTGGCTGACGTATATAAGAAAGGCAGCGCATGATGTGGGGTGGCCTGACTTGTTTGACATTCTTGAGGGTCTGACTAGCCGTGATAAAAATTGGGTAATGGAGAATTTGTTGAGAATCCGGGGGGCTAAAAGAGAGGGGAAGGAACTAAGGAAAACATTGGTCAGGGATTTTGTTATGTTAAAGATGGGGGCGGGTCCTGAGCCCTATCTCTTAGCGATAAATGATTTGAGGGAAAGGACTCTCATCACTCGATTTTGCTTGGGGATCATTAGAATTCATCTTTGTTTCCCATTAGGCCAGTATGGTGAAAAAGCTATCAGACCTTGTCCTTGTGACGGGGTGTCCCTGCAGACCTTGTCCCATTTTACATTATTCTGTGTGTTTTATGCACCTTTTAGAAGTCATTTTTTATTACCCCTGTTGAGGCCAAAGGGTTTTGTGCAATATTGTCCTGCTTTTATGTGGCTGCAAATGGCTTCAGATGCATTGGTGTGGAGGGGGTTGGGATTGTTCTTGAGGGGAGCCATTACTTGGCGCAGTAATTTAGAGTTTTTTAAAGAATCTTTTAGATTGCTATCCTTGGTAATGAGGTTTTATTTGTTTTTAATGTTATGATCATTGTTATATTATTGTGTTATTGCTATTTTGGTTTATTTATTGTTGTCTACGTGCTATAAGGGTTAAATTATTTCATACTGAATAAAGTCTTTCTATCACAACACAGCCAAACAATTACCAGTCATTGACTGAGTAATGCTTGTTTGAAGTAAGCAAGGATAACCATGTGATTGTCTGGCAGATGTCAGCTAGCAGAATGCGTCTTATTAAAGCAGTAGATACCCTTATGTTACCACTATGGGCATGAATACACACTTGGTGGTCTTTCTTGACCAAGGTGTTTCATATCTTGATACAGAGGATATCCCAATGAAAAATGGTGCCGTTGTCAAAGCGTTGTCTTTTGTAGCTCTCAGAAAGTCCACAAAGAGCTGATGATTCATTCTGTCCTGTTCCGAGTGGCCAATGTAATAGGATTCAGCATGCTTGGAGTCCAGTCAAATCAGCTGCTCCTCCTCTTTGTTAGAATGAAGAGAAGGAAAGAAAGATGGAAGAGTGATGTGAAAAGCAGATGCACTTGTAAAAAGAAAGGACACGTATAAAGAACCAATTTATCCACATAGAATACCATGAATGGAGATGGAATCAAAACAGTGTAAGGACAATAAATGGAGTGAGAGAAAACAAGTAAAACCAAACGGTTGAGAAAATGTGCCTCTACTAGGGTCTTACACAAGGCTCTCGGAGGAGTCACATGAAGGTAAATAGAGGAGTCAAACAGCTTATCACCACTGCACGGCCTTTCGGGGCAAGAGACAGTGAGAACCACAGGAGGCTAAGGGAGATCGCAGTCCTGACCCTGTGGAATATACCCTCTAGACCAGTGATGTACCCGAACTACCGGGAGCCCAAATGCCCAGATGATTAGAGGTAGTGTGCCTAGAGTTCCCGAGATCCCTTATTTTCAGCATCTTCCCTGGGTGTGCATGTAAACACAGCAATTTGTGAAAGCCAAACGGAGGGCCAAAGAGAAGAGTGGACTATCCTTACAGTGCCCTCTCTGGTCCCCTATTTCTCTAACAACATACCACGGTTTCTAATACCCCACCGTGTCCTGACTCCTCCAACAGCGTACAAGCCGTTGTGCGTATAACTCTCGATCTTCTGCTCTCTTTCTGTTTCTCCTTCTACCCCCTTCCCTACCAAAAGCCTAAGTTTAAGTATACACTATGCACTACAACCCTACATGATAATACAGCCACTTCGGACACAATACACAAGGACCCCGCCTCACTTGTGTCTTCTCTTTCCCTGCTTTCTTCTTTCCATCCAGTTTGTCCCTATATATCTGTGAAGCATAGTAATAAGAAGAATTTGTTTTCGTGGCGCTTTGCTGCCTTTCTTTGGGTTCTACGCAACATAAACAACTAGTTTTACTATTCCCAATTTCATTGTACCCATATGATGCCACTAGCATAGGATATTATGTGTGAAAAAACGCTGAAATTGCCTATGCTAATCCCAAATGCAGTGGCAGCTAGAGGTGAGGTGTTTTTCTTCACTCCTGCACTTTTCATTTCCTTTCATCATTGTAGCCTTCTCATCGATTGGCCGAGGAGAGTCGACGCCATTATCGCCCTGCTGCACTCGTTGCACTTTTGTGTTTTATATACATATTGCGGTAATGTCTTACAGTCCGCTTTAAACTGAGAATGTATGTTTTTTCCCGAGTTTATTGGGCCAGTTAAAGTACCCTGTTGAAAGATATATACTTTTTCATATATATTTTACAGATAATATGAGCAAACCTTCCAGCGCCGCGGCAGATTCGGGGTTTATCACACAACAAGCCGACGCTGTGCTGAAACAGCAGGGCCGAGCGTACAGCAAGGCAATCTCGGTTTTTACGAGGACAGCAGAAGCGGAGGATGTGCTGGCCAGTTAATGAGTGCTCGGGGAAACGTCTCTTTCCATGGACGACGAGCGAGGCCTTCTGCAGCTCTGGAAGAAGAGCAGAGAGCCAAAAACCATAGAGCACAGGCCCCCGACCCATGGCCACGGAGCAGCCAAATAGCTCAGGGGCTTCTGCAAGAGGGCTTTATAGGAATTAGGAAGCACACATTTGCGAGGGTCGCCAGGGGTCGCTGTTGCGAGTCCTGGCCAGTGGCCTCAGAGGGGGCAAAATCAGTGCCAAGAACACAGAGGCTGCTGTGCAACAGTTAGGCCTCCACTCTCTTTGTTTTCTCTCAATTTTTTGAATTCACTTTTAGTGAATAACGTTTTATTCACAATTAGTGAATTAAAAAAATGAGAGAAAACAAAGAAAGCAGAGCCCTAACCGACGCCCATTTTTCATTATTCTAATAGTAAATAGTGTTTCATTTTTCACTATTACTGTAATTAAAAAATTGAGTACAATTAGCAGGAATATGACTTTCCCTGGCAGGCGAGGTAGGTAAAAAAAAATGTCTTAAATATCTGTTGTTTGCTGGGTTCGGTGTGTGTTTTTACATGAGAGAGAGTGTATATATGTGCATGTTTTTATGTGTAAGCATGTGTTTGTGTCTGTGTGAGTAAAACTGAAGGCCAAAGGGCAAATTATGTCACTTTCGCTACCAGTTTTGTGAATTGACATTAATAGTAGTACAGCCTCACTAATTCCTTGGCCTCTTGGCGCTCGGGAAGCAGACTGTTGCATTCTGTTTTAGGGTTTTTCTGATAAATGCTATCTGGAATGCGGGTATTGGAGAGGGATGGTGGAGAGATACTTGGTGGTTTTTAGGCTGAAGCCTCCCAGGCAGCACAGCTGTCTGGTTTGCTTACGACTTCTTGTGGGCATTCTGACAGCTTCCCTGGGAATGCATTTCACACATTGCTTGTTATTGCCTTTGAGGTTTGTAACTCAGTTGCTTGTTTTCTATTTGCTGGCTTTATTTGCTTTAGGCTGTCCAGCTTGAGTTTGTCCCTCCAAAGAGCATCTCTTGTTTACTGTATCCTTCCGGGTACTCGCTTTCTGTAAAGAGGCCTTTAATCTCATTCTTATCTTGTCACATTTGCTGTGCATTTAAAGATAGAGGTAAAATGTCAGACTGTCTTCTGAGGGAGCTTGGTGTTTACTTTTCTTTCCCTGACATCAATGTGAGAAAATAAATGTGACAATCCTGCTGAATAACCATGTGAGGGGAGAGGGCATACTTTTTTCGAGCACACAGCAAAACTGAACTGTGCTGATGTTTAAGAATATATCAGTTTTTTTTTTTTTTGTAATTCAGAAGTGTGGTGGACACAAATATTTGAACATAATCAAAGAACATCAGTACACTAGGTGAGGACATTTCCACAGGTTATTGGTTGTGTGCAGGAAAACTGTATGTCGGTGCAAATGTAATGGCCATTTCAATTGGAAATGCCTTTTCTGTAATGGTAGTGCACTCCCACACCATGCAAACTCCACACTACGCCACTCTGCTTTACACCACTCCACAACACTCTGATCCACCCTGTTCACTTCCACTCTATGCCACACCACTCAATTCTAGGACACTCCACTTTGACATGCCACTCCACTCTACGCCCCTCCACTTTAAGACACTCTACGATACACAACACCACTTGACTTCACACCACTCCCCTCTTCACCACTAACTCCACAACACAACATGCAACTGTTCTCTATGCCACTCTACTTTACGCCTCTCCACCCCACTACAGTCTACCCAATTCCACTCCAGTCTACCCCAGTCCACTTCACTCTAATCTACCCCACTCCACTACAGTCTACCCCAATCTACTCTACTCCAATCTACCCCACTTTTCTCTGCCCCACTCTACTCCACCCACTCTACCCCACTGCACTCCAGTCTACCCCAATCCAGTCCAATCTTCTCCACTTCACTTAATCTACCACAAAGTACCCCACCCCAGTCTACCTCACTCCACTTCAATCTACTATACTCTACTCTACACCATTCTACCCCACTCCGCTCCTCTCTGAGCCAGTCCAACACAATCCATTCTGCCACATTTCACTCCATTTTACCCCATCTACCCCCCTCTACTCTACCCCAATCTACTGCACTCTACTCAAATCTTTGCCACTCTGCTCCAATATACCCATTCCAATCTAATCCACTCCAATGTATCCCACTCCAGTCTACCCTATTTGACTCCCGTCTACCCTTCTCCACTCCAGTCTATCCCACTCCTCTCCAATTTCCCTTCTCCGCTCCAAATTACTCCACTCCCCTCAAATCTACCCCACGCCACTCTACCCCACTCTACCAAAATCTGCCCCACTCCAATCTACCCTACTCCACTTCAGTGTACCCCACTGCAATCACCCAATCTACCACACTCAATCTACTCCACTCTTCCCCAATCTACCACACTCCACTTCACTCCATTCTACCACATATCACTCAAATCTAACCCACTCCAGCCATATCTAACCCACTCCACCCAAATCCAGCCCACTCCAACAGACTCCAGTCTACCCCAGTCTACTCCACTCTACTCCACTACCCCACTCCACTCTTTCCCAATCTACCACTCTCCACTCTACTCCAGTCTACCCCACCCCGTCTACCCCATCAACCCAACTTCATTTCTCTCCAATCTACCACACCCCACTCAAATCTATCCCACTCCACCCCAATCTAACACTCCACCCCATTCTAACCCACTCCACTCCAGTGTAACCCAGTCCTCCCCACGCCATTCAGTCTACCCCAGTCTACTCCACTACAATCTACACTACTCCACTCCACCCACTCTAAATAATAAGTGCCAGTGCTCAAAAATTTCTCAGTGCTGCTGAAAGTCAGGGTTGATAAATAGCAAGGTTCCCTAGTCTTGATTCCTCCTCAAGCCTCTTTCATCCACCACCAGACATGCCTTAACCCTTTTTTCTTAATCTTAACAGTTTGTTTTTCTTCCTTTTATCATATTTGCCATGGTTTTCTGCCTTTCTCTTCCTCCTTCTTTCCACTTATCGTGTTTTTTTTTTTCCCAGTTTGCTCTGGGTCAGTCGTATGAGTCAAAATATGTGCCAGGCTGCAGAAAAAATTGCTGGTGGGCCCCAGTTGCAACAAGCGGCTCAAAGTAAGCAGTGTGCAGATTCAGTTTGCTTGAGTGTGAAGGGGCTGGAAGAATATGTAAGTCGCTTGGTGAAACAGAGACTGCAACTGGCAAGGAAGAGTGGAGTTCTTGTGGTGTGGGTGTTACAAGGTACTTCATGGGTTGACTGTAACATGCTTAATGTCTTCACAAAGGTGTCACCATTAATGTCTCTTGATGGATAGGATCTGGAAACAAAATTGGCTCCCTTGCAGTTGTGCGTTGTGGAGGCATATGGTGGTCGAGGCTGAATCAGAAGTAGTACAATGAGAGGCATGATCGTCTTTGTGCTGTGTGGGACTGTGTGTGAAGTGAGCGAGGCTCTCTGCAGCAGAAACATTTGGGATGGGGTTGGGGCTGAGAATTCATAGGTCCTTTCAGCATCATCAGGGCCTCAGGAATGTGGTTTAGAGGGGCAAAGGATAGAGATGGAAGAGGATTCAGCTGTCTATTATTGCTCCTATGTTCAGTGCACCAGATGTGAATGCAAGGGTAGAGGTACAAAATAGAGTAACAACAGTAGGAGGTCTACAGTATTCCCAAAGGGCAGAGTAAATATTTGCTGTAGAATTGCTCTTTATCTTTTTCTTGGCAGGGCGCTGGGAAATCATTTTCGTAGTGTTTTCTCTTTTTTTGTTGATGGGTGGGGATGGTGTGTTATAGTGTCTTATACTGTTTTCATGTATATAGTGCATCATTCCTTAATGCATCGTTAACCTAGAAGGGTATTGACATGGAATATGGAATACTCAAAGTAGAGTGCTTGTGAAGAAAAACTGGAAGAGGCAGGATCTGTATGTATAATGGGTAGCTCACCAACATCTTCTCCTGTAAGCGACAAAATGTCTGTACGCCCACCCAGTTCCTGGCAGAACCTGGAATACTGCTCTGTGATAGGCCAAAGAAAGCCACACCACCTTCTGAAACCTAGAGAAACAGTGTTTTTGTAAGGATAACTTGTGTTTTTGTTTTAAAAAAACAGGAGTATGGATTCCTGTAATTCAAAAGGCATTGGTCACGGCAGGCTGTTTTCTAAATTACAGCGAACACTTAGAAAAGACAGGGAATGACATGGGATCAGGATGACGGTGCAGAATAAAACAAGTAATTATAAAGAGCTTTACAGGTGAGGAGGGGGCACTGGGTTGGAGGCGGACGGGTGAATGATGGACAGAACTTTTTGCACAAATATGAAAGAAGAGAGGGAGTAGGCAGGGTTAAAGAAAGAAGGAAAGAAAGAGAGAAACGAGAGGTAGTGAATGTGGAAGGAAATGTTAGGAGGTGAAAGAGAGTGAAAAGGTGATATTAAAAGAAAGAAGGTGTTACTCCAGTAAAGGGTCTAAAGGATTTGTGGATCTAGAAAAAAGACACAACGGGCCATGTTTTGTAGGAGAAAAGCATTTGCCACCTTTGATTCAACAGGTTTGTTCATCTCATTTATTGTGGGAATTTTTTTTAAAACAGGAGCTTTGATAATGTTTCTTCCAAACAGGCGTCCAGTAAACTGCTTTTGGTCAAGGTTGCCTATCTTGTGACGAACTTGAAGCCCGGTTTCTAAACTAATGTGGCGTAGGCACCAAGGGGTCACAGCCAACACCACACGAGGGTCCGGATCGAGTGCAGGGAGAGCACAAAATAACTCTTGAGAAGTGGAGAGGCCCTTTTCCATAGCCGAGGGAGCACAAGGGGAGTATGAAAGTGAGGCAGATCATGTGGAGAGGCGCTCCGAAATACGCCGAGGCGAGGAGGCACTAACCCTCAAGCAACCAGACGCTTTTATACCTCCCAAAGCAGACTACACTGGCTGGAGGTAAGGGACAAACTCGTGGTTATTGCGTTAAGCCTGAAATCGAAAGTCTCAGCAACAACTGAACTGAAACTAAAGAGCGTATATAGGTCTGAGTAGTTGAAAGTTTGTTATGCAGCATGACAACATGACTACTATCTTGAGATGGGAACAAAGGTGCACTGCCTGGCAGTGGGGTTTGAAATGTTTTGTATTTAATTAATATTTGTCTATTTTACTTCTCAACCAGCTGCAGCAAGTGCTTATTGGTTAAAGAACGGATAAATGGATGAGTGCTTGACTGCCCGGGGTTTGATATTACCATACTCTGCACCAGTGCCCCTGACAGAGGCATTTCTTATCATGGTTGAACGTGATTGGAGGTTGCCGCACTGCAGCTGTCAATAATTTAAGAGACGGTGATTACATGCAATGACACTGCCCCGAAAAGAAGCGACGATCAAGAATTTGATACAAATGGCCGAGCAGCCATGCGCTTCTGTTAGGTGTATGCCTAGTCCGCTCCTAATGGGTCTCTCATTGTAGCTTTCAGCAGTAGCGTGTAGCTGTCCTGATGGGATGGCAGATGCTCATCCCACGCCCGCCTGTGACTGCGAGTTTCCGCTCTCTTCCGCAGGCAGGGTTACTCGAATCAACTTGACTCTTGTGACAGGCAGCCAGCTGCAGTGGTTTCCTGAACATCGGTGAAAGTCTGCCGCCGCCCTCAAGTAGAAGGCAACTCCCATGGTCTCTTGACACATCGGTGACTGGAGAACTCCAATAAATCACTATCGGAAGCTCCGATGAGGTAAATGTTTGTGTTTGAGCACCACTGACAAGCAGATACAAGACTTCGACGAGCATTCATTATTCAAAAGCTGCCACTTCCAGAGCCAGGCCCGAGCCTGGGGACCACAGCAAGCGGCTAAGCGAGCAGTGCGAGGCGTGCTCACAGGAAGTGATGCGTGCAGCGGGGCTGGAACAATTGCCAGAGTGGGGATGCTGACCACAGCCATCACCTGACGTAACTACCTTGGTTGTTCTTTCCATGCTGTTGATGTGTATTTGAGATATGTGTGCTTGACTTTGTAAACCTGACACATATTTGTTCATATATGGGTTAGAAAATCCCCTGAATACTGCGTACCTCTTCTTTCACCTGTACCCCAGAAAGAGAAAGGAATAGTAGACACAACTTTACATGTTAAAAGAATCATCAGTACTTTGTTGCGCGAAGCTGCCTGATATCAGACCATTTGTACTTAAACGCCTAGTAATTACTTCAAGAAAAAGAATAAAGGCCTCTTTTTTGTACCTAAACGTCATCACGGACGTCTGCCCCCCTCAGCCCCACTCGCCCTTAGTTCTAGCACCACAAGACCAGGTTCTGCTGACGGCACACGGTGTCAAACAGCGTTTCAACCCCAGGTCACTCGCCAGTGGGCATTATTGTCAAAAGTATGGGGCATCAGTGCAGGTGGGAGTTTGTGTGTGTGTGGTATCTGGATACATTTAATTATGTTTATTAATATTTGTTCTTAAGATTACTTTTTTCCAACTACGTTCATTTTAAGAAACATGCAGAACTGTCAGAGAAGTTACTCAACTTAAGTTTCTTCTTGCACCTCTCACTAGCACTGAAAATGCCACAGAAAAAAAAGAAATGCGCTTATGAAAACGTTTATGAACAAGAACAGTATGATAAAAAAATAGTGATATAAATTTAAAAGAGGCTGTCATAACTCATTTCATTTTACCGCGGGTCGTCCTTATTCTACTGATATTTAACTTCCCCTTCAGAGAAGCATTATCAGTAATATTTTTGATATTTATTTGTGCTATGTTGAATAGCAAAGGTATAATGCCTATCAGCCACTTGAGTAAATTATTAAAAGGATTGCCACTGGAATAAGATTATAGACCCTCCTTTTGGGATCGTTGAGCCCTAGTGATCATTGGCAAAGTGGAACAGGTTGGTAAGGAGGGATGTTGATTGTCATAGGGAAAGTAGATTGCACCATAGGCCAAGTGCTGAGAGGTATTGCTTAGATCCATAAGTTCCACAATTGTGCCATGGGTTACATGATTATGTGCAGCCTGCCAGTTATAGTCAGAGATCATTCTGCAAGTGGGTATAATGCTTTTTCACATTTTTGTAAATGGCTTTGAAGCCTCTATTTCCATTGGGTGTTAATAAGCATGTGTAGCAGGCTGGCTCTCTATGTAGTGTGCAAAGTTGGGCCCACTGGGCAGAGAGTCAGAGCAACCACACATTGTTGTACAGAGGTAAAAACTAGACCACCTAATACTCTAATTTTTATGGCAGCTTGGTTGAGCAGTTAGGGTAATCTTGGTGAAGTGCACATCATTTTTCGTACTCACAGTATCAATAAATGAAGGCACACACTCAAAGGAATAACTTGAGACCAATTTACAAAAATACTTCAGATTTTTATAAAAATTTTAAGACCAGGATCAAAATCAAGTAAATACTTTTTAAGTTATGATTTTTCAAAGTTTAGCAAGAATAGTCTTTTTGTGCGTAATTACAATCCATAGGAATCAATGAGAGAAAAGTTTAAAAATGCTTATAAAATCAGGCATCACATTTACTAAGGTCTCCTTTGTTCTTAGGTCAAGCCATCGAGAAGTCCTGTGGGCCAGCCGGAGGAGTTCGGACAGTTCCATGTTTTGGCGGGAAGGGCTGCTGAAAAGTCCTTGGAGCTGGTGCAGGACCACTGCACCAGCTCCAAGGACTTTTACACAGAGCAATGCACAGGTGGACTTTGAGGTAAGTCCAGTGGGTCCTCATGGAGTGTATAGGTTGCAAGGGGTGGGGGAGCCTTAGAGCACAGCTGGTTCTCTTGTGCAGAGCAGATAGATGAGCCAAGAGCTGTGTGCAAAGGTGCCCTTGGAAGCAGGAGGTAGGTCACTTTGAGGGTCACTTGAAGGTCAGCAGGGCCACTCTGGTGGGTGGGTCTGGTGTCTTCTGAAATCCCTTGACTGGGGCTTCCTCATAGTCCTTTTGGAGTCTGGAGTGGACTTTCTTTTGTGGTGTTCGAAGTGGAGTGACCAGTAACTGGGGCTATTCCACAGTTCAGCCACTGGAGGTCGCAGTGCCACCAAACTTGGCACACTTGCAGGTTTGGTCCTCACGGTCCCTTGGGTGAAATTTGGTCCATCTTGGGGGCTCTGGTTCTTTGGTCAGCAGCTGGTCAGTGAACCGGACTTCACTGGTCTTTTGGGCTTGGTTGCAGGAGAGTGAGGCCTTCACTCTGGAGGGAGATCTTCAGCAATTTTTAGAAGATTTAAGGTCCTCTGGGGATTTTTCGAGTCCGTCAGATGTCCGAGCAACCCCTCAGTGGTGATTGTCGAGCCCTGGGTGCAGAAGGCAGGGTTTGACACCTTTTTCTTGATGCAGCAGACTTCAGTTCTCGAGCCTTGGGTCATCTTTGTTGCTGGTCTTCTTTTGACCTTGGAATCTGAATCTCTGGTCTATAGTGCCCACTAAATATTGTATTTAGTGGGGGTTTAGGGAAGTACCTACTAGTGACCTATAGGTCATCTACCTTGGGGTGGCTGCACCCATTATTTGACCACTTCCTGTGGGCAGAGGCAACTACTGTATCCCTGATAGGCTATTTTCCTGCCATGCAAGATGGAGGAAAATGAAATGGAAGGGTCACCTTGCATGCAGCTCCTTAGGGGTGGCTCAAGCTGTTGGTGGCCACTAAATATTGTATTTAGTGGGGGTTTAGGGAAGTACCTACTAGTGACCTATGGGTCATCTACCTTGGGGTGGCTGCACCCATTATTTGACCACTTCTTGTGGGCAGAGGCAACTACTGTATCCCTGATAGGCTATTTTCCTGCCATGCAAGATGTAGGAAAATGAAATGGAAGGGTCACCTTGCATGCAGCTCCTTAGGGGTGGCTCAAGCTGTTGGTGGCCACTTCTCCTGTCCTTTGTGTGTTTTTCTTCCATTGCACATTCCTGAGGAGCAAGGTTGGGGGACCCAGAGAACAGGAGATTTCACCCCAGGGTTCCAGAATCTTGCCTGGTAGTAGCAAGCTGGTTGTGACTTGCCAGCAACCATTCCAGTGTTCGTTATCTTTGCAGGGGTCACCTCTGAGGTGGCCCCGGGGTACATTTTGCAATAGATCCAATAATTTTACCAGATTTGATTTATCATTCTGAGCTGTTTCATGCCAAACAAATCAGGGTTCACAGTAGCCATCATGTAGCTGTGAAACTCATACTGACCAGTGTCCAGCACGTGCATTTAAATTGGCTGCTCTGTTCACTTACTATGTCACAGGTTTTACAAGGAAACAGTAGGGGCATATTGCTCATGCATCTATGCCCAAACATGCAGTATAGTGCACCTTGCCTTAAGAGTGGAGGGCCTGCCAGAGGGGTGACATACCTATATTGCATGCAGTGCATAGTGGACAGGGTACACAGGATGTGTGCCATGTGGAGTTTGCATTTTAGGATTGCACCAGGACACACAGCCCGCAATGGCAGTGCTGGGTGCATCTAAATGCATGGCCCATGAGGTTGGCACAATCTGTGCTGCTGCCCTCAGGGGCCTACCCTTAGTACCCCATGGTCTGGGTACCTAAGTACCATGTATTTAGGACTTACAGTTGCAGCGAAGTGTGTTACTATTTGTATCAATACCTTTGACATTTTAGGGAAAGAACAGTGGCACTGGTGACCCAGTTAGTAGGATCCCAATGCACTCCAGTCCAAGTTGCATCCAGAAACCAGGCAAAAAGATGGGGAGTACTGCAACAGGGTGCCAGTTTCCCACAGTGTGGGCATCTGGGATGTATTCTGAGACAGAGATGGGTCGGATGGCAAGTGCCTCTTTAGATCAGCCATGCTGTTTGGGATCCTTTTGATTAGCCAAACACGTGCTTGTATATTCTGGTTTAATCATAGGCTCTACTAGGAGCAGCCGAGGAGCTAACATGGCAGGTTTCATGTGGTCTTGATTTTTTCTGGTTAGGTTTCAGGCTAGGAATTTAAATTTGCACCTGCTGTGACTAGTTAGTTCATCCTTTGAGAGGCCAGTTTATTGCAGTTCATATTCTTGCTGGCTGCACTTGATGGTTCATTTGTGTAATGACTGCTTCTTTTTGAGCATGAAGAGTTGGAACGAGGCTGCCTCTAGTCATTTAATTTGTAGTTATGTCAATATAATGTCTTTGTTTTCTGGCTTCAACGTCTGGTCTGTGGCTGTCTTCAGATTTGTATACTATTAGACTTGGTTGGATCCTTCTTCAGAGCTGCCCAGAGACAGGACATCCATTTTGATCATCTGCATTCATTGCAACTTGAAACCATGCCCGTTACCTTTGCCACCTGGGGTATATATATATTGAACAGTAGTGGTGGGATTTTCATGTCCTGCAGTACTCCACTAGGGATCTTGTGCGTGGAGGATTTGATAGATCCAGTTCTTACTTGGTGGATGTGTCTCAAAGGAAGAATTGTAATCACTTTCAGACTGTTTCTTTGATTTCTGTCTATTCTTTATCTTTTGATCAAAACTTGAAAGCCCATCCTCAGAAACATTTCCGAGAAGTCGCAGTGAAGCTCAGGTGCCAGTGTATGTACATTGAGTGGGATGAGCATGTCCCGTGAGTATCTAATCCTAATTGCTTCGATTGCAGTCAGTCTTGGCGAGCCCTCTAACCAGGGGTAGCAAGGCAGTGCCAGTGGTACTAAAGAGCTAAACAGGGGTAGCAGTTGCAACCCCTGAGTACTTAAAGTTGATATCCACAAGAGGCCCTCCCTGGAGTTTACTAGGCTTTTTTATTCCTTTTATCAGTTTGAACTTCAACAGACAATCAAGTGTTCTTGAATTTGTCGGGTCACTTCTTTTTCTAAGAATTGACACTGTCCAATACATATGAGAAAGACTGATGGTTGGCAAAAACCTCAGAATTTACAAAGTGTTTTTAAAGAGCAAGACTTCATGGGGCATGGGGTGGTTCCTTAATAATGAGCACTTTAAATGTGTGTGAAGTTGAGGTGAGCATAGGGATGATTATTGTGTGCAAAATTCTAGGCAACATTGGATTGATAGGTTAGAGCCTTGAGTCATGAATGACAGACTTGTCACCTAAATTTAAAGGCTTTTGATATTAATCATAGATTTGGTGAAGAGATGAGAGGATGCCGGGTGTCTAGGGTTTCAGTGTTGTGTACTAAAGTGTTTTGAAAGGTAGTGCTGAATAAAGAAACTGACACTAAATCCAACTAAAACAAAATTCTTGATTTATAAAGCAAGGGGTCCCACTTAAAGGAGCAAATACGGTAACCGGATGTTACTAGAAAAAGTGTAAACTTTTGATTATTTAGGCATTGGGTTGACGGTAAACTATCATAGGTGCAGGAAAGATTCTAAACGGCATGAACGGCCCAACGTGGGAGCAGTGCACTTAACATTGCGGGGCATTCAACAAAAACAAGTCTTGAGGTACACTAAATGAACATAGTCACACCCACATTACATGGAGGAGATCTAAAGGTGGCGGGGGTACTTAAAATGTCAAAATAAAAGCAAACAGAGAATAATTTTTTCAGGAAGTGTTAGCTACTGACTCCAGTTACTCCATTAAACCCGCAAATGCTGGAACTAGGGCTGACCCCTTTAGAAATTGAGCATGAGCGTCTCCTCCATTAGGGCGGAGGAGCGTCACCCCCCCCCCCCCCAAAGTCAGCAGCAACCACTGCAAACCTTTAACAACCAAACGATAACACACTATGGGGGTCATTAGAACCCTGGCGGTCAAAGACCGCCAGGGCTGTTTTGGCGATTGGACCGCCAACAGGCTGGCGGTGCAATCCAGGGTATTTTGACTGCGGTGGAAGTGCCGGCGGTCGCACCGCCGGGGCCGGCGGTTTCCTGCCACATTTGCCCCAGCGGTGATAATCCGCCTGGGTAGCGCTGCTTGCAGCGCTGCCCAGGGGATTACGAGTCTCCGACCGCCAGCCTTTTCCTGGCGGTTTGAACCGCCAGGAAAAGGCTGGCGGTACAGGGAGTCACGGGGCCCCCGGGGGCCCCATGCAGCTTTTCACTGTCAGCATAGCAGATAGTGAAAAGCGCGACGGGTGCAACTGCACCCGTCGCCTGGCCGCAACACCGCCGGCTCAATTTGGAGCCAGCTCCTGTGTTGCGGCCGAGATCCCCACTGGGCGGGCCTCAGCCAGGTTTCCGCCCGCCGGCCCAGCGGGGATCTCATAATGACCGCGGCGGGAGTGCGGCTGCATTGGCGGCAGCCTGGCGGTCAGATCTTCCGCCCGCCAAGGTCATAATGAGGGCCAATTGTTTATTAACACTTGGTTGTTAAAGGGGCGGACCATGGGGTATTGGCTGGCCGTCTTGGGCTGGCCAAACACACATGCGCAAAGGGCTCTCTCCAGCCCAGCAACACAGTTGCTGGTTTGGAGAGAGCCCAAACAGGCTCCCAGTCTGCCTGGGAAGCACCCTGGCTGGGTACTCTCAGCCAATCCTGATGCTGCTGTGAGCAGTGTCAGGATTGGTGCAGGGCAGACTGGGAGCCTGTGCCTGCCTGCAGTGACGAGAGCAAGAGGAGCAGCGCAGGAGCGGAGCAGGTAAGTTTTATTTTTTACATTTAAAAAAAAAATTAATATTCCCCCCGCCACATACGCCTCCCTCCCTTTTAATGCGAGCCACGACTGAAAATGAGACTCAACTTTTATTCTTTCATCTTTTATTTGGGATTTGGCTTTACACAAACCTGCCTGCAAATGGGGTATCTAAAGTCTTACCTCGACTTTCTGGGCACAACCTTCTTTGCAAGAAATCCACTGGCAAAACATATCGAAAAAACATGAATGTGATGGGCTGTTGTGCCCTCTGGTAGGACTTGAGCAAACCGAATGTGAAATTTGTGCTATCGTTTTCACTTCTAAGTGGTCAACCAAAGAAGCAAACTCTGGTCCATGTACCTGTGACATGGGAGGGCTGGAGACAACCTTACTGCCCCTTCACACAGTAATTATATTCCTATGAAGGCAATCACCCTTCTGCTGTCAGACTGTACGGTGTTAACACTACTAGTGACTGCCTTGTGCTGTCAGACTTACGGACCCCCATATCTAGCGCCTAGTCGCAGTGTGCATCAAATGAGCGTGGCTGCTCATAAAGAGCTAGCTTGAGAGGACATAGGAGTGACCTAATAATAAGAATTAAAACTGTTTATGTTTATAGCTAAGCATTCTTTTATCTTTATTTGTATGCTAACTATCTCAGAGTACGATGTGCCATCCATATGCTGTAGGTGGCAGTGAATAGGCGAGGCTTCAAATCTCTGTGGCATTTAAGCCAGTCTTATTCAATCCTGGGATTAAGGGTACCATAGGGTGTAACCTTGTATGTGGTTGGGGTCTGTGTTTATCTGTCACCCATATACATGTTCTTTAGCTGAGAGTAACCGTCCTTGGCTCTTTAGCCATATTTGGAAAACCCTGGCAGGGTACCCCTGGGCCTTTCCTGCTGTGCCTTATGACGCAAGCTCAGAGCTCTGAAATTAGATATTTCTTAACTAGTAACTACTGCTCTGCTACCAGGACTTGATTCATGTGGTCAAATGATACACACAGTCCATAGATGACTTGTGTGGCATGCTTCCTGGCCCTTCTGAATAGTCACCTTGTTTTCTTGGAGTCTCAACTGTCGGTGGCTTTGCCCTAGTCTAAGAGTAAAGGAAAGACCTGCTGGTCCTGTCGAGTAGGGCTAGTAGGTGGAGTACTCTTTAGTAGGGTCAAGTGATAGAAGATACCTCCGGACATGTCTTTGCGAAAAAAGGAAAAGGAATGATGGTGCAGCCATGACAGTTAGTGGTTAGTCATAGTATGCCACATTTCAGGGATGTTTAATGTATTCCACCCTTGACCACGGTGGCACTTGAGCATTTGTGCAGTTGGGCAGCAGTTACATCTAGTGGACAGACAGAGGATGACATTGATACAGGTTTATCCCAGTTTACCAATGACTTCTTGTAGTCAGTAAGAGTAATACACAAAGCGATAGTCTAGAGGGAGTACATGCAAAAGAGTGCAGCAGTTACACCCAGTGGGATGTCGTAGTATGTTGTTAAGAGATCCTGCTAAGTGCAGGTGGGCAGCAGTGAAACCTAGTAGATTCGGTAAGGCGGTCCATTACACCGATAGTCCCTGGAAAAGAGGTCTGAAGCTTATTTGCCTGGACTAAATGTCTGCCAATGGTGAGAGGTTGAACACATCACATATTAAAATAAATTTTTAATTAGGCCAACCTAATTTATGTGAAAGCACGTTTTGAATATGTGTACACTGAGCGCATTCTAATTTCACTGAGACCAAGGATCCTCTGCATGGGCCTGACGGAGCTCCGGTTCTTTGCTTGAAATGTGAATAGATGTTGCGATGCTCGCGCACAGTGTGTGTTTACACTAGGCTCGAGCATCGCTAGGCAACGGGAGTTCGAAGGGAGGTTGAAGAGGGAGACGGTTAATGTGAAAGACGCGCTTCGGATGTCCTGTTATCGGGGTCGCATTAACGTTACGAATAAAAGCTTGTCAATCACATGATTGTCATAACGTTTCTTCTTAACAAAATTGGCCACAAGCGTATGAGCGACCCCGACGAAGAACTCACACGTCCAGCAAGCACATTTTTTCACAGCTTGAGGCAGGATTTCAAGGAAGTTGTATAACTCTATATTTTCCTGCCGTTTTCAACAGGACTTTGTGTTTGCTGTAGCGGTAGGATTAATACCTTGTTTATCGGTTGTTATTGTGCCAAGCAAACCAGACTGAAAACGTCTACGCGCCGCATCTCGCGCTTTGTAATTGTCTGACGTTGTCAAGCAAATAAGTCTCTCGTGCGCAAGGCCTGCGCACGTTTGATTTTTTTGGGTTATTTCGTCATTTTCAAACAGGGTTTGCAGTTGCTTAGCGACCTAGGCTGGATGAATAAATATTTTCTGCTTTCCAAGAAAATATTTGTTGTAAAGTTTGTTTCATCATAATTTTTGGTCATGGCTTCTGGAAATGCATGGAATCTTAGTGCTCCTGAGCCATTCTTGCCAAAAGATGGAGAAGCTACTTTAAGATGGGAGGAATGGCGAGAATATTTTGTAAATTACATTTCTACATTTGAAGATGAAGAAGAACTTACTCCAGAAAAGAAGAAGAAAATTCTTTTACACTGTTTAGGTGCAAAGGGTCTGAAAATGTACAACAGTATTAACAAAAAAATTAGAGCACCTGACCAAGGAGATGTTTTTAGTCATGCTCTTGAAGATCTTACGGAGTATTTTAGACCTGCCGTGTGCGTAGCTGTTGACCGATTTAAATTTTATTATAGGAAGCAGCAATTTGAGGAATCTGTTGATGATTACGTTGCTGCACTCAATAATTTGGCATTGTCGTGCAAGTTTGGTAATCTTCATGACGAACTCATTAGAGATCAAATTATAATGCACACTGCCAATCCACATATCCAAGAGAAACTTTGGTCTAGAGGGGAAGCACCTTTACGAGAGGTTATTGACATGGTCAAAAGCGCTGAACTCACTGGAAGATGCGCAAAGGCTGTTCTGCCCAGTGAGGAAAAATCATTTTCGAAGTTGGAAGACAATGCTACTATTGCCATGGTCAAGAAAAACAATGAATTATCGTCTGAGAGTCCATTCGTATCAAGGGGAGAAAGAGAATTCATTCCTGAAAGACAAAAGATCTTGTTTCAGATGTGGCAGCAAATTTCATCTGGCAAATGATAGGAAATGTCCGGCTCGGAATCAGAAGTGCTCAAACTGTGTTGTTTTGGGACATTTTGCTAAAGTGTGTTGCAGAAGAAATTTGGTGGGGGTGACGCGAGTGTTAAATGTGTGAGAGAATGGGACAGCGGTTCATCGGAGGAGTCTGATTCTAATTTATGCATTCTTAATGTTGATGATAAGGTACAGAATGTCAAAAACAACATTAGCAGACCCTTATGCCATGTCATGATTGCTGGCATTGATATTTCGGTTGTTGCGGATTCTGGTTCTCCCTACACTATTCTTAATGAGGAAATTTGGCAACAATATTTTTAACCTGTCTTAGGTAATTGCTTTGAAAAAACAGATATTTCTCCAAAAACATTCACGGGTGAACCCATTAGAATTGTGGGTTACAGAAATTTGCTAATTGAATTTAAACGCAAACAAGCGCACTGCAAGGTATATATAGCGGTTTCTGGGCCGTCCGTACTGGGTTGGAAGGACCAAGGAAAGCTGGGTATTATTTTGAACCCCAGTAGTAGTATACCTGTGTCTATTGTACAACATACTGAAGATTTCTCAGGAATTATTGCAAAAAAATTCCCCAATGTCTTTTCTGGCCAAATTGGAAAACTAAAGGGTTTCCAACATAAAATACAAATGAAAGCTAATACCACACCTTGTATTCACAAAGTCAGAAACATACCTGTTTCTGTGAGGGACCAGGTAGAAGAAGAACTTAAAAAACTTCAGTCAGACTGCATTATTGAACCCGTGGAATCTGCAGAATGGGTCGCACCTTTAGTCGTAGTTAAAAAAAAAAAAAGGCAAATTGAGACTATGGTGGTCATTCTGACCCTGGCGGTCTTTGACCGCCAGGGCGGAGGACCGCGGGAGCACCGCCGACAGGCCGGCGGTGCTCCAATGGGGATTCCGACCGCGGCGGTAAAGCCGCGGTCGGACCGGCACCACTGGCGGGGTCCCGCCAGTGTACCGCGGCCCCATTGAATCCTCCGCGGCGGCGCAGCTTGCTGCACCGCCGCGGGGATTCCGACCCCCCCTACCGCCATCCAGATCCCGGCGGTCGGACCGCCGAGATCCGGATGGCGGTAGGGGGGGTCGCGGGGCCCCTGGGGGCCCCTGCAGTGCCCATGCCACTGGCATGGGCATTGCAGGGGCCCCCGTAAGAGGGCCCCTACATGTATTTCACTGTCTGCTGTGCAGACAGTGAAATACGCGACGGGTGCAACTGCACCCGTCGCACAGCTTCCACTCCGCCGGCTCGATTCCGAGCCGGCTTCATCGTGGAAGCCTCTTTCCCGCTGGGCTGGCTGGCGGTCTGAAGGCGACCGCCCGCCAGCCCAGCGGGAAAGTCAGAATTACCGCCGCGGTCTTTCGACCGCGGAACGGTAACCTGACGGCGGGACTTTGGCGGGCGGCCTCCGCCGCCCGCCAAGGTCAGAATGAGGGCCTATGTGTGGATCTCAGAGATCTTAACAAGAGTATTTTAGTTGATCAATTTCCTTTGCCAAAAATAAACGAAATGTTAGCTCACACTAAAGATATTAGATGGTTTTCTAGTATTGATCTTAAAGCTGCTTACCATCAGGTGCCTTTACATGCAGATAGTAGAAGTTTAACAACTTTTGTGACACCTTTTGGTTGTTACAGATTTAAAAGAGTACCTTTTGGGTTGGCTTCTGCAGCAGCTATGTTTCAGAGGTTAATGCACAAGGTATTATCGGACATAAAGGATGTACTGATTTTTCAGGACGACATCTTGATAATGGGGAAGGACAGAAATGAACATGATCGTAATCTAGATAATGTTTTGCATAGACTGAGCACACACGGTTTGACAGCAGAAATTGATAAATGCAGATTTGCATTTAACAAAATTAATTATTTAGGTCATGAAATTTCAGATGCTGGTATTAAACCCAAATTGGAATTAGTTAATGCCGTCAAAAATGCCCCAAGACCTCAATCTAAAGATGATTTGCGAGCTTTCTTAGGATTGGCCGAATTTTACGCCAAATTCGTACACAATTTCTCAGAAAAAACATATGTTCTGCGTCAACTTCTTAAAACTAATGTTAAGTTTGTTTGGAACGAGGCATGTGATGAAGCATGTGAGGTAATAAAGAATGATGTGGCTAATGCCCCACCACTTCATGGTTTTGACCCCATGTTGCAAAATGTTGTCACAACGGATGCCAGTTCTAAAAGGCATAGGTGCAACGTTATCCCAGATCGATGAAAAGGGAGTTGAATGGATCATAGCTTTTGTCTCGCGTTCAATTACACCGACTGAGGAAAGGTATTCTGTGATCGAGCGTGAGACACTTGCATGTGTTTGGGGTTTGGAACATTTCAGACAGTTCATTTGGGGTTTTCATGTTTTGTTAAGATGTGACCACAAACTGCTCACTAAAGTGTTGATAACAAAAGGGTTAATTTCAGCATCACCACGTATAGCTCGTTTGTCTGTTAGACTTTTAGATTTCAATTACAGTGTACAATATGTTCCGGGAGTCAAAAATGTGGTGGCAGATTTTTTAAGCAGAATGCCTTTACCTGTTGTGAGTGATGAGGATACTGATACTGAAAATTTTACAGTAGCCAATGTGTTAGCTGATTGTCCAGGTATTACCAAAGAGGACTGGGAACAAGTTCAAGCTCAAGATGACATCTTTGGTGTAGTTAGCAGATATATCAAGAATGGATGACCTAGTAAACATTTGTTAGATCATAGTATGCGTGTGTTTTGGGAACTGAGACATGAACTCTCTCTGGAAGGTGGTCTAATTTTTAGGAATGGCAGGGTAATTCCCCCCACATCTATAAGAAATAGGATTATTGATATATGTCACGAAGGACATCTTGGCATTGGTAAAACCAAATACAAAATTAAGTGTACTTATTGGTGGCCAGGTTTGGACTCAGACATTGAAAGGAAAGTTAGAGATTGCTATGCATGTAATTCGTCTGACAAGACTCAGGTAACATTAAGACCACCTCTCCATCCTATTCCGTGTCCAGATGGACCTTGGGAAAGGATAGGCATAGATATTGCAGGGCCAATAATGTACGATGATAAACAAAAATATTTATTAGCTTTGGTTGACCATTTTTCAAAATGGCCAGAGGTTGAGATTGTTAATAGGGCTGATGTGGATTCAGTTGTACACTTCCTGGACAAGGTGTTTCTGAAAGAGGGTTTACCTAAGTGTATTGTAAGCGACAATGGACCTCAATTTATGTCTCGCATTTTCAAAGATATTGTACAGGGAAAAGGTATTGTACATAATACTACGGCTTTATATCATCCGGCAGGGAACGGTGCTGTGGAGAGATTCAATCGGGTGATCAAGGGCGTCATCCAAATGGCAAATTACAACAATTTGGATTGGAGATGTGAATTAATGCGGAATTTATGATCATACAGAACGACACCTTGTGTTTCTACAGGGTATTCTCCCTTTGTGTTGATGAGAGGGAGAATTCCCACAGGGAAAGATAATGTGGGTTGGAGTTCTGGGGATAAAAAGGCTGATTGGACACTTAAACAAGTTAAACACAACATTAAAAGTTCCCAAGTGCAAAGTAAAATGTACTATGACGCAAAACACAAATGTAAAGAACAAGTCATAAAAGTTGGTGATGTGGTGAGAGTTAAGAAACCAGGTTTCATAAAAAAAGGTAATAATCGATTTTCAGATCCCCTTAAAGTAGATAGAATTTTTTGTAATTCAGCATTATTAAGTGATGGTAAGGTTTGGCACATGTCATCATTGTCCATGTGTAGGAATGTTAATTCTGGGTTGGTTGGGAAGGAAGGAAAAGTTATCAGCCCAGAACGCAAGGAATGCAAATTTGACTGGTTAGATGATTGGAAGTATACGCCTTCCTATGATCCTGATTATAACTCAAATGTACAGCCTAATGTACCTACTGTTAACAATCATTTTGGTGTGCCTGCAAGGAAAACAAGCAGGTGTGGTCGTTTAGTCAGGACACCAAGCAAATTTCAGGATTATGTCTGTTTTGCGTAATGCTACGAATGTGAATTTATTATTCTTTGAGGGTAAAATTGTTTTTGTTTTTGGAATTGTTTTTTTATTTTCTCCTTATTGTTGTATTTTCTGTTTGTTAGGGGGAAGATGTGTTGAGATGCTCGCGCACAGTGTGTGTTTACACTAGGCTCGAGCATCGCTAGGCAACGGGAGTTCGAAGGGAGGTTGAAGAGGGAGACGGTTAATGTGAAAGACGCGCTTCGGATGTCCTGTTATCGGGGTCGCATTAACGTTACGAATAAAAGCTTGTCAATCACATGATTGTCGTAACGTTTCTTCTTAACAATAGACCTACAGAGAGAACCTAGAATGTACGACTGTCTGCATGAGCCAGTATTAAACTGTTAACAACTAAAGACTGAAAAAATGACTTGGGCTCCCCTGTTCAGTTGGATAAACAGGATATAATCGGATGACAGACTGCCAAGTCTGGATCCACAAATTTTGGGCCTCGCTGATCGCTTACTTTCTCTCTTCTACAGTGCATCTACGTGCAAGTGTTTGTGAGGTGAACACAGGCTATGTACTAGAGACGGCATTACGTAGCACTTGTCTCTGGTGATTTTTTGGAGAAGGGGCGCTGGAGACAGGAATAATGGGTAATCAACAGATATTAGCAGACACGTGGTTTGAATCACACCACACACGAGTGTTGAGACATGGAAGCACTTGAAATTATGTAATCCAGACATTATGTTTTAAAGATATTACCAAGGCCATGACCTGTACGAGATCACCGAAATCTGAGCTGACTTGCAGTATACTTTCCAGTCTACAGTTGGGGTCTATACGATTTATTTTAAGAAGAAGGTTCTCCTCCCATACACTTTCCCCCAAAGAGCTTACTTGTTTTTCCAAATAAGGCGGGAATAGTACGTAAAAGTGTGTGCTATTCTTTATATTCTAGTCCTTGTAGTTTCTTTCTATAATGAAATTCAAACTAGAAGCCCCAGATAACATCTTGCACCTTTCAAATCCTCATCCTCTTTTCTAATTAAGGTCTACCTACAGCCTTAAAGTGAGAGCCTGAGGAAATGGAAAAGTTTCCCCCAACTCCACTCCACCGCACAAAGCCAAGCAGGAGCATGCAAGGCCTGCCTGGTAATAGCCGTGACTCACTTGGGAGTAACCTTTGGTCTATTTCCTTTTTGGGGTGAGTGACATTGAAGCAACTCAACATAAAGTAATACAGGCAGCTGATTGACCATTCTCCCTCCTGTGCTTCATAATTTGGGAGGGCGAATGCCTGCAGCTACCAAAATATGTGACAGGGCTTCCTCCTCTTAAGGGTATGGTCATGGCGAGGGGCACAGAAGAGTCCCCCATTGCAGCGCCAATGCAATGATCGTGAGACGCACTTGCAATAACTGATTATAGGGGAACAGTAATGTAATTCTTTTATTGCAGATGCTTTCTGATATGATGTTGTCACCCATAATGACCTCCATGATGACAGCGAGCTCTGATTAGATGCAATATGTACCATAGTAACTCAGTACAGTTGAAAGAGCCCCTTTGTCAGTTATACAGTGCGACCAAGGTGTGGAGAGTTCTTTTCCAGTTTAATGTTCACTTATTATGTTTTTATTTATGTTTATAAAACAATTATTCATACCCTTTTGCTGCTGGCTGGCCAGCTCTAAGGCTATCCTTCGTGATAGATCTTTCATGATAATGTTTGTGTTAATACAGATGATATTCATTGGAAAGTGCAAGATCTTCTTGAAAAATATGGAATTCCATCCAACACAGTTGTTTGATGAAAAATCGTTTCTAGACCAATGTCCCACACTTCAAATATTGCGAGTGACATTTCCTATCCAAAGGCTACGTTCAAAGACATAAAGTACTCTGGAAGCAACCAACAGAAACAGTTACCTGGGGTCCACAGAGATGTCTGTTAGCATCTCTGTGGGTGCACCAAGGATGTCTGAAGACTGGGATTGCCAAAGGGGGGAACTGCTTAATTAGTCCACCATCCATGCTCCTTCAGAATTGGTCCATCTCTCAATTATACCTTCTGAATTTGAATTTCCAACTAAGTTTATAACTAGTTTTCTTTTCCCATCATATAGTATATACTTGAGTGGTGATCTTAGCTTTGATTAATCTTTGTTGAAATGACATTAAAATATCGCAGCTTGGATAGTATTAACTGTAGTCATTTAGAATAGTCTAGTAGCCAAAGGCACACCAGCAAAATGTTTTAAATTCAGCCCCAGCTAGCATTATCTAAGGCAAGCATAGAGAGCAGTGGCGGCTCCTCCATTTAGGCAGAGAAGTGTTGCCCCTGCCACCCCCGCCAGCAGCTGCAAAACGTTTACCAGAATACAATCATAAACTTTGTTTATGATCTTTTCTGGTAAAGGGGGCAGGCCACAGGGGTAAAGAGCAGCGAGGGGGAGTGCTCAGCACTCCACCTCACTGCACATGTATGTTTGGCCGGCCATCTCGGGCCGGCCAAACACACATGCGCAGTAAGCTCTTTCAAGCCCATCAACACAATTGCCGGGCTTGAGAGAGCCTGCGCAGGCTCCCAGTCTGCCTGGCGCTCCCAGCCAATTCTGACGATTCTCTGAGCAGCGTCAGGATTAGCTGCAGGGCATGCTGGAAGCCTGTGCCTGCAGCAGCGACGAGGGACAGAGGAGCGGCGAGGAAAGGTAAGTGTGTTATCTTTTTAATTAAATTCAATAAATGTTTGTTTATTCCCTCACCCCCCCCCCCCCCCCCCACGTGCCACCTCCCCACCCCGTAGTTGCCCCTCGAGCTGCTACTGATAGAGAGGGAGTTAAACTTTTCCCAAGACCTCAGTAATTTTGAGGGTGACAAGAGTAATTCTTCCCTCTGAAAAACTAAAAACAATTCATTTACAGTACCATTTAAAAGTACATTTTCTACAGAGAAAGGGTTTAATAGAGCGTTTTTCAGAGAAAATCATAATGTTTCTGCTAGGACTTCATCAACTTATAAGCAATCACACATGGCCATTCCTCTCCCACAAATTGATCCTACCCACTAGTGTCTGTCACAGATCTTCTCTCCATATTCACTTTTTGTAGATTATACACTCGGCTATGCAGAGGTTTCTATTCCTCCCCTACCACTACGAAGGCACTACTGTGTGCCCTCATTAGTGGGAGGTATGCAGCAAGAACACATAAGAGATTTCTGACCTCACCCTGCATAACGGTTTCTGCTTTACGGGATGCTGTGGTGTCATGGTTCATTAATTTAAATGTAGAGGCATGAGTTGGGTGCTCTGGGATACCCCAGTTCACTGTTGCTGGTGGCGATTTAAGGCCCCTCCTGTCACTCATATAAGATATCAGTCATGTACCTCATTTCTCTGTGGTATTATTCAACCCGTTCCAAGAAAGGGCTTTCTTTCACTCATATGTCCTTAGAGTTGAAAAACAGATTCTTCTTATCATCCAGGACTGTGCTGTCACGCTGGGTGACTTGAACACCTATGCAGGTAACCCATCCCTTACTTCTGTTCAAATCATCATGGACTCCCTTGACTTTACTCAGTTCGTCAATAAACTCATTCATGGGAAGGACATAGTCTGTACCGGTGGTGCTTCCCAAAATCTGGGCTCCATCTCATAGAGTTACACTGCTCCTCTAAGAAGATCACTATCTAATTAAATTCCAGATTCATACAGAGCTTATTAGCCATTGTAAGTGATCCATGGCCCTGGTCATGCCATCTTACTGAGAAACGTGAACAAATACAACTTGCATTTTTCCCAGGCTATTTCTTAAAATACCTGATGTAGAAAACTGGGGTCTTTGCAGATGCCCCTCCCCCCAACCACACTTTCTGCCTACATGTAGACCCCTGGATGCTGTTTCTTTTTTACTCTACTAGTGCTCTGGGACCTGCTAACCAGGCCCCTGTGTATGTGTTCTTTCCCTAAATTATTTGTCTGCATGGTAATTACCTGATTGGCAAAAGCTTTCCCCCTTGTAAGCCCCTAGTAAATGGTACCCAGGGAAGAAGTGGTAAAGAGGTCCCCAGGGCTACAGCATGGGTTTTGCCACCCTAGGTGACCCATGCAAACTCCTGATGGCAGACATGCCATTGCAGACAGTCAGAGCAGTGCAAACCAAGAGTGGCACAGTGCCATGCGCTGCCTCATATGTATGTCAGACACCTCTAAGGTAGGCCTCTGCAGTCCAGGAGGCAGGGTGCATTGTATTTAAGGTATAGACTTATAAGCACAAGCTTCTATGTCGCTATGCATTCTTTCCATAAAGGTACACTATAAGTGCAGGCCGGTCCATAGAATAGCATGGGGCTTAAGCCCCGGTTGACGAGGACTGCTAGCTCCATTATGATACTGACTAGATATGTCAAGTTTAGTGTCGAACAACTTGCCTTCTCTCCCCCAACATGTTTCTTGTGTCAATGAACAGCTGGCATGCACCCAGGTGTCATACTAGAGGTTGCCCACCTGTTGCCACCCTTCTTTGTGCTCTGGATGACCAGCCTACGCTTTTCCCACACTTGCAGCTGCCAAGACAGGTTTCTGACCTCCTACCAGGTAGCCAGAGGCCATAAACAAAAGGCTGAGGCACGAAGGAGGTCACACCTCTCGTCTCCCCAGCTGGGCTAGTGAATAGAGCCATCAGGGCAATGAGCTTTAAAGGCTTCAGCACTGCAGATAGCCATTAGTGCTGTCCACCAGTGAGTAGACAGCCGTCCCACTGCCCCCAGGCACATTTGCTAGTGGACACGTGGGAAATTAGGTATGTAGGACTGTGCACACCCCCAGTAGCCCGACCACATCTCTAGGGTGAGCAGCCCGGTGTGTGCACTAAATTTTGATTTCTACCATCTTAGGAGTGGCAAAATAGAGGGTTCTGGGTACCTAAAGGTAATGTGTCCCACCGGATGCGGTCAACTCAGGGGCATATTAGCTGTAGGAGCTAGCTGCCTATTGCCCACTAGTCTCCACACCCTAACTCCCCTAAATCCAGGATTTAAGAGACACCCCTGACACCAGAACCTCAGATCTGATTGACCAACTTTGAAGAAGGAACAAGAGAAGCTCTGCATCACTGATAACCGGACTCTGCGCACTGCTCCAAAGCAAAGAGATAAACTTTGTCTCTGAGGCAACTGACTGGGAACTGCTTGGTCGACCTTCTTCCTTGGCTGAAACTCGTCACTTCCGACCAGAGGGACACCTGTGGTAGCCAGAGGCACTTTGTGTCTCCCTCGGACTAGTGACACTAGTCCCATGCAAACTGCAGGTAAAAACAACCACAGGATCCAAAGTTTCACCGGCCATTGGGTCCACTGTGGAATCATTGAAAACCAGGTGGTCCAGTGTCTTCTGGGAGTCGTAGTCCAGCCTGCCTCCAAGTTTCAGGCTGCTACCTCATTTCCCTTGGACCCCAGTAATTTCCCATAGGATTCTTGCACTTTTACTGCTGCCAAGGCTTGTTGACTGTCAGTAACTAACCCCTTCACTCGACACTGCAGGTGCAGGGCACAGCATGCAACCTGCATTCGACATTGCAACCCAGACCCAGCTGAGATGTTTGCATCCCTTTCTCAGCATCATCATGCCAATGGTAAAATCAGCACCAGTGCAAGCCCCGTTCAGCACCACAGACAGCCAGGACAACTCTGCACCCGAGCCCCACGGACTTCGTAGAAGTGAACTGACTGTTGTGGCCTGGACCCAGGGCCCACAGGGTTCCCCACAGCTCGACCTCTAAGTGGTCGTTTGTCATCAGTGGCATCCATGCCATTGACTTCAACGCAAGCCCCATTCAGCACCAAAGAGAGCCAGGACAACTCTGCACCCAGATGGTACGGGCCAGGTAAAACTGTTCTGACTGTCGTGATCTGGTCCCAGGGACTGCATAAGCTTACCCCCCCCCCCAAGGGTTCCAGGCAACTGACCTCTTAAGTGTATTTTTGCAACACATTATATTTTCCTATTGACTTCAATGCAACACTTAAATACCATTTCTGCAGTGATTTTCTGTTGCTTCTAAAATTAAAAGCTCTGGTTCAAAAAAAAATTCTACTGTTCGCTTTAGTATCTAAATTTATATCAAAATAAGCTCTATTTTTATAGACTGGCATTGGATTTATTTTGAGTTGTGTCAATTACTTATTGTCCCTGTTTGTGCTGTGAAATGCTTAGCACATGTCTCTCTAAAGCCTTGCGGCTCTTTGCCACATGACCCGGACTGATGTAAGGATTTACTAGTGTAAATCCAAGGACCATCTCTGAGGTATTGTGATAATATTACATGGTGAGGACAAATCCTCACACCACATAATGCTGCACTTTCCTATACCTGACTTTCACCTGCTGTGTCCAGCTGACATTCTAATTTCCCTGGAATCCAAACTATTCAGGGCCTTGGATACTATGGCCCTCATTCTAACCCCGGAGGTCTCAGACCGCCGGGGCCAGGGTCGGCAGGAGCACCGCCGACAGACCGGCAGTGCCCCGCAGGGCATTCTGACCGCGGCTGTTTGGCCGCGGTCAGAAAGGGTAAACCGGCGGTCTCCCGCCGGTTTACCGCTGCCCTTAGAATCCCCCATGGCGGCGCAGCTTGCTGCGCCGCCATGGGGGATTCTGACACCCCCTACCGCCATCCTGTTCCTGGCGGTTCGCCCGCCAGGAACAGGATGGCGGTAGGGGGTGCCGCGGGGCCCCCGTAAGAGGGCCCCACAAAGTATTTCAGTGTCTGCCTAGCAGACACTGAAATACGCGACGGGTGCAACTGCACCCGTCGCACCTTCCCACTCCGCCGGCTCAATTCTGAGCCGGCATCTTAGTAGGAAGGTTGATTTGCCCTGGGCTGGCGGGCGGCCTTTTGGCGGCCGCCCGCCAGCCCAGGGCAAATCCCAAAATACCCTCAGCGGTCTTTCGACTGCGGAGCGGTATTTTGGTGGGGGAACTTCGGCGGGCGGCCTCCGCCGCCCGCCGAAGTTAGAATCACCCCCTATGTCTGTAGTCTCAATCCACAAACTGTTCCCCTTTTATACATAGTGCACTTATAACCTCCACCTTCTAAAACATTAGGGCAGAGCACTGGAAAGGTGTTAGTAAAAATGGAAATTATTCAACACAGCTTTCCAGGCACATTCTAAAGGCTATAAATCAGCCTGTAAAAGAGTGAAGAAAGATCACGCCATTGAGGATTCTGCACATTCGAATGAAGAATTGTTCTGCAGTGATAAAGAGGTCTTTCCCAACTCTACAGCCAGCATGGCGGCCCCTTTAATAGACAGGTGCGTGAACCTCCTTTATTTTCTGTAAGCAAAACACCACCGTTACCACAAGGGCCGTGGAGTTTGACTCTTGTTCCCCTGCACCTACCTGCACTAAACCCCATTCTGTGAATTTGAATCAGTATCTGAAACTGACATTTTAATGTCCTGATCTCTATCAAGAATCACTTCCTTGGGATAGATGTAGTGCACAAGTCTTCATTCTGGGACTTGCTTCTGTGATACTGATCACTGCCAGATTAGTTATTTCCTCACTTCCCTGTGGAGTTATCCAGGCTGGTATGCATGTTGTCATCACCCCAGTCTTAAAAAAACAACCTTCAGTGGATTCAGATATATTTCCAACAACAGGCCTATCTCTGGTCTACCCTGTATTGCAAAGACACTTGAAATGGACATTAGATGAAAATTGTCCTGCACTAGGAGGCAAATAACCTGACTGACATTCAGTCATGTTTCACACCCTGTTAATGCACAGAGACTTCTAAATATCAGTGAATAGTTTTTGAACTCCTGAGACCAGGGTCATTCTTGTACTTTGATCTATTGAACCTCTTCGGTGCCTAGGACACTTTCTATCTTTGCATGTTAATTGAAAAATTACCTATTTTGGCCTTTGCTGGAGGAACTGTGTTGACAGAGTTTGTGTCAGTCCTGTGAAACTGCTCCCACCGAGTTAAGCTGGCTCCATTCATCTCCAGAATACCTGACACCCAATGGAGCACTCCACTGGGCACCGCCTTGCCACCTCTAGGATTTACTGTTTACATGGCCCCTTATCGCAATCTTAGACTACGGGTGATATCTGTAAATTCCAACTTTATCACCCTTTTTGTTATTCAAACTTAAGTAAATATTCCTTTTTGGACTGAATTGCCTGGACTTTGGTGGTTGCTTTGTTGTTGCGTTTAACTGTAGGACTCATTTTTTTTGTTTACCAGACACCTTCAACAAAGAGGCTTTGCCACTGGTCCACCCTTGTTGCCTCCTAGTAGAGAGGTATTTTAGGCAGACCTGAAGAAGATCATTCATACCGTTTAAAGGAGGACGATTTAAAATCTCACTACTGAAACAGACCCTGTAAAAACCTTAACCCGCTAATATTCTGTGTCATATTTGTCAAATACAAAAGAAGCTTCTAGTTTAAGGGAAGCCGAATTAATGAAATCTGCCTAGAGATCGGACACACAGATAGTTTATTAGTCACTGTATTTGCTATAATTGTGTCACCTCTTCTTATTAGTTCATATATTTTACCAGTCAGAGTCAATAAGCAAAATCCACAGGTATTATTAGACGAGAAGGTTAGTTAAAAAAGTAGTCATTACCAAAATTGTGATTCAGTGAAAAAGTTACTACACCTGCAGACCCTGCGGAGTTAATACTATGATTTTAAAAAAAAGTTGGAAAAACAATAACAGGTCAAACTGAAAACTTATAAAAGCCGAGAAACACTTTGGAATTCACTTGTGATGTTCTGTTCATGTGCACTCACAGCATAAGTTTCGTGTCACGTTTTCCCTAGAATTAAATTTTCAGTCACAACCTGAGGTAGGATTTCATAAGAAATATTGAGACACAAACTCAACTGTGAAGCACTGAAGACCAATACTTTTGTAGCTAATAAAATGAACATCGTGGGTATTTTTAGCCGCAATTCTGGTAATTCAGTGTGTTTTTCTGCCTGCTTTGCACGCACAAGGAAGCTGTGGTGCGCTCTTGAACAGAGGGTTTTACACCATCGTGGTAAAATTGTGCATCAGTGGTAGCCAGCACTGAAGTTTCTGTTCAATCTGGCACCAAATTGCATTATTTAAAGCCCCTCAAAGCCTGGTGAAGTTTACTGCTAGCTTCTGCAAGACCTTTGGCACTTTCATTACCAAGACGTCTGTAGTTTCCAAAAACACAATACATTTTTAAGGTATTTATAGAGCGTGGAACTGGCCCAATGGGCGGAGATGGTCTGCATACAAAAGGCCTGCCTGTTTACATGGTGCTGCTGTGTGTCACGGCTTCATCCTTCAGTAGACAGTGATACAGGGAAGAGACACAGGGGGTTATTCTAACTTTGGAGGAGTGTTAATCCGTCCCAAAAGTGACAGTAAAGTGACGGATATACCACCAGCCGTATTACGAGTTCCATAGGATATAATGGACTCGTAATACGGCTGGTGGTAAATCCGTCACTTTTCCGTCACTTTTGGGACGGATTAACACCTCCTCCAAAGTTAGAATAACCCCTACAGTCCTTCAATGAGCCGGAAACCTTTGCTCGGATTATGTTTCAAGCTTGTGTGGATGCTCTTCACTCTTGCGCTCCGTTTAACAACTCCCCATGGCTTAGCAGGACCCTACAGATGTGTTTGTTATTGCAGTGAGGGAGGGTAGATGTGTCTTGCTAGACCGGGCTTCTCCAACGAGTAGTGAAGTAGCTCTTCTGTTAGCACCCTAGCATACTAAATTAGAATCTTTTGCTTGGTTGAATAATTATATGTTCAACAGAAAGTGTATATTCAAGATGAAAATGCGTGTATTATCAGAACAAATAAGCTGATGTTTGTAGAAAGATTGAATTTCCACAATGTAAATTGAAAACAATTTGAATGAATAATCATAAGGCGTTGGAAATACTTATGACTAATAATATGTAAGTGAAGTGCATTGCAGCTATTTATATTATGTATTACTCATTTACAGGATTTCTACATTGACAAATAATTTTGTTTACTTTCCTGCCTGCAACAATGCCTGGTGAACAGAAATTCCACTGCTTGTATCTTGGATATGTTAACCGCCAATGTAATCTTGTAGGTATTCCACCAGAACATTGTTTACAGAATATCGTGGGTTCCAAAATATTGTGGCAAAAATATTACGGACAATAATATTGGGAAAGTAACTTTATATAATTGAGCATAGGTTTACTATACTTAACTTCTTATCTACATACCTTGGCCATATGTATAACTTCAAGGTCCATCCATGTAGAATTAAGAATAACAAATCTACACTTGCATATTTAAACCTACCGGCTCGATATTTTGGTCATTGATCTTGGCCCCACAATAATTTTGTCCTAGATATTCTGTCATTCAACCAATCTTTTTTGACATGTTCAGTATTAAAACACTAATAATATAAGTAGTTTAGGATGATCTTTCACTGACCTTAAGTAGCTCTTATTACAGAAATGTTGGAGACCCCTGTGCTAGACAGTACAGTGGCTCCAAAACTTCACTCTCCAAGGCCTGTCTCTTTCACCCTGCATAGTCACAGGTGGAAAAAGCTGAGCTGCGCTGGTATGACAGTGATGCATGATCTACTTGCAGTGTTAAGGAATGTATTTGGGGATGTTTACTGAGCTTGTTGAATATGCGTCACATTAGGATATATGCAAAATGTAGGGGCCTGTACAAAGAGAGGGAAATCAGTGCTTGGGACACAGATAGATAGTAAAGTAGTGGGCTTTCAGAGCTTATCTGAAACTCTGTAGTGTGAGATCATGCCTCGTGTTAGGGCAAGATAATTCTTTAGTCTTCTAGTCCAGGGGATATTCTTGGATGGTTTCTTTGATTTCACCCTGGCAAGTGAGAAACAATGTGGTATGCAGTTGCTATAGGAGTTTTGTATCCTGCTAGACAAGAAATCTGAACAAGTTGAGTCCTGACACAATGGTATCCCTAGGGAGGGAGGGAAATGTACAGAATGATAGTGGGCATATGCTTGATGTCTGTTGGTGCTGAGAGGTGGATGTAAAGCATGGTTGGGCAATTGGTTCTTGTAGAAAACTCCCTAGTTAGCTAGAGGTGGTATTAGTGGCAGCTTGATCCCATAATTCTCACTCGAGTTGGGTGTAGTAAAATCACTAGATCTATAGGAGGACAGGTTTCAGACATCCCTGATGGCAGGAAACATGGACAAAATTCAAGGCCCTTGTCTTATTTAAGGGTCTCTTTCCAGGTTTGCCTTGAATCGCTACGGACTGACATTGGATAAAAGCATAATTACAAAGTACCTCACGTTTTCTTCGACTTCAATAATGTTCTGCTTAAGGGCCCGCATCCCACCATCATGTTTTTGTCCTACCTTCCATTTTAGTGAGTTAATTTTCACAGCACCGACAACCAGAAAAAGCTGAGCATGGCCAACAGTTTCATTCATGCCTATCAACATCTCTGCACGATAATATGTACAGTATTATTCCTTTGCAAGTTAATGTTTTGCAGGGCTTTTTATTGCACAACGGCACTGAAGAGGAGACAAATGCTTCACAGCATCAAATAGGGCATATGCAACATCAGCTGAAATGAAAGTCACTATTTTTCTGTTTACTTCCCAAAAAAAGTGTTCTCAAAGTTTTCCACAATTTTTATACATTTCCAAAGAACTTCATCTTTTATTTATTTATTTAGGTGGGTAGTTAGTTAGCTAGTTAGTTAATTGCAATTTCACATACAGAGAGTCACCACATGCTGAGGAAGCTAGGCCATGTGAATTAGGGGATGTTTTGGAATCCATTGTTGTGAGATAGGGATTCTTAAACTATATTGAAAGTCACTGAATTAAATGATTTATAGTTTAAGGGTCTGTTTTTTGTCCCCAGGAAGGAACTGCGAAACAAAAGAAATTTGATTTTAAACCATCGAAAGAAGAGGCAAGCAAAAAGGAAAGGAAAGATTAAGTTGCAACAAAATATAACATAGACCTTAAAATCTTTTCATTTTATGCCTGTGTCCTGACACCAAAGAGTGACAGATGTTTGGCTTGGTATTTCTTGGTCCAATCCAAGCCCTGTCAGTAGGGAAGGCTTTCACATGGACTCGTAGAATACCCACCTTACCTTACAGATAGGAGGCTTAATAAGCTTTTCCCAGTCTCACTGACATTTGGAAGGCTTGTTCAGGAGGGAGCACGGCAGAATAGAGGGAGAGCTGCCAACTGCAGGTGAAGTCTGGCTCCGTGCACCGTGACAGGTCGGAGCGTTAATTAATTTCAGTCCTTACACTGGGAGAAATCCGATGACTTGCTGCTGCCTGAAGTTAAACTGGGAATATTCGGGCCCTGACCTCAAGCTGACTCTGTGTCATCTTTACAGCCGTACCGTGTATGTTTCTGTTCCGGCAAGCATACCCACGTCTGAGTTTCCCTAGAAGTAAAGGGGCGAATGTTGAGCCCCAGTTTTTTATTAGGTCTCTCCTACAAAACAGCCCAAGGTGTCTGTTTGCTAAAATACCTATTTTATTGTCAGCATACAGTGGGCTTAAACCCGCCTCACTGCTTACCATTGACTGCCTTAATTGTCACTCTTTCTTGCTTTCTATTTGTTAGCTTGTTTGGGCTTTACTTCCTCTTCTTGAATTTGTCCTTCACCTGAAGCACGGCCTTATTACTGCTGCTTACTTTTAAAGCACTACTTTAGGATAAGCACTCTATTAGAGTGTCATGCGATTTTGACCTGTCTCCATCATGGGCTTCTCTCCCCCTCCTTGCACTCTGTTTTGCTCTGTCCCACGTATTTACTTCCTCCATAAACCCCCTCAGTGCTGTGCTCAGCTGCCTGGGTATCTCCTCCTTGCTTTCCCACTCACATGCTTTTATCCCCAGATCCACATTGTGCTCTCTCTCCCCTGTGCTTCTCTTCTCCCCCACATCGCTCCACATTGCTGTCTTTCGCCATATTGTGTACGTTTTCCCCACCCTCCATGTTACTTCCCCTTGCCTGCATCCCCTATGTTACTTCTACCTATGTGTTGTTTCTGCCCCTCATATGTGCTCCCCGTGTAGCTCTGCCCTACCCACTTAGGAGAAAAAAGACGCTTTCACACTCCCTTTGTTAAATTTACTGATCCAAATCGATCTGTAAATAAAAAGAAAAAAAAGTTCCTGTGTTATTTTGTAGGGAGGTGTGTGCATGCCACGCACACTTATAAAATGATGCAGCCGCCTTCCCTATTAACTCAATCTTGGGTTTAATATCTTCTTTGGACATTAAGGGCCTGATTACGACTTCGGCAGAGGGGATTTACTCTGTCCCAAATGTGACAGATATCCCGACCGCCGAATTACGAGTCCATTATATCATATGGAACTTGTAATACGGCGGGCAGGATATCCATCACATTTGGGACGGAGTAATCCCCTCCACTGAAGTCGTAATCAGGCCCCATGTGTGAAAATAAGTGGCAACTTCTACTGTCAGCTGTCATTTGCTTCTGTTTACAAGATCACTTTTGTTCTAAGTCTTTAATCCTTGTTTTTAGCACTCCTCGTGCTCCTTCGACATAAACTACAAAGCTGTACTTAAAATACCTCACACTGTATCCTGCAGTTTGAGGAGCAGTGCACACGCTTATGGCCATTCTTTGCACTAGATGAGCACTTGTTGTATTGAAAGCCTTTCACCTGGGTGCTTTCTTATGCTCACTCTCAACACTACCAGTCAAGACCCTGCACAACCCCATGCACCCTCCTGGCTCTGCACGAGGGCCACGTACTGTTTAGGTTTGTGTCCACTACAGTGTCCCCTTCCGCCCAGTAATACACCAGTAGTTGAAATGGACAACGAGCCAGGAGGTTTCCCCTGAATGCGCACCCTAACGTTCATACTCATCGCTTTATCGGTAATGAATCGTAGAGATTATTCACAATTTATTCACTTTGAATCCTAATGGCCGATTTGTCACTGCTTGAACAGTAACGGATTGCTAACCTGGTGTATCTATGTTATGAATACATTTGGCATATTTGTGGGTAAACGTAAGAACTGTATAGAAGGACTGTATTCTTGTGAAATCTACTACAATATAACAGTACTAATTGCTGTTCAGTTTCTATGGCTGTTATACAAGTTAATCATTCAGGAACAATCACACAGCGTTTATAGTTTATTTTTGAGTTTTCTTGAGCGATCTTAGTAGTGCCAGGACCAGACATAATCCTGGATAATAACTAGGGGATTTACAAAGCAAATGTTCACAATGAGTATGCAATTGTTCTCTTTGTGACTTTGACAGACGGTTTGAGATGGCGGTCAGTGAATCTGTGCAGATAGGGTTCCCCAGTGTTGGTGCATGGAGCTCCCCTACAGGACAGAGAAATGCACTGTAGTAAATCTCGCACAAAGGTGTGAAGTGAGCATTTTGAGGTGTGGTTTTGCATTGCATGTTTGTGAAAATGTACTCCTTTAGGCAGTTAACAAACTCGGATCTGACCCCACCCCACCCTGAAGATAAAGTTCTCCAGTATTGGGGTATCTTTCATAGATTCACATGCTTGAATCATTCCCCGTCGTCGAAGTGGGAGTCCCACGGTACATAGAAAGCAATAAATAGAGAACATTTTTTTTTTTTTTTTTTTTAATTGAAGTCAATAGGAAAAAACACATTCAATTGTACAACTATCGGCCTCTTTGGAAAGAGCCCAAACTTCAGCCAATCAGGCGTGACCACCCCTTTAGAATCCTCAGCACAGAGGCTCAGTCTCTCAGATTTTCTACCGCACGTCGTGTGTAAGGGAGTCTCCCTGAGCTCTGCTCAGTTTTTCTATCCCTTCAAGAGAAAATCTTCAATTTTTCACTTTTGTTCTTACTGTAGTATTATTCCATCATGTCTACAGCTAGAAAAGCTTTATTTAGACCTTGTGGGACCTGTGGAAAGTTAAGACTTCACTGTGAGGACCCTCACAAGGAATGTATCTACTGTCTACATCCAGAGCATAAGGTCAAGGACTGTAAGATCGGCAGGACCTTTCCCAACAAGACTCTGAGAGACAGAGAAGCCAGGCTCCTACTTTGGCTTCTGAAAAGAAAGGCCAGAGAAGCTCTTTCTGAGGAGGAAGACAGCGACACTTCAGTGACCTCAAAGAAAAGGAAGAGGTCTGTGGAGAGCTTCTACCCCAAGAGCAGTAAGTCAGCTAAGAAGCTGCATGCATTTAAGGACAGGCCGGAGGAGCAAGCTTCAACATCCAAGGTAATGTGTGGTAAGGTTCGCTCAGAGCCATCCACACCTGCTTCTTCATCAAAGAAGCTCAAAAGACCTTCAAGTTCACTACCACCGTCGGCGTCCAGAAAATCCACACCGTCGACGACACCGTCGACGAGCGCATCGTCGACGGCAGGCCTTCCTTCATCGACGACAACAGCGACAGCCACGTTTACGGCTCCATCGTCGCCAATGATCGTAACCTCGTCTCCACTGTCATCTACGACGATAACGTCAGTGAGCTTGAAGTATGGTCCATCGTCGGCTCACACCCTGAAGATTACAAAGAAGCCGTCGACGGGTAAGAAGATGAAATCTTTACCGTCGACGCACTCATCGACGAGTAAATTCAGAACATCTCCGTCGGTCTCACCGACGAAAATAGCGACGACGCACCCGTCGACGACAATCCCGTCGGTGACAGCCCCATCGACGGAAACCTTGTCGACGCTCACGGCACCGATAACGGCTCCACTGACGACGGCTCCGTTGACGCCTACACCGTCGACAAGAACACCATCGACGAGCGCTCCGTCGACGGCGGCTCCGTCGACGGCTCAATATCCTGATCTGATACCTAAACATTTTGGAGCATCTCCTTACCTGCCACAGAGAATTCTACCTATAAAGAGCAAGTCTTCTCTCTTACTTCCATCGCATACATCACCCAGTAAGGTCACACCAGTACCTCCGCAGCATCTCTTTGCTGACGAGGAGGATGACGATGATGTTTATTCTGATGATGGTTTCTTTCCGGTGGCACGTAGTCCATCTGAACTACACATTAAGTGTCAGGAGGAAGATGAAGAAGAAGATGTCCAGCCTATTCGGACCAGCAAGATCAGAGTCACCTACAACTTCAAGGGCAACAGGAACAGACAGTTCAGATGCCTGTCTCGTTGATAGCCAATCTTCAACAGATGATGCAGGATTATTATTCAAGATTTCCTCCACCTGGCTCGTCTACCCCGGTGCAACCTCCGCAGACACCAGTGTCCACCCCTGCTAGACCATCTGAATTTCCTGATCCTACCACAGCACCTTCATCTGGACAAGATATTGCTCCACCTTCATCTGAGGACGAGCAGGAAGAAGGTGAAATTCAGGACACGGATTCACTCATTCCAGAATGGGATGAGTATCAGATTCAAACTCCATCTCCATCTACGCCACCACCAGTGGACTCTCCACCGCAGGATATTGGTGGCTTCCATAGTGTGATGGAAACAGCTGCGAAAAGATTCCAGCTGCCAATAACATCAAAGCAGTCAGACTGTTTTATTTATGACTTCAAAGAAGATACTAGGAAGTCTGTAAGGGCCATACCCATTGTTGACTTCATTTGGGAGGAAGGCCTTAAGGTCATGCAGACTCCATCCTCCATTCCCGCAGTCTTACCGAGACTGGAAAAGAAATATAAAGCACCGAACAATTCTCCAGCATGTCTGGTTAGTCACCCTAAACCGGACTCGGTCATATCGCAGGCAGCTCAGAGGAGGTCCAGGAATCCATTGGCATCTCTGACTGCCCCCCCCCCCAGACAAAGAAGGACATCGATTGGATTCAATAGGGAAGAAGTTCTCAACGATGGCAGCCACTACAGTTAGCGCAGCAAATTCCCAGGCAATCCTAGGGAGATGTGACCGCCAGATGTGGTCTGATATGTCGCAGTTTATAGACATGTTACCTGAGGATAGTAGAGTAGAAGCGCGCAAGATTCTACTGGAAGGTGAAAAGATTTCGGCTGAAATCATAGACTGCGCCATAGACGTCTCGTCTACAGGTTTTCGCCAGTTGGCCGGAGCGGCCGTACTCAGGCGCCAGGCGTGTCTGAAAGCTACTTCTTTTAGGCCGGAAGTACAATTAAAGATCCTGGACATGCCGTATGATGGTGAGCTCTTGTTTGGCAAGCATGTGGATGATGCGTTACAATCCATTAAAGCAGACACTGAGACAGCCAGATCTCTGGCAACACTACAATACAAGAGACAGCCCTTTCGGGGAGCGAGAGGGAGAGGAACCTTTTTGTATAGAGGAGGTGCTCAACAATATTGCCAATACTCCTCTTACCAAGGACAGTTTCGCTCCGCCTTTGGCCAGCAACAACCACATTCCTTTCGACAACAGTCATCCACTCATTTCAGGCAACAAGCGAGAGGAAAGTCGGCTTACAAGACCAAGGAGACAACAAGAAAGCACTGACCTTCATCGGATGCCTGCACCCAGCCCCTATATCAACACTCTAATAGGGGGCAGAATTTCAAGTTTCGACACCAGTGGTACAAAAAACTTCAGACAAATGGGTACTCGATATTGTCAACCGAGGACATACACTAGAATTCAACCAACCTCCCCCTCATGTACCACCAAGAGGTCCCCCAACAGCCCATCTCAACTAGCTTATGGAACAGATTGCTATCTTAATGAAGAAGGGAGCAATAGAGATCATACCAAGGAGCCAGAGGGGAATACATTTTTACTCCTGCTTCTTCCTTATTCGGAAAAAGACAGGGGACTGGAGACCTATTTTAGATCTTTGTTCTCTCAACAAATACCTCAAGAAGCAGTCTTTTCGCATGATCTCCCTTCAAGACGTCCTGCACCTACTCAACCGAGGGGACTTTATGACATCTTTAGATCTCCAGGACGCATATTTCCACATTCCCATTCACCCCAGTCATCGGAAATTCTTACGATTCAGGGTTGCAGGCACTCACTACCAGTTGAGAGTGTTGCCGTTTGGCCTCAGGTCGGCTCAAGAGTATTCATCAAAGTTTTGGCACCGGTAGCAGCCCACCTCAGGCAACTAGGGATACAGGTGTTCCCGTATTTAGACGACTGGCTAATAAAGGCACGAACAACATCAAAGGCTGCCAGGGACACGGAAACATGTCTATCTCTTTTCGGAAGTCTGGGCTTGACAGTCAATTACCCCAAGTCTCACCTAGATCCTACCCAGAACATCACCTTTCTAGGGGCCATCTTGGACACAGTCCAGGCAAAGGCCTTTGCTTCACACGACAGACGAAAGAAACTTCGAGACTTAGCAGCACGTCTCAGCAAAAGAAAGTCCGCTTCTGTGCGGACTTACAAGTCTTTTCTGGGGATGCTTTCGTCTTGCATTCCATTGATAGAAAACTGTCGTCTGCACATGAGGACACTTCAACAGCAGTTAGACAATCAATGGAAACAAATAGAAGGTTCTTTCAACGATGTAATTTGAATAACCCCATCAGCAAGACAAGCTCTCAAATGGTGGAAGGATACTCCCCTCGTCTCAGAAGGTCTGTCATTTCTGAAGCACAAGACGATGCACATTATTACGACAGAGGCATCCCTAGAGGGATGGGGTGCTCATTTTCAGGATCTTTCAGTGAGAGGGAAATGGTCCACTCAGGAGTCGACTCTTCACATAAACGTATTGGAGTTAAGGGCGGTTGCCTTGGCACTCAAATCCTTCCTCAAAAACATCAGGGATTCTTCAGTCTTGATAAGAACAGACAATACCACAGTCATGCATTACATCAACAAACAGGGGGGCACAAGATCTCAAGCATTATCGCTAGAGACGCAGAAGCTGTGGTATTGGGTAATTCAACATCGAATATCCATCAGAGCAGAACATCTCCCGGGGATCACCAACACCTGGGCAGATGCCTTAAGCAGGACTCGAACCAGCTGCCACGAGTGGGAACTCAATCAGTCAGTTCTCAACCGTCTCTTTTGTCGTTGGAGCAAACCCAATCTGGATCTGTTCGTGACCAGAGACAACAAGAAATGCCAACACTTCGCAATCTGGCGACCGCAGAAGGGATCAAAGGGGAATGCGTTTTTGATCAGATGGTCCGGGATTTATGCATACGCTTTTCCCCCGCTTCCACTCATCCCGAGACTTCTGCAGAAGATGAAGAGGGAACCATGCAGACTTCTATTAATTGCTCCCAGATGGCCACGCCTTCACAGAACTTCTATTACGCTCGGAGCAGCCTCAGGTTCGACTGAAGACACTACCGGACTTGTTAACAACGAATCAGGGTCAGGTACGTCATCCCAACCCGACGTCTCTTCGTTTATCAGCCTGGCTCCTGAATTCTATGAATTCGACGGCCTAGATATCCCTCCAGATTGCAGGGAGGTACTTGCCTGTGCCAGGGCTCAGTCTACAAACCGGACATATAAGTTCAAGTGGAAGAGGTTTTGCTTATGGTGCTCAACTTCCAACGTTCATCCTCTAATGTCCTCTCCTGAACAGATTCTGCCATATCTATTGCATTTAGCTAAATCCGGCCTTTCGCATTCGTCTATTAGAGTGCACCTGCTGCCATATCCCGTTTCCGACGAACGTCTCAGTCACCTTCTTTATGGTCGTCCAGAAAAATAAAACAATTTCTTAAGGGTTTGTTCAGGCTGTTTCCGCCGATTCACCGTCCTTCACCTCAGTGGCATTTGAATATTTTGCTCTCCTAGTTAATGAAACATCCGTTTGAGCCCATTCATAAGGTGGACCTCAAATTCATTTCTTTTAAAACAGCCCTCCTTCTGGCCTTGACGTCAGCGAAGAGGGTTAGCGATATCCAAGCCTTCACAATCTCTCCACCTTTCCTCCAATTCAAACCAGAGGTGGTCATTTTAAGAACTAATCCAAAATTTATACCTAAGGTTCCATCGTCTTTTCATCTAAATGAGCCGGTGGTTCTGAGAAAATTTTTTCCAAATCCACAAACTGCAGCGGAGCGCGCATTACATTCTCTGGACATTAAACACTGTTTAAAATTTTATATACAAAGGACAAGCAACTTCCGTAAATCTGAACAACTGTTTATCAGTTATGGAAGGATCAATAAAGGCAAAGCCGTTACTAAGCAGACCATAGCGCGCTGGATCTCTTCTGCCATACAGTTATGCCACCAGTTGGCAGGGAAGCCGTTATCATCCAGCGTCAGAGAGCACTCCACCAGAGCGGTATCCACTTCGGCAGCTCTATTCGCAGGAGTCCCTCTGAGCCAGATCTGCAGAGCAGCAACATGGACACGTGCTCACACCTTTACCCAGCACTACTGCCTGGAAGCTACGGACAGAATGGATGCCGCGGTAGGACAAGCAGTGTTACGTAATTTATTTGCATAAGGTGAGCCAATAACCTCTTACCCTCCATCCTCTACGTATTGTCAGAATGATATTTTCATGTTTATATATCTATGTGTAGATGTATATATATTTATATATGTAATATTTTAAACGGTTGATTGACAAATGTTAATTACCTATATGAGTCCATATAGCATGAATTATGCACAAGCATGCTTTTGGTGTTTCAGAACTCAAACATTTTTTCCTACTGCTGGCTATTCTGATTCAAGCATGTGAATCTATGAAAGATACCCCAATACTGGAGAAGAAAATAAGTTACTTACCTGTAACTGTGGTTCTCCAGTATTGGTATCTTTCATAGATTCACATGCGACCCACCCTCCTCCCCAGAGAGGCTCACCTTTTTTTGGCTTTCCTGTAATCACTAGTGCAGAGAAATCTGAGAGACTGAGCCTCTGTGCTGAGGATTCTAAAGGGGTGGTCACGCCTGATTGGCTGAAGTTTGGGCTCTTTCCAAAGAGGCTGATAGTTGTACAATTGAATGTGTTTTTTCCTATTGACCTCAATGAAAAAAAATAAAATAATAATAATTCTCTATTTATTGCTTTCTATGTACCGTGGGACTCCCACTTCGACGACGGGGAATGATTCAAGCATGTGAATCTATGAAAGATACCAATACTGGAGAACCACAGTTACAGGTAAGTAACTTATTTTCTTATTCACCTTCAAGGCTGAGAGGGTGGGGTGGATATCTTCTAGATTTTGTGGGGTCATTCTTAAGTGGAAAAATGTTTTTCCTGCAGAGGAAAAACATGTGCATTTGCACAGCAAACTCTATTCACCATGTGCTTAAATTTATGTTTTACAAAGGAAATAGGAGGCCACAACAGATGTAACCTGAAATTTCCGGCAAAGCGCTAGGGAGCCAGCACCTGAGACCGCTTTCTATCGTGCTTCTAGGAATGTTTGTGAATTGAAAAAAATCAAATTTAGGAGGTAAAGCTGTTCGCGTACTTTTATGTTTTTTTTAATGTAAAAAAGCCGAATAAATATACATGGATTGAATTTGCATAGCGATTATTCTGAAAGCCTGGAGCGCCTCTGTTGGGCCTACAGGGGTGACCGTGTAGTAGGGTAAAGGAGGACTAGGAGACGAAACTGGCCTCTACCCGGGTCCTTACCTGTAACCAGCTTCTGCCTCCTGCCTCTCCAGGCAGCGGTGTTTGCTCGGCGAACTGTGCTATTTGGCTAATGAAAAACTAAAACGGATTTGCATGTAATGGTGCTTTCCTTTGTGGTTCCGCGAGCGGCGGGGCCGTCCGGGTCTTGCAGGCCTCCCCACTGCTTCCGGCCCCTGCTCTCGGCGCTTCCTGAAGGGGAGATAGCCGGTCATTAGGTACCGGTGAAAGCGCCGGAGCAATTTGCGCTGCGAGAGCATCGCCCGGCGAAGGCAGCTGGGCGAAGACACAAATGGCTCGTTGTCGCTATGGAAACCGCCTTCTGCATCGTGTCACCCACCGAGGCGAAATTGATAAACATTACGAGGCATGAGGGGAGGATAATTATGACACATGGACTTCATAATGCTCTGCTTATGGCCTGTCAGATGTCATTTTGGGATATTACACTTCACGTTTACCCTTTTTCTCCAACAACCCTGAGAGTGGCCATTTGCGTGGAATTGTCAGATTTGTTTTCGGTTCCCTCCCCCCTCCGTCCTTCGCAAGAAGACGAAATTTGTCACTCCACAATCGGTGCCCTTTATCAGGGAGGAAATATACCATCTTCCGTGGTCGGTCTGCTGCTCAGATCGCAGTCTATAATAGAAAAATAATAAAACGCAGATTCGGGCAGCTAAGAAATAGCTATTTAAAACCTTTGAGCATGTAAGCTCGTTTTCTTAAGCAGGATGAATAGGGTTTAATTTCCCGCTCTCCGGGGTGGACTATTCCGCGCTAGAGGGGGTAACCCCAGCAGTGAGTTTTACCACAGCATCTCCTGTCATGTATCTAGTTGAACAGACATATGTGGTTGCGATCCAAGCCCCTCTTTCTAAGGACTGCAGTAATTTTGGGAGGTAAAACTGCTGGTTTTCTCACAGTTTCCCAACCTAAATTTAGGTGGACGAGCTTACAAATTAACAGGGAGAGCCAAGCCAAGGGTCTGGCTCGGATCTTAGAGCGCATTCAAGAGCCGAGCCCTCGAAAATGTTTGCTATGTAAACAGCGGTCGAAGTACGTTAAAAAAACATGGGAACTGTGATGCTGCACACAGTGGGGGTGGGGTCAAAGATGTGGTTAAAAAAGAAAAATATTCTGTAAATGTTTTTGGTCTTTCATTATCAGGTAGGTACACCTTAAATAACGCACACACCTTAAATGAAAACTACATTTAAAAAGTTGTTACTCAAATGTTGGATAGTACATTATGAAACCTCTATTAGTTAATGCACTGCAGATGTTTGTGTGTAGTGACTTGTGTATGTTTACTGCTACGAGGTCACAGCGCCTGTGATAGAAATCAGTGGGAGCTGCCACAAATCTCAAGGGGGGGGGGTGGAGACGGAGTGGGGTGTGTGTGCAAATATTTTAAAAATAATAATAATAATAAACTTACCTCTGCTACGATGCACCCGTCTCCTGCCGCCTAACACTCCTCTTGCCTGAATTCACTGGGGCACCAGCATAGGCTCTTCAGCACTGTAAATATGTAAACCATTGTTTTAAATTTACATTACGCACAGTATAAGATAGGCTGCTACAAAATATGCAAAAAGGTTTAAGATAAAATGGTGCTTCCAAAATATAGATTTTAGTGATACCCAGACTGTAACTAATGCATTTTTTTACATTACTGTCCAATGCCTCCAAGGGTTGTAAGCGATATATAAATACAATTACTGTTAAAAACATGCACTTCAGAGCTCAGTTGTTACCTCTTTGCACTACCACTCAAGAAGAATACTTCTTGTCATCACAAAGCTTTCAGGGATTCAACCAATTAAAGCCAGAACTGATTCCAAAGCATCCTTTACATTTGAAGATTACCCTTTGCAGTTGTAGAGTAACTCGTAGCGCATGTGTTCATTTCTTTCAGGCAAGCAGGCACTGTGGCTGGAAGGCTTGTTTACCTATCTACACAACTTTAGTTTCACCACACAGGTGACTCACTGAATGACACTTCAGCTGAAGCATTTGAACTATCAGAATTAACAGTCCTGGGATGGTTGTCTATTATTTTACGAAATGTAGGGGAACATTTTTTCATAAATCAAAAATGTATGGGCATGTGGGCATGTCATGCCCCTCTGATCCTGCCCACTTCGACCTCTGTTTGTAAACCATGCAACAAACATCATGTAAAATATGACTATGACAGGAATTATGTGAAAACTCTAAATGACCCAGATTTATAGAGCAAAATCACAGTGTACTATAACAGACACAAAAGAGTTTGTATGACTGGTATTCAGAACTCACATATTTGAAAGTATTTTATTTAGCGAGAATGAAGGAGTTTTTGTGAAATAAAATATTTGCGTAAGTTCACACAGTTTAAACGATAAACTATTATTGATCCAGTGTGCTTCACTTTGTACAGAACAGCCAGTAAATGGGTATCTATTTGTATTTGTTTATGTAAAAGGTTTCTATTCACCTCTATGTACATTTTCTGCAACTTAAATATAGTGCAGACACAACCTGAAGGCATTGGAGAGCTTTACATGGGTACCGGTTACATCGAACCAGGTCACATTCATTTTTTAAAGGCACTGGTATATTAAGTGATTTGCCCAGAATCACAGTATGCGGAGCCAACGCTAAGACTCAAACCTGGGTTCCCCAGTTCCAAAGTCGGCAGCTCCGTAATGCCACATTCTGGGTAGAGATTGGGTGGCAGGAAGAAGCCACCTGAAAGCTTGGCTTATATAGGCCTGTGGTTCAAACAGGCCCTCGAGCTGAGCAAGAGCCAGGCTTCAGGCTCAAGACTGGCTCGAGCTTTCAGTGGCTAACCCACATCTACCTAAAGGACACCAACATTTCCCGGTGTAAGCAAAACCTGCATTGCATTTAAAATTTAACTTTAGGAACAAAAACCGTTTGTGCCTGATTTCGCCATTTCTGCAGCTTGCTGAATAAAATGGTGTGTGTACAATGACTAATCATTCTGATGAAACTGTCAGTTTTGTCTAACCCCACATGCAGAGTAATCAGTTCATCTTTCACGCGTTTGATGCTCAATTGATTTTCCTTAGTGTAAAATAAGAAACAAAGTAATTTATTTTGTTTGTTTACTTACGTTTTTTTCAAGGAGAAGACACTGAGTGGCAACAGAGAGCTTTGCAAGAGATGGATTTGAGGAAGCGCTGCAGCAGCTGTAAGGTCAGCACTTAATATATTTTTTACAATAATCCTAGATTGAGAGCAAAGAGTTGACAAGAGAATCAAGCAGAGCGTTACAAAGAAAAAAAAACAGTTTAGACACTTAAGAACATATTGTTTGATTTGACTGTGTATCCTCATATCTCTCACTACGAATCCCTGTTTTTAACGAAGATTCATAAACCCAGCAATTGTAGTGTAAGAGAAAGCAAGAGAGAAATGTCGAAGGTGAGGTGTAGACTCTGGTGTTTAATTCTGACTGTGGAGGGCACTGGAACAATACTGATATGACCTTGTCGCCTGATGTCCAGAATCAATCAGCCACAAACGTGCAGTGCTTCTTAGATTGGTTGAGGCTCAAAGTCCAAAGAAAGACCACCAGAGCTGATTTTAGAGACCACTGGTCTGCTGATTGTGAGTCTGTAGGCAGCCATTGAACAACTGTCTCATCAAATAAACTGTATGAGTCTATGGGTCTTATAATGTGCAGTGTTACTTCAGCTATTGCCTCTTATAACAGCAAAGCCCTAGGACAGATGGGTGATAGAGCCAACACACACTGTGAGAGAGACACCAAGCAATTTGATGGACATTGAGCAGACATTCATTCTTAGCGGGAATTCAATATCTTCTCAGGACACACATCTCAAAGAAAAACCTTTAACGCAAATAAACACATAATCATTCATTGGAACATGAAATGGGGCATAAAGTTTCAGACCCATGTATCTAAGATAATAACATTTTGTATTAGTTCTTGCACCAACATGTGATTGAGGAAAAGTTCTGTGCAACAATGATGTGGGATCTGACTACTTTTACGGTATACACAGTATGCATACTGGTGCATTTTACATGTTATGTAGCAGTTGGCAAGAAGGCAGTCCATCATGGAGGGTGCCTGTTCAGCCTTTGTACCATTAAAAGGCTAGAACTCCTGTGTTATATATAACATATGGCTAGAGCGCTAACATTGTGAAATGTTTGTAGGGACTGAGAGTTCAAGAAAATCGGAGATATCCTTGAGGTAATAGAATAAAATAAACCTATCTTCAACCAATGCAGCTGGGGTCATCAATATGTCTGTCCAATTGAGCATGATCAGGCCTTAAGGAGGAGCTCTCTTATCATAGCCATAACAATTTAGTTTCACCCATGCCTCTCTGTACTGAATGACCAAGGCCAACCCTGCTCAGAGTCTCTCACTGATCCAACTACGTACTGCTAATCTGTCTCTGAACTTGTCTGTTAGCAGAAGGTCATATGTGCTATCCCTGTGGCGGAGAGTGTCACCATGTAGTGAATCCTGTCAATCTAGAGGCATGTATGGACATAAATCATTCAATAAGGAATTTGCAGACCAATACAGATCTTCAGAGAGGTGTGTAAGGGGCACCATTCTCTCCTCGGCAGGTGATAGCAGTTCAGTGTGCTATACACAAAGCTGCCATCCCTGCTCTGCAAGAATGGGCACAAGGGCTTCCTGCATTAGTGTTTTGATTTATTTATGTTTTATATAGCGCTAACAAGGTCCAAGAGCATCAAAGTGCTTTACAAGATACAGCATTACGTCTGCATTATTGGATCTTTCATAGATTCACAAGCTTGAATCATTCCCCGTTGTGAAGTAGGAATTCCATGTTACCATAATAAAGTAGTACATAACATTATAACAGGCTATAATGGCAATGCACAATCACTTTAATAACTTATCCATGTCCTTTAAAATGAATCAAACTCAGCCAATCAGACGACAACACCCTCTAGAACACTCCTAAATAGTGGCTGAGACTCTCAGAATTTCAAGCACTAATGGGAACATAAATCCTGTTGTAATGAGGGGAGCCTCTATGGGTACCAGGGTGGATTGTATGTGAATCTATGATATATATCAATACCAGAAAACTACAGTTACAGGTAAGTAACTAATTTTCTTCTCCAGTATTGGATCATTCATAGATTCACATTCTTGAATATGAATAACAGGCTGTTACAGTATTTATAAAACCTTATGTTAATAGGACTAATGGTGGGCATAAACATTTATACAAAGAAATATCCATATGTACATGAATGGGCATATAACCATGTATTACAAGCTATATAAATATAAAAGCAAACACATGTAATCAACAGAGGCTTACCTTATTGAAATAGGATGCAAAGCACTGCTTGTCCCACAGCTGCATCACTGCGCTGTGCCGATCCCAGGTAATAATGCTGCACAAATGTATGCACATTCTTCCACGTTGCAGCATGACCTATCTTCTCCAGAGGTACTCCAGCAAACAATTGCTTCAAGGTAGAAACTGCTGTAGTTGAGTGTGCTTTCATCTTTGCTGTTAACACTCTGCCAGCTTCCAAGTGACAGAACTGGATAGCAGATGAGATCCATTGAGCGATAGTTGCCTTTGTGACTGAGGCACCTTTCCCATATGCAATCAACAGTAGATCAGTTTTCCTGATGTACTGTGTGCGATGCAGATAGAACTTCAGACATCGTTTGATGTCTAACCTATGCAAGTATCTTTCTGTTGGTGTCTATGTATTTGGAAAGAAGTTTCTTAGCTCCTCTAGTTCATTTAGGTGCAAATCCGAAGGGAGCATGGGAATACATTTTGGATTGGTTCTGAGAATCGCAGAATCGACTGTAAATGTAAGGAAAGGTTCCTTAGTTGTTAATGCCTGTATTTCACTCACCCTTCTAGCTGATATTAATGCCAGTAGTAATGCGGCTTTCCACAACAGAAACTTGAGGTCCACTTTTTGTATTGGTTCAAATGGACTCTTCATGAGTTGTGCTAAAAACAACATTCACCTGCCATACAGGCGTAGGCGTCCTTATTGTAGGGAAAACCCTTAACAATTCTTTGAGGAATTGCTTAATGATCCTGTTTGACCAAGAAAAGCGAACGAAATTCGCCTGCAAGGCTGAGGGCCTACGCCTAAGGAGATCTTCCATACAGGAATAGGTTTAGCATCAAGACATCACGAATGCCCATCATCATCATTTCATCATATATATCTGATGGGAGATTATTGACCTCAGGGGCAGGTTATTGTGAAAGAGTACTGGTAATCTGTCAGAAGGTAAGCAATTTCTTCCCTTTCAGTGTATGAACTATACAACCGAATTCCAGTGTTTGTTGTTTCATAATGTCACCAGCCACACAAGAGCAGAAAAAGCAAAAGCTCAAGGTCAATACTCCAAAACCAACAAGGAAGCAAGGAGAAGCTTAAGAGAAGGCAAGCGAAGACTCATCAGTGGTTCTGCCACAGAAGCCCAGGAAAGTTGCAAGCTATGGAAACTTGAAAGAACATATGACATAACAAGGAAACCCTCTGGCAGATACATCAAGGCAGAAAAACTTGTTAAAGACAAAGTTGGGAAGACAATCATGGTTAACGAAGGCCAACAATGAAGATGGGTGGAGCACTTTGAAGAACACCAACAAAGCAGACTTTCCAACTTCCTTCCTATTAAGACGTCTTAAAAAGGTACTGGGGGTGGATAGGTCGGTGCCTCTGCAAGTCCACATCAAACACTACCAGGCAAGCCCTGACCTGTAGCCCTCAAGGGAAAAGGAAAAGAGGAAGGCCAAGAAAAACCTGGCACCATGGTCTTAAGCTTTAAGGCTGACTGCAAGGAGATGGGTTACACCTGGAGTCAGATTTAAAGAAAAGCCCAGGACAGAGATGGCTGGAGGGTCCTGGTTGATGGCCTATACCTAAGGCTCCCAGTTTTCAGTTTTTACTGATTTCATGGCAAGACCCTGATACAACGATTATGCATATACTTTCCTAATTTATTTGTGCTACAACTACATGAAGTGTAAACAACGACAGAAAAACTTAATTTCCTATAACCCCAGGAAGAAAATGAAGTTCACGCAAAGATCATAACCAATCAGGCCCTGCCAGTCTCTGCAAAAGGAGCTGTTCCTCTTCTATCAACCTCTTTCATCGCTGCTCTCAGCCCGTGACAGCTAACTGCAGGGACTCCGGTCCCCACTCATGTTTATCTTGGTATTTTGTCATGTTTTCTCTTGGCATTTTGTTTTCTATGTGGGTGGGGGGGTTAGGGTGAAGCTTCCATCTCTTCCACAAGCTGCCCATTTTAAACGTAAGTGCTAGTTGTCTTCCTGGGCCCACACTTGCGTTGCCTGTTGGGCCTCTCTGGGACTTTGTTCCTCGATTCCCTTGAATTTATAGTTGTTATAAACGCTTTTGGTCTGCTGCATCATGCCTCTGTTATTGTAGACCTCATAAGATCTGGTTAAAACTACTGGACATCACTGGGGCCTACCCTCAGTCTATCTAACTACTTCTTTCCTGGTGGTGACCACCGTCCCATATTATATATTTACCTCCATAATTAAAGCGGCCTTGGATGCAGTGGCCTCTCTGGAGAAGAGACATCCGGATATGGCACAACAGTGCCTTCAACCTCTTTGCACTCAGGGAAGATCTGCTTGGGCCCTCGGCCCCAAACCCCCCAGAGCTGGCCTCTGCCACCCCCCCCTCCGAGAATCTAAGCAAATGCCCACTATCCTCTGGGGGTGAACCTGGATTCTTTCGCAAGGGTAAAAAAATGCGTTCTTGGGTGCAAACTCCCCTATCCGATCCCTTGAACCCGAACAACCCCAGGCCCAATCCCCCCAGGCCTCAGACGGTTTCCATATGGTCTTGGAGGGTGAGTCCAACCACGAACAGTTCTGTAGACCCTCCTCAGCCCCCCCAGCTGGGTTAGGTCCTGCTGTGGAGGAACAAGGAGCTTATGCATCCCGATCCTGCAAATGGGCTCCTGGCGACAAGGTGGCCAAATATGCGGCTGATAGGCTCTGCAAATTACTTGACCAACAGTTCAGGAACCGCCTCTGGGCAGAATGTCCTCATACATCTTTGGAGCAGAAAGTGGCCATCACACCTGAAATAGACATGCAGATGGCCAATTTTCTGGCCACATTCATCAGGGGCCCAAAGAAGGGTATAGACCGCTCCTGGTGGTCGTGCCATGACAAGCTCCTAGACATAGCTGGCCCACTAGTAAAAATCTTCGATATGGAAGAGGACCCCAAGGCGTCTGTGGCTCTGACCTCCACAGAGGTGCTTTCCAGTTGGGCCCAACAAGCAATAATATTTCTTGGGAATGCCAAGTGCGCCATCTTTACTGAGAGGCGCAGGTCATTGCTCCAAAAAATTGACCCCAAGTTAAGAGAGTTGGCTGCATCATACACGGGGCAGGTGGCACCGGGAGGGCTCTTTGGCAATCTGTTAGTTAAGGAGCGCTGCAAATTTGTGTTACTTCACTTGGCAAGGTTCAGTCAACAGTCAAGCGTACCTTCAATGCACATGTTTTCTCTTGGGCTGGCGGTGGTAGGGGACGCTTGGCTGGAAGTTCCCACTTTGCAGCCTCCAGCAGGGCCAACCATCCTAACAAGGACAATGGCAGGACTCCGCATACTTTGGGGATTCTTCCCCACTAGAGGATGTTCGCACCACAGAGGTTACCGCAATGGATCCCGAGGTGGAGGAACTAAATTCCAGTTCACACTTGTGTCTTTCATTCTTGCCTTGCAGTCGTTTGGTAGATCGACTGGCACACTTTTTAGACAATTGGCGGGCCCTCACATACAACGCCCTGGTGCTTCAAATAGTGCAGGGGTTCCACATGGACTTCTATGGGTCCCCTTTCCAACCATTGCCTCCTCGACCCCTCCTTTTCTGCAGACAGGAAGACACTCTTATTCAATTGGAGATTACCGAGCTCCTGGCCAAAGGGACAATTCATGCTTCCAATCCACACCCTTCTGGATTTCTAAGCAATCTGTTTCAGGTCCAGAAGCAAAATGGGTGTCAGTGCCCGGTAATCAATCTGTGAGAATTCAGTGACTCGTTAGTTTATTGTCACCTCAAGATGAAGGACATCCACCTCCTTCGAGACCTCCTTTGTCCAAGGACTGGATGGTCCAGCTGGACTTTAAGGACGCTTATCCCATAGTCCCAATCTTTCCACTGCATCGCCGGTTTCTTCAATTCCAATGGCAGGGACAAACGTTCAAATTCACCTCTATGCCTTTTGGCCTGTCATCTGCCCCCTGGTGTTTCATCCAGACTCGATCATAAGCTTCCCCGGTGCTTAAGTTGGATACCAGACCCGGGAGAAGTAGTGACAGATGCCTTTCTCCGGAATTGGTCATTGGTACAGGGTTATGCTTTTCCCCCCTTTGTCATGATCATGTGTATGACAGCTCAGGTGCACAGGCAGAAGGCGGATCTAGTAGTGACCATCTCGGTGTGGAGGTCGCAATATGGTTTCAAGTTCTGATGGACCTTTCCTGGGCTTTTCCAATCTGTCTACCCCGCGATCTACATCTCCTGAGCGATCCATCCAGGAATCCCCATCATCTGGTGATGAACGGCAGCCTCCAGCTTATGATGTGGAGGATTACAGGTCTCGATGGTAAGTCCATGGCTTTTTGAGAGATGCAGCAGACCTCCTCTCTCAGGTATGGGCAGATGGGACAGTCAAGAGGTATCTATCGGCCTGGCCTTGATGGATGGATTGGTGTCTGAAACAGGGTCTGGATCCCGTGGGGGTGGACCTTTTCCACATCCTAAATTTCTTAGCCACATCAGCTTCAGAGGGAATGGCTTATAGATAGGTCAATAGATTTAGAATAGCGGTCTCTGAAGTCCATGCCATTATTATGGGTCTGCCTATTGGAGAACACCCCCTGGGCAAGAAACTGCTGTGTGAAATTAGATTTTCCCTTCCACCAGAACCCAGGTACTCAGTCCCTTGGGACGTTAATAAAGTTTTGACCCTTCTGTCTTCATAGCCAAGTAACATGTACCTCTTTCGTAAACAGTTGTCGGCCAAGCTGGCATTTCGTTTGCGCCTGATCTCATGCAGGAGGGTATTGGATGTCAGAGCCCTAGATATTATGGGTAGATCCTTTACTCCGAACGGGGTCACTTTCCATGTGGCTAGATGGACTAAATGCCATTCCCACGTGATTTCCTATCCAGATTTCCTTACATCGTCTAAGCTGTTCGTTGTACGATGCATCAAAACCTTTGCGATTATGACACAAGAGCTTCATCATCACAGGGAAAACAGTTATTGATCGCTTTAACAAGACCTTTCCGAGCAGTCTCATCACCGACCTTCTCGAGTGTTGTGTGGTGGGAACGTTTTTGGGGCTCACTCTGCTCAAGGCGCGATTGACTCAAGAGCTTTTACTCCAGGAGCCCACTTGGAGATATCATGAATGCAACTGACTGGCCCTGGTATTCAGCCTTCCAGAGATTTCGTTTCAAACCATTCTCCTCCATTGTGGCTCTGGTGGTGGATAAATTTAAACTAGCATAATCCTCTCATCGAAGAGGGACACCTCCTTTTGCAGAGGCTAGGAGCGCCTGATTGGTTACAAGCTTGTTTGCTGAAACTTAGTTTTTCCCTGGGATTATGGGAAATTACATGTTTTGTTGTTGTTGAGACTTCATGTGACTGCTGTACAAATAAATGAAGAAAATATAAGCATAATCCTTGTCTCTCAGTCCTTATTAGAATAGAAATTTTCTGTTACGATAATTAGGACATTTTTCATTTTACAGACAATACAGACAGAAAACAATGTGTTTCTAGTCTGTATTTATTTTTAAAAAGTGTAAAAAATACAGAAAATTGTGCTTCTTGTGAGTGACTCCCCATGCTGTCCTTCATGAATTCCAGACCAAAATCTGGGCTGATAGACATCACAAGGAGTTAAAAACATGATCCGATTTCCTTAAATGTAGGCATATGTTAAAATATTTGTATGTATGCTAATATTTACCTGTGGCTATAGTGTTTTGATATATTTGGCTGCTTAATTTGCTAGAATGCAACAGGCATCCAAGTAAGAATGCATGTTTACCAGTTAAATAAATGTGGAAATATTCTATTTTATGACATCATTTATTCACACAACACAAAATAAATAGGGGTAAATACCAATATTATGACCAAAAAATAAATAGGGATATAGACAGAAGTGTTAAAAAAATAAATACAGTAAAACCGGTAGCCCTACTTATAACCCAGGAGGGGTGGTAGACATAAGTACGTAATGTCATACATCTTGGATACTTACTTAAAGTAGTGTTTTTTCTGGGGTGTTTATGCAGAATACAATGACATTGTAATATGTGTGGTAGAAATGCAGATTTTCACTTTTGGATTTCACAAGTTAGATATTCCAAGTAACCTAAAGGCATGCATTGTTCTCAACCAAAGTATTTTAAGGACAAAGTAACAAGATGTGTTTTAGGATCTCCAGGCTCAGTTTGTCCCTCCTTTTGCCTAAACTGTGTTTTCTGTTTTCTTCCACTAACTCGCTTTCTGTTAACAGGCCTTTAAATCTTGTTCTTACCTCATCACATATGCTGTGCATTCAAAGACCGAGGTCAAATGTCAGGCACTGTCTTCCAAGGGTGTCTGTGTGCTTTTCTTTCTCTGAATTCAAGTGAAAGGATTTATGTGACAATCTTGCTGGATACTGGGGGTAGAAAAGAGTTTTTCCTAGCACATAATAACATTTAAATGAACTATTGTAAGTATTTCAGAATTATGAACGCACAAATGAAGCACATTTTTGTTATTGCTGAAGTGTGCAGGACACAAATACTTTATCATGATCAAAACAAATCATTCCAATAGGTGAATCACTTTCCACACATTTTTGTCGGTGCACTGTATAGTCTCATTAGTAAAACTGGGTCCGTGCAAATGTAATGGTCTTTCAAATTGAAAATGTGTTGTCTCTAATGGTAGTGTGCTGCCACACCATGAATACTCCACTCCATGCCACTGCACTCTGCCACTTCAAGCTACACCCCTCTACTCTACCCTACACCACTCTACTCTGTGCCATGCACTTTTCACCACTCTACTTTACCCCACTGCACTCTTCGCCACTGCACTGTACTCCACTCCAGTCTAGGCCACACCAATCTACTCTGCACAACTCCACTCTATGCCACTCTGTAACAATGCACTGTATGCGACTGCACTCTATGCCAATACATTCTATGCCAATGCACTGTACTCTGTAACTCTCATCTCTGTGCCCCTGCACTCTACACCAATCCATTGCACGCCACTCTAATCTATTCAGCACCACTGCACTCTATGCAAATGCACTCTTATCCAGTATCGGATCTTTCATAAATTCACATGCTTGGATCATCCCCGTCGTCGAAGTGGGAGTCCCACGGTACATAAAATAGCAATAATTAAAAAAAAAAAAAAAAATTCCTATAGGCTATAATGGTAATACCAGCCACTCATATAGCCTATCCAAGTCCTTTTGTGAAAAGGGCCCAAACCTGCCTGCTGGCCAATCAGGCACCAGCACCCTCTAGAACACTCTCCAGAGAAGCTCCTTCCCTCAGATTTTCTACCGCATGTCGTGTGAAGGGAGTCTAGCTCTGCTCTGTTTTTCTACTTCTTCAGAAGAATTTTCTCTCAGAGAACTCGAAAAATGTCGGATTCTTCTAGAAAAGGCCTTTTCCGCCCTTGCAAGACCTGTGGAAAGAAAAGGCTCCATAAAGACTGCTTGTATTGCCTCTACCCACAACACCAGGTGAAGGACTGCAAGATATGTCGTACTTTCTCAACAAAACCCCTCAGAGACCGTGAGGGTAGACTCCTGACATGGTTACAGGCAAAATCCTGTACTTCAGGTGAGGAGAGAAGGTCAGAAAGGCCACACAAAAGGTCCAAATCTGAGGACCTGGGCCAGGCAGAAAGATCTAGAAAGAGGCAGAAATTACACCATGGAAAAGGCTTACAGACTTCAATTTCTTTTGAGCCATCCTCTCCTCGTCAAAAGAAGGAGTGGTACCGTCTTTCTCCTTCCACTGAGCCTTCTACCTCTAAAAAGGTAACCATTAAAATTAAGTCGACAACGACACCACCGTCGACGACTGTGATGACGACGACGGTGTTTACATCTACCGTCTCCACCACCTCATCGACGAGACCATCGTCGGCGACGACTACCTTGACGTCAATGGTAAGGGCTTCTATTTCCTCTATCAAACCTCCGTCGACGAGGATTCTAGAACGGAGTGCGTCGTTAAGAACATCGACTCCTTCGTCGACGACAACATCGTTGTTGATAACATTGTCAACGAAAGCCCCTTCGACTACAACACCACCAACGACAGCGTCGTCGGCTTTCTCACCGTCGACGTGGACACCGTCGACGAGGCCGTCGTCGACGAAACCATCGTCGCCGAGTCCACCGTCGACGACACCATCGTCGACGAGACCGTTGTCGATGGAAAAATCATCCCTGATAACAATACAGTCGACACCACCATCATCATTGACACCATCTACTATGCTGTTGGTGCCTGTGAGACAGATAGAGGCTATTCCTACCTCTTCCATGTCTCCTGATCTTCGGGCCATGTCAGGATCACATCTCTGCCCAGAGATTTATCTTACAGACACGTCACCAAGCAAAGTGTCAACTTTATTACCCAGTCATCTACTCGACTGGGAGGAATCGGATGAGGGTCCATTTGGAGATGCGCACAGCCCATCACAGTTCCACGTTAAATACCAGGAAGAGGACGACGATGATGAGTATGATCAATACCAACCATATTACTCACATCAAGAACGCTATTACCAACCACCTCAGCCAGGAGACTCTATACAGATGCCTGCCTCCTTAATCCAGGACTTACAAGGTAAGGTTCCCAGTTACAGCAGAAGATCAACCACCACCGCCAGCTTCTCTTGTTACACCAAGAAACGTCCCTCCACCTCAGCTACTCCCAGAATGACACCTCATTCCGTTTTAGCTGCCCCCCCTGGAGATGAAGGTTCCACTTCAGGGGAAGAAGAGGAAGAAGGAGAAATATCTACCCCGCAGCATCCCACTGAGGAATGGGATGACTACTTAGCCCCCACTCCTCTCCACCACCTCCTCGCCCTCCAGATTCTCCACCCGAGGATATAGGTGGGTTCCACAATCTAATGGACAGGGCTGCTGCACGCTTCCACCTTCCAACATCTGTCTCTCAGTCGGAATGCTTCCTTCATGATTTTAAGGAACAGTCAAGGAAGTCTGTAAGGTCCATTCCCATTATTGACTTTATATGGAGCGAGGGTACCAAGATCATGCGCAACCCGGCAACAGTCCCACCAGTGCCACAAAAGTTGGACAAGAAATACAAGGCAACTCAGGACTCTCTGGCATGTCTCACTGGTCACCCAAAGCCGGACTCTGTTATTTCGCAAGCGGCTCAAAGGCGTTCTAAGAACCCGTCGACACCTATCTCTACTCCTCCAGACAGAGAAGGAAGGAGATTAGATAATGTGGGGAAAAGATTCTCCTCCATGTCAGCAATTACTGTTAGAGCAGCAAATTCCTTGGCATTCCTGGGTCATTATGACTGGCAAATGTGGTCGGATATGCAACCTTTCATTGATCTCATCCTTGAAAGCAAGCAAGCACAGGCACGGAAGATCCTCCAAGAAGGTGAGCGTACGTCGGAGGAGATAATCGACTGCACTCTAGATATAGCCTCCACCGGCTTTCGTCAGCTGGCTGGTGCCGCGGTGTTACGCCGCCAAGGTTGGCTCAAGGCCACATCTTTCAGACCTGAAGTGCAGTCCAGAATTCTCGACATGCCTTACGATGGGGAATCTCTCTTTGGCAAGCACGTAGATGACGCATTGCAGGCCATCAAGACCGACACAGACACTGCCAAGTCCCTAGGTATCCTGCAGTACCGGAAACAGCCCTTTCGGGGTGCAAGAGGAAGAGGATTTACCTCATTTCGAAGTTCCTTTCACAGGCAGCACCAGCAACCCCAATATAGGCCATCCTATCAACAGCAGTATAGGCAATTATCCACGGCCTCATACCCCAGAAGGGAGGAAAGAGAAGACAGGGTTCACAAAACAGAGTTCAACCCAGAAAGCAATGATCTTCACCAGGCACCGGCTATGCTTCCCCAATGTTCACACTATCCACAAATAGGAGGAAACATCTCCAATTACATCCAGGTGTAGAAGAACATAGCATCAGACAAATGGGTGCTGGATATAGTGACAAGAGGTCATACCCTGCCTGGAATTCATACAAAAACCACTTCATCATCCACCAAGAACATCCAGACCGTTCCATCTTCGTCTGCTTCAGCAAGAAGTATTCCTTATGCTTGTCAAGGGAGCTATAGAAAAAGTTCCAGTTCAGCAAAGAGGTCTTGGGTTCTATTCCCGTTTCTTCCTGATAAAGAAGAAGTCAGGGGAATGGAGACCGATACCAGATCTCATGAAACTCAACAAGTTCCTTCTGAAACAATCTTTTTGGATGATCACACTGTTGGATATCCTGCACCTTCTCAATCCTGGAGACTTTATGACAACAGTGGATCTCCAGGATGCTTATTGCCACATACCAATACATCAGAAACATCGCAAATATCTCCGCTTTAATGTAGCCGGTGCCCATTATCAGTTCAAAGTTCTCCCATTCGGTCTGAGGTCAGCTCCTCGAATCTTCACAAAATGCCTTGCCCCAGTCGCAGGTTTTCTCTGCAGCAGGGGTTTCCAGGTGTTTCCATACCTGGACGACTGGCTCATAAAACCTCCTTCTCCACTACTAGCCTCAAGGGCTACAAACGCTTGCTTGAAGTTATTCCGCAGTTTGGGGCTAACCGTAAATCTACAGAAGTCGGTCATACTTCCCTCATGCAGAAGAGTCTTCCTCAGTGCAGAATTGGACACCATCAAGAACAAAGTATACCTCACTCCGGCACGGCAGCAGAAACTAATCAACTTAGCTGTCAGAATTTCCACAGAAGAGTTAGTTTCAGTGTGACTGTTCGAGTCCCTTCTGGGCATGATTTCCTCAGCCATCGTCCTAGTTCGACTGGCAAGGCTGAGAATGAGACCGTTACAAGAAGAATTACAGCTCCAATGGACCCAGTCGCAAGGGTCCTTCGACGACTTAATAACTGTCACGGCAAAAATTCGCCAGGCGTTGAAGTGGTGGTCTCACACCAACAACCTCTCCCAAGGTCTTACGTTTCTAACACCAATGACAGACTTTATCATCACCACAGACGCTTCCTTGGAAGGCTGGGGAGGCCATTTACAAGACATGCGCATTCAGGGAAGATAGTCGATTCTTCAGAAAGGAATGCACATAAAACTGTTGGAATTGAAGGCGATCCACCTCACGCTCAAGGCTTTTCTTCCATGCATCGCAGGGCCCTCAGTGTTGGTCAGGACGGACAACACAACAAGTATGTTTTACATCAACAGGTAGGGAGGAACAAGATCCCTCTCAAGGGAAGCTCAATCTCTTTGGGACTGGCTCACACTGCACAATATTCGCCTCAGGGTGGAGCACCTGCCAGGGGTCAATAACGCCCTAGCGGACTCTCTCAACAGGACGGACGACAACTGCCACGAGCTGGGGTCAACCGATCCTAGACTTGTTTGCCACCAACCTGAACGCCAAATGCCAGTACTACGCCAGTCGATACCCACTCCCGGGGTAGTGGGGAAATGCTCTATTGATGAGATGGTCTGGGATCTTTGACTTAGCTTTTCCCCCCATCCTGTTGATCCCCAGACTCCTCAGGAAAATGAAGTCCGAATGCTGCAGGATCATTCTCATAGCGCCCAGATGGCCAAGGCAGTACTGGTACACGGAGCTTCTACTCCGGTTCGTGACCAATCCGGTCCACCTTCCCTGCAACCACGACCTTCTCACGAAGAATCAGGGTCAAATTCTTCATCCCGATCCAACTTCTCTTCAATTGCATGCTTGGCTCCTGAGTTCCGAGAGTTTCAGGGTAGGAACATCGATCAGGAATGCAGACTGATTTCATCTAGGGCACGAGCAGAGAGCACAAATAAGACGTACAAACTCAAGTGGAAGAGATTTTGTGTTTGGTGTTCTCAGAACAATTTCCACCCGTTACAAATTAAGCCTGAACAAATTCTCTTGTACCTTCTCACACTCTCAAAGGCTGGTCTTTGCTATGCATCCGTCAAGATTCACCTAGCAGCTATAGCCTCTTATAGGCGCTCCGCTGAGATGCCTTCAATCGGCTCATCCAGAATCATTAAGCAGTTCATGAAAGGCCTCTTCCGCACTTTCCCTCCGGTACATCTATGTCCACCAGAGTGGTATCTCAATATAGTCCTGTCGCAGCTCATGAAAGCTCCTTTCGAACCTACTCACCGTGCGGAACTCAAGTACATCACATGGAAGGTGGCAACCCTGCTTGCCCTCACTTCCACCAGGAGAGTCAGTAATATACAGGCTTTTACTACTAAAGAACCTTTTCTGTTTTTTTTCGGATGACTTCATTATGCTCAGGACCAACCCCAGATACATTCCCAAGGTGCCATCTTCATTTCATCTCAATGAGCCCGTGATACTACGAACCTTTTTTCCAAATCAAACTGCAATCGCAGAAAAAACTCCGCATTCTTTGAACATCAAAAGATGCCTCAAATTTTACCTTCAAAGTACCAAACAAATCAGGAAATCAGATCAGCTCTTGGTATCTTATTCCCTTATCTTATTCTCTTGGACGACAAGGAACAGGGGTCACCAAGGCCACTATAACCCAGTGGATTTCTTCTACAATTCAGTTCTGTCACACCAAAGCAGGAAAACCGTTGACTAGGCGCCCGAGAGCCCACTCCACGAGAACAGTCTCCCCATCGGCTGCTTTGTTTCAGGGTATTGCCCTGGATAAGATATGCCAAGCTGCGACATGGAAGACTACGCACTCCTTTACGCAGCACTATTGTTTGGAGTCCTCGCAGAGAACTGACTCTCTAGTTGGACAAGCTGTTCTACGTCATCTCTTTCATTAAGGTGAGACCTTTCCTTGGTGGTGTAGAAACTGTTTGGTATGCAAATAGTCCATAATTGCTATGCAATATACTTTGACATGCTTTTATATATATGTATGTATGTAGTTATATATATTTATGGATGTTCAGTATACATGTGTATATGTACATAGATATATGTATATTTGTTTGAAGTTCATATTACAAGATTTATGAGCTAGCTATTTGATACAGGTTGCAAAGGATTTCTATGCTCGCACCCTCCATCCACTGCGAGTATAATGTTTATCAACAGTACTGCTGGCTATTCAGATTCAAGCATAGTATCTTATTCTCTGGGACGTCATGGAACAGGAGTAACCAAGGCCACTATAGCCCGATGGATTTCTTCAACAATCCAATTTTGCCACACCAAGGCAGGAAAACCCTTGACTAGGCGTCCGAGAGCCCACTCCACAAGAGCAGTCTCCACATCGGCTGCTTTGTTTCAAGGTATTGCCCTTGAAACAATTTGCCAGGCTGCGACATGGAAAACTACGCACTCTTTTACGCAGCACTATTGTCTGGAGTCATCACAAAGAACAGACTCTCTAGTAGGGCAAGCTGTGTTACGACATCTCTTTCATTAAGGTGAGACCTTTTCCTTAGTTATAATCATAGGGATGGAGATGCAAATAACCAACTTTCTATTATGTTTCCATGTGAATACGTAAGGTGTATGTAGTTATTTATGGATATGTATGAGTTTACTGTGATTATTATTATTATTATTATTGATATCTCAGACAGAGGGTCTTCCTGCTCGCACCCTCCACCCACGCTGGATACAATGTTTATCAACCATACTGCTGTCTATTCAGATTCAAGCATGTGAATTTATGAAAGATCCAATACTGGATAAGAAAACAAGTTATTTACCTGTGACTACAGTTATCCAGTATTGGTATCTTTCATAAATTCACATGCGACCCACCCTCCTCCCCTTAGACGCTCGCATTTCCTCTCAGGTTATAATCTTTTCACTCTCATGCTGGAAAATCTGAGGGAAGGAGCTTCTCTGGATAGTGTTCTAGAGGGTGCTGGTGCCTGATTGGCCAGCAGGTAGGTTTGGGTCCTTTTCACAAAAGGACTTTGATAGTCTATATGAGTGGCTGGTATTTCCATTATAGCCCATAGGGGAAAAAAAAGATTTGTTAATTATTGCTATTTTATGTACCGTGGGACTCCCATTTCGACGACGGGGATGATATTCAAGCATGTGAATTTATGAAAGATACCAATACTGGATAACTGTAGTTACAGGTAAGTAACTTGTTTTCTTCCCCACTTTACTGTACACCATTACACCCTGTGCAACTGCATTCTACCGTGCACCACTCCACTCTGCGCAGTTCACTCTACTCTCAAACGATCTAGTTTACACAACTGCACTCTGACACTTTACTCCACTCTGTGCCACTCCACTCTGTGCCACTCTAGTTTGAACCACTGCACTCCACACCAATATACTCTGTCATGGCACTCTATACCACTGCACCCTACTATGCATCACTGCTCTATACAACACTCTACTCCACTCTGATACTCTACTCTGCAACACTGCACTCTCCGCCACTGAACTCTACACCATTCTAGTCTACACTACTCCGCTCTACACCACTGCACTCTGTACTACTCCACTCTATGGCACTATACTCTACTCTACTCTGCACCACTCTATCCTACTCTACTCTTCACCACTCTACCCCACTGCATTCTGTACCACTCACCTCTACACTGCACTCTACGCACGTCACACTCTACTCTGCACCACTGCCCTCTGCATCATTCAACTCTGTGGCACTCCACTCTGCACCACTCCACTATACCAAGCACCATCTTAATGCACCATGCTATGTTGTATGCCACTGAATTCAGTTCCACTGCACTCTATGCTACCACACTCTGCAACACTTTACACCAGTCCACCCTACTCTATGCTACCCCAGTGAATGCCACTCTATGTAACTTCACACTATGCCACTCCAGCACACAACAGTCTCTGCTACTCCACTCTACCACACACCAAGCTATTCTTGTCTATGCCACTAACTTTTAGTCATGCTGAACAGTAGCCACGTTGAAGAACACTATGGCTAAAGCATGTTGCATAAGCAAGACTTATTGGCTTTGCCAGTGCTTGTTTCTAAATACAGCCTCTCTTTTACTGATAATTAAACATGCAGACTTTTTTTGAGCTAGCGTCTTTTTAGATTCACATTCTACTCTACTTCTCTGCAATCGAGGGGGATCGTGGAACATTTACGAACACTCCTGTGAGCAGCAAATGAGACTGGAGACCTCAGCAGAATGGTGTCTTTAAAAAAATATTCAAAGTTGTGCAGACATGGAAGTCTCATACTGTGCTTCACCATCTGATGCTGTTTAGTTATTTTCTACACGTTTTGCTCATCTTGGTGTACATGAACTGTGCCAGTTTATTTTTTTTGTTGATTAGATTTTTGCCCTTATTTCATTCGTTTTTAGCAACTTTCGTTCTTTTGTGGTTATTTTTTATTTTAGTTTTCTTTATATGATTACTTTGGTAAATATCTGTATTTTCTAAGCATCGCAACTGTTGAGACCTGCATGGGAACCAGAACAATAAGAACACACACATCAAAACAAAGGTTATTAGTCTAATTTACCTAAAGTGTCATTTTTTATAAGACATCTCGAAGAAAAGAATGTACTTACTGTGAAGAAAAAGTGGTGTTATCGAGCGAATGCTATTTTTTTGTTTTTGCCCTATGATTACTCCATGGATAAGTGCTGACACTGTGGTGCTAGATTTTTTTAAGGCTTTTAGAGGAAGACACAGAGCAACCTCAGAGATAGCATTTGCAAAGAGAGCTAACTCTCCTGCTGCACCTAGTGTTATTTGCCCATCATTCCAGCAGGGGCCATAATTGGCCCTCTAATGCATGGCCTTTTTGGAGAGCATTAGGCTACTCACTGAGAAGCTGGACCAGACAATACAATGGTCCCTATGATCCCTCAGGATGGTCACCTTTATCCCAAGAACCAGTCTAACAGTTCCCCATCAAAGACATTGATTTTCTCTGTTTCATGTTAGTGTGCTCTGCACTGAGACTTTCAGTGTCAAAGCTGTCTGTACAGAGTAGGACAATCAAAACTGACAGGCAGATCCATTTCGTACTAATAGAACCTGAAGGAATGAGATGAGAAAATGTTTTGGTGAAACTTTTCAGTCTATTTACAGCAGGTAAGAGATTGACCTTTCTATATGTATACATTTGTTTGTAGTCCAGACATTTGATGATGGACAGTGAAGCAATATAGAATGTTTCTTTGATTAGGGAGGACATTTACCTGCTCCCCTCTTTTTTGAGGTTACTGTACAGGGAGAGCTCAGCTCCGGCAGATTCCCAGTCCTCAGTGTTCTCAGTCTCCTGTCATGCCGTAGTAAATGCTACGCCTACAAACTGAGAAGGACGTTCCTCTATGTAGGGACCTGTTTGGAAGGCATTGGGAGATGGGCTCAAACCCTCTGGGCTACAAAATATGTAAGTGCGGACTTGGTTCTATAAACAACAGCCTATGGTAGAGTCCAGGGACATTCAGACTCTTAGGTAACGCACAATATGTTTTTTTTTTTAGGTGAATCGGGCTCTACGGCCGCACTCAATCTGCTTATTCATCTTGCTGAATATTGTTCCCTTTGTATTTCGTGGAGCGCGTCAGGCCCTAGAGTGCAGCTTTCCCTTCAGAAAACAAGGAAGTTACCGTACATTTATTTTAACCTTTTAGCTTTTCACAATGGCGTCTGCATAAACATTAGCAGTCTGCAAAGCTCTCTCCTTTTCTCAAATGCATCTTCAGTAGCTGCATTTTTTTCAATTCCGTGGTTTATAACCTGTGCTTCATATTTTCTGAAAGATTTGTCTCTCTGAAATAGTCCTGAATTATGTCTAAGTAAAATTCATGTTGTTGGAAATATGTCCACGCCTAGTCCTTTCGAATTACATACATAAACATCTGTTTCTCGTTATGTGTCAGTGGAGTTTTATATTCGTACAAGAGAAACTTTTTATGCTTTTGAAATTCAGCTACAGTCTCATGTAAGCTGTGCACAGGGCAATTAGCAGCAATTACCTCGCTCCAGAAATGTTTGCTGACGTGTACTTTTCAAGCAAGAAAATACTTGTTCTCTGTTAAATTATTTTACTAGTACCTTACTAAATATAAATCATTAACTGAAAGGAAGACAGATTTAAAGTAAGACAGGCACAAGTACATAGAAACCAGAAAGCTGTTGCTGACCTTCAAAGTGATTGAAAAATCTAGTTCAGTTACAGTTTCCAGTGGCCAAAACTGAAATGTCAAAACTGGGAAAAAACACATGCTTTCTTTCACTCGGGCTCCTAGTCTTCAAATCAGTTATCAGAGTCGATGGAAATGTTGCAATGAGAAATACAACACACTTCCAGGATAGGAGAATCCGCTCAGCTGAAGGGTGATTCCATATTACAAATCAATGGAAACCAACACCGTTCCTCTTAAAAGGAGCTTCGAGAGAGTCTCAGTATAGCAAACATACAGCTCTCCGTAGCGTGGGGTAAGCGCCCGTCTGGATCTACACTCGCCTATCCTGTCATGTCTACAATCGATATGAACAGACCTGCTCTTTTGGTACCCCCTAGCGTGAATTTTCCTTCTTTAATCTGCTAAATAGCATCTAGCCGAGGAACTAGTGCATCATTCTAACTCCTCTGCGGTTCATGCATCAGATGCTAAGCACAATTCTGTGCTGCCTTCCTCCCACTCACACCTATCTACCCATCTCAACCAACTACTCTCCGCTCCCTAATAATATTGTTATCAATTCTTTCGCAGATGTGGTCGACCTCCTGCACTAGGTCATATATTCCATCTCTTCTAGCCTCAGGTCGTGACAAAATCACAGTTAAAGCTCTGTTCCTTATTTTCTCTGTAGTCACAGACATGTTTATTCATACACAAATAAGTTGTTTATCAGAGTCTCATCTAGTTTTCATGTGTCTTTTCTTGACTACAGATCTGTTTTATCACCACAGATTGTGTCACTTGACAGAAGGCCTACCTTGTTCCACGTAGTCAGCCAACCTCCTAAGGTGTAGTTTTTAACACAAATATGACGTGGATATGCCCATCTGAAGTACAGTTTTGAACAGTGACAAAAGCCATTGAGCTAAACACTACAACATAGAAGCATTTGAAGAGAGCAACCAAGCATCTCTGTGATCTGACGGCTTCTTGCAGATTTCTAGTTCTGAATTTGCCATGGCCTATGCAAGCGTTTCTGTAATAGTTGGGCAATTAACAATGAGGCTTCAGGAAAGTGAAAGTCTTCTAAGTATATTCCAAGAAGGCAGAGGGATGAACACTTGTGGTTTATTAAATAGAATGAGCTTAGATCCAAACACCTTAGGTTACAGTTTTTGCACACATATTGCCCCATAACTTGGGCCACATGGGAAGCCAATGCCGGTGGCATGTGACCATGGATTGAGTTCATGTTGTGTATTGTATACAATATATAATGTGTATGCTTGAACGTTTTTTATAGAGTTCTGAAATGTGAAATGGTCATAGGGATTATTTTGTTTTTCACAATGGCTTTGTGGGCTAGGAAGGTGCAGAGGTTCTTGTTAATTGCACAATCTTTAGTGGAACTGGAGTATTATGAAGACCTTCACCTATCAGTCAGGTATCAACTCAAGTTTACCAATCAGACAAGTCTTTCTCTACAGAACACAAAGAATGCCCATTGTTACGAGTAATCATTATTGAACTAGGCGGCCTGTCTCCTACATTCTTACAATATAGTCACCTGAATCTACCTTCTGAGTTGGAAATTAGTAAGAGGGGCTCATTCCTTATAATAGTGTATGTGTGGTGTCTAAGCACCCTGAGCAAGAATCACCATATGGACAAGTAAGGGATAGAAAAGACTTACAAGTAACAGCTTCACAGTATAACCAGAAAGATTCAAGCAGTTAAATTGTATCTTGTCAAAAACAAAGTTCACTTCTGTGTCACAGATGGAGAGAGGGAGAAAGTTCAAAGGAAAAAAAGATGCAAAGACAAAAACCATTGACAAAGCCAATAGGTCTCGCCTATTTGATAGCTATTGGTTTTGGCAATTTGTTTTAGCCGTGTTCTACACTAGTGGGGTGGAGTGAGGTGGAATGGAGTAAATTGGGGTAGATTAGAATGGGTTAGATTGAGGTAGATTAGAGTGGGGTAAACTGGAGTGGAGTTAGGAAAATTGGGGTAGAGTGGGGTGGGGTAGATTCAGTAGAGTGGGGTGGATTGGAGTGTGGTAGATTGGAAAGGAGTGGATTTGGGTAGATTGTGGTTGAGTAGGGTGGATTTGGGTACATTGGAGAGGAGTGGAGTGGGATAGATTGAAGTGGTGTAGATCTGGGTAGACTGCAGTGCAGTGGGGTAAACTGGAGTGGAGTGGATTAGATTCGGGTAGATTGGAGTTGAGTTGGGTAGAATGGGGTGGGTTAGACTGGAGTGGAGTAAATTGGAGTCGGGTAGATTGGGGTATTTTGGAGTGGAGTGAGGTAGAGTGGAGTGGATTGGAGTAGGGAAGACTGGGTGGAATGGAGGGTGGTAGATTGGAGTGGGGTAGATTTGGGTGGGTCGGGTAGATTGGATGGAAGTGAGGTAAATTGGGGTAAAGTGGGGTAGATTGGAGTGTTGTAGGTTGGGGTTGATTGGAGAGGGGTAGATTAGGATAGATTGGAGGTAGGTGGGATAGAATGGAGTAGAGAGGAGTAGATTGAAGTGTAGTGTGGTAGATTGGAGTGAAGTGGGAGAGATTGGAGTACAGTGGGTGGACTGGCGTGGAGAGGAGTGGGGTAAAGTGGAATGAAGTGGGGTAGAATGAGGCATGCTGAAGGTGAGTGGGGTGAAGTGGAGTGGGGTAGATTGGAAAGGGGAAGATTGAAGTGTAGTAGAGCGGGTTGGATTTGATTGGAGTGGGTAGTTTAGGGTGGAGTGGATTAGTGTGGAGTGGATTGGAGTAGATTGGAGGGGAATGGAATGGGGTAGATTGGAGTAAATTGGAGGAGGTAAATTGTGGTAGATTGGAGTGAGTGGATTGTGTAGATTAAAGTGAGGTGGATTGGCATAGAGTGAAGTAGGGTGGATTGTGGTAGAGTGCAGTAGATGGATTGGGTAGATTGGACTGGAGGGGGTGGGGTAGATTGGAGTGAGGTGCGATAGATTTGAGTGGAGTGGGGTAGACTGGGTGGATGAGGATATAGTGGAATGGGACAGATTGGGTGGAGTGAGATACACTGGGGTAGGATATAGTGGAATAGATTGGAGTGGACTGGGGAATGCTGAAGTGCAGTAGATTGGAGTGGGGTAGATTGGAGTGGAGTGAGATAGATTGCAGTGGGGCTGTAGATTGGGATAGATTGGAGTGGAATAGATTGGAGTGAGTGTGATTGATTGGAGTGGGGAGGGGTAGATCAAAGTGGGGTCGATTGGGATAGATTGGGGTGGAGTGGAGTAGATTGGGGTGGATTGAAGTGGAGTAGAGAAGATTGAGGTCGATTGGAGTGTGGTTGATTGGGGCATGTTAGAGAGGAGTGCAATTGATTAGGGGAGACTGGAGTGGGGTGGATTGGGTGGATTTGGGGTAGAGTAGATTTGAGTGGAGTAGGGTAGATTGGAGTGGATTGGGGTAGATTGTAGTGGAGGGGAGTAAAATGGGGTAGATTGGAATGTAATGGGGTAGATTGGAGTGGGGTAGTTTAGAGTGGTGTGGGGTAGATTGGAGTGGACTGGGGTAGATTAGAGTGGGGTAGATTGAGATAGATTAGAGTGGGGAAGATTGGAGTGGAGTTGGGTAGATTGGAGTGGATTGAGGTAGACTAGAGTGGAGTAAATCATAGTAGAATACAATGGGGTAGAGTGGAGTGGGAGGTAGATTGGAGTTGGTGGGGTTGATTGGAGTGGAATAGTGGGATAGATGGGGGTGCAGGTGGGTAGATTGAAATGGATCTGAGTACACTGGAGTGGAGTGAAGTGGGGTAGATTAGGGTACAGTGGAGGGGATAAATAGGGGTAGATTTGAGTCAAATGCGTAAGATTGGAGAGTGGTGGAGTGGGGTGAAGTGGCATAGAGTAGATAATGGTAGACTGGATTGGTTGGAGTGGGGTGTGGTATATTGGAGTGAGGTGGGGTGGGGTAGATTGGAGTGGAGAGGGGTAGAAGTGGGGTGAAGTGGAGAAGATTGGGGTACTGTGGAATGGGATAGATTGGGGTGGAATGGAGTGGGGTAGGTTGGATAGTGGTAGAGTGCAGTGGGGTGGAATGAGGTAGATAGGGATGGGGTGAAGTGGAATGGGTACATTGGGGTGTAGTGGGGTAGATTGAGGTAAAGTGGGATAGATTGTGGTAGAGTGGGGTAGACTGGAGTGAAATGGGGTAGACTGGAATGGGGTAGATTGGGGTAGAATGGAGTGGGGTAGATTGGAGTAAAGTGGAGTATAGTGGAGTAGATTGGAGTGGAGTGGGGTGGATTGGAGTGGAGTGGAAAGGACTAGGGTAGATGTTGGAAGACTGGAGTAGGGTAGATTGGAGTAAATTTGTGTGGGGTGGGGTAGATATGAGTGGAGTGAAGTGGGTAGATTGGAGTGGAGTAGGGTAGATTGGAGTGGAGTTGAGTGGGCTTGATTGAGGTAGAGTGGGGTGGATTGGGTAGGAGTGGGGTAGATTGGAATGGAGTGGGGTACATTGGGTGGACTGGTGTGGAGTTGAATGGAGTAGATTGGAGTGGAGCGAGTAGATTACACTGGGGTGGAGTGGGGGTAGATTGGAGTGGAGTGTGGCTGTGACTGTTAGGCTACATCTCTTGCACCTAAGTGCATATGAATACAAGGGGTCTGAAAATGCTTTTTGTGAAATACATATGCAAATGAGGATTTAGGCAGAGGTTTTAAGGAGAAATGGAGTAGTTGCTGTGCTGCAGAATACTGATACATTTTAAACTGACATACTTTGTGCAGAAAATGGGTGGAATACATACAAGCCTGAGGACACAGATTTTAAGGAGAAATTAATTAACTACATTGCTGTCTAAAAATAAGGCACCTTAAAAAGCTACTATTCTGTGTAATTTGTTTGGTGCTGTAAAAGGAAGCACTGAATTCCTAAACAAATTAAGCCAACAACAAACAAACCAGGAGGCCGGTAGTATAAAGCACCCAAAGATGTAGCATATAAGTGGAAAAGGTAGACAGAAAAATGAAAATAAAATACCCTGAATCACAGCACAAGGACACTAATCAAATGAAATCAATTAGAACTTGGTCCATGCTCCAGAGAAATAAAACTAAGTGACGTGAGGCATATGGTAGCTAAGTAGGAGACAGCTAAAAATATTGATATTCAAGCCAGCAAACTGTAAGTAATGGGCGTGTGCCAAGCTTTTACTGTATACAGCACCCCTTGCAGCAGCATGTGCGCTATTCTGCAAGACCTACAAATGGTAGGACCCCTAGGAATGGTCTACTTCTAAGTGGCAACTCACAGGTGCTTGATAGCTGGGGTTGCCTCGTGAGAATGTATTGAGGGAATAGCTGAGCCCCGAAAAAGGCATATCTGTTGTTAATGCATGAAGTACATTTCATCTGGAACCGAATTGAAACCATTTAGCTACAGAGAGCGAATGGCGTTAGGATAGGCCAGCTAGGGTGTAGTCATACCAGTGGAGATGCAGAAGACTGCAAAGCACCGAACTCTGTTCCTGTAGCCCTAGGAAGGGGGTGAATGAGAGCACAGTCAAAATCTGTTACTGTAGTTGAGCCAGGAACATACAAAAACTTCCACTGTGGTATTTTTTTATCAGGAAGAAACAGACGAGAAGGGCACTTTCTCAGAGGGTGCAGTCAGAAGAAATCGGAAGAGAAGCATTTGTTGATCTGGGGAGGCGAGGTGACCAATGCTCAGACATGCTATCTCAGTCAAAATATTTTCTTTTTCTAAAAACACATCTAAATACCCTTCCTCAAGGTACACGTTCTCTGACAAATTAAAAATAGATATGCATTTAAATATCAGTTCCTGACACCCAGGTGTCACCCTATTGTGATTGTGACAAATTATTACACCGTGAAAAAAGGAAAATTATTTTACAACATATATATGAGGTTCACTAGTGTTACGGTTGGCGGACCTATTATTGAAATTGACTATCACAAAAATGTGTTGGTGTCTCCACTGGAGGACCACCAATTAATGTACTAATTGTATTCAAAGTGGTCATCAGAGTGTCCTTGGGGACTTGAAGACATTCTGTAAATGGCAGCTTTGTGTACCCTTAAGAGAGGGTAATTAAAATTATCCAAATTATGCCATGTGCCAAACTTTGGCATGTGAACATCGAACAATGCGAATGACTGGATCACTAGTGACTGTCACTCGCAACACGTGTTTTAGCACTATTTATTTAGCGTGAAATGCATCTTCACCTCCAGAAGGGTCCACAGATACATTATCACGCTAAATGCCATTTTACAGGTCATGTAATTGTTGTTGAATTTCACACAATTACGCATCAGCAAATGATGAAGATTTTGCACACTCCTACTTAGAATGTAGTAATGAGAGAAAGAGGGTAAAATGAGGGGTATAAGGTGAGAGGGGTCAGCAAAGCAGTTTTGTTAAAAGGCGGGAATTTGCGACTGTAGGAGTGTTTAATTGCCTTCGCCTAATACTTGTTCCAGGATCAGTGATTGAAGAACATCAATGTTGTGAAACGTTTGGTGGTTCTATGCTACAGATATCTTCTGTTTACATTGATTCGTGTGCAGTTGCTGGCGAGAACATTGTTGGTACCCTATATTTAGACTTTATCTGCCGGGGTTTTATCCTGCTGTAATGCCTATCTTTTTTTTATTTTTTTTCTGTAAGAACCGGTGCTTCCAAATTTATCGTAAGTTATCCGTCAGGGCTTTATCAAACTCCTAAACAAGTGTGCCAGAGGGGAAAAGAAATCCAAGAGACAAAAAATCCTACAATTTCAGCCGTTTGAAGAAGTTATTGCGGGGAGGGTGTACCCATGTTTTATGAGGATGGAGACAGGAAGGGGTGAACAATGAGCTCATGTATCACTGAGATCGAGCCGTGCAAAGGGTCTAATTAAGGCAGATCAGAGAGATATCCAAGTGACAAATATAATTAAACCCTGCCAGCTGCCAGTACATGGATCGCTAGCGACATCCTTTACAGAGAGCTGACACCGTTCTTGTGCCCGCCCGTCAAAGTACACGGCTTCCAGTAATCTGCAGCATCTCTCTCCGTGATATTTTAAGATAAATGTCATCTGCGTCCTCCCTGACCTCTACTTTTCAAGCTGTTCCCCTATGTAAATCGTCAGTGAACCAAGTCAGCAGGGAAGTTGTCAACGTGGGAATCTAACTCAAAGACAGAGTGCTGTATATTAATAAAGAACACGGGTTCCTCTCAGGTACTGGAAGGAAGAGATAAAAATTGAGAAAAGGAGAGCGAGGACGAAAAAAGTTATACCTGGCCATGTCCAATTACCAATTCATACACACTTTGAGAGCCCAAAAGTAGTATAGAGAGACTCCCAGCCACAGATCGGGTGAGTTGAGGGTGGCGAGGAGTAGCAGCTGCTGTCCCTGGCTCACCCTTGTTAGCTCTGGTCTTGTGGGCCCTAATGGGGATGGCAGGTGCAGAAAATAAACAGGGCTGTTATTCTCTCAGGGGATCTCCCTTGATAGTCAAAAGCCTGGAATAGTTCCGCCCACGTGCGTTGATCCCAGAGCAGTTATTTCAAAGTCGCATCTACTTCGCCTTGCTGTGGAAAGGACAGGAAAGCACATGAGACAGATGTTACATTTTTGCAGCCTAAAGAAAAGCCTATATTGCCAATGTTTATTGAATTGCTTTAAAAATTTGAAGCAAGAAAGGGCCATACCTATAAAAATCTCTTACGCAAAAATAAAGTGAGGCATTGTGAAGCCTAAGACCGTACTTCATATGTTTTATTTCATACCTTATGAAAAGCATTGATACTCATACTTCTTTAGTCACTCCCCTTTTAGAGAGCATCGCCTTATTTCATACCATCTATACCACTGCCTGCAACAAAGCCACTCCCTTTAGAAGCCATCAGAGCAGTTCGTCATCTATGCACAAGTGCTATGGTCAAAAATGTTTCTTAGAAGGATGAGCCGACTACCACTGTGGGATCCCCACCTTCACCACTGGTGCCCTCTATTGTCTTCAGTTCTAATTAGCAACAAACTCAGTGTTGGTTGTCAATAAAATACCCACAAGATTTTCTGCTGCTGAATGGTAATATCTAAATAACATACCACTGGTTGTGTTTATTAGTAATTCCAATCTACCTCCCATCCGATACTCCCCATACACCTGTAATTGAAGAGATGCCATCCACTGGTGAAGTTTTCAGGAAGCCCCAAAAAAGAGGAGAAAAGACTACACCATTTTGCTGGCAATAATAGCGTTTTTTGAAAAAGATTCTGCCGTTTCGTAATATTGTGCTTGTAGCATGGATAAACTTTTGCTTTAGATACAGTCCTTTAGAGTGAGTGGGTTCATATGGTTGGACTTGGGATTTATTGACTTGTGCGCTTGCCCTGTCTCAGTGCTTCACCCATATATTTTAGTGTCGTATTTCCATAAGAAATGCATTTTTTGTGTTACTATTGTTTTGTGTTGTGCGCCAATTGACGAATCGTCACAAACTTTCCAAAAAAAGTGCTCTTTTTTGTCTAGTTTGTGCATGCAAAGTTTTGGAGTGATCTGTCAAGCGGGGGCATAGAAAAAAGGGGGTCCCAAAATGCATATTCCCATAGGAATTTTAGACACAGCTACAGCCTAGACTGCTGAACTGATTTAAACCAAATTTGGCACAAAGCTAGATCTAGGTCCAGAAAGAGTGCTTTTTGTGTTTTGGTGTAAATCCATTCAGTAGTTTTTTTGAACAATTAATGCTCACATTTTTTTTTTATTTATATGGACGTGGAGGCTCCCCAGATGTTGACAGATCTCAAACTGAGATCTGATTGGCTGCCATCATCTCAACCAAGAAGTGGTGGCAGCCATCATGGAACTTAGAATTCGGTCCTGAATCCCCCCCCCAAAAATGCAATAAAATACACAGGGGAGCAGGGTAGGAATACCTTGACCCCCTAGACCTGGTTACTTTAACCTTTTTTAGTGAATGTATATGGAATTACATATATGGAATAAGAGGTAATTTCAGAAAAATGACAGTTGTGATGTACTGATGTACTGTTGGACCACAAGAGTCCCTTCAATGCTTTTAATATTTTTTTTGTATTCTTCACTTGACATTGAATGGGAGCACATTTGATAATAGATTACTGTCAAGTGTATGATGTGTAGGAAATTTTGTTTTTGAGAAAAAAAAGCACTCAAATAGATATTAGAGTAAATTGTGCAGGGCCAAGAATCAAGTTCATGTTGTTGTGGTTAATATAAGTAGTTACTATAGATTGATGGACGGCTGAGGTAGATGTTCGTGTTTATATTGAGGTGTTCTGAAGGAAGCCTTCACCAGAAATAGGTTAGTGACCTCGTATAAGCAGTGTTCAAGTGATACTATTATTTTAATGCAGTTTCTAGATCATTACACTGAGCAAACAGCAGTAATTACTGAAATGTAACTTTATGTGTGGAATTGATTGCTTTGTACTATTCACAGCACAGTGCCTGTAGGAGGCTGGCCTACTTTGTAGTGGGTACCTAAGGTACTTACACCTTATACCAGGTGTCCCTTATTAGTGAAATGTAGGCAGTGTTCTAGCACCCTAGGCTGTCTAGAGGTAGGCGTAGCAGAGCAGCTTAGGCTGAACTAGGAGACATGCAAAGCCCCTGCAATGGCCCTATAGTTACACAGTAATTATACACAATAAAAGACAATACTCAGTATTACCAAAAATAAAGGTACTTTATTTTTGTGGCACAAGAACATAAATATCTTAGAGGCAATACTCCTTCTGGAGGTAAGTATTATACACAATATGTACAGTAGTAACCAAAATCAGGTAAGTAAACAGTCCTAGAAATGTGCAAACAGTAGAAAATATAATAGATTGCAGGGGGCCTAGGGGCAACAAAAACCATATACTAAAATAGTGGAATGCGAATGTTGAATTCCCCCCTAGGCAAGTGTAGTGTGTAAAGGGGCGCTGGGAGTGTATGAAAACACCAAAGGTAAGTAAAGTACCCCACCCCAGAGCCCAGGAAAGCAGCAGTAAAGTACAGCAAGTTTCATCAGGACACACTACAAGTTGTGATAAAGGATTATGCAAGAACCAAGCAAGACTGCAAGCAACAAACAATGGATTCCTGGACCTGAAGACCTATGGAGAGAGGAGACGAAGTCCAGAAGTTGAAGAAGAGTCCAGGAAGAACAGGAACCCCTGCCAGCGGATTCTCCGGTCAGAAGAAAAGTACAGAAGTGCACCAAAGAAGATGGCTGCGGGTTTCTGCTTGATGCAGGAGATGTCCCACGTCGAGTTGTTGAATGCAGGCTGTTTGCGTTGCTGGATTCAGCCAACAAGCCTTGGTTCAAGCAAGTACGCGGTTTGCATCAAAGAGGAGCTGCCTGGACCCAGGAGGGACCAGGGGTCTCAACTCAGACTGAGGAGACAGAGGGGGCTCTCAGCACTTCAGAGAGCCCCCAGAAGACCAGGCAGCACCCACGGGAGTCCCAGAACACGGGCACAAAGAAGATGCAAAGTACAGTCATTGCAGCACTACACTGGAGGGTCCCACGCCGCTGAAGAACAACTCAGGGAGCTGTGCGTCACAGGATGGAGTGCTGGGGACCTGGGCTACGCTGTGCATGAAGAACTTTTGGAAGAAGTGCACAGAAGCCCAATGAGCTGCAGGAGACATGGTGCACAGGGGTAATGTCGCAGCATGGGGAGGCAAGCTCTTACCTCCACCAAATTTGGACAGCTGGACCTTTGGACAGTCTGGGTCACTTCGGTCCACCACCTGTGTTCCAGGGAGCACGTTCGTCGTCAGGAGATGAGTCCCAGAGTACCGGTTGTCATCGCAGAAGGGTGCCTGCTGAAACAGGGAAGTGACTCCGTCACTCCACTGGAGATTCCTTCGTCCTTCTGGTGCAGGGTGAAGACAGGTAGTCCTCAGAGCTTGCACACCTTGGAAACTGCTGCAAATGCTGGCTGGAGCTGAAGTTGCAGGTTACAGGAGTTGTCCTGTATGCTTTGTTGCAGTTACAGCGGTTCCTAGTGCAGTCTGCGGTTGATCCGACGGTCAGAAGCTGAAGCCGAGGATGCAGAGGAGTCCTGGAGGAATCTTGCAAACCGAATCTGAGGAAACACCCAGAGGAGAGACCCTAAATAGCCCTGAGAGGGGGATTGGCTACCTACCCAGGTATGCACCTATCAGGAGGAGTCTCTGACATCTCCTGCTGGCACTGGCCACTCAAAGGTCTCCAGAAGGTCCGCACACCTTGGAATCCAAGATGTCTAACGCCAGGGACACTCTGGAGGAGCTCTGGGCACCACCCCTGGGGTGGTGATGGACAAGGGAGTGGTCACTCTGCTTTCCTTTGTCCAGTTTCGTGCCAGAGCAGGGACTGGGGCACCCTGAACCAGTGTAGACTGGATTATGCAAGGAGGGCACCATTTGTGCCCTTCAAAGCATTTCCAGAGGCTCTGGGAGGATACCCCTCCCATGCCTGTAACACATATTTCCAATAGGAGAGGGTGTAACACCCCTCTCCTAAAGGAAATGCATTCTTCTGCCTTCCTGGGATTGAGCTGCTCAGTCCCCAGTAGGGCAGAAACCTGTCTGTGAGGTTGCAGCAGCTGGGGCTGCAGTGGAAACCTCAGAGAGCTGGTTTGGCAGTACTGGGGGTCCATGGTGGAGCCCCCAGGGTTCATGGGATTGGCCCCCCCAATACCAGATTTGGATTAAGGTCAATTCCATGATCTTAGTGACCTCACATGGCCATATTCGGAGTTACCATTGTGAAGCTACATATATGTATTGACATACATGTAGTGCACGCTTATAATGGTATTCCAGCACTCATGAAGTCTGGGTAAATGGCCCTGGACAACGTGGGGGCACCTTTGCTAGTGCAATGGTGCCCTCACACACAGTTACTTGCACCTAGCCTTCAGCAAATGAAGGTTAGACATATAGGTGACTTATAAGTTACTTAGTGCAGTGAAAAATGGATGTGAAATAGTGTGTGCATTATTTCACTCAGACTGCTGGTGCAGCCCTGAAGAAAGGTTTGTTTTAGCTCCTTATTGGTGGCAAAATAAATGCTGCAGCCCATAAGGATCTCCTGGAACCCCAATGCCCTGGGTACCTAGGTTCCATATATTAGGGACTTATAAGCGGGGTCAAGTGTGCCAATCAGAATTGAAATATGGAGTCACTAAACTACAGTGACAAATTTGGTAAGTAGAGAGAGCATAAGCACTGGAGTTCTGGTTAGCAGAACTTCAGTGACACAGTGAAGCATATTGACAACACACATAGTACACAAACTATGAGCACTGGGCTCCTGGCTAGCAGGATCCCAGTGAGACAATAAAACCACTCTGACAAACACTCAAAAACAGGCCAAACATGGAGGTAACCATGCTAGAAAGAGGCTACATTCTCACAGTGCCACAAAGAATCGATTGAAATGTATGCAACACTGCAGATGGCAGATGTAGAGGAATGGATGGAACCCAAGCAAACAGTATAGATTCGATGCTCATCTAATTATGGCAACGCAGATAGCATGGTTGATTTAACTATGTGTCAGAGATGCCCATTGACAGCACAATTAAAACCGCAGTCCATGCCCATGCATCTTCAGACCCGTGTGTCCTCCTGACTGACAGACTACAGACATTGGAGGCTAACCAGTTGGTGCTAGTATCCAATGGAAAGGAATACATCCAGGTCCTCCTGTCATTTGCCTCTGGGCCCAGAGGGATCATGAAGGCCATCAGTAATCAATAATGGCAAAGATCAGAGAGGGCACTTGCTTCTCGAAAGCCTGGAGCAGAACTACTTGTACCAGCATCTGTACTGTGCCAGACAGTAGTGCCTGTTCTACTATGCTGCCAAGTCCCGTATTGCAACAGTCCAGGGAGACACTAGAATTCTGCCAGTATGAATGGCTCGTGGTCAAGCCAGCTTCAGTTCTCCACAAAAAATAAAAGAAACTGAGCTAGACATAGGATGATGTGTTGACTATGCATGGAGCTGCTATTTCAAGGATACAAAGCGGGTGGATACAGATGAGGGATTGTTATTGACATGTTGGTGTTAGAGGGAAAATAATGGTGATTATGGGAATTTTATTTGGTGTGTGAGTAAAGTGAATATATGGATTGTTTGTTGGTTTTGAAACTGACTAGGATAATGTTGTCGAATATTTCTGCTTTGTGTTGCAAATAGGATAGATAGTATGAAGGTCTTGAAATTGTAACTGGTACGAAATTCATTGAAGTCACTGATTACATTTCTCATGTAACCGAAAACCTCTATACAGGGAGTGCAGAATTATTAGGCAAATGAGTATTTTGACCACATCATCCTCTTTATGCATGTTGTCTTACTCCAAGCTGTATAGGCTCGAAAGCCTACTACCAATTAAGCATATTAGGTGATGTGCATCTCTGTAATGAGAAGGGGTGTGGTCTAATGACATCAACACCCTATATCAGGTGTGCATAATTATTAGGCAACTTCCTTTCCTTTGGCAAAATGGGTCAAAAGAAGGACTTGACAGGCTCAGAAAAGTCAAAAATAGTGAGATATCTTGCAGAGGGATGCAGCACTCTTAAAATTGCAAAGCTTCTGAAGCGTGATCATCGAACAATCAAGCGTTTCATTCAAAATAGTCAACAGGGTCGCAAGAAGCGTGTGGAAAAACCAAGGCGCAAAATAACTGCCCATGAACTGAGAAAAGTCAAGCGTGCAGCTGCCACGATGCCACTTGCCACCAGTTTGGCCATATTTCAGAGCTGCAACATCACTGGAGTGCCCAAAAGCACAAGGTGTGCAATACTCAGAGAATTGGCCAAGGTAAGAAAGGCTGAAAGACGACCACCACTGAACAAGACACACAAGCTGAAACGTCAAGACTGGGCCAAGAAATATCTCAAGACTGATTTTTCTAAGGTTTTATGGACTGATGAAATGAGAGTGAGTCTTGATGGGCAAGATGGATGGGCCCGTGGCTGGATTGGTAAAGGGCAGAGAGCTCCAGTCCGACTCAGACGCCAGCAAGGTGGAGGTGGAGTACTGGTTTGGGCTGGTATCATCAAAGATGAGCTTGTGGGGCCTTTTCGGGTTGAGGATGGAGTCAAGCTCAACTCCCAGTCCTACTGCCAGTTCCTGGAAGACACCTTCTTCAAGCAGTGGTACAGGAAGAAGTCTGCATCCTTCAAGAAAAACATGATTTTCATGCAGGACAATGCTCCATCACACGCGTCCAAGTACTCCACAGCGTGGCTGGCAAGAAAGGGTATAAAAGAAGGAAATCTAATGACATGGCCTCCTTGTTCACCTGATCTGAACCCCATTGAGAACCTGTGGTCCATCATCAAATGTGAGATTTACAAGGAGGGAAAACAGTACACCTCTCTGAACAGTGTCTGGGAGGCTGTGGTTGCTGCTGCACGCAATGTTGATGGTGAACAGATCAAAACACTGACAGAATCCATGGATGGCAGGCTTTTGAGTGTCCTTGCAAAGAAAGGTGGCTATATTGGTCACTGATTTGTTTTTGTTTTGTTTTTGAATGTCAGAAATGTATATTTGTGAATGTTGAGATGTTATATTGGTTTCACTGGTAATAATAAATAATTGAAATGGGTATATATTTTTTTTTGTTAAGTTGCCTAATAATTATGCACAGTAATAGTCACCTGCACACACAGATATCCCCCTAACATAGCTAAAACTAAAAACAAACTAAAAACTACTTCCAAAAATATTCAGCTTTGATATTAATGAGTTTTTTGGGTTCATTGAGAACATGGTTGTTGTTCAATAATAAAATTAATCCTCAAAAATACAACTTGCCTAATAATTCTGCACTCCCTGTACATGTTATACATGCCAAAGAGACAATTCATGTGTTTAGATACACATGACCCATGATCATAGCAACTCCTTGTGAGGTCTGGGGCTACATATTAATATTGGATTTTACACACATCCGTGAGTTGGTTACCTCAGCATCACAACCCATCTGCACAATGTCCAATAAACCATCATTAATGTGAAAAGAGGCCTACTCCATAGCCTAATGTGGCACCATCTGAATGTGGGTACATCAGTGATACTAACTAAATTGTGAGATTTGTCAATGGCCTCACAATTCCCTGAAGAATACCATGTAGCATCCCATAGCAAAACATAAAATAACATAACACAACGTAGCATCACTTGCTTTAGGATTTGGCAGAAAGACGTTTGTTGAATAACATATGTAAATGCCACAGTATGTTGGTATGAATTAGCAGCACATTGCTTTTAGGTTTAGGAATAGTGGTATTGCTGCCCTGGTGTTGATGTGTGGCTACATGCCATCCTCTGTGATTGGTGAGCTGATACTGTCCATATCAAAAAGAGTAATGGTTAATATCTGTGGTCTGCATCTTGTATAGTATACACCTCTGCCCTCCTTCTCCTCATATTCTCTGATTTATGTTCACTCTAGATACGAAAAAGCATTTATTATCCGCCTCAAGATTTTTTTAATTAAAAAAATGTTATTGTTTTCGGAACGAAAAACAAAACAGTTAGCAATACAAAAGAATACACAGTGTATTCACCGTATAGAATTCACCTACACGAACCATGGGGTCATCCATCCTTAGACCTTGGTTCAGGAATTAGAAGTGATCCTTCTTAATGTGCCCTGTATACAGATGATTTAGCAAAGCTTGTGTACTGGAGTCACATCCCAAATGCCTTATATGTTCATTTGAGCCCACACTATGTTGAATAAAATGGGTGAACTAAGCACTCACATTTTAACCTACAAGGTACATGCTATGCTGATCTCAGAAACGTCAGACACAGCCAAAGTCACCGTAATCAGCATGTAAAATGCAGTGCAAGCGGAAGGCTTCTGCAGAAAAAATATCAGTTTTGAAACTATAAGGTACTGCTTGTAAATATGATTATGATTTCTTCGCTAAATTCTAAATGTCAGGTATGTATGGGTTTTAACAGCATAGCTGTCAAACTGGTACATTGCTATCATTATATACAGAGTGAGCATGGGTTTGCCCCTTTCAATTATTGGCTTTCTTCTATCAGTCGCTTTCATCCATTGGCTTGAGACATCGTCAATCACATCTTGCCTGAGGTCAGTGGAGTATCCATGCCTAATATTATATATCGGCTGTTTGAGTTCGTACTTCCACCTCAACTCCAGTTTTAGGATTGAACTGCATTAGGTACTACCTTACAACTATAGCCATCCCTGTCCACTCCTGTTAACTCCATGCCCTGTGTCTAGCTCTAATGTGCTACAGCTGCGTGTGTATCCCAGTCCTATTGTCCTTGCCAATGCTTGTTTTCAAAGAAGGCACCCTGGGGCTCCCAAAATACAGAAAAATGGATCACTGCTTACAGAAAGAAAGAAAGCGTCCTTGCGACTTCATTTATTTAAATCACTCATCATTTACAGTCAGTATGCGCTGCATTACCTCACTTACGGGCAGCCTTATTCAGAGTGGGATATAATCTTCGGGTGTTTTCCTTCGTGAACATTTCACTGGGTAAAGCTGGTGAAATCTTCAGATGGGAAACCGGGTAGAAATGCCGCATGCCACCAAGGACTGGGTGTGGTAACACCAGTGCTTGTGGTAACTCCCTATAACTCTGGCGACAATCAAGGCCCTAGTCGGAATCAGCAGTTGTGTCTATCCCGAAATGGCTGTTACCCCGAGGTTTGGTAATGTTGTCTGTGAAATTACTGGTGCAAGATTACCTCACCACTCTGAATCCGGCGGAAATTAATTTAAGGCTCAGTTTAACTCTGTGGATGAGAACATCCTGAGTAACATTTATGTTTGGCATTTGGTGCGTTTTTGAACCCAAATAACCATTTATTTGTATTGTATTTTATTGATTCATGTTACACACCTTTGACAAACATAATGGATGACAAGAGATGGTTTCAATAGATAGTTAGGATAATATCCCATAACAGGGCAATAAAAGATAAATGGGCGGACGGGGGCTTGAATCGATTAATGACACCTTCATTTTCACACATTCATTGATAGGATCCGTCAGTGCCTTTAGGTTAGGTAAAGGGAAGACCGAAGTAGAGTGTCAAATGATAGGTTGTTCACGGTCTTACAAATGGATCACTGCCAGACTCGTCGGAGGTGGAGTGCAAGGCTTAGAAATAGGTGGGGGCGGGAAGTTAACAGTTTGTCTCATCAGTAGAGCTAACAGACCTATAAATACATAGTTTGCAGGTTCAGGCATGCTAGTTGATACTCCGGAGGCTGTCACATAGACACAGAGATGGATTGATAGGTCCCAGGCTTAGAAATGGGTGGGACTTACACCTAGGGAAATAGCACCAAATGAATGATACTGCCATAGTCTGTAGTGGATGGCTTACAGACTCTGGAATGTGAAGCTAACAGGACAAGATTACAGGCTCAGGAGTGGGAATGCCACAGGTTCAAAAATGGATAGCTGTGGATCAAGAAAGTATAGCTGCCAGTCAAAGAAATGTGTAGCACACAGGCTGAGAATGGGTAGGGCTGACATGCTGACAGAGGGGCATAGCTGAAAGGATTGAGAATCAGCTATCAGTAAAGCTCACAGCTCCAAGCTAAAAGCTGGTGGTAACTGTGTGGCAGCTGACCTTCCTAATCAATTACCCAACAGTAACTGTGACCAGGCATGTGAACTCCTGGGGCTAGACCCAGTCAGTGATGGTGCTGCTGGGTGATTTCCTCCTAGTGCACCTGACGATTGAGTGATACCGGCCAAGATAAAGAGTTTCCGGAAGAGAGACTTTTTCCCCAAGCCAAGCAAAATGAACCAGAAGCATGCATTTACGCTAGACTGACACATGTGCATTCTCTTTTATTTCTTCTATTGTAGAATGAATTACATATGGCCTCCAGGGTCAGTGCACCCACTTGTGCTGAAATAGGGATTCTTTGGTTTCTTTAATGTTCCGCAAGGAACCACCACAATTTGTGGTCACTACGTTTCTCTATGTCATATCATGTGTTTGGGAAGGATCAATTGACTGTAGTATGTGCAAGGCATATCAAGCCAGCACAGGACTGGATTAGACTAGGTTGGTAATGGAGGACTCTCCTTGTAGTTGAGGAATTCCTAAATCCATTGACGATACGCTGGCTGTATGTCATTTCTATGATGAAGTATATTCTGCTGTCCAATTCTCCTATGAATTTATACCTTCATACACGAATCACCAAAGTTCAATTCACCACCCAACTCTGTATCATTCACTAAATTACTTAGTGCAGAATGGAAAGCGCTAGGGATAGACGCTTTCCGCTAGACCGCAGGCCTCATTCACATGTCATTCATCAGTGTTCTTAATACATGACCTGAAGAAATCCTCTGTGGTAGAGTAAATGCACCGCTGCTTCAGATCTTGATGTTGTATCTGAAAATAATGTCTGCAGTAATATCAGCTAGTACTAGCCTTTGTAGTATGAGCAAAATGAGACTGCATGTGTTTGTGATGTACAAATCAAACCAAAGAAATGCTTGCTGTGTTGTGCATATTAGACACACAGGGAGGTGAAGTGGTATATATCTGATAGAGACTTCTAGCTGCAGATTTCTTACCTTAGAATTTCCTGGTGTCAGCTTGGTGTCCGGAATTAGAATTTGCAGCTAGATAGAGTCTCTACCAGATAATGCGTTACCAAAGGTAAGTAACTTACTCATTACCCCCCCCCCCATTCTGCCTAATCAAATCTAAGTAATAAACAACTTAGTGAAAAATTGTTTTTATGTGTTCATGACTAGGCAGGGCAGTTCTAGACGTAAAGCACGATGTGGGAGGGGGTTTAAATGTACAGATATGGGGGGGTCATATTTCAAATAGCATTTGTGAGGAGTACAGTAGCTGAAGATGCATGTGCATGATGATTTACTTGAAGAGTCATATTCTGGGTTTCTTCTGGAGCTGAAAGAGAGTTGGAGCTTGACAGACTTGTTTAAAGCTAGAGTTCCTAACCAGGGTGCATGATAGGACAACGTTTGTCTGCCAATCTCTTCTTTCTTGCACTTCTTGGTCTGGTGATGCTGCTATTAAGATATTCACTTGCAGGCTAACAAGGTGTGTTCGAGGTAATCACACAATCACAATGGAACATCTATGGTGCATGATGCCACTGGGTAGGGGAAGCCTGTATAGTTTCTGAACTGAGGGGGTGATTGAATCAAATGTTCTCACTACTTCAATCAGGCTTGCTGCTGAGTAGAGACCAAGTCAGTGTCTAGGATGCTGGTGAAGATGGGCTGTTCTTAAATGTAGGTAGAACTTGTCCAAAACATGGGCAGCTTGACACTGAGAAGAAGAGAGACCAGATGCCGACCTGTCTTAGTCTTCTAGACAGTATATGTCTTGGGACAGAGATCGCTGTTGTTGTGAAATCTGAGAATACTGGAACTGTCCAACCATTGAAGGTGAACCCATCGAGGTTAATTGCTTTAAGCATTCTTGTGCTCGAGATTGTTTGCTGTCACTGCTAACAAAGAATATAGCTTCAGGCATTTCCTCCACATTCCTTCACGAAAGTTGGAGAGGCAACTCTTTCAGCAGTCCATGGCACTACCAGACTTCTTTCACATATTAGCATCAGAAATTCTGACAATTTTAGCATTAGTGTAACTAACTGCTACAGACATTTTCTACTTAGTACTAACTCTGCATTCAAGTTGTGTTCGTAAGTGACGTGCAAAGCCTTATTTTCAGACCTGATGCAATAGGTGAGAAATTTCTAATTAGGCTGCTTAGCAGCCTCAGTTTACATTTCAGTATCCACTTAAAGGTCATTCAAAAGCTCATGAATTCAATAACCTGCAACTGTGTAGTGCCTTTTTCTTTCAGTTTCACCACGTGACCATCATTTGAACAGCTTTTTCTCATTTAAGGTGCTGGAGGATATCTTTGTTGCCTTACTCTGTGATTCGCTATATATTTTATTTTGTTAATAAACACTTTCAGACTGTTTAATTGGGCAGATTTCTTTAATAAGTGGATGTCAGTGTCCTTGCAAGCCGAGCACCTTCTAACAGATGTCATGCAGAGGGAACCCTCTAACAGGTTTCATGCAGAGGGAACGTGCCGACCTCCAGGCACTGTGTGATCTTGAGTGAAAACATCTCTTTCTCCCTACACCTGACCCGCCAGCTATTAATTTGGCAGCACCACTATAAAAATGCTTTATAGGTTTGGGAAATGACACAGAAAATGGCAAGGTCAGGTTTTTTTCCCACACTCAACTTATCCCAGCATCAATGTGCTCTTCTAGCAACCTCAATCAACTGCACTTTAACTTTTTGTTGGCTTGCCTGGGCTGTCTATTAAAAGCAAAAACAGAGGAGGCACAATGGCAGTGTTTTATTGTTATTGTTTTTTAATAAAAAATGAAGAATTTCCAGAGTTTCCCTCTCTGTCTCAGAGCCTCTTAATAGCGTTTTAAATATTAAAATTTATATGAACTCATAAAGGACTCATTCAATTTCTTTTCTCCTTGGCTTTGTTCTCATATCTTTTTTGCATGTTTCACTGTAATTATCTCCTAAATCCAATTTCCATTGCAGGGCTGCAATTAGAAAGAGTGATGATTATGGATCCACATTCTGCCCACGGCTGTGTGCGCGCTACACTTCTACTTCGGATTTCCCCATCCTCTTGGAAGTCCGTCTCAGCCCCAATGTGATTCTGAGGACAATGCATGTGCCAGCCATTTGCAAATCTGAATATTTTAAATTAAGGCGTGGATACTGGAATACCAAATACCACAGCAGAAGTTAGTAATACTTGGAATATACCAACGTATTTATTTTAAGATGTAATACGTTTTGGATTATTCCACAAATGGTAATAGCTGCTTCAGTTCCCCCCTCCCCCCCCAAGTGTCAAATCCCAGAGCACTTTACTTCAAATAGTTAAATAACTGTACAAGCGTAGATGTTATGTGGCCCTATGTCATATTTAACATATTCAGCTGGTGTAGGAAAATACCCTCTTTTTGGCATGGTTACCCCCACTTTTGCATGCTGTAAGTGTGTTTTGAGTGTGTTCACTGGGATCCTGCTAACCAGGACCCCAGTGACCATGCCCTCTCCCTTCAAATTCAATTGCTTGGGACTTCACCCCCCCCCCCCACTCTTTGGCATACTGGTGCCCCCATATAAGTCCCTAGTATATGGTTCACAGGGCGTCGTGGCACCAGGGGTTCCCCATGGGCTGCAGCATGTATTATGCCACCTATGGGAGCCCATGTCTGCAGGCTTGCCATTGCAGCCTGCATGAAAAGGTGAATGCACCCTTTCACTTCAGGTCACTGCACCAGGTCACTGTCAGTCACCCCTATGGCAGGCCCTCCTAACCCAGAGGGTAGGGTGTAGGGACCTGTGAGTGAGGGCACCCCTACGTGAGCAGAGGTGCCCCTATGAACTCCAGCTCCATTTTCCTGGACTTCGTAAGTGAGGGGATGCCATTTTACGTGTGTACTGGACATAGGTCACTACTTTTGTCCAGCTACATAATGGTAACTCCGAACATAGGCATGTGTGTAATCAAACATGTCGGAATCATACCCCAATACTGTTGCCAGTATTAGTTGTAGGATTCCATGCACTCTGGGGGCTCCTTAGAGGACCCCCAGTTTTGCTCCTATCAGTTTGCAGGGTTTTGCCGGGCAGCCCACGCTGCTGTCATCCTGCCAACAGGTTTCTGCCCTTCTGCTGCTTGACCAGCTCAAGCTCAGGAAGGCAGAACAAAGGATTACCTTTAGGAGAGGGAGGCAACACTCTCTCCCTTTGGGAAATAGGTGTTACATGGCTTGGGAGGGGTAGCCTCTCCAAGCCACCGGTACGCTTTGAAGGGCAAATTTGGTGCCCTTCTTGCATAAACTTGTTTGCACCAGTCCAGGGACCCCCGGTTCCTGCTCTGGTGTGAAACTGGACACTGGAAAGGGGAGTAACCACTCCTCTGTCCACCACCACCCCAGGGGTAATGCCCAGACCTTCTCCATCGGACCACTTGATTCTGCCATTTTGAATCCAAGATTGGCAGAGGCCCCTGGGAGCATCTGAGTGGCCAGGACAGGCAGTTGACATCACAGCCCCCTCCTGATAGGTGGTCACCCTGCTAGGTGACTAATCCCCCTTTCTGGGCTATATAAGGTCTCCCTCTTGGGTGGGATTTCGGATTCGACGTGCAATATTCCAGCAGGATTCCTCTGCAATGTTTACTTCAACTTCTGGCCACTGGGCCTGCAACTGGACCCTCCAGAACCCGACAATCTGCACCCACAGTGTTGACTCTCCTTGCAACATTGTTTCCACAGCTCCTTCCACCAACTGCAACATTTCCCCGGCTGTGCATCCCTTGAGGGCGACGAGTCTTTAGTCTGCACAAGAACAAGAAGGAATCTCTCTTGGAGTGAAGGACTCACTCCCCTGCATCCGAAGGCACCAACTGCAATGACAACTGGCTGTGTGGATCTCCTCTCCTCCAGAGCTGCGTGGATCCTGCATCACAGGTGGTGGTCTGGAGTGCTTCCCTTGGTCCTCTCTACCAGCTTCCCAATATGGGAGATGGCAAGCCGCCCGTGCATCGCGTCTCTTGCAGCTGTCAAGGCTTGTTGGCATCTCCTCCAAGGGATCTTCAGGCTCCATGTAGCTCCAGCACTCTTCACTGCGACGCACAGCCCTCTGAGTGCTGCTACAGTGACGTGGCACTCCTTTCTAGGTGTGCTGCGTGGGCCTCACTGCAACTCCTGTGCTTGCTGCCTGGGGCCACCAGTGGGGGCTGCCTCCTCTTCCTGCGCCTCTCCTCAATGCTGAGGGTCACCCGGGACTCTCCCTCACTCCGCCCATGGATTGAGTCCTCCTGGACCTTGCTGGTCCCCGGCAGCATTTCTTCTCCAATGACATTTGCCTTTGGCCAGGCTTGTTGGTGGCTTTTCCTCACCACTGACCGATTGCGATCCTTCTTCTGGCGTGGGATGTCGACTGCATCCCTCCAGGAACTCTTCAGCTTCTCCTGTGCTGCACTGCTGACTGTCTTCGTTCACCGTCGACCTGCTCCTGCATCAACAGACAGGTGGTTAGTGGCTCCTGACACAACCGGAAACTCCAACATGAACCGGACTTGGTCCCCTTCCTTTACAGGCCTTCCTCTACCTGGATCTACCTTTGGTTTCTTGCAGTCTTGTCTGGGTCTTGCAAAATCCTCTTCTGAAGTCCTTTTGGTGGGTTTAGGGAGAACCAGGTACTTACCTCTTTTCTCCTGGTCGCTACGGGGCACACTGGTACTTACATTTTGGGGTTCCTAGTTCCTCCAGTTCCCCTCCACCAATTCCACTTTATTGGGTGGGGGCCTGACTTTCGTATTCCATTTTGTTTGCATAAGCTCTGCATGTCTCGTAGATATGTCTTGGCTGCTCATCCACAGCTACCTCTAGGGAGCCCTGGCTTCCTAGACACTATCTACACCTCACTAATAGGGGATACCTGTTATAAGGTGATAACACCATAGGTGCTCACCACACACGAGGCCAGCTTCCTACAGCTGGCCATGAGTGTTTAGTTCACCCCACTTTGCATGCTGGGATTTTTAAGCTCTTACTGTAATAGCAAAAACGATGAAGTTTCAGCATGCCTCTTCCACTCCGCAGTCTACGGTCAGACTTCTCATGCACTTTCTCACTAATTGGTAGGGGGTACATATTTTGCTGGGTGGTAGGGTTATGGAAGCACAGCATTGTCCTGGTTCATCAAACAGGATCCTGTAAATGCTGCACCAGAACTTTTATGGCAACTCCAAGAAGACTGATCTTCAGGAACAACAGACGGAGGCTTGTGGGTGACCACTGCCCTAATCCAGTCTCTTTTATGTTTTACTGTTAGCTTTGTTACAGAAGGAACTGATTATCATTATTCCAAGCTGCTGCTGGGGATACAGATTTCAGGCAACAGTGCATTCTGGATAAGGTAATTGAATGACTATGTCCTGTTATCAGTGAGGGATATTTTTGTGAGGACGGACGTGAATTATACAATAGGGCTTATTACTGACACCTGTGTATGTCTCAGCGCAGCACTCTTGTGTCATTGCTGTTGCCCTTCAGTGGATCTCTGTGTCAGTGCTGATACAGTGGAAAAGGAGGATAGTGGAATAGGTCTCTTCTAAGCCCTTTCTGAGGGTATGTGTGCTCTCTATTTTCTGCTGCCCAACGGCTCCTAACTGACCCTCCAAAGCTCGTTCATAAGAGTAAAGCAAGGAGGCAGCTCTTTAAGGAATCACAGACCAGTACTCTGTAAATGTCCAGTCTCTATCCAACCATGTTAAGTTGAGTTCATTCTGGAAAACTATTCAGATCAGCTTCAGACTAAGTATCTGCCTCATCAAGGGTAATGGCTGAATAATGCTGAATCTAGGCCCACTCTTGCATCCATCAGCAATATAGCCACCATATATTTCGTCCTCTTTTTAGTAGGTACATGTCACCTATTGTATCCAGTTATTCAAAATGTATTTAGTTTTAGTGTGGCCTTCGGTTTCACCCAGAAGAGTATTTCTCTCTCACCGCAGGCTATTGGCTATTAGGAGTACCATTTCGCCTCCAGATATTTGCTGTTTACTGTATCACTCCACGCTTTTGGAAGTACTTCCATTGGAATGCCTAGGGGCTATTTTATGTCTAAAAAGTACATCCAAACATCACAGTGCCAGTCACATTCATTCCTTCCTCTTCTTTGTGCATGTTATACCGAAATCAATGTTTTATACTTACCCCTGAGCATTACCAAAGCCAATAAGTCTATCTTCAGCATTTGTTCATGCAGTACATGCAAACAGTATCTGTGCATGCCTAACTTTGCATGCACAAAGACATTAAAGCTATGTCTATTGGATTTGCTGATGCTTGTTCTGTCCCTTGTCCTGACCCCGCCTACTCCTCTCACAAGATGCAAAGTCTGGTAGGTATACTTAGATTCCTTACACACATTAGTCCAGGGCCTGGCCAATTCTTTTTATGCCTCCCGCATGCCAAGCCTGTATAAGACTGCCCACACCATTTACGCCCCAGGTTTTTGCAAGCATATGGTCGCCGTCTGAACAGTTTTTTTTACCACCAGTTTTTTATTGTTCAGACAGTACACAATTAAAAGACCAAATACAAGAAGAAAAAGCTTTTAAAAAGTGCTCTAGAGCTACCTAATTGGTCTCTGATTGGTAACTAATTTAGAGACAGAAAAGCTATGTTAGAAATACTGATATTTTTACATATATTCCAATTTAAATATCACATCTCCGCCCTTAAAGAATCTTACTGATAATTTTACATGCATTCCTGTTTAAGTCACACGCCCCTGCATTACAGAATCTTACTGATAATTTTATATACATTCCTATTTAAGTATCACGCCCCTGCCCTTAAAGAATATTACTGATGATTTCACATAAATTCCTATTTAAGTCTCATACCCCTGCGCTTACAGGATCTTACTGATGATTTCACATAAAATCTGATTTAAGCATCACACCCCTGCCCTTACAGAGCCTTAAATTACAGTATTTACCATCCCTACAAAGGCAACGCATCCCTCTGTTGATTTTAGCCGTGTTTGCGCGGGGCTCTGTTTACACGTAACACCACATTAAGCGAGCTGTAATTTGCTCGTCCCATTTGTTACTTCCGTACGAGCTGGCTCCATTTACAGCTCCTCTCCTTCTCGCTGGAACTGTGATGTCCTCTGTCAGGTTTTACATCTCCCCCTAAATTTAATGTTTGGAATCGGACACACATCAGCGTGCCTGTAATGTGCAGTGTTTAAGCCCCGCGCTGCCGAGCGCCGTGAAATGGAATTAACTGGTGCAATTAGAGAGAGGGTTTTCAAAGCTGTTACTCTGTGCTGATCACCACTGCGTAAAGAACAACCTCCTCTTGGTTCTGGGGGGTTTGCGTCAGCCACGGAAGAAGAGATTTCTGGGGCTGCAGTAGGCATCTCAAGGTATAACGCGGTACTTAAAGTGGGATGAAAAAAACTGGTGGGGAGGGGTCTCTCAAAGGGGCGTGGCTGGTTTAATTAAGAACGTGGCTTTAAACACAAACTACAAATCTGTGCTTATCATACTGTGCTGCCCGACTGGTATTTTTCTGCTTCTTTCTGTCATTGTATCCAGATATATAATACAAGTAGCATTACACCTAAAACAAGCCAAGATTATTGGCTTTGTTATGGTTATTAGTTGCATAAGATAAGTAAGCAATAGCCATGGCTACTTTGTATAAAATATTTAAAATGCTTCAGTCCTGAAATGGTGACACTGTTGCGTCATTTTGTATGTGTATAAAATGACACTGCCACTTTTTACTACTTTTTATTTGCAGATCCAACTCAGATTGGCAAATGAAAAGAAAACAAAGCGTAAAAGCTTTGTTTTGAAAGTTGGTAAGGAAAGGCAAATTGTACAGGTGAAGCACCACGAGGCCAAGCCCCATGTCAATACGGATGGTGAGTGCGGAGGCAGAAGAAAACAGAGGGTGCAGGTTGGGGCTGACGCAAGGCGGAGACTGGAATCAATACAGATGATGGGGGGAAGCAACATGGAGAGCATGGGAGAGCAAAAGGTTGAGAGTGAGAGCAACAGAGTGCGGAGAGTGGGAGGGAAAAGCAAATGAGTGAGAAGGAGAGTGGCAGGGGGTGCGAGGGGGTGAGACCTACCACGACAAGAAAGCAGCACATGAGGGGACACACAAGGGCAAGTGCATCATTGAGAGTGGCGTGGGGAGCCACATGAACAACAGACAGCTGCGTGGTGAGGGTAAGACAAGCAAACTAGGGACACTGCTGGAAAACACATGCACTTTCATGGAGTGCTTAAGTAAAATGAAAAGAAGTACAGTCTAAAACATCTAACAGTGTATGCATACAGTGATGCACCCCTGCTTCAGAAAAGGACAAACACAAACAGTGAAAGGAAGGTCCACATGCACTAATGAATTAGAAGCAATCAAATGAGTAAGACAATGAAGCCAACCAATAATAAGCAGTAGAAGGCCTCTAAACCCACTGTAAGCTAACAGGGCCATCCACTATGGGAGATCTAAAATGAGCATATTGTGTGCTCTTTGTTACATTGTGATTTCTATGTTTAATCCCATCATTTTGATTTCTCTGGTCTACTTAGATTAACATGCCTTTTGCTTGCAAAATTCAGGTGAATTAAGAGTTTTCCACTCCATTTTTTGACAATGGGACTGCATTTGATGATTCCTGTGGCAGTCAAGTGCCCTATATGGTGGCACTCTGGATGTCTTGCTAGCATTGTCTTGCCATAGAGCTGGCACTGGCCACATACTGCGCTGACATTTTAATAGGCCTTTAGGTTGGTGACAAAGAATGCTTTTAGACCCATTCCTAAAGCGATGAGGGTTGAGAGGGATTTGGTTCACTTTGGGTCAGTTCAAAAGAATGTGTATTTCACATCAAACCTTCTGCCTCTCTTGGCCTCAGGTTCGAATGGAGTTTTTAACTGGGGGTGTATCAGGTAGATCTGTGGTGTAGGAGGGGTGTGATTTGTGCAGTCGCAGTATGTGACTGTTCAGAAAATGCAATTATAGGTGGTGAAGAGCGCCTCGACTGTCAGGAATCAGTTTAGTTTTTCAAGACCAAGTGTCAGATTTTTATTGTTCCAGTTTGTAGCCTTTCTGCACATATTTGTACCTATTGCAATCATGTGTCAATGAACAATAGCCTATACCAGCCAGCACAACGTCGCTCAGGGGATTATGCAGGAGAGAGTCTTTTTCAATTTTCTAATTTACAAAAAGACGCTATAGGGTCATCCTGTTGTTTGAATTCCTCATTTTAATGACTTATGGAGGTCTTGCCCTTGTGATAGCACTGCCTAACAAGGCACAGTTCACTTTGTTTTTCTGTCGTTTTTACGTTGTTACTAGAATACATTTTATCAAACCCATCTTAAAAGAGAATAACGTAAGTTACTATAGATGAGTCCTGATTTTGTTTTTATAACTATATTCAGCTGATGGTTGTCATAGACTTTCAACCTAGATCTAGCATTTGATTCACATAAGGAACAGTTATGTATTACTGTTCTAAGTAATAGTTTTAAATGGTACTACAAAATTAAGCTGATTTGTAAAACTAGGTGTTTTAAAACCTATTTGTGCATTTGGTGTTAGGTTGCAATTTATGTGATTGCCTACTGTTATGGTTTTAATTTATAAAAATTTATGAAGTCGATTGACTGAAATGTTAGGCCATTGCACTCATTTCTGGGGGAATATTAGATTTCTGCCTACGCAGATTACTAGGTATTTGGGTTCTTGGTGAAGGAACTACATGCAACTGAGTAGTTGAAAAAAGAGAGGGCGATTAGGTAATAGGTGGAGGAGTTGAGCAATCATAGTTAATCCGGCCAGAGTGCATGTACCTTGGTTTGTTGAGGTTAGATCACTTCTTACTTTTCAAGGAGGTCCAGGCCCTTGGAGAAGAGGTAGAGCTGCTTTTGCGCTCCATAGATCTCAAGGTAAACATGGTGTCGCGGCGATCAAGATTCAAGCCTGTGATTACCCTCATGGGCGAAAGCTTGTTCATACTGATAAAGATAAGTAACCAGGGCTTTTTAAGGTGGGTTGTGGATGATGGGGAACAACACAGAGGGGAATTGGATCCATTTCAATACACTGTTTCAGTATGCTCATGGAAGACCTGAATAGTGTTGGTCTCCGGAAATCTTTAGATTAGCTTCTGGTGGTAGACTGTGTCATAAGCAGTGTATGGATCTAGGTGGATGTGCATGAGTAATTGTCCAAGGATATTGTCCAGAACAATAGTTCTTAACCTATTGACTTCTGTGGAGCCCCCACTTAGTCATTACTGGAATCCGGGGACCCTAACTGAATTATTACTGCAATTTGGGGTCCCCCACTGAATCATTATTGGAATCTGGATACCACCACAAAGTCATTGCTGGAAGCCGAGGAACCACCTTAAGCAATTTTGATGATTTGAACCTCAAAACAATACACAAAATAACAGAAACAAGCATTCATCAAACAAATGCACAAATGACAAAATCTTTTATTTAATTTGCAAACAAATATAAATAATCAGAATTTTCATTTTGATGGGAAGTTTTGAGCTTTTCTAATACTACTGAGGCCACCAATCATCCATACGATACTCTGTTTGTTGTATTTGCAGTGCTCCCACAAATCAATCTGAGGTCGCCACCAAGTGCCTTTTTTGCCTCCAATTGCAAATTCCTTCACATTTACTTAACATTTAAAATTTTACATTTTTCTTAATATTAACGAGTGTGTGTAAATAAATATTTCATTTTCTAAGCTGTCGCGGATACCCTGAGTAGGTGTTGTGACCCCCAAACGTCCCTGTACCACAGTTAAAAACCACTGGCCTAGAGGTCCACATGGGCAGTTTGGTGTTATCGGTAGGATGGAAAGTTGATTAGCACAATTGCATACAGAAAAATAATTCCTTACACAATTATTTTAATTCTGGCATTACAATTTTTGTTCATGATAACTTTGTCCATGTAAGATGGGTATGTTGGCAAGAGCTCTCTAACACTACTGCCTGCTTGGATTTTGTTTGTAGAGTTTTGATTAAGTCTAGATAACTTCCATAGTACGTGGTTATCCCAGAAATCTGGCATGGTACTTGTCTCTAATGGATAACTTTCATAGTTCTTCGTAATCCCAGATGTCTGGCATTGGTGTTTGTCTTTAATAGATTTATTGACCAAGATAATGCAGACCCAGCTATCAGAGTGCCTGCATTAAAAGAGGGTGTGTTTTAGTGACATTTTGCGTTTGAAAGGTTCTGTTTTCATTCCACTCTATTGCTGGTTCAGGAGTAGACTTAAAAAGACAATTTATATAATATAAGTTCCTGTCGTGATATGCAGTCAGAACTGCTAAGCTCAAACTAAGCATTTACAAACTATCATACTCTTGAAAGGCAACCCGGCTCAGGATTTAGTATTGGTGAGATGTGTAAGAATCCTACCCCAAAATTAAAAGTTGTCATACACTGTATAAGGGAAGTGGGGGTTTCCTTTGTAACCAGTGACTGGTCTCTGATGATCCCTGCCACTGTATTGTTGTTCCTTATTACCAAAGCATGGTGTCTTGCTTCTGTATTTTATGGCGTGGTTTGACTGCACACACATTGTATGCAAGCCCACCTTAGGAATTCAGGAAACAATGTCCACCAGCCCTCATTCCTGGCTTGCTTGGTCCCTTGCTAGGTTCCCCTTCCCTTGTTCTACCTAGGTTTTGCCAGGGTCATTCTTTTCACCGTTAACATTTTTGACTCCATATTTGTACCTTTAACGTAAAATAGCAGGTGGAAGCTTATATGTGTCTCTGTAACTGACAGTCTTCACGTCATTTGTCATTACCTTGCTGTTCACTTTTGCACCCAACATTACTGCAGGTTTTGGGCTTTGTGCCATATACAGTAATATTGAGGGATCTGTCGGTAACGAGTTGCACCATGCTTACTCCGATGCCCTGAATGCTAGTCTGTGCAAGTTGTTTTACTTCCACTTCCTTTCCATAAGGAGCTTGCAGTAGTCAGGCCATCACCATTATATTTTAGACTCACTAGTCTCACTTCCTCCCTGACTCGTGAGCTGCCCTCCCTGTCTTCTCTTGAAATTCTTAAAGTAATTGTTTATAATTTACAACACAGTACATACACATATCCAAACATCAATACTCATTTCCCAAACATGAATCAAAAAAAACATTCACAATAATAGGTTCAAAATATATTGTGACCTAGCTCTATCAATATTGAATGTAAAGAAATGTAACAGAGAGCTCTAATGCATGTATGCCACTAAGTTAGGGAACACACTCCTGTTATGCACGTATGATTATCTCTTTGCAGCCTTTTTCTACAGTCCTCATACATCCAGAATGGCGCATGCTCTCTAGAGAGAGCATCCTCCATCTGCTTTAAACTACAACCCAGATTATCATTGCACACTTTGTTTCAATGATAAAATGAAGAAGTTACTTTGTCAATAAAGTAGGATTAAGAGAAAATAGGGGTACATTTATTGTTTCCATGTTTTTCCTCAGGTTGAAGGTTTGAAGCCTGGAGGAAGGTTTTTTAATACCAAAAACGTGTCGGCCATTGAATAATGACGTTGAATACATTTACCTTTGATTTAATTTTTACATTGCAAGACAGTTGAATTTTGATGCACCAATATAACTGTTCTCCAGTATTGGATCTTTCATAGATTCACATGCTTGAATCATCCCCGTCGTCGAGGTGGGAGCCTCATGGTAAGTTTAAATACATAAAGCAGTAAGTCAGTAAGTTTAAAACCAGTAGGCCTCAGTAGGCCTCATAGGGTATTTTACAGTCTATCCACTTTGTTTTGTGAAAAGACCCAAACTTCAGTGTCAACCAATCAGGATTCAGCCCCTCCCAAACACTCCCAACAGAGGCTGAATTCCCTCAGATTTTCTACCGCATGTCGTGTGAAGGGAGTCTCCCTGAGCTCTGCTCAGTTTACCTTATTTCTGACTGAAAATTGTTTCTCTCAGGAAACTAGCTTTACAGCTTTATCGTGTCTGAAAAGACAAAAAAGGGTCTGTTCAGAGACTGTGACAGTTGTGGGAAGAAGAGACTGCATGTTGATGACCCCCACAAGAAATGCATCTACTGCCTCCATCCAGACCACAAGGTGAGAGACTGCAAGATCTGTCGCACCTTTAGTCAAAAAACCCTCAAGGACCGTGAGGGTAGACTTCTCTTATGGCTGCAGAAACAGAAAGCTATGGAGCATCCTTCCTCAGACGAAAGTGAAGCGTCATCTCATGCTTCTCACCCTCAGAAAAGAACAGGTGAGAGAGGGAGAGTGCCTGATGAGCCACCAAGGAAGATGCCCAAGAAGATAAAACAAGTCTCTACTGAGACAAAAAAGGATGTTTCCCATTCAGAGACACTCAAAAAGTTGCCAACAAAGGTTCATTCAGAGCCTACTACGCCTTTGCATAGGAAAAGCACCTCAAAAAAGACATCCCTGTCTCTGTCACCCCAGAAAGAGCCAGAAAAAGTCTCTTCAGGGAAAAAACACCCGTTGACGACCACCCCGTCGACGACGGTGTCGACGGTGACATCTACTACAGTGTCGTCGACTTTCACAACAGCGGTCTCACCGATGATCATGACATCGTCGCCGTTATCGTCGACAACGATAATTACGGCAAAAATATTACAAAGGCTTCGTCGGCAAACACATCGTCGGCGGCGGAGGCCTCCTGGGTCCACCAATTGACCAGGGCACTCCCGTCTATGAAGCACCTCTCAATGAGGTTTAAGAAGGCACCGCCGACGATGGCATCTACAGAGGATACGTCGACAAAACAACGGTCGACGAAAACACCATCGATGTAGGAACCGCCGACAAAGGATTCGTCGACGAAGGGCCCGCCGACGAAGGGCCCGTCGACGAAGGACCCGTCGACAAAAACACCGTCAGTGACGGATCCGTCGACGAGGGAACCGTCGACGAGGGAACCGTCGACGATCATATCGTCCACAGCATTGGCAATGTATAGACCATCGACCTTCCTGGATACTCCACCGCACCAATCGTCAACTAGTCTGCCTTATCCTCAGGACGACTCCACCAGGTTCTTACCCCTTTCACTTATCACCATGGGTGACAAAGCTTCTGATATTCTGCCAATGCATACCTCCGTAAGCAAGGTATTGCCATACCCCCCACAACATCTCTTAGATGATGATGATGATGATGCATACTCCCAAAACGAGGGAATGTTTGGGGCAGCTAGTAGCCCGTCTCAACTCCATGTCAAGTGCCAAGATTTTGATGATGAGGACGAACAGCATTACCAGCCTAGTTATGCCTCAACATCCTACCCACAGGCAGAACAACAATCGGCCCTCTCCATGCCTAGCACACTAGTAGCGGACCTACAAATATGCTTAATGACTACTATAAAAGGTTTCCACCATCAATGCAGACCACGCCACCTAGACCTGAAAGCTACCAAACACCTCGTCAAACCCAGACTACTAATCTTCCGGAAACACCACAGGCTAGCATATCGGTAACTAGCCAAACGCAGGAAGCTCATCCCTCGTCAGACGACGAAAGGGAAGAGGGTGAGCTAAGAGTTTCTGCGATTGGTGAATGGGATGATTATCTCGTCCCCACACCTTCTCCACCTCCAGCAGGTCAAGTAGATTCGCCTCCAGAAGACATAGGAGGTTTTCATAATCTGATGGAGAGAGCGGCAAACCGTTTTGGCCTTTCAATTGTCTCTCATGAAACAGAGTGTTTTCTGTACGACTTCAAAGAGCCATCAAAGAGATCGGTAAAAGCTATACCCATAATAGATTTCTTATGGCAGGAGGGTTTGAAGGCAATGAAAAATCCTGCAACAGTGCCTTCACATATGCCAAGATTAGAGAAGAAGTACAGGGCCCCAGATGATTCTCCGGCCTGTTTAGTGTCACAGCCAAAACCTGATTCAGTGATATCACAGGCGGCGTAGCGACGTTCCAGAAACCCCTCCGCACCTATAGCATCTCCCCCAGACAAGGAAGGGAGGAGATTAGACAACATTGGTAAAAAATTCTCCTCTGTAGCAGCGGTCACAGTTAAGGCGGCTAACTCCCTCGCCATCCTGGGAAGATATGATCGCCAAATGTGGGCAGACATGTCTGCTTTTTTGGATCTCCTGCCAGAGGACGTCAAGGTGGAAGCAAAAAAGGTGTTGCAGGAGGGAGAAAGAGTTGCCGCAGAGATTATAGACAGCACAATAGACATTTCTCTAACTGGCTTCAGGCAATTGGCTGGCGCAGCAGTCCTGCGCAGGCAAGGATGGCTAAAGGCCACATCATTTCGACCAGAAGTCCAGAGTCGCGTTCTCGACATGCCTTTTGATGGAGAGAGTTTGTTTGGGAAGCATGTCGACGACATGTTACAGGCCATCAAAACTGATACGGATACGGCAAAATCTCTAGGTACCCTTCAATATAAAAAACAACCTTTTTGTGGAGCAAGGGGAAGAGGAAGTTACTCCTTTCGAGGGGGATACCAACAGTACAGACCCCAGTATCAGTCTCCCTCCACAGGACCACGACACCAGTACCACCAGCAACAGCAGCATTACAGGTTACCACCGGCCGCAGCTTATAAACATCCAACTAGAGGAAGAGGAACTGCCCGAGGAAGAGATACGGGCAGAAAACAATGACCCGCCAGTCATCTCAGCACTTCCCCACCCACCAATATCGAGGGTCGGAGGTCGCATCACTTCCTATTTCCTCCAATGGGAGGCTATAACATCGGACAGATGGGTGCTCGATATAGTGGCCAGAGGTCATACTCTGGAATTCACGCAAGCACCACCAATTGTTCCTCCATCGGGCCCACCACCCCCGAGGATGAACCAACTCCTCAAGGAAGTAAAAGTGTTGCTGAGCAAAGGAGCGATAGAGCCAGTCCCTTTTTCTCAAAAGAACAGAGGATTCTTTTCCCGCTTCTTTCTCGTAAAGAAACCCTCCGGAGACTGGCGCCCCATCCTGGACTTAAGAGCACTAAACAAGTTTCTAAAGAAACAGTCATTCAGGATGGTAACACTTCAGGATGTCCTGCTTCTTTTAAATGCTGGAGATCTGATGGCATCCCTAGACCTCCAGGATGCTTACTTTCATATTCCCATACATCGCAAACACCGCAAATTCCTCAGGTTCAGAGTGGGTGGTATGCACCTCCAATTTCGAGTTCTCCCATTCGGTCTCAAATCGGCCCCCAGAATCTTCACAAAAATGTTGGCTCCGGTAGCAGCGCATCTCCACCAGTCGGGTATCCAGGTTTTTCCTTACTTGGACGACTGGCTCATAAAGGCACCCTCAAAGCCGCAAGTAATACGTCATATTTCGTATTGCCTTCAATTGTTAAACAGCCTGGGGTTTGTAGTCAACTACCAGAAATCTCAGCTTCACCCCAAACAAGTATTAAACTTCTTAGGAGCAATACTAGACACAGTCCACAACAAAGCGTTCCCATCTCACGAGAGGAAACAAAAACTAACTTCCTTAGCAGGCAGACTCTCCACAAAAAAGTTTGTTTCAGTCCGCATCTACAAATCATTGCTAGGGATGATCTCATCTTGCAATCCGCTAGTCCCAGACTGCAGGCTCCATATGGAACTCCTGCAAGAGCAATTGGACATACAATGGACCCAGATCAACGGTTCGTTCGAAGACAAGATTCACATAACACCTCTAATGCAAAACACTATGAGGTGGTGGGCGACTCTAACCAATTTATCAAACGGACTTTCATTCCTTCATCAAACACCCAGTTACATAGTAACAACGGATGCCTCTCTCGAAGGATGGGGTGCACACTGCCAGGACCTGCAAATCAGCAGATTCTGGAATGCAAAAGAGGTTCAACTCCACATCAATTACCTAGAACTCAAAGCGATACACTTAGCTCTAAAAGCTTTCCTGCCAAAACTACAAAATTCAAGCGTCTTAATCAGGACGGACAACACAACCAGCATGTTTTATCTAAACAAGCAAGGAGGCACGAGATCCCTACAACTCTCGCAGCTAGCTCAAGAAATCTGGACATGGGCCATCAAGCACAATATTTCACTCAAAGCGGAGCATGTGACAGGACAAACCAACGTTCTGGCAGACACCCTGAGCAGGACAGTGATACCTTATCACGAGTGGGAGCTAGACCAGAAAATTCTCAACCGACTTTTTCTATTATGGGGCAAACCGAACCTAGACCTATTTGCCACTCTCGAGAACAAGAAATGCCAGTATTACGCAAGTTGGCTTCCCCAGAAAGGTTCGTGGGGGAATGCGTTTTCGATGAGATGGTCCGGGGTTTATGCCTACGCTTTTCCTCCGATCCTGCTCATTCCGAGAGTCATCAACAAATTAAAGACGGAGGGGTGTCGCCTCCTATTCATAGCTCCCAGATGGCCCAGACAAGTCTGGTAAACTGAGCTCCTAATGCTCTCCGAACAGCCACATGTGCAACTCAGACAGAATCCGACTCTCTTGACGATGCACCAGGGACAAGTCAGGCACCCAGATCCGTCATCTCTTCATTTGTCGGCTTGGCTCCTGAATACAATGAGTATTTGAATCTCAACATTTCCTCGGAGTGTAGAGACATCTTAGCAAAAGCTAGAGCTGACACTACCAACAAAACCTATAGACTTAAATGGAAACGTTTTTGTATATGGTGTGCAGCAGAAGCAATACATCCCTTTTCCGCTCCTCCAGAGCAGATACTTCCATATCTCTTTCTCTTGGCAAAGTCAGGGCTTTCATATTCCTCCATTCGAGTGCATCTGGCAGCAATCTCGAGGTACCGCAGATCACCACACAGGGTCTCATTATGTTCCACAAGAATTGTCAAGCAATTCATGAAAGGCCTTTTTCGTGTTTTCCCGCCAGTTAGAAAACCTCTGCCGTTATGGTCCCTGAATGTTGTATTAATGCAGCTCATGAAAGCTCCCTTTGAGCCGATCCACAGAGACGATCTAAAATTAATCTCATGGAAAACAGATTTACTACTAGCTCTTACTTCAGCCAAAAGAGTCAGCGACATTCAGGCTTTCACTGTCAAACAGCCTTTCCTCCAATTCACAAACTCAGATGTGATCCTGCGAACAAATCCTAAGTTCATCCCGAAGGTTCCTTCAATGTTTCACTTGAACGAACCAGTCATCTTAAAAACCTTTTTTCCAAATCCGCAAACAGTAGCCGAAAGGACATTACATTCCCTTGATATTAAAAGGTGTTTAAAGTTTTATCTACAGAAAACACGAACCATCCGCCAGTCTGACAAATTATTTGTTGCATTTGGCGGAACAAGAAAGGGACATGCGGTGTCCAAACAGACTATAGCTAGATGGATTGGCCTGGCAATTCAATTCTTCCATGCAAAAGCAGGTAAACCACTCCACACCAAGGTGAGAGCCCATTCTACAAGATCGGTAGCCACTTCAGCTGCACTCTTTGCAGGGGTGCGACTGCATAGCATCTGCAGAGCGGCCACATGGTCCAGCCAGCATACGTTTACAAAACACTACTGTCTCAAGGAAACTAGTAACGTTGATACAGCAGTGGGACAGGCAGTGCTGAGGCATTTATTTCGTTAAGGTGAGCCTCTTACACATCCCACCACCACACTTAAGGTATGTTCAATATTGGTTCTCAATCTCGTTAATATCTAATTTTATATCACAGTGTGGTTTACTCTAAGATTGTGCTTAAAATTATTCATAATCGCAACGCTTTTTCATATTGTGTTAACATGTTGTAGACCTCAAAACAACAACAAAACATATTGTGTCAAAATTTTCTGCCATACAGCTTTTTCTATTATTCTTATATAGATATAGATATACATATATATATATATATATATATATATAGAGAGAGAGAGATGTATAAATGTATATTAACGTGAGTGACATCACTTAGAGAATTACGATAAAATTTCAGTCAAATTAATTCGCTAATTCTCAAACATTACTGCTCGTTATTCTGATTCAAGCATGTGAATCTATGAAAGATCCAATACTGGAGAAGAAAATTAGTTACTTACCTGTAACTGCAGTTCTCCAGTATTGGTATCTTTCATAGATTCACATGCGACCCACCCTCCTCCCCTCAGAGGCTCCCCTATTATACAGATATTAAACTTGACACTTCTACTAGAAAATCTGAGGGAATTCAGCCTCTGTTGGGAGTGTTTGGGAGGGGCTGAATCCTGATTGGTTGACACTGAAGTTTGGGTCTTTTCACAAAACAAAGTGGATAGACTGTAAAATACCCTATGAGGCCTACTGGTTTTAAACTTACTGACTTACTGCTTTATGTATTTAAACTTACCGTGAGGCTCCCACCTCGACGACGGGGATGATTCAAGCATGTGAATCTATGAAAGATACCAATACTGGAGAACTGCAGTTACAGGTAAGTAACTAATTTTCTTATATACTGTCCATCATGATGTAATCAATTAGTTCATGAATATTTCATGAGTAATGCAGTATGTGAGGTGCTAAGCAGTGCATGGCAGCGTGCACGCTATAGTTAGATTAGTAAACTATAACTTTGAACTTCAGTGATTTTTTTGTTGTTTTAAAATTACAGTTTTTATATTAGTACAAAGCCTAACTATAATATATATATAAGAAAACATATTATTTATTGTAGCTCTAATAATCACACATTCATACTTTTATTACTACACTGCAAAGGTCAAACCGAAGTTCATTACCACAGTACAGCAAAAATTAAATTAGGAAAACACTTTTTTCTGCCTCACAGACTGCATGTAACAATTGCTTTGAACAAGGAAATAGCTCTCCTAATAGGCACAAGAACTCTTCAGAGTGATTATACCATGCTGCACAAATGTATCCCCTTGCACCCTGGTTTTGCTGAAATACCCTTTGTTAAAACAAGTACATATGAAAATGCCATAAACATAGGATTAACTATAAATTCAGATGTGCAGAGTGTAAAATGCTATTATTAGTGCTGGGGGGGGGGGGGGACTACCTTGAATCAGTCAAGGCCTCACCTCTTGTGAGCCATGGTCCCTTCCTATGCTAAACAATGAGTGTGTATGTATATAATGTGTGTATATATATATATATATATATATCTTTATACCAACTTAACATTCAAGTTAAAGATGCCGCACTCACAGAATTCTGATTAGTCTTTTTTTATTCAATAAGAAAAAACCCCAACCGTGATCAAGACCGGGAAGGTCGAAACGCGTTGGTGTTAGTTGGTGGTTTTTTTTCTTATTGAATAAAAGAAGACTAATCAGAATTCTGTGAGTGCGGCATCTTTAACTTGAATGTTAAGTTGGTATAAAGATTTATGGGAATAGGTCCTTCCCTGATGCTGGCGCCGACGTTGGGAGCACGCATATATATATATATATATATATATATATATATATATATATCCCAAACACGAAAAGGCCAGGCACAAGTCCATGGTAAAATCCAAGCATTTAATAGCATTTCTGAGCAGCAAGTCAAAAAATCCTGACGAGTTTCAGCAACAGCATGCCTTGTTCACAGGTAAGTAAGAGCAGGTGTGAGTGAGCCAGTGCTTTTTAAATACACAGTCATGTGACTTCAATAACCAAACTCCAACTGCCATAATGCACAGTTACATATAAATAACTTCCTGAGCTGGAGCGCTTAATTTCCATATAGCTGCAATAGTGTCACAGGCACTTCAGTTCACCATACAAATATTCTTATGTGCATTAGGTATCCATTACTTGATAGTCCACTTGCTTTTACAGTTGCTGCCCAGCATGATAACAGCAATACAGGGAATACATGAAAAGTAAGAGAAGAGGCACACTGCCTCCCTCCTATCCCTTGCTCACCTCCATCACAATATATTTCTCGGATAAATGCCTTGTTTGCATGAAGGTGAGCGGGTCGGGCCCCTTCCATAAAACTATCATTGTCACCTCCTGCTCCGTAAGGGGCAACAGACCCTGCAGGGCGGCCTGGGTTACTGGGGTGAAGCATCCCACAGAAAATATCTCCCAAACACGAAAAGCCCAGGCACCAGTCCTTGTTAAAATCCAAGCATTTAATAGCATTTCTGAGCAGCAAGTCAATAAATCCTGACGCGTTTCGGCAACAGCATGTCTTGTTCACAGGTAAGTAAGAGCAGGTGTGAGTGAGTTTAGACTTGCTGCTCAGAAATGCTATTAAATACATACCACATATATATATAACACAATATATATATTTGTGCGTGTGTACCCATTTATATATACATATATATCACCCAAGTGAGTTTAAAATTAATAATTAATTTCTAAGTGCTTTTGAACTTTAGATAGGGTAGAATGTATGTGTGCTCTGATAGCAGCCATGTTGAGAGTGTTGGAAACCATAGTCCTTCTCTCAACGGCTCCGGAACCAGTTTTGGTTGTTTAGTGGTGGCAGGGAAACCCATTTCCTTAGTTGCATTAAGGCCCATTGCACCCTTTTCTACGCCACTGCCTCAGATTGGGAGGGCCGGCTAAACACCAGGCTTCAGAACTGCCAGATCTATGCGGGCACCCCTGCTACCCAATTCTCTCCCACCCTCGGCTGCCTGGAAAGCGACCTTTCAGAAAAGGCATCTTTGTACCATGTGATTGCCTCTCGAATCTCCGCTTTTATCGGGGTATTTATACATTTTAAAGAACTGCGCGGGGGAATCGAGCAAACAAAAGATGTCTTTTTAATTCAGCAAAACAGCAGCTGTGTTTTCTGTTCAAGCAGCAGCAGACCGTAGACGGTGCTGGTTTTGTGCGAATTGAGAACCGTCTGTATTTTGAGATGTTGTTTTCACAGGGAAGAATTTTCCCATCGTTTCTATTGGGAGGTTCTCCCTCTTCTCACCACATACAAGCGTCTCGCCTTCCTTCCCACAGATTTCCATGCTTAGCTCTGTGGTTGAAGGACATGCAACTGAGAGTTGCTTTTTATTTTAGCTGGAGGTATTGTACTGTAGCATTCATAGCGCTACAAACCCCATTTTGGGCCGCAGAAGCGCATTTTCAGACAGATAGTGCAGTAATCACTTGAAATATATATATTTGCATTCGGTGATAGGTGCCAGGATCCGTCCTTTACTTGCTTTCTAAAGCACAGGTTATTGTGGCACACCCAGGGCAGAGTGGATGCGAAGGGATGCCACATACTGAGAGGGAACTACTGTGCTAAGTGGAAGTATGCACGAATAGACTATTGCTATTAGGTAGGGCTGTCGGCGTTGGTTCACACAAGCGAGATGCATGGAACAATTTCAGGATAGCCAAAAGAGATGGGTAAATATGAATTTCATAGGCAATCTGCAAATGAGGCATGGCCCCGGCCTCTGAAAAATTTATGGAAAAGTGATCTGAAGATTGTGAGTGGGGCCACAGGTAGGTGGGCATGATGGATTATCTGTGGGCGGAGGGATTCTAGAGCTCAGGAGAGCGAGAAAAAGCAGAAGAAAGCATGGAAAAAACTAGCTCAACAGTAGAAAGCAGAGTAAGAGTTTAGTGCGGTTAGCAGGTTAATATTGGTGGATATGGCTATTCCTGTATTCCATGTGAAACTTGTAGGGTGAAGGCACGTTTCGTGGCAGTTCTTCTGATTCAGCCATGCCTTCCAAAATGAGTAACATTGAATTAGGAAACTTTATCACCAACGGCTTATTAGTTAAGTGGCATCAAGAAACTCATTTTGGGGCGTGCACTGTGCAGACAGTTATTGTACTAAATCGTAACTGTCTCATCTGGTTCTCATCTGGTTTTACTTGGTAACTTTTCATTACAAACCTGCACTACATATTTTTTTCAAATTTGTGGCATGCGCCGAATCACTAGACGTGATTCAAGAATTGCAATGGCTCACACAAACCACAGCACTCAATAGGTCGAGCAATCTCATATTTTGGATTTGAGGAGGTTTATTGTGGAGTCAATTTATAAATCTAAATTGTCCTAGCAGTTTACCTCAAAGCCCTGCCGTTCCAAAGACGGTGAAAAAGACTAGGTTCAGAAACTACGTTTAGGAGTTGACACACATTGAATGATATCCACAAAAATGTTTGCATATTTGTCAAATTTCTAATCGTCCAGTGCTTAGATACATGATTCCAGCTACCACTACAGGTTATACCTCGTCATTCCGTATTTATTCAAAGAATTGCCAGTGTGACACTCTATACATGTCCTATCCTTCAGAATACCAAGCTCTGAAAGGAGTATTTGGGGATGTGTGATGGGTTGAGATATTGACATGTAACTTCTAGGAGCTCATTATCGCTGAAAGTATTACTTTTAGTGAATCTAGGAATATGGTAACCATTAGAGAGTGACAGAGCACCCTCCCCAATTGGAGGGGCGTGGTGCTAGGACCTCGGGCTGCCGTGGCCCGGGCACTGAACGCTGCTCCTACGTTGGCTGGCCTGGCGCTTCTGCCCTTTCGCGAGGCGAGAGGGCTGAAGAGCAAGAATTAGGGGAGGGGCGTCAGTTCAGGTCACCGCCTGCGCTGCCACACCTGTTGGGGGGTATTTAAGTGCCCCCAGATCAGGCCTCAGCCTTTTCAAGGATGCGGCATGGGCGGCGCGGAACGGTGACCAGCGTTTTCCACCCTCCCATCCCTTAGACATGAGATTGAGGATAATGTGGGTGTTAGAATACTAGGTCGTGAGATGAGATAACAAATTCGCCCTAAGCAACATAGGGGTTCCCGAGGAAGGGTACCCTGGATAACATCGAAGGTAGGATCCTGCAGTCCTGAATCGACCGGCGGATGTACACACCAGCTTGGGGGTTAGGGTGCCTAGATCACTGGGGTGTGCACGGGGCTTCTGCTCCAGGCCACCCCGTTGCACCCCTACTGCAGCTTTGTGTTGGGGGGGCAGAACCCAGAGCACGAGGAGAAGGGCCAGTGAAGTGTTGGGAACCGCCCCCCCCCGCCCTCCCAGGATACAGGTGAAGTAGGGTTCACCTGTGTGGTCCAACTGTGTTCGGGACGAGAGAGGATCCTTGGTTGTGTCATTATCATGATTTATGATATTTATGAAATGATATATGAGATTTATGGAATAGTTTTAGATTTATGAAATGATCGAATTATGATTTACATGATATGTTTCTTATGATTATGAATTTAATTAATTGGCATTTGTAAATAAAACTTCTTCCAATACCAAAGACATTCAGACTCTGTTGGTTTGCATTTGGCGGGTGTTGGGGCAGGGGCCTACTGGAGGCATCAGGGTTCTATTAGGTTTGAGGTCATTCTTTTCCCAAAACTAGAAAGGGATTCACTCATGTGGTTGTTTTCCTTGTACCTGGTTCTTGAGGGACATTTACTAGACACATTATTTTACGGATCTCTACGTCCTTCTTGTTTAAACTTTGTGCCCACGCTTTCCTCTCTGCCATCACCTCATCAGCCTGCCTACTGTCTGCCTCCCGTTTACTTACCTATGATGGATCTCACTTACTCTCTCTCTTTCCGCACCCCACACCCTATGTGTCACTCTCCCTACCACAGTTTTTTCAATGTTGATTCCAGTCATCAGTATGACTAGGGTTTGGAAAAGTCACTTTTTTCCCTCCTGTAGCGCATATAATCTTTTTTCTGCAAAGCAAAGAGAGCCATCAGCTTGAAATCATGGCTTTTGTAATGCTTTTTGTTGTGAAATTCCAATTTTTACCTTATTTTCATTAGAATAAACTCATGCAGAACTTTCAATCGCTACTGTCCATTGCCAGGAGGCATTTCTGCTGGAGCTATACGCTTTGTGAAAGGATAAGAAAATCACAATGTTATGCGAGCTATGGGTAGCCCAATAATTAGTATTTACATGAGACCACAGTCGAGTGATAAAAATTCTGCACAGGCTTACCCATGACCTCTATTTTTCATTTTCATTATTCTTTTGAAAATGTGCTTTGCATGCATAAAGGGGGTGGGGGTGGGGAGGCATCACCATTTTTCTTTGTCCAGGTATCTTCTTATTGTACAGCATGCATTTCGAGTACACCACTCGGTCCCTCCGATTGCTGACGTATTGTTGATGCCAGAAAGCCATGATGCTACTTTGGTGCCAGCAACCTTGTTGTTTCTTCACAACTTCCCCATCTAAATGCAGAAGTCTTAGATAGAGCTTGTGCAGTTGTTTGAGGTTTTCAGCGGTAAAAGCCCACAGGTGCTGTAGTCATTGCTTTTAACAATAGTCTGGCCTAATTCATTTAAAAATGAAATCCCCCATCAAGCTTGGGCAAAATCTATCAGCACTGCAATCTTGCACAAAGGGCAGACCTCCAGGCCGGCCACAGCTTAATAGCTCAATTGACCTCACAATATGCTAGTGTATTCCAGTTGATGGAAGTTTCTGTACAACACTGTTATTAGCTAAATAATAGCTAACTGTCCCCTTGCAATTACAGCACAGGATAAAAACAAGGACATGGCAAGAGCATGAAGTGCATGGATGTCATTGAACAACCCTACTCACACCAAGACTGTCAGAACATCGAATGATAATATTGCGATCAGTGTGTGAAAAAACAGGTCATTGCAGTTATTTCTCCTCTTTTGGGCACTTCATGTTGATCCAGATGTTCCTTAGTCATAGCTGCAGTCTTTTGAATTAAAGTACAGTTGTGGTAGTGTTGGTTGGAGGTAGTCTGATGATTGTGTGTTGATGTACGGTTACCCTGTGCAAGTCATCAGCCATCTTTGACATTTTCAGTATCTTATCTTGAAAACACAAGTTTAATACCGTGCCTCTAAGTGCACTTGATTGCTATTGTTTTGAACGCATGTGTACTGTTGTGTATCAGTTTGGTTTGAAGTACCCAATAAATCATTTGTACCCTAAGGATTTTAGTTCAAATATATTTTACTAGACCAAGTCAGTGAAAGGAACAAATAGCATATGAAGCCAAAATTCTGTTTAAAATATCTTAAGTTGAAAATGTTCAGTTCCCGCTGCTTTAAAGTTTGGATCTACTATCAAACAAATTTGCTATTATTTTAGCACCAGAATAAAGTAGCTCTCCCTTCTCGGAGGTACCTGTTATATCCTTTCCAACAGCAAGCTGTGCAAAGATGCTCTCAGGTGGGTAAACATGGACATCTCAAGTGTTATACAAACTACACCATCCTTTTTATCACGCACCATTGTTGATAATGATCTCCTTTTTCACCCCACCAGTATTACCACTGCTTCACTATTGTCAGTTTCTTCTATCCCATATGACCTCATAGGCTTATCTTTCAGTTTGAGATCCCTGATGCAGCATGAGTTTTCACATTAAGGAACTATCTGAAATTGATATGACTTCTCTTTGTAAATGTATGTTTCAGTCTTGTGAGCCACTCATAGTCTTGAAGGATAAAGACCAGCTGTTTAGGATCTCTAGCAACCCCAACCTCTCCTGCACTACTTCTGGGCTCCAAACCACATTTGAGTTCACCTACCTAGATTGCTGATCCCAGCAATGTCTGTCCAAGGCATGCCTCAGTATCTTAGTGGGAACGTGAAGTCTTTAACTTCAGCCACAGGGGCCCACAAATTTTCAGTCTACATTTCTCAGGCTTGATAGATCATGGTGGCGTCCCTGAAACATGTGCATCCAAAGTGGAAAGTTATCACAAGGACTCCGTTGGAAATGGGTCACCCCAAACTTTTTGCCTTTACCCTCCATTTTTAGGTTGCAGCCTACCAGACAGCACTGCTGTCTGCTTTGCTCAAGACATCTTGGGGACTTTTAGAAAGTTGACCTAGAAATGCATTCCACCTGTTGATTACCATTTGCGTTATGGTTTGTAACACACATTCTCTGGCTTTCTATTTGCTGACTTTATTTGCTTTAGGCTCTCCAGGTTCAGTTCGTCCCTCCTGTTGCCTAACCCATGTTTACTGTATCCTTCCATGAACTCCCTTTCTGTAAATAGGCCTTTAAATCTCATCTTGTCAAATTTGCTGTGCATTCAAAGGCCGAGGTCAGATGTCAGGTGTTGTCTTCTGAGAGCACCTGTTTACTTTTCTTTCTTCGACTTCAAAGTGAGAGGATTTAGTTGACAAGCTTGCTGGATACTGGAGGTAGGAGAAAAATAATTTCTGATGGATGCACCTACCTGTGGATTCCTCACCAAAAGAATTCTCCCCTCGCGCCAGCAACAACATTTAAATTAACTGTGTAAGTATTTCAGAATATATCAGAATTAGTAACACAAATGAAGCACGTTTTCTGTTTTTTTCTGAAGTGTGTTGGAAACAAATACTTTAATATGATCAAATCATTACACTAGGTGATGCAATTTCCACACATTTTCGTTTATGCACTATATAGTTGTATTAGTAAAACTGTATGCCAGTGCAAATGTATTGGTAATTTCAATTGAAAATGTGTTGTCTGTAATGGCAGTGCGTTACCATACCATGCATACTCCGCTCCAAGTCACTGCACTCTACTCTGCACCACTCTCCAGAAACATGTCATATCCAACACAAGAAAGATACACCCCGTCCCGCAGGAAGAAGTCTTCTCCATAAATACAGCTGTAGAGGATAACCGCTAACCTCAGAATCCAAAACATCTTGGCCAACTTGTTATTAATTCTCCTCACTGAGTCATTGAGGGCCTTAAATGAAAGACCGCCCCTCCATTGCAGACGAGGGATCATATTTGACCAAGCAAGTACCACATGTGGAAATTTCTTGACTAACCAACCGAACTCCGAGACTGCTGCTGGCAACCGAGTGGGACCAAATCATTCCTTCCGAGATGCAAGATGATGATGGCCAGAGGCAGGCACCTCAAAGGAACCATTGAGTCTAGCACCAGCCTTAATTGAGTGAGGCGCAGCACACCCCAGCCAAGAAAATCAAAACGGTATCCAGCCTGCGATGCGCGTAACACAAAGGCACTCCCTGGAAATAGTTTGCCTGCTCGTCGGACATGGAAGTGGCTGATGACCCACACATCAGTGATCCCTGCTGCTCCTGTGTGTACCGGAACCCTTGGGATCTTCGAACAGCTGTCACGGCCACCTAAAAGAGACGAAAAGAAACAAAGTGTAAGAGACAATAACTCACAGCATATGCAATCTCACATACCTCTTGTAACACTCAAAAGACCACCTGCCAATTCTCTTAACCACCGCACCTGAAAACCCCATTGCCACTGCCGCCTTGGCTGCTCCAATCCTAAAAGAGTGAGTGCCAAATTCTGAGGCGTCAAAATCTGCTGCTGACAGAGCACGTTTGAGTAGCTGCAAGAATTGATACCTGGTCAGTAGCGTGCATCAGCATGCACCAAAACTGTACCTATTGGCCCCGGAGGGCGCTGCGCTAGGAAGACCTCTAATTTATGGACAGGACAATACCAACTACCCGGGGCTCTCTGCAGAAAAATGTGATCACCCCTCCCATCCTAGTCCGTCTTAGGACGAGGAATGTTGATCACCAAGGACCTGGACCCTTCCTGCCAATGAATATCCCTCAACTGTAGTCCCCCTGCAATGTCCCTCTTGTTCCTAGCCACTGATTCTCCCAAACTGAGGGCCCCATAATAAGCCAGGGTAAAGGCTGAACTAAATAAGGCGACCTCCCAGGGAGACGTACAGATATGCTCTAATGCACCCAATATGGATCCCAGCTTTACAGCATCAATAGGATGCCTAAAATCTGGCTTGCTGCCCTGGAGCCTCTGCCAGCCTTTGAGGGCTCTTCTCACCAGGAATGATTTTGTTCCTTTGGGCGTCCCCCCATAGTTGTGCAAAGAAAGAAATGGCAGCAGTATGGCACCTAGCACATGCAACGGACCTCCTTTTCCCCCTCAAACCTCTAAAAATGACAAGACTGGTGATGCATCAAAAAAAGGGGGCAACCCCACCCAGGAAGTTAATATAGTCTGCAAACACTCCCTCGTAGGCCTTCCTTGTCCTGGGTGCTAGGCTGGCTGCCATGAGGACTGGTATTCTTGGTACCAATCTGCCACAGATGCTCCAGGAAGGGTGTTGGAAACTCTTCCGCTCCCGGGAGGTGGGACCTGAAAACCAGCATCTTAAAATGGGACAGGGCGTCAGCAGCTTTATTAAAAACATCAGACATATGCTTTGCTCTGAAAGTCACATTCAGTCTCAAACACACCAACACAATCTCCTTCAGTAGCTTCAGTATCATCTTACAGCTAGCCGCTTGCAGGGGCCATCTGACCCTCTACTGGGGGAGTTAATGATGGATGGTCGGTCTTCTGCGTCTCTTCATTGTGGCCTGACCCCGGTCCCTTCCCATGGGACCCCTGGCTAGCTTTCTTGGTACTCAGATGCGTGACCAAACGCCGAGCCCTCTCCATAACATCGTCTTCACTAACACATGCAAACGGGCCCCCCACCAAAGAGGTTGGCAGCATACCCACCTCTGACAACCATAGTAATACCGAATCCAGGTGTCCTACGAGATCCTGCTGTCCAACTTCTCCACGAGAAGCCCCAATAGCCGTAGCAGACACATCACAAACCGGTAATACCCCCATGTAACAGGGAGACCATGCCAAGGGCAGACGATATGGGCCTGGGAGACCCGGAGCTGTCAAACCTATGCGGGAGGAGAACAGTCCAACGCATTGCGTCGGTACGCATGGAACAATGTACCAACGTCCTTAAGGACAGAGAGTCATTGGGTGTTGGTGAAAAGTAAAGTGCAGGACATCCGAGGAGCAACAGATGCCCAAGGAGAGGGAGTAGTCGACCGGAGAACGGACCGGGAGGAAAAGGATCCGAGGCAGCGCCCCAGGCAGTCGACGGAAGTGGGAACAGAGACGCCAGTGAAACCCAAGTCCCCGGGAGGAGCGCTGAGGCCTGCCACGGCCCTGGAGGGTCGTGACTATTACAGGTACGAGATCGCTTCCGTGGTCACTTACAATCCTGAGCACATAGTACATGGGAGGTAAGGGAAGGAGCTGTGAGATGGGAAACATCAGACATCTTCTTGGCTTCAGAAAAACCCCACACTCTCTTGCATGAAGATAAAGTAGAAAAAAAAGGAACATACAAAAAAACAATTATCTAAATTGGGGTTTTTATTTTATTTTTCTCGCCCACCCCCCCCTTCCCAATGTTCCCGGGTGACGAGGACCGTGCAAGACAAAGGAGTTACCTATAAAGGGGAAAGAGCCAGAGCATTGGAAAAGAAAGACAAGAATAGAATTACGGACTACATACACCCAAGACGTGGTCTCAGTCCCTATGGGACATCTGTATCCTTTCATTTATTGACAATCCAAATAATAATAAATGAACAGTTATACCCACGTTTTAACCGCCTCTGTGTGCTCCCTATCACACCCCACCATGCTCTTGGTCACGGGCTGAGCTGCTACCTGACTGGTACACGCACTAGTGAGCTGAACCACACCTAACACCAGCAATGATTGAGTCATCGACTGGAATGAAATAGGCTGGGATGAGGCCAGCCCTTCCAAAGCCAACACCTGGTCTGTCCCCTGTACTGGGATGGGCCGTCCCATTATCAACCCCCCCCCCCGCTGCGGTCCCTTTGCCCTTCCTCTGCCCACGCACCTTCTTTGGCACCGGGAGAAATGCCTCCCTGGGAGGTACTCCCATCCACTGAGGCCTGTCCGTCTGATTACCTGGCACCGACTCAGCAGTGGATGGCTGGGACCTCAAGGATGCTATGGCCTGATCCATAGCATCCATCCTAAGCACCAGAGCCTCGAAAGTGCCTCTGTGCATGAGTGCTTTGCACCTCTCTGCGCATTTGCTGCCATGCCGTTGGCAAGGCACGAAAATCGCTACGGTAATAGGCAACTACCCACTGGAACCAGAACAAACTTCCAAATTGTAGCAGACTCAGTTGCACAAAACTGTACCAAAGTACCGTAGTAGGCAAGCAAAACCTGAAACTGAACCAGCCTACCCTTCAATTGATAACAAATTACACTACGGGCAATGCGCCCAACTGTAGAACAGCAAATGACCACTGGTACTCTCTGACCACATCTATCACATTCAACAACAAGGGCCCTAGTAGTTACAGACAAGTGCCTCCCCACAAAAGCTGACCACCCCTACACTCCCACCCTTAATCCTACTGCCTTAACATGTCCCTAAATTCCTCAAGGAACAGACCCCACAAATATGGCCTTAAGGCCCCTCACCATTAAGCACCAGGAGCCCCACAGGAGCCACCATCGAGAAACTCGGGTCAGGTGAGCTCTGCTCGAACCCGTACGGCTTCCCATGAAGCACACTGGGCTGATTGTGACACTGCAGGCATATGGAGCATCCTCCTCGCACTGGCACCTGCAAAAAAAAAAAAGGGAGAAAAATAAAACAAAGGGGGGGGGAAACACAATGGAAAAAACAGGGAGAAACACTCTGTTCCGATCGTTGGATCACTTTGATCGTTGGGCCGTTCAGAGTCTGCTGTTATGACTGACCTTCCCCCGACCCCCGCACTTCCGGCCTGGTGCTGCCGCCATAAGCAGGCCACCCCAATTGGGGTGTCCCTGGTACATTACGTTTGTCCTGCCTTAGGGCGATCTGTTACCACCTTGGACACCAACCTTGTTACATGGATAATTACACGTTTGCCAATACAATACGTTTGACTGCAAGCAAACTTATTTTTCCTTTTGTCTCTCTCTACGCACTCATGCTCACGGCGGCCATGGCGCTCTGAATCGGCTCGCTTATGTCAACTGTTTTCTTTAATTTCCAATTTATGTGGCAAGAAAAGTACAGTTAGGAATTCACAACGCTTTTTACTCTAACTGGAGCAAACGCGAGACAAATTGCATTGCAAATGCTTGTTTCTGATGCTTCTAGCGCCTATAGTATGGCGGTGTTGCCCCCCCCCTCATTAAGGGACGTGCGGTTGTAATTTTCAGTGACAGAGATGGTGTGCGCTGTTAAGTAACTGCAAACAACTCTGTAAGTGCACGTTCTTCTCGCGCAGGCGTGATTATGGCAGCCACGTCGGAGCCCCCCGGCGCGCGCATGCACCAATTATTTCTGATGAGGTCACAGCCGAGGGCAGCGGCGCTTATCTCCTCGTGGCCTGCTGGCAGCGGGCCAAGGAGACGGCATTTAGTAGCCCACGGCTTCCCTCTTCACCACTTATCAGCACCGAGGTGGAGAGGAAAAGTTGCAATTTGATTGCTATCTGTTTTCTAATAATCTGTAGAATGCGCCAGAACAGCACTAATCCTGGAGGAGCCGCACCGGACATGTATTAACTGGCCTCGGTGGAGGCCCTCTCATCGCAGTGCTCTGTCGGGCTGTAGGCACTGCCCGCAGCATACTGAGGGACGCTTCCCTGCTAGGATCTCAGACTCTGCTGGCCCTTACCGGGAGCATTCTCTGGCGGTTACAAACCTGAGTATTCACTGCCCCATGGTGAGATGCTGGCTTCACTGCACCCCAGTTTGTAAACTCGAATACTTAAGGGCACGTTTTTCGAGGAGGACAGTTTTACATCAACTTTTTAAACCCTAAGGGTGGAGTCTGTTTTGGGCTTTTAGGCACTTAGAGCAACACACATGGAGGACTACCATGATGCATAAATGAGAGATATTTGAGTGAGCATTTTGTAAGCTTAAGACATTGTTTTATTCTACTTTAAAGCAAAAAACATGTAAAAGAAGAGTAGGCGTTCAAAAACATAAACCTGTATGGATTAAAATGGAAGAGGTAGATATATCTAAATGTAAATATTCGTCCCTAAAGCAGTCAAATTTAAAGAACAAATAGAATAAACATTAACTGAGATATTTCAAAATAGAATATAGCTTCATCAGTGGCATTGGCAAGGAGGGAGGCGAAGGAGCTATAGTGATAGGAAAAACAGGCATGGAAGATGTAGGCTTCAGTAAGGTAGCTCAATGTGATGTGATAAAGATAGTAGGTACATTAAAACATTTTCAGTAGTCTTTATTATCACTGTTATTCTTTTATGGTTCTGTTATTTTCTGTTTAGACTGAGGTGTTGACCTCAAAACTTATTGACATATATCTATATATATTGAATTAATTGGTAAAGCTGCCATTGTATTTGGCGCATCTGCTATGTTACTAAAGCGATAGAATGACTTCATGGTGGCTGGTCTTAATGACTGAGCGTTAGGGCCATTATCAAAGACAGTGGCTGTAGTTTGTAGCGTCACTGGGCTCCCACTACTTGCCCAATCTCTTTGACACAATAAGGTCTTACATTGAGAAAATGATTAAGTAATAGAATAGTGGGTCACCCACAGGCTAGCAGATTTGTAGAGTGAAGTTACACTTTGATCAATTGTTTGAGTTCTTTTAGAATCACAGATTTCTAAAATGCTGCACAATTTTGCGAATGACAAGCGTAAGATAATATATCTAGATTTTGTCGATTTCAATAGCAGTCTGTATGATAGGAGTGATATTGACATATCCAGAGGATGAAATAGCATTTAAGACCCCCAAAAGCAGGGTCACAAATGGTTTTAAGAGACCTGTGGAGAAGCCGTCACAGAGCATAAGCCCTGAAGGAAGCTCCCTGTGGGGAAGCGATAAAGCTCTCCTCCCATGCTTCATCTTGACTCCAGCTGGACCCAAGATGGTTAACCGCAGTCAGCGGGGAAATGCTTTCAGTTAAATAGGCTTCACTCTGTGCGCGAGAAGAGTGAAATTAGATGTTAAAAAGCAATTTTCCTGACCATTAACAGGCACCTCTAGACATGCTTGTGCAAAACACATGTGCAGAAATCTTCTGTGTAGAGAAATATGAGAAACGCAGGAGAGGTCAGTTTGTCTTCTATGCATTGATAAGCTCTTTTGTTTTACAAAGAATAGTGATGCATGTCAAAGCTCTGTTATTTACCATTTTGTATTTTGTCCGGATAGAGTTAACTCACATGGTTACATTTGAAGAAACTCCAGAATCTGGCACATTAAAGGTAGAAACTGTAGAATGCAATATTGCCGGGATTGTATGTTGGTCAATACGCTTATGCTGAAAAGGAACGGCTGCACTCTGGCCACTTCTTGTTTTAAGGGTATCACATCCTCTTGTGACATTTCTTCCCTGGTGAACAACAACCCTAATCATTACAAAGTTCTGGCAGCACTGATGTAGGCCCTTAGTATTTCAGCATTATTGCGAACCATAGGAGGTTCTAGACAACGTTGATTGCTACTTCAGTGAGATTTGTGCAAGGGCACCATCTCACCAACATTATCTCACATTGACATCTTCATAGGACCAGGCACCCCAATCAATCAATCATATTTATACAGTGCGCTACTCACCCGTGAGGGTCTCAAGGCGCTAGGGGGTGGGGGTCACTGCTGCTCGAAGAGCCAGGTCTTGAGCTGCCTCCGGAAGGCGAGGTGGTCCTGGATGGTCCTGAGGTGGACGGGGAGGGAATTCCACGTCTTGGCTGCCAGGTAGGAGAAGGATTTCCCACCTGCAGTGGTTCGGCGGATGCGAGGGACGGCGGCGAGGGCGAGGCTGGTGGAACGAAGTTGACGGGTGGGCGTGTAGAAGGTGAGGCGACAGTTGAGGTATTCAGGGCCCTTGTTGTGGAGGGCTTTGTGTGCGTGGGTGAGGAGCCTGAAGGTGATCCTTTTGTTGACCGGTAGCCAGTGCAGGTGTCTCAGGTGGGCGGAGATGTGGCTGTGGTGGGGTACGTCGAGGATGAGGCGTGCAGAGGCGTTTTGTATTCGCTGAAGACGTTTCTGAAGTTTTGCGGTGATTCCTGCGTAAAAGTGGACCCCAGTCCAATCTATCTCTTTATCAAGGCCCCCAAATAATACAACATGAGTTAGGCAGGATACAGTGGTGTAACACAAAATGATGTCCTCAGCAAAATGTAGTGGGAGGCCCTGGAGTTCCCATATCTCCCAAATATTCATTGGCGTTGGGCTGAATGGGGTCACTGGTGAAGGACTCCCTGAAGGATTGGGGGTACCCTGCGCTGCTATGTATCTTCGCTCACACTGCTTGATGAGAGTTGCTGTTTCTGTGCCCTACAGTCACCAATAGGATGTTCTGCACCTCGCATGGTACACTAGTCTGGAAATGCCGAGATCAAAGGTATTGTGGCTTTAAGTATGTCAAACACAAGGTTCTTCTCATTCCTCAAAGACACCATATCACTGAAATCTATACATGGCTAGCCTTAAAGTGGATCCTATACAAGATGTTGTTTTTTCCAGTGGTTGTTGCACAAAGTTCCCAACCAAAGATGGTGCTAACCTCTTATCCTGTGATGTTATTGATGAGTCATATACATTAATTCCCTGATTTCTAAAGTGCACGTGCTTCCCCCCTAAACATGTTAACATTGGTGTATACCCAATTGGCATATTACATTTACTAGTACGCCCCTTGTAATTTGGTATAGCCAGGGCCAGTAAATTAAATGCTACTAGTGGGCCTGCAGCACTTATTATGCCACCCACACAAGTAGCATTTCAAACCTGTCCGGATCTGCAATTGCAGGGCTTGTGTGTGAAGTCTACAGCCACTTCGACTTGACATTTAAAACCTCCTACTAAGCCTTAAACTCCCCTTTTATTACATATAAGTCAACCCTAAGGAAAGTCCTAGGTAGCCCTTAGGGCTGGGTGCTCTGTAACTCAAAGGTAGGACTTGTACTTTAAAGTATTACATGTCCTGGTAGTGAAAAATTCCTAAAGTCAATTTTCATTATTGTGAAGCCTACCCCTCTCATAGGTTAGCACTGGGAATTCCCTGATACACTTTTAAGTTGTATTTTATGATTAGAAAGGAGTAGCCGTATCATGTTTCATATCTTTGGAATGGTAATGATATATCCTTTTTGCTAGTAAAGTCGGATTTAACCTTACTATATTACAATTGGCCCATTTGAGAGAGTGGGCATTTCCCTGTTGTTACAGCTTTTTGTGCCTGCAACCTGGCTCCAATACATGTCTGGCGTGGGTGACAGCTACACTTTGTGCCACACTGTGTACATTCCGGCTAGAAGCCACAAACACAGGAAGGGTAGTTGCGGCTGAGTACTCATCTACATTCATCTGAATTCTGATATCTTCGTGGGCAGGAAGTGGGAGGGGAGCTGACACACCGGAATAGCAAATGTCTGTCCCCACACAAAGGGCTGATTACACCCTACTGATAGTCTAGAGCCAGGGCTAGGAAGAAAAGACCTCTGTGCACTTCAAAAACCCTTCTTTGAAGTCACCCCCACTTAACAGGCACATTTGGGTATAAGTACTGGGTCTCTGATCCCACCAAATAAGACACATCTGGATCCACAACTGAACTCTGTCAGAGAAACTGCTTTGCTGCCTAAAGGACTCATCTGCTTGACTGCTGGACCCGAAAGGCCTGCTTTTCTCTTGTGTTGGTCTGCTGCCTGCTGGACTCTGACTCTGCTGAAGGAGGGCTGGACTATGGTCCTCATTACAACATTGGCGGTAAATGCCGCTTACCGCCGTGCAGAAGACCGCCAACACACCGCTGCTGCCGCGGAATTCCGCTACAGCTACTACGACCCACAGCTCGGAATCCGCCATAATCCAGACACCCACACAAGTCCGCCACACCAAAGGTCAGTGATAAACTGGCAATAACAAAATCTCCACCGTCACGCCACCAGGAATACGCCCACACTATCACGACCCACGAATCCACGCGGCGGTCTTACAACCGCGGTATTCCATTGGTGGTACACACCGTCGCGCTCAAAATACCCACACATTTACAAAACACAACCACATTGGACAATTCGAAATACATGCACCTGATACACATACACACACCACTCCCACACACCCAATCCAATATAAAACACACACCCACATCACCCACAAGCCCTTACTACCAAAAATTCAGAAAAAAGGCCAGAGAGAGACACCACCAGAAACAACACTCGCATCCACAGACACACAACATCATCACTCACACAATATCCACGCACCTCAAACAACACACAACAACACTTCCCCTCACACATCACAACACATACCACCTCACACATCACCCACACCACATCATGGCACCTCAACGACACCCCATGTTCTCTGAGGAGGATCTCAGGATCATGGTGGAGGAAATTGTCCGGGTAGAGCCACAGCTATTCGGATCACAGGTGCAGCACACCTCCATTGCTAGGAAGATGGAGCTATGGCACAGAATTGTCAACCGGGTCAACGCAGTGGGACAGCATCCAAGAACTAGGGATGACATCAGGAAGAGGTGTAACGACCTACGGGGGAAGGTGCGTTCCGTGGTCTCAAGACACCAGATTGCAGTACAGAGGACTGGCGGTGGACCCCCACCTCCTCCCCCACAACTAACAACATGGGAGGAGCAGGTCTTGGCTATACTGCATCCTGAGGGCCTCGCAGGAGTAGCAGGAGGAATGGACTCTGGTAAGTCAACTCTTAACTATTATATCCCCCACCCTACCTGCATACCATCACAAAAACCCCACCCTCACCCTCACCCCCATCACTCCAACACCTCACATATGTCCCACTATCACAACCCACCCATCCCAACACCAAGCCCTGCATGCAACACCAAAGCAGGGACACCCATCACCAAAGCATATCCACTACAGATACCCACACAGACCCCAAACCAAATATCACACAAGGACCAAGACAAGAATGCAAGCACTGGAGTACAGGGTCACTCACCCATTGCACACGATGGCACACACAGATGCAATAATCATGCCTTTACACCCCTGCAGGACCCCTACCCAACGTCACCGGACAGGAGGTTCCAGACACATCCAGTTCCCCACAGAAGAGGCCCACAGTGATGACAGCAACTCTGCACAACTGGATCAAGATGACCAGCCCTGCCAATCTGGGACCTCAGGACAGTCGGTTCACCTGACACTGGCACAAGCCACCACAGAGCCTCCCCCCTCAGGAAACACCAGCACAGCACCCACCCAGCGGGCCCACCCCTCTGTCCCCAGGACACGTCAAGCAGCAGTGTGTCCACCACTACAGGGAACCCAGGCAAACTCACCACCCCAAGAAAATCAGGGACCTGGGGTCAGTGGCAGTGGGCACACGGTTCAGGGGACAGAGGAACAGGAAAACAGGGGAACTGGGAGGACTGCTGTGCGACAGGGGGAGGACAGGCCCAGGTAACCCACTCTCCATGAGGCCCTCGCCAACATCATGGGAGCGTACCATCATTCCCAGGAGACGATGGCAACGGTACTGGCCAACTTTCACGAGACCCAGCGGCTGCAGGAGGAACACTATCTGGGGATCAGGGAGGAACTGAAGTCCATTAACACCACGCTGGTCACCATTGTAGGGGTGCTGCAGGACCTTGTCAACACCAGGAGGGACACTGTGGCACAACAAGGGGACCCTGACACTAGCCTGGATGATGAACAGCCCTCCACCTCCGCCGGCGCTAGTGGACAGGAGACACCGCTACAGGACCACAACACCAGCACCCCACCCCCTGCAGAAGGACAGCCACCCCGCAAACGGTCCCTGAGATCCAGGAACAAGACTGAGAACATTGCCAAGACCCCTGCCAGGAAATGAGACCCCCCTGAATGTCACCCTTCTGTCCCACTTTGTCACCCTGTCCCTCCTTCAACTGCCCTTGCTCCACTTCCTATGCTCCTTTGGACAATGCACCTGTGAAACAAATAGACTGAACTCTGCCATGGACATTCCTCCACCATCCCCCCTGCCCATTTTACAACCCCCTCCACTTATTTGCACATAAATAAATACACATCAATCACAAAACAATTTGGAGTCAGTCTGTGCTTTCACAAATGTGTCATTGCAATAACTATGGAATATAGCAATGTCAATTTAATTGTCCACATACCGATGAAACACAGCTGTAGGGCTGGAGGAAATTTAGCAGAGGTCACAAAGTAGGACCCACGTCTGTTAAATGGAAAGACAAAGTGACAAGTCAGGGTCCATACACTGGGTGAAAATGACAGACTTATGATAGCTCAAACAATAGTATGAGATGTGTGAGGCAGTGACATCTTCTTACCTGTGTCTCACTGGAAGTATTGCTGGATAACGTTGTTTCTGTTGTCGATATCCTCTTCTTCTGCCTCCTCTTCTTCACTGTCCACAGGCTCCACAGCTGCCACAGGACCTCCAGCTGGACCATCCTCCTGCAGAAAAGGCACCTGTCGTCGCAAAGCCAGGTTTTGCAGCATACAGCAGGGCACGATGATCTGGCACACCTTTGTTGGTGAGTAGTAGAGAGAACCACCTGTCATATGGAGGCACCGGAACCTGGCCTTCAGGAGGCCGAAGGTCCGTTCGATCACCCATGTGCCTCATTGTAGCGTTCCTCTGCCCTTGTCCTGGGATTCCTCACTGGGGTCAGTAGCCATGACAGGTTGGGGTACCCAGTGTCTCCTGCAAACTTCGAGGGACAACTGTTAGACACACACTAACCCGTAGAGACAACCCCATACCCAGACAGCTATTCACACTGTATAGGGTCTTTGTCCTCACCTATTAGCCACACACGGTGCCTCTGGAGTTGCCCCATCACATAAGGGATGCTGCTATTCCTCAGAATGTAAGCGTCATGCACTGAGCCAGGAAATGTGGCATTCACATGGGAGGTGTACTGGTCGGCCAAACACACCATCTTCACATTCATCGAATGGTAGCTCTTCCGGTTTCTGTACACCTATTCACGTCTGCGGGGGGTACCAAGGCCACATGTGTCCCATCAATGGCACCTATGATGTTGGGGATATGTCCCAGGGCATAGAAGTCACCTTTCACTGTCGGCAAATCCTCCACCCGAGGGAAAACGATGTAGCTGCGCATGTGTTTCAGCAGGGCAGACAACACTCTGGACAGCACGTTAGAAAACATTGGCTGGGACATCCCTGATGCAATGGGCACTGTTGTTTGAAAAGACCCACTTGGCAGGAAATGGAGTACTGACAGGACCTGCACTAGAGGGGGTATCCCTGTGGGATGGCGGATAGCTGAAATCAGGTCTGGCTCCAACTGGGCACACAGTTCATGCATTGTTGCACGATCAAGTCTGTAGGTGACTATTACGTGTCTCTCTTCCATTGTCGACAGGTCCACCAGTGGTCTGTACACAGGAGGATGCCGCTATCTCATCACCTGCCACAGGGGACGTGCCCTATGGACTAGAACAGCGAGCAGAGAGTCAGCCAACATTGAGGTATCACAAAATGTCATTTGCAGAAATTTATTAATCCGCAATGTGCCTGTTACTGTGTGTATGCAAGGCCTAGATAGGTGTGACGCAGTTATAATTAATGCCATGAGGCGCCCTGAAATGGCGGCCGCCTGACCTGTAAGGTGGGACAAGGGGATATGAGGTAACTGTGCTGGCGTTCTACACCATCGTGGTAGGTGGTCGAAGACCGCGGCGCAATCCTGCATTGGTTAACATTGGATCCTATGGGTCCCAGGAGCCAATGACGAAGTACGCCGGCGGTGACGGTATGCACCGCCGTGGATGTGACCACCATTTTCTGTCGGTTCACTCACTTGATACCTGACCTTCAACACAAGAGGACCTACACTGCAGGTGCTTCTGTGACCTCAGTCTGGAAGCGACAATGGCTCATGTGTCTGGGGAAAGGGCCCCTGCCTTCACTTCGGAGGAGTTGGAGAAATTTGTGGATGGGGTCCTCCCCTAGTACACACAACCGTACGGTCCTCCAGACAAACAGGTAAGTACACTGTGAGCATGTTGCATGAGCAATGCCTGTTTGGAGTGGTGTGGATGGAAGATACATGGGGGGAGGACTGAGGCCTGCATAAGCGGACGATGAGTGTATATGAGTCAGGGCAAGGGTGAGAACGTGGGCCAATGAGTATGACGGTCCGGACGGGTAAAGATTTTCCTTTTCCCCTGTACTATTCTTCTAGGTCAGCTCCCACCAGAAGAAGGATATTTGGCGTGCCATTGCCAAGGATGTCCGGACCCTGAGGGTCCACCACAGACGGAGCACCCACTGCCGGAAAAGATGGGAGGACATTCGCCCCTGGAGCAAGAAGACGGCGGAGGGGTGCCCGTCGCACCATGACCCCCCTTATGTTCCGGATCCTGGCGGTGGCGTATCCTGAGTTGGATGGGTGCTTGAGGGCATCACAGCAGCCACAAGGGGGTGAGTACAGTCACATTCATCTGACTCTGCGCACATTACGAGGTGTCTGGGTGGGGGAGGTGGGCAGTGGGTTCCCCTAGGCCAGGGCAAGCTTGGTAGGCAAGGTCCCTTGTGAGGCAGGTTCAGTGGAACCCCAATCCCACTAGTGGTTAGTGCCATCTACACCTAGTCAGGCTCCTGTGACTTCCATGTGTGCAGCAATCAGGCTTAGGCCTTGTACCCCATGGGCATGTCAATAATCTAGGAACTATAAGTGCATGGCGTAGTGCAGAGGGCTGCTGTGTCTGTAGTGTCAGCCAACTGTAGTGGTGTTGCATGCACTGAACATGTCTTTCTTCTGTCTCCCCCCCCCTTTTTGTGGTCTCCCTGTTCTTGTGTGCAATAGCATCATCAGGCGGAGGAGCAGTGGCACCGGAGCAGGAGGGAGCTGCATCCCACTTGGCCCTGGAGGGTGAAACAACGGAGTCTGAAGCCACCAGTGGGACGGAGGGCGAGGGGAGCTCCACAGCGGGGACAGGAAGTGACAGCAGTGACAGCGACTCCTCCTCTGATGGGAGCTCCCTTGCGGTGGCGGGCCCCTCTGGGCCCCCGCATCAACAGGTACAGCCACCACCCCCCCTACCAGCACCACCCTCCCAGCAGCCCCTCAGCATGTGTCCTGTGCCCACTCACCCAGGAGGGTGGACATCTCCTTTGCCCAAGGCACCTCACGCCCTGCCCCAGTCAGCTCTGCTGCCCTCAGTGAGGAGGCTATTGACCTCCTGAGATCCCTCACTGTTGGGCAGTCTACCATTCTGAATGCCATCCAGGGTGTTGAGAGGCATTTGCAACAAACAAATGAATACCTGGAGGGCATTCATTCTGGTCTGGCAGCCCAACAGATAGCATTTCAGGCTCTGGCCTTAGCACTGATGGCAGCCGTTGTCCCTTTGCCCAGCCTCCCCCCTCCAACTTCCTCCACACAGACCCAATCCCCTGTACCTCAGCCTATCCCAAGCACACCATCATACCAGCATGCACACACCTCAACACACAAGGGTGGCTCAGGCAAACATAAGAACCACACATCCCACAGGCACTCACACAAGCATCATACCCATGCAGACATACCAACATCCACTGCTTCCACTGTGTTCCTCTCCTCCACGTCTCCCTCCTCCCTCCCAGTCTTGTCTCCACTCACAACTGCATGCACTACATCTTCAGCCACTACCTCCATCACCAGCACGCCCATCACCACACACCGCTCACGTGCACTCACCACCCCACTACCATTCACACATCCCCTGTGTCCTCTCCCAGTGTGTCAGTGAGCCCTCCTCCCAAAGTACTCAAACACAGGCACACACCCACCCAACAGCCATCCACCTCACAACAGCCTCCAGCCCATGCACCTTCACCCAAATTCAGCAGACGTACACCTCCTACAACCACTACCTCTTCCTCCACTCCCAAACACCCCCCATCTACCCATCCCAGTGTGTCTATACTATTTCCTGGCTAATATTGACCTCTTCCCTACACCTTCCCCCCGTCCGTCCCCTAGGGCCAGGCTTTCCAGGTCCCAACCCAGCACCTCAGCAACCACATCCCCAGGCACAGTTGTGCCAGCAACTGCGGGCTATTGGAGTGCACCAACCATCAGGGCTGACAGTGTGCCACGGAGCGAGGGCAAGGACATTCCGCCACCTGCCAAGGTAAAAAATGTGCCCACATCACTGAGGGAGAAGCAGAAAACACCTGCCACCAAGGGGTCATGCAAAACGAAAGAGGATAGTGGCAAGACAGCTGCGCCACCGTCAAAGGTGGGGAAGGGCCAGAAACTGAAGGGCAGGTCAGGAGAGGGCATGGTGGCACCGACTGAGGGACCAGTGTCACACCTTCTTTCCACGTCGACGCCAACCTGTACGGCAGAGAAGACCGCCACCTGCACCGCCACCAGCACCGCTGCCACAGAGCCCGCCGCCAGCACTGCTGTCACAGACCCCACCGCCACAGAGCCCGCCACCAGCACCGCTGTCACAGAGCCTGCCGCCAGCACCGCTGTCACAGACCCCGCCACCAGCACCGCCGCCACAGAGCCTGCAACCAGCACTGCCGCCACAGAGCCTGCAACCAGCACTGCTGCCACAGAGCCTGCAGCAAGCACCGCTGCCACAGAGCCCGCCGCAAGCACCGCTGCCACAGAGCCCGCAACCAGCACCGCCGCCACAGAGCCCGCCACCAGCACCGCTGCCACAGAGCCCGCTGCAAGCACCGCTGCCACAGAGCCCGCAACCAGCACCGCCGTCACAGAGCCCGCCGCCAGCACCGCCGTGACTGACACTGCCGCAAGCACCGCCAGCGACCCTGCGACATCCTGAGCTAGTGGCACCACCGCAGACATGGGTGCCATCCTCCTTGGTCAGTCGTCCGAGGCTGGTGGTGAGCTCCAGGAGTCTGGGCAGCTTCCATGAAGCATCACTTTCAGTGGAGAAACGCATCTACTACCTCAGTCCTTGGCAGGATGAAGCACTCTGGGCACAAAGCCCCCTCCAGAACCAGTGGAGAATGACATTCACTACCTCAGTCCTTGGCAGGATGAAGCACTCTGGGCACAAAGCCCCCTCCAGAACTAGTGGAGACTGTTATCCACTTGAGAGACTGTGGCTTTGCACTCCCCAGGATAAAGCAGTGGGCAACCCACCCACTGGAAGGACTTGAGAGGCTGTGGCTTCGCACTCCCCAGGATAAAGCAGTGGGCAACCCACCCACTGGAAGGACTTGAAAGGCTGTGGCTTCGCACTCCCCAGGATAAAGCAGTGGGCAACCCATCCACTTGAGAGACTTGAGACTGTGGCTTTGCACTCCCCAGAATACATCAATGGGCATGGAACCCCCTCGTGGAGCAGTGGCGTCGTGCGATCATCAGGCTGAGGTGCCCCCCCCCCCCCTGAGGTGCCTGTATATTTTCGGTCTGATGCCCCAGCAGTGTTCTCTCTGTTTCCACTCAGGTATCTAGTATGGGCCTCGCCCATGCATTATGTGCCCAGTGGTCCACAGACAATGATTGGTGCACTATCTGGACTTGTGTAGTTGGTGTACATAATTGAATATACTGGATTTGGAGTTTTGACTACTGGATTTTTATTGATTACAATCGTTCAAATAATTTCCTTTTGTCCTTGCGTTCTTCGATGGGGGTGGGGGGTGTATATGTAATGTTGCAGCATGTATTTGTGTGTATGGTGTTGTGGGTGAGGGTGGGGGTGGGGGTGTTGCGTGTGTGTCACTCTCTTTTCCCTCCCCCCTCCCCTGTGTTGTAGGTGCAGTACTCACCGTGGTCGTCGGCAGGATCTGCAGTTCTGGCTCCATGGCGTCCTGGTTCCTCGTGGGGTGTGGAGAGGTGAGTGTTGTCCCTTCTGTGTACTGTTTCCCCCGTGTTTTTATTCACGTTGGTTCTGCCCCGGAAAAGGTGGCAGATTGCCTTGTTGTGATAGGGTGGGCGGTACATTGTCTTCCGCCTGTCTGTTGGCGGTTACTGCCGCGCTGTTTGTTTGTACTGCCGTGGCGGTCAGAGTGTTAAAATGGCTGTCTATGTTGGCGGTTTCCGCCGTGGTCGTAATCCCATTTTTTTTTCCGCCGGCTTGCTGGCAGTATTACCGCCGCTTTAACACCGACCGCCAGGGTTGTAATGAGGGCCTATGCCTTCTACCTGAAATGTTCTCCAAGGGCTTGTTTGCTTCCCCCTGTTGCATGAGATTCGGGATATCAAAGTCTCTACCCCTGCTCCTGTTGGTTGTAGGGACCCAGGTACTTGCATTGAGGAAATTGGGGCATCCCCTGTCTAGATGTAGCAGAACTGTCGCATCGACGCGGTTGCAGGACTAGAATCAGAACCAACTCTAATGTGAGAGCCTGATGCATTGGAACTGTGCTTTACCACCGCAGCAGCCTACGAAGATCGACACGTCCCTCAACTGCGTGGAGAAACCTGGTGCATTGCACTTCAGAACCAATACATTGTAGCCCAAAGGCTTGTCTTCAGATCGACAAATTGCCATCTCTGCATGGGACCAATTGACACATTGCCATCCCTGCAAGGATCTGATTGACGCATCTCACCATGCATCTCGCTTTTGCGACAGGAAAGGTACTTTGTTCATCGGGTCTGTGTGAGTCCTGTAGCTGGCCTTCCCTCCATCGATGTTGGCCCAAACTTTGACTTTGCTGTGGTCCAGCACGACCTAAAGTAACCCCTAAACTGTTATTTGCTTCTAAATGCCAGAACTCTTTTATTCTTCTAAAATGCATTACTCAACTTATACTTATTTGATTTTTGTTGTTTTGGGCTTGATCTATTTATAAAATTGTCTGTTTTTCTATTTGTGGTGTTTTCATTGTGTTACTGTGTGTTTGTTTCACCAATACTTTACACATTGCCTCTTTAGATAAGGCTGGCTGCTCTGTATAAAGCTACCTGAGGGTGAGCAAAGGCTATCTCTAAATATGTATCTAGCTTACCCTCACTAGAGTTGTGGTTCCTGCTTGTACAGGTTGCATACTCTGACAACAAGAAATTCCAGTTCAAACAAACAGTTTCTCTAATGCTTGCTTCTGGTTGTCTAAAGTTTCCTTCTGTTTATTGAATTTGGAAATCAGAAGCTGTATTTCCTATTCTTACTGCTACTCTTTAGTTGTTGCAAGTGTGCCACATGTATCTCCAGATTAAAGCCATGCTGTTCGAGCCAAGCTACAGAGGGTAAGTTAAGAATTTCCTTCAGAAACCAGTTTACCTTTTAGGAGACATATTGTTTGGTCTTTCTGGGAGCTTAGTCGCAGGACAGACCAATCCTGCTGACTCTTTCCCCAAATTGCTTATTGCTGAAGTGTCCGATATATCTATAGACTGCAGGCAATACGCTTCCCAGGTCCATCGTGAAGTGATGCACAGGTAGGTCAGGGGACTGTACTGATCCTGTTCATCCACATCTAAGCTGCCAAATTTAGCTTCTCCTCCTTCACCCTACATGTCCTAATTGGGTAGAATTAGGTTGAAAATGGGAGAGCTGGGACATGGGTGAATAAAAATGTTATATTTATGGCGAATGTTACTCCAAGTTCATCGTTTCTTGCAATAAATCAACGCTTTCCATCTCACCCTCTAGGCAAAAAGACATACAGATTAGTTCTAAATACTAAAGGAAACTGGGAAAGGTGTCCACAAACGTAGGGGATGGTGGGTTGGCTGCTTATGGCACACTAGTATGCACATGGTCTTAGGTGTTCATGCTCAGATGAAACAACTGTAGAGCAGTTTCTAATCCTCCTGCTATGGCAGCGGAGTACTCACACTTTGAAAAAGGAAACAAGCCCATAAAAAACGTAAATAAGTATTGGCAACGCCAATAGGTCTGCTTTATGAATGCACTGTCAAGACAGACCTAACAATCCATGTATGTTAATGAGTGTCCTGCTCCCATCTCTACGACTTCCATGGAGAAAAGCCATAAATGATCTAATTATCAGACCCTTGAATTGCATTGCAATGTCGTGTGTACCCCTCAAAGTTCAAGCTCAGGCAGCTAGATAAACAAAATTATCACAACTGTGTGGAGGGCAAGCACTTTTTTTGTGGAAGCACACAACTTCTGCCCAATCAAAACATGTACTCCTGGCTCCCAACGTGGGCAAAGCCAAAGGCCCTCTCTTAATGATGTTCACATAATTGTCTGGGGACCAGTCCTCACGTTGATTGTAACTGCTGTGTCTAGTCTTATATTGGCTGCCAGGGGTGCCTGGGCTGAGTTCTACTGCACCTAATAGACAATGATTGTTTTTTTTTCACTTTCCAATTTTTGTAATCGGACAGGTTTCTTATCCCTAAATGTGATATTCTAAAGATGGTACAAGTAACTCTGGTCACTGACATCCACCAATCAGAATTTGCTAACCAGATTCTGATTTCAAGCCGTTGGCCCAGACCGGCCGTAAACGCAAAATGCCATCCACACTAAAAGCATGTTCCCTTATCACTCGGATACCATCCGAGTGATAAGGGAACATGCTTTTAGAGTGGATGGCATTTTGCGTTTACGCACCCACTCACTCATGAGGAGCAGGGATGCCAACCACTGGCCAAACAGTAAACAAGCTGTCTGATGTGACAAGCAGCCATTTTAAAACACATTCTCCAATTTAAAATATGGTCTTTGATGTAAACACGCCATGTGCTGTTGATAAAATGACAGTGCATGTTAAGGCTTTGCGTAGCTCTGAAACCACCTGTCTCACAAAACTGCAGGTTTCTTTCCTTAGAGATTGAGACCATCCAGGCCCTCACAGAGAATGAAGCCCTGTCTCCCTGCGTCTGGATTATGATCAATGGAAACCTCAGACTGATGACATCCTTGTGCCTCGTGCAGCACAGATTGGCAAGATGGATGGATGACATTAGGCAACCTGGAGGTGGATAGGTCCAAACTGAACATCACAGCCTGACAATTGTCTGCCTCTCTGGGAGCAAACAAACAAACGCACCATCCATTTCTCAATTAATAACCCCCAAGTCCTTTCACGAGCCCTCCAATTGCTACTAGATTGCCTCCTAGACGAGGCATTAGGATGGATGAGAGCGAATGCTAAACCCTGGGCAGCGCCGGTCCACAGGATGGATGGATGAAATTATCTCAGCGCTAGGTGGACGAGGCAGAGGAAAGAGAAATGGCACAGTTAGCAGGAATCCCTCCTGTTTTCTCAATTCCTTTCTTCCTTCGTCTTCATTTTGGGCTTCTGGCCCCCTGTACCCTTGCTGGCACACAGGTGGAGCATTTTACATGCAAAATGCGCGATAAGTCTTCATCAATAGAATTTTATAAAGCACAATATGAACGTTTATATCTAGATGCACATGTGTATGTTTTAGTAGTACACATTTAGCTGATCAGGCATCAGTTATAGATGCAGGACTGATCTGAGTGGCTCCATTCAACAAGCTTGAACGAATAATGTAAAAAATATATATATAAAAAACGTGTAACATTAGGAATAGAAATAAAGCTTACCAAGGGAGTCCGTGTTCTGGGAAGTATTACATTTAAGATGCACCTTGGACTTCCAGTAATTGTTATCCTAAAGTAGGGCAGTTAGTGTGTAATTCAGCCATTTATTTATATATTTATATTAAAGAAACGTAGTCACCAACAATGGCAATTGATGGTGTTCATAAAAAGGGAACAATTAAATAACAACCAGAAATAACAACACAAGGACTGAAAAAGTCAAGAAGTCTGACATGTGTCAATGCATGCAAATACCGGCATGTACACGTGCTGTTTGCATGTTTTGTACACACAACTGCTGTTAAAGCCAGACCTGCTGGTTTGCCAATATGGGGTGAAATTAGTAAAAAAATGAGTGTCTTCTGTATAGAATACAAGTAGGATCTAAAGAATTGATTGTGACTAACTGCCATATTACTGAGTGTACTTTTCAGATGTAAAATAAAAATAATCCATCATGTATTCAAATGGAAACACTTCCCTAGGCCGGAATGATACACCACATAGCTAACATCATGAGTTGAGGAATACTCTTGTGGGGGGGCGGGTGCGTGAGGGCAAAGACCACGCTGTATATTTTAACACCTTGACAACAATAGACCAAGCAGACAGCTGCACTAGCAAGCCACACCCAAAAAGGAGAGAAAAATTAGCAAAGATTAAAAATACAGATCTAAAATAAAATATTTCTCCTAGTTACTCCATTGATGTATGGGAATGGAAAATGGCAGAATAGAGAGAGACATTGTAGATAAGACTACTATACCTCTGAGCAAAGTAACCAGGGGCGGATCCTCCATTAAGGTCGAGGAGCGTTGCCCCCCCCACCAGCAACGGCAGCTGCAAACCTCTTACCAAAAAACAATAATAAACTGTTTATTATCGTTTTTTTGTAAAAGGGGTGTGGCCACAGGCTGTGAGGTGCACTGAGGGGAAGTGAACAGCACTCTCCCTCACTGCGCATGTATGTTTAGCTGGCCGTCTCAGGCCGGCCAAACACATGCGCAGTGGGCTCTCTCCAGCCCAGCGGTATTGCCGGGCTGGAGAGAGCATGCACAGGCTCCCAGTCTACCTGGGAGTGCCCTGGCTCGGCGCACCCAGCCAATCCTGACACTCCCCTGAACAGCATCAGATTTGGTCGCAGGGCAAGATTGGAGCCTGTGCCTGCCTGCTGAGGAGAAGCGGATGGAGCGGTGCGGCGGTGAGTAAGGTAAGTGTTTTTTAAAATATTTTATAATTTAATTTTTATCCCCCCTGCCCATGTGACGCCCCGCCCCTTCCGCACGCTGCAAGCCGCGACTGAAAGTAACATCGATTTTTAGATTCATCAATGGGGATAAGTAGAATTTACACTCTTACGTTTAAGCTTAAAATTGTCTTGAGAGTGACCATTTTCTTAAAGTTTTTGCACTGCCAAACAACGGGGAGAGTATTTTGGTGCCAAGGTGGCAGTTTCTACTTGGCCAGAATGGCAACCTCCTTAGTTTATGGCTCCATTTGACTCTGAACATGTGCAACACCTCAAAGGCATGACATTAGGTCCGTGCTCTACTGGTTGCAGCATTGTTTAAGCTTTCAACAAACTGATTACCTGTTTCAGATGTCTAAATAATAATATAGAATTAGTAGGAAAAGAGAGAATTGCAGTTGTCACAAAAATGGGTTGACCGATCTTTGCCTTTTTAAACAGACACATACAATGCTGATCTGCCCAAGCAGGTGCACGTGGGGTCTATACTGCCTGCTAGATTTGAATCAAGAAACTCTTGAGGCACAAAGGCAATCTCTGCACATTTTCATTAAATGTAATAGGCCCCACTATATAAAACAAAGTGGAGAAATATGTACTCTGTTGTTTAGAATCTTAGTTCCACCAAATTCTGGCAGTTTGATCAAGTTGAATTCTGGCAGTGTTATATACACCAATTGGTTCAAGATCATAAACAAGAATTCCTGAGAAATATTATGGCAGCCTATTCAAGTGCATGGAATTGCCTGTACCACCGCTGTTTGAGGGTTCCCTTAATGCTAGTGGCAGATCCTAGCGAAGTTACTGTATATAGTTAAGGCAATCAAAACCTCAGAAGTAGTAGAACATGGCTGGTTGGTTGGTTGAATTTGCTCTTTATTGCTTTTCAGACTGGTGGACTTTGATGCTTTCTACGAGTTGGCATTGTGGCACATGAGGAATTCCCCAAAAGTTTAGGAACTGAAGCCTTGATGTATAAAAATTACGACAAATTGTCACCATCAAAATATTATTTGTGGTGATGCCCCGTGCTAGTAATATGTGAGTCCTTCTTCTGTCATAGAAGAGAGTAGAAGAAAAGAAATTCTCCCCATTTCTCAAAATGGGTTTTGTAAACAGTGGTCTCCAATTTACAAGTACATTGGGCTCCCCAATCTTACATCCACGGCCATGAACATCCAGCTATTCTATTACACAAATATTGACTTTGTAAGCGTGTGTTATACTGTAAACAAGCACTTGTTCTCTAAAGGTTCTGAGTATGGGGTACCTGAAGTAATCCTGGGAGGCTCTGCACTTCTCCACAACTAATGGGTTTCGGTTCCTATGGGGAAGGAGAAGGCTTGACATACCTACTCTAAGTACAGCAAGAAAGGGTCCCTATTGACTTATCTCCTAATTATTCACTTTATCCCAGATGTGCATTATGTGCTATTTAGCATGACTGATTTGTAGAAATCAGTCATTGCATTTTAAACGTATACTTAACATGAATATGTTTTTGACCAGAAAAATGGGTAATATTAAAGGGTTAGAGAAATTTAATTCCCATCAACCCCATCCTGAATTTGAGCTCTGTTCAGTGAAGACAACTTCAGTAGAGGATGTGACTCCTTTTTCAGACCTACGGGTGGCAATAGATTAAACAGCAATTTGCCTTCAGTAGTAATCCAAACTCATCAAACAAACCCTGTAAGACTTTGTGAGTTAAACTCTCCAAAGCACCATTAATTTCAAGTAAAATCGTTAACTTAGGGCACTTAGAAGCAGCAGAAGTGTGATGTGGTGTGCTACATAAAAAAAACCATTATTGTGAGGGAAGGGATTTTAGACAGACAGCGCCCTAGGTAATCCATTTCTCTGTTATGGGACGGGACCTCGCCAAAAGGAGACTGTTCTGCCACATGACCTGAACCCGCCTACCTTTTCGCCATCTACCTAGCGCGACAGTGCTCTCAAATTGCTAAAAATGTTGGCATTGTAGCACTGTTCAAAACAATTACATTATACTGTATAAATGAACATGCTCTTAAAAGTTGTTAAGAAACTAGAATGACAGTGTTTTAAAAAGTAGCACCAATCCCTCATTACCTGAACCACCCAGAAGCTAAACTGTCGATTTTTGCGCTTTCTGTCTTTTGGCTTTGTTCTGTTTTTTATCAAAACTGTTTAATATTCTGTGGAAAGCCTTTGTGCGACCCTGCCCTGAGCATCCACCCACCCGGCAGAACACGCATCTTTCATTGTAGGCGAGAGGCCTTTGTCTCCCTGCCAATACTAACTCTCTTGTTAGACACTCGCTTTGTTGCTTGTTTGTGGTTCTAGTCATACCCAGGCTCTGTTTAAATTCAGGAGCTAGGGGTTTGAAAGCTGTGCCCCTGCCCCCTCGGGATAGCGCTGTACAGCAGTTCCAGGCATCACTTGACTTTGTTGACCAGACATGAAAGGCAGGGCTGTCTCCTTCTTCTGTCCGGACATCAGTGAAGTCTGGGGGTAAGGCTGACGGGGGAGGGAGCAGGAGAAGGATTTGAGATTCTGCTCTTCACCAAGGGTTGCATCTGCCAAGGCCCTGCATCTTACTGTGTATGCAAAGAGACTCACCTTGTTAATGTTATTTTCACATCACAGAATTGCATTTCTAATAGTGTTAAACATACAATGTGGAAAGTAGGGCACTGCAAAATAAAGCTCCTCATTAGGTTTTGCCTGTACAGTGCTTGCGAAATCTCTTGTAAACCCCCAAAATTATAAAGCAGGCTTAGAGCCAGCCCCTTTAAACCAACCAGGGGGAATGAAATTCTGTCAAAACTAACATCACACCTGCTGCATATGTCTATGACGACACCACACATATAGTGACAATAGAAGGGACAGGAGACTTGTGTTGCTGTCCCTACATCATGGAGATATAAGTCAGATATCTCTATTGATACAGAGAGTAGATTGGTGCCCATTGGAGGGTGGCACCGGTACACCCTTCCTTCAAAGGACAGACAGATTAGTTTAACTTCCGTAGATGGTTTGGGCACACAGAAGGTTTGTGTGAACCTGCCAAGCTGAGTTGCAGATTGATCCTAAAGCATCTTTGAACAAAGGAAATCTCAAGGGAAAGAATAATGTAATTGACAACTTTATCACCTTCAGTGAGGGTCGATCTCCTTATCATCTGCGGGGCTGGCCCTGGCATGAGGCTTGCTTGTAAGTCATTAAACATAAAATGTGGAGTTAGAAAATAGTTAAAAACTAACTCAGTACAACTAGCACTATGTATGTGTCGAAGAAAGTGATGATTTCGAACAGGACTGGGACCAGAAGCACTAAGGTCCCGAGTATAAGTGCCCTGGAATGGGCTCAGGTATTTTGCACACGTGGTAAATCCCAATACTCATAATTCTGATATTTGTGCACATATCGGAATTAGGCAGGACCCTTATAATCAGGGCCTATGACAGAAAAACAGTTGCAAATCATCAGGTTTTTCCTATGGCTTTTAAGGCACTAGTAATACTGAGAGATACCAGAACCAAAGACTTTTTCCAGGGGTGACCAGGTTTGGCCAGAGGTCACAAAGCAATCACACTTGTGACCCATTTCTGCACCTCTCAGACCATGGTATCAGTATTTACCTGTGGTGTTAGGAGTGCCTCTGCTATGTTATTGTGTAAAGGGAAACATCTGGGCACTAATTATGGGTGGCATTACATTAGGACCATTCATCGTTGGCTGCCAAAGGTCAATCCGACCAGATTTTGAGACTGTCTTCATCGGGTGAATTTATATACAATAAATGTAAGTGCTTACCCTAAAAATGTGGCATGGGGCTGGCCTTCACCAGGCAACATTGGCCACCCTTATATTAGAAGATGGTTCCAATCACAATTCCATTGGGACGACATTGCAGAGCTCGTCTTCAAGGTTCAAGGTACCATTGTGTTCAGCTCATGAAGTTTCACAGTATATAACTATGCTGGTCTGGGATGGTTCAGTGCTCAAAGAGTATCATTCCTTGAGCCTTAAATCTGGGGGATCCATCAAAGGCAGGGTTATCCAAAAACTGCATGCCACTAGGGCACAGATTTTCCAGTCCTGGCATTTGTTGTACAAGTCATAGTTTTTTGGTACCACAGCACACATGATGCAGTGACTTGTGGAATGGAAGTAGAAGACTGGCTAGACGGCAATGTGACAGCGAGTTATCTGGTAACCCTGAAGAAAGGATTCAAGAACCTAGAGATGTTTTAAATGAGGCTGTTGATTTGTTTGTCTTCCCTTGTCTCCCTGTGATATCACTGGACATACTTGCGCTGAAACAGTGAAGAATTCCCTGTCTGTGATACCACGTATACTGCAGCCAGAGATATGCAGAGATGCAGCTACTGGTAGTTTAGGTTCTCACACGTGGACCTATGTTCTCGGGATTGCTGGCGACAATGCTAAATACAGCAGTGCTCACAGACTATTCTTTCACTCATTCATTTTAAGGGACATGGGGCCACATGTACACAAGGTTTTAGCGGTCAGAAACTGTGAATTGGGTTGTTTGTGACCGCTAAATAGCCTTTTCACATGTACTAACCCTATTTTGCAATTCGGTAACCTATTACCGAATTGCAAAATAGGGTTTGTGAGTCGGTATTAGGAAGGGGCGTGTTAAAGGGTCCCTTCCAACTAGCGAATTGCAGGTGCATGTATGAGTGTTTTGCGACCTGAATGCGGTCACAACACATTCAGATTTTACAGACTACGTGAAGGAGGTGGTAATCCATTTGCAAATAAGAAGGGGTTCCCCTTTGTGAATGTGGGCAGCAACATTTTTTAAAGAGCAGGTAGTGGTCCCACAGACCACAGCCTACTCTTAAAAATGAAAAGGAATTTTTTCATTTTTCATTTTGAAATACATTCCGTTTTCCTTTAAGAAAAACGAGCTGCATTTAAACAAAAAAAATGCTTTATATAAAAAGCAATCACAGACATGGTGGTCTGCTGACCCCAGCAGGCCGCCTTCCCTGTGAACAGAGGCCAACCCCTATAAGTCACAAATTGTGACCTGCCTCGTGAATATTGATGAGGCAGGTCCATTTGCGACCCATAGGAAATCGCCAACAGTGTCTGAGACACTGTTGTACATCGCAGTTTGCGACTTCCTAATTGCAAGTCGCAATTAGGAAGTCACAAACCAATTTCTACGTATATGTGGCCCATGGTCTCCTTATAGAGAGAAGTGGCCTTTAAATAAAATCATCCTTTATATATCCAGGGTTATCACTGAATTTCTTATTAGTATGGCACCATGTATCCATTAGAGAGATTTAATTTTAAATCAATATCTTGTGCGTTAGATGAATAGCATCAACATAAGAAAGCAAACTCTACAAATCCAGGAATACAGTGATATGCTGAATGAAAGCTGAGTTATTGAAACATAGTAGGCCCAAATTACAACGTTTTGTAGTTCTGGGTCACGAGAAAAAGGAAATAAAACAGAAGTACTCATAGAATTCATGTGTAAGCAGAAATCTCTTCCTGCGGTTCATACATGAGTAACTTGTCGTTCAGATTTATTATTTGCATTCTGGGACTTGTACAAACTTACAAATAAAATAAACATGACTTCAGATCCCAGAATGAATAGAGAAAACTGGACAGGATAAGCTTCTCAGTCATTGCCTACGAATCAATCGTAAGTTCACCGGTGTAAGGCAGGAGTAAGTCACATAAATAAGTACAGGAGTAAGTCACACCTCCTCCAGATAAAAGCTAGTCTGTGTTGCCCATGGGTTATTGTAGCCTGACGCCTATGAAAATGCCCCCCTCCCCCATCTCCCTGGGGTCCACTTGGCTGAGACCAAACTGCTTTCTGTCTTTCCAGATCATTCTCTCTTGTAGACGAAGAATAGTAACAAACCACCGCTGAAAATGCACTTTATTATCTGCCTATAGATGCACAAAGGCTTGGTGTAAAACATCTCACGAGCTTTGGTTCCAAATGGAAGTGACGCGGATGCACGTTAATTTCTTCTTTTTTGTTCCTTTATTTTTGTTTCGCCTCCCCGGCCATGTCTGACATGTGTCAGCTCCGAATGCTTCATCGGAGATGCTCTACACCCCCTCCGAGCTGCTCCCGCCTGTCGGCATGAGTTACAGGTTTTAATTTTAATTAACCGGAGCAGGACCGTGACCGTGAGCAGCGGAGGGGTCTGATGAGATGCCGCGGGCGGGCGCAGCTGGGAATGCGCGTTCTCCTGGTTCCCGCTGGTTAGCGGGCCTCCCACACCTGATCTCTAGGCCTCGGTCCCTCGGCAGGGCTTCCCGCCCTTGGAGGACCGGGGAGGGTGTGGGAAAAGGCCGCGCACCGACTCCCAGGGCAGATAAGGAAGGCTACACGAGGGCTCGCGGTATCAGACGGATGGGAGCGGACATTCCAGAGCATAGCAAGTGTAGTGCGGGCGGCACAGGCTTCTGGGCCGGCTGTGCCCCCTTTCCTTCCCTTGTTTCCTGTCCGGGGCTTTATGTGAGATGGATACTGTCACCTTGGTGTGCTCACATTCACCTAATTAGACTAATACACCGAATAGCAGTCATTTGCAGTCGAGGGGCTCAGAAGTAGAAGTAGTGTCTGTGATAACGTGGAGCGAGGTGTAGATACCAAGCAGCTCTGCATCATGTGGGACTCCGTCAGTCAGTTCTGATCATTTCGGCAGCAGCAGTTTGTATTTAGCGAACTTGTACTTTCACTTTCAACACCGGGAATATGTACAATAAAAAGCTTAGTACCAGCATGCACATGCTGTTAACTGAAAATCCAGGGCTGCCAAAGGTGCCACACTTGACAAGGAACTGCTGGGATGATGTGCAGTTGCCAACTGGATCTGTTATGGGCAGGGACGCTAGAATTATGCAATTGGGCGCCCACGGCAGTTTTCGCATAATTATAGATTTGCCGCATTTGCCACATAATCCACCATCTGCTGCTTAATCTGAAGATTTTAACAAAACAATATGTAGCTATCTGGGTGTTAAGGTGCAACCAATGCCATGAGTGTTACCAAATATAAAAATGATGAAATAAAGAAGTAATTTTATTAAAAAATGTGCTGCATTATGCAGCATAATTTGCCTTTTCCTGCCTCATTACTTACGCAACTCTGCCGCCCAATTTGCACCTCTCCTGACGCATAATTCCAGTGACCCTGGTTATGGGTGACACTTTCAGAGAGTCCTGGCTTTTCATTCACCAGGGCATTGCATTCGGGGACTGTAAAAGTTTTGCTTACATGCGCAAGTACTCATTATACACGAGTACCTACTTGCAACTGAGAAGTGTCAGTACTGTCCATTAAAATGATTGAAATCTGCCTGAGGAGTGCTGATACTTGCACTTTCAAAATAAAGAAGTGCAGGTACTCAGTACCTGATGGGCCCAGACCATTTAAAGCACAGTAATTGCTTCATTAAATGTATGACACTAAAGATCCCAGCAGGCACATGCTGTTCTCTGAAAATCTAGGGATGGCCAAAGGCGAAACATACATGACATAAAGCTGTTTGGCTGGTTTATAGCTACCAAATGAACCGGTTGTGGGTGACTCCTTCAACCAGTCCTGGCTTTTTATCCAAGAGGCGATTGTATTCTAGGATGTTAAGTTTTACTTACATCTTTAAATATATGAGAGTAAAAATCTCAGAAAAAATATTGTGATTGTCTGGCAGTGTCACCTCACCCAAGGCCACTTTGAAACCATGTATAAGATACGACTCTGCCATTACAAATGTCAAGCCTAAGTAGAATGTTTATGTAACTACTGCTTAACCTGGAGGCTCTTAGCCAGCAGTAGTTTATGCACGAGATTGGGCTTATGCACCTGGTAATGATTTGCCAAAGGAAAGTTTCTAAACACAGAGACTGAGGCAAGAGTAGGTCGAGAAATCCCCCATACACTAGTTCACAGAAGAACAAGATTTCTGCTGGACACCATAGTAAGAGGCCTCTCAAGGATAACCTCAAGTATTATGACTCAGTTGTTCCTACTCTGACACAACTGTTGTCCCAAGGAACCTCTTAATTGTGTTGGGGGTTTGATAATATGAAACAGCTTGTGGTTGAATGGAATAATATTGTTTTGTGAAACTGGGAAGCCTCAAAACCTAGTGTGCAGGCTTCCAGAGTTTAGAATGTCTCCTTGAGGCTATGCTCTACTCCTGAGATATCTCAAAATGAAGTAATCTATCCATCTATCTATCTATCTATCTATCTATCTATCTATCTATCTATCTATCTATCTATCTATGATCTCTTATGTTATGATAATGTTATAGACTATATCCCCTTCCTGTTATTTCGTATACAAGGTCTAGTGCTGTTAGGATAGATTCAGCTTCATAAGACTCCTACAGAAGTAGCAAGGTTTTGGAAGAGGACTAAATCTTAAAAGGAAAAAACAAAACGATGAGGTTAAACTATAGAGTCAGTCTTTGTCTCATATAGTGCATTATTCGATCCCAATCTCAGTGCCCTTCACTAAGCCAAAATCCATCTACATTAACTCACCCTTTAAGTGATGGAGGAACGTCTCAGCACCGTACTAGGGATGCGCTAATCTGTGAAGTCAGCGAACATTCAAACTTTGCAATCTTTGCAAAGCTTGTGAAGTTTTAAAGAAAAAGTGGCAAGCATTAGACTCTGTATGCAATAGCAAGAATCATTTCCTGCCTGGTACCATGAGGGGCATATGGTGGACAATGATGTTTGGCTGCTTTCTGCTACTCCGAGCTCCTCCTACAGCACAGGATCCTACAGCACAGTGTAGCTTTTAGGGATGTCCAGCCTCAGCAACAAACGATTTCCTGGTAAAGGATGAGGATGTCCTACCCTTCAATGGCAGAGCGTCATTCTGAAGCAAAATCATCATTGCCAGTTTGACAGCAAGCCTATAATTCACCTTAAGCATTGCTGCAAACATTTCCATCCTTCACGACGAGTAAAGTTTAAACTTTCTTCACCCTGTCATTATAGTGGTCTGCAGATTAGGCACCTGATTGAGAACATGACGTGATAATAGCTACTTATGAATCATCTCAGTGAGAAAGTGAGAATGATGCACTAACAGTCTAGTCTTCGCCCATGTAGGAGGCTGATTGTGTATTGTGTTCTCTGTCTTTTGCTGTGAGTTGGATGCCTAAGGGAGAGTATTGAAAGGTAAGTTTGCACAGATTTTCTATACCCAACTCCACATATACATACATTGGTGATATATTTATCTTCAATGTAACTAGAAATGGAGTGAAGAATAGTAAAACCATGCCTCCCTTCGTGGAATTACCTTTTTGATATTTTGCCCCGTGATAGTCTGGCCACAATATTGAGACCCTTCTATATTCTGTGTTCAATATTCCCTAGTACAACCCTGCCTTTCTTAGACATTTTTGTGCCAATTTGCCATAGAATATACTCACGAAAGAATAGATACTTCCTGAAAACTGTGAAGTGAGAACTCACAACTGCTTCTATTAATTCATCGACATACGCCATCTCAAGCATAGATTCTTATCCAGCACCAAGGATTTCTACATTTGCATATTCACTGACATGTGCAAGGCATTGTGAATGGAAACCCAGGACAGGAGTGATAGTGCCCCGGTGAAAGTATACCTTGTTGTCTTCCTAGAAATTACAACAGTTTTGATTAAAGCAGTCATGAAAGTCTTGGAGTCACTGGGGTTCACATAAACTTGTGGTGGTGAGTGCCTTACATGGGCCTTCCAGGTAGGGGTCTATCACAGGTTAGATCTAAAGCTAAGGCCTTTTCCTCCTTACATGAGTTAACACACTGAAATTTGGCTCTATGTGGTACAATAGGGTTCATGTTGGTCAACCCAAGGACCATGAACGGTAGCCTGGTATCCTATAGATTCCCCCCATCTTACACCCCATTTCAGGAACATCACCCCAACGGGTTCAAGTAATTATTTATCATTCATCCAGAACACAACCAACCTTTTTCTTGTGGCTGGTATTGTGGCCGCAGCTAGCCAGTAAAGTACATATGTCTCACTTTAAAACGGTGGCATGTCAGAAATTGGCATGATCCTGGGCTAATCGAACAGCCACTCACCCCCAGAAAAGTAAGGTCAAAAGACACTCGCCAATGATCCACTGGAAGATACACATTGGGGTGGACATACCCAGGCAAGGAAAGTATGGTGACAGGAAAGTGGAGACTAAGAAGGCTGGGCTGAAAAAGTTTAGTACCTTTAGGCCATAAGGGCCGAACACATGATTAGCACTTCCGGTTCAGAAGTGGCAGCATCAGTTAGCATTTGGTGCTTAACAATAGCAATTGTTGGACTTGTTTGACACTGCTGCAGTTCCCGCCATTTTGGCATCCCTGCACCTGTTATTTTTTAATGTCTTAGTGTTTCAGGAGATAAAGGCCTGATCGGTAAATCTGTGTATTTTCCCCATCACTTTCTCTTGTTGCTACTGTTTACCAGCATTGGCGGCCAACACATTCACATGACTCTTCCAATTCTATCTACGTGGTTTTCCTGTTCTATTTGGAGAGCTCATCTGGCTCAACCCACGATCTTTTGTTTGTTCCTTTGACTGTATCCTGGTAGATTGGGAGGTTGTCACAGCATTCCCCCATTGCTCAGTTGCTAAACCATTGTCCAGGTGTGGTTTATGGGTTACTGTCAGATGAATGTTCATGAAACCAAAGTAATATGTGGTTTGTGTCATTACACAAAAACCCTACCATTTCTCCAAGAAATGTATGTGCCACTGGAGACTCTGAGATTGTAACAGTCACACCCTTCAGCAAGAACATTGTCTTTCTCTCCGCTTCCCCTGTTCCCCTCTGTAGTGTAATCTTTAGTCTTGAATTTATAGTTTGGGAGATCGCTACATTGGGGAGCTAGTGAGGATTACATCCAGTCCTCAGAAGCTCTTGAAGTTTCTTACACAGTGGGGGACCAACATACCTTTAGCACTCCACATGTGAAACTCTCAGTACTCTGTGGAAGGGGCGGCCAATATTTGAGAGTTGAGGGTTCCGTTCAGAAGCAGCCCCATGACACCCATTTAGAGCATTCTGGAGAAGAAGCAAGCAGGATACTACTTCTCCAAACCTGTCAGTAAACAAGCATACACAAGGGTGGGGTTGCTGTCCTATATAAGGCAAATTTTCGTAGTCTTCAGGGAAGAGCAGCAGTACATGATGGATGGATGTGTGACTGGTCCTCTTACTCCACAGAGGCTGGTAACCAGGAGCTGCTCACATGTCTGGGGCTGGGCGAGGCAGGGGTGGTGCGTTGGGGGGGGGGAGTGGATGGCATGTAAAAAAAATAATTAAAAACGTACTTGCTTTGCTCCCGCACCGTGCTCCTCTCCCATCGCTGCTGGAGGCGCAGGCTTCCAGCCTGCCTGCGTCAATCCTGACGCTGCTCAGAGCAGCTTTAGGATTGGCTGGGAGAGCCCAGCCAGGGCACTTCCAGGCAGACTGGGAGCCTGTGCAAGCTCTCTCCAGCCCAGCAACCTTTTTGCTGGGCTGGAGAGAGCACTGTGCACATGTGTGTTTGGCCGGCCCTAGACGGCCAGCCAAACACACATGAGCACTGAGGGGAGTGCACAGTGCACTCCTCTCAGCTCGTCACTCCCAATGCCCGCCCCTTTTACATGGCAAGGATAATAAACAGAGTTTATTATCCCTTCCATGTAAAAGGATTTGCAGGGGGGGTTGATGCTCCTCCACTCATACAGATGAGCCGCGCCTTCTGGTAACATTGGAGTGTTTAGAGCAGAGCCATCATGGAAGCGATAAAATTGACTCGGGAGTAGATCTTGAAAGGGAAAGTAGAAGCTCCCACAAGTCATTCGAGGAGAAAAAGGGGAAATGCTGTTGAAAATTGGCCCTGAAAATTGGATACATAAGCCTTGTAAGCAGCTAATGTTTATGCATTATAATTGGAGTGTGTGTTAGGCCTTTGTAGCTAAATTCTGTAAACACCTATGAAGAACTTCACATGGAAGGCTTGAAATGCTAAGACAGAGCTTTAGCAAGTCCAAAAGGAGACCAAATTCTAGAAGTTACTTTGCGGAAAAAAGGGATCCGGGGCTTTATTAAGAGAACAAACAGTTTCGGCATTGGACAGTTTTATGATTAGTTTGCGTGTTTCTGCCAATGATTTTAGGTGCAACATATGGAAGCAGACAGCCAATCGCAAATGCAGTTGACGCATCCTCCAATGAGAGAGCCCATCAGACGATCACTAGATTAGAACTTTGAAGAAGCCCAAAAACAAGTGCATTATTGCGATGTAATTAGACCAACATATTCAAGGATCATCTTTTACAAAAATGATGAGCAACATTTTGGCAAATATAGCCCAATGAAGCTAATAACTGGCAAAGTTGCTGGTGCAATGGAAATATCAAACTGCAGCCAAATTCTGTGTTTTTAATGCTCAGCTCAATCTGTTGAAGTCAGGTAATAAAACATACTTGTTTTAAATGCTGACTTCAGAAATTCTCTTTAAAATGTTTTATAACATTTGGCAGTGCATGTACTCCAAGCGGGAATGTTTTGTTTTCATTACAATGATTTGTCCGTCTCTTTGCGAGTTGGCAGTGCTCTCACCACATCTTTATTTTATTAATGTTTGTGTGATTCCGGTTTGAATTTGCTATGATGCCTTAAAGCACAGAGGACAGTTTTATGTGTACGCTCAATAAGGCAGTGCTTACACATTATCGGTGATGTGTAAATTTCCCATCATTCTATTTCAGTTGTTATTGCTTGTCGTCCAGAAATTGTTTCAAAGTGTAGTACTCTTCTCAAGCAATTACAGGTCTTGCAAGCACAAGCGAGTAAAGCATCCAATTGCCAGTGCATCATGCTTACTTGAGTCATCCTGCTAATGGTGCCCTTTCGAGTGAGTGTCCTAGCAATTTATAGCATGGCAAGAAGAGTCTACTTCACACCTTTCAAATCATACATAATAAAGCAAGCTTTGAGCTCTATACTATATCTAAAAAGCAGAAAGTGCAAACAAGCACTGAATTGGAGAAGTTATTTTGCTGGTGACAGATCTATGCCGATCACGTGTGCAGTTAGGAACTACTTCGTCATATGACCAAAGCCATAATGTAAAGTGAGTAGCTGAGTGTAACCATCCACAAAACGAGACAATGATAGCAATATAATTTGCTAAATATATCTCAATCTCTTGGCATCTAGATGCCAAAGAACATCCCCTCTTGCAATCCAAGGTGAGAAAGTAGTAGCCAGAATTTTAAAAAATGGTCTAATTAGAGGGTACCATGACCCATAGCAATCAGATATTGATATTACAAAGAGAAGCAAATCTTCATCTCAGGGGCCAGGCCATCTCCTAAATGAGCCAATACATGTGGGTTTAAGCTCTGGGTGTCTGAGGAAGTAGTTGAATTGTCATGTTTGAGAGAAAGGAGTTATGGAACATTCTCCAGAAGCTAAAACGAGAGCAGATTTTCTATAATTTCACCCTGCCTTCCACTGAAAACAAGGTTTGATATAAAACATGTACTTCCAACAGCAGCAGCAACACTCACTTGATTCCCCAGTGGTCTTCTGTAGCTTCACCACAGTGTTCTAATGATCAACCAGAGTGCTAACTTTCTGTATCTATGATGTAAGTGTGGCACACCTGAAGATCATCTTGATGGAAACAAAGGTGTAAAATTGATAGCAGTTCCTTTATAAATTACCAAAATTAGAGGGTTCAGTTTGTCATTGAAATTATGGTTAGTGCTGTAGAAAGCTAAAATGAGGGCACATTTTCTCTGAGTTCTCAAGTGTCTGTCTCATCCCTCTCAGTAAAATATTTTGATTTGCTGAATGAAAGTTACTTTTAAAGCTGGCAGCAGTCTGTTAGTTAACAACTAGAGTGCTAACATTCTGAATTTATGATGAAAGTGTGGCATGCCTGAACACCACCTTGTTGGGTTCAAAGCTCTAAAGGAGACCGCAGTAGCAGAACAATCTGATAGAGACTTCTAGTTGCAGATTCCTTACCATAGAATTTCCACCAAGCGTCAGGCTGGATCTAGAGATTTTTCTTCGAGCAGTACCCTTCCGTGCCTGCTTCTGGGTCAGCTCTGCGCCTTCCAGAGTTTCTGGGAGCAGGAGCCACCCTTGCCCAACTCAGGAAGTTTTATAAGGCATTGCGCCTCATATTTGGGAAGACAGACTCTCCAATGGCGCCCTTGGACCAAGAAGGTTTGGTGGGCCCCCTTGGGTTCAGCTTCGGCTCCAGAGGGCTCCCCAGGATCCGTTGCCAGATCCGAGCCAACGCCAGCTATGCCATTGTGACCTTCCCCGTGCTGGTACAGAAGTCTATGCTCCCGACGTCAGTTGGACCCATAGTTGACGAGGACCCCATACTCATTCCCGACTCCAACCCGGAGCCAGAATGACATTGCACAACGTCGTTTCTGACTTCGATGGGCACCTCCTTCCCCAGGTTGGACCCTGACCCTTATGCCTATGGGTAAGGGTACAGTGAGAGTATGGAGGGGTCCTTAGACCTTCTAGATTACAAGCTTGATGACCCTTATATGGACTGGGCTCAAGAATTTGGTGAAGCCAGTGGTTTGGACACCTTCCTTGACTTTGGCATGCTTTCTCCTCATACTGTAGCTACGGAGGAGGGAGCTTCGTATTCAATGGTAGTGCGAAGAGCAGCTGAGGTCCTGGCCCCGAGTTTCCTTTAGTGGTGTTCAGGACTAACCTGACGGAGGAGCTTCAGCATCGGGCTTCCACATCTAAACACCTATCACCCTTTAATGACGCCCTCACTGATGTCCTGCTGGGGACGTGGTCTAAACCCAGCACAGAGCCTCCAGTCAACAGGACAATCACCCGCCACCATAGTCCAGCGCCTAATGACCCTAAATTCCTGACCCAACATCCTACACCTAAGAGCTTAGTCATTCAGGCTTCATCCTCTTCTGGCGCATTCCCTTCCGCACCCCCGGACAGGGAATCAAAAAGACTGGACCAACTTGGGAGGAAAGTGTTCGCCTCCTCCAGTCTGGCATTGCAGTCTGTGCCTTTTGGGACGCTACACCCATACTTTATGGGATACGGTCACGCAGGTGCTGCCACAGGTCCCAGAGGAGGCCTGGGTCTTTCTCTCCCAAGCTGTTGCTGATGGGAAGGATGCAGCCAAGTTAACAATTCAATGTGGACTCAACAACACCGACTCACTGGGCAGATCAAAAGCGTTGACAGTGGCCCTTCAGCACCACTCTTGGTTGAGGACGTCTGGCTTTTCGGTGGATGTCCAGCAATCGCTTATGGACATGTCCTTTAATGGCACCCGTCTCTTTGGAGACAAAGCAGACTCAGCACTCGAGGGCTTTAAGGAGCCACAGGCTATGGCTCAGTCCCTTGGCCTTGCAGCTTCTTCTCACCTCTCTCAGTCCTCTTTTTGCCCCTCTCTTGGCTATGGAAGGGGGCACCCAACTGCATACATTTCCCTCCAGCCACCGTGCTTCACATGCTGCCTAACCTCTGGTGGCTGAGGACGCAGGATCCAATGCCCCCCGTGGATCAGGGAGTCAGTAGTCAGTCCAGTCCGTGTCCCCCAACTGCAAGCCTCCAAACCTTGTTAGTCTGTTATCCCATCACGGACCAGTTGGAGGTGGGAATCCATCAAGCCAGACAGATGGGTTTTGCAAATTGTCCCTTCCCTTAGAGACTACCCTTCCTGCCATGCCACCATCCTTCGATTGGATGATGGAGGGTCACTTGGCGCTCCTCGGCAAGGAGAAGGGAGCCATTTAGAGGGTCCCTGTGCCAGAAGTAGGCCAGGGTTGCTATTCCCACTACTTTCTGGTGGCCAAAAAGGACAAGAGTCTTCGTCCTATCCTAGACCTCCGGTCCCTCAATCTCTTCCTCAGGAAGAAGAAGTTAAAGATGCTCACTCTAGCTCATGTTCTTTCTGCCCTGGACCCTGGAGACTGGATGGTAACGTTGGACTTGCAGGATGACTCTTTTCCTATTCCTGTCCTGCCTGCCCACAGACGTTACTTGCGGTTCGTGGTAGGTCATGAGCACTTTCAGCTCACCGTGCTCCCCTTTGACCTTACCAGTGCCCCTCAGGTGTTCATGAAAGTGATGGTGGTGGTCGCAGCTCATCTGCACCAGCGAGGGGTTTCAGTCTTCCCCTACCTCAATGATTGGCTGTTGAAGGCGGGCTCATCCCAGAGTGTCACCTCTCACTTCCACACTATGGCGAACATCCTGCATTCGCCGTTGTTCAACTCACACCTAACTCTCAGACGCTCCCTTTCATCAGAGCTGTTGTGGACACAGTGCAGTTTCAGCCCTATCCTCCGAGTGGCGAGTCCAGGATATTCAGGCTATGATATCGATGTTTCAGCCTCTATACTGGATTTCGATGAGAATGACTCTGAGGCTGCTGGGCCTCATGGCCTCCTGCATTGTGCTGGTCACACATGCCAGATCGCATATGCAAGTTCTGCATTGGTGCCTGACCTTCCAGTTGGCGCAGCTTAAGGGTAATCTCTCCGACGTTGTACTGATCTCAGAGGGAACTGCACAAGATCTGCAGTGGTGGCTAACAAACCGAGATTGGGTCAGAGGCAGATCCCTCTTCCTTCCCCAACCAGATCAGACAGTGGTGACAGATGCGTCACTCCTTGGGTGGGGCGGCCACATGGGGAGGTGGAGATCCAGAGGCATCTGGTCTCCGGCAGAGTCTGGGCTCCATATCAACCTTCTGGAGCTCAGGGCGATCAGGCTTACATTGAAAGCATTCCTTCCCTCGCTCCAAGGGAAAATGGTGATTGTGTTCATGGACAACACCACCGCCATGTGGTACTTCAAGAAGCAGAGCGGGGTGTGGTTGTGGACCCTTTGTCAAGAGGCCCTGTGTCTCTGGACATGGCTGGACCGTCAGGGCATACCTCTGGTGCTTCAATATCTGGCGGGCTCTCTGAACGCCAGATCAAACTAACTCAGCCGTCAATGTATGGTCGATCACGAATGGCGTCTCCAATGGCCTTGGTTAGATGTGTTTGCCTCTGCAGAGAACGCACAATGTCCACTGTTTCGTGTGTTGGAGTTTCCCAGGCAGAGCTTACTTAGTGACGATTTTCATCTCAAGTAGAACTTAGGCCTCCTGTATGCCTTTCAGTCAATACCGCTTCTGCCCAGAGTTCTCAAGAAAGCCAGAACTACAGGGCCCAAGTAATTCTTGTGGCTGCAGACGGGGCACGGAGAGTATGGTATCATGAGCTATTGAGCATGGCCATTGATCTTCCACTCAGGCTGCTTCATTGGGAGGATCTTCTGTCACAGCATCAGGGGAGAGTTCTCCATCTGAACCTGTCCAGTCTCCGCCTTCTTGCGTGGAGATTTAGCAGTGGCAGTTGACAACTTTCGACCTTCCGCCCAAGTCTCTGATGTTATTTTGGCAGCTAGGCGTCCCTCCACCAAAACTGTATATGCCTGTCATTGGCATAAATTTGTGGCATGGTGTACCAACAAAACTGCTGATCCCCTTTCTGCACCTCTTTCTGAGGTTCTTTTGTTTATTCTCTCTCTTGCCCAGCAGGGCTCTGCTTTGGGCACCATTAAGGGTTATCTGTCTGCCATCTCTGCCTTCCTCAGACTTCCTGATTAACCCTCCTTGTTTAAATCTCCCATTGTTGTGAAACCCCTCAAAGGTCTTACCCTCATGTTTCTGCCTACCCCGTTCATAATGACTCAGTGGGATTTGAAACTGGTACTTGCTTTCCTCATGTGTGCTCCTTTTGAGCCTCTTCACAATTGTCCTCTTCGGCTCCTCACCTTAAAAACATCCTTCCTTGTGGCCATCACCTCTGCGTGGAGAGTAAGTGAGCTACAAGCTCTTTCTTTGAAGCCACCTTTCCTCTTGTTCCATCCTGACGAAGTGGTGCTTCATACTAGGGCCTCGTTCCTACCTAAAGTGGGAACTCCCTTTCCTGCAGGCCAATCCATCACTTTGCCTGCTTTTTACGTGCCTCCACATCCTTTTTGTGAGGAGGAGAGACTCCACCTTCTGGATCCAAAAAGAGCTTTGGCGTTCTACCTCAATCGTACCAAAGACTTCCAGGTGGACGATCAACTCTTTGTGGGTTATGTGGGTGCAAAGAAAGGACAGGCAGTGCAGTACAGAACCATCTCTAGATGGGTTATTCGTTGCATCAAAATGTGCTACGCTTTGGCTAAAAAGCAACCTCCTAAGGGTTTGCGTACTCACTCAACCAGAGCAACAGCTGCAACGACTGCGTTAGCATGTGGAGTTACAGTCCTAGACATCTGTCAGGCAGCAATGTAGGTGTCCCTGCACATGTCTACCAAAACCTACTGCCTGGACAGTCAGGTCCACAGGGATGGCTATTTTGGCAGTTCGGTCCTGCAGGACTTTCTAGTATGATCTTGGTTTGCATACCCACCTTCGGGGAAGGTTTTGCTTGAGTATCTATTCAAAGGTAAGAAATCTGCAACTAGAAGTCTCTATCAGATGAACAAGTTATTACCTTTGGTAACAAATTATCTGGTAGAGACATTCTAGTTGCAGATTCCTTACTAACCCATCCATCCTCCCCACTCTGCAAACTGATTTCTAGGGACAGGAACTCCCTTTCAGGGCCCTAGTTCTGGCGCACCAGTCTCAGTATTCTTCATGGCTCCACGCTTCTGGCATGGAAAGTTGTGAAATGAAACTGATGTCAGCATGCAGGGATGGCACCTATATACAACTGCGACATCATCACAGCACCACAGCACCAGCAACGGACGTGGATTCGACTGACGCCACCTGAAGCGTGCAAGGGTACTGTGCGAAAAAAAATCTCCGGATCCAGTCTGACACCTGGTGGAAATTCTAAGGTAAGGAATCTGCAAGTAGAATATGTCTCTACCAGATAATTTGTTACCGAACGTAAGTAACTTGTTTAACTGATGGAGTTTTTTGTCATAGCGATTATGGCTAGAGTTCTGGGAAGCTAAAATGAGGATGCAGTTCTTATGAGTTCTCAAATATCTCCCTCATCCATGATGGCAAATCATTCTGAAATGCAGAGAGAAACATGTATTCCCAAAACAGCAGCAGCAGTCTATCAGTTAATTCCCTAGTAATCAACAGCAGCTTCACTACATAGTTCTAATGAACAACTAGTGTGCTAACATTTTGTATTCAAGACAAAAGTGAGGCACTCCTGAATGTAATATTTGTGGAATAGCTATTGAATGAAAGCCTTTCCTGAGAAGCAGGCTGAAGTAAATGAGCACAGAGATGTGGCTTTGTATTGCATGTGTCAAATTATGTCAGTTGTGTTACATCATGACTGTGCCTCTCTTCGAAATGCCTGGCCACTCAGTATATGTGATCCCTGTCTTTGATGGCCCTCAGGTGCAGTAAAATTTGTTTGTGTACCTGAAGTTTTGTGCTGCCCATGTACCTGAGGTTACAGATGCAAGTTAGAACGTAAACTGCATATTCTGCTTTGCAGTTATAAGAACCTTTTATCCCGTAAGATGTATTGTGAAATGGTGTTACATATTCAGTGATATTCACCTCTATCTGACATGTTTTACATTTGCTGCATTTGTGGAACCCTTTAATCTGTTTCAGCCATGTTTTATGTGGGATTTCCAGTGGACTGCTTTTAACAAGGGCATCTTGCACTTGTTATGCTCTTTAATGTGTAATTAAATGGTTTCTTGGAATCTTTGGTCCTAACCAGTGATTAATTTGTGCTGGTGGTTTCCGGTGCTTAGCACCGGCACTTTTTAAACTGGTCCGGGGATATTGATTTTTTTTCTTCCATATGCGATGGGCCCAGTAAAGATTGTCCTCCTTCTTCCGCTCATATACCCGTTCTGCAAGCCACAGGCATTATCTGCATTTCAAGGTGCATTCAGAACACTTTCGGTTTGCTGTGTGCCCCTTTGTCTGGCGGTGTATTAAAGTGCCTGAGGTGGATTTAAGACACAGCAGCATGGCACTCAATGCACTGGTGCGGCCGGCGGTTTCTGAGCAGCACTTTGAGCACCAACACTTATTATTCTAAAAATTAAGCACTGGTCCTAACACTGGATCAGCTTTGATGATGTGCCAATGCTTGCAAACCAATGTTCTTAGAGCCCTTTCCTTATTACCGTATGAGGTAATTAGTCTAATGACTTCCTTACTGTCTTGCTTCTTGTTGTTTTTAACAAATATAACAGATTAATTTTTTTTCTTTCGTTAACTGCAACCTAGGCTTTTTCTAGTAGCTCTCCTGTATAACCTGGTTCCCTCAATCTTGAGCTGGTCTCCTATTGCATCTGAGTGCATCCCTTCTTAGCCCTTGAAAATCTCCCAGAATGGGACCCTTACTTTCAGTTGCTGTGGGTGAAAGCTTGTGGCATGCAGTGTAGTGTTACCTGCTGTGTCCTTTCCGAATAGTTTGGTTTCAATTCTATCATTAACAACAAAGACCTCTAAGTCTGAAAAATTAACTCCGGTGATTCTCTGTGTCTGCTCTACTGCTGCCAAGGGGACTCGGTGTCCCAGGAAACCAACGCACTAGGAAGGGGGCAGAGCCAAAGCGCGCCGTGCTCCCGCATCATGGGGAACTTTCTGTGTCTGCTCTACCGCTGGCAAGGGGACTTAGTGTCCCAGGAAACCAACGCACCAGGAAAGGGGCGGAGCCAACGCGCAAGCGCTATATAGCTAAAGCGCGCCGCACCTCCCGCATCATGGGGAACTTTCTGTGTCTGCTCTACTGCTGCCAAGGGGACTCCTTGTCCCAGGAAACCAACGCATTAGGAATGGGGCGGAGCCAACGCACAAGCGCTATATAGCGCGCCGCGCCTCCTGCATCGCGGGGAATTCTCTGTGTCTGCTCTACCGCTGCCAAGGGGACTCAGGGGGTGATTCTAACCCTGGCGGTCGGTGTTAAAGCGGCGGCCAACCCGCCAACAGGCTGGCGGTAAAAAATATGGAATTCTGACCCTGGCGGGAACCGCCAACACAGACAGCCACTTTAACACTCCGCCCGCCACGGCGGTACAAACAAACAGCGCGGCGGTCACCGCCAACAGCCAGGCGGCAGACAATGTACCGCCCACACTATCACAACTCACCAATCCGCCACCTTTTCCGGGGCGGGAGCACCGCCGATAAAAACACGGCGGAAACAGACTACGAACGGGAAAACGCTCACCACTACGCACTCCAGGAGGAAGGAGGACAGCATGGAACCCGAATTAAACATCCTACCTGCTCTCGTCTACCTTCTCATCTACCACGAGTACGAAGTCCGGCGCAGACGACAACGGTGAGTACTGCACCTACGACACACGGGAGGGGGGAGGACGAAAGGTTACGGGCACACACATATGCGACCCCCCCCCCCCCAACTATGTACACACCAATGCAGAGCAACAAGTCACAGTGACACCACCCAAACACCCCAGAAAAATGCTAGGACATAATCAAATTTGTAATAAATATTTATGTACCAAAAAGCTCCTGAAAAATATCGTACAACCATGAAAGAAATTCACAAGAAAACAAATGACATACACATCAGTGTATAACTGAAGTAACAAGTCCTGCACATCCTACGAATTCATCATGTCCGTGGGCCAAAGTTTTGAGAAACAAGGGCAAAGCCCACACAGGAGACCTGAGTCCTTTGGAGAGAACACTGCAGGGGCATCAGATGTAAAAACTACAGGCACCTCAGGGGGAAGGGAAGGGGGGGGCACCACAGCCACATGAGTCCACGACGCCAGATCCACGAGGAGCCACCATGCCCACTGGACCATCCTGGGGAGTGCAAAGCCACAGTCTCTCAATGTCTCTACAGTGGGTGGGCTGCCCACTGGACCATCCTGGGAAGTGCAAAGCCACAGTCTCTCAATGTCTCTACAGTGGGTGGGCTGCCCACTGGACCATCCTGGGGAGTGCAAAGCCACAGTCCATCAGGTGGATGACAGTCTCCACTGGTCAAGGAGGAGGCATGGTGGGCACAGTGAACCATAAACAGTGATTGAGACGGCGGTAGCCAGCGGAGCGGTGCTTGAGACGGCGGGGCCCAGCGGAGCGGTGCTTGAGACGGCGGGGCCCAGCGGAGCGGTGCTTGAGATGAAGGGCCCAGTGGAGCGGTGCTTGAGATGAAGGGCCCAGCGGAGCGGTGCTTGAGATGAAGGGCCCAGCGGAGCGGTGCTTGAGACGGCGGGGCCCAGCGGAGCGGTGCTTGAGATGAAGGGCCCAGCGGAGCGGTGCTTGAGATGAAGGGCCCAGCGGAGCGGTGCTTGAGAAGAAGGGCCCAGCGGAGCGGTGCTTGACAGGAAGGGCCCAGCGGAGCGGTGCTTGAGAAGAAGGGCCCAGCGGAGCGGTGCTTGACAGGAAGGGCCCAGCGGAGCGGTGCTTGAGATGAAGGGCCCAGCGGAGCGGTGCTTGAGACGGCGGGGCCCAGCGGAGCGGTGCTTGAGATGAAGGGCCCAGCGGAGCGGTGCCTACCTTCACCGCGGGCCCTGTTCAGCGGTGCTCTTCTGCACGGCAGGCCCTGTTCAGCGGTGCTCTTCTCCACGGCGGGCCCTGTTCAGCGGTGCTCTTCTGCACGGCGGGCCCTGTTCAGCGGTGCTCTTCTCCACGGCGGGCCCTGTTCAGCGGTGCTTTTCTCCCCGGCGGGCCCTGTTCAGCGGTGCTTTTCTCCACGGCGGGCCCTGTTCAGTGGTGCTCTTCTCCACGGCGGGCCCTGTTCAGCGGTGCTCTTCTCCACGGCGGGCCCTGTTCAGCGGTGCTCTTCTCCACGGCGGGCCCTGTTCAGCGGTGCTCTTCTCCACGGCGGGCCCTGTTCAGCGGTGCTCTTCTCCACGGCGGGCCCTGTTCAGCGGTGCTCTTCTCCACGGCGGGCCCTGTTCAGCGGTGCTCTTCTCCACGGCGGGCCCTGTTCAGCGGTGCTCTTCTGCACGGCGGGCCCTGTTCAGCGGTGCTCTTCTCCACGGCGGGCCCTGTTCAGCGGTGCTTTTCTCCACGGCGGGCCCTGTTCAGCGGTGCTCTTCTCCACGGCGGGCCCTGTTCAGCGGTGCTCTTCTCCACGGCGGGCCCTGTTCAGCGGTGCTCATCCAGCAGGTCAAGGGAGCCAGACCTGGCCTGGACTCCCTGCTCAGTCGCCCTCGGACCGTGACGTTTCTGGACCCTTCGGGGACGGACTCCTGGCCTCCTTAGTGTCCTCCTTCCCAGCTGGGATGTGGCATGTGGGGTCCACCTTCTCCGCGCTCCTGCTGCCCTTACGCTCCTTTGATGGGGCTCTCGGGCCCTTGCCTCCCCTAGATGGTGTGGGTGGTGAAGTGGCCGCACATTGCTCCTTGGGGGCAGCCCTGTCGGTCCTAGCACGGCGGCCCTTGTTTTTGCGGGTCCTCTTGCCGGGGGGGGGGCTGGACGTGTCCTTGCTGCTGATCGATGTGTCACTGCTGGCAAAGGGTGGGCTCCAGTACCCATGCACAACAGTGACACCCGAAGCTGGGCTGGTGGTGGCTGCGGTGCTCTTGGGACTCTTTGAAGATGGATGGGGGAGCTCATCGGGGGGAAAGAGGTCAAGGTTAGCCATGAAAAGTTTTTTAGGTCCAAGGTAAAGGGTAGGAGAAGTGGAGATGGAAGTGGAGGTAGAGGAGGTGGTTGTAGGAGAGTCAGGTGTGCTGTCATTGGGTGAAGGTGCTGGTGCTGTAGGCTGTCGTGAGGTGGATGGCTGTTGGGTGGGTGGCTGCCTGCGTTTGTGTGTCTTGGAAGAGGGGGTGACAGACACAGTGGGAGAGGACACAGGGGACGTGTAAATGGCAGTGGGGGTGGTGACTGCACGAGTGTGGACTGTACTGGAGGGTGAGGTGGTGATGGAAGCACTGGCTGATGTTGGGGTGCATGCAGGTGTGAGTGTAGACGTCACAGGGAGGGAGGAGGGAGACGAGGAGGAGGGGGACACAGGGGTGGCAGTGGCTGTTGGCATGTCTGCATCTGGGTGTTGCTTGGGTGAGTGTTTGTGGGATCTGTGGTGCTTGTGTTTGGATGAGCTGCTCTTGGGTGTTGAGGTGTGTGCAGGCTGGTCTGATGGTGTGGATGGGATAGGCTGAGGAACAGGAGACAGAGAAAGGCTGGAGGCAGTAAGAAGAGGGAGGCTGGAAACAGGGACAATGGCTGCCGTCAGTGCTGAGGCCAGAGCAGTGAACGCTCGTTGATGGGCAGCCTGACCCGAATGAATGCCCTCCAGGTACGCATTGCTCTGTTGCACCTCCCTTTGCACACCCTGGATGGCATTCAAAAGGGTCGTCTGCCCAACAATGAGCGTCCTTACCAGGTCAATGAGCTCCGCACTGAGGGCAGCAGGGGCAACAGGGGCAGGGGCTGAGGTGCCTGGGGCGAAGGAGACGCGCGCCTTCCTGGGCGAACGGGCACGGAGCGAAGACTGAGGGGCTGCTGGGAGGGCGGGGCTGGTGCGCTGGGTGGCGGCTGTACCTGTAGAGGCGGGGGGCACGGATGTTGCCGCCACCCCTAGGGAGCTCCCATCCGAGGACGTGTCGCTTTCGCTGCTCTCACCAGCGGTCCCCGTCGTGGAGCTCCCCTCGCCCTCCGGATCACTGGTGCCCTCGGTGTCTGTTCCTGGGCCTACCGGGGCCTTGTGTCCTGCAGCTCCCTCGTGCTCCGATGCCAAATCTCCTCCGCCTGATGATGCTAATGCACACATGCACAAGAAGATGAAGAGAAAGGGTGGGGGGAGAAAAAAGAAGACCAGGTTGAGTGCATGCAATGTCAACACCGTTGGCGGAGAGGACAGACACAGGTGCCTAATGCACTAAGCCGCGCATTCGGGGTACACTACTCAGTACTACTGACTAAGACAACAGGCCAAGAGACGTCAAACGCGCACATGGAGATGCTGGACCTTCAATGGCTGTACTTGTCACCCTACCGAGGTGGGGGCCGGGGGCACAGGGCCATGCCTAAGGGAGAGGACTACACTACAGAAAGCGCCCTGGCCTAATGTCACCCACAGCCCTCCTCCCCCACCCAGACGCCTCCACTGTGCAGAAAGATAGGAGAATGTGCTGATACTCACCCCCTTGTGTCTGCTGTGATGTCTTAAAGCGCCCATCCAATTCAGGGTAGGCCACCGCCAGGATCCGGGACATCAGGGGGGTCATGGTGCGACTGGCACCCCTCCTAGGTTGGGAGGCCATCCCCAGCAGTGTTTCTGCGGTCTTCCTTGTTCCGCGGCGGATGTCCTCCCACCTCTTGCGGCAGTGGGTGCCCAGTCTGTTGTGGACCCCCAAGTTCCGGACTTCCTTGGCGATGGCACGCCAAATCTCGATCTTCTGATGGGCGCTGACCTATTTGACATGTACAGGGTGGAAAGGAGGAAATCATCAATGACCTGCATGTTAGATGTAATTGGCCCCCCCCACCAACTTTGCCATATGGCACATGCTCTCATCTGTCGGGGGTTGCACTCCTCATTCGCCCCCCACCCCACCAACTTACATCCACCCCAATCCACACAGGCATAGCCCATTCCATGTGCACCCGGTGTACTCACTTGTTGGTCTGGAGGACCGTAGAGTAGCGCATACTGGGGGAGGACCCCATCCACGAGCTTCTCCAACTCTTCAGACGTGAAGGCAGGGGCCCTTTCCCCAGTCGCAGCAGCCATTGTATCTTCCAGACCGAGGTCACAGCAGCACTTGCAGTATAGGTCCTCTCCTGTGGATGATCAGGTCTCGAGTGATTAAGCAGATAGAAAATGGCGGTCACGCCCGCGGCAGTGCGTACCGCGGCGGTGCGTACCGCGACCGCCGGCGCACTTCGTCATTGGCTCCTGAAACCCATAGGCTTCAATGTTAACCAATGCGGCTTTGCGCCGCGGTCTTCGACCGCCTACCGCCACGGTGTGCCCCGCCAGCGCATTGACCTCACATCCCATTGTCCCACTTCACAGGTCAGGCAGCCGCCATTTCAAGGGCCTACATGGCTTAATTTTGACTGCGACACACAGGCCTAGGCCTTGCATTGCCACACATACACGCCTTTCGACCCATTGGCATTCTTTAACTGTGCAAGCTGTCTGTACGTACCTGTGGTTTGGCTGACTCTGTGCTCCATGTTGTCCTTCCTAGGCACCGTCCGCTGGGACTTGCGATGAGAAGGAGGAATCCTCGCGTGTACCGACCGCTGGTGGACCTGTCGACAATGGAAGAACGCCATATAATACTTCGATACAGACTTGACCGTGCCACTATCCATGAACTGTGTGCCCAGCTGGAGCCAGCCCTGATGTCCCCCATCCGCCAACCCACAGGGATTCCCCCTCTGGTGCAGGTTTTGTCAGTCCTCCATTTTTTGGCAAGTGGGTCATTCCAGACCACAGTGGCCATGTCATCTGGAATGTCTCAGCCTATGTTTTCTAAGATTTTGAGCAGAGTGTTGTCTGCCCTGATGAAACTCATGCAGAGCTACATCATTTTCCCAGAGGAGGGTGACTTGCCTACAGTGAAGGGTGATTTCTATGCCCTTGGACATATCCCCAACATCATTGGTGCCATAGATGGGACCCATGTGGCTTTGGTACCCCCAAAAGACGATGAGCAGGTGTACCAAAACAGAAAAAGTTATCATTCGATGAATGTCCAGGTGGTCTATTTGGCTGACCAGTACATCTCCCATGTAAATGCCAAGTTCCCAGGGTCAGTGCATGACGCGTATGTGATGCGAAATAGCAGCATCCCCTATGTGATGGAGCAGCTACAGAGACAACGTGTGTGGCTAATAGGTGACTCTGGTTACCCCAACCTGCCGTGGCTACTGACCCCAGTGAGGAATCCCCGGAAAAGGGCAGAGGAACGCTACAATGAGGCCCATGGGCGTACTAGGAGGGTGATTGAGCGAACCTTTGGCCTCCTGAAGGCCAGGTTTAGGTGCCTGCATATGACCGGTGGATCCCTAATGTACTCACCAAAGAAGGTGTGCCATATCATCGTGGCGTGCTGTATGCTTCACAACCTGGCTTTGCGACGCCAGGTGCCTTTCCTGCAGGAGGATGGTCCAGATGGTGGTGTTGTAGAAGCCGTGGAGCCTGTGGAGAGTGAAGAGGAGGAAGACTCAGAGGACGACACAGACAATAGGGACAGAGTGATACAACAGTATTTCCAGTAACACCCAGGTAAGAATCACCCACGCCATTTCACAATTGCTTATAGCCTCCTGCATCTGTACTTTCTGTAGTTCCCACCAGATCTAGTTGGGTAATTTTTGTTTTTCCCTTCCCTTCTCAGTGCTGTATGACTCAGTGCCTGACTTCTGCTTGGTTTGCCCATGAACTACAGCGTATTGACATTGGTATGTTGTCATCACTAATTGACAGAACAGATATTGAACAGTAATATGTAATACATTTGCTAATAATACAGCATGACTCCAAACTGATTTGTGTGCAATATGTGATTTATTTACAGTGCTAGATATTGGTACATGTGATTATAAGGGTGATGGGTGGGGGTGGAGTAATGTCCATGGCAGAGTCCAGTTCTCAGTCTCACAGGTGCATTGTCCTTTTGCCTGTGGAAGGATGGAGCAGAGGCACTTCATGGTTGGACAGGGTGGCAATGTGGGACAGTGGGAAGAGTTCAGGGGGTATGTCCTGCTGGCGGGGTCTTGACATCCTACTCTGTCTTTTTTTTGGATCTCAGGCTCCTCTTACGGGGTGGTTGTTCTTCAGCAGGAGGTGGGGTTCTGGTGGCCTGTCGTGGTGTTGGGGCCTCCTGTCCACTAGCGCCGGCGGAGGTGGTAGGCTGTTCCTGGTCCGGGCTAGTGACAGGGGCCCTGTGTGGTGCCACATGGTCCCGCAACGCGTCTTCTATCCTGTTGAGGGCCAGGACGATGGTCCCCATTGCGGTCCCGATGATTCTCAGCTCCTCCCTGAACCCCATGTAGCGTTCCTCCTGCTGTGCCTGGATCTCCGTGAACCTGGACAGTACCGTCGCCATCGTCTCTTGGGAGTGGTGGTAGGCCCCCATGATGGTGGTGAGGGCCTCTTGGAGAGTGGGTTCCCTGGGCCTCTCCTCCCCCCCCTGTCGCACAGCAGCCCTCCGAGCTGCCCGGTTTCCCCCGGCCTCTGTCTCCTGGACGGTGTGCCCGCTCCCACTGCCCCCAGGTCCCTGTTGTTGTTGGGGTGTTGGGTTAGCCTGGGTGCCCTGTAGTGGCAGACACACCGCTGATTGACGTGTCCTAGAGACAGAGGCATGGGCCCGCTGGGTGGGAGCTGTGCTGGTGTTGGCAGAGGGGGTCGGGTCTGGTGTGGCCTGTGGCTGCCTGAGGGGAACCGACTGCCCAGAGGTCACCGATGGTCCGGGCTGGTCATCAGGTTCAGTGTCGACAGAGCTGCTGTCCTCACTGTGGGCCTGTTCCGGGGGTGGGATGGACATTTCTGGACCCTCCTGGCTGGTGTGTTGGCGTTCGGGTCCTGCATGGGGTAAGAGAGTTTGGTTATTGTTTCTGTGTGTGCAATGGCGTGCGTGTTATGGGTGCCCTCGTCCCCCAGTGCAGGCATTCCCTTGAGGGAGGTGTTGTGAGGGTAGTTATTGGGGGGGGGGGTAAGTGCAGTGGTCATGCTTGGGTGATGGGTGTCCATGGATTGTGTTGGCATGCAGGAGTTGGTGTTGGGATGGGTGGGTTGTGCTGGTGAGACATTGTCAGGGAGGATGTGTGCTGGGGGGTTGGGGGTGAGGGTGGGGGTGTGGGTTGGCATGCTGGTGGGGTGGGGGGGATATAGTAGTTGAGATTGTACTTACCAGAGTCCATTCCTCCGGCTACTCCTGCGAGGCCCTGAGGATGCAGGATGTTGAAGACCTCTTGCTCCCATGATGTAAATTCGGGAGGGGTGGGTGGGGGTCCGCCGCCAGTCTTCTGGACCGCGATGTTGTGCCTGGAGACCATCGATCGGACCTTCCCCCGTAGGTCGTTCCATCGTTTGCGGATGTCCTCCCTATTCCTGGGATGCTGTCCCACCGCGTTGACCCTGTCCACGATCCGCTGCCATAGCTCCGCCTTCCTAGCTATACTGGTGTGCTGCACCTGTGAGCCGAAGAGCTGGGGTTCCACTCTTAGGATTTCCTCCACCATGACCCGGAGTTCTTGGTCCGAAAAGCGTGGGTGCCTTTAGGGTGCCATGGGGTGGTGTGGGTGAGGTGTGGGGTGGTGTATGTGATGATGAGTATGTTGGTGTGTGGTCCTTTGTGCTACTATGTGGTGTGTGTGATGGTGTAGTGTGCCTCAGTGTGTATTGCTATGGATTGACTGCTGTGTCTCTCTCTCCTTCTCTCAGTAATTGTGGTCGTAGGGGTTTGTGGGTGATGTGGGGGTGTGTTTTATAGTTGATTGATTGTGTGGGAGTGGGTTGTGTATGTGTATCAGGTGTGTGTATTTGTAATTGTCCAATGTGCCTGTGTTTTGGTGCTGTGTGTGTATTTTGACCGCGGCGGTGTGTACCGCCAATGGAATACCGCGTTGGAAAGCCCGCCGCGTTGATTCGTGGGTCGTAATGGCATGGGCGTATTTCTGTTGGCGTGACGGTGGAGGTTTGGTCATCTCCAGTTTATCGCTGCCCGCTGATGTGGCGGCCTGCAGTGGAGGTCGGATTTTTGGAGGTTTGGCCGTTGTGGGTCAGAATGACCGTGGCGGCTTTCCGCGGCCGCGGCTGTGTTATGGCGGTCTTCTGACCGGCGGTAAGCGCCTTTTACCGCCGAGGTCAGAATGACCCCCTCAGTGTCCCAGGAAACCAAGGCACCAGGAAGGGGGCAGAGCCAATGCGCGAGCGCTATAAAGCACGCCGCGACCCCGCATCTCGGGGAACTTTCTGTGTCTGCTCTACCGCTGCCAAGGGGACTCGGTGTCCCAGGAAACCAACGCACCAGGAAGGGGACAGAGCCAACGCGCGAGCGCTATAAAGCGCGCCATGCCTCCCGCATCACGGGGAACTTTCTGTGTTTGCTCTACCGCTGCCAAGGGGACTCGGTGTCCCAGGAAACCAACGCACCAGGAAGGGGGCGGAGCCAATGCACAAGCACTATAAAGAGTGCCACGCCTCCCGCATTACGGGCTGTGACCGAAAGGGGCCGGGCCACATCTCTTTACCCTAAAATACATGCTTTCCTGTTCGATTTTCTAACTGTTCCTCTATATACTTATTGGTTTTCTTTTTTTACCTGATATCATCTAGAGCAGAGGTCTTCAAACTGGGGGGCGGGCCCCCCTAGAGGGGCCTGAAGTGATCCCAGGGGGGGCCCCAGACTCTGGCCAAAATAAATATTATACAGATAACAGGCTTTTGTTTTAAGCAGAAGCATGTTATTGCAGTTATAAAAAGGTATCAGTACTTAACTGCAATGTTTAAATAGGTTTAGACATATTTAAACATTGCCATGTTTATATAATAATTGTGAAAAATTCTGAGGGGGGCCCAATTATTTTTATTTTTCAACTGGGGGGGGCGCGGCATTAAAAAGTTTGGAGACCTCTGATCTAGAGGATGGGAAAGCGCAAGGTAGTCCTGCAGTAGCAGCCACATCATCTAAAATACCCAAGCCCCCCAAAAAAAACAAAAGATCTTCAAACTGTGCCACTGATGAAATTGACACTTTAATTGAGGAGGTGGAATCATTGTTAAATGGAAAGGAGAGTCGAGCTACCAGAGTTAACCACTGCCCCCCCTTTCATCTTTCTTTAAACCTAGAACATTGAAAAGCCCCATTGCAGTGGGCTCCATGGACCTTGCCCCAAATTTGGTAACTAAAATGGGGTCGGATGGTGTAGTCGACTTAGTGGCTTCAAGCAAAGACCTTACCCAAATGGTAGATATGGGTGCTGCTGATGGAAGCAATATAGTGCACAGTATACCCTGTTCAAATTGCTTTTCTGTTTTAGGTGACCTTGATTTAAACACAGAAGAGAGTCGCTCGGATTCCATCTTGCGAATCTCTAGTAGACAATTTATGGGTGAAAATTTCCAGATCACATTGCAGACCTAAAACAAGAGATAAAGGTCCTTAAACGGATGCTGACCGAGGCTTTTACCTTACTTCGCCCGGAGGCTAAAAAAAAGGGTTGAGGTGGCTCCTGATGGGGAAATTCTTAAATTCCCTCTGCCAAGTGCCAAAGATGGGATTAAGGAATCTTGTTCGGGGGCTGGAAATTTACTGATTAGAAAAAACCCACTCCTGGGAACCATGGGAACTTTTAGAGCACCCAGTTGTAATAATCGACTTCCGCAGCCTAGCTCCTACATTGGAGATTTACGAAATATTCCCGCTAGGCAACACACAGGGAAAAAACATAATTATAAATGTGGTCATTCAATATATATGTGTAATGTTCCGAAACTAGCATCAAATTCATATGAAGATAGCCTGTCGTAAATGAACAAGGCTATCCATTGGATCAGGCATGTCAGGAAATGTGGCTCCATTATTTATTCAGTTATTATCAGTGCAAGGTGTCACATAGGTGAGATAGGCCATTTGGACACAGTTGAGCTAGTACTAGCTACTCCTGACTTGGCCAATGGCCTGTTATCCATAGAGGCACAAAATCCATTACGAAATAAATCGAACATCACTCTTCAACCAAACCGTTCCTACGGGGATATTTCAGGCAAGGAACCTGTGGCCACCATAAATAATGGGGCGGCTACTATGGGATCTATTGACTTACTTTCTTTTACTCCAATGACCTCCACTGCGGATATCCCCTGGAAGGAGCGTGAGTTCTTGGCCAAGCGCCTTAAATCTCCAAGCAAAGGGCAAAGTTCTAACCTATCAGACACTGATTGACTCAAAGAAGAAATGGCACCCCTGAATACTATTTTATTGCATGGGGGTGGGAATCCATCTAGAAATGAGGAGGGTGGTCCTCAGGAGTCAGTCCAGAGGGGTGGCACCCCGGAAAAGAATTTAAGTATAAAAGATGGCTTACTATCCCTGCCTCTAGTGTCTTCCCTGGGGGCTGCCAATGATACTTATCCTAGACCTAGGCCTTTCCATTCCTCCGTAATCTCTTGGAACATAGCTGGTTTACAAAACAAGATTGGTGACCCAGATTGGGGTTCCCTGATTGATTCCTGTAGTGTTTGCCTCTTTCAGGAAACATGGGCTACTACAAATAAATATATAGGCAAGGGTTTATATCATTCTGTAAAGAGGCCATCCCCTCATCTGCAGGGAGGGTAGGAGGGGGGGTCTTATATGGATAAAGACCTCCAAGGTAAAAGATGTGAAGGAAATCACTGTGAATTCTCCTGATATTTTGGCTGTTTCAATTAAACCAAAATTGGGTCCCTTGCTTTTGTGTGTTAACCCTATACAATAGGCCAGGTCCCTCTAGCAAAACTCCAGAAACTATATTTCTCTTAAATACACTAGTCGCTGATCTACTTTCTTCACATTTTGTCATTATAGCTGGTGACTTTAATGCTTTATTAGAGCCCAATTCACTTTTCGCAGCGTTAGCCCAGGAAGAGGATGAAATATGGGGAATTCCATCTTTTCCCATGTCGAGAAATTTGGCCAAATGTAGCCCAAGGGTGCTGCAGGTTATCGAGTTAATGCTGCTACATGGCCTACGGCCAGGAAACCGGCATTTTCCCTCGGACATTCCAGCACATTCTACCTTTCTTAGAGGGTCCTATAGTAGCTTGATCGACAATCTGTTTATTGACATTAGGATCTGGCATGAAATCAATGCTATCAAAGTGGGAGAGCATTGCTACAGCGATCATTTCTCCCTTTTGTTAGAGTGGGATAGGTGGTTTGCTGAGATTGAGTCAGAAAAGCAAGACCAGAGAGTTATGCCCGCACTGGAGGTGGCCAGTAACCAGCGTGTATTAAGATGGGAGACTTTTATGAATAAAGGAACCCTGGTAGCTCAAATGTCTGTTTTGGTTTCCAGATGTGTAGTACCCAACATTTCTTCTTCCGTTAAGATCATGGCAAAACATGTTGAGCTTTTTGCTTCCCTGAAGGCTCTTTTTATTAGGGACAATAAGGGAGCGGGGAGGTCCAGAGTAGCTAAATCAGATCCACGGTTTAACAATGCTTGCAGGAGGGCCAAGAGTGGCCTTTTGGAAGCAGTTAAGCAACGGAATAGAATTGCTATAGTCACGGACACAATCAAGTCTAGTAAGGCACAGTGGGCAGGGGATATATGGCAAGAATTGTTGGTAGCAGCCAGGGATTCAAACACACAGCGTTTTTGGTCCCTGGTTTCAAAAGAAGGTTGGAATTTGAGCACTAGGCCTGATTGCCACATTCCACCAAATACTTGGATCTCTTATTTTATCAAACTTTATAGCCAGGATCCTGACTTGCCAGTCGGTACAGAGGACATACATATGGATGGGATTGACTGGGCAGGTGCTATTGCACCGTTTACTAGGAGAGAAATTGAGATAGCTGTTATGGCCCAAAAAACAGGAAAGGCTCCTGGGTTAGATGGAATTCCATCTGATTTGTACAAGTCCGATCTGACACTATGGGGCCCTTATATTAATAGACTTTCAAATGCTATCCTGAAGAGTAATATCTTTCCCCACTGGTGGAAGGGTGCAATAAGTGTCCCCATCTACAAAAAAGGGGACAAATCGGTTGCGGGGAACTATAGACCGATTAGCCTTTTAGATAACCTCCAAAAAATCTTCTCTTTTCAAGTCTTGGGTAGGCTTAGAGGCTGGATCGAAGAAAATGGGGCTTTAAGCCATTTACAGGCGGGCTTCAGGCGAGGGATTGCCACAGTGGATCAGGTCTTTCGCTTTCTCACAATAAAATGGAAGGTGGTGGACCTAAATGGTGGTAGGCTGTTTGTCGCCTTTGTTGATCTTAGATCTGCTTTCGACCTGGTCTCCCGCTCCAAGCTGTGGGAGACCTTGGCCAAAATTGGAGTCCTGGGCCCTTTGCTACATTTGATTAGGGAACTGTATTCAGATAGCTTTGACAGAGTAAGGTGGGGGAAGGATGGTGAACTATCTGATGAGTTTCCCTTGCTGAAAGGTGTCAGACTGGGATGTGTGTTTGCTCCAACTCTTTTTCTGCTCTTCATAAATGCTTGTATTACATATTTGCTTGACACCCAAAATGATGCTCCGAAATTGGGTGGTATTAAGACACCATGCCTGTTGTTTGCTGATGATACCTTGCTTCTATCCCAAACTGCCTCTGGATTATCCAGGCTTCTGGACAAAGTTTCGGATATTTGCAAGGATTACAGTTTACGAGTAAACTGCACCAAAACCAAATGTATGGTATTTGGTGATCCAAAATGTAGATCAAAGAAAAAAATTGTCCTTGATGGTGCGGCTTTTGAATGTGTCAAGTGATTTTGATTATTTGGGAATTAGGTTAGAAAATTCCCACAACTGGACATCACATCTAACAAAGTGCGTTCTGTCCCTCAAACAAAAGACAGGAGGCATTTTGAGATTTGCTCCCAAAATGCCTGCCTTTCCTATTACACCTGCAGTGGATATTTATAGAGTGCAAGCTAGAGTGGGCGCACTATATGGTGCTGAGCTGTGGGGCCATGCCAGACTCCATGACATAGGAAGAGCAGAAAATCTCTTTATTAAGGCCCTGCTAAAAGTTCCCTTGAGCTCTCCAACCTTGCCTATCCGAATGGATCTAAACCTGTGTATTCTATTGTAGATATAGCTTCTCTGAGACCGCTCCAATATTGGATTTGGATTTGGTAATCAGTAGTGCTACATCCTTATAGAACATGGCTAGCAGCGCTCTTAAGAGATTCTAAGGTTGAGAAAATCCCATGGTGCAAGTATGTAAAAAGGGGTTTCCTTAAACTTGGGCTGGGATCTTACTGGACGGACCCATTGCACCTTCCAAAAAATGCCCTACAGATATTGAAGGATGCATATTGGGAGAACGTACAAACATCAACTCTAGCAGCTGTTCCGTCGGGTAGTATGAGAGACAGCTTCTTATCATTTAAGTGTCACTATGAGTTTGAGCACTTTCTGGATATTGTTATACATCCAGTGGCGCGTGCACTTTATTTAAGATTCAGATTAGGATCCTTGCCAGTGAGTGATCTTACCTCCAGTTGGAAGCAATCTACTAGCCTGTCAGAGTATTGCCTGATGGGATGCAATGCTAGGGAACCAATTAGTCATCTCTTATTTCATTGCCCTGCATTTAAAAGCAAAGGGCTTGCTGGATAAGACCCCTTTGCAATACCATGGGCATTAGGGATCGCCATTCGGCCCTCAGGATTTGTAGTACTAATACCCATGGGCTGGTGGTGTGTGCTGTGACAACGTTTTTAGCAGCTATCTGGTGTTATAGAGCAGGTTTTATAAATTGATAAAATATGTATTTAAGGGTAGCAAGTGTATTTTTGATTGATTTAATATTGCAGATTTTAGATTTTAAACATATGTCTGTATTATACTAAACTTTTTAAATATAGGGAGGGAATTGCATAGGTTTTTTTTTAGAAATCCGAATGTACTCGATTAAGTCTTATTTTCATTGTTTGATCTGGAAACCAACCCTGGTCAATCACTTAGTACAGCCTTATAAACTTTAAGTGAACAAGCCATATATATATTGGCAGAGACACTTGGCGTGTAATCCCCACACCTTGGACATTTGAATAATGTGAAATGTTTTTATTTTGAGGATCTTACTACTTTTATTTCTATCATTCACTATTTTATTCCTATATATGCTCTTGCGAACCTGGTTTTTATGTGTGTATTTGTATTGCTTTTATGGTACATGTTGCCGAAATAAAGCTCGAATGACGAACTCCGGTGTTGCTGACCTCCCTCATAAAGTGCAAGTTTAGATTGTTATTATTGATATCCTTTAAAAAAGATTTAGCTCTCTCAAAAAATCTCTTCCAAATGACAAACAATTCATCAATAAATTGTATCCACATTACTACTTGTTCTTCCCAGGAAGACTTATGGTCATTGAGGAGCACCTGATCCTCCCACTAGCCCATGGGGGCACAACAGGTGCTCATTGCTGTACCCCTTAATGGATGATATATTTAATTACTGAACATAAATTAATTACTTTCCAGACACCATCTCATCACAGTCAACAACATCTGGGTGTGCTTGTAAAGACTCAAAAGGTTGCCTTTCAAGAAATGTTCCACTGCCCATACGCCACCCTGATGGCATATGCTAGTGTAGAATGTTGTTACATCTAATGTCTTTAACACCTTCGCTGCCAGGCCTTTTCCCCCTCCTGTGCCGGGCCTTTTTTTGGCTATTTGGGGCAGTTCGCGGTTAGGCCCTCATAACTTTTTGTTCACATAAGCTACCCATGCCAAATGTGCGTCCTTTTCTTCCAACATCCTAGGGATTCCAGAGGTACCCAGACTTTGTGGGTTCCCCTGAAGGAGTCCAAGAAATTAGCCAAAATACAGTGAAAATTTTGTTTTTTTCTAACAAATGGGAAAAAAGGGCTACAGAAGGCAGCTTGTGTTTTTTTCCCTGAAAGCGGCACCAACAAAGGGTTTATAGTGGCAAGATCACTATCTTCCCAGCTTTCAGGAACAGGCAGACTTGAATTGGAAAACCCAATTTTTCAATACAATTTTGACATTTTACTGGGACATACCCCATTTTTACTATTTTTTGTGCTTTCAGCCTCCTTCCAGTTAGTGACCAAAATGGGTGAGAAACCAATGCTGGATCCCAGAAAGCTAAACATTTCTGAAAAGTAAACAAAATTCTGAATTCAGCAAAGGGTCATTTGTGTAGATCCTACAAGTGTTTCCTACAGGAAATAACAGCTGAAATAAACAAAAATTGAAATTGTGGTGAAAAAAACAGCCATTTTTCTCCACGTTTTGCTCTGTAACTTTTTCCTGCGATGTCAGATTTTTTTAAAGCAATATACCGTTACGTTAGCTGGACTCTTCTGGTTGCGGGGATATTAGGGCTTGTAGGTTCATCAAGAACTCTAGGTACCCAGAGCCAATAAATGAGCTGCACCTTGCAATGGGTTTTTATTCTATACCGGGTATACAGCAATTAATTTGCTGAAATATAAAAAGTGAAAAATAGGTATCAAGAAAACCTTTGTATTTCCAAAATGGCCACAAGATAAGGTGTTGAGAAGCAGTGGTTATTTGCACATCTCTGAATTCCGGGGTGCCCATACTAGCATGTGAATTACAGGGCATTTCTCAAATAGACGTCTTTTTTACACACTGCCTTACATTTGGAAGGAAAAAATGTAGAGAAAGACAAGAGGCAATAACACTTATTTTGCTATTCTGTGTTCCCCCAAGTCTCCCGATAAAAATGGTACCTCACTTGTGTGGGTAGGCCTAGCGCCCACGAAAGGAAATGGCTCAAAACACAACGTGGACACATCACATTTTTTCACTGAAAACAGAGGTGTTTTTTGCAAAGTGCCTACCTGTGGATTTTGGCCTCTAGCTCAGTCGGCACCTGAGGAAACCTAGCAAACCAGTGCATTTGTGAAAACTAGACACCTAGGGGAATCCAAGATGGGGTGACTTGTGGGGATTTGACCAGGTTCTGTTACCCAGAATCCTTTGCAGACCTCAAAATATAACCCAAAAAACACTTTTTCCTCTCATTTCGGTGACAGAAAGTTCTGGAATCTGAGAGGAGCCACAAATTTCCTTCCACCCAGCGTTCCCCCAAGTCTCTGATAAAAATGGTACCTCACTTGTGTGGGCAGGCCTAGCGCTCACGAAAGGAAATGGCCCAAAACACAACGTGGACACATCACATTTTTTCACAGAAAAAAGTGCCTACCTGTGGATTTTGGTCTCTAGCTCAGCCGGCACCTGGGGAAACCTAGCAAACCAGAGCATTTTTGAAAATTAGAAACCTAGGGGAATCTAAGATGGGGTGACTTGTGGGGCTCTGACCAGGTTCTGTTACCCAGAATCCTTTGCAAACCTCAAAATGTGGCCAAAAAAACACGTTTTCCTCTCATTTCGGTGACAGAAAGTTCTGGAATCTGAGAGGAGCCACAAATTTCCTTCCACCCTGCATTCCCCCAAGTCTCCCGATAAAAATGGTACCTCACTTGTGTGGGTAGGCTTAGTGCCCACGAAAGGAAACGGCCCAAAACACAACATGGACACATCACATTTTTTCACAGAAAACAGAGGTGTTTTTTGCAAAGTGCCTCTAGATCAGCCAGCCCTCTGGGCTCTGGGCTCTGTGCCCAGGACGTAATGGTTACGTTCTTGGCACACGAGCACTGTGCCTCAGGACGTAACCATTACGTCCTGGGCACAGAAGGGGTTAATAGATAGTCATTTTCACAAGGGACATCACAGAGTATCCTAAGAAAAACCCCTGTGTCTTTAATTAAAGATGGCAGGTTTATAATATACTCCTGTAAAAAGATGTCAATATATTTGGAAGTGTTCTCCAATAGGATATCTCTGACCAAAATTATACATCCTCCTCGTGGTTCCCTAGAATTCTCGTGCACCTTCAGAATCAAGGAAAAAATTTGGATTTTCAGATAATCATTCCTTAGAAATAGGTATTCTTCTTGGCTTGATAGCCTGGCATGTCTCCACTCTGTCAAATCACTGTTATACCATGTCCTGGCTTGTCCGATTCGTTTAATTGCACAAAAAGAACAGCACAACAAGTTTCGGCTATACAGTAGCCTTTGTCAAGATGAATGTACCCCATATCGGCTGTCCATATAACAGATTCCATTAACAAACATAAAGAACAGATTTAAGAAGCAGTGAGCGTTCTGTTCAATACCTCTTCTTTGTAATGCATATATCTCCATATTCATCATGACAATCATCCTTAAACCAATAACAAAGCAATGTATGATAAAATTATTTAAAAAAGAGAATTCTTTAAACAAAAATAAATCCTAAAGACATTTTGTTCTCATCATAATCCATAGTGAAACTTTGTAACACACATAGAAAACAGACTGCAAGGGGAAAAAAGCCTAATGATGCAGAAAATATAGAAGATACCTTATGACAATTTCGTTATGTGTCATGTAAAAATCATATCGAACAGGAATATGGTGGTATCCATGATTAACCTCATTTGATGCAAAATGATTTTGCGCTCACAACATTACATTGCAAAGGTTTATGTAACAATATTTATGTTCGAAGACAGCCTAATTCAGGTGCTGTAAGTGAAAACCTTAACACCCATGACTCCTTAATGCACCCAGTGTGAAAAACAGTAAACAAATACTAAAAAACAAGAGACTTGGTGGTTCATAAAACACACCGTTCAGTAGTATGGAACAGGTATATACCACATGCTCTGTGATTTTAAACGATGTCCAACCTGTAATGTTCTATAAGACAAAATAAATATAATCAGATGAACAAATAATACTTAAAAAACTATCTCATATGGGGCAATAACCCTTCTCATAATTCAGTCACATAGCAACATGGGTGTCAATGTCCCCAATTAAAATGTAATCATGATTTTCCATTTAAATACATTTTAGGGGAGACAATTAATCCACAGTGACCTGCTACAACAATGCAGAACCATAAATGGGACATATTGAAACGTCACAAAAAAGATAAAAGGGTCATAGACAATCAAGTCTGGTCCAGATCCTAACACAAATACCTGTCAATGTGTGGCGTCCACAATATATTATATTTCCCCTTGATGTTACACCATCCTTACATTCCTGAAAACATCCAAATGCCCCATTAGTGTAGGAAATTATGAGTGCGCTGTGAAAAAACTTATATGTGAGACCAAATACTATGAATGACCTACTCACCCAAATGAATGGCCTATTCATCTTCACTGTTTAAAACATAAGGAAAATTGGAATTCAGGGGCATATTTATACTCCGTTTGCGCCAAATTTGCGTCGTTTTTTTCGACGCAAATTCGGCGCAAAACTAACACCATATTTATACATTGGCGTTAGACGCGTCTAGCGCCAAAGTATGAGTAAAGAGCGTCATTTTTTTGCGTGAACGCCTTCCTTGCATTAATGAGATGCAAGGTAGGCGTTCCCGTCCCAAAAAATGACTTCGACGCAAATGTGTCGTATTTATACTTCTGGGCAAAAATCACGCCCGGGAGTGGTCGGGTAAAAAAACCCCGCATTTGCGCCTCTTTTTAACGCCTGGGTCAGGGCAGGCGTTAAGGGACCTGTGGGCTCAAAATGAGCCCACAGCTGCCCTCCCATGCCCCCAGGGACCCCCCCTGCCACCCTTGCCCACCCCAGGAGGACACCCAAGGATGGAGGGACCCACCCCAGGGACATTCAGGTAAGTTCAGGTAAGTATAAATTTGTTTTTTTTTAATATGTTTTTGGCATAGGGGGGCCTGATTTGTGCCCCCCTACATGCCACAATGCCCAATGACCATGCCCAGGGGACATAAGTCCCCTGGGCATGGCCATTGGGCAAGGGGGCATGACTCCTGTCTTTACTAAGACAGGAGTCATGTAAATGGCGTCTGGGCGTCGTTAAAAATGGCGCAAATCGGGTGGAGGCGATTTTTTTGCGTCAACCTGACTTGCACCATTTTTAAGACGCCCTAACGCCATTTTTCCCTACGCCGGCGCTGCCTGGTGTACGTGGTTTTTTTCCACGCACACCAGGCAGCGTCGGTCTGCTTGCGCCGGCTAACGCCATTCAATAAATACGGCGCCCGCATGGCGCTTCAGAATGGCGTTAGCCGGCGCAAAAATTTTTGACGCTAAACTGGTTTAGCGCAGTTTAGCGTCAAAAAGTATAAATACGGGCTCAATTTTGTAATGCAACGTGACCCTGCAATCCTCAACACTCTTTCTCGATTGCCACCCCTGATTTATTCATAAGCCTGTCAATACCAAAGTATCTTAGCTGATCAATGTCACTGTTGTGGTAATGAGGATAGTTTCTAGGCACTAGATAATTTGGATCTTTGTTTTTTATTGCACGTTTGTGCTCCAAAATCCGTTTCTTAACAGGCAGCTTAGTACTGCCTACGTACTGTAGACCACAAGGGCATGTCAGTATGAATATCACAAAATGAGATGAACAAGGGATACATTTCGTGATTTTCAGCTTTTTCTCTAGTGGGTAGACTGTAGGTGTTACAATTGTGCAAAAACAACAAGTGATGGACGGAATGCTGAACATTGTCAGACACTCACCCCCAGTCACAGATCTGGGTTTAATCCATCGTTTTTTTGCTCACCATGCCACCCCAGTTTGGACCCAGCCATATGCAAATCAGTCTTGACCCTGTTCCTCATGGGAACAGTCCAGCCCGAACTGCCAAGCCAGGTCCTCACTGGACCGGAAACAAGCATCCTGGGACCGGTTTCGGGGTTTCACCCCTCATCAGCCAGGCTAGCTTGAATCCAGTGGCATGGGAAGCACGGGACCCACGTCTGGATATACCCTTCCCACGGAATGCTGAACATTGTCAGACACTCACCCCCAGTCACAGATCTGGGTTTAATCCATCGTTTTTTTGCTCACCATGCCACCCCAGTTTGGACCCAGCCATATGCAAATCAGTCTTGACCCTGTTCCTCATGGGAACAGTCCAGCCCGAACTGCCAAACCAGGTCCTCACTGGACCGGAAACAAGCATCCTGGGACCGGTTTCGGGGTTTCACCCCTCATCAGCCAGGCTAGCTTGAATCCAGTGGCATGGGAAGCACGGGACCCACGTCTGGGTATACCCTTCCCACTTAGGGCGACAAAGCAAAAACAACAAGTGATGGACGGAATGCTGAACATTGTCAGACACTCACCCCCAGTCACAGATCTGGGTTTAATCCATCGTTTTTTTGCTCACCATGCCACCCCAGTTTGGACCCAGCCATATGCAAATCAGTCTTGACCCTGTTCCTCATGGGAACAGTCCAGCCCGAACTGCCAAGCCAGGTCCTCACTGGACCGGAAACAAGCATCCTGGGACCGGTTTCGGGGTTTCACCCCTCATCAGCCAGGCTAGCTTGAATCCAGTGGCATGGGAAGCACGGGACCCACGTCTGGGTATACCCTTCCCACTTAGGGCGACAAAGCAAAAACAACAAGTGATGGACGGAATGCTGAACATTGTCAGACACTCACCCCCAGTCACAGATCTGGGTTTAATCCATCGTTTTTTTGCTCACCATGCCACCCCAGTTTGGACCCAGCCATATGCAAATCAGTCTTGACCCTGTTCCTCATGGGAACAGTCCAGCCCGAACTGCCAAGCCAGGTCCTCACTGGACCGGAAACAAGCATCCTGGGACCGGTTTCGGGGTTTCACCCCTCATCAGCCAGGCTAGCTTGAATCCAGTGGCATGGGAAGCACGGGACCCACGTCTGGGTATACCCTTCCCACTTAGGGCGACAAAGCAAAAACAACAAGTGATGGACGGAATGCTGAACATTGTCAGACACTCACCCCCAGTCACAGATCTGGGTTTAATCCATTGTTTTTTTGCTGCCCATGCCATTCCAGTTTGGACCCAGCCATATGCAAATCAGTCTTGACCCTGTTCCTCATGGGAACAGTCCAGCCCGAACTGCCAAGCCAGGTCCTCACTGGACCGGAAACAAGCATCCTGGGACCGGTTTCGGGGTTTCACCCCTCATCAGCCAGGCTAGCTTGAATCCAGTGGCATGGGAAGCACGGGACCCACGTCTGGGTATACCCTTCCCACTTAGGGCGACAAAGCAAAAACAACAAGTGATGGACGGACGTGGGTCCCGTGCTTCCCATGCCACTGGATTCAAGCTAGCCTGGCTGATGAGGGGTGAAACCCCGAAACCGGTCCCAGGATGCTTGTTTCCAGTCCAGGGAAGACCTGGCCTAGCAGTTCGGGCTGGACTGTTCCCATGGAGAACAGGGTCAAGACTGATTTGCATATGGCTGGGTCCAAACTGGAATGGCATGGGCAGCAAAAAAACAATGGATTAAACCCAGATCTGTGACTGGGGGTGAATGTTTGACAATGTTCAGCATTCCGTCCATCACTTGTTGTTTTTGCATTTGTCGCTCTAAGTGGGAAGGGTATGCCCAGACGTGGGTCCCGTGCTTCCCATGCCACTGGATTCAAGCTAGCCTGGCTGATGAGGGGTGAAACCCCGAAACCGGTCCCAGGATGCTTGTTTCCAGTCCAGGGAAGACCTGGCCTAGCAGTTCGGGCTGGACTGTTCCCATGGAGAACAGGGTCAAGACTGATTTGCATATGGCTGGGTCCAAACTGGAATGGCATGGGCAGCAAAAAAACAATGGATTAAACCCAGATCTGTGACTGGGGGTGAATGTTTGACAATGTTCAGCATTCCGTCCATCACTTGCCCTAAGTGGGAAGGGTATGCCCAGATGTGGGTCCCGTGCTTCCCATGCCACTGGATTCAAGCTATCTGGGTCCAAACTGGAATGGCATGGGCAGCAAAAAAACAATGGATTAAACCCAGATCTGTGACTGGGGGTGAATGTTTGACAATGTTCAGCATTCCGACGTGGGTCCCGTGCTTCCCATGCCACTGGATTCAAGCTAGCCTGGCTGATGAGGGGTGAAACCCCGAAACTGGTCCCAGGATGCTTGTTTCCAGTCCAGGGAAGACCTGGCCTAGCAGTTTGGGCTGGACTGTTCCCATGGAGAACAGGGTCAAGACTGATTTGCATATGGCTGGGTCCAAACTGGAATGGCATGGGCAGCAAAAAAACAATGGATTAAACCCAGATCTGTGACTGGGGGTGAATGTTTGACAATGTTCAGCATTCCGTCCATCACTTGTTGTTTTTGCATTTGTCGCCCTAAGTGGGAAGGGTATGCCCAGACGTGGGTCCCGTGCTTCCCATGCCACTGGATTCAAGCTAGCCTGGCTGATGAGGGGTGAAACCCCGAAACCGGTCCCAGGATGCTTGTTTCCAGTCCAGGGAAGACCTGGCCTAGCAGTTCGGGCTGGACTGTTCCCATGGAGAACAGGGTCAAGACTGATTTGCATATGGCTGGGTCCAAACTGGAATGGCATGGGCAGCAAAAAAACAATGGATTAAACCCAGATCTGTGACTGGGGGTGAATGTTTGACAATGTTCAGCATTCCGTCCATCACTTGTTGTTTTTGCATTTGTCGCCCTAAGTGGGAAGGGTATGCCCAGACGTGGGTCCCGTGCTTCCCATGCCACTGGATTCAAGCTAGCCTGGCTGATGAGGGGTGAAACCCCGAAACCGGTCCCAGGATGCTTGTTTCCAGTCCAGGGAAGACCTGGCCTAGCAGTTCGGGCTGGACTGTTCCCATGGAGAACAGGGTCAAGACTGATTTCCATATGGCTGGGTCCAAACTGGAATGGCATGGGCAGCAAAAAAACAATGGATTAAACCCAGATCTGTGACTGGGGGTGAATGTTTGACAATGTTCAGCATTCCGTCCATCACTTGTTGTTTTTGCATTTGTCGCCCTAAGTGGGAAGGGTATGCCCAGACGTGGGTCCTGTGCTTCCCATGCCACTGGATTCAAGCTAGCCTGGCTGATGAGGGGTGAAACCCCGAAACCGGTCCCAGGATGCTTGTTTCCAGTCCAGGGAAGACCTGGCCTAGCAGTTCGGGCTGGACTGTTCCCATGGAGAACAGGGTCAAGACTGATTTGCATATGGCTGGGTCCAAACTGGAATGGCATGGGCAGCAAAAAAACAATGGATTAAACCCAGATCTGTGACTGGGGGTGAATGTTTGACAATGTTCAGCATTCCGTCCATCACTTGTTGTTTTTGCATTTGTCGCCCTAAGTGGGAAGGGTATGCCCAGACGTGGGTCCCGTGCTTCCCATGCCACTGGATTCAATCTAGCCTGGCTGATGAGGGGTGAAACCCCGAAACCGGTCCCAGGATGCTTGTTTCCAGTCCAGGGAAGACCTGGCCCAGCAGTTCGGGCTGGACTGTTCCCATGGAGAACAGGGTCAAGACTGATTTGCATATGGCTGGGTCCAAACTGGAATGGCATGGGCAGCAAAAAAACAATGGATTAAACCCAGATCTGTGACTGGGGGTGAATGTTTGACAATGTTCAGCATTCCGTCCATCACTTCCATGCCACTGGATTCAAGCTAGCCTGGCTGATGAGGGGTGAAACCCCGAAACCGGTCCCAGGATGCTTGTTTCCAGTCCAGGGAAGACCTGGCCTAGCAGTTCGGGCTGGACTGTTCCCATGGAGAACAGGGTCAAGACTGATTTGCATATGGCTGGGTCCAAACTGGAATGGCATGGGCAGCAAAAAAACAATGGATTAAACCCAGATCTGTGACTGGGGGTGAATGTTTGACAATGTTCAGCATTCCGTCCATCACTTGTTGTTTTTGCATTTGTCGCCCTAAGTGGGAAGGGTATGCCCAGACGTGGGTCCCGTGCTTCCCATGCCACTGGATTCAAGCTAGCCTGGCTGATGAGGGGTGAAACCCCGAAACCGGTCCCAGGATGCTTGTTTCCAGTCCAGGGAAGACCTGGCCCAGCAGTTCGGGCTGGACTGTTCCCATGGAGAACAGGGTCAAGACTGATTTGCATATGGCTGGGTCCAAACTGGAATGGCATGGGCAGCAAAAAAACAATGGATTAAACCCAGATCTGTGACTGGGGGTGAATGTTTGACAATGTTCAGCATTCCGTCCATCACTTGTTGTTTTTGCATTTGTCGCCCTAAGTGGGAAGGGTATACCCAGACGTGGGTCCCGTGCTTCCCATGCCACTGGATTCAAGCTAGCCTGGCTGATGAGGGGTGAAACCCCGAAACCGGTCCCAGGATGCTTGTTTCCAGTCCAGGGAAGACCTGGCCTAGCAGTTCGGGCTGGACTGTTCCCATGGAGAACAGGGTCAAGACTGATTTGCATATTGCTGGGTCCAAACTGGAATGGCATGGGCAGCAAAAAAACAATGGATTAAACCCAGATCTGTGACTGGGGGTGAATGTTTGACAATGTTCAGCATTCCGACGTGGGTCCCGTGCTTCCCATGCCACTGGATTCAAGCTAGCCTGGCTGATGAGGGGTGAAACCCCGAAACTGGTCCCAGGATGCTTGTTTCCAGTCCAGGGAAGACCTGGCCTAGCAGTTTGGGCTGGACTGTTCCCATGGAGAACAGGGTCAAGACTGATTTGCATATGGCTGGGTCCAAACTGGAATGGCATGGGCAGCAAAAAAACAATGGATTAAACCCAGATCTGTGACTGGGGGTGAATGTTTGACAATGTTCAGCATTCCGTCCATCACTTGTTGTTTTTGCATTTGTCGCCCTAAGTGGGAAGGGTATGCCCAGACGTGGGTCCCGTGCTTCCCATGCCACTGGATTCAAGCTAGCCTGGCTGATGAGGGGTGAAACCCCGAAACCGGTCCCAGGATGCTTGTTTCCAGTCCAGGGAAGACCTGGCCTAGCAGTTCGGGCTGGACTGTTCCCATGGAGAACAGGGTCAAGACTGATTTGCATATTGCTGGGTCCAAACTGGAATGGCATGGGCAGCAAAAAAACAATGGATTAAACCCAGATCTGTGACTGGGGGTGAATGTTTGACAATGTTCAGCATTCCGACGTGGGTCCCGTGCTTCCCATGCCACTGGATTCAAGCTAGCCTGGCTGATGAGGGGTGAAACCCCGAAACTGGTCCCAGGATGCTTGTTTCCAGTCCAGGGAAGACCTGGCCTAGCAGTTTGGGCTGGACTGTTCCCATGGAGAACAGGGTCAAGACTGATTTGCATATGGCTGGGTCCAAACTGGAATGGCATGGGCAGCAAAAAAACAATGGATTAAACCCAGATCTGTGACTGGGGGTGAATGTTTGACAATGTTCAGCATTCCGTCCATCACTTGTTGTTTTTGCATTTGTCGCCCTAAGTGGGAAGGGTATGCCCAGACGTGGGTCCCGTGCTTCCCATGCCACTGGATTCAAGCTAGCCTGGCTGATGAGGGGTGAAACCCCGAAACCGGTCCCAGGATGCTTGTTTCCAGTCCAGGGAAGACCTGGCCTAGCAGTTCGGGCTGGACTGTTCCCATGGAGAACAGGGTCAAGACTGATTTGCATATGGCTGGGTCCAAACTGGAATGGCATGGGCAGCAAAAAAAACAATGGATTAAACCCAGATCTGTGACTGGGGGTGAATGTTTGACAATGTTCAGCATTCCGTCCATCACTTGTTGTTTTTGCATTTGTCGCCCTAAGTGGGAAGGGTATGCCCAGACGTGGGTCCCGTGCTTCCCATGCCACTGGATTCAAGCTAGCCTGGCTGATGAGGGGTGAAACCCCGAAACCGGTCCCAGGATGCTTGTTTCCAGTCCAGGGAAGACCTGGCCTAGCAGTTCGGGCTGGACTGTTCCCATGGAGAACAGGGTCAAGACTGATTTGCATATGGCTGGGTCCAAACTGGAATGGCATGGGCAGCAAAAAAACAATGGATTAAACCCAGATCTGTGACTGGGGGTGAATGTTTGACAATGTTCAGCATTCCGTCCATCACTTGTTGTTTTTGCATTTGTCGCCCTAAGTGGGAAGGGTATGCCCAGACGTGGGTCCCGTGCTTCCCATGCCACTGGATTCAAGCTAGCCTGGCTGATGAGGGGTGAAACCCCGAAACCGGTCCCAGGATGCTTGTTTCCAGTCCAGGGAAGACCTGGCCCAGCAGTTCGGGCTGGACTGTTCCCATGGAGAACAGGGTCAAGACTGATTTGCATATGGCTGGGTCCAAACTGGAATGGCATGGGCAGCAAAAAAACAATGGATTAAACCCAGATCTGTGACTGGGGGTGAATGTTTGACAATGTTCAGCATTCCGTCCATCACTTGTTGTTTTTGCAGGTGTTACAATTGTGACTGTTATGACATGCTTTGCATGGCCCACACTTGACAAATCCAATTTTAGGGGTAAGCCAAATACTTTTGCTGATAAGTTTATAGCTGTGTACCATAATGTCCCTTATAGGCTTGGATTTTCTGTATGTGATGGGGGGGGGGGGGTCACCTACATTTCTCCCTATCATGGGATCTGCTTTCAGAATACTCCAGTGATGTTGCATAATTCTCCTGATCATATAACGACGTTTATTATATGTAGTGATAAACCTAGGGGTGATGTCACTGCTCTCCCAGTTGCATTTCCTTTAAAGAGGGTATGTTCATGTGAGGTGCCCTTAATTTCCCCTGAGCTTGTTTCAGTATTCTAGGTGGATAGCCTCTTTCAGAAAATCTCTTAATGATAAGGGTACTTTCTTTGGCCAACTCTCTATCATTATTGTAATTACGCCTTGCCTTTAAGAGTTCCCCATAGAGGATACTCCATTTTAGGCAGGTAGGGTAGTGACTCACAGCATGTAGTGCACTATTGCCTGCTGTCCTTTACAATGTAATGTGATAATCAGTTTTTTGTTTTCAACTCGTAGGGCAATATTCAAATACTAACTGTACATGTTGCTGAAATTAAGAGTAAATGTCAGATTCAAGTTATTGGATCCCAGTAAATGGAAAAAATCATTACCAAGGTTGACATCACCATCCCAAATGAGGTATAGGTCTGTGTACCTAACCCACATATGTATATGTTGAGTGTATTTGTCATAGGCTGCCCTCCAGACTACCTGCTCCTCCCACCAGCCTGGAAATAAATTTGCAAAGCTGAGGGCAAAGCAGATACCCAATGCTGTCCCTGTTAATTGTTGATACATGGTGCTTTCAAACAAAAAATATTGTTCTCAAGACAGAATGTCATCATGGTCTCCAACATGTGTGTGTGTGTGTGCCTATACTGTCTGATTTGTCTGCTCCTACAGAAATACAGACATGCCTCAACCCCTTTTCTTTGGTCTATGCAGTTGTAAATTGAACAGACATTCAGAGTGATCATACTGTAAGTGTCTTCCGATGTGATCTCATGTATCTTTTTAAGGGAGTTGGTGCTATATCGACAGTATGATCTCAGCCCAGTGACATAGGGTAGTAGAAAATGATTAAAAAAGATGGCAGTATGTTTCAATAATGTATGTATGTATGTAGGAAGGATTTTTAGAGTGCATTCCGGCTCAAAAGAGCATCAATGCGATAGACAATAGGTGAGAAAAAAGAAACAAAGGTGCGATGCAGGAGGTACAAAGATAAAATAGAAGGCCAGATAGATGAGACATCAATTAGCGCGGAAAGAGAAAAGTTTTGATAAGTTTTCGCAAGTTCAAGTAGTTAGATTCCTTCCTAATATGGATTGGAAGAGCATTCCAATGTCTAGCAGCGGCCACAGTGAAGGCTTTATCTCCCCATCTGACTTTCTGAGTTTGTGGAGCCCAAATCCTAAAGGCTTCACAGGACCTTAGATTTCGCCTGGGCCTATACCAACAGAGGTGAGTGACCAAATAACGAGGGCCAATACCATACACTGCTTTGTGGGTCAAGCACAAGATTTTAAAGGTCACCCGTTGGACAACTGGGAGCCAATGCAACAGTTTGAGACTGCCTGTAGCTGAGGTAGAGCGTGGGAGATTTAGAATAAATTTTGCCGCCATATTCTGGATCAGTTGGAGTTTTTTCATAAAAACACTGTCCAGATTAGGTAGGAGGGCATTACAGTAATCGAGCCTAGACGTAACCACAGCTAATGTAACAGTAACTTTCCACTCCTGTTGTAAGTAGGGGAAAATTTTCCTTAACATTTTCAATATCCATACACAGGTCGAAACAGTCTGAGTGACTTGGGCTTTGAAGGATAGATAGTCATCAAAGATGATCCCTAAATTTCTGCTGGAGGTAGTGGGAACAGGGAGAGATCCACACTCAGCAGGCCACCAGCGGGAATTCCATCACTCTATCCCGGATCCGAAACATATAATTTCGGTTTTTGCCCCATTCAATTTCAGCCAATTGTTGCCCATCCAATTATTAATGGGTAGCATGCAATTGTGGCAGCAATCAGCCACCTCCTCCCAGTTCTTGTCCACGGGTATAATGAGCTGAGTGTCATCAGCATGGGACGTTGGCAAAAATCCAAACGACCGTATTAGAGTGGCCAAAGGCGACATATAAACATTAAACAAGGTACGACTTAAAGAAGAGCCCTGGGGGACCCCACACTGTAGAAGATAAGCCGCTGATCTAAAATCCCCGCAACTGACTAAAGTCCATCTGTCCATCAGGAATGACTCCAGTAGTGTTAATGCTTGATCTCTAATGCCTGCCTGGAATAATCGAGTTAATAGAATTTGGGGTGAGATGGTGTCAAAGGCTGCTGATAGATCCAGCAAAATCAGAATAGCCCCTTTCCCACCATCCACCATCCTCTGTATAGAATCCGAGGATGTGATAAGGGCAGACTCCGTGCTGTGGGATTTTCTAAAGCCATGTTGTGAAGGGTCTAGTACACCCTTTGTCGTTAGAAAAGCCATGAGTTCCTGATTTATATGCTTTTCGCAGATTTTAGCCAAAAAGGGGAGAAGGGCGATAGGGCGTAAGTTGCTCAGATCTAGGTGGTCACCATTTGCCTTCTTCTTCAAAGGAATCACTGTTGTCTCCTTCCAGGCGGCAGGATACTTTCCAGATGATAGGACCTCCTGTAGAATAGGAGCTATTGCCTGAGAAAAAATTTCAGGGGCTAATTGAAAGATGGATGGGGGGCACGGGTCTAAAGGAGAGCCTGACTTAGTCTCCAGCATTAGAGGAAACTATTGGTCTGCCTGGGGGAGAGGTAAGACTTTTATGAATTTTGGGTAACTAATATAAGCAGGGTATCCTTGGATGTTCCTCCTTTAGAACATTACATTTTTCAATGTTTAGTAATCCTTCCTGATACCATCCCTTCAGGAGTTCATGATACTTATAAATTGATTGACTGTAGATCTTCCAGGTGATGGGTTTGTAACACTCAAAATCACTTAATTGGCGTAGGACTTCTGTCCTATAGTCAGCATAATTCATAACTACAATGTTCCCACCTTTATCTGAAGGCTTTATCATAATGAAAGGATCCTTGTTCAATGAATATAATGCCTATCGCTGTGTAGTTGTTATGTTGTCATTTCCATGTATGTAACCATCTTTGGCCAATTCCATCAATTCAGGAATCATGACATTATGAAAAAGATTCATTATTGTCATGGGTGACATTGGGGTTATATCTTGACTTGGTTCTCATTCCACTGTCAAAAGTATCATGACAGCTGATAGATTACATTCATCATGAAAAAGGCTACTGTGTAGCCGAAACGTGTTGTGCTGTTCTTTTTGTACCATTAAACTAACTTGCTAAGGTATTGGTGTGCTGCTTCTTACATACTCGTGGTATCATGGAGGAATTTGGAAATAAGAGAGAGTGCAAGTCGTCGCTGGCACCACGTCGTTTGGTAGGAAGCGGCTTACTCGCTGCGAACAGGGGGTGTATATATGTGTGTGTGCATATATATATATATATATATATATATATATATATATATATATAAATACATAATTTGTGTCTCTCCCTCTCTCGCTCTCTCTGTATATATATATATATATATATATATACATAATTTGCTATGTTTGCTGCATAATTTAGTCAGCCATATGGCATAATTAGGCTCTCATTTGCTTGATATATGGTTAATTTTACTGTATATGAACGAGGCATGTATATTAGACTGATATTGTGGCATGTTACCAGACAGATTCAGGAAATACAAAGCCCACCTGGGCTGACCCCCTTCCATGATAGTTCACAGATACATAGAACAGGTGGCTTTTACCAACCTTTACGATATGTTGGGCTGTTACAGCTGAAGTGCGCCTCCAAGCCCCATCAAATGTGGTCTATGAAACATACATAGTGGACCATACACCGTTGTGATGTTTTTATTTATTTTGTGGTAACGGGTAGGCTATAGAATCTGAATGCGTGTCAATTTGAGCCACTCTGAAAACGGTGCTGGGTTCTCTGACATATTTGTCAAACACAAGTAGGAGCTGGCATTTGCTTATCCCTTGTGGCTGTCTAACCCCCATCACCCTGTAGGAGAAGTCTGATAAAAGATCGGATGTTGGCGGGAATTTCCATACCTGCCATGTGCGCTGAAGCCGCGCTACACTTTATCTCACCCTCTGACTGCTTTTGACAGGTGCAGTGCAGCCGGGAACTTCAGCGTCGCAGCTGGTGCTGTACCGGGTGGAAAGCTCTTGTTAGATGTTTGATAAATGGCACATTTTAAAAAAATATTCCAGCAGCAAACAGTGCCTGTGTGGTTTTAGCTACAGGAACCACTGGACGGAATTACACCAAATTTGGTAGAAAGCTAAATCTTTGTCCAGAAAGCATGCTATTTGTAATTTGGTGTAAATCCATTCAGCAGTTTTGGTGATATAAAAGGAAAAATAAATATGTATATTTAGGGATATGGAGCCTCTGTGGATCTGACAGATCTTATCCTTCAACTAGGGAGTATTGGCACACATCTGGGATTTGGAGTCTTTCAAGTCCCATGATAAAAGGCAAAAAACCCATAAGTGGGCAGAGTAGAAATACCCTGACCCCTGTTGAACCAAATTCGGGGTGGATCCGAGAGTCCACACAATTTTTTTTTTTTTTTTAAAACACAAGTGCAATCTCCCACGCTTGTTTACACTGCATCTCCCGGGTGGGTCAAGTCCCAGAGGCAAATGTTAATACATATTTTTTTTGCTTTTCCCCTGTTTTTTGGTGCCCTGTTCTTGCTTTTCCCTCGTTTTCACCTTGTTTTTTAATCTATTTGTTGTGCCTTCTTCTTGCTTTTCCTTAGTTTTTACTGCTTTCTCCCCATTTTATGTTTCTTCTCCTTGCTTTTCCCTCATTTTCACTGCTTTCGCCTTAATTTTTCCCCATTTTTTTGAGTGCCTTCTCCTTGATTTTCCCTCATTCTCTTTGCTTTCTCCTTGCTTTTCCTCCTGTTTTTGTGTGTCTTCCCCTTGCTTTTCCCTCGTTTTCACTGCTTTCTCCTTGCTATTTTCCCTCTTTTCGGCGTGCCTTCTCCTTGCTTTTCCCTCATTTTCACTTCTTTCTCCTTGCTTTTCCCCATTTTTGGGTGCTTTCACTGCTTTCTCCTTGTTTTTTCCCTCGTTTTTTGTGTGCTTTCCTCTCAATTTCACGGCTTTCTCCTTGCGTTTTCCCTCACTGCTGCTCCTGAATGATGCCTGTTATATCCTGCCTCCTGCCTCTCTGCGCCCCTCCCAGGACCTACCTTGAGGCTCTCCCCACAGCCCCCAACAAGGAGGAAATGGGTGCCCTGGGTGGGGCCAAGGCGCCCAACAATTTAAGGTGAGATCCCGGGAGATGGGGTCTACAGGGTCAATATTGGCCCGGGGAGGGGGGCTGCATGATTCGGATGTTGGCGTGAATTTCCACACCTGCCATGTGTGCTGAAGCCGCACAACTCTTTGTCTCACCTTCTGACCCGCTTTTGACAGATACGGAGCAGCCGGGAATTTCAGTGTCACAGCCGGTGCTGCGCAGGGCAGAAAGCTCTTGCTAGATGTTTGATAAATGCCACATTTAAAAAAAAAAATCCAGTAGCAAACTGTGCCTGTGTGGGTTTAGCTACGGGAGGACATGGTACAGGAGCGCAGTGCCACTGGGCCACAATGAATCCATGGTATTGCTGTATTTAACTACCCAGCCAGCTGTTAATCAGGGTCCATTTTCTTTGCACGCACACTGCGAAAGGAGAGACTGCTCAGAAGCGCAGAGCCCATGTTAGTGGGTGGTTTTACCAGGTATTGTGTTGTATTTTACCAGGTATTGTGTTGTATTGCGACAGCTATATAGTGCTTAACAGCCCTGTGTGGGGCACTGAAGCACTTGACCCCTGCCTACCACTTTCTTGTGATAATGCCCAGAAGGGGCTGTGATTCATTGTACAGTGTCAGTGTTCCACGAAAGCTATAACGGAGATGGGAAAGGGGTGGTACAAGGGTGCACGCACTGAGGTGATTTGGTTCATAAATCAGTCATTGACAACAGGTCTAAAGTCTAACCATAGGCGGCGCTGTAATTAATGCAGCAGGTACAGTGGCAGTAGAACCTTGGTTGGAGGGGTCCTCTGTACCACTCTCTGCCTGTCTTTTGCTATCCATCTGTGGGACACAGAGCATTGTCCTTGATTGGAATAGGACCAAGGCACCCTGCTAAGCAATTGGTTCAAGTAGGAAAAACTGCATCACTTAAGGATTATGGTACCGGGATATCAAGTTATATACATCGTGCTACAAAAATATTGTAGCAAAAATATCAAGGGCTGATATCTCGACCAGGTGACTAGCTATAGGTAGGTAAAGGTTTTCTGTACTGTACTCCATATATGTTCAACCTGACGATCAGGACCGGCTTTAGGGCGGTGCGACCTGTGCAGCCGCACCTGGTGCTGACTTTGGTGGGGGTGCAGACTTTAAAAATAACTTATGGTCTTGAAAGCAGTGAACTTCCTTGTGCCTTCAGCACTTTTCAGGCATAAATAAAAATGTCAAGGTTATTCTAGTGATTAATGTCAATAAAGGTGAGAGATCGGAATTTTGTCTAGTCGCAGTTTTGACTCATTATGAAGTAGGACAGAGGGTTAATGTGCCTGCTGCTAAGAACGTGTACCATGAAGATCACAGAACTGAGCGTGAGTGAATTATGAACAGCCCTCTAAAAAAATGAAATGTATGTCGGAGCGAGGCTATAGAGAGATGAGGTGCACTGCTGGAGAGTGGTAGTGAGGGGAATTTGTGGAGAAGGTCTTTGGGAGATGTCAAAAAAGACTATTGCACCAGGCGCCACCAGCGCTAAAGCTGGCCCTGCTGACCATATATATCATCAAGGTGCACATTAAGAATGGTAAGGCCGTATTTACCAATATGTACTTACCCTCCGCAATATTTTGGGTGTTGACTTTTTTTGCAACAGTCAATATTCTGATAACCACCACATGGGAAAGAGTAGCTATTTTACATGTCCTTAATATTTACCTTAGGATCATGGACATTCAACAGGGAGTTGGGCAGCATGGATTGTGGTGGGTAAATGATAAAAAAATGATAGGCAGGAGTAGTTTGGATCATTTGTGCATTTTCAACGCAGGATTGTAAAATTATATTCAGGTTTGAAAGAGCTGATTGGTAATACGAGAGGCCCACAGTTAAATGGAGTATTACCTCCTAAATATTTTAAAGCAATTGATAAATAGTGTGAAACTGAGCTAACATGTAGTACAGAGTTGGTCTTGGGAAAGAAATGTCTTCTGCATAGCTGTGGGGAGCGTGACCCCTTTCCCTGTGTTAGACTTTCTTACATTGCAAGGAAAGTCACAGTTTGTCTCTGCAGGTTTTTGATTTTTCCCCTCAGTGAATATCACATATTTACTGAATGCTACCATGTAATGGCCACAGCCCACCGAATGTCTCTGAGGTCAGGAGGGGCACTTAAAGTGCACCCTTCACTACTGTCACCTCCCTGGGCTGCTAGATATTGGCAGTGGTGGCGTTTACTTGTAGTGTAAACTCATTTTTGCCTTTTGTCTTGAAAGGAGAGATTTCTACAGGCTTCCCCTGTTAAAAGGTCTGATAGTCTCCCTTAGCCATATCCTTTGCTCCATTTGTTTTGGAACGTGAGAGGAGAGTATTTGTTCGCTATACATAGAGGTCGTTGGGGAAAGCATGAAATGTGAGTTGTGCTTTAATCCATGACATGAAAAATACAATTGGCGATTCCTGTTTAGGTGGATAACTGTACAATTCGGAGGTCTTTGGCTGCCAAGGTCCCTTAGTTTGAACTTGGAGTTAGTAGTGGAGGTTTCCTGAATTTTCCCCAGAGTAATGATTATTGATGGCCTCTAGTGGCTGATGGGCAGGGGAGACGTTGTCTCTCACTTTGGAATGAGCACTATAAGATCCCAGCCCCTTCCCCAAGCAATGTCACTGAATTTGAGTTACAACAGCTATTGGGGTGGAATGCATTTTTTTTTCCTGTGTAGTTCAGCCTCCCGGTCCCTGTTGGGAAATTCACAGCTCCACTCCCTCTCCCTGCTCATTTGGGTGACAAAAATTGTGTCTATACTTGTCTGGAGCTGTTAAAGAAAAGGTTATGAACTGGATCACTAACTTCAGAGAGGTACTTCTGGAAAACACATACATGTCTGGAAATTGTTTGGAGGAACCACCTAATCTGATCATAGCAGCGAACCGGTTAGTCAAGCCAGAGATATTTGTTGTTAAGTTCTCTGCTGTGGGTGTCAAAAGTGATTCTCATTGACCAGTACTTGGCCCTACACAGCGGTGTGTCGGGAAGACTTCTATGTGTGTGCCACAGCCAAGATCTTTGATTGACAGCCTCCTTTTAAGGTTAGGGGCAAACCTGAAATAAAACCCTGCAAGGAGAGATAAAGAGTGATTAGGGGAGGAGTGCACATCCTGCTCAATCCAATGAATTGCCGGGCTTCATCCCCCAGAAAAGCGCCTGCCTGCAGGTGGTTCACTGTCAAAACCTGTGGCTCAGTAGTAAGGAGGACACCATTGATAGCAAGCCTCCAAGCAACATGCATTAAGGAATGCACGAAGTGAGGAATTCTTGTGCCATTCAGCACTGTCTGCGGTCAGAAAATCTAATTACATTAATTGCACTGAGTTAATTACACTACTGAGCCCCTATTAGTCCAAGCAAGTGCCCCAGCAGGTGAGCATGTGCGAGCTGTCTACCTTCTAGAGCGCCAGGAGCTTCTTGCTGTCTGTCGGGCGCTGCACACAGCCCCCCCTGCTGCCGAGATTGCTTTCACGTCTGGGGAACGGATTTACCTTAATGCTGTTATCATTAAGGTTAAGCAGTTCCCCTAAAATAAACTGTGTTGGGCTTTTTTTCTGCCAGCTAACCATCCTCGATTTGACTCTGCAGGTGGAAATAAAAAAGCCTAATTTTGCATGTTTCAGATTCGTCTAAAAATGTCAGGGACCCCTTATTAGAAGATAAGAGTAACATTTGTCAGTGCTCATTAGGATTCAAGGGAGATTCTTAGTAGGATTTAAATAGTACTAATTGAAATGTCAGCAGCAGGGTTCAGGGAAGTGTTTTGCTGCTCTTCCTCCCCCATAAAGTGATCATCATCCTTACATCTCAAGAAGATGTGATCAATTCTACTGACCTAAAAACCTTAATAATGCCATATTTTTCTTTGAGTGCTGTAAATGCAGCTGAAGCGTTGTCCATGCATTTAGTTAATGCAGGCCTGGAAATGCACTGCTGCAGTGGTGCTTATACAGTTTATATGGTGAATAACCATAAGAGCTTCCATGAAGTTTAGAGTGAGATGTTCATGTTAGCAATTGAGAAGGGATTTCTCTAAATGGAACAAATATGTATGTATTAGTTGTATAGGGTGAAAAAATGAGAAGTTTCCAAGTGGGCTAAAATGGTGGAGATGGTGCAGATGTACATTCTCCTTTACTGGATTGCCTTTGGACAATCCACGTAAGTGGTGTTCCTTCAGGGAAACCCATATGCATACAGATATTAATGATTTCTGTTGAATCCTTGGCAAACATCTTACTATAACTGCAACCCAGTCAAAAAGTGTAAAACTACCAAAGTCAACGAATTAACAAAACAAATCTCATAGTTACTAATGTTTTTGTTAATTCAGCCTCTAATATATGCCCTACAATAGAGGAGTTCGGATTATTCCTATACTCTGTCCATTTAGTCCTTAACCACTCTAGCAAAAATGGCAACAGGAGTGGGAATGTGCTATTTTCTAGAGATGAATTCAAAGGGATTGGCCTGGTGTCTAAAGCGAGTTGGACCAAAGGCTGTCTAATAATACAATTTGTTCAAAACAATATCAGCTGGTAAAACAATATAAAAACCACCACCCACCAGAACCAGGCTCAAACTTAAAACCTTGAGTTAGAAGGTTCCTTGCCGCCATGAGCTGCCTAGTAAGAGTTAACCTTGTTTTTCTTTCCTTAGTGCTACCCAATTTTAAAAGTTACACATGTGAGGTGTACAGTTACTATATGTAAGTCTAAAAGATAATTGGCAGAATCAAATATGGGATGCATTGGCCAGTGCCATGGTTTTACTTTAGTCTGAGTATAAAGATTTGTGATTGCTGTGTTACGGTTTGGTATTTAGACAGATGCATGTCTTTGAGAATGCAGTACGTGTTTTCACTAGTTGAAACATCCTAATGCCGACCAGAGCCGATTTCAAGAAGATGAATTCAGATTTTGTGTCATTGGGCCTGGAATCAGTAGCAGTGACCTACTCGTTGCTAAGGCTCAATTCTAGTTTAGCTCTCTTGCAGATGTGCCAGTTTTAATCATAAAAGGGACAGATTCATGGCATATTTTATGGCTAACCACTGGCTATTTAACGAGTTTTAGCTGGAATCATGACATGTCTATTACACAGCATGGGTGCCCAAAACATATCATTGACTTACATTTGGCACCTCTGCCCTAAAGGCGTAGGTTTCTGTTAGCCTGTGTAGCAGATACTTAGCTTAGCAGATGCCATGTTAACAAGAGAAGTAAACAAAATCACTGTTCTGCGTTGAGTGACTGATGTGTTTATACATGGTTCTGCCATGGCTGCAGAAAAAAAAAACGTAGTAAAACAGCTGCAGCAGCACTAAACGCAAACCTAAACTTTGCTAGTGTAATAGACTATACATCTTTTTATGCCACAGTGACATTCGGATTGGCCTACCTCTACTCGCTCTCAAAATCAATCTGTCCTATATGTCCATAAAGAAGATGTGGTACATATATAGTGCTCATTACAATGACCATTGTCTCTAGGGACTAAATTGAATAGCTGGGGATCGCTTAAATACCCACCTTTTGGACTGGAAATAGGTGAAAACAGAAAATCTTACAATGGCTTTTTTTAACTGAGCGCGATTCTGGGTTTTACAAATCTTTAATGGTGATTATTCACATGGAAGAGTCACCTCAGATGTCTTCTCCTCATTGATGGACAGAGTAGTGAAGTGGATCGTTTTGTGGTACATAACTTGAAGCAACCTTTTGGGCGTTGTAGCAAAGAATGGACTCCCTTCTGCCCACTGAAATATAAGCAAATTTTCTCTCAGTGTATAAGAGATGCATGCTGGTAGTTTACACTCTTTGCAAGCTCACAATATACTTTTAAAGGTTGCCTCGAAAGAATATGCCTTTCTCTTCTGTTAGAAGAATGTCAGCAGAATGAGTCTCAAATTTTTTAAATAACTTTCCGAATAGTAAGCATAAAGCTAAAACAAATCTAGAGCAGGCAACAGGAGACCTAGGAAGCACTGCGAGATCCATCGCTTAAAGTGGGCCAGTGTGACAACAATTAATAAATAACTTCGAAAGGTCAAAATGTTTCACAGGGGATGGATACATTGAATCGTAACCTGAATCGTGAACAGATTAGATGCCCTGTTCTGCAGAGACGGATTCAGCTACTTGGAATATCTTCAACAGACTTTCGGTATAGGAAAGCATTTACACTTCACCGTTCCACCTTCTAGCATTATTTCTACGGCTTGCATGCTGACCTCGGTAGTTGTGGTGGTATCCACTCACCCGTAGAGAGCATGGGCATCATTTGGGAGTTTCTAGGGGGAGAAGGCGATAAGCCAGATTTGCCCACAATACCCAGCGCACCACAATTGCTACCACTGTTCTCATCTGTCGCGATAGCAGTAGCAATAACGGGTTGCTCACAATTCTCAAAGAGCGCATTTGACTTTCTATAGGTTCCAGTTGGTGCCATTCTCGGTTCCTCCAACAGCAAAAGGCAGGTTCATTTGAATTACGTGGCGGGGATGGGCGCAACATGAGGCAGGTTTCGTTAATCATGCAGCAAGAACAGGCATATTATGCACCGCAATGCCGAACATTTTATGATAGTATTACTTCATTATTTTGTCGTCTTTACACTTTCTGAACATTGGTTGCACCTCCTTAGTACCAGTTCAACACTCAAATATAGTAATAAACAAATGAAAGATGACTATTCAGCAAAATGCCTTCCACTGCATGGCAACCCATGCCCCTGCATTTTTTCTAACTCTTGAACCGGTTGAGCTAGAAATCTTTTTTTTTTTAAATCTGCGAATTATGCATCAGATAATTATGTGGCAAACATGTAATTATGGGAAGAATGCTGCAGCCACACAATCGCATGACTCCAGTGACTCTGGTTCTATGGCAAGGTTCAACCCTGAAATTACATCAGGTGTCAAACAGTGTGAGTTGTGATTTTTTCTGTCCGTGGCATTTTGGTGAATCCACATCCATGCTGGAGGGAAGTCATTCAGGCTTTTCCTCACCTGAATAGTTCATTGCTAAACCCCAAAACCATGGAGTAAGCCTTGTTTACCTTGCTGGAATCATGCTCCCTTCTCCATTCCTTAGGATACACTGTGATTCACAAATGTACCTTACTCAAAAACCAACAATCTCAGGAGCCAGCTGCTTCCTACAGAGTGACAGCACCCACCTGCTGGAACCTCCCAGATTCAGGAAAAGGGAGACCTAACCTCCAACCTTCTCCCGATCTGCCCTGAGAATTTGGGACGCTCTCCCTTCAGAGATCTGAATGAACCATTGACCAATGCCTCCAAGTAAGAGGTCAAAAGGATTTCATTAAAAAATTTCCTACCACAGTGGTCTGCTAAAGCTGACTCAAGGAACACTTGGCACATTCTCAGCGAGACACAGCTATCATAAGCTTCGCTGTTGCACGTCTGAAGAGCAATCATGGACAACAAACCTCTGTTGTGGATTTTGCCTTCATGCTGTGCCATAATATATGTAATGGAACAGGTTATGGTTTTCTCAGAACAAGCCTTTTTGTTTATTTTAGTCTTTGTTTTTTCTGCTACTTGATAATGTAAGTTTATACATTGTTTTCTCCATACAGCGTGCTGGTACACATGGGCTATGTTGGCGCTTCATAAAACTCTGTAAATAAATAAATACATTTTTGCTGAATTTCCAGGCGTTCTTTCTAGTCTCCGGGCTGTCTCACTGCTAAAGACAGTGACATGTTGAATGGCACCTTGTATATTTACAGCGCCACAGTTTTGCATCTGTTTACACTAATTTCAGTACAGACTGTCCCTGCTGGAACCTCTACTATAAATCGCTCACAGATTGGATCCCAGCCATGAACAGCAAAAATCTGGGTTGGTTGTGCTTATGAAATAATCTTTTAGCAAGACCATCTTTTAGTTTGGTATATTCAGCAGGAAAGTATGTGACAGATAGTTCCTTTAAAGGGTGGAGGGGGCTATTCTGAAGAGCTATTGGCATTCTTTTATTCTAAATGCAATTTGTAATTAGACCTCCTGGAGCTGATTAACATTGTGCCAATACTTTGAAGCCCAACAATGAACTATGAAGGCTAAATTCAACAAAATACTGTAACTAATTGTGGAACTGATCCCTCAAATGTATTGTGCTTAGATGATGCAGAACAATAAAGAATTGTGTCTGGTATTCTGGTATAGGAGCATGCTGAAACAAAGTACTTTATCGCAATCTGGAGCAGACTGTCACATGGGCTGGCAAACGGCTACGTAGACGGATAAATTAAGTACTCTACGCCTTGTTTGGTTACGTATGTGTATTTTCTCTATGTAAGTCTCATGCTTTGCTCCGTGGTTTGTAATGGTATTCTCTGTTCTTCCTCGTCTTTCTAGTCTCGCACGGACTGGACCACTGTGGTTGTTGTGCCCCTCAAACGGGAGAGGAAAGAATCACAGGTAAGTGTATACTCTTTAATTTTGACTTGTTTTAAATGGGGTGAGTGTGATGGAGATAACCACCGTTTTCCCTATCCTGTCACCGTGTTGTCATGCTTATTTCTTTTACTTGAAAACATAGTACGTGAGGCTCATTCCTGTCTTCTAAATAAGAGGAGGAGCCTGTCTCTCAGACAGGTGTCCTCTCCTCGCAACTACCCATTTTCCACCCTCCCACTCGTCCTATCAGACACCCACGAACCTGGGTTAGCCTTGCTCCTCTGGGAGCATGGCGGGGAGACACAAGGGGACGGTGGCCTCCAGGCTTGCTCCACCAACTCTCATCGAGTTCCTGGAAATCTCTGACATGGCTCTGGAGCCTCCTGAGTCATCCTGTACCAGTGGGTCTGGTCCTTTGTCGGTCTCCCATGGCGTCTCTGTTTGGTGCTTCTCTTTCCCTCTCTCGTCGACACTCCACCAATTCATTGTCCTTCCAATTTCTGGCCACCATTCATCAGGGGGCTGATCAGCATCACACTCAAGGCCATGCCCCTCCTCACGTCTCTCTGTAGATGTCTTAAAGGGACAGACATCCCATGTAGAGTTTTAGAAAAAGACAGGTGCATCTTGTTTTGCGGAAGAATGCAAGGGGCAGGGTAAAACCTGGTAAAATGGTCTAAACTGATATTATCCTTGTCATACAGACCTAACTAAAAAAACTCTCTCCATGGTATGGAGGAAGCCATGGAATGGATTTGTGCACCTTCCACAAAAACAGTACTGAGTGCACTAACTAACCCTGGAGTCAAAAGTGTATGAGTATGCTGTGTCAATGCCTCCACAGTCTAAGAGAAACAAAATAGTGCTGATGTGGAGGGTGGTCTGTGAACAAACTGGCAGTGTGGGGCTGAGCTGGCAAGTGTTGCACCTAACGGCACTAGGTCCCACATGCTCCTGACTGAAGGTGCCTAGTCCCACTCGCTTCTGGAAGTTGAGTAGAAAGTTTGATGTGCGGCGCCACTCTCCTCCTCAATCTCCCAAAAAGCTGGTTTGTCAGAATTAGTGCCAATCCCTATCCTTAGGAGGAGCAGAGTCAGAACTGTCTCTTAACATGTCTTGTGCAGTGAGGTCCTTCTGTTTCTCTTTCTGGCTAGGTTCAGCTGTAGTAGAGTGGTGCAGGTGGTAGATTTATAGTCCTTGATTTTTTGAGTGGGGATGATTGCTGTTGTTTCCCGGTGAAGATGCCCTGGATCAGTGATTGCTAGCCAGGTGTCTCCTGTTCTTCATGTTAAAGGGTAGTACTGCTGACTCATGGTAGTACTGCTGACTCATGGGCAGGGTCAGGTGTGGTCTGTGTTAAAGGAGAATAAAAGGGAGCGTGCTTGTAGTCTCCTAGTCTAGTCAAGAATGGGTCCATGGAGAAAGGGGGCTGTTACATTTAGAGTTGTAAAGTATGCTTGGTAAATTGTTTTACCACTTTCTGCATTTCGGGGCACAAACACAGTATAAGGCCTGAGTTTACATTTATAGAGCAAGTATTGGTCTCTGACAGTTTTTCTCAGCTATTATTTATTGACTCTGGAATCCCTAATGTTGGCATTTCTCTAACTGCTAGACATCTGTTGGGATTGTCCCACCATACAAGAGAGAATTCCTAAGGGTGAGAGCTATACCATGGTGGGGGGAGTCTAATGTTGTCTTTCTGATATGAGAAACACCTCCAATAGATGTGTACTCTGTGTATCAGAACCAGAAATTCCCACTATTCCGATTGTCAGAGGTCCACTTGAGAGAACCATTGGAGACTCCAATATTGTGGTCTTAGATTTTGTCCCTGCTACACTTTCCTCTAGTTTCTCTGGTTTTCCTGGTGCATAGAAAACTTACAGCGCACAGCTCTAATTTGAGTCTTAACTTACCACTGTGAGAGCTGATTGTGATATTCAGATGCACAGGAACGGACATTTGTCCCTCCTTGTAAGCCTCTGTAGGGGAACTTTCACGCTTGGTTTCTGATGGATACAACTACCTGTGGATTCCTCACCTAAAGAAATTTCCCCACGTGCCAGCATTCAACGGAAATTTTCTTCTAGCTCTGCACGTCGACGGTGACGTCACAATTGCCCGACTCCCACACAACGCCGTATGATGTAATCCAGGCAATAAGAGGTCCTCGTCGACGTGCAGACGTCAGTTCCCTTTTTTCCGTGCCTTCGAGTAACGGTTTTTTCTTCAAAGCTACCAGGGAGCTACTGTTTCACATTGTGTGTAACAATGTCGCAGCCAAGGAAGTCTGGTTTTAAACCCTGTAGGGAGTGCAGAGGTCGAATGTCGGTCACAGACCTACACGAAAATTGTTTGTGGTGTCTCAGTTCTGACCATGAAGTCAAGGCGTGTGGTTCATGTCAGCGCATGAATCCAAAGGCCCTTAAGGAGTGGGAGGCCAAATTGTTCCTGGCAAGGTCCAAGAAGAAGGAGAAGCATCATCGCCGTGAGTCTTCTTCTAAGTCTTCGAGATCTCACGGCGTCATTAAGACTCCCAGTGCCGGCATGGATCGCGGCACTGGTCAAGTAAGGACCGCTCCCGTTCGAGGTCGCCATCGGCTCCGCATCGACCGACTTGGGAGGTCAGTCCAACTGTTACACCTCCGCCTCCAGCTTCCCCGATGTCTCCACTGTCGGTCTTTGATGTTGATCCGCATCAGGAGCAGAGGGCCTCTCTGGCGCAGATGGAGATGCCTGAGCCGACGCCGGCTTCGCCTCATGCACCGGCCCCACAAGGTTATACGGCGTTCCCGGCGCTGGGCACGGACCCGGCTGCATTCCTCAATGCAATGTTCAACATCTTTGATACCATGGCGCCGGGAGGTGTGCATGCGGCGCCTTCAGGTCCATTGGCCTTCGACATGGGTATTCCGGCTTCATATAGACCGACGCCCTTCGTGCCTTTTCTTCCTTCGGAAAGTGCTGGTTCGGCGCCGGTACCAATGGCGTCGCCTAGAAAACCGGTGACGCCGACAACGCCACAGCTTCAATCAAACTTGAAGATGCTTATGGCGCCGGTGGATCCTGCGTCGGATGACTCCGATGGTCGACGCTGTCCGAGGTCTTCGGCGTCGGCTGATGCCTTATCGACGCCGGGGATTGAATCCAGGCTCCGCTCCAGAAGGTTGGCTCTGAGGCTGCTAGAGGAGCAGGAGTATGAGAAGCAGCTCTTGGAGGAGGGAGAGATTGTGGAGCCACTAGGGGACCTGCAAGGCTTGGACACAGCGAGTGGTTTAGACACTTCCCCAGAGTGGGACTTGGCTTCTCCAGGTGAGTACACTGAGGAGGCTGCCTCTTTTCATGCGGTGGTCCGGAAGGCAGCGGACTTTTTGGACCTTCCTCTTCCAGCTGCGGATGTCAAGACCAACATTCTCACTGAGGTTTTGCATCCATCGTCAGCTGTGGCAGAGCCGTTTCTTCCGTTTAATGAGGCGCTTATGGACCCTATTATGGAGGTGTGGAAGAATCCTTTGACTTTGACTGCCGTGAACAGGTCGGTGGCAAGAAGGTATTGAATGGCTCCAGGTGATCTAGCGTTCTTATCCAGACACCTGACTCCGGAGAGTTTGGTTGTGCAGGCTTCATGTTCCTTTCGCTCTGCTCCGGGATCTTTTCCAGGCGTTCCCCCGGACAGGGAGTCTAAGAGAATGGACCAGCTAAGAAGGCATTCTCTTCATGTAGCATGGCCCTCAAATCTACGAATGCTTCTTGTATTCTAGGACGATATATTTATGCTCTTATGGACGAGGCAAGGGGCACTATGGATTGCCTCAAGAGGTGATTAACCTTTTGACGGACGCTCTGGCGGCGACGCAGGTTATTAAATATGGGATAGACACCTCGGACTCTGTGGCCAGTGCTATGGGCACGTCCATAGCGACAAGACGACATGCCTGGCTACGGTCTTCAGGATTTTCTCCTGATTTACAGACAACCTTGCTCAACCTGCCCTTTGATGGGGACAATTTATTTGGAGCAAAAGCTGACTCTGCCTTGGAGCGGTTCAAGGTTCTCTTCCTTAAGATCATTTAGGAGGTTTAGGGGGTTTGGGCGTGGCTCTTCCTTTCGAGGGAGGCTTCAGGCAGCAGGACAGCAATCTTCAGGAGCTCACCCTTATAGATCTTTCAGGGGCAGGGGTAGAGTTCGTACTAGAGGGGCCGCCCAGCAGCACTCTGCCTCTGCCTCTTCCTCCGGAGGGGTGCAGCAAGGAAAGCAGCCTTAGTCATCCATCACTCCCTTTACACGCATCTCCTGTAGGGGGGAGACTGTCTCAATTTCTTCACATGTGGGAGTCAATAACATTGGACTCCTGGGTCACCGACATTGTGGGGAAAGGTTATACTCTTCCCTTTTGGGAGTTTCCCCCGCCCATCCTTCTGTTCGGAAGACCATCTTCTTTTACTACAACAGGAAGTACTAATCCTTTTGTCGAAAGGCACAGTGGAGTTGGTTCCAGAGCAGGAGAGGGGTCAGGGCTGCTATTCAAGATACTTCCTGATCCCCAAAAAGGATGGTCGGTTGAGGCCAATCCTGGACCTGAGGATTTTGAATTGGTTCCTCAAGCAGGAAAAGTTCAAGATGCTGACCCTGTCATAGGTTCTTTTGGCGTTGAACGAAGGAGATTGGATGGTGTCTGTCGACTTGCAGGATGCTTACTTCCATATCCCGATCCTCAAGTTGCACAGGAAGTAGCTCCGGGTTGTGGTAGGGTTGCAACACTATCAGTTTGCGGTCCTTCCGTTTGGTCTTACTTCGGCACCTTGAGTCTTCACAAAGGTGATGGCGGTGGTTGCAGCAGAGCTCAGAAGAAGGGGGATAGCAGTATTTCCTTATCTGGACGATTGGTTGATCAAAGCCAAGTCTCCGGATCTCCTGCGGCATTACCTGCAGTCGACAACTCAGTTGTTGTTCGATCTGGGCTTTTCGGTGAACGTGCCCAAATCTCACCTAGAGCCCTCTCAGCGCCTCCTGTTCATAGGGGCAGTACTGGACACAACATTGAATCGGGCCTTTCCTACGCCCCAGCGGATTCAGGACATTCAGGCATTGATTCCAATGTTTCAGAATGGAGCGGTTGTTCCAGTCCTCAAGGTCCTTTGTCTGCTCGGTCTGTTTGCTTCTTGCACTCTGCTGGTAACTCATGCACGCTGGCACATGAGGGCTCTTCAGTGGTGCGTCTGTAGGCAGTGGTTTCAACGCAAAGGAGATCTCGAGGAATCAATAAGGCTCTCCAGAGACACTGCAGCGGATCTTCGATGGTGGGCTGCGGTCAGCAACCTTTCACAAGGAAGGCTGTTCTTGCTGCCACCTCCAGTGGCCACAGTGATAACGGATGCTTCAACCCTTGGGTGGGAAGCTCATCTGGGGGACCTGGAGGTCAAAGGTCATTGGTCTCCAGTGGAACAGAGGTTTCACATCAATCTGTTGGAATTGCGGGTGATACGTCTGGCTCTCAAGGCCTTCCTCCCTTCCCTTCGTGGTCAGTCAGTTCAAGACCTGACGGACAACACTACCACGATGTGGTATATAAACAAGCAGGGAGGAGTGGGGTCGTACCTTCTCTGCAGAGAAGCTCTACGGCTCTGTTCCTGGGTTCAGGACCATTGGATTTGCTTGGTAGCAAACCATTTGGCCGGAGTTCTGAACGTGCGTGCGGACAATCTCAGTTGGCGCATCTCGACCGATCACGAGTCGCGTCTTCATCCAGATCTAGTCCTTTACATCTTCCAGAGGTGGAGATATCCACATATAGATCTGTTTGCCACTCGGGAGAACGCGCACTGCCCGTCATTCTGCAGTCTCCAGTATCCGATGCAAGGAGCTTTGGGGGACGCGTTTCAGATGTCCTGGAAGGGTCAGTTGCTTTACGTGTTTCCCCCCATACCCTTGATTCCTCGGGTACTGAGGAAGATCTGCCAAGACTGGGCCCAAGTCATCTTAATAGCTCCGGATTGGCCGAGAATGGTGTGGTATTCAGACCTTCTACAACTCTCTCTGTGCCCTCTGCTCCGTCTCCCTTACAGAGAAGACCTCCTCTCGCAGTCACAGGGGCAGGTTCTACACCCCCACCTCCAGAGCCTGCACCTTCATGCCTGAAGATTGAACGGGGCAATCTGAGTTCCTTTTCTCTCCCGCCTGAGGTGGTGGAGGTCATATTATCGGCCAGGCGACACTCCACCAAATCCATCTATGCAAGCAGGTAGGCTAAATTTGTGAATTGGTGTGGAGAGAATCAAATTGATCCCTTGAGTGCCCACTTATCTGACATACTGTTGTTTGCATTATCCTTGGCACAGAAGGGTTGTGCAGTTGCCACTGTTAGGGTTATTTATCCGCGCTGTCGGCTTTTCTGTGCATTCCAGACCAACCCTCCTTGTTTAAGTCACCTATTGTTTTGAGGTTCATTAAGGGTCTCACTAATAAGTTTCCGCCCACTCCATTTGTTATGCCACAGTGGGATCTTAGCTTAGTGTTGACCTTTCTTATGGGTTCACCGTTTGAACCAATGCATTCTTGTCCATTGAGACTTTTAGTTTTAAAAACTGTTTTTCTGGTTGCCATAACATCTGCTGGAAGGGTGAGTGAGCTCCATATACTTCCTTTTACAGGGACAAAATGGTGTTAAGGACCAAGGTGGCTTTCCTAACGAAGGTTGTTACACCCTTTCATTTAGGACAGTCCATCACTCTTTCTTCCTTCTGTCCTCCACCTCATCCATCCAAGGAGGAAGAGAGGCTTCACCGACTTGATCCAAGAAGAGCGTTGAGCTTCTTTGTCGACAGGATGAGGGAGTTCAGACAAGACGATCAGCTCTTCGTCGGTTACGTGGGGAAGAGGAGAGGCAAAGCTGTCCACAAGAGAACGCTTTCCAGGTGGGTCATTCTTTGCATCAAATTATGATATTCTTTAGCAAAGAAGGAACCTCCTGTGGGGCTACTTGCCCATTCCACCAGGGCTAAGGCGGCTTCATCAGCCTTAGCTAGAGGTGTTCCTGTGGTTGAGGCAACTTGGGCATTCCTCCACACTTTTGCCAAGCAATATTGTTTGGACTCTGAAGTTAGGAGGGATGGCCATTTTGCACGCTCAGTGCTGCAGGATTTCTTGGTTTGACCATTCAGGCACCCACCACGGGGGGCGGTACTGCATGGGACTCTATCTTTAGGTGAGGAATCCACAGGTAGTTGTATCCATCAGAAGAACAAGTTACTTACCTTCGGTAACGCCTTTCCTGGTGGATACACTAGCTACTTGTGGATTCCTCACGGTCCCACCTGCCTCCCCGTTGCCTGTCTGGTCTTACCACAAATTCCTTGGGTGAGTACCCGTATGTTGTGCATATGTATATACTGATGCAATGATTTATATATGCTTATATAGTTGTTTCTGTATATATTTTTTTTAAAAAAGAGGGAGAATGTGTATATATGTATATATTTATGCATATATTTCGTATAGTTTATTTCTGTTGGTTATGTTTCATATTAGTGGAAATAAATGTTGGTATAAAAGTTTGATTGATGTGTTCATATCACATCTGTAGTGTCAATGTTCTCCTGTTCACCTCAAAGGCACGTAAAAAATTGTGATAACTGACGTCTGCACGTCGACGAGGACCTCTTATTGCCTGGATGACATTTTACGGCGTCGCGTGGGAGTCGGGCAATTGTGACGTCATCGTCGACGTGCAGAGCTAGAAGAAAATTTCCGTCGAATGCTGGAGTGTGGGGAAAATTCTTTAGGTGAGGAATCCACAGGTAGCTAGTGTATCCACCAGAAAAGGCGTTACCGAAGGTAAGTAACTTGTTCTTCTGGTTTATAAAAGGATGAATATGCAATACTGGGATTATTTAAAAGATGTGCTAGTGATTTTGCTGGCATCTCATGGACAGGCTACCAAATTTATATATTTGTGCTAATCAAGATGTTTCACACCCAATGCCATCAAAAAGATGCTGAATAGTTCTAGAACTTTTAAGAGTGACTGGGCTTCCCTCTCTAATATTTTGAGATTACTGGAGCAAGATTTTTTCATATCTCTCCATGTTGTTATTATTATGCAGCCCCTTAAAGATGTGTGTGGAGAGGACCACGCCAGTTCTGTGAGTAAACTGGTTTAATGATAACAAAACATGGCAAATACATCCATCCATCATTAACCATCACTGGGAACCAACTAACATGACTGGAAAACTATGACATTCCATGCACAATCCACAGTAAACAGGGAAAACATACTATAGAATGAAAGTATGCATTCTACAATCAGGTACCAAGTATAGTAGTCCACAGTCACCATTAAGTAATGCTCCACAACGGTAAGGTCTGATACATTCATGTATTATGGAAACCCAAATTAACAAATCACTTCTCAGGATCCTGGACAAGTGATGGAGTAGTCTCCTAGATACCCTCCTCCTGTAACTTGCTGCACAACTAATACAAGATCAAACACTTTCCTCTGTCTAGGCCACCAATAAGATTTGGGTCACCCCCACCACAGATAAACTGCCTTGAGAGTTGTAGGTGCTATAATCCTATCTTCTCCCTCAAAATTACAAACACATTTAGTCAAGTCTTCCTTGACACTGTAGAGTCATTCCCTCTTCACTCATTATCCCACCTCTATTGCGCATCCACTTACTGCCCTTGCCTCTCCTAGTCTTCATACAGGGCACTTTCATTTTTGATAGCATACTACTTTTAAATTAGTATGCCATCATCAGTGAACATCACATGCTGGCCCCCCCCAAAACTTTTTTGTTACATACTGAATGTCCACAATCGTGGAGGCTAACGCCAAAGAGCATTGCATCCTCTTGAACTAATATGCACCTGAGGGCACAACAAATGAGGCAATGTGTCTGGATTCTTTGTGCAACCAGAGTCCAAAATGCTATACACCTCTGCATTTATCACACAGATGTTTTAGTAAGATTTCTAAAGTCCACACAAATGTGGCTTTGTTACCCAAAGGTTAAAGTCTTAAACTCTCATTGTGGTGATGGAGGGACCAAGGTCTGCTGTAGCTGCTGCTGCTCCTACTTACCGATTTATATCTCATAAACTGTTTGACTAGTCTGACAAATATATGAAATTATAATTCTTGCATAGGTACCTCATATACAAATATTAAATTATTGAGGGAAGCTTAAGAATAATTAAACCTAGTGGACAGAAGAGGAAAAGGGTGTACAGGTGAAATCAAACACAAATCAGAAGATAAGATAGAAATCCAGTCTTTGGTTTGACTAACAAATGTAACAAGCATAAAATGAAATAGTCGAGTATGGTGTAATGCCAGAATATTGTCTGGGACAAATAGTGTGTACTAACTATTGTTTATAAACATAGCACACCATTAGAAGTAATATCAGGAAACTCTACACCTCACAGAACAACATTTTATTAACAATATTTAGGAAAATAAGATTTATCAGACAATAATCTGATATGCAAATAGGATTACAGTTAAACAGTACCCACAAAACAAATACAAATCTGAAAGAGCTCAAAAAAGTAAAGTAAAAGAAGATAACATGCCAAAAACTGGAAATCCTTCTACCTAATAAACAGGTAATCAGTGAACAATGTCACATGGCATGCCTTACAATTGATGTCTTTCCTTCACCACAGGATGTATGGCCTTAATTTCCAGGACAGCTTTTAGCTCAAAACCAGCCTTAAGTCTAGAGAGTATCTTGTTATTCCACGGTGACAATCCTACTTAGAGTTCTGGTTTGAAGTAGAGGATGTTCTTTGAAAAATAAAAACCTTTAAACCTTGTTAGCTTCTGACTTCACCTTTCATTGAACGCCAAGCCACTTGGATGCACCTGTGCACCAACCTTACCCGCAAGTAGCACATTGCAAAACAATTAAGATAGCCTGTTACTAGCTCTCTTTCTTAAAGAAGTAAAACTGTTTCTTATAGAGAGTGACTTTAGAAATGACATTCCCATATCAATCTGAGCCACTCCAGTGCTGCTTCAATTTAGGAAAGAGTTGAAGACTCACATCTTTAAACAAAACTACAAGACAATGCATTAACCGTCCACAACACAGCTACCTCTCCTATCACTTGTTAGCATTATTCTTGTCTTTGACATGGTACAGTGCTCCACTTCCTTGTGGCTAGATTCACGTTATAGAAATACCATATAGCTACATATGCTTTGCTGCTTCTTTTTTTTTTAAAATTAAATGACTAATAAAAGCAGAATCAAAATAGAACTAAAAACGTAAGTTTTAAGGATGTAAACTTAACCCATAAAATTACATATCTTACTACCTGTAGAACACTACAGCCCTTCATTCGAATTGTGGTGTGTGGCATCATGTTGCCCTCAAAGTTAACATCATTTCAGAAATGTATGCAAGGGATTCTGTCGTGTCCTTGTACTCAGTTTGCATTGTTTTACAGCAATAATAAACCCAAAAGTCAAAAACAGGTGCCTTTCCTGTATATGGACTCTTTTCTTCAGTCTTTGGTTTTCAATCTGGTTTCACATTTCTCCTCAACATTACTATATGTGAGACTGTTCTGTTCTTCCACTTGCAGCATGATGCAGCAAACATGGCCTGGGTCACCTTAAATAGCAATTCTTCCCATCTAGGTTTAAGTGTGTTTGTGAAAACACGCAAAGTAGTGCCAAGGCAGGTGGTTCATCAAATTCGCAGTAGCCTCCCTTCTACATGCTTTACAGTAACTCCATGTTTTCAACTTCTGATGGAGTTTCTCTATTAGTAAGTTCACTCTGTGGGCATGAATGTCTGAATATCAGTATTTGTGGGGAACAGATTACTTTTTTCAAACCCAAATCAGGTTATGAGCAGCTAATAGCTTCATCAGTCAGGCCTGATATTTGTAGCACTATTAGGGAGATGAATGAGGCAGCTTCAGAAGCTGTAGGAGACCAGCCCACTCCTAAGTGTTTTAAATTTGGTTGTATGGCTCAGTTGTTTTAGTTGGATAACACTAAAGCCTGCTATACGTAGACTTAGTGCTCACTGTGGCATCTGCTGCCCTCGGTTTCAAATACAACTACTATGGCGCCACTGCATATAATGGAAGTACACACACATGTATTCAGGTACATCTTGCGGAGTGGCCTCGAGTGACTACTCCACCCTTTATTTATCCCCTCAGGCTACGCTCAGCCCTCAGAGTGTGGAGGTACAATACAATGTCGTAAAGGCCAGGTGGCACTCTAGATGACTTCCAACTTTTATTCTAATAGAACATTTCAGAACTCTCCTTTTGATATACAACAAAATCAGGGGTTGTTATGACCCTGGTGGTCTTCTGACTGCCAGGGTAAATGTGGCGGTTTCACCGCCGTCAGGCTGGCGGTGAAGACCACCACATTATGAGTCTGGCGGGTTGGCCTCTGCCAATCTGTCAAATCTCCGATCATACCACCAGGGAGGTCGGACCCGCTGGGCGGGAGATGAGCATCTCTGACCTGGCAGTCCACAGAAGACCGCCGGCGGTATTAGGAGCCGCCTTTCCACCAGAGTTTCAACGGCGGTAGCACCACCAAGAAAACCCTGGCGGAAAGGCTACCAGTGACAGGGAATCTCTTCCCTGTCACTGGCAGACAACTCCCCCCACCCTCCACAAGCACAATTCCCCTCAATGCCCTCCATGTAGATCGCCCCCCCTCCCCGCATACATGCACACACACACAGACACCCATACGCACTATGCATACACTCATTCACCAACACTGACATACACGCATTCACTCACATGCATCCATACTTGGATTCACCACAACACTCATTCTCGCATACACACATACATGTACACACACATACACATTTACATGCATACACACACTCACTTCTACATTCAGACACGCATACAACCACACATACACACATTCAGGCACACATGCAGACAACACACACTCACACACAACACTCCCCACCCTCCCACCCCCTTCCCCTGTCGGACGATCAACTTACCCTGTCCGGGGAGGAGGTCGTCTGCCAGGGAACGGGCACTCCCAACTCCTGCAGTGCCCCGCTAGCAAGACACCTCAAGGCCATATTATTGCACATAATATGGTGAGCGGAGTCCTTCAGACAGGGCCAGTGGTAGAACCGCCCCAGCCCCTCCGACCGCCACCACGACTACTGCTGGATTTCCACCCAAAATCTGGCAGAAATCCAGCAGTACCCGTAATATGGTGGTCGGAAGGGCTTTGCCGGTCTTGCTCAAAGACCGCCAAAGTCATATAGACCACCATAGTCTTTCAGCTTCTGGCTTGGCACACGGTTGGGCTAGAGTCTATACTTTTGGCTCCTGCTACCTGGATCCTTGCTTGGAGGAGTACCAGTGTCTGCCCGGTCACTTGAGTGTTAGTGTACCAGCTCAACAGACTGTAGGTACTCTTGGGTTTTGCTGTTCTTGGTGATGCCTTGGAATGCTCCTGTTTCCTTGTGTCAAGGCTTGCTGAGGGCTGGGCATTATATCATCTTACCCTCGCACTTCAACCATTTCCCCTTGGCTGGCATCTTGGTCTCCTGCCAGGCACCCAACTCACTTGAACCAGGAGACATTCCTGGTGACTGTGGCTTAACATTGCTGATCGGTGACCATTATTTCTTGGTTGTTAACGATTTCCCACACCTCTTTCTTGAATGGAGTGAGGAACTTCCACCCTGGATGTCGGTCCTGCATGGTCACCTTGTCTCCTACCACCAGATTAGGCACCGCTGCTTTTCAGTCCTGGCTTGCTTGGTCAGTCATGGAGTCATGGACTTCCTGCTCTCCTGAATGGCCTTTATGTTAAGGTTATTAGGGCTCCAGCTAGGTCCAGCCAGAATGACGTCCTGGATAGGCCATCACATCAACAGATCACGTGGGCACACTGCATCATGCTGTGCAGTGATAGCAGGTAAGCTCGTAAGAACCAGGTAGGCAACACTTTGTGTCTTCCCCTTGCTCAAGGGCAATCCATAGAGTCCTGTTCGGTGTGTGCATAAAAGCTCCACTTCCCTGTTAGCCTGACGCCAATGCGGAGTCACTTTCCAATGTTTGATGTTGAGACTCCGTAGATAGGACTGGAAATTCTGCCCTTGGTCCATTATCCGTTTTCAATTCTTATGGGACTCCAATAGCCCAAAGATCTTTTCCAGTGCCGACTTAACCTTCGAGAATGTTGTGGACGATACCAGCTCCATGGCTGGATGTTTAGTGTGGATGTCAGCCATCCATGCCATGAGGAGCCATCCGGAAAACTGCCAAAATCCATACAGGCTCAGGACCAATGTGTCAAACACGGCTCTTCCGTGATTATCACAGCAGATAGGGGGTCACCACTTGTTATCATACATGAGTGTCAGCCTCTGACTGTCATCCACCCACATGCCTGGGAACCATACTTTGTCCCTTAACCTCGATTTTTTCTTCACCACGCCTTGGTGACCTTGGTGGGCCAGCTCAATGACTCGTGCCCAGAGGCTCTGGGGTATTACGATCTGCTGTCCTCAAAGAAGCAGTCACTGTCCACTATTAGCTCATCTCAGACTCTCCAGAGTCCCCCCATTGACGTCTGTTTGATGGTAGTCAACACCCTGGAATCGTCCAGGAAGTTGCTCCACTATCTCTTAAGGAATGCTTCTTTTGCTTTTAACAGGCTTTTCTCATCAATCAATAGTGCACAGGTGCGGGCGTCATGTACCACCATCGTCACAAACTCCTCAGCCCCTTTGTCTTCCTTTGTCTCCCCAGAGCCAGTCAGTGCTTGTAAGTGTTTCGACAGGGAGCCTTGTGGGTTGTTCACCCTCGGGCGATACTCGTCAAACGTGTATGGCTGAAGCTTCACCGCCCACCTTTGAATGTGAGGGGGAGCATTCCGAGCAGTGGCAGCAAATAGTGGGACTAGCGGCTTATGGTTCATTAAGACCCAGAACTGCTGTCCATAGAGGTACAAATGAAAATGGCAGCAGGCCCACTGCATTGCCAGCACCTCGTGCTCAATCTGCACCTATCTTGTCTCAGTTATGTCAGTGCCCTACTTGCATTTGCGATAGGACCCATGACCCTTCACTTTTTTCCTGTAGGAGAACTGCACCCAGCCAGTCAGACTGAGGTCAGGTCAGTGGGCGAATCCTACTGCCATGGGGTGTCATTTTTCATCAGGGTCTGCAAGGGCTTCAAGACGGCGGCTAGGTTTGGGATACAATGTCCGCAGTAAGTGGCCGTCCTGAGGAAACTCATCACCTCTGATGCATTCAGAGGGATAGCTGCATTCGTGATGGCTTCCGCATTTTTCAGTCCTAACTGTAATCCATCTCTGGAGAATTGGTACCCAAAGAACTCTATGGAATTGGCATAGAATGAAAACTTCTGTTTTGGGGGTGTCAACCCACACTCCAGTAGCTGCTTTATGGTTGCTCTCATCCACAAATGGTGTTCCTCAAGGGTGTCAGAGATTATTAGAATGTCGTCACTAAGGTTTAGCACTTCAACTAGGCCAGAAAGATTTCCCGGATGATGTTTTGAAACACCTCTGATGGCAATGATATTCAAAAGTTCACTCTTTTGTGTCTGCGGAGCCCAATGTGTGTAGATAAGGTGGTTATGTAGCAGCTATATGGTCAAGTTCTTCTTGCTGGTAGCCCGCAATATGGTATAGTTTTTAAAACCACAGGGCACTGGTAAGGTTTACCAGTATGCCATTGACTGTAGGGGTTATGTGACGCTCCCTACAGACAGCTTTGTTCAGGAGCTGCATGTCTGCACACAGTGTGATGGACCCAGCAATAGCAATAAGCAACAGAACTGGTGACCTTTCCAGCTTTGCAAAGGGGCTTTTACTGCGAGGCAACCCCTGTTGTTGCATTTTAGTAACTTTTGAACCGGTTGAGCTAGAAACTACATTTTTTTGTTAAAATCTGCAGATTATGCAACAGATGATGGATTATGTGGCAAAAGCGGCAAATGTATAATTATGCAAAAATCGCCACGGCCACATAATTGCATAATTCCAGTGACCCTGGCTATAACCAGAGAGACACAGAGGATGGCTCAGTGACCTTCTCTCTTACTCCTTTTCGCTCTAGGTGATCTAGTTCTTTCTCCACCACCCCCCATAAGTGAGATGGCACCCTCCAGTGTCGGAGTGTGGTGGGTCTCATGGTATTGTAAATGTGCAACTTTACTTTGAGGCCTTTCAGTCACCCTGGCCCCTTCAACAGCTTGGGAAACATTTGAAGAATGTTCACTGAATGAGACTCATATTTATCATGCAAAGGATACAAACTACAGGCCTTCAGCTGTGTGGCATCCCAAGAGAGTGCCAGTGTTAACTTTGATTACATGGAACTGGGCTTGTGTGGATTTCCCTTTGCTCATCACTAGAGAATCTATGACTCCTCTTAATAGCAATGGCTTGGTGCCCCCATAGTTATAGATTCTTGCTCTCGTCGGTGTTAGTGTGGAACATGCCGTGATTTTGCTGAATTAAGATGCGTCAATTACACTGACTGAGAAACCAGTTTTTATATTAGCACCTTGATCTGGGTACCTCCGATATCAACAGTGCACATTGGTGGGGTTGGCTTGTGGTTACCTTCTCTGCCAGCGAACTAGATGGTGAGTACTTACTCATCATTATCAACCTTGGACAAACAAAAGGACCGCTCAATTCACTGAGTTTGCAGTTTCAACCTCTTCTGGTGACAGGGTTGCTCTCCCCTTTCGTCTGTATCCTGCCCGTGCATTTTGCACACTGCTCTGACACACCTTAGCAAATAGATTCATGCACCCACATCTTGCACATACTTTTCCTTGCGCTGGGCATACATTGGGTATTTTAGGTGTCAGACTGCAGTTTCCACATACCTTTTCGGGCAGCTTGGGTGTGTTTGCCACCTGGAATCGAGCAGGCCGTCTCTGGATGGCATCCACCTGCTCCTCTTTTACCTTCACTGCCAGGGTCGGCCTGTTTGGGCTGCCTCTTTTGCCAGTGCCCACTCCATGTCTTCAGCCTGCTATCCGCCAGCTCATTCAACCACACCAGGACCAAGATGTTGTCCAGAGAAATACCCGGCTGGCGTAGTATGAGCTTTTGCAGGACTGTTAAACGGCAGCCCTGTATTTATTGGGCCCTGATCTCATGAGGTTGGTTGAAGTCCATGCAGGTGCTTGCCAGTTTTCTGAGCCTCACATAGAAGACATCCATTGATTCATCAACGTCATGCCGGGCCTGTCTTAGTTGAAATCTTTCATAGCCGGGGTTGAGTTGAGGATCAAAATAGCAGTTCATTGCTGCCACAGAGGCATCAAAGTCATCACCTCCACTTTTACTGGGGAGGAGTTTAAACAGGTCATATAGTTAAGCACCCCCAAAGTGAAGCATCAGTGACCTCTTTACTGCCCCATCCATTTAATGTGTGCAGGTGCCCAATCCACGTGTGCCAGCGTGGGGTGGCTGTGGCAGGTTCTACCAGTTGGCTAAAAGAAAGCATTGCCATGACTAAGGAGTGTGTGCAGTGCACTGGAGCCATTGGTGCAAGGTTCTGCTGCTGTTGTGATATTTTGCGTGACCCTTGACTCTTCCTTATGCGGCACATTGGATGTAATTGTTAGTGTCAACGTGGCCCCTTTCTTTTATTTTCCGCACACTGGTAGGGTGCCCTGGACTCCTGTATGCTCATTCTATGAGCGCAGTCCCCAGAAATACTCAAAGGTTGCAGACTCTCCACACCTGTTGGCACTCACCGCCTCCTCCCATGCACCTTGCAGGTGTTCCAGTCTCACCTTTGTATTTTATTTTATTTCGATATGCCTTTGCCATTTTCCAAAAAAATCTAACATGTGACTGACTACTGACAGATAGAAGCATGCACTTTAGAACGTGCCCCTTATTTGTTCACAGTTGATTAGAAGCTCTGTAATTGTGACTGTAACAATCCCACTCCCTCCAGGGCACCCTGTAATTGTGCTCAGTTTTTCCCCAACTTGGGACCTCTTGTCCGAGTTTTCAGTCCATCAAGGTTCAGGTTCTGTCCCACAAGGTCAGCCACTGAATAGGCTGTGACGCCTTCTCCCGTCGCTGGTGAAACTTCTAGTTACAACGCTGGGCCACGCACACACACACACAAGCAGTGCCCCTGTATGAGAGAGCATCATCCACAGTGTTCTGCTATAGGGCAGAGAGGCAGAGGCACGCTTCACCACAAAAGATCTCAAGCAGCCAGCCGGCGAGGAACACGGCCCCCACACTTTGGCAGGGCTCTTCACCCACCGGCCCGTCGGCATGCTGGCTCCTCACGCGGTTGACTATACGGCCAGCTCGACTGCTGCACCACAGGTTGCGCTGCCCACAAGGACATGGTGGACCCAGCAAACATGGACTGCCACCATTATCACTGCCAGAGTGGCGCCTGCTGCTCTTGGACTCAACTAGACCGCAGTGGCGCTGCTACATAGAAGGGAGGCACACACACACACGTATTCTGGTGCATCTCGCGGACCGGCCTCGAGAGACCACTCCACCCTTTATTTATCCCTTCGGGCCTAGGGTGACCACCAGTCTGTAAATTTCACGGACTGCCCGTAATTTCGCCCTGCCGTCCGTTGTCCGTGATGAAAGCCTTAACGGACGGCATTTGTCCGTAATTTTTGCCTTTCACCAAAAGGACACGAAGGCAGGGCGAAATTACAGGTAGATTAGTTTCCCCAGCTGGATTGAAAGGCAGGGAGTCTCCTGTGCTCGGAGGGAGGGGCAGACAGATAAGAAAAGGCCTTCTTGCCAGGGTGTCTCCCCTAAAGAAATGCAAATGTGCAAACTGGTAAATCTGCAAATGTAAAAGGGCTTGAGAACCTGCACTGACTTTAAACAAAGGAGTCACTTAAAGCTTTCTGATTGCAAAGATGTTTTCTTTTAGAGAGGTACCTTAAGGGTGTTCCAAGGTGAGCTGTGGAGTGTGTGGTTTTAATGGAGTGTTATAAAAAAAAGTTAGTACTAGGTATAAACTGTATATTATTCAAATCTGTATTTGAGAAGCACTTTTTAATATTTTAACCGAAATGTATTTGCGCATTTTGTAGGAGCCTATATTATGATGTAATTGTATTTATATAGTGCTTACTATCCCTGACGAAGCGTTGAATGCATGTTTAAAATAAGGACTTACACATTCACAGTTCTTCCAGGGTCCTCAGTACCCCATAGTACTAACAAACACTGGCAAAGCCAATAGGTCTCGTCTGCGCAAGAGTTATTGGCTTTGCCAATGTGTTTTAGCCATATTATACATCAGAGTGGCTGCTGGTTATGGCTAAAAGTTAATGGCATAGTGGTGTGGAGTGGAGTGGAGTGGAGCGGCATAGGAGCAGTGGCGTAGAGCCCAGTGGTGCAGGGTACAGTGCTGTTTTTTAGAGTGCATTGGCGTACAGTGCAGTGGTTTAGAGTGCAGTGGCATGGAGTGGCGTGGGACAGAGTAGAGTGGCATAGAGTGCAGTGGAGTAGAGTGGCATACTATAGAGTGGCAGAGTGCAGTAGTATAGAGTGGTGCAGTGGCATAGAGTGCAGAGTAGACTCATGTGGCAGAGAGTGCAGTGGCGTAGTGTAGAGTGGTGTAGAGTGCAGTCGCGTAGAGTGGAGTGAAGCAGACAAGAGTAGCATAGAGTGCAGTGGGATTGAGTGCAGTAGTACAGAGTAGATTGGTGTACAGTACAATGGCGGAGAGTGCAATGTTGCAGAGTAGAATCAGTGCAGTGATGTGGAGTAGAGTGGCACAGAGAGCAGTGGCTTAGAGTACAGTGGTGCAGAGTAGAGGGCAGTGGCGTACAGTGCAGTTGTTTAGAGTGTATTGGCACAGAGTGCAGTGGCACAGAGTTGCATGGGGTACTGTAGAATAGAGTGCAGTGGAGTGGCATACATTAGAGTGGCAGAGATTGCACTATTGCAGAGTGGTGCAGTGTCAGAGTGCAGAGTAGACTTGTGAGATAAATGTAGAGTCCCAGCATACACTCTAGTACTGTGAGATTACAGACAAGTTTTGGCTTACTCACATCCTGACATTAGGTGTGAGAGTGTCGGCCACACCATCTGCCCTGCCTCTTTATATTTTTTTTTAATTGAAAGTCCATGGTTGGTTGGGGTAAGCCAGATGTTTTTGTTCAATGTGTTTAAACTTAAATAAGGTTAATTACCTTAATGTTTCCCAAACTGTTTGCCACGGGTTTTAAAACGTTCAGAAACGTTATCAAAAATTTGCTGTTACTTTCTCCTCAAGAAAGATTGGGTAGATTTGGGTAGGGGTGATGGGCTTGCCGCAGTACTGAAGGGCATTCATTTACAACTGAACAAGGATGTAATGTGACACCTGAATGTTGCATACCAGGAGGCAATCACAAAAAGACCACAGTGAATAAATAGTGCTATGTTAAGAGGTAAAAAAAATCACTGACAACATAGTGAGGCATGGCCTCCCTGTGTGTGTCTGTAAAACTGACATTTGTTCTTGAATTTGTGTCCTGAATTTTGACTTTTTGTCTTGATTTTTGACCCTTTGTCCTGATTTTTTACAGTCCTGTCCAGAATTTCCATCAAAGCCAGGTGGTCACCCTATTCGGGCCGCGTCCGGCCCTTGGGGTAGAGAGGTACAATACAATGTATGGTAGAGGCCGGGTGGCACTCTACACTGACATCAGGACATTTTGAAGACATGGCTTTTTGTCGCACACAGCCAGTTTCTGCAACAGACTCCACAATGTCTTCCTCTTTTTCCCGAGCTTTTACATCTGTTCCACCCTCTAACTCGAAATGCAAATCCACCGCGGTATCATAAAGAGATAAAAGTGCTTTTTTAATGCACGCTGATCGTCTTCCTTCCAGGCAGTACCGTTGCTTAATGCGTTTTTTTCCGAATTTCAAACACAAATGTAAGGTTCCCAGCTATGCGGAATGGTGGCAGAAATGGATTTCAGTGTAAAATGACGGATATTAAAAACGTCACGTCTTGCCGCGAGTGATCCTTCACGCCGCCATTGCACCAGGCCTTCTATTCCCAGCGCGCGCCGCTGGTTCTCTGCTACGAGCAAGGCTTTTAACTTGAGGAAAATGTACGGAGGTTATGGATCGTGAGATAAAACGTAGAATATTGTGCCCATAAATACCTGTACACTTCCATGCCAGGGTGTTTTTTTCTCTCCTGCCATTTTGGGTTTTTGAGCCTATCGGCTGATTTGTAAGCGCGTGTAGAGGTGACCCGCGGTTTACCCTTGTGTTCTCAGGCCTGAGGCCTTCCACAGCCGAGATCCGCGCCGCAGCGCGCCTGTGATACAGATAGACCTCTGCAGCAGGGCCAGGGTGAGATGGCAAAACTAATTATTTTCAGTTTAATGGCTTGATGTTCCTGTTATACAGCTCTCCTGCAGGCTAAGAAGTATGTCAGAATCCTTTACAGCAGCGAGGTCAGTGGTCATGTGGCTAGGAATTCATTTAACTAGTTGTACATAACTAAGGCACCAGAACAATGTGTTTTATACGAGATCATACAGAGGGAGGTCGGAGTGGCTCAACGAAGGCTTGCAATCATCATTTTCCATTTTGCTTGACAGCGTACCAGTGCTTTAAAAAAACTATGCACACTGGGCTTAGGCTATCCCACCTCATGCCATTGGTTGCATCCTTCAACCTTTTAAGAGTTTTTGCTTGGCTATGTGGGGCTATTTTACATTTCAAAAGTACACTGAATCATCAAACTTTAGTTTCATCATCTCATACATGTCTAGTCCACAGAAAGCAGTCGTTTTACATTTGTATTTTCCCTTCAGCTGGCAATTGTTACATGTTTTTGTCATTATTGTGTGCTAGTCACACATGCAGCTCACACATATATATAGGTGTCTACCCAAAAACATTCAGGCACACCCATGCGCTTAAGGGCAAATAACCCAGCTGCTTAAAACAAAACAAGCAATGGCAAAGCCACTAGGTCTCTTGTTAACGTGGTGACACATGGAAATGCAGAAATGCAGATCACATGCATTAGCACATCAAAACCGGACCTAGTGGCTTTGCCAATGCTTGTTCAACCGGACACATAATGCCTTAGCCCTGGAACCCCACTTCCTACAAATAGGCGCTGGGGATCTTGGTGGAGATTATTTATGACTGGGTTCTTCTAACTGAAGGTCCCTGGTTTTCACTTAGCGAGCAATGCATAACTGAGAGTTTTAACCTGTGTTCTCGTCATTTCAACCCAATGGACCACAGAGCACAATGGTTTGAAAGTATCCAGGCTAAGAGTGTAGAGTAAAATATAAATCTAATTGTTGGAATGCTTGAATTTATCTCACCCACTAGCATCGCTCAGGATTGTATGGTACTCCACCAGGTATGCTCAGGATCCGATTATGGAGCATTACCAGTCATATGCAAGTCATTCTAGATACCACCACAGAAGAGGCTAACCAGACGACATCACCTGTAAACAGGATCATAATCATTTTCTAACCAGTTTCAGAATTATTTGAACCAATCAATGTAGTGCATCTCAAGTCCCTATTTTAGAGTGAGTCATGCCACTCTCCCTTCAGAAATACCTCTATTCACCTGGTGTCACCTAAGAGTTACTCACATAGCAACGTAACAATGAGATGGTTGAAATTTTGATTTGAAAATAACCACATGCATTGCTCTGGGAAGGATTCCACTTCTATAGTGGTCCATTAAAGCAAAAAAGTACCGGAATGGAATATTTCAAGGGTATTTTCCATTGGTTCATAGTCGTTCAATGTGTGTTGCCTAAGAATAAGTTTGAAACTGACGTCATAGCGTTTCATATTGTGTCACAGAATTTGGTTGGGGAGTGGGAACCATAGAGTCTGAATTCACTTAATAAACACCACCATTAACTATTTTTGCCCTACTGCTGTACAGGGTAAGTATATTGAGAAGTGTTATTCCCACCTAAAAATATATCGTTAATGCCTGGGTGGAACCCTCTGAAGATGGATTTGTTTGTTAAACAGAAAGGGTGTTGTTAAGTTAGGGAATGAGAGAGAGCAGGACACTTCAAAAGAAACAAGAAGGTGATCCCCATCAAATCAAAGTGACATTGTGGCAATTTAAAAGGGAAATATTTTTTTTTTAACCATTTTTGGTACAAATTACTTTTTTTATTTAAAAGTCTGCGTGCTTTGTAGAGATGAAGTGAAGCATGAATGAATGGCAGTTAATGCTAGAACCCTAACAGGTCCCTGCTCATTCAAAGAAAAGAATTCCAATAATCTGAAATTGTCTGTGTCCTCAGTAGCAAACCCATTATGATAAAATATTTGTTTCCTATAAAAAAAAAACGAAAGAAACAAAAGACAAATATGATTGTAGATCCAAAACCTCAGGACTCTACATAAAAAAAATCACAATATTGCCTAGGAGATGTTTTGCCGGTATAAATTTATAGTGAAGCAAAGGGCTTGCAGTGACAACACTGCAGCATAGCGCAGATGCCAGTGCCAGGGGTCGATTACATGTTCATATTAGAGGACAACAGAATGAGAGGAGTACTTGGAGGATGTTCTCTTCCCAAGGAGTAATAAGTGTGTGCCTGATTTTTTAAATAGTATTTAAAGCGAAAGGACACAGGGGTGACTCAATGAACAATTAGACGCTGGTCTGAGAAGAAAGGACAAAGCCACACACAGAGCACAGAGCTGGCGAGACAGGACCTGGGAGCACTTTGTTCAGTCTCTTACTGTCATTCATGACCAGGTTTGGCATGGAAGAGCTTTATCCTTCATAATTGAGGTCAACCAAGTCCACGCCAGGCTTTATTGCTTTGGGAATTCGGATCACAGTTAGAACAAATGAAAAAAGGCGACATAGTGAAGCGTCCTGGAATACACACACAGCGCCACTGTTCGGTACTTAAAACATGGCAGGCGATTTAGGAACTGAAAATGCAAGAAGTACTAGTGGAAGACAGAGCAGGATAAAGCCAGAGGATGTTGGCACTTGGTGGGATGCCATATACAGTGGTATCAAAAGAAATACAAGACCTTTCATGAGGGTCTAAAATCTCTGCAGAGCGATTATTTTAAAGGTCTCTGAATTCCTAAAAAATATCTGCATTAAAGAGTCTCTTGGACAGTCCTTTGTAAGGGAGAAGGTTGGAGTAGGCCCAGAAATAATTGAGCCCTATCTTCCACTAAACAATGTTGAGAAAGTCAAGGATTTCGAAACTGACTGATCTTGACTGATACAACTCTTTAAGCAGGCAGGCAGACCGTTCATTCGTCCGTACAACTCAGGCCATTCAAAAGGTCCCCAAACTCCAGCATAATGACCACTTCAACTCAGTCGCCCAGAAACCACCCCAATGAGGTCACAGTGCAGACTCATATGCACACACTTGTTAGTCATATCCCTAGTTAAGAAAACCGTTGTTACGGAGACTGGTAGAGATGGATATGCTTGCTTCCCTACTGCCCTTGCAGATATTATCAGGACTACTACAAATATTAACACCTGTATAGAGAAGAGTGGATTATTAGCCAAGCATTGAACTAAAAATATTATAGAAGAAAAAAAGAGGACAGCGAAACACTCCTGAAATTATAGCTATACCAGTCAGGGACAGCCACTTCCTATTTGTGTTAAGTTTTGACTCAAGGTCATTCTACAGGAAACACAGACTTGTTTTACCTTGGACTGCCACTTTAGCCACAAGCTATGGGATACTCTAGCTCAGCACTGAGGTCCAGTTTATTTCTTTTATAAATACACTGTTATGCATGTAGATTCCTAGCACTATGCCAAATTTTATAGGGTCAGAGTAATGTGCCATCCACCAGTCGTCGAGTTTAGCGGGTTATTATTCTGTACGAAATAACCATCGACGAGACATTTTCGAAGACAGAAGTGCTCATTCAGTGACAATTTTTTTTTGGCTGCGTCTATTCTAAGGCTTTCGAACCAGGTAACAGAAGGCCCTCACCACAGTCTGCCTTTATGATTTCAGCTACCTGGAAGAGTTTAATGCTGAAAATAAGTCATGAGTTTTGCGTATAAAAAGACGAAGCCTCTTTTTTTCCTGGATGGCAAATATGGTGTCTTGACTGTAATAAAAAATAACCCTTATATTTGGAAAACTGATGTGTCAAAGGTTTGGAAAGCTGCAGATGCATAGAGTTTTGGTTTTGTATTCCAACCTTGAAGACATAATTTCTTTCACGATCAGCTCGCCAGGCAGTTTCCTTGGGAGAGAAGCAGAAGGCCCCTGTCAAAGGGAAAACAGGAAATGCATGCAGGAGGAGGAAAGATTTCTCAAAGTTTGTGGCCATTAGCAAGCAATCTGTAGGCCGGTCACTGTAGGCTCCTACAACGAGTACTTCAGATTGGTATTAGCTTACTGGAATTCCTAGCCATCCATTCTGCAATACTGGTTATAAAGCTATTAGAATGAAACACATTCTTAATGGATCGGCCATTTAAGTGTAGTATTGTTTGAGAATTGGCAGCATATTTGTAAAATTTGAGTCTGTGTGATATGCTCAGAGACTCCATTGCAAGATTTGGCGAGGTACCCAGCAGGACACAACCATGATAACTTATAGAAAGTCACTTTAAAAGGGAGCACGAAAACTGCCTGCTAACTTTAGTATAGAAAGAAGCGGTGCTCAGTTTAGGGCCATACTATTTGGTCCCATTGTGGTGATCCATATTCAAGGCCACAAAGAGATCCCATAGGATCACAGGAGCCTCATTGTATCCACTATTGTAATTCTTAAATCATCTGGTACAAACACCAGCACTTGCTCTGGTAATTTACCTGGGCAGAACTAGCTTGACCAGGGTCCATGGTGGTGTGACTTCCTAAAATATTGGTTATTTATTTTTCGAAATATTTCTGCATACCCTTAGAATAGTTAGACAGCGAGATCTAGAACGTGAAAGAGCTCTAGGATCCCACCAATGTTTTTTCAGTGGCAGCCTGATAATTGCCTGCTTGAAAGGTGTTGGAGGCATGCCTTGTCGTATGGACTGATGAATGATGTGCCATGGAGGACCTGTCATCATCCCTGACGTTTTTTAAGGTGCCATATGGGAAACATGTTTTCACAGTTTTAAGTGAGAAAAGGGCACTGCGGGCCCTTACCAAAGTAATCTGTTAGAACACTGAATATTGATTTGATTTTTATGAAAGGATGGTCTCATTACAAACATGTTGACCAACCAATGTTGTTCGCCGTGATATTATTCCAATTATCTTTGCATTTAGGTCCAAGGACTGCAGCCATAGGATCTAGTACTTGTGATTTGTACCTGTCTACTTAGATTAAGTGACTGAACCTGGCCTGTTTCATTGAGGATGAAAACTACTCCTGCCGTTTTGTCTGACTTTCTTCGAAATATCTTCCTTTGCTTCAGAGAGACCCTGGTACCTTCATTCCAGTAGGGCCAGTAATCCTAATTTGAGAACAAACGTGAATTGTGGCCAAATCAGCATTATTACCGTACAACTTGTACAGTAATATCATAGTTACCACACAACCATCACCAGGTAAAACCAGGCAGAATTTGACTGGGGAAAATAAAGTGTATTTGTGTGGTATTTTAGCGTTATTCCCCATACCAAGGTGCAGAATGGGGAGGCATTACTGCATCCACTAACTACCCCAGCTTGCCATATTGATCTTCACCAGGTGGGATATTACCATTCCAAATATCGGGACACTTGTAATGAGGTCTTCAGTAATGATGTGCATCTAGGTATGGCTCTCCTTCCAACTGTTTGTGATTTTTACTCTCCAGCGTGACCCCTTCGTAAGTCCATATGACCTTAAAAAGATATGGGAAAACGAATGGTGATGGAATATCCTTGTGCTGAACGAAATGGAGGTAGCAGTTTAACAAGTGTGCCTTTTCTATTGGGATGACGTGTCCAAAAATCATGATACCACAACAATTGCATGTTGTGCGCTATAGAGTAACAATAGCAGTATTGTCCTGTGGAGTTTTCTAGTCACCTTTTGTCTGTTTATCAAATTTGTCAGTGATGGTGGCATTAGAAGCAATCTGATAGAGACTTTTAGCTGCAGATTCCTTACCTTTGAATTCCCTAGTGTGAGCTTTGAATCCGGAATCTTTCGCTGAGCAATACCCTGCGTCGGCCAGATCTGTGTGCATCATTCGGCTCCGCATGGCATTGTCAGTGTATTTGGAGCCTTCTGTGACATCACGGTCACCAATAAAGACACCACTCCAGTGCGTGTAATTCAGTTCTTTTCCTTCTGTGACGGTTAAGTGCAGATCTGGGATCGAGCTGCTCTCTGCCATTTTTGTTAGGCCTTTTTTCAACCCTTTTGTCAAAGACTTTTTGTCTGTGCAAGATGTCCTTGACGAAGAAGGGGTTCAAGCCGTGTGGTTCCTGCCATTGCACCATGTTGGTGATGGACCCCCACCAGGTATGTCTCTGGTTCCTCTAAAGAGACCACGGCTCAGTCGTGCCCCGACTGCTGGGCCATAGCCCCAAAAGCTTTCAGAGAGCGGTTTCTGGAGCTCATGGCAGCCTGGAAGTCAATAATGGTAGGTGCGTCTCCTAGGGGGGGTCACGGTCCCGCTCGAGGAGGAGGTTGCGGGACTGCTGCAGGAGCCCCAAGTCCTCTTCTTCTCATTCAGGTCCTCTGGGCACTCGGGGAAGAGGCACAAGAAGAAGAAGTTCAAGCAGACTTCGACTTTGTCACGCCCGTCGGCCGACGAGGCATCACAGGAAGGTCGATGTTCCGAGCATTGGTCCGAAGAGCCAATGCCAGGGCGGACTTTGCGTCTCCCCTCTATCCGGGAGCCGGAGTGACCCCTGCTCAACTTAAAGAATTTTACTAAGCCATGGGCTTTGTATTTGAGCTGGCTGCCCCTGCAGGTGGGTCTTTGGACCCTTAGAGGCCAGCAGGGGCCCCATCAGGTTCCACACTGAAGGATTTGGCCTCGGTGTGGTTGGGGACCCCGGGATTCTACATCAGATCTGGACAGATGCCGGTTCCACACAGTCGGCCTCCTCCGGCATCACTCCAGATGTCGACACTCCCCCCACTGCTGGCCCCCACTGGTGGTGCGCGCCCCATCCTCTTTCCGGATGAGACAGAACAACGTTGTATAACGCCGATTCTGACTTCAGTGGTGCTGACACGGCCCAGATCAGTGCCTGAGGCTTATTTCGAGCAGCCAGGCACAGATGAGGAATGGAAGGGGGTCTGAGGACCCTTCAGAGTATGGTTTAGAACAGGACTGGTCAGAAGATCTAGGGGAAGCCAGTGGACTGGATACTTCTCCAGATACTGGCATGCTACACCTCCTTCTGTGGCTATGGAGGAGGGAGCTTCATATGCCACAGTGGTGCGTAGAGCAGCTGAGGTCTTGGACCTTGAGTTGCCTACGGTGCGGGTCAGTACTAACATCCTAACAGAGGTGCTTCAGCCAGGGGTTGCTTCATCGGAGCTGATGTTATCCTTCAACTAAACCCTTACTGATGTCCAGCTAGTGACGTGGTCCAAACCCAGCATAGGGACTTCTGTAAATAGGACAATTGTCTGCCACCATCGACCAGCTCCCCACTGACTCTACTTTCCTTACCCAGCACCCCACCCCGGAGAGCTTGGTGGTCCAAGCCTCCACTTCCCATGGTGCCTTCCCTTCCGCTCCCCCGGATAGGGAATCCAGGAGTCCGGACCAACTTGGGAAGAAGATTTTTTCTTCCTCCAGCGTGGCATTGAGGTCCATAAACACCTCATGCCTGTTGGGCCGTTTTCCCCATACTTTATGGGATACAGGGGCACAGGTGCTGCCCAGGTCCCGGAGGGCGTACAGGACACTCTCACTCAAGCTGTCAAAGATGGGAGAGATGCAGCTAAGTTTAAGATTCAGTGTGGTTTGGACACGATCAACTCGCTGGGCAGGGCAAGTTCATTGATAGTGGCCCTTCGACGACATGACTGACTTTTTGGGGGATGTCCAGGCAAACCTGATGGACGTGCCCTTCGATGGCTCACGCTTTTTTGGAGAAAAGGCAGATTCTGCGCTTGATCGGTTCAAGGACTCTTGAGCTACGGCCAGATCCTTGGGCCCTTCTGCGCCTGCTCGCCAGCAGTCTGCCTTTTGTCCCTTTCGAGGCCTCAGAAGGGGAGTGGTACCACTCCACCCACAGGTCAGCCACCGTCCGCATCATCACAGCATCCAGTGCAAGCACAAGATCGTGGTACCTTCAGGTCCAGAGGGTCCAGCCAGAGGTCGGCCACAACCCAGCCCCCTCTTCCACAGCGCCAAGCCCTCCTAGTGTGATTCTGCAACACCATGTTCGTCCGGTTGGACTGAGGATTCATTTTCATCTCCTTCACTGTCGGTCCATAACATCGGACAAATGGGTCTTGCATGTCATACAGAAGGGCTATTCCCTCCCCTTCCTGTCTTTTCCTCACTGTATCCCTCTATTGAAAGTATGACTGATGGAGGATCATTTAAACTTGCTCCACGAGGAAGTTAGGGCTATCTTGGACAAGAAAGTCATAGAAAGGGTCCCGATGTCAGAAGTAGACAGTGGTTGTTATTCCCGCTATTTTCTGATTCCAAAAAAAAACAAGGGTCTTCACCCTATCTTAGATTTAAGGGACGTCAATCTCTTCCACAAAAAGGAGAAATTCAGTATGCTCTCTCTTGCTCAGGTCTTGTCTGTCCTAGCAAAAAACCAAAAGTACACAATCCAGGCCAATAGACTAGTACAAATGTATACAGTAAGTAATAGAGTCTATGAGTCTGCTCTTATTAGAACAAGAGCCCTCACTCACCAAATGGTGACATGCTTCATCATCGGGCTTTTGCTTCTCGTCAGGCCGGCACTGCAATGCCTGACGGGCCCCTCGTGGGGGCTCTTTGCCGGAGATCTTTTGAGCGTTAAGAATGCCGGTAGCTGAGTGCTAATATGTGGGATTGGTATATGGGTATGTGAAAATAAAAATGGCTAGAGGTCTGGAAATATCGTATTTAATCAACCCAGACCCCTGTCATGATTAAAAACAGAGTGTGGGTAAGGATTAGAAGTAATGTCTAGTCCACCCTCAGAAACAAAAAAACAGTCAGTCCCTGAATTGGGGGAATGTAGAGAGTTAGAGTACAGAACTAACTATACTTCTATCATCGGGGTCAACATGTTTCTCGCAAAAAATGTCTGTTAAGAACGGTGCGATTCGCCAGGACCAAATAACGTACCTAATCCACGTTATAACCCAATACGGGATTTCTTTGTACCACAAAAACCTACAAAGAGCAAAAAAACAGACTTAAAATACAAATATAACCATGTGCACAGTGAGTTCATTCCAGTGAGAAACCCTAATGTGCAGTGTATCACACGGTGAAATATAAATCAAACAGACTCCTCTCAATTCAGAGGATGAATCCTTACCCTCCTTGTATTAAATGATGGGGCCCATCGGGATAGTGATAAGCATCAGTGGTCCAGGCTTGTATAGTCAACTAAGTATAGATAGAGATGACATGTCATACAAAACAAATATAAATATCCCAAGGATTATAAATCCATTCAAACTATTCAGGACAAACTTAAATCATGGCTCAAACATGTCCAATAACAGAAAGTCCTAAGTATGAGGACACAGGTAATCACCATAACTATGTGGAATATTGTTAGTCATTTCAAATTGTCAAAATAATCTTAAATCACGAGTCATACATGTCCAAAAAATGTGTATAGTGTAGACAATCGCCAGTCCAATAATATACACCAATAGTATTAATAATAAGGACACAGGATCATAGTAGTGTCCAATGTTTAATGACAGCTCCCACCAAGGATCAAGAAGGGGCAAAGAAAGTGGTCTGCAATATAGATAGTTACTCTTCTGCTCCTTAAAGAAGGATAACATAGGACTTACCCCGCTCGTGTGGCCACCGGGTGGATAACCTACCCCTGCTCCGCGTCCCAGAAAAAGTGAGACATAGCCGGAAAGGGGTTTATAAATGGTGGTGGGGCATCAAGCTAGAAAGAGGACTGTAGAAAAGCGGCGGCCATCTTGAAGGAATTCCCTAACAATAAAAGAGTGGCGGCCATTTTGTAATGGGGTTAGGAATAGGAAATAGTGGCGGCCATCTTGAAGGAATTCCCTAACAGTAAAAGAGTGGTGGCCATTTTATAATGGGGTTAGGAATAGGAAGTAGTGGCGGCCATATTGTAGAGATGTTTTTGTAACAAAAAAATGGCAGCCATGTTGTAGTGGAATACCAATACAGAGGGGGACCTGTGGTCAAACAAGGGTGGCAACCAATAGCTGTACCCCCAGAATGGTAATCCCAAAGGACTGTCTGTAGAAAGATAATAGAAAATATCCCAATCTTACAAAAATGAAAGTTGACATCAAGGGGGCATAAACAGTGTAGGAGGGTGCACTATGCAGCCATTGACGACAGAGGGAGTCATAATAGAATCAGTTGTGGTAACACAATCATAAAATGATGTCAAACCTCAGAAATGGTCCAAGCATAATGGAGGCTGCCATTAAAAAATATATATATTGATTGTGATATCTCCATAGTGAAAATTCGAACCCTGTGACTATCGATTAGTAAATTCCAACCAGGGTATATCATCATTTAGTCGAGTCCGATGTGTTCCTAACCTAAACACCCAGCGTTGTTCTCTCTCAAAGAGTCTCTTGGTACAGTCTCTAGTGTTTGTTATTCGTTCCAATACAACCCATCTCATGTCGTCAGGTGTATGTTGGAATTCAATGAAATGTTTAGTCAATTTAGTTGCGGCTCATTGACATCGTATAGTGCTTCGATGCTCATTGATACGTGTTTTGACCATTCTAGTGGTCATCCCGATGTATCGAAAATTGCATGGACAGGTGATCATGTAGATGCAGTTCTTTGTGCGGAAGTTAGTATGTGTCGCTAATTGCCATGGTGTCCTCTCACCCAGGTCCCCCCAAGTCCACATCCTGTGTATGCATCGAGAAGGGACATACATTGCAGTTACCACAAGGATAATGTCCTATGACCTGTAGCCATGATCTAGAGTGTGTGTTGTCACAATTGTCTGCCCTAGACCAAGGAGACTGGATGGTAGCGTTGGACTTGAAGGATACGTATTTTCACATCCCCATCCTGCCCGCCCACAGGCGTTACTTGCTGTTCACGGTGTGCCACAAGCACTTTCAGTTTACCCTGCTCCCCTTCGGTCTCACCAGTGCCCCTCTGGTGTTCACAAGGTGATGGCAGTAGTAGCAGCTCATCTGCTCAGGTTAGGGCTTTCAGTCTTCCCCTACCTCGACAACTGGCTGTTGAAGGCTCCTATGCCCCAGACTCTTGTCAGCCACCTTTTGATGACTGCTAACCTCTTGCATTTGTTGGGGTTCACTATAAACCTGCGGAAGTCACACCTGACTCCCTATCAAAAGCTCCCTTTCATCAGAACCATTCTGGACACAGTGCAGTTTCGGGTTTATGCTCCAGAGCAGCAAGTCCAGGATATTCAGGTTATGATACCGATGTTTCGGCCTCTATCCTGGATTTCGGTGAGACAGACTCTGAGGCTGTTGGGACTCATGGCCTCCTGCATCCTGTTAGTCAAACATGCCAGATGGCATATGAGGGCTCTGCAGTGTGACCTGAAGTTCCAGTGGATTCAGCATCAGGGAAATCTTACCGACACGGTTCAGATCTTGGAGGGAACTGCAAAAGACCTGCAGTGGTGGTTAATGAACTGCGATTGGGTCAGAGGCAGACTCCTCTCCCTTCCCCAGCCAGATTACAGAGAAATGACAGATGCGTCACTTCTGGGATGGGGCAGCCATCTGGGAGAGGTGGAGATCAGAGGCCTGTGGTCGCCGTCAGAATCCGGACTCTGTATCAACTCATTGGAGTTCCAGGCGATCCCACTGGCATTGAAAGCATTTCTTCCTGTTGTAAAAGGGAAGATAGTGCAAGTCTTCACGGACAACACCACCGCAATGTGATACTGCAACAGGCAGGGGTGTGTGGGGTCGTAGACCCTTCGTCAAGAGGCTCTGCATCTCTGGACATGGCTGGAACAGCAGGGTATAACCCTGGTGGTTCAACACCTGGCAGGTTCTCTGAACACAAGGGCAGACAAACTCAGCCGTCGATGCCTAGCAGATCGTGAATGGTATCTCCATCAGCAGTGGGGCGAGCCTTGGTTAGATCTGTTTGCCTCTGCAGAGTATGTGCAATGTCAGCAGTATTGCGTGTTGGAGTTTCCAAGGCGGCAATCCTCAGCGACGCTTTTCATCATGAGTGGAGTTTTTCCACCCATACCACTTCTGCCCAGAGTTCTCAAGAAGATCAAGAACGACCAGGCCCAAGTCATCCTAGTGGCTCCGGATTGGGCACGGAGAGTCTGGTATCCTGAGCGCCTCAAAATGAGCATCAATCCTCCGATTGGGAGGATCTTCTGACACAGCAGCAGGGGAGGGTTCTCCAACCGAACCTGTCAACTCTGCGCCTTCATGCGTGGAGATTAAGCAGCAGCAGTTGATGGCTTTTGACCTTCCTCCCGAAGTCTGTAAAGTTATTTTGCCAACCAGGCGTCCTTCCACTAAAACAGTATATGCCTGCCGTTGAAAATGCTTTGTATATTATTATACAGAAAGGACTATTGATCCACTTTCTGCTTCTCTTTCTGATTTCCTTCTCTTTATACTTTCCCTTGCCTAGCAAGGTTCTGCCTTGGGTGCTCTCAAGGGCTATCTTTCGGCCTTATCGGCATTCCTTCGGTTGCCTGACCAGCCATCACTTTTCAAATCCCCCATTGTAAATAGATTCCTCAAAGGGCTTGTACATGTTTCCCCCTACGCCTTTTGTTATGCCCCAGTGGGACTTAAATATGGTCCTCACATTTCTTAAGAGTGCCCCCCGAGCCTTTATACAAATGTCTCCTCTGGCTGCTTACCATCAAGACAGCCTTCTTTAGTGGCAATAACATCTGCTAGGAGGGTGAGATGCAAGCTGTGTCTTCAAAGCCTCCGTATTTCACCATCTATCCAGACAAGGTGGTAGTCCGAACTCGTGTCTCGTTCCTCCCCAAGGTGGTGACCCCATTTTAGTTGGGTCAGAACATCACCCTGCCCACCTTCTTTGCTCCGCCGCATCCATCTAAGGAAGGGGAGTGACTCTATCGACTGGACCCAAAAAGAGTGTTGTTGTTCTACCTTGACCGCACAGAAGAGTTCCGGGTGGATGACCAACTCTTCGTGAGTTACGTTGGAGCGAAGAAGGGTCGGGCAGTGCAGAAGCAAACCATTTCGCGCTGGGTCGTTCTCTGCATCAAGATCTGTTACGCATTGGCCAGGAAACAGCCTCCTGAAGGCTTGAGGGCTCAATGTACCATGGGCAAAGCTGCTACCCTGGTGCTAGCTCGGGGCATTCCAGTCCTGGAGATTCGTCAGGCAGCAACGTGGGCATCTTTGCATACGCATTAATGCTGGTGTGGTTCATTTATAGGCGACCATGATGTCACAGGTGGCTCTAACGACGCTGAAGATGCCAGCTTGAGCCGAACAACACACGCCGATCCGAATGATGCTACCCAACAGCTCACGCAGGCTATTACTCAGCAAAAAATTCCAGATTCGGAGCTGATGCCAGGGAATTCAAAGGTAAGGAATACGCAGATAGAGTCTCTACCGGTTAATGCGTTACCAAAGGTAAGTAACTTGTTCTTTTTAGCCACCAGTTAAACTGGATAAAAACTGGAAGAATTAGGGGATTGAAATGTGGCATCTGATAATTTACAGAGATGATGGCATTGAAATCTCAGTTAACCCAGTGTTCAACCGAATGAGGAGACTGACCGAATAATACAATAGGTTTCAGGACAATTTAGGCCTCTTCCTTAATTTATGAACGTTTGTAACAGAACATTCCGGGTCTAAACAGGATCTTTGTTACATCATGCGGCCAGAAATATTTTTTCACTTTTGAGACACTGATGTCCAAGAGGTCACTTTTAAACACATCAAAATGATTGCTCATGGTTAAGATAACTGCATTTTCTACACCAAGCCTGGTGCCTCCTTTCAGAGAACGAAATTTGTTATCTGTGTGAGGGATGTTAGCAAAATAGGTTGGGGTACTGCAAGAAATATCACTATTTCCAAGGTAACAAAAGGTTCAGGAGGGCACAATTACATCTTCCAACTTCAGTCACATATCTCATATTGTTGTGTTTTCTGACGAAATTAGAGATGTTTTTACTGTAGTGTTGGGTGGTGGAATCCACTCCATTTCTAAAATGGTCAACTGGGTCTTTCAGGAAGCTGAGCAAGTGTTGACCTTGGAGCCATGCTGACACCAGATAAGTCATTGTGGATGAAAGAGATCAAAGTGATTTTAACATGAAATCTCAAAAGAGATGATCATGCAGAAACAGAAGACTGCTGTTTAGTGCCTAGTGCGCTCTTATTGTCTGCTGCCCAATGGCCCCTGACCTCGACCCTTAATACTGTCCTAGTCATATGGACATATGTCAGTACAGCTATCAGTGCAACAAAACGTATGATTTGAACAGCACCAATATAAGGTGTTAACATGTGGAAACCATTTTATAACTGGCGCATAATCCAAAGTTGGTCTAAGGAGCCAGCTTTGCCAAAAGATAAATGTATTTTTGTAACTGGGTTAAGTTATGTGATACTATTAAGTCATGGTACAACACTCAGTAGAACTCGACAGGATTGTGGGATACCACACAGCAGTTTTGTATACTACTTTGGTACAGTGTTGCTAGTGGACTTTAAAGGTTTTACTTTCGTGAACTACCTCCCCTATAGAGTTCTTGCTATAAAAAACCTTCCAAGTAAATAGTAACTGGAAAACGAACATCTGGACAACCAAATTCCATCATTCCATGATCACACCTCATGTACACCATACTTGTGACCTTGGGTACCTTTGTGCTTTAGTTTCATGTACTTACTCTTAGAAAGGGAAAAGACTCTCAAGAGGGAATCAGTGTAAACATGGCATTTCACAGAGCAGTGCGAACCTATCTGGAGCGCCTCTTCTGCCAGCTGTGATGTACCGTGGGACATTAATGTCTCAAGTCTTTCTGCAGCTACCTGTAAAAATTCTCAAACAAATGGGTGACTGCCACTTTTGCAGGCTCTGAAATTCCAGAATAACATTTCCAAGGTAAAACCATTTAAGAGTAATCCAAGTAAGAGTTTATTCTATTTCCTGAGGTAATGAGGATGTTTTGTTCCTTTAACAGCAGAACACTTCCTATTGGACAAAACAATGCTACAAGAGAAACATGGTTATGAGCAGTTCACTCCCCAGCCAGTGGGCCATTCCACATGTACTCACTAATCCTGAAAGCAGATCGTTCCTCTGCCCATCTGCTGTTCACTCTGCAAGCAATCTGTTCCCGGGGATTCAGTTCCTCCACGGCTGGACGTTCTCCTGCAAAGCATCTGTTCGTCACTCTGCAAAGAGTCCATTTCTCTCTATTGCAGAACTTTACCTTTATGCTGTTACAGGGTTCCAAAGATTCATCTTGCCTTCTCGTCTTTGAGGTCCTAACATGGTATGATTGGAAGATCCTTATGATATTGAAATATATATGAATTACTGATCAGCCGTTAATGAAACTGGTAACTGTTGGCCTACAGTTGAGATTACTTGCCCCCATATGGTGGAGTTTAATTACTTCTCAAATTAGTATTGGTAATAAATCCCTTATTCAGAATAAACTGTCAATACATGTAATTCAGTTGGAGACCCCCAAATGGACTGCGAAAGTGCAAGGAAAATGATTCACGATAAACCAGGTAGTAACTTGGATAGAGGACTTAGCATTACTTCTATGACATTTTTTCAGTCCGATTCATAAACAATTAATACTTTGCAATTGAAGAGATAAAATTGCTTAAGGATGAAGAAAAGATCACAATAACTCTACAAAACCTTACTTCTGCCTGTAACAAGACTGAGCCTTGAAAAACCCTCACTTTCAGGGAAGAAACCCCTGTTGGCTGTTTCTGGATCTTGGATGTACTAAATGTAAACTGTAAGTAAGTAATAATTTATTGTACAGATAATAAAATCCAATACTGTAGTGAATCCTAGTTTGTTTTAATGGGATAACAGGAGTTAGCTTAGCCGTAGGCTTGTAAACTCGTGCCCCCGTCACCTAGTGAGTTTTAACCTACTTAGCTTGCTCTGTCTTAGTCCATTTAATTATTTATTTCCTTTAAGATGGCGGCCTTGTTTACAGTTAGGCCACTTGTTATAAGTTTTATTATCAGTGTCACTGCGCCAAGGCGTCAAGATCAAGCACGAAAGACAAACAAACAGTAGGTGTTCACACTTAGGGATTTTCCCTCTCTATACTTTCGAGGGATTGTTGATATTAATTGCCGTCCCAAGCATGCCTGTTATCTATTGTTTTGAATTACACCTACGTCAGGGGACCTTGTAGATCTGTATAAATACATCACACTTTAGACAGATAATCAGAGGGATTCCGACCAGAGGGCATCGCCACCATCGCTGATACCGATGCTGCAGTCATCTTGACGCTGACCCAGTCTTCGTGTCCCTGCGGAGTCTGAGATAGAGACCTCATTCCAAGGTAACGAGGGTTGGGGGCTCCTCTCATGGACCCGGCTTTGGCAGATTAGGTTTAACAAACCCAGCTCTCCTTTAGGTAGGAGGTTAGGCCTATTCTCATTAGGGTATTAGGGCATATTCCATCTTATACATACATATATTTCTTTCATATATATTGCAAAATGTTGGGGGTCTTCATAACAATGACTCTCTTCTTCACAATACTGTTCCTTTGTATATTCATTATCCTAATCATTACAGTTCATGCAACTTATCGCAAATTGCAGTTATGTTAAATAATAACTATTATAACTTCACTGCATCTGTGTTATTGCCTTTGTTTGTATGAGACATAATATATCTGTGAGAAAAGGGTAATTTCCGTTTAACCACGACAACCCTGAGATATCTTACTTTGAGTCCATGCGTAAGCGACTGCTACAAATCACCTTTTACTATTGTGTTTCTGGTGAGGTACTGCTAGTGAGCCGGTAAGGTTTGGACAACAGTTACAACTAGTTGTAGGAAAAGACTTAGGGGGTCATTCTGACCTCGGCGGTAAAAGGCGCTTACCGCCGGTCAGAAGACCGCCATAACACCGCCGCGGCCGCGGGAAACCGCCACAGTCATTCTGACCCGCAACAGGCAAACCGCCAAAAACCCGACATCCACAAAAGTCCGCCACACCAACGGCCAGTGAAAAACTGGCGATGACCAAACCTCCACCGTCACGCCAACAGAAATACGCCCATTCCATTACGACCCACGAATCCACGCGGCGGTCTTTCAACCGCGGTATTCCATTGGCGGTACACACCGCCGCGGTCAAAATACACACACAGCTCCAAAACACTGCCACATTGGTCATTTTGAAACACACACACCTGATACACATACAAACACCACTCCCACACACCCAACACAATATAAAACACACACCCACATCACCCACAAACCCCTACGACCACCATTTATTGATTAAGGCCAGAGAGAGACACCACCAGCTAGTACAGAGCATTCACAGGCACATAACACTATCACTCACACAACATCCACGCACAAAACACCACACACCACCACACTCACCACACTCATCACCACAAACGCCACCCCACACCTCATCCACACCACCCCATGGCACCCCAGGTTTTCAGACGCTGAACTCAGGGTCATGGTGGAGGAAATAGTTTGGGTAGAGCCCCAGCTCTTCGGGGCACAGGTGCAGCACACCACCATTGCCAGGAAGATGGAGCTATGGCAAAGAATAGTGGACAGGGTCAACGCTGTGGGACAGCATCCACGAAATCGGGATGACATCAGGAAGCGGTGGAACGACCTACGGGGGAAGGTGCGTTCCATGGTATCCAGGCACAACATCGCGGTGCAGCAGACTGGCGGCGGACCCCCACCTCCTCCCCCAGAATTTACAACATGGGAGGAACAGGTCTTGGCGATCCTGTATCCTGAGGGCCTCGCAGGAGTAGGCGGAGGAATGGACTCTGGTAAGTCTAATCTCAACTACTTCATCCCCCCCACCCACCGGCATGCCAAATCATACCCCCACCCCCATCACACATCCTCCTTGCTAATGTCTCACCATCACAACCCACCCATCCCAACACCAAGCCCTGCATGCGACCACAAACCATGGACACCCATCACCTAAGCATGCCCACTGCATATACCCATCCCCCCCCAAACCACCGTCACAACAGCCCCCACAAGGGAATGCCAGCACTGGGGTACACGGGCACCCACCCATTGCACGCTATGGCACACACAGAAGCAATAACCATACTCTTATACCCCTGCAGGACCCGAACGCCACAACACCGCCCAGGAGGGTCCAGAAATGTCCATTCCACCCCCAGAAGAGGCCCACAGTGATGACAGCAGCTCTGTCTCCCTGGACCCAGATGACCAGCCCGGCCCATCAGGGACCTCGGGACAGTCGGTTCCCCTCAGACAGCCACAGGCCACAGCAGACCTACCCCCCTCTGGGAACACCAGCACAGCACCCACCCAGTGGGCCCATGCCTCTGTCTCCAGGACACGTCAATCAGCGGTGTGTCCACCACTACAGGGCACCCAGGTTAACCCACCACCCCAACAACAACAGGGACCTGGGGGCAGTGGTAGTGGGCACACGGTCCAGGGGACAGAGGCCCAGGGAAACAGGGGAACTGGGAGGGCTACTGTGCGACTGGGGGGACAGGCCCAGGGAACCCACTCTCCACGAGGCCCTATCCTCCATCATGGGAGCATACCACCGCTCCCAGGAGACGATGGCGACGGTCCTGGCCAGGTTCCAGGAGATCCAGGTACTGCAGGAGGAACAGTTTATGGGGTTCAGGGAAGAACTCAGAAACATCAGTTCCGCAATGGGCACCATCGTTGTGGCTCTCAATCAGATTGTCAGCACATTGCGGGACCATGTGGCACCACAAAGGGCCCCTGTCACTAGCATGGACCAAGAACAGGCTACCACCTCTGCCGGCGCTAGTGGACAGGAGGCCCCGACACAAGAACAACAGGCCACCAGAACCCCACCCCCTGCAGAAGGAGAACCACCCCGCAAGCGGTGCCTGAGATCTAGGAAGAAGACAGAGTAGGATGCCAAGACCCCCGCCAGGAAAGGATACCCCCTGATTGTCATCCCACTGTCCCACATTGTCACCCTGTCCAACCTTAAACTGCCCCTGCTCCACCTTCCACAGGCATATGGACAATGCACCTGTGAGACTGAAAATCTGGACTCTGCCATGGACATTCCTCCACCATCACCCATCACCAAATTGCCACCATTACCCAAAATTGAGCACTTTAATAAACACACTTATTGCACAAAAGTAATCTGGAGTCTGCCTGTATTTTTGAACAAATGTATTACACAGAACCGTGCCAAAATGTCCAGTTACATTGTGATGCCAACATACCACTGTCACACAGCTGTAGTCCATGGGGAAACAAAGCAGAGGTCACGGAGTGGGGCCCACATCTCTGAAATTGGAAGGGAAAGTCACAACTCAGTTAACATACACTGGGGGGAAACTCAGAGAGTAGAAAGGCAGGAGACTTTAAGTAAATGTAAAATGCCGGTGTTGATTCTTACCTGTATGTCATTGAAAATACTGCTGTATCACTGTGTCCCTGTTGTCTGTGTCGTCCTCTTCGTCTTCCTCCTCTTCACTCTCTGCAGGCTCCACAGCTGCCAGAACACCACCATCTGGACCATCCTCCTGCAGGAAAGGCACCTGGCGTCGCAAAGCCAGGTTGTGAAGCATACAGCAGGCCACGATGATATTGCACACCTTCTTTGGTGAGTACATTAGGGATCCACCTGTCATATGGAGGCACCTAAACCTGGCCTTCAGGAGGCCGAAGGTCCGCTCAATCACCCTCCTAGTACGCCCATGGGCCTCATTGTACCGTTCCTTTGCCCTTGTCCTGGGATTCCTCACTGGGGTCAGTAGCCAGGACAGGTTGGGGTAACCAGAGTCACCAATTAGCCACACACGGTGTCTCTGAAGTAGTTCCATCACGTAAGGGATGCTGCTATTTCGCATGATGTACGCGTCATGCACTGACCCAGGGAACTTGGCATTTACATGGGAGATGTACTGGTCAGCCAAACAGACCACCTGGACATTTATGGAATGATAACTTTTCCTGTTCCTGTACACCTGTTCACTCGTGCTGGGGGGGACCAAAGCAACATGTGTCCCATCAATTGCACCAATGATGTTGGGAATATGTCCAAGCGCATAGAAAGCACCCTTCACTGTAGGCAAATCGCCCACCTCAGGGAAAACAATGTAGCTCTGCATGTATTTCATCAGGGCAGACAACACTCTGGACAACACCTTGGAAAACATAGGCTGAGACATCCCTGATGAAATGGCCACTGTTGTTTGAAATGACCCACTTGCCAAAAAATTGAGTACTGACAGCACCTGCACTAGAGGGGGGATCCCTGTGGGTTGGCGGATTGGTGACATCAGGTCTGGCTCCAGCTGGGCACACAGTTCCTGTATAGTGGCTCTGTCAAGCCTGTATGTCAGTATGACATGTCTTTCTTCCATTGTCGACAGGTCCACCAGCGGTCTGTACACTGTAAGATTCCTCCATCTCCTCGCAAGTCCCAGCGGACGGTGCCTAGGAAGGACAACATGGAGCACAGAGTCAATCAACCCACAGGTACGTTCCCACAGCTTGCACAGTACACGATTCTCAATGCATTGAATGGCTTGTATGAGTGTTGATGCAAGGCCTAGGTATGTGTGACGCAGTAGAAATTAAGATATGGGGGCCCTTGAAATGGCGGCTGCCTGACCTGTGAAGTGCGACAGTGGGATGTGAGGTCAATGCGCTGGCGTGGCACAACGTGGCGGTAGGCGGTCGAAGACCGCGGCGCAAAGCCGTTTTGGTTAACATTGAATCCTATGGGTTTCAGGAGCCAATGAGGATGTGCGCCGACGGTCGCGGTACGCACCGCCGCGGTACGCACCGCCACGGGCGTGACCGCCATTTTCTATCTGCTTAATCACTCGATACCTGATCATCCACAGGAGAGGACCTATACTGCAAGTGCTGCTGTGACCTAGGTCTGGAAGAGACAATGGCTGCTGCGACTGGGGAAAGGGCCCCTGCCTTCACTTCTGAAGAATTGGAGAAACTCGTGGATGGGGTCCTCCCCCAGTATGCGCTACTCTACGGTCCTCCAGACCAACAGGTAAGTACACTGGGACCATGCTTTGTGGCCAATGCCTGGGTTGAGTGGGGTGAATGAAAGATGGTGGGGAGGGGAGCGAATGAGGCATGCATCACACGAAAGATGAGAGCATGTGCCACATGGCAAGGGTGGTGATGGGGGGCCACTCACATCGAGCATGCAGAAGGTGATGTTTGTTTCATTTTCTCCTCCTGCACATGTCACATAGGTCAGCGCCCATCAGAAAATCGACATTTGGCGTGCCATTGCCAAGGACGTCCGGACCCTGGGGGTCCACAACAGACGGGGCACCCACTGCCGGAAGAGGTGGGAGGACATCCGCCGCAGGAGCAGGAAGACCGCGGAGGCTCTGCTGGGGATGGCCTCCCAACGTAGGAGGGGTGCCAGTCGTACTTTGACCCCCCTGATGTCCCGGATCCTGGCGGTGGCCTACCCCGATTTGGATGGGCGCGTGAGGACATCACAGCAGACACAAGGGGGTGAGTACAAGCACATTCTGCTGATTTTGCGCACATTGGAGGTGTCTGGGTGGGGGAGGAGGGCTGTGGGTATCCCTAGGCCAGGGCGTTTTCTGTAGGCTAGGCCCCTCCGTTAGGCATGGCTCTGTACCCCCGCCCCCCACCTCTGTAGGTTGCCTAGTACAGCTAATCATGGCCCTGTGTCAACTATGTGTGGAGTTGTCATCCATAGGGTTGTAGGCCATGTCCCACGGATTGAGTAGTGTACCCCAAGTGCGTGGCGTAGTGCAGGGGGCTTCTGTGTCTGTCCTCTCCGCCAACGGTGTCGCCAATGCATGCACTCAACATGTCTTTGTTTCTCCACCCCCCCCCCCCCCGTTTTTTTGTGGTCTTCCTGTTCATGTGTGCATTAGCATCATCAGGCGGAGGAGAAGTGGCATCGGAGCACGAGGGAGCTGCATCTCACATGGCCATGGAGGGCCATGCAACTGACTCTGATTTCACCAGTGAGACGGAGGGCGAGGGGAGCTCCACAGCGGGGACACGTGGTGACACCAGCGACACAGACACGTCCTCGGAAGGGAGCTCCCTTGTGGTGGCGGCAACATCCGTGCCCACCGCAACAACAGGTACAGCCGCCACCCAGCGCACCAGCTCCGCCCTCCCAGCAGCCCCTCATCCTTCGCCCCGTGCCCGCTCACCCAGGAAGGTGGGCATCTCCTTCGCCCCAGGCACCTCAGGCCCTGCCCCAGTTACCCCTGCTGCCCTCAGTGAGGAGGTCATTGACCTCCTGAGGATGCTCATTGTTGGGCAGTCTACCCTTTTGAATACCATCCAGGGTGTAGAAAGGGAGGTGCACCGGAGTAATGCATACCTGGAGGGCATTCATTCGGGTCAGGCTGCCCATCAGCGATCGTTCAACGCTCTGGCCTCAGCACTGACGGCAGCCATTGTCCCTGTCTCCTGCCTCCCTCCTCCAACTTCCTCAACCCAGTCCCACTCCCCTGTACCTCTGCCTATCCCAGACACACCTACAGACCAGCCTGCACACACCTCAACACCCAAGGGAAGCTCATCCAGACATAAGCACCACACATCACACAAGCATTCACACAAGCAACATCCACATGCAGACATGCCAACAGCCACTGCCTCCTCTGTGTCCACCTCCTCCTCGTCTCCCTCCTCCCTCCCTGTGACGTCTCCACTCACACTTGCATGCACAACATCTTCAGCCACTACGTCCATCACCAGCACACCCACCAGAACACTCCGCACACGTGCAGTCACCACCCCCACTACCATTTACACGTCCCCTGTGTCCTCTCCCAGTGTGTCTGTCACCCCCTATTCCAAACCACACAAACGCAGGCAGCCACCCACCCAACAGCCATCCACCTCACGACAGCCTCCAGCACAAGCACCTACACCCAAAGACACCAGACTTCACTCTCCTACAACCACATCCTCTTCCTCCACTCCCATACCCACTACAACTACCCGTCCCTGTCTTACTAAATTGCTTTTCCTTTCCAACCTTGACCTCTTTCCATCAACTGACCCACCCCCTCCATCTCATAAGGCTCCAATCAGCACCTCAGCCACCACAAAACCTGGACCTACAAAGACAATAGTCCAATGATTTTGGAGTCCAACAACTTCAAGCCCAGCTACTTCGGCTAGGAGTAAAGAGATGGCCAGCCCACCCCCTGCAAAAAAAGCCAAGAAAGCCAGTGCCAGGCGCGAGAGGCCAGAGACAGCAGGCTCCAAAAGCACTACCCTGGCACCGTCTGGGAGTGGGGTGCCACCTGGCACACCGGCAAAGGGAGGAAAGGGCCACAGACGAGCAGGGAAGGGTGGCAAGGGCAGCACGCCCGACAAGTCCAGCCACAGCCTAGCTGCCCAGGAGGGCCCCGCCAGCCACAGCCCAGCTGCACAGGAGGGCCCGCCAGCCACAGCCCAGCTGCCCAGGAGGGCCCCGCCAGCCACAGCCCAGCTGCCCAGGAGGGCCCCGCCAGCCACAGCCCAGCTGCCCAGGAGGGCCCCGCCAGCCACAGCCCAGCTGCACAGGAGGGCCCCTCCAGCCACAGCCCAGCTGCCCAGGAGGGCCCCGCCAGCCACATCCCAGCTGCCCAGGAGGGCCCCGCCAGCCACAGCCCAGCTGCACAGGAGGGCCCCGCCAGCCACAGCCCAGTTGCCCAGCAGGGCCCCGCCAGCCACAGCGCAGCTGGGCAATGAAGGAGCGCCAACTCAAGCAACGCTGAACATGGCAAGGACTGCCAAGGCAAGCACCGCTGAACAGGTCCCTTCAAGTCAAGAACCGCTGAACAGGGCACCGCCATCTCAAGAACCGCTGAAAAGGGCACCGCCATCTCAAGAACTGCTGAAAAGGGCACCGCCATCTCAAGAACCGCTGAACAGGGCACCGCCATCTCAAGAACCGCTGAACAGGGCCCTTCAAGTCAAGAACCGCTGAACAGGGCACCGCCATCTCAAGAACCGCTGAAAAGGGCACCGCCATCTCAAGAACCGCTGAACAGGGCACCGCCATCTCAAGAACCGCTGAACAGGGCACCGCCATCTCAAGGACCGCTGTACAGGGCCCTTCAAGTCAAGAACCGCTGAACAGGGCCCTTCAAGTCAAGAACCGCTGAACAGGGCCCTTCAAGTCAAGAACCGCTGAACAGGGCCCTTCAAGTCAAGAACCGCTGAACAGGACACCGCCATCTCAAGAACCGCTGAACAGGGCCCTTCAAGTCAAGAACCGCTAAACAGGGCCCTTCAACTCAAGCACTGCTCCGCTGGGCACCGCCGTCTCTGCACCGCTCCGCTGGGCCCTTCATCTCAAGCACCGCTCCGCTGGGCCCTTCATCTCAAGCACCGCTGAATTGGGCCCTTCATCTCAAGCACCGCTGAATTGGGCCCTTCATCTCAAGCACCGCTCCGCTGGGCCCTTCATCTCAAGCACCGCTCCGCTGGGCACTGCCGTCTCAAGCACCGCTGGCCCATTGGCAGAAGGGGCAGGCCCGCATCTGTGTCGGGCAGGGCTGCACGAAGCACTCTGGGCACCATGCCTCCTCCAGAACCAGTGGAGTCAGTAATCCACTTGTGAGACTGTGGCTTTGCACTACCCAGGATGGCACAGTGGGCAATCCACCCACTGTAGAGACTTGTGAGACTGTGGCTTTGCACTCCCCAGGATTGAACAGTGGCCATGGAGGCCCCTTGTGGATCTGGCGTCATGGACTCATCTGGCTGAGGTGCCCCCCCTTCCCTTCCCCCTGAGGTGCCTGTAGTTTTGCTATCTGATGCCCCTGCAGTGTTCTCTCCATTGGAGCCGGGTATCCTGTGTGGGCTTTGCCCATGTGTTTAGGCCCATTGGCCCACGAACAATGGCTGATACCCAATTTGGACTGGACAATTTACATATGTATATATAGTTATAGATGTTTGATATATTTTTTTACTTAGCCGTACAATATACTTCAAATTTCATGATCATTTTATTTTGTCTTTGCATTCTTCTGGGGGGCTTGGGGGTGTCACTCTGAGTTGTTGCTCTGCATTGATGTGTATGTAGTTGTGGGTGAGGGTGAGGGTGGGTGTGTCGCGTATGTGTGTCCCCGTAATTTTTTGCCTCCCCCCTCCCCTGTGTCTTAGGTGCAGTACTCACCGTTGTCTTCTGCGCCGGCGTTAGTGCTCCTGGTAGAGGAGCAGGAAGACAATAGCTGGTAGGATGTGTAGTTCAGGTTCCATGCTGTCCAGATTCCTCGTGGAGTGTGTAGAGGTGAGCGTTTTCCGTTCGTAATGTCTGTTTCCGCCGTGTTTTTATCGGCGGGGCTACCGCCCCGGAAAAGGTGGCGGATTGGTGGGTTGTGATAGGGTGGGCGGTACATTGTCTCCCGCCTGTCTGTTGGCGGTGACCGCCGCGCTGTTTGTTTGTCCCGCCGTGGCGGTCGGAGTGTTAAAGTGGCAGTCTCTGTTGGCGGTTTCCGCCAGGGTCAGAATTCCATTTTTTACACCGCCTGCCTGTTGGCGGGTTGGCCGCCGCTTTAACACCGACCGCCAGGGTTGGAATGACCCCCTTAGTCACCTACAAACGAAAGTACTGTCATCCTGAGACCAGCAGTCTTGCTCAGAGCAAGAGTCCAAACTACGACATGGCGCCACCAACTATGGTGTTTAGGCACTAATTTACGGTTACCCTGACTATCACTGTCTCACAGGCAACAGGTACCCTAAATACCACTATACGGAGACGTCCGTGGTCTTTGGGAGAATCCTCCTCAGCTGAACAGGTAACACCTAATTAAGCTGTAGGTTGTTCGAGCTCGAACTCATAAAAAGGAAAAAACTTCCCCTATTTTGGTGTTCCGTTTCTCTAAACAACTATGGCTGATACCATAGACATTCCTGCGAATGCTAGACATGCACTTACACAACATTTATTAGCGCGTGGCCTTACAGAGGAGGGCGGGGATGTTACTTTGATTATAGAAGCGACTGAAGCATACCAAACAGAGACTTTTTACAGTTGGGTCACCTTTCCTGAGGCTGACCAAAGAACACATACATTTCACTCATATGAAATTGCGAACGTACCTGTAAGATACGAAGCATACCAGTATCATTAAATATCGCTCACATATCAAGAGCATCAGAACTGGTTTGAAGGCGCCCTACCACATGTACTAACACGGGTGAGGCTAGGTCCTTTAAGTAATGAGGGACCTACATGGCCTATATTTGCCACATATACACCTCACCCAAGCATACAGACCATGCCGATCGCAGATTTACGAGTACTATATAATGAATTAGTGGCATTATATAGACGATTGGTTCAGTTTGTAATGCGAACATTGAACACTACACCAGCACGTCCAGCACCGCCAGTAGCTGGTGGATATCAATTGGCTACTGGGATTAATCCACAGATAGTGCATACTATTATGGGTAAAGTGCCCACGGAACGGGAAAAAATACCGTTCTGGATTGCCCAGAAAACAAATCAGCTGGAAGCTGTGTTCCCCCATACGGGGCCACAGGAAAAACATAGACTGCTCACTATGTGCTTGCCGTTTGGGATGGTTCCCTCGGTGGATGACTGTACCACATGGGGTACAGTCTTCGCTGCCATTTATACTACCACACATGGTACTCCTACACTTGCCAATTTACCGGAAGTGCTAAAACAAATACAAAATGAGCATGGGGCTGCACCGGCCCTGGATCTGGGGATGAAATTGATGCGTAACTTTGACGCCGTCTCCTCAATAATACTAAGTAATATAAAAGAGGAAGCGGTGGCACTGGCAATACGCCAGCGTCTCCGGGAAACTCTAAATGTGGAACAAGAGAGACAGCTACTGAAAATAATTTCTGATACCTATACTAGTATAGGACGGGTTAGTTTGGGAGCCAAACCTAAAAAATTGGAATTACCAAGTACCACCCATAAGGAAGGTGCAAAGCAGGCACAAGAGGGCTCTAAAAAGCGCTGGGATAAACAAAAAGATTTCAAAGAAAGGAGAAATAAAAGAGCTGATTCTCCACATCCGGAGTACTCCGAAAGGAGGTATAATCTCAGAAATAGGGAAAACATTAGAACTCCAGACACATATACTGATTCACGTCCTTCTCGTTCCTTTCAGGACGCACCGGATAAACGTAGTGAGAGAGGGTGCCGTCAAGATCGACGTCCGGAATACGTGAAAGAAAAGAAAGACTCGCCACAGTCTACCATTAAAAAAGAAGAAAAGACTCCTCAGCAAAAGCCACATTTTAAAAAGAAGAAAGTGGCAGCATTGACAGTTAAAAATGCCAGTAGTATTGAGAACACTGTTGAGGAACAAGAAGTGGGCCGTGACTCTGTTGGACAGCGCGGCAGAGGTCACGATATGTCGCCAGAGTCTGAAAGATCATCTGGATGCGACAGCAACTAGCGATTACATCGCAGTTGAGACGGCGGATGGCCGCGTTATCCCACCCGATAGGGATTATGATTTAACAATTCAGATAGAGAGAGACGTGGAACGCATTATTAGTGTGATATTTTGGGATAAACTTACTATTGATATCCTGTTGGCCGAGAGAGACTGGCCACCTGAACATGTCCGCAAGCTCCCACATGGGAAAGATGTCATTTTGCCTTCTTTCTCCGATCTTGTTCCAGAGGCAGATAAAAAAGCCTATGCTGTTGAATGGGATTTAGCGCAGGCACCTGCATTATACCGTAATCATGTAGGTTGGGACAAGGACTCTCCTTGTCATGTTATTCCCGTTCGGTGTACACCCCAACCACTGCCACAATCCCCTGTTAAACATGACGCGAAAGCTCCGGTGACGGAGATACTGTCACAACTTGAGTACCAGGGAGTGATTTAGCCCTGTACATCGGCAATGAATAATCCACTATTTCCCGTTGAAAAGCCAGATCATTCATATAGAATAGTGGTTGATTATAGACACTTAAATAGTCATGCACGCACATATGCTATACAAAATTCACACAGCACAGCATTGGTAAATAATATAGTGCGTAAGAAATATGAAACTACATTGGCTATATCTAATGGATTTTTCTGCCAGAATTTAGCACATGAAAGTAGGGACCTAAGTGCATTTTCATTTGGCTCTCAGAAACGCTTTTGTCGTTTACCTCAAGGCTATAAAATAGCCCAGGACTGTTTTCAGCCCGTGTAACATCAATTTTACACGAGCTTGATTCCGCTGCATTGTCCTATGTGGATGATATCTATCTCACTGACGACACCCTCAACATTCATCTTGCGAGGGTCGATCGGATCATTTTGGGATTTGCAGACCTCGGTTATAAATTTAATTTTAAGAAAAGCAAGATAGCCTTTCTTAGTGTATTGTTCCTGGGATATGAGCTATCAAACGAGGGGAAGAGCCTGGCCCGCACTTCCTAGAAAAGTTTGCTCAACTACAGCCTCCGAACACACTTAAGAAATTACAGTCATTACTAGGTTTCTTTAATTTTGGCAGAACATACATTCCAGATTATGCAGAACGCATCAAACCACTTTATGACTTAATTCAGCCCAATTTTTCTAGCAGACGATGGACGATTGAACACACACACATCCTTAGGGACATACAACAGGACATGCTAGAAGCTAGACACCTATACACAAGTGACAATAAAACAAATTTGGTCATCAGAATAATTGCTGGTGCCCTTGGATTTACTTATGTCACCTTTAATGAGAGTGACACAGTGCCGATAGCATATACATCACACTTATACTCAAATGCTGAAAAACATTTTGCACCTACAGAAAAGATTCTGACAGCAGTTCAGATGGCCGTCATAAAGGAGAGGCCACTTGCCCAGGGGAAACGCATTATTGTTGTCTCCCCGGTGCCGGCCTTAGAGGCTGTCACTAAAGCGAGTGTTCCAAACGCTAAGGCATTACATCCACGCTGGATTCAATGGGCAACGTCTCTGACCGCCACTGATGTTGATTATGTGTTTGACCCCAGGCTTCAGACACAAGAATTTCTCCAGTATGAACAGGAGTACCCCGCTCCTCTACACATCTTGGCAGTAGACAGTTATAATACTATCATTTATACTGACGGATCGGCACAACCGGCTGTAAGTACTAAACATCAATACTCGGCAGCTTGCGCAGCCGGGTGCGGGATAATGGAAGACGGAGTTTTCCATCCTCACAATACCTACACTCAGACCTTAGGGGACTGCACAGCCCAGTTGGCCAAGCTTAAGGCTCTTCTTCTAGCGCTCGAACATACTGAGCCAGGAACACAGACTTTGATTGTCTGTGATTCATATTACTGCATCCAGTCATACAATGAATATCTCAATCATTGGAAATTGAACGGGTTTAGAGATTCTAAAGGGAACACCATTAAACACAAAATGTTGTGGGGAAGGGTGGCTGATCTTAGGGATAAGCTACCATGTGTCCATGTAGTTCACACATTAGGACACCAACGTGTAGGAATACACGTTGCCGGCAATACATTGGCTGATGATGCAGCCAAAGCATCAGTAGCTACGGCTTCTGTGGCTGCAGTGACTCGTTCTCGGACGAGGTTGGATAATGAAATACTGATTGCCGTTAAAGCTTCGGCTGCAGGCAAGACCCTTCCGAAAGGATACCCTACGAACTATACTTACCATATCAGTGCACAGAATGTTGCTTATGCAACGATTCCTGGAGTTGGTGATCGAGTAATCCCCAATGAAGACTTGAGATTAGAGCTGATTACAGCCGCACACGAGGGTGTCACCTCTGCACATGCTGGTATATAGGCCACTATAACAATTCTACAACAGCGATACTGGTGGCCTGGTCTATGCAGACGGACTAAACAGTATGTCCTTTGCTGTGACATTTGTCAGCAGATTAAGGGCTCAAATATCAAACGCCCTCCGCAGTCATCCCTCTTAGTGTCAGACAAGCCACGCCAGTGTGTGTACCTGGACCATTGTGGTCCCTTACAGCCTGATGGTGCATACAAATAAATTTTTCTAGATTCCTGTGGGTATGGCCACAGCGGTCGGCTGGCGCCCGGACTGTTATAAAAGATTTGCTGATCTTTATCGGTACATATGCGGTTGCAGCATTCCATTCGGACCAGGGCCCTGCATTTGCCTCTAAAGCTTTCAGGGACACCATGAGAACGATGGGTGTTGAACTCCATTACTCTTCACCATACCATCCCGAGGGAAATTCGGTCGTGGAGAGGCGGAATCGTGATCTAAAGCAGTCCTTAACAGCTCGAGTATTAGGTTCAGGCCGCAGTTGGTTACATCACCTATATGGGGTCCAGAGAGCACTGAATAATCTGCCAAGACAGTCCTTGGGGGGAAAGTCTCCATATGAGGTTCTCTTTGGGATACCTATGTATGTCCCCGATCTTGATGCCCCTGGTATGGTGGCAGCAGAAACACCATTTGACATAAAAGAATGTCTCACTGTTTTACAGGAGCTTCAACAATTTTGTGATGATAAATCATCTGCAAGTGCTGCCACCTTAGGAATAAGGGAATTGGCTAAAACTTCGACTGGCTGGATTCCTAACGTTGGGGATCTGGTTTGTGAGAAGATCGCTGTGAAAAAAGAGTTTGGTCCATCATACAGAGCACCTGTACCGGTCTTGGGAATAAAAGGAACCAGGACTGTCATCCTTCCACCATTGTCTGGTTCTAAATCGAATAAATTAATCTCCATTGATGACATCAAATTACACCATGTGGCCGATTCTTCACAGTAGACCAGGAGGTCCCTTGGGTGGTTCCCGATCCCCTCTCACTACCCAACAGGACATCCATCTACATCGTAGGATGAACATCACTGCTACTGACTATGCAACTATGTCCACTGCTGTTCCAGACACTTTCTCGACCATGGGGAGGGCGGAACATGAACTTTTGTTAGTTCCAGTCACATCTTCAGTGACCACCCCGCTTCAAGATTTGGCTGTATTTTACAGGAACACTTCCACGACTAATGATGTTGTCTATCAAGACCCTCCACGAGCGGTGGATCAGAATGCAGCAGGTCCTGTGTTTGCAGAGACTTCCTCTGGCTATTTCGTAGACATTGATGATTTTTCTTCGGATTCATCCTCAACTGAGACTGAGAAGCTTTCGAGAAGTAGCAAACTGTATCGATGGCTTAAAAAGAACTATTTGATCTACCCATGGAACTATATATGGTTCTGTTTGACATTTATTGCATTGTTTTTATCGATTGGTTTTGTGGCTGTTTTCTTTTTGCTGATTAATGGTAACTATATTGCTGATCGCTCCTCTGTGGAGCCTGTTGATGAAATTTTAACACCATATCATTCTTCCCATAAGGTCCGACGAGATTTGTCCCATGTAAATATTACAGCTATACCAATTTCTGATGGGATTGTGTGGGACAAAGTTGCATTTGATATATATGGGCCTACTGAGATTATTCAGATACCATACGTGTTCAAAATTTCAATGTCTGATGTTATTACACCTAATGTTGTCTCTGATGATTGGGATGTCCAAACAGTTGATTCCATGCTAACTGAAATGAAGGACTATTCCACTTTTGGAAGTGATGACGTATATCATTATACAATGAATTATGGGGAAATGTTCTGCTATAACAATTGGGGACATCACTACCTACACCGTGCAACTAGATATAGGCCTCTCTTGAACTACACACAATGGGAACACTGTTCAACACCACAGGTGGGGAGTCCAAAGTATTACAGTGACAAATTTACATACTTTTCTGGGCATGATACAAAGAAAGCAGAATCGTATTATTTTAAAATACCTCCGGCACAAATTAGAAAACTTTTGCTAACAGATACGAAACTGATTTATTCAGATCCCTTCGTTTCCCGGCTCTCGATTGAGGGTTACGAATATTGGAAGCACACTATTGATATGAAAAGTGTACGGGGGACACAAGATTGGCAGATACAGGGTAGGGAGGCTTTGTTTCGAGCATGCCTGATTCCTGTGCAAATGATTTTCTTAAATGACACTATTGAGCAGACATCATATCTAGGGTTAGCAAAAATTAAAGATCTAAACACGCCTAGTATCCCTACTCCGACAAAATTTTAAGATTGGCAACACTTTCTTAATGTCTCAGAAGACAGGCTAGATGCATGGGTTAAGGCTGGTGCCTATAATTCTTCACTTTCCCGTCCCAGCGAATGGTTGGTATGGCCCACCGACACTGATGAGTGTCAAAAGCGTTTCTTGAACTCTTCAAGGCATTTTTCCATTCACAGGCCTGACCCTCGCTTTCTATCAGGTCAACATACAGGTATAATTACAACATACAGTGTGGGTAAGCTGTGCCAGCAATGGGTGCAGACAAACACGTTAACAGCGGTTAAGCAACACCTGAACACTCTTTCTGACAGTATAGACTTACAGGATTTCCTGTTAGGTCCTAGGAAACAACGCTCGAAACGTTTTTTATATGCTATGTATAATGAAATTTGGAAACTTTGCCAGACTGAGGCTGCTGCACGTTTAAGGCAACTAGATAAGGAGAATTTGGAAAAAACATTAGCTGTTGTCGACAATGGCATGAACACGCTGTCCAACAGGATTTATTCACTATCAAATATAGTGTTGTCTGCTATTGATATCACTCAGACTGACTTGTCCCGGTTATACCATGGGCAAACACAGCTACGTTCCATCATGCAGCTGGGTTGGACATTACAGACACTGAAAAGTGGCCACATTCCATGGAGGTACATTAATGGGAGTGAACTATTCACTGCTTTTAATTTTTCCAGGGAACAAGAGACAATGGCTTAAAGGGAGGCTCGTTTCACCCTGCTTCAAGTAGAGAAATTAGATAAGTTGCCCTTCACGGTAGCAGAGAGTCCTTCAACTATCTGGCTCTTGCACGGCATTATTAATTTACCGATTTCGACCTTTCGTTTCTCGAGCTGCCTGAAACATCTTGCGGTGGGACGATATGAGCAGCTAGGAGATAGCTTTATTAAGGAAGAGTGGGAGTTGCCCTTTGACTATAAATGTCTGAACGGTGAACAGGAGGTCTTTCTTAGCGGAAGTGAATGTGAGACTTCTGTTCGTCATTCTATGATATGTAAACAGGTGTCTCTTCACGGTCTTTGCAATGTGGGGGTTGCGAACTTGGCCTGTTTTCTGAAGGGTACTCCCGTCCCCTTGATTCGTCCAGTGTTTCATGTACTTTCCAATGGAGGTTATGTTCCACTGAACGATGAAAGGTGTTGCGGCTTGCGACCTGGAATTGCCTACGCAATCTCAGTCACAAAGGTCGTTACGTGTTGTGGACATGTTTTGTTTCCCCCCACACGAGAGATAAAAGTATCTGAAATGTGGCCCCACATAGATACTATTAATGTGAACTATGACAAGTTGAGTAGACTAAAGGCGCTATTGTTTTAGAAACAGGTCGCCTTGACATCCGCAAAAGAGACGTATGCTCTCCAGATTGCGAGATCATCAGCTGAGATACAATCCCTTTTAAATACCGATTTCCCCAAACACTTTGGAGAGCTGGTATCCAGAATATTCAATGCTTCAAACACAACTGGGATTGTTCATTTCTTTAAGGCAGTCGGTCTGATTTTGTGTCCATCTTCCAGACTGTCTTCGGAGTCATCCCATCAGCCATCCATTCTCTCTTTTCCAGTGTGTTTGGTGGATTTCCAATTATTTTGGCTTTAATTGGCGGACTACTACTGCTATTTCTTCTGATTCGTGGTGGTTGTTTCTTTCCAGCGACACAGGGCAATGGAGCCGCTCCCGTCAACCCCACTGTGCCGTGAACGCATGGTTCGGATCTTCGGTACACCTTTGCTGGTGGAACTGGAGTTTGACTGGTCATTGTCATTCCGGCCTCTACTCTGGTGTGTACACCCGGTCTTCCGCTGCATATGGTGTCTCTTTGAACATCTGCCTATGGTCTGTCTTGCTGTTGCACCGACATCTCCTGTGGACCGCGAACTGCTGATGTCGCCGATGAGGGTTCATACACGGTCATGCCCCTTGAGACTGAGGTTGCTCCGCGAGGCCACCTATGAGCCTTCCGTTATAAGATCTAACATGGATGAGGGCACTGCAGGGAGTATCGATGCACCGGTGAATGTGGCTCACTTCTGCTCTGTGGATCCGTTTGTCCGTCCAGCAATAGATTTCACTTCAGATGATGTTGACTCATTTTTGAGGTCCTTGACTGGTGACTTCGATGACATTCTTCAAGATCCTGCGTATAACACATAATTTGATGAATTTGCTTACCATTTCCCGGTTCCAAAATATCCAGTTATGCTATACGTTTGCTGTACTTGTCATAGCTGATATTAACATCTCTGTATGTATTTTTAAACAAATTTGTTTTAACATATTTTTAACACACAGCAATTGTTTTATTATTAGCTTCATTTATTAGCTTGTTTTTCTGTTTTGCCTTTGGCTTTTAGTTCAGAAGCAGCTTTTTTAGCGTTTGGGTTCCTGTACCTCCATCATACCTGTTACGGCAATGGGGAAGGTGTAGTGAATCCTAGTTTGTTTTAACGGGATAACAGGAGTTAGCTTAGCCGTAGGCTTGTAAACTTGTGACCCCGTCACCTAGTGACTTTTAACCTACTTAGCTCGCTCTGTCTTAGTCCATTTAATTATTTATTTCCTTTAAGATGGCGGCCTTGTTTATAGTTAGGCCACTTGTTATGAGTTTTATTATCAGTGTCACTGCGCCAAGGCGTCAAGATCAAGCACGAAAGACAAACAAACAGTAGGTGTTCACACTTAGGGATTTTCCCTCTCTATACTTTCGAGGGATTGTTGATATTAATTGCCGTCCCAAGCATGCCTGTTATCTATGTTTTTGAATTACACCTACGTCAGGGGACCTTTTAGATCTGTATAAATACATCACACTTTAGACAGATAATCAGAGGAATTCCGACCAGAGGGCATCGCCACCATCACTGATACCGATGCCGCAGTCATCTTGACGCTGACCCAGTCTTCGTGTCCCTGCGGAGTCTGAGATAGAGACCTCATTCCAAGGTAACGAGGGTTGTGGACTCCTCTCATGGACCCGGCTTTGGCAGATTAGGTTTAACAAACCCAGCTCTCCTTTAGGTAGGAGGTTAGGCCTATTCTCATTAGGGTATTAGGGCATATTCCATCTTATACATATATATATTTCTTTCATATATATTGCAAAATGGTGGGGGTCTTCATAACAATGACTCTCTTCTTCACAATACTGTTCCTTGGTATATTCATTATCCTAATCATTGTAGTTCATGCAACTTATCGCAAATTGCAGTTATGTTAAATAAAAACTATTATAACTTCACTGCATCTGTGTTATTGCCTTTGTTTGTATGAGACATAATATATCTGTGAGAAAAGGGTAATTTCCGTTTAACCACGACAACCCTGAGATATCTTACTTTGAGTCCATGCGTAAGCGACTGCTACAAATCACCTTTTACTATTGTGTTTCTGGTGAGGTACTGCTAGTGAGCAGGTAAGGTTTGGACAACAGTTACAACTAATTGTAGGAAAAGACTTAGGGCCTCATTCCGACCCTGGCGGTCATGGACCGCCAGGGCCGGGGACGGAGGAAGCACCGCCAACAGGCTGGCGGTGCTTCTGGGGCAATTCTGACCGCGGCGGTAAAGCCGCGGTCAGAAAAGGGAAACCAGCGGTTTCCTGCCGGTTTTCCCCTGCCCCAGGGAATCCTCCACGGCGGCGCTGCAAGCAGCGCCGCCATGGGGATTCCGACCCCCTTCCCGCCAGCCTGTTCCTGGCGGTTTACACCGCCAGGAAGAGGCTGGCGGGAACGGGTGTCGTGGGGCCCCCTAACAGGGCCCCATTAAGTTTTTCAGTGTCTGCAGAGCAGACAATGAAAATCGCGACGGGTGCCACTGCACCCGTCGCACACCAGCAACTCCGCTGGCTCCATTCGGAGCCGGCTTCATCGTTGCTGGGGCTTTCCCGCTGGGCGGGCGGGCGGCCTTTTGGCAGTCGCCCGCCCAGTGGGAAAGTCTGAATGACCGCCGCAGTCATTTGACCGCGGTACGGTCTTTTGGCGGGCTCCGCCCAGCGGGCGGCACCCGCCGGGGTCGGAATGACCCCCTTAGTCACCTACAAACGAAAGTACTGTCATCCTGAGGCCAGCAGTCTTGCTCAGAGCAAGAGTCCAAACTACGACAATACAAATAAGCAAAGCAAAACAAAGAGAGAAAGAGACAAACTATCAAAAACAAATACCCCCAGGAACGGAGTTCAAACTAAAAGCACACCATGAATTGCGCATGCAACATGTTAAAAGACATTATGATACAATAGAATACAATACAATCCACGTGACCCGAAGCCCCACATAAACACAAGCCAATACACATGGGCACAGCCTTAAAGTGCGTGGTGCATAAAATAATAATTGCACTGAACATCATCAAATACCGATAGAGCTCCTCGTCCTAACCAATAGCTGGCAAAATGGCAAGAGCATGGAAAAATTCCAACTAAGCGTGTTCATTGCTCGCAGTGCCATTACATTTAGATCGTGCAATTTTAATAAATTTGGTCAGTAACACATTTAACATTGGATTGCCTGGGTCCAGAGACTGGCTAATAGCCTGTCGGCAGGAGCGGATTCCTTATTCATTCCATTTGCTCCGGAGCAAAAGTCTACGCTCCTTTAATAAAGCTGGACACAGGCAGACCACATGGTCAATGGTTTCCTCCGCGTTGCTGCAGCCTCTGCATATCACATTGTCCCCAAGGGGTAACTGCCATTGAGGCAAGTGTTTTAAAAAAAAACAATCACCCATCCTTTAGTCCAAAAAGGCCTTTTTCAACCAAAACCCATATGTGCAGGAGAAGAAACTGGAGGACATACCTGGTTTAAAGGAGCCAATTACTGCCCAGGCATGCTTCTGATGGACAAGAAGAGAACAGTCTGAGTGATAAGAGTACAATTGAATAAGCCTTTTAGTCTCTGATTTAAACAAAGAGTAGGGGGGATTGCTTTCCCAAAGATCACCGGCATCCAGTCGCTGTTTTCAATCAACCAAAAATTGGGAATAAGTGCACTTTGATTTCAGCTCACTAATTTCTTGCCACAGGACTGCCTCCAGATGGCCGTCTGAGGCCTGACGCAGTTTATGACACAACTTCAAGAAAACACCAGCATCAACTGCCACCAAATACGGAAGCCCAAACTCCAACCGTACCTGCGCCGGTGAAGCCAGGTGCGGAACATGAAAAACTCTTTTATAGATTTTATTAACCAACCTATTTGATAGGCAGGAGCCTTTGCCCAACAGAATTTCTTGACCATAGACCAACGAAGGGGTGATCTTTGCTCTCATAACTTCCATTAGGGGAATGAGGGTCGGCCGCTTTAAAACTTTAGCTAATTTGGAAAAGGCCACCTGCAAAGCCACAGCTTTAAGTTCAGTTGCCTTCTTATGATTAACAAAACTGCCCCTCGAATCAAAATGTACCCCTAGATATTTGTAGGACTGGTCGGAAACATGTTTGCGGTTCTTATAGTACCAGCTAAAGCCCAAATGTTTTTTCCTCCCAAAGGGAACCACTTTTGTTTTACACAAGTTAACTTCTAATTGATTAGCGGAAGTGTACGTTGCAAGTTGGTTAAGCATCTGTTGAAGGCCGATCTTAGTACAACTAAACAAAGCAAGATCATCGGCATAAAGCAGGTGACTGAGCCTAAGGCCCCAATCTTAGGGGGATGAGAACTGACGGCGTCAAGAGATGTTGACATATCATCAATAAACAAATTGAAAAGAAGAGGAGCGAGTACACAACCCTGTTTCACACCATGAGTGGTCGGAATTTTACTGGAAAGGAAGCACCCAACACCAAGCTTAATACGGACCCAGGTGTTAGTGTGGAGTTCTATAATAGCACCCAAGAGTACTGAAGTGATGCCCCAGCTTTGTAATATGGCCCATAGAGCACTCCGGGGGATCCGATCGAATGCTGCCTTGAAGTCCACAAAACAGCAGTTCAGCATCAAGCCTGACGAAATCGCCCTGTCAATCAAAATAGAAAGAGCTAATAAATTGGTTGAGGTACCTGAGCCAGCAGAGAACCCCGTTTGGACTATGGGGATTAAGGCCTTCGATTCAGCCCAAGCACGGAGATCCTGCAGCAAAAGGCTGGAATAAAACTTAGCCTCATTGTCCAGCAGGGCTATCACCCTAAAATTGGCAGGATCTGACCTTGAACTGTTTTTATATAAAGGATGGAGGATAGAACCACACCAGGACTCAGGTTTTGTTGAGGTTAGGAAGCAGTGTTCGAACAAATGTGCGAGATGATTAGCCCAAAGGAGAGGGTCCTGTTTAAATAATGCCTGTGGAAGACCATTGGGACCGGGGGCTCCAAATTGCTTAGCCCTCGAGATGATGTGGGGAAGGCGTGATTAGAAGGACTTCCTTACTCCCTGCGCGGGGATTAGAGACCCTGTAGATGAAGGACATGTTTTAAGCAAAGCAGGAGTAGATCTGTGGGCCCCCTCATCCAATGGTTCCCCATCCAGCTCGCTATCAGAAAAATGGTTGGTCAAATAACCATGCTCCTTCTGGAATTTAATTACTGTTTAGGTTATTAATAAGGGACCAAAATTTCATGGAGTTTGGATCTTTGCTTGCGCTTAAAAGTTTAATCCAAAACTGACTGAGATAGGTCTGATGGTCGTCATAAACAGCCTTCCTATAATCTTTCCTTAATTGTTTATATTCAATGAGTAAATACTCAGAATCTGGACTTTTCCTGATTGCCCTTGCTAGCCTATTCCCTGCTTTCTTTAGATTCTTGGTTTCCCTGGAGACAACAAAAGACCGGGTGCAGCACAATTGCACGCGGGTTGGTGAAACTTTAATCATAGGAGGCAGGAAAGTTTAACCCATGACTTAATAGGTAACACACAACCCAAACTCAGAGTTAAAAAACAATTTGATACATTCAATCAATATTGTGCCGCCAATAGAAGCATTCCTTTTTATGTGCTTTAGAGATTTGAAACAAACGCCACCACCCACAGCCAGCATGACATCATGAACAGGAAATCTTGATTTAATAAATACAATTTGTGGACAATGGTCGCTCTCACTCCAAGGGGAAATCTGAAACCTTTCAATGAGAGGAAACAGTTCAATATTACAGATGGTATCATCTAAATAGGAGCAAGTTCGACCATTGGACCTTGTCCACCTTGGTGGGGCATCATTACATAAGCGGCCATTCAAAATTTTAAAGCCCATACTATTAAGATGCATGACTAAGTACTCTCCCAACGGGCAGTGCAGACAACCCTGGGGCCTTAATTGTTCGGAATTAACTGGTGGTTAACACAGTCTGGACCCTCAAGAGCCTCCATTGTATCCTGAAACAGGTTTGTGTTAAAATCACCAGTTATAAGATAACTAGCACGTGGGTAAACCTCAACTAGATTGGCTACAATCTGCACCAGTCGCAACAACCTCTTTTTTCCTTGGTTCCGGGGGCAAAGTAAACATTAATTATTATGAGGGACTGCTGCGCAATCCCATTCCTTATGACAATCCCCTGGATCCAGTTATCTTCCCAAACCAGAGGTAGTATACTCCCATCTAATTTAACGGTCACAGAAATGGCCAGACCACCCTTGGCACGGCCATTCTTGCTCGTTCTGTGAGCAGATTTCCATATTTCTAAGTACCCTGGCAGTGGACAGCTATGCTCAGCCCAGGTTTCCTGAAGGGCAATTACATTGTGACTGTTAAAAAATGTTAAGAGGTCGGCCGAGGCAAACTTATGCGCAACCCCATTAATGTTCCATGAACATAGGGACAAATGTCCAGAAGTTGGAACAGAACCGCCCACCCGTAGGGGTCAATGGGGGCGACCGTGTAAAAGAGTGGATGGCAGCCAGTCCCAATTAGAAGACCCCCTGAAACCAGAGCCAGTAGGGAGAATGCCATTAGAAGTAGAGGAGCCACCTAGGTCACTTCTCAAGATTGAAAATGGTTTCAAAACTGTGGGAGCCGTCATTGAGATTCTGATAGCAACACCGGGTATCAAGGCTCCTTGAAGGGAGTTATTATAATACCCCATGAACAAAATAAATCTCTCCTAAGGAGAATAGACTGAGCTATTGTAGCAGAAATTAGTGTAACCAAAGTAGAGTCACTTGGGTAAGGCCCCCTAGAGTCTAAAAATTCAATGGACACAATGTCCTTAGAACCAATGTATTTAACATCCGAGATAGCATTAGGGAGTCTTAAAATATTCCCCCTATTCAATATGTCATGGGGGCCCCTGGAGCGATATTCTGGGATTAACACAAGTTTTGAAGTTAAGCGTTCCACTGGGGTCATGGAGGGGTACATGGAAGCTGGAGGCTGTGGCTGTTCATCTGCATTCAATGGACCTGCAGGGCCCCCAGGGACCTGATTTTCGGTGAAAACGGTCCGAGAGCTTGATGGCAGGATTGCAGGAGAACTGCTTCTGTTAACAGGCGGCAATTTAGAAAAGTTGGAAGAACCAGGGTCCAGGACATCGCCGTTCATATTCCCATGGGTGATTTTGGATACATGCAGTGTGGTAGCAGGGCAAGCAGAACCTCTGGTACCCCAATGTGGGGCTGCCAAAACCAACGCACTGCCAGGATTGCCTTTCTCACCCAAAATCAAGTAATCCTTGATGGGAGAGTCAGTCTCCTGTACAGTTGTTCCCACTGGGGGGATGCTAGTAGGCACAGGCTGCAGGGGATTAGGGAGTAAAGCCTCCCTAGGTGCAACTTGAAACTGCAAAGGCAGCTGCACCTTAGGACGCGCAGGCAATCGAACGTCAGTCGAGGGTCTTTGAGATGGTTGGCTCCGTCTGCCATTGTTTGCGGAATCTTTTCTTTTTTCCCTTTTGCTCAACGGAGGTTGAGCCACAGAGTCGACTCCTGAGGACATTGGTTGAACTAAAGCAGGATGTACAGAGGTGCGGGTGGGTGAGAAGAGGCAGGCACCGTGGGCTCAAGTTCGGAGGAAGGAGGAGATGTAGAGGCGCCCTTGGCCTCGGTGACCAACTCCAGAGCTCCGGTGACAGCTGACCGAGGAGAGTTGATCGAAGTTACACTCTTGACTGGACAAAATTTGTCCAATGTTTTTGGTTCGGTGGGCCCCCGAACCAAATCAATAGGAGTGCTTAGATTCGACAGGAGTGCCGAGGGCACAGGCGGTGAAGATAGTCTTTTAATTTCACATACAACTGAACTTAAAAAGGTAGGGAGAGATGACAGACTTTTGATGATTGGAGAACAGCAACATGTCGGTTGGACATAATTGGCGCTTGTCTGTGCTCTGGAAATAAGCTGATTGAGGATCTCAATTTTTTGATCAGTGCTAGCTACATAAGAAGCCAGTGTGTTCTGCAGATCAACTTGGACATCCAGTTTATCAGAATGGTAATTCAGAGTCAGCACAGTGGATTGAAGGGTTTGCAGAAGCTGGGGCAGGCAGAGCTGGTTTCCGTGAACGTAGAGGGGCGCACATGATTAGGCTCCTTGACAACACCGCTCAAGGAATCAGATAAAAGACAAGAGAGGTTGAGGAGTGATTGGTCATTGAGTTCTCCTTTGATGAACTCGGTTTGGGAACTGTTAGCGGCCCCACTTGAGGACCTTAATGGTAATATTGGATGGATACTGCCTTTTGAATTCCGGATCCATTGGGCTGCCGGGGGGCTGGATAGCAGGAAGATGCCCTGGTCCTGCAGGGAATCAAGGCAGTCTGAGGTCGGCCCATCCGGCCTAGCCAACTGATAAAAAGCTGCTGGAGATGCCACTAGGAAAGACACCCCCTCCCCTGGATTTGAAGAATGATCGCTGGATATAATAGTTGGAGAGGGTTCGTGTTTTAGCGAAATTGCAGCCCGCTGGTCCACAGGGGGTGGTGGATGACTCACTTCACTCTGAGATGCTAACTGAGCGAAGACAGGTGAAGCGGGTGAAGCTGGACAGTAAACTTATGCCACAGTTGTAAAATATCCACGAGCAGTAAGTAAAGGATCGATGACTGCAGGCTCCGTAAAAGTGCTCTGGCCTAGCTCCGGCTTCATCTCCCCAACAGTGGCCAAGAGTTCCAATTTAGGTTTTTTCTTAAAATACGACAGTAGAGAGGACTTGTGAAGATTCAGGGAGCATGGATGAGGTGTAAGAGCAGCAGAGGGATAAGTCTTGGGGATCTCAGAGCTGGATAGATCAGCAGCCGATGGAAGGGGTGCTGCTGAAATTGCAGAGGCTGATGGTGAGGCTGACGGTGAAGGCGGAGTGGTGTTGCCTGCATTGATGGCGCAACGGCATTTCTTTCGCTTTTGAATGGGTTAGGTACTCCTTCCTTATTTTGCCAGACCTCATAGTACAGCAGGATCCTGGCCCTTACCTTGAAGCAAAGAAAACTCCAAGGGAGGGAAGTGACGCTCAGCGTAGGTGGACAAGTCTGGATGAGGCGCTTGAGTGGCGCTTGGTTATGATGACAACGCGCCACTCAAGGATTAACAGACCCAAAGTGAAGAAAAAGAGGGAGTCCTGATTGAAATAGGAGGCAGAAAACAAGGGGCACGGTCCGGACAAGCCGCACTGGCAGCACCAGCCGCCTCCGTCAGAACCGTGTGCCTACAGCCTAAGTGGTTTGCTGCCAAACGCCTTCACTTCGGGCAACTTAGGGCAACTTTTGGCAGCTTGTAAGAAACTGAACACTTGCCTGGAGCCACCGACTCTTGCGATGTTCTTATGTTGCTCCTATAATGCACTAAGTGCACCAATAAGGCTCCTGTGTAGCTCCTATGCGGCTCCAACCGGCAGACCAGGCAGTCCTGAAAGCTCCAGGGAGGTTGGTATTGGCCCAGAGATCACTCAAACAGCCACAAGGTGAAGAACAGTGGCTGACCCTGCAGAGCCCTAGCGCAACCCCCCCCGGGCCCGAGGCTCCCTGCATAGGCGGGCCCAGGTCGGAGAGCCAGAGGCCGGCAACAACAGCCCAAGAAGTCAAAGGCAGTCAAGTGGTGAAGGGGGAGGGGGGGAGACAGGAGGCCAAAACCAGCAGAGAGCCGCTGAACAGCACTACCCAGGTGCAGTGACAGAGGTAAGATCTCATGCAGGTGTGAGCTCCTAACTGCCACTTAGTCACTTGGTACTCCCGGTTAGACTCCGATTCCAGCTCCAGCTGCAGCACCTGGCGCCCGGCGACTCCAGCAGCAGCTCAGCTCAGAGGTCAGAAACCCACAACCTAGAATCCTCTGCGGGTGCAAGCTTCTTGCCGCCTCGCAGTCCCTCCGTCTCGTGGTCTTGTCAAGCACTCGCCTAAACACCGACACCTGCTCCGGACTTGGCAGCAGCTCCCCCCTTGGCAGCAGCTACCACACCAAAACCGGATCAAACACTTCCCTGGTGGAGTTCAGAACCTTTACTTTTTCTCTCTCTTCTCTCCGGGGAATGTCACCAACTCCGCTCTTCTCTGTGAACCGGTCCATACAGATGAACTTTTCCGACGACAACCAGATCTGAAAACCACAAGCCGAAAAAGAAGTCCACAGAGCTGTCTTCTCTGAATGCTGAATAGTGGAAGATGCCAACTTCACTGTGTCT